>NC_090927.1:22876369-24195841 GCF_040938575.1 Ambystoma mexicanum | reverse complement strand
AAATTAGGGCAGTGATGAAGGGAGCCAATTCCTTTATAATTGGAGCAGTGCATGAGTCTCCTTGGCAGTTGGATGGTTTGAGCATTGAGATTATGTTTACCACTTCTTCCGTAGTTACTGGGGAGAAGTAAACGGGTGGGCAGGAGGGCGTTTGTCGAGTAGGTGGTTTGCGAGAGTAGGTTGTAAAGTTCTGGGTTCCCAATGATGACTCTGACATCTCTTGATGTTCCAGTTGTTCCTTTAATGAAGTTCCAGTACATCTTTTATGTTTCTTATGTCAAGTTCATCAAAGCTCCAGGCAAACAGGCACCGGCATTCTCCCAGGCAGGCTACATCTCACCAACTCTCTCACTCAGAACTCTCAACCATTCTCACCAGCAAGATTCCATGTCACTCACTCAGCATTCTACTCATTCTGCAAAGACAACATGGGAACCTAAATCACTACATATTTCCCTTCCTTACACAACAACAACAACGCCTACCAAAACCGGTCACACTCACAACACACAGTACAAACACACACTCTAACACATGCGCGTGCATCTCAACCACATGAACTATCACCACACCCGTACAACCTGAACGCGTCACCAGTTCAAATGGTACCATAACACAATACTAACGATGCCCCTCCCCTTTTCTACACAGTAAAGGAAGAATACCTACCAATGAAAATTTGTACCACTAGCAATCAATCTTCAACAGCTCACGTATCTCTCTCACCTCTCTCCTCCTCTACCACACAAAAACTATAACCAATACTAATCTCATAGCCACACCAAACACACAACTCCGAGCTGTGCACCACACACACCAAAGAACAAGGCTGGGCATTCCCAACACCCGAGTGAAACAAAACAATAAAACATTGCACCCCAAAGGTACCTATGCCGCCACGCCCACTTCGTCGCCTGTGTCCTAAAGATCCCCCTAAAGACCAAACACAACTATGAGAAAGCATCGTCACACACAACATATAAATAAATGCATTACTTTCACCAGAACAACAGCACTCATATTACACTCAGCCTCCAATAACTTCACAGCCAAATAAAAATCACACCACTATGATGTGCACCTCACTCTCAAAGAACCAGGTTGGGCGTTCCAAACGTCTGAGTGAAACAACATTCAAACAGCACAAACAGTGCGATATTGCCACCCCTTATCCATCACCTTTGTTCCTTAAAACAAACCAAACCAACACCACAGCACTGCTGCGAAGAACCACTTAGGACACACCATGCACTAGGCCATCAAGTACACAACTACAAAAATCACCAAAATGCTAAAACTCTAGCACACCACAAAGACTTACACATGCAGATCCCCACAATGCAACGACAAAACAGTGCTTTACAATTAATAACATTATTGCTAAAATTCTAACTAAGTTTCTTAGTTCTCCCTAAATGGCCAAAAAACTTTTAAACAGTCCCACCTGCAAAGCAAAAAATGAGTAAACATGTTCAATAAATCACTTTTCCCGTGCCATGTACTATAACTATATCAGTCCACTTTGCCTATTGCATCGAAAAGTCCATCTGCGGAAAGAACACAGGTTAAACACAACTGCTTCATAAAACTAACATTGCTCACATAAAATATGTGTCTCTAAACAAAGGCCACGACACCAGACTCACCCATTCAGTGTACATTCACCCTAAAATGCTTATGTTGCAATTGTAGTGTCAAAATATCACAACTATCACAGGCCTCACATGACAATTTAATCCTAACATGTTAAATTAAACTCTGCTGCATGCTGTGTTCTGTGTTCTGTGCTGCCCCTCCACAGAACACCTGCTGCCTCTGCAAACAGGTAAGACTCTTAGCGCCTCCTATCTGCACGGTTTTGCTCAGAAGGCACCGTGGTCTCCAGCTCTTTGGCGCTCTCTCAATGGCAAAATGCCCCTCGGCTGCACCGCAATGGACTACAAGCCCTTCCAAGTACAGTCACGGGCTCCAAGCCCCTCAAACGCTGCAATGGGCACTAGGCTCCTCCTCATCACAGCATTTGGGCTCCAAACCCCTCCAGGTGCTATAATTGGCTCCCAACTCCACCAATGTCATTACTGGCCCTCATAGGAATACACTTCAAATACTGGGCACCTAGCCCCTCTGCCAGAGAGCAGTGATTTCCTAGTTTCTCCGAGGCACAGCTCAGGCTCTAAGCCTCTCCCAATGCTTCTGCTCTGGGCTCCAAGCCCCTCAGCTGCAAAACATGACTTCCAGATTCCTCAATTCCAAGACGCAGCTCAGGCTCCAAGCCTCTCCAATTGCTACTGCCATGGGCTCACCGCCCTTTATGTCACAGCTTTGGGTTACCAAACCCCTCCATGACAGTCAATTGGGCCCTAAACCCTGCCGCTGTTGCTCTACCAGTCTCTTGGCCCTCTGAGTTTAACCTGCCTAACATCCGGCTAGACAGGCCAACCCAGAAGGCTCTTGCATGGCGCAGATCACTACATCCTGCGCCAGCGGCCCCGGCGCTGGGCCATACTGCGCCTAAAGACAATAAGCACTCGCCCTACCTGGGAGGGTCTTCTTCTTGGGTTGGGGGCGGTGCATGTGCCATCCTCAGTGCTGTCCCCCCAGCACAGCCAGCATCCTTGTCGAGATGGTAAAGTCCAGATCTCATAGACCACCACTGGCATCCTCTCTCAGGCTACATCTCTCAACTCCCTCCAGAGAACACCAGTCACACATAAACATTCTAACCAGTAACATTCCAATGTCAATCATAACACTCACTCCAGGTTCCATTAGGATGCAGTATAATACCAGATCCTTACATATCTCCCCTCCTTTGAGATAGCAAAAAGACAGCCAGTTAACTCAAGCATAACAGCTATATACAGCACACACACACAAGCACCCACAAGTTCGATGCACCTGCATCATCTCTCCAAAATAAGAACATTCTGCTAACAACTTCCTATATTCCATGAACATCCACACCACCGTGTGACACAATTACAACCAATGTCCCTTCCTCTTTCTAAGTGAAGAAGAGGCATCCAACTACTGAAAACCATTACTACACTTTACAAACATAGAGGCACCCATACCTCTCATCCAAATCTTAACTCCCACGTCCCCCCATAGAACACACACACAACTCCCTCACACCCTTCAATCGAAAACCGGTATGTGCCTCAACACATACCACCTCCAACTAGGCTGAGTATCCCTGATACTCGGGTATCTACTTCACTACTCAGTGACTCCATTACCCCAATTGTGCCCATGTTGAAAGTATCCCTCAGTACATCAAGCTCCTTTTTGGGAGAACCCCACTTCATACACCCAAGCAACACATAAACATTAATAACTCTCCTAAAATCCTCATGTTATCATGACAACTACTGTAAAGTTTCTAAGCACAACAACCATTAACTTTGCTTAACCATCAGCACATATACACTTTAACATAACCAAATCTCTAATTAATTTTGCATTATAAAAGTCCCAACTGTGGAGAAAAACATCAGTGCAGAGTAACTCTACTTTAGTTTCCACATACCAAACTCTAGCAATACTGACTATGCAACCTATACTTCAATAAAAAGTCCATCTGTGGAAGGAAATGTGTGTTAGTTAAACATGCCAGTAACACTCTATTCCAATACTAAGCATTTGTTAACAGAGGCCACGACTTTTCCACTCCATCCGTGCACACTAATCAATAGCATGCACCACCACTTGCAACAGCCCCCCCCCCATCACAAGTGTTCTTAAAACACAAATACTGAGCAACATTTCAAAATATCACTAGAACTACGCATGTTCAATCACTTCCTTCAAAAAACCTTCACTTCAGGATTTAAATCCTGCATGCCCCTGGCTGACTGAACACAAACACCTTTGAAACCTAAACTCAAAACGAAATTTGTAAATAAAAATTGTAAACCTTGTTCTCTGCTCCTCAGCATTCGACCACTTTGATGGAGCACCCAAATATCTGGACAACATATCCCACAAGAAACTACAACCGTCAATTTCAAGCTCACACTCTCACAAACTCACGCTCTTTAAATGTTATACAGGCCTCACATGACATTTATCGCCAAACTAAACTTAATCTGCTATTCCAATGATAAATAAATCCTCAAAAGCAAAGAAAAACGAATAACTCGGTTCCTTGCTCCTGATGTCCACATCTTTAAACTAAAAGTACCTTCGGGGACACGGCCCCTCTTCCGGCTCAATGATGCAGTGCTGTGCATCTTTGCGATATTGCTTTCATACAATGTGACAGCAGCACACCATAATCCGATCCCTAATTGAGAGCACAGACTTGAGAGCGCAGACTCTTCCAACTTCTCCTTTTTGCACTCTTCTGCACGAGGAAACCTCCTACACAGCGTGAGCCGGTCCCTGCACTTCTCGCTGGCACACATTTTGCAAGTGTGTCACTGCGCCTGAAAACAGCCGGTTCCAGAGCCTGGTATATGCAGCCTTTTCTCCTCAGCAAAGCCAGAATTAAGAGCCCCTTCCAGCGCTGTAATGGGCTCTAACTCCCTTATGGGGTTGCTGCATATTGGCACATTTGTGACACCGAATACCTCCAACTGTGCCATGGGCTCCAAGCCCCAAAGTGTATTCCCGGGCTACAAGTCCCTTAGATGCAGGTACGGGCTCCAAGCCTCAAATGCTGGAATGGCCCCAAGGACCCTCTTCTGCTCCAGGCGCTTTGTACTTTAACCCAAACTCCTTCAAACAACTTCTTTGTCACTTCTTGGCACAGCTTAGGTTTATAACCTATTCTGATGCTGCTGCCTTGGGCTCCAGCCCCCCAGCTGCGCAGCATGGCTTCCTAATCATCCAGGCGTAACTTAGACCCCCAGGCCTCATCAAATCGCTACTGCCTTGGGCACCAAGCCCTCCATGTCGCAGCTTGGGTTACCAACCCCTTAAAACAGTCTTTGGGCCCTACGCCCTGCCAAGGTCTCTTGACTTTCTCTGTGTTTGACCTGTCTAACTACTGACAGACCAGCTAGACCCTGGCTTTTGCGCATCTCCTTATTTTCTGTGCCTGTGCCCTTTGCGCTGGGCCCTTCTGCGCCTATAGCATTAAGCGCTCTTCCTACCTGAGAGAGAGGGTCTTCCATGGTTTGGGGGGCGTTGCTTGTCTCTTCTTCTGTGCTGTCCCTCCAGCACAGCCAGCATCTTCGTCGCCAATGTGGGGTTCCGGGTTTTAGCAAAATGACTTTGATATCAAGGTGTGGATGAGTAACTTCTTTAATCAGTTTTCAAGTGTAACATCCAGTTTCTAGAGTCATTATTCATCAGATGGTAAAGTCCAGATCTCATAGACCAGCACTGGCATCCTCTCTCAGGCTACATCTCTCAACTCCCTCCAGAGAACACCAGTCACACATAAACATTCTAACCAGTAACATTCCATTGTCAATCATAACACTCACTCCAGGTTCCATTAGGATGGATGCAGGATAAGACCAGAGCCTTACATAGGTGCTAGGAGCAATGCTATTCTTTCTTGATTCAATTTTGTATTGAAGTAAGATTAGTTTGTCTGATAAGGCTGTCTGGCTGTTTGCACACCATGCTTTGTCTTTAGTACAGTCCTCTGTGGGAGGAGCTGGTGCCGCCAGTTCTCTTAGGATGTAGAAAAGCTCTTTAGTGTCAGTTTTAGGGTTCTGACTTCTGATGTTATGTTATGTCACAGGGAACAGCAGGCTAGGTAGCCCTGCCTGGGCCCTGTGAGTTGATTTGCTGAAATTTTTTTTTTTTTTTTTTATTGTTAATTTGATTTCGCGCTCCGAGCGCGTTGTGTGCCTGCTCCTGCTGCCCCCCCTCCCACTTCCTGGTCCTCCTCTCCTCCCGCCTCCCTGACCGCCCACCCCCCCCTCTGATTGGCTGCCTGACTGTCCCCTTCTGGCCTACTCGACGGCCGTTCCCCCCCGCCCGCTTTCTTAGCTCTGCGGTGCGTGGGAGAGCGGTCGCCGGTAGCCCAGAGGGAACAGCAGGCTAGGTAGCCCTGCCTGGGCCCTGTGAGTTGATTTGCTGAAATTTTTTTTATTGTTAATTTGATTTCGCGCTCCGAGTGCGTTGTGTGCCTGCTCCTGCTGCCCCCCCTCCCACTTCCTGGTCCTCCTCTCCTCCCGCCTCCCTGCCCGCCCACCCCCCCTCTGATTGGCTGCCTGACTGTCCCCTTCTGGCCTACTCGACGGCCGTTCCCCCCCGCCCGCTTTCTTAGCTCTGCGGTGCGTGGGAGAGCGGTCGCCGGTAGCCCGGAGGGAACAGCAGGCTAGGTAGCCCTGCCTGGGCCCTGTGAGTTGATTTGCTGAAATTTTTTATTGTTAATTTGATTTCGCGCTCCGAGCGCGTTGTGTGCCTGCTCCTGCTGCCCCCCCTCCCACTTCCTGGTCCTCCTCTCCTCCCTGCCTGCCCACACCCCCCTCCCCTTCCTCTCCCTCTGTCTATAACCTCCCCCCTCCTGGGCAGCCCTCTGCCCGGCAGCCCCCTGCGGCTAAGGGCCCTAGGCCAAGGGCGACTCCTCAGCTGCAGCTCCCTGTGTGTCTGCAGGTGTCCGCAGGGGACGCCAGGCGCCAGCTCCTCTGCTCTCCGGCCCACCCCTCCTCACCTTGCTCACCGCATCCGCATGATGCCCCCCCTTTCCAATTTACTGTTAAACTAGGGTGCTTTTTTTTCTCCCCTCGCAGGATTCTCAAACTTAGGTGGCCCTGACCTATTACGCATTACTGTTTGCTCTGTATCGTGTTAAACTAGTGCCCTCCACTCAATTCCTGTCTGCATACTCGTGTCGTCCGCCCCCCCTCCTACTCCATGGTGCTCTCTATTTCGCCTATCTACTCTAACTGCTTCTCTATTGACTATCCTGCTCTCCTCACTAAATCTGGTAGGAAAAAGTTTAAAAAGGACATCCTGGTCTCCAACCCAGGCCTCCCTATTGCTGACACCTACACGAGCGCCTGCTCCAAGGAAACTCTCACTGACATTCTCTTTTTCGTGCCTTCACCTGACCTATGGACCCTTCACATGCTCTCTGTGCTCTCTCCTTTCTCCTCCTCTCCCATTAATGGTGGCACCCGCTGGGATGTCCTCTTGGCCCCTTTCCACTCCTCTAAGGCCATCATTAATGTCTATGCTAACGGGACCGTCTTGGTCCAAGGCCCTCAGGCCAACCTTCACCTCTTTGATAGACGCCTCCCACGCCTCATCAACTTCCTCTCCTCTCCCACTGTCCCCCTTCTTCTGTCCTCGGCTACCTTGCCTCTCCCCTCCCTCCCTGCCCCTTCTCTTGCTCCCTCTTCAACTCCTTCTCTAACACCTCCGCAGGACATACCTCTGATCTGCACCCCTCCCCGGAAGTTTTTCAAAGGTGGCAACCTTCTCCACATTGCCACTCTAAATGCTCGCTCTGCCATCAAGCACTCCTCTGATATCTGTCGCCTTCTTGAGGAACTGGACCTGGACGTCCTCGGTCTCACTGAGACATGGTTCACAGCCAGCTCTGCCACCAGCTTCGACACACTCCTACCTGACGGTTATAAGATCCTCTCCGTGCCCAGGCCCAACCGTTCAGGGGGTGGTGTTGCCCTTATCTTCCCTGAGTGGATTCCTGCCACTGTCACTCCCACGCAGACCTACTCCTCTTTTGAATGCCTTGTCTGCCGACTCTCTCTCTCTCCTAGCCATTCCCTTACCGTGGCTACCATCTATCGGCCACCTGGTCAAATTTCCTCCTTCCTCTCTGAATGGGCTGACCTCTCCTCCTCACTCCTGTCCTCAACCACCCAACTCCTCTTTCTCTGTGACTTCAACATCCACCTCGATGCCTCCTGTCCCCCCACTGGTCTCTTTCGCGAACTCTGTAACTCTCTCTCACTCTCTATTCTCCCGTCTGGGCCTACTCACTCTGCAGGGCACACTCTTGATGCTCTGATCTCTTCTGACCTTCCCCTCTCCCTTCCTCTCTCCACTCCTCTCTCCTGGAGTGATCACTTTCTCCTATCCTCCCACCTTTCCCTCCCTACCCCACAGGCAAAGCCACCCTCTTCACTGCCACCCACCTTCTCGGTCATCCGACCCATGAAGCGCGTGTCAGTTGAGGCTTTCGCTGCTACCTTCTCGCCCCCTCCTCCCCCCTCGGCTGACTCCCACCCTGACACAGCCCTCTCCATGCTCTATTCCTCTATATCTGATACTCTCGATATCCTTGCCCCTGTCATGAGAATCCGCCTGAAGCCCAAAGCCAAATGTAACTCCTGGTATGACTCGGATCTCGTCCCTAAAACGCAAGTGTAGGGTGGCAGAGAGGAAATGGCGTGCTTCATGTTCATCCTCTGACAAACTGGCCTGTCGCCTGCTCCAAAGGCAATACCGGCTCTCCGTTCTCACCAAGAAGAGAGCCCTTATCCAAGCCCGCATCTCTGAGGCATCAAACAACTCGGCCGAACTCTTTAAAATCTGCAAGGAGCTGGCCAACCCTGCTGCAGTCTCTACCTCTCCTGTCCCCTCCCAGGCCCTCTGCACTGCACTGGCCTCGCACTTCATCTCAAAAACTCAGGACATCCTGTCCTCGCTCTCCTCCTCTCTCCTCCCTCCCTCTCTTCCCGGCTCTTCCTCTTGCTCTCTTGCAGCCGCCCCTCCACCCTCCTTCTCTGCTTTTCCACCTTTTTCTGCTGATGAGGTTTCCAGACAAGTCCGATCTATGAAAGCCTCGTCTAAACAGGTTCACCCCTGTTCCTCCAAAACCATCAAGGACCACATCGACTCCCTGGCTCCTGTCCTGGCTGACTTCTGCAACCACTCATTCGCCTCTGGAGTCTTCCCATCCCCCCTCAAGCACTCCCTTGTGCACCCCCTCCTCAAGAAACCCTCTGCCGACCCCTCCTGCCCGGCCAATTATCGCCCTAACTCCATTACTCCCTTCCTGGGTAAGCTCCTGGAGAAACTGGCCATCTCCCAGCTTAACCTCCATGCTGACTCTGTTGGTAATCTTCATGACCATCAATCCGGCTTCAGAGCGGCCAGAAGCACGGAAACTGCTCTCCTGAACATCCGTGAGGACCTGCTCCTGAACCTCGATTCCAACACTCCCTGTGTTCTCATTCTGCTCGATCTCTCCTCTGCCTTTGACACTGTCAACCACGCCATCCTGCTCAACTATCTCCATGATAACCTGGATATCACTGGTCAGGCTCTGGCCTGGCTGACTTCTTTCCTCTCCGATCGACCCTCCCAGGTCCAAATGGGCGCCTTCCTCTCTGACATCTTTTTCTCCACCTGTGGTGTCCCCCAGGGATCCAACCTCTCCCCCTGGCTTTTCAACCAGTATCTGGCACTCCTTGCCCACTGCATCGCCGCTCTCTGCCCCTACTTCCAGTGCTATGCAGACGATACCCAGCTCATTTTCAGGCTACCCTCAGCCTCCTCCTCTCCTTCCCTCATCTCCGACTGTCTGTCTGCTATCCAGGAATGGTGTGCCGCCAATGACCTCTGCCTCAACGCCAGTAAGACTGAGATTCTACTCATCGGCACACCCACTCCCTCCTTCCCTGCAGCTCTCTGGCCGGCCTCCCTTGGCCCCCTTCCTGCCCCTACCTGCAAGGCTAAAAACCTCGGGGTCATCTTCGACTCCACACTCTCCTTCTCTCCTCATATATCTGACGTCTCTAAGAAGTCACACTACCAGCTGCACCTCCTCAGAGGTATTCTTCCCTTCCTCTCCTTCCCCCAGGAGCTCACTGTCTCTCGAGCCCTGGTTCTCTCAAGGCTGGACTACTGTAACAGCCTCTATCTTAATCTGCCTGCCTCCACTCTCCGCCCTCTGCAACTTATCCAGAACAGAACTGCGAGACTTGTCCTTGGCCTCAAGCCCAGGGACCGTATCTCTCCAGGACTGAAATCTCTTCACTGGCTCCCAGTGGCTGCGAGGATTAAGTTCAAAACCCTCTGCATTGTCCACAAGGCCTTCTGGGGCCTGGGACCTAAATACCTCCAACTCTCTCTTCCTAAATATCTTCCTTCACGAGCCCTTCGCTCATCCGTCTCCAACTCCCTCATGGTCAGCCGCTTCTCGAAGCAACGAGCTGGGGGTAGATCTCTCTCCGCAGCAGGGGCCTCCCTCTGGAACAGCCTTCCTGCCTCCCTGAAACTTGAGGAGAACCATCTCCGGTTCCGGAAGCACCTCAAAACCTTCCTCTTCGCTTCTGCCTTCTCTCTCCCTCTCCCCTGCTAATCCTGCTTAACTCCCCACTGAATTCAGCACTAAACCTGCATCTGGGCCACTCTCAGCAACCTCGGTCCAGGGCCCAGCCACTCTCCACTTGCACTGCCTCCCTGGCTCCCCCTGCACTGTGGGACTGTCACTGTATCCCTACAGCCCCTTTCCCAGCACTTGCTCTGCACTTACCTCGCACTTGCCACCAGCTGGCCCTTTTTATTTATTATTTATTATTTTTTACGCTACTTACCTTGTACTGCACTTCCCCCCCACCTCCTCCCCCCTGCACTTCCTCCTTTTCCCCTTACCTCTGCACTTGCGCGATCTGAATGACACCTGGCCTAGTAGGATCGTTTGTCTGTTTTCCCCTTGTTTCCCTCCCTCCCTGCCTCGTCGCGCCTTGAAACACTTGTGTATAGGCGCGTTACAAATACCATATCATATCATATCATATCTCTCTTTTGGTATTAGTGATAGCGGCTTTGTAGGAGGCTGTGGCCAAAGAGAACCTTTCCTTATTCAGAGAAGATGGGGCTTTTCTCCAATTAGCTTCAGAAGGTCTTTTAAGGTTGTGTAATGCATTTAGTTCGGTGGTAAACCATTTGTTTAGATGGGGTGCCAGTTTAGCCTTTCTCAGTTTCAGTGGTGAAATTTGATTAAGGGGTGGATTGGTTGTAGAGGTGCACTCTTGAATTACCAAAAAAGTAAGAAAAGATTGATTATTTAACTCAAGTTTAACGGTGCTCCCTATTAGATCTTTGCTACCAGATCAAATGTAAGTACGAAAAGGGAAGGTACCTCAATACACATTGAGATACAAATAGGAGCACAACAAATACAACTCAAAGTTGTAGGTATTTCTTGAAAAGGTAAGTCAAAGAAAGTCACATTTATTAACAAAAATATGATTCACAATAAAGGTTCCAAGTTCAAATTACCAAACGTAAAGAACAGTGTTACTTGACAGAATTCAATAAACCAAGAATATCTGAAAGACACATGATAATATTTTCATTACATTCCACATCAATTGCATCAACAATTTAATGATTTTAAATTCACAATAAGAACTTAGACATTAGTCGTCTGCTCCTAATTTTACTTAGTGTACTTATCTTGATATCTGGGGCAGGGAATCCTTAAATGAATGAACTCAAGGCTACTCTGTCAGTCTAATACTACACGTTTTGGGCGTTACACCCTTCTTCAGTTATTGATACCGCAGATATTCATTCTGAAATTTCAACAGAAATAAGTTTGGTTCAGTATGAATTGTTTTTACAAAATTTCACGAGATAGATCAAACTTAACATAAATCATGATCCATAATAAATTTAAATTTAACTAGATATAGAAAGGTTCTATTGACTAACCTGTCAATTACATTCAAACAATGTGAGGGTATTGTTCATTCGTTGCCAGAACAATGTTCCACTCCTAAAAATGAAGAGTAGAAAAAGCAAGGAGGTGTAATCATCTTGTGCACGGGGTACCAGACATACATATTTTGATTGTAACTCCCCAGAGGCACTTCATGTTTTATCTGAGGTGGGACAAATCGCTCAAGAAGCGCGGTGTCCCCTTCAATAAACAGATCTATGGGAAGGCTGGAGGATCAGAGAATTCAGTTCCAATAATTAATGATTAATACGTGGGACTCACCAATAATGTGAGTCCTGCCTTGTTGGACCAAGTAGTTATTGAAATCACATGTTGATCTTCGTCTCAATATTATCCCTTATTTCATGTCCACTTGCTGTAATTATAAGTGTATTGTGGTCACTACCTGGTTGTATGTAATATATCTCAATCTCGTAGGCATTATAACTATTCATACGTTTATGTATCTCAATCACTTCCTAATAAGTCCGCAGCACAGAGGCTTAAGGTGGTATTATTTTTTCCTCAATAGCTCTACACATATTAATTTGGATTTACCAGTTCGCAGGATTTTTCATTTGATTCCCTAAAGGAATGAACAGAAACATATGTTCAATTATCCTAATTCATCCAAAGCGGTCAGCACGTTTGTCAATATATGAACTACAGAGTTATTTAATGAAGCAGCATTAAAGTCGCTGTCCGAGAAAAAAGTTGGAAAGTTGTTCAGAATCAAACGCTATACGGTAGCGTATTTCCAAAGTTCCTCGATGCTGCACTGTGAATTTAACCAAAAGAAACAGTCACTAACCTCTGTGACTAAACAATTCTTTAATTCTTTAGTTTACCAACAATAAGCAAGGTAAAACCTATTAATCTACTTACTGCGTGTATGCCATTCTTCCTCGATTAGCGAACGTCAACAAACTTTCCACTGTTTGTTTGTTCCGACGTCGCGCAATAATCGTACCCATTAGTTTTTGTTTATAATGACCAGACATATAGGTTGCATTGGGGCAGCCATTTTGGAATCAAAAATGGGCATGTAGTTGACTCCATCTTAAAGTGTTACTTCTCTAATTTATTTAGAGGGGACGTATTTCGATACATATTAGTAATCGTTTGATGTTGTTAATTCAAATCTCGAATTAGGATGAGAATTTGCCTAATCAGACAGATATATATACTTTAATGTAGACAAACCTACTGCTGCAGGTAAGTCACATTAAAACAGGTTTCAGAATTATTATTTGCAATTAACCAGTATTCTCAGATGCCCTGTTAGTGATAGCTTTCATGAGTGTTTGGTAAAACTCCAATTAGTCAACAAAGATGCCATATGTCACATTGTTGTCATATAGAAAATCTACAACAACTTAATTGTATCCTTCACAGTTACATAGGTACAGGGTGATCCTTAGAGATGCCATATACATTCTTAATCATCACAGTAATTATTGTTCACAGTTGTGCCCCATTGTTAGGGGGCCATTGGTTTATCAAACACATGTTTCAATCATTAATCACAGGACAAAAACCTGAATGCTTGTCATTCCAGTCAACAAGACTTTTGATCACAAGTAACAATATAAATCTCATTTGAGATTCAGTCCTCTGGGGGTACATAGAGTCCAATCACTCAATCCAAAAGGTTTCCCTTTGTTGCAACAATCTAGGAAGGTTGCCATCTCGTCTTGGTAACAGAACATGTTCCAAAATAACATACTGCAACTGTGCTACTGAATGATTTGAATCTTTGAAATGTTGTGCTACAGGGGACTTGACGGAACGAGTCCGTATTTTCGATTTGTGCTCACCCCATCTCTGTTTGGGTTTTCTCTCGATGAGGCCCACATAAAAGGGGCCACAGGGACATTTTATCCCACAAATCACATTTTTTGTATTGCATGTTGAGGTGTGTCGCTATGGGATCTTGTTTCCTTTGTGTGGATGATATATGTAGTTGCCTTTGATGACGTTGTGGTGACAATTACAATTGTTACAAGGTATAGTGCCTTTAAATGTGGTCAATGGAACTTTAATGCAACCAAAGTCTGATTTGATCAAGTGATCTCATACTGATTTGCTTTTGTTATATGCAAAGAGGGGTGGGGGCGGGAAAAGATGTAACTTTGGGTACAAAGATAAGGTCTCCCAGTTCTTCTTAATGACCCTCTTAAAAGTCCACTTTGTTGTGAAAAAGTAGTGACATATACAAGTTAATCAGCTTTCGGTTTGATACATGCTTTTAATACATCCAATCTTGGTATGTTCTTAACCTTTGTCATGTCTTTCTGTATCCTGATTGAATCATATCCTCTCAAGAGGAATGTTTTGCTGAGCTCGTTGGCTTTTTTGTCAAATTCATTCTCTTCTGACACAATTCTCCTGTATCTCAACAGTTGACACAATGGTATACTTTCTATAGTCTTTTGGGGTGAAAGCTGGATGCTAGGAGTAAGCTGTTCTTATTGGTTTTCTTTGTGAAGACAGTGGTTGCCAGTTTGTGTTGTTCCCAATAGACCAGTACATCCAGGAATTCCAAAGATTTTTTGCTAATCTTATGCGTGAAGTGAATCCCTGATGCTAGGGAGTTCATAAATTCAAAAAACTGATGTAACTCTAATTCTGTTCTGGACCACACTCTGAACAAGTCGTTAATGTATCTGACAAAACATTTCAAATGATCACTCCAGATAGTGTTGTTCAATACTTTTGTTTCTTCCAGATATCTCATGTAGATAGCGTGGGGCCATAGCGGCCCCTATTGAAGTACCGGAGATTTTAATTAAGTATCGGTCTTCAAACATGAAAATGTTATTATTGAGCACAATGGTAAGTAATTTAATTATGAACCGTCTATCACTCCCTATTCTGTCTTGACTCTCTAGGACTGCCCATTCCATTGCCTCTATCCCAGATTGATGTGTAATGTTCGTGTACAGACTGGTGGCGTCCATTGGGAAAAGAATGTCAACTTCGGGATTAAATTGAATTGTTTCCAATTTCACCAAAAAGTAATGGGTATCTTTAACATAGGTAATAGCCTTTTGTGCTAGCCGTTGTATGATCTTGTCAATGTATTGGGATAGCGGTTCCAACAAACTATTGGTTGCAGCTATTATAGGTCGCTCAGGAGGGTCCTGTAGATTTCTATGGATCTTTGGAAGTACATATATCACAGGCATGATTGGATGAGAATTAATCAGAAAGGCTTTTGTTTTTATAAGAAATAAACTCATCAATTTCAGCTTCATCTAGGGTTTTCTTTATGATCCCCCTTACTTGTTCTGTTGGGTCATTCGGTACCTCCAGATAGGTGTCATTATCCCTTAATTGTCTTTCTACTTCATTTTTATATTTCATTGTATCCAAGATAACCAAAGCTCCGCCCTTATCGGCAGGCTTAATGATAATATCAGGGTTCTGCCAAAGTTTGTCAAGTACTTGTTTCTCTCATAGTTAAATTGGTCCTTTGTCTTTTTTTTAAATTGACTTTGTTAAATCCTTAAGAAATGACTTTTGGAAAGCTTCCAATATACAGTTTTGTACTGGAGGTGTGAAATTACTCTTCGACTTCATCTGAAGATACTCAGATTGATGTCTGTTCTCTGTTTTTTCTATAGAATCGAAAAAACCTTAAGTTTCACTTTGCGCATTCATTTGAAAAAGTCAATTTTCAATTTCAGTAAGGTACTTGTATAGTGAGGTACACATGAAAGACCCTTCTGGAGGGTACGTACTTCAAATTTACTCAGTTTGTATTTAGAAATATTTACTACTAAGTCTTCTTCACTGGTAAGTTTGCTTTTTCTGAGGATTTCTTTTTTTTGCCTCTTCGGACCTTAGTCGGTCTTAAAAAGAGTATATCGTTGATTGCATAGAGGCAGGTCCCTTTGAGGTACTTGGAGTTTGGCTTCTGCCAATCGGTTCTTTCTCAGTTGTTTGTGGTTGTTCCACTGATTCGTGTAACCCTTCTAATTCGGTATTGGATGCTTCAGAAGTAGATGGAGGTGTATTTTGAGGTTGTTTGTTTTTGTTGAATGATTGCTTATTAACTCTCTGGTTACTCTGTTGATTGTAATACTCCTTCTACAAGTACACAATGTCAAGTTTGTAATCAAGGATGTCTCTTCTGAACGTGCAAATAATTTTCATCTCAATTCCAACCTTATAATCTTCCAGTTTAAGGTTAATTTCCTCCAGTAGCTGTGTGAGGTCTTCCTTATTAATGAAAGTTGATAACGACTTCTTAACTGTCTCAATATCTGCTTCTATAGTTGTAAGTGATTTAGACAATTCTTCAATGGTAAGAGTGATGAGATCAAGTGAGCATTTATTTAAGATAAGGCGCCACCTCAAAATGAACTCTGGATTTTCTTTGCACAAAGTAGGCTCAAGATCAATTCTTAGGCCCCTTGGGATTCTTTGAGATCTAAAGTATTGAGACAATGTTGTATCGTGTAATCTCTGGTTAATGTCTCGTCATATTAGCCTCTATAATTGATAAATGAGTTCTTCAGGTTTAGCTGTTAAGCCTAATTCTTTCTCAGTTAATTTTATAAGTTTCAAAATACGGTTTGCATCTTCTACATTTCCAAAAATGACATGGTATTCACTATACACTTTGGTTTGGTGCAACCTCTAGTATTGGTGTAGCAACTAGGGTACTTACTAGAGTGGATTGGTTGTAGAGGTGCACTCTTGAATTACCAAAAAAGTAAGAAAAGATTGATTATTTAACTCAAGTTTAACGGTGCTCCCTATTAGATCTGTGCTACCAGATCAAATGTAAGTACGAAAAGGGAAGGTACCTCAATACACATTGAGATACAAATAGGGTCACGACAAATACAACTCAAAGTTGTAGGTACTTCTTGAAAAGGTAAGTCAAAGAAAGTCACATTTATTAACAAAAATATGATTCACAATAAAGGTTCCAAGTTCAAATGACCAAACGTAAAGAACAGTCTTCCTTGACACAATTCAATAAACCAAGAAAATCTCAAAGATACATGATAATATTTTCATTACATTCCACATCAATTGCATCAACAATGTAATGATTTTAAATTCACAATAAGACATTATTCGTCTGCTAATTTGATTAAGGGCCTGTTCGATGGTACCATTTGTATAGGTCAACCAAGGAGGAGGGGTTCAGATTAGAATTGTGCTACAGGCCGGTGATGTGCTGTAGCAGTGGTAGGAGGTTACATAGTGTAATATTCTGTTTATTGCTAGATGGGGATTGTTGGACGATGGCGGCTTGGGTGGAGGTGCACATGTTTTTCTGTATGAAGGAGGTAATGCAGTGCTGATCCAACTGTGCACAATGTACATTATTGAGGATGGTGGTAGAGCACTTAAAGTCAGCCAACCAATCCAGCGTTCTACCATTGGAATGAGTAGGTTAGTTAATGCGTTGATTAAACCCAAGTTGTGTTATGGCATTGTCTAGAGTCATGGCGTTAATGTCGTTGGCGTCATGGAGGCCTAAATTGAGGTCTCCCAGGAGAATGATTTGTGAACCCGGTTTAGTGTTTTGGGTAAGGAGATGGGCGATGTCTTTCTCAAAGGAGTAGATGGCACCTGGGGGTCTATAGATGAGGTGAAGTAGTAGGGTGCGAGTGTCAGAGATCAGAGTTTCACGGAAAGGAGTTCCGCTGAGGATACGCTTCTGTTAGGGAACTCTCTGAGCTTCAGGTGGGATTTAGCAATGAAGGCCCTCCACCACCTTTACCATGGCCTCTGTCTGAACGGATGATTGTATAGTTGTCAGGGATGGCTAGCGAAAGTGTGGGTCCTGCCGGCTAGTGTAGCCAAGTTTCCGTTACAGCAAGAAAGTCCATGTTATTGGTAGTAATGAGGTCAGCAATGTCTAGTGCACGGGTGACAAGAGAGAGTGCATGGATAAGGGCTCCTTTGAGAGTAGGGGTGTCGGTGGCTGTGGCTCTTGGGGTAACATTCGGGTGGAAGGGTAGTTTTGTGGTAAGAGGGACAGATATTTCTACAGGGGTGAGTTGGCGTGGGGGAGAGGGTGTGGTATGTGAGCTTGTTGTACTGTTGGGGTCATGGTGGGTGGGTGCACTATGGGGTGTATTGGTACGGTGAAAGCGAGAGCCTAATCTTTTATTTCTAAGCTAAGCAGGCAGGGAATTAAGGGAGTGGGAGGTAAGGCAAAACGGGTGATCCGTTCGATAGGGGAGATGGGCTCTTCCTTTGTGATAGTAGTTGTTTGCGCCTTGGCTGTGGGGCTGGGATGTAAGGGTAGTAAGGCTGGCAAGAATGTAGTAGGTGCTATGGAATGAAATAGAGGTAGGAGGGTCGCCATAGTAATTGGAGCTCTCCGTAGGGCAATCATAGTGAATCAGGTGTTGCATTCGGTCAGTGGCACGAGTGAGTTGGCGTCGGGCACTTAGCTGTATATGGGCCCTGAGTTGGGATACTAAGCAACATAGATTGATGGTGGACTCAGTAAAGGAGGCACAATTAATGCTGTCAAGATAAATATATGTGGCACTGGCTGGGTGTAGACTAAGTGCTAGTAGTACATTTAAGCAGTAGGCTGATCATGCAATGGTCATAATGCTGGCAACACAGTGATGTTGGCGTTGCTGGGCAGGAAGGAGAGCAGATAAGAATACAGTGGCCTGAGAACAGGCAGCACAATGGGCAAGGGCTAAGTATACCAGGCAACAATGTTAAGAGCTAGGTACAACAGGCAGAAAAGTTATAGGTAGGCTAGGTGCAGCAGGCAACAAATAAATGGGCTGCGTACAGCAAGCAACAATGTTATATGTAGGCTAGGTCCAGCAGGCAACAAAAGAATGGGCTAGCTACAGCAGGAAACAATGTTTTAAGTAGGCTATGTACAGCGGGCAACACATAAATGGGCTAGGTACAGCAGTCAACAATGTTCTATGTAGGCTAGGTACAGCACACAACAAATACATGGGCTGGGTACAGCAGGCAACAATGTTCTATGTAGGCTAGGTACAGCAGTCAACGTATAGATGGGCTGGGTACAGCAGGCAACAATGTTCTATGTAGGCTAGGTACAGCAGTCAACGTATAGATGGGCTAGGTACAGCAGGCAACAATGTTCTATGTAGGCTAGGTACAGCAGTCAACAAATACATGGGCTGGGTACAGCAGGCAACAATGTTCTATGTAGGCTAGGTACAGCAGTCAACGTATAGATGGGCTGGGTACAGCAGGCAACAATGTTCTATGTAGGCTAGGTACAGCAGTCAACGTATAGATGGGCTGGGTACAGCAGGCAACAATGTTCTATGTAGGCTAGGTACAGCAGTCAACGTATAGATGGGCTGGGTACAGCAGGCAACATATAAATGGACTAGGTACAATAGGCCACATTAATAGGCCATGGGCTAGATGGAGCGGGCAACATTATTTACTAGTAGTACTAGACAGGATATGTGAGCAAGCCAGAATGTAGTGGGCTAGAATCAGGCAGCACAATATGCAAGGGTTAAGTACAACAGGCAGCACTGTTTATCAGAGGCCTAGGCACAGCAGACTATAACGTTATGCAGTGTACTGGGTGCAGTAGGTGGAGGGGCAACACAACACTTGTGACAGTTATTGCAGAGGTCTAGGTACATGGAGCACAGGGGTACGATAGGCTATTAGTTTACAGAGCTGGGATAGTGTGTGGGCATGTCTACTATGATCAGGCTGGGTGAACAGGTCGAGGAGCGTCTGGTGTATGCATATTTATGACAGGAAATGCTCTGGAGCAAGTTCTGCAGTCCCACAACGAGCGATTAGTGCGCCGTTATGTAGACAGGCATAGGAAGCAATAAGATGAGTAAGGCACAGTATTCTGTGATGTCATTGGTCAATGGTGGGGCCCCGGGGCGATAAGAGAGACTGTATGTCCCAAATCAATGAAGCGGTTGGAGTCTTTGTGGTCAGGTAGAATTGGACGCGGTCATGATGCTGCCCAACTCTATAGCAGAGCTGCTGAGAGAAGGGTGCAAATAGGTAAAAAGTAACCCAGGAGCTGATCGAAGGAAGGTCAGGGGCCTACCTTATAGGCATGCAAAGAAAGGGTTGTGCATGCCTGCGCCAAGCACTTCAAAGCACGAACAGGCACAACAGTGGATTTTCCTTCGCGGGCCATTGCCGCACTGGGCCGGCTTCCACTTACCAGCGGAAGTCAGGAATTCAAGTACTATGGCTGTTGCCTAGCACGAGCCCAACAACCTCGGTGTGATGCTGTGCACGAGTACGCGGTGGCCATTAAGCAGGCAGGCAGCCTCAGGACAACACATTTAATTAAATGTTAAAAGATCTGAAATTAAGGATCTCTGTTGCAGTGAACAGGTGAGGGAACACAGGCCTTCTTGGCACAGGAGTCCTCACCTTCCAGATGATAGTGGCATAGAGTGCACACGCTGAACCAGCTGCTCCTGCAGCACATGTGGGGGTCACGGTAGCTCTAATGAGGGGGTGAGGAAAGGGCTCCTGCCCTCGCCATGTTCCTGAAGGTAGCAGGACATGTCGCTGTAGCAGGACATAATCCAGCTGGAGCACTCTTCTTCAAACCTGAGGTACTGTGTAGGCTTTGGGTACTTACCTTATTGCCTTGTTTTGCTGTGCTCTTCCCATTTGGGAATTGCGTTGGCTTACATTGTAGAGTTGCTCTCAACTCTCTTCTCACGGACTTAGTAGCTTGTGACCCTACAAGGGATTTTCTACAAACTCTCAAACTTTGAAAGAGTTTGATCTAAGAAGTGCAACAAATCAATAGACTGTGTCCCAATTGACTTTGGCTGTCCTGGCTCCCTGAAGACTTTTGTAGTCCATTTTTTTTTTGGTTCAATTTATAAACCTTTAAAATGTTTTCTTATCAATCTTTACATATTGCAGATTATAATCATTAATGAGAAAAGAGAAAAGAACAGGTAGAGAAAAGGATTACAAATTAGATACAATAAAACACCAAATATGACAATTTGATCCATTTGGCAGTTCTCAAAAATTGATTACTTTCTGATAATTACTTCCTACATTATCCAGATGAAGTTTCACCCCTTCTCAGCATTAATGATTATCAGATAATCTCTTATAATTCATAATTATTCCTTCTTCCCTACGGAAACATTGAATCTAGATATTGTACAATTGCAGTTCTGACTGCCAATTTTGTGCTGGTAAATAAACATTGCCAGGCTTGGGAAAAATCCATTGGGTTATGTAAGGCAGCCAACCTTCCAAAGTATTGTTGACGCTTGTCACTTAACTCAGGACATTACACTAAACAATGTTGGAGTGTTTCCTTTTGTGAGACATCCCCACAGAATCGGCAATAGTTCTGTTCTTTGGGAATTTGATTCCTTCTAGCTAGCACATCTTGGGTGTGCCACAAGTTGAATCTAAAACGCAGATATTGCTTGCGTATATAGGGCGATGGACATTTGTTCAAATAATCGGGCAACATTCCATTTTTTTTATGGCCGAATCATTGGGCATCAAAGTCCTTGTAGGCAGTGCAGCTAGTTTGGGTAGTGATCCAATCATATTGCTGATGCATCTGCTAAAGTGTCCAGTGTACACTGGCACCACGCTTTCGGTAATGCGTCCTTTGCCGACAATAAATATTGGGCTGCTACACCCAATATGTTTGATGTAGATAGTGCCAATAAACATTTTCTGAACATCAAACACATTTTCCACATCACCTGAGAGTGTAAAGATAACAGACCCATTTCAAATCGTATTATTGGCAAAAGTGTATTATTCGGCAGATGTAATACCTGTTTCCAAAACCGGGATTCCAGCTTATCACAGTATTTAGGATTTTTGTGAAAAGTGGCTTGTGAGCCATAAGTCAACACTGGTGTCACTTTTTGCTGGTAAAATATGACAATGTGTTTGTAAGAATATTTTGCATATTTATACGACAACACTTTCACTTGTGATATTAAAGACTGCAATTTGCATTTTAGATCTTGTTCATGCTCGTCATTCCTCAATGTATCTGCTATGACAACACCCAAGTACTTATATAGTGGGACTCTTTCAAGCCCATGCTTTCCAACTTTCACTGACATAGGCCCATTTTGGATCTAGGATTATTTCTGCACACTAAGATTTGCGTTGTGTCTGTATTTATCACAAGATTGTTCATTTGTACATACAGGTTCAATTGATTCAATACATTTTGTAAATCAACAGGAGTTTGAGACAATAGAACAAGGTCATCTGCATAAAGAAAACAGCTTATTCTCTGGTTACCTAATTTTGGAGCGTCACTTATCACCTGTGCAAATGCATCTCCCATATCCAAAATGAACATGTTGAAGAGAGTGGATGCTAAAATGCATCCCTGCTTGAGTCCTTGCTGTGTGAAGATGTTAGTTGATAGCTGCCCCTCAAGGGTTAGTCTGACTTGCTTGTAGGTGTTCGTGTTAAGGAACATGATCAGTGCTAGTCGTGAAGATGGACACTTATAATTACTCAATTTCATTTACAATAGAGCCCAGTCAATGGAATTAAACGCGACCGGGAAATCAATAAATGCTAAATATAGAGGTTGATTCTGTGTGGCATAATTAGATTTTATCATATTGAGTGCGATGATGTTTGGTGTCGTCCCCAGACCGGCCACAAAGCCTGCTTGAAATGGATCTCTTAGTTGCAAATTCGTGGTCTATTGATTAAGTTGTCTTAGCATGATCCAAGAGAATTTTTTTCCGGGAGCATATAGCAAAGCGATCGGCCTATAACTGCTTGGCAGTTGCTGATCGTCCTTTTGATAAATGGGGACGATTTATGAATGTTTCCAGGTCGGAGGTAAGGTTTGAGTATAGTTTATCATAGTGAATATACTGAAAAGAATATTCACCCTGAGATCAGGGTGTTGTTTCAATGTCTGATTTGATAGTCCGTCAGAGCCACAGGCACTAGAGCGACGAGCTGTTTTTATAAAATATAATATGTCTTGTAGATCAAATAAAAGGTGACATTTTTTCGGGACATCTAATGATTCAATACTCGGGCATTCTGTCGGGGTGGCATACAAGTCGGTAAAGTGTTTTATCCACTTCTTTTCTGTGACACTATTCGATTGAGTTATTGCCTGATTACCTTGTACCGTTTGATTCAGAATAGCCCATGTTTTGGCTATGTTTTTAGATTGCAATATACTCAACATATTTGAACCATCCTCCTGGAAGAGAGCTGCTCTTTGAGCTCGTAAGCAATTTTTATATTGTGCTTTAATTCACGTTAGCAATGCGATTCTAATCACCATTGGGTATTTTAGTGCTTCCCGTTTTTGCGATCTTAACAGAGATGTTCTAATTTTTAGGTTGTGATCATACGCATGTAATTTCAATTTTTTTCTTACTGATCTGGAGGAGTCATTCTGAAATAATTGCATCATGTCGCTGTTAATAATGTCATAATTAGGGCGGCCCGCTTTTGTTTTATTTAAGTCGGCTTCCAGGTACTTATTAAATTGCATCAGCGACTCATCCGCCCATTATAGAGTTAATAGTGAGACCAGATTGAGGGTAGCACTTTCGTTCACTCATACAGTTATTATTTTTAAGCCATTTAGCTAGCAGCAAATCATGATCACTTGCATCCGACTCCAACACACAGAATTCCGAAATTAAATGAAACAGAGCATCACTTACAAAGATGTAGTCAATTGTCGCATTACAAGTTCCTCGTTGCCATGTTGGGTGAGGCGGAATATCAGAGTTAAATGCTCCATTTAGCATTATGCGTTTTTACAAACTGATTCCAATCTTTGGACTTTACTGCTGCCTTTGAGATATAACAGCAAATACTATATGAGAGACTAAGGAATCTCGGGTAATCAAGATCCTTAAAAGTCTTTAAGGAGGCGAGTGTCTGATATTCCTGCTGGATTCCAGTACATATTGATTGGGGCATATACACTTGTCTGTATGGTAACTTTTAGCAATTGCATAAAGGCATTTGGCATGGCCCCTAGCTCTGATTTTGTATCTGGATGTATTTTAATGGCTGTGAGTAAACCTGGCGTGGGCAACCCGCGTGTAGTTTTATTCGCCGGGTTCAGAAAGATATCATACTTCCATATTGGGGGAATTGTGAGCCACGTTTCTTGCAACATGAGTATATCATAGTCTGCTAAATGACTGTTGTTATTGTTGAGTAAATGCTTGAAACCTCTTGTGTTCCAACTTATCAGGGAAGTTTGAATGTTTTTGTAGGTAATTTTAGTTAATTATGGGCTCTGTCACCTCAGCAGGTACATTTATTTTCGTTCATGAATTGTATATTTCGTTGCATCATTAGGGCATTGGGTGCCTCATTTGCTGTGACAGTATTAACACTATTGGGCTCAGTGAGCTGTTGCTGCTCAGGTGAGATTATAAAGGCCATGGTGAGTAAGGAATCCCTTGCTAGTGAGTCCATCCAGATTGTTACGGAAGAGAGATCCATATCTTTTATGAATTTAACTAGGGCAATGTCTGTCGTCATGATATCTTCCAGTTGTGGAACATCTGTGAAGATAACTGAGACAGACCGACCGACGGTTTAGATCGTACCCTGTTATTGGACATGGCCGGTATGCCACTGTGAGAATAGTAAAGAGCTGGTCGTTTCACAGGAGGCTTACTGCACGTGTCTCCCTTCCCTAAAGTACGCTCTTTGTTGGTAGGCATGTCATTGCTGGGAGCTCTTGTACTATTCATATTTGGCAGCCTGGCTAGGTGGATCATCTGCATTCTTTCTGGTGACATTTCCACTAATGATGGGCTGTTCTTTGAATGAGTGATCATGCATTCTCAGTGGCGGCAGCAGTATTAGGCCCATTCTTTACTAAGTTGGTTGCTACACTTGGTACATTCTTAACCACCACATCTTGCATGTCACTGCTCCCTGATGTTAGTCAGTATTAGAATGTATGTCCAACAGGACTAGAGTGTGAATTAATTAGAGCTGGTGGCGCACCTCCGATACTGGCTACACCGCCAAACACAGGTATTGGCATCCGACCAGCCATATAGGCATCTACTGCCTTACAAATCTCTTTTCTATGATCAGTGGTTACTTCCAGCTGTATGGAGGCCCTGTCTATGGCATCTGATGAATTTCCAAAACACGTGTCATTATTTTCTTGCACAGAGACTGCCCTGACAAAATCATCCAAAGGAGCGTATGGAAAATGTCTTCTCATTGGTATTTGCATCATTTAAGACTTTCACTAGCTCTCGTTGTTGGTACTTTTTTGTTATAGCCTTAGATGCTTTAATAGAACTTTTTTTCGGCAAGGTAATTGCTTTAAAGAATTGTTTGGTTTTAGGATTATTAGATTTGCTTGGGAGATTTTGATTTTGTGTTAGTTTTATTTGAGCATGTACAACTTTTTTCATTTTTTATACACATCAGTAAAAATCGTGTATGCTTTTTTTTACATTTTTTACATTTTTTGCAGTCATAGGTAAAGCTGAATTAGAATCTCCCGTGTGCGTAACTGCTAAATTGGGGATACTGGAATTGCCAGTATTATCACGCACAATTTCATCAATCAGCGGTACTGCAAAAAATTGATTTGTCTACAACTTCGCAAGGCACAGTTTGAGTGGAAGTTGAGATGAATTTAAAGTGATATTCGGATTGACGGCCCCTCAGTTCTACTTTATGATTTAACAGCTTTCCTCACCTTTTTAAATTACTGAGGGGCATTTTGCTCACACTTTTCTTTTAGCTTAACTTGTCCAGAATTCATAGGGTGATGTGTAGTGTACGATTGTGATTTTCTGCTGCTCTATTTTAGTGAATTGTTTTACAACTGATGTGTAAATAAATGTATATTCTTTTACTCAGAAACCTTGAGTCAGTGTTTGTTTGAACCATAGTAATTGCTGTCCTTGGTGTAACTATTGGTACTGCTCACTTTACTCTTCAGATAAGTCTGGCTGCTCAGCTATCGCTACCACTTTTACTATGTAGTACGGGCTTGTACTTAAGGTGAATTTGTACTGTCACTTGTAGTCTTAATTGTGTGTGGTGTTCCTAAAGGGTACAGCATATGATTCTGCCTAACAACCAACGAACAGCACACCAGGCAAAGAGGCAAAATTTAACTCCTTGTGCCAAAAAGGGCAGGCTTATATTTAAGCCGAGTTTGCAGGCTTTTCTGATCTAAACAAAAAAGAAATATATATCAGTTCAAAGTCAGAGAGCTTTCTATAAGCCATGGTAATATTGAGTGGAAGTAAATACCATGTGATGTTGTTTGAAGCAACTTGGGTCCACCGAGGCAGTAGTTTAGAAGAAACCAACGAACCAACGAACAGCACATCAGGCAAAGAAGCACTTATCAGGTACTTCTCAGGTACTTCTAGTCCATTGACTTTGATACTGTTTGTCCCACAAAGGTGGTAGCTTAGTGTAAACTGTTACTGCTGGAAAAGGCTTATCTAGATGTCATTGGAAGATTTAGTTGTCCTCACATATACTGAGAAGCTGTTTAACCTTGTTCCTTCCCTAACCTTTCCTTTCTGCAACCTCAGAATTTGGAAAGTATAACTAGTGAGATATATAAATGCCATTGCTGTCCTTATGAATGAAGTCACCTCAGAGTGTAGGGATTGTGTATGAAGATTATCCTCTAACTTGTTTTAATAATAATAATAATAATAATAATAATATGGCATTTATATAGTGCTACAAACCCTCAGGTATCTGAGCGCTGCTTATTATTACCCACGATGTGTGGTGCTCATTTATCGACCTCGGAAGGATGAAAGGCTGAGTTTGGCTTTGCCGGGATTCGAACCTGCGTTAGCAGGCTCTGCACGGATGTCAAAGCGAGCACTCTACTCGCTGTGCCACTTGACCAGTTTTGATCCTAAAAAGTAATTTGAAAGTATATTTACCTTGTTACTCGAATTGTCTTTTTAAAGAATGCTTATTTAAAAATTGATGTTAAATAAATTACTATTTATAACTTAGTGTTACTTGGCTACTTCTATTTACGGATTTCATTTGTACAGCTCTAAAGCTCACATTTACTTCTCTTGAGATAGGCCTGGCAGAGATAGGCCTGGCCGCTCAGTCACTCTACCAACTTGTGTAGTACAGACCTATACCAAAAGGTGGGTTAACTAATACCAAGCAGATAAGTGTTGTGTGGTCTCATACAGTGTGACTGTATCAATTCTTACCTAACACAACTGATAAATGTGGCAAGTGACTGTTGCATTGTGGAACTTATAGTTCGAGGAAACAGCGACTGAGAAAAGCTAGTGAATCCTCCTGGGTTAACAAATGTGTTGGGGAGGAGCAAGGAGGCATAATTCCTTTGGGGAAAAGAAAGGTGGCCAGTTACCATCCCAGGCGATCGTCAGAGTCGTTGGAGGAAGAGAAAGGGTCAAATATATAAAGTGATACAATATAACAGAGTGGTTTGGCATTGCGAAGGTGCCCAATCGATGTCTCTGTTTAACGTATCCCGAATGGTGAAAGAAAGTAAATGGAAATTGAAGTGGTCATGTAGAGGGATTTGTAAAACCCCTTGCACATTTGATAGGGTAACGCATGAATGAGGGTCAGCATGGGTAGTTACTGTGACATGTGATCAGAAGGAAGGGTAACGCATGAGTAAGGGATCAGCATGGGTAGTTACTGTGAACTGTCATCATAAGGAAGGGTAACTCATGAGTAAGTGGTCAGCATGGGTATTTACTGTGAACTGTCATCAGAAGGAAGGGTAACACATGAGTAAGGGGTCAGCATGGGTAGTTACTGTGAACTGTCATCAGAAGGAAGGTTAATGCATGAGTAAGGGGTCAGCATGGTTAGATACTGTGAATTGTCATCAGAAGGAAGGGTAACGCATGAGTAAGGGGTCAGCATGGGTAGTTACTGTGACCTGTAATCAGAAGGCAGGGTAACACATGAGTAAGGGTTCAGAATGGGTAGTTACTGTGAACTGACATCAGAAGGAAGGGTAACGCATGAGTAAGGGGTCAGCATGGGTAGTTACTGTGAACTGTCATCAGAAGGAAGGGTAACACATGAGTAAGGGGTCAGCATGGGTAGTTACTGTGACCTGTCATCAGAAGGAAGGGTAACGCATGAGTAAAGAGCAGCATGGGTAGTTGCTGTGAACTGTCATCAGAAGGAAGGGTAACGCATGAGTAAGGGATCAGCATGGGTAGTTACTGTGACATGTGATCAGAAGGAAGGTAACACATGAGTAAGGGGTCAGCATGGGTAGTTACTGTGAACTGTCATCAGAAGGAAGGGTAACGCATGAGTACGGGGTAGGCATGGGTAGTTACTGTGACCTGTCATCAGAAGGCAGGGTAACGCATGAGTAAGGGGTCAGCAAGGGTAGTTACTGTGAACTGTCATCAGAAGGAAGGGTAACGCATGAGTAAGGGGTCAGCATGGGTAGTTACTTTGAACTGTCATCAGAAGGAAGGGTAACGCATGAGTAAGGGGTCAGCATGAGTAGTTACTGTGACCTGTCATCAGAAGGTAACACATGAGTAAGGGGTCAGCATGGGTAGTTACTGTGAACTGTCATCAGAAGGAAGGGTAACGCATGAGTACGGGGTCAGCATGGGTAGTTACTGTGAACTGTCATCAGAAGGAAGGGTAACGCATGAGTAAGGGGTCAGCATGGGTAGTTACTGTGACCTGTCATCAGAAGGCAGGGTAACACATGAGTAAGGGGTCAGCATGGGTAGTTACTGTGGACTGTCATCAGAAAGAAGGGTAACGCATGAGTAAGAAGTCAGCATGGGTAGTTACTGTGAACTGTCATCAGAAGGAAGGATAACGCATGAGTAAGGGGTCAGCATGGGTAGTTACAGTGAACTGTCATCAGAAGGAAGGGTAACGCATGAGTAAGGGGTCAGCATGGGTAGTTACTGTGAACTGTCATCAGAAGGAAGGGTAACGCATGAGTAAGGGGTCAGCATGGGTAGTTACTGTGACCTGTCATCAGAAGGCAGGGTAACGCATGAGTAAGGGGTCAGCATGGGTAGTTACTGTGAACTGTCATCAGAAGGAAGGGTAACGCATGAGTAAGGGGTCAGCATGGGTAGTTACTGTGACTAGTTACTGTGACCTGTCATCAGAAGGCAGGGTAACACATGAGTAAGGGGTCAGCATGGGTAGTTACTGTGACATGTGATCAGAAGGAAGGTAACACATGAGTAAGGGGTCAGCATGGGTAGTTACTGTGAACTGTCATCAGAAGGGAGGGTAACGCATGAGCAAACGGTCAGCATGGGTAGTTACTGTGAACTGTCATCAGAAGGAAGGGTAACGCATGAGTAAGGGGACAGCAGGGGTAGTTACTGTGAACTGTCATCAGAAGGAAGGGTAACACATCAGTAAGGGGTCAGAATGGGTAGTTACAGTGAACTGTCATCAGAAGGAAGGGTAACGCATGAGTAAGGGGTCAGCATGGGTAGTTACTGTGACCTGTCATCAGAAGGCAGGGTAACGCATGAGTAAGGGGTCAGCATGGGTAGTTACTGTGAACTGCCATCAGAAGGAAGGGTAATGCATGAGTAAGGGGTCAGCATGGGCAGTCACTGTGACCTGTCATCAGAAGGAAGGGTAACGCATGAGTAAGGGGTCAGCATGGGTAGTCACTGTGACCTGTCATCAGAAGGCAGGGTAACGCATGAGTAAGGGGTCAGCATGGGTAGTTACTGTGAACTGTCATCAGAAGGAAGGGTAACGCATGAGTAAGGGGTCAGCATGAGTAGTTACTGTGACCTGTCATCAGAAGGTAACACATGAGTAAGGGGTCAGCATGGGTAGTTACTGTGAACTGTCATCAGAAGGAAGGGTAACGCATGAGTAAGGGGTCAGCATGGGTAGTCACTGTGACCTGTCATCAGAAGGCAGGGTAACGCATGAGTAAGGGGTCAGCATGGGTAGTTACTGTGAACTGTCATCAGAAGGAAGGGTAACGCATGAGTAAGGGGTCAGCATGAGTAGTTACTGTGACCTGTCATCAGAAGGTAACACATGAGTAAGGGGTCAGCATGGGTAGTTACTGTGAACTGTCATCAGAAGGAAGGGTAACGCATGAGTACGGGGTCAGCATGGGTAGTTACTGTGAACTGTCATCAGAAGGAAGGGTAACGCATGAGTAAGGGGTCAGCATGGGTAGTTACTGTGACCTGTCATCAGAAGGCAGGGTAACACATGAGTAAGGGGTCAGCATGGGTAGTTACTGTGGACTGTCATCAGAAAGAAGGGTAACGCATGAGTAAGAAGTCAGCATGGGTAGTTACTGTGAACTGTCATCAGAAGGAAGGATAACGCATGAGTAAGGGGTCAGCATGGGTAGTTACAGTGAACTGTCATCAGAAGGAAGGGTAACGCATGAGTAAGGGGTCAGCATGGGTAGTTACTGTGAACTGTCATCAGAAGGAAGGGTAACGCATGAGTAAGGGGTCAGCATGGGTAGTTACTGTGACCTGTCATCAGAAGGCAGGGTAACGCATGAGTAAGGGGTCAGCATGGGTAGTTACTGTGAACTGTCATCAGAAGGAAGGGTAACGCATGAGTAAGGGGTCAGCATGGGTAGTTACTGTGACTAGTTACTGTGACCTGTCATCAGAAGGCAGGGTAACACATGAGTAAGGGGTCAGCATGGGTAGTTACTGTGACATGTGATCAGAAGGAAGGTAACACATGAGTAAGGGGTCAGCATGGGTAGTTACTGTGAACTGTCATCAGAAGGGAGGGTAACGCATGAGCAAACGGTCAGCATGGGTAGTTACTGTGAACTGTCATCAGAAGGAAGGGTAACGCATGAGTAAGGGGACAGCAGGGGTAGTTACTGTGAACTGTCATCAGAAGGAAGGGTAACACATCAGTAAGGGGTCAGAATGGGTAGTTACAGTGAACTGTCATCAGAAGGAAGGGTAACGCATGAGTAAGGGGTCAGCATGGGTAGTTACTGTGACCTGTCATCAGAAGGCAGGGTAACGCATGAGTAAGGGGTCAGCATGGGTAGTTACTGTGAACTGCCATCAGAAGGAAGGGTAATGCATGAGTAAGGGGTCAGCATGGGCAGTCACTGTGACCTGTCATCAGAAGGAAGGGTAACGCATGAGTAAGGGGTCAGCATGGGTAGTCACTGTGACCTGTCATCAGAAGGCAGGGTAACGCATGAGTAAGGGGTCAGCATGGGTAGTTACTGTGAACTGTCATCAGAAGGAAGGGTAACGCATGAGTATGGGGTCAGCATGGGTAGTTACTGTGAACTGTCATCAGAAGGAAGGGTAACGCATGAGTAAGGGTTCAGTATGGGTAGTTACTGTGAACTGTCATCAGAAGGAAGGGTAACACATGAGTAAGGGGTCAGCAGGGTTAGATACTGTGAACTGTCATCAGAAGGAAGGGTAACACATGAGTAAGGGGACAGCATTGGTAGTTACTGTGAACTGTCATCAGAAGGAAGGGTAACACATGAGTAAGTGGTCAGCATGGTAGTTACTGTGACCTGTCATCAGAAGGCAGGGTAACACATGAGTAAGGGGTCAGCATGGGTAGTTACTGTGAACTGTCGTCAGAAGGCAGGGTAACGCATGAGTAAGGGGTCTGCATGGGTAGTTACTGTGAACTGACATCAGAAGGAAGGGTAACGCATGAGTAAAGAGCAGCATGGGTAGTTGCTGTGAACTGTCATCAGAAGGAAGGGTAACGCATGAGTAAGGGATCAGCATGGGTAGTTACTGTGACATGTGATCAGAAGGAAGGTAACACATGAGTAAGGGGTCAGCATGGGTAGTTACTGTGAACTGTCATCAGAAGGAAGGGTAACGCATGAGTACGGGGTAGGCATGGGTAGTTACTGTGACCTGTCATCAGAAGGCAGGGTAACGCATGAGTAAGGGGTCAGCAAGGGAAGTTACTGTGAACTATCATCATAAGGTAGGATAACGCATGAGTAAGGGGTCAGCATGGGTAGTTACTGTGAACTGTCATCAGAAGGAAGGGTAACGCATGAGTAAGGGGTCAGCATGAGTAGTTACTGTGACCTGTCATCAGAAGGCAGGGTAACACATGAGTAAGGGTTCAGAATGGGTAGTTACTGTGAACTGTAATCAGAAGGAAGGGTAACGCATGAGTAAGGGGACAGCAGGGGTAGTTACTGTGAACTGTCATCAGAAGGAAGGGTAACGCATGAGTAAGGGGTCAGCATGGTAGTTACTGTGAACTGTCATCAGAAGGCAGGGTAACGCATGAGTAAGGGGTCTGCATGGGTAGTTACTGTGGACTGACATCAGAAGGAAGGGTAACGCATGAGTTAGGAGCAGCATGGGCAGTTGCTGTGAACTGTCATCAGAAGGAAGGGTAACGCATGAGTAAGGGGTCAGCATGGGTAGTTACTGTGAACTGTCATCAGAAGGACGGGTAACGCATGAGTAAGGGGTCATCAGGGGTACTTACTTTGACCTGTCATCAGAAGGAAGGGTAAATTATGAGTAAGGGGTCAGCATGGGTAGTTACTGTGACCTGTCATCAGAAGGAAGAGTAACACATGAGTAAGGGGTCAGCGTGGGTAGTTTCTGTGACCTGTCATCAGAAGGAATGGTAACGCATGAGTAAGGGGTCAGCATGGGTAGTTACTGTGACCTGTCACCAGAAGGAAGGGTAACGCATGAGTAAGGTGTCAGAATGTGAAGTCAGAAGGAAGGGTAAAGCATGAGTAAGGGGTCAGCATGGGTAGTTACTGTGACCTGTCATCAGAACGAAGGGTAAAGCATGAATAAAGGGTCAGCATGGGTAGTTACTTTGACCAGTCATCAGAAGGCAGGGTAACACATGAGTAAAGGGTCAGCATTGGTAGTTACTGTGAACTGTCATCATAAGGAAGAGTAACGCATGAGTAAGGGGTCAGCATGGGTACTTACTGTGACCTGTCATCAGAAGGAAGGGTAAATCATGAGTAAGGGGTCAGCATGGGTAGTTACTGTGACCTGTCATCAGAAGGAAGAGTAACACATGAGTAAGGGGTCAGCGTGGGTAGTTAATGTGAGCTGTCATCAGATGGAACGGTAACACATGAGTAAGGGGTCAGCATGGGTACTTACTGTGACCTGTCATCAGAAGGAAGGTTAACGCATGAGTAAGGGATCAGCATGGGTAGTTACTGTGAACTGTCATCAGAAGGAAGGGTAAAGCATGAGTAAGGGATCAGCATGGGTAGTTACTGTGACCTGTAAGGAAGGGTAACACATGATTAAGGGGTCAGCATGGGTGTTAGGCAGAAACCTGTGCAGTTCCCTTTGGGAACACTGCAAAATATTTAGGACTACAGGTGTTAGCAGTAAACCCACTTGGTAGCAGTCTGTACCACCCAGATTTACCTGGTAGCTGTGGCTGAGCAGTCAGACTTCCCTCAAGAAGAGTTAGGCAGTACGCATTGTATACACAATAGGCACTCAGACACAATAGCACACGCAAACACTGACCAGAGCTTTGGTCTCAAAGTATATAATTATGTATTTAAACACACACTTGTTTGAAACACTCCAGCACTCTTATTGTAAAACACTCTAAACACAGTTACTATTATAAGATATACAACCCTTATTCCTTATCAGACAAGTCTTAGTTAACACCACTTATTTCCAGACATAGGTGAGCGCTTAACTATAGATGGCACTCCGATAAGTTCATGAAAAGGGGGGGCAAGGCAGAATATGTGAAGATACATCACTCTAGGGTTTAGGAACACTTTTAGCAAGGCAGAAGAGCAAAAGTCACTTGTGAGCCAAAGTCCATAGGCTGGGCCCACTCTTAGAGAGAGCAGAGCACAAATGCGCAAAGATCACGCAGTTACACTAGGCTTTGAAAGTCTTGCAGAGAGTTCGAAAAGAGTTTAGAGAGGCTCAGAAAGGTTTAGCCAGGGTGTCCCAGGCTAATCCAGGTTCGAAAGCCGGGGGCTAAATCTACCCCGTACAGTCGGTGGCAAGGGAAGCCAGGCGGAACACGGTACCTAAAGTGGGAAGGATCCTCCAGCGGTGGCAGTTGTTCCTAGCAGCAGGTGCAAGTCCCGGCATCATCCAGGGGAAGAGAAGATCTCGACTTGGAGGAAAGATGAATGTTGTTGCACTGCCAGCGAAGAAACAAGCCGCAGAGTTTTCCGGTTAAAGGTATTTACTTTATTTCACGGTCGTGGTAAAATGTGGTATTCCCGTTGCCGGGGTGCTTGGCACAGGCAAGGCGGCCACGAGATGCGTCGGGAAGGCGAAAAGACGGTGAAACTGGTTATCCCCACCAGTCAAAGGAAGAAGACTCTCCGGCGGGAGATCTCCTCTGTCGTTGGGATAAGTGGTGAGACGGTTCAGCAAGGCTTCACCGGTGGTGTCATCGTAGCAGGTCGGCTCAGCTTCTCCCTCATCAGATTCTTAGGTCCTGTTTGCGACTTCTGAAGTTCCATTCCCCAAAGCCCTGCTTTTATGCAGAAAACCCCCATTCACTCAGCCTAGCTGTCACTCAAACATGCTAAGTGGTGAGCCGGCCGGCTCACCACTTGGGCCAGTCAAGACGGAGTGTGACTTGAGTTGCCTAGGCAACTCAGTCCAGGGTGCCTAAATTCCCCTCCACCCCTCCTAAGTACCCCAGACAGAGTGGCACCACTTTGGAGGGCTTCTGTGGAGAAGCCCGCCAAAAAAGTGGAACAAAGGGCTCGACTTGGGTTGGAGTCACAGAAGAGAACACAAACGCCATTTTAGAACTGAGTTTTGGCAAAAAATACCAACCGGAGAATTAATAATAATTAAATAAACTGGCGGTATGTTCGAGGCTATCGTAATTAAATAAATAAAGATAGTAGCCTCGAACAATGGGAAAATCCCATAGAGAAATATATGCGGTTCAATATAAAAAGTAGTATCCACTGCCACCAGCCAAAATTGGATCAGGGGGGACGGAGACATGCCCCCTCGACTAACAGACCCCGGGGCAATCGAATTGCCCCAGCCAGTACGTCCACAATATGATGGTTTGTACTGGTTCTGTTCAGAATTCAAGACTAGTGAAGTCAATGGTGACTTTACATGCCCTGGGAGACAGTAGTCAGTCCCAGGGTATGGAGTCTATACTGGGGGGTCACTATGACACCCCTGTGTTACTGCACTGAGGGTGCTGGGTAACACACTTCACAAAAACACATGAAGCCCTATAGAGTAAAAGACCCCATAGCCCATTAAACACATCTAGAGTCAAAGGAATACACTCAAATCATGTCCAAGAGTGAGGGTAAAAGAGTCTCACTCTTGGCAGGAGAAAAAAATAAACCCCAAAAATCCAGCAAAGCTGCTGGGGGACTCACTAGGTTAGGAAATTCAGCCTAAACAGCGAATTCTCCCTGACACTCGCCCCCCCCCCCCAGACTAAGGGACAGGAGGATTTAATCCACTCCTGGATGAACCTCATACCTCTAGTCGATGTCATACATCCTAGAGAGTCCATCAGCATTTTAATGGTGACACCTTGATCTATATTCTATGGTCCAATCAAAGGTTTTCCTTTGTAAGCTATATGACCTACAAACCCTTTAAGGAACATCAGTCTTTTTAAAGTTAAAGGGGATCTGGTTGACCAGTCCCTCAGAAGTTGGTACAACTTCTGAACCTGTGGTAGGCTTTTTCAAGGGGTCCTTATAAAGGATTCCCTTAGATCTAGAGGGGCTTCCAAGGTTCCTCACTACCTCTCTTGTGGGAGCAGGTTGGGTCTTAGGCCTCTTGGTTGGAGGGGTTGGGGTTAGGCAATGTACCTGCTTCCCCTTCCTCTTAGATCTAACCTTACCTACTTTAGGAGTTTCCCCCATAATATTAGGATTTGAGTTGCGGTCTTTAGTAGAAAGTCCAACAGTCTGAAGGTTTTTGGCCTTAGACTTTTCTTTCCTGGTTTTCCTCCAGCATTGAGAATTACCAGTTCTCTCAGGCCTAGGTAAGGGTCCGGTAGGTCTATTCTCCTCTTCCTCAGAAGCAGGGGGGGTCACAGACTCTGAAACTGGGGGAACAATGATGGAGCTTGGTTGGGGCTCCCATTTCACTAATGTACTAGCCTGAAATGTGCCTGAGTTAGAGGTCAACTTACTAACACCAGGGGTTGTATGGGGGTCTCAGTAGAGGTTCACACAGGCTTAGAGTACTCCCTTAAGGTGGCCTCTCTAGCCAATTTGGTTAGGGTCTGGTTCTCCATACTGGGAGGCCTGGGGGTATGTGGCACTACTCCTAGAGTTCTCAGGTCATTCCCCAACAGGACCTTCCCAGGCACCTCAGTCTGCACACTGACAGGGATCCTCACTGTCATGTTGTTACACTGAATGAGGGCTGGTAGAATAGGAACCATTTGGACAGGGCCTCCAGATATCTTAGTGGGACATTTGGGTGCTTTTGCCACATCCTCAGGTTGAAAGAAGCTTCCATCCACTACTGGTCTGCTGGTCCCAGTGTCTCTCCTGGCAGGAGTATCCTGACCATTGACAAGAACACTGTCCACATAATACACCTTAGAGTTAACAGATAGGGAGTTATACACAACCCTATTCTGGGACTAAACCAGATCCATGGACTCTATTGACATAGTTGCTTGAAGACCCAAGGGTTCTTCAGCAAAAGCTTCAAAGTGAGCACTATCCATCTGTACTTTATCCTCAGAAGTGAAGGCTAAGGAGACTGTGCTGATCCCTGCAGGTTTACCCTTGCATCTGGGATCCCCTTTGATATGATCAGTAGCCTTACAGATATAACATTGTCCAAATGCTCTCTGAAAGGGTGGCTTGTTCTGACCTCCTTCTGGTTGTTGACCACAAGGTACACTAGCCTGATTCGGTTTACCCTGGGGCTTACCCTGTTTATTTTGTTGTTTTTGGCCCTCTTTGGTATGGGAGGTATTAGAATTCTCTGGATTCACTTTAGGTGGCTGCTTTCGCTCATCCTTTTTCTGAGTGACCCCAGAATCCTTGTGAGTGGCCCTGTTGGCAACCCACAAGTCAGCAGCCTTAGCTAGATTTCTGGAATCTAATTCCTTTGAATCAGCCAAGTGCTGTCTGAGCTCAGGAGAGCAGGCATCATAAATTGACTCCAACATAAAAAGATTTTTCATACCTTCATAAGTGTTCACCTTGTAACCCTTAATCCATCCCTCTAAGTTTTTCAACCCTTCACTCACCCAGGTAGCCCAAGGGGTACCATCATGCTTTTTGAGGGTTCTAAACTTCTTACGATACTGGGAAGGGGTCTTCCCAAATCTAGTTATCAAAGCTAGTTTCACACATTGATACTCTTTCCTATCCTCCTTCCCCAACGCCATAACCACATCAGTTGCAACAGGGGGAAGCCTAGAGAACAACCAGGTGAGTAAGTCATTTCCTGTGATGTTCTGGAGCCCATGATTATATTCAAACAGAGACAACCAATACACCACATCCAATTTAGGCTCATACATACCAACCAATTCTTTAGGCATCCGGGGTCTTTTAGGACTGGAACTTCTAGAGGAGCCAGAGAGAGAAGGATTTTCGACAGATAATTTCTTCATTTCTAGCTCATGCATGAGCTCCATTTCCCTTAGCCTTAGTTATTTTTCAGTTTGAGCATTAAGTTTCTTATACTCCAATTCTAGTTTCATTCTCTCCAGTTCAAAGTATTGAAGACTAAATGTGGGACGGGGTAAAGGTCCAGTAGGTACAGCAGGTAGAGCAGATAGAGGCCTAGGGGGGACAGTCACAGCAGCCTCACCCTCCTCTTCTGACTCTTCCTCAGAATCATCAACATTGTGTTCAGTTTCAATCTCAATACTGTTATCTACAGTTGCTGGAGTGGTAGGTTCCTTAGACCCATCATCCAGGCTTTGGTTTGCTAACAACCTTTGTATTAGCTCCATTTTCTTGCCTCTAGTCAGGAGATTCTTATGCTTACAGAGAACTCTTAAACAATCAGCAGTTTTTGTAGCAAGGGACTCTTGACTATAACTTTCCATAGTTAACATGTTACAAGATTGGTTTTTCAGTGCTAAGCCTTGTGGTTAGTTGCACTAAGGTATCCTAAAACACACTGAAATGTATACTCAATACAAATCCCACAGCTGTACACCAGTGTTAGGCAGAAACCTGCGCAGTTCCCTTTGGGAACACTGCAAAAGATTCAGGACTACAGGTGTTGGCAGTAATCCCACTTGGTAGCAGTCTGTACCACCCAGATTTACCTGGTAGCTGTGGCTGAGCAGTCAGACTTCCCTCAAGAAGAGTTAGGCAGTATGCAAAGTATACACAATAGGCACTCAGACACAATAATACAAGCAAACACTGACCAGAGCTTTGGTATCAAAGTATATAATTATTTATTTATAAACACACTTATTGAAACACTCCAGCACTATTATTGTAATTCACTCTAAACACAGTTACTTTTATTATATATACACTCCTTATTCCTTATCAGACAAGTCTTAGTTAACACCACTTATTTCCAGACAGAGGTGAGCGCTTAACTATAGATGGCACTCCAATAAGTTCATGAAAAAGGGAGGGAAAAGGCAGAATATGTGAAGATACACCACTCTAAGATTTAGGAATACTTTTAGCAAGGCAGAAGAGCAAAAGTCACTGGTGAGCCAAAGTCCATAGGATGGGCCCACTCTTAGAGAGAGCAGAGCACAAATGCGCCCACGATCACACAGTTACACTAGGCTTTGAAAGTCTTGCAGAGAGTTTGAAAAGAGTTTAGAGAGGCTCAGAAAAGTTTAGCCAGGGTGTCCCAGGCTAACCCAGGTTCGAAATCCGGGGGCTAAATCTACCCCGTACAGTCGGTGGCAAGGGAAGCCAGGCGGAACACGGTACCTTAAGTGGGAAGGATCCTCTAGCGGTGGCAGTTGTTGCTGTGGCAGTTGTTCCTGTCAGTGGGTGTAAGTCTCGGTGTCGTCCAGGGGAAGAGAAGATCTCGACTTGGAGGAAAGATGAAGGTCGTTGCTCTGCCAGGGAAGAAACCAGCCGCTGAGTTTTCCGGTTAAAGGTATTACCCTTTATTTCGTGTTCGTGGTAAAATGTGGTATTCTGGTTGCCGGGGTGCTTGGCACAGGCAAGGCGGCCACGAGATGCATCGGGAAGGCGAAAAGACGGTGAAACTGGTTATCCCCACCAGTCAAAGGAAGAAGACTCTCCGGCGGGAGATCTCCTATGTCGTTGGGAAAAGTGGTGAGACGGTTCAGCAAGGCTCCACCGGTGGTGTCGTCGTAGCAGGTCGTCTCAGCTTCTTCCTCGTCGGATTCTTAGGTCTTGTGGTGACTTCTGAAGTTCCAGTCCCCAAAGCCCTGCTTTTATGCAGAAAACCTCCATTCACTCAGCCTAGCTGTCACTCAAACATGCTAAGTGGTGAGCCGGCCGGCTCACCACTTGGGCCAATCAGGACGAAGTGCGACTCGAGTTGCCTAGGCAACTCAGTCCAGGGTGCCTAAAACCCCCTCCACCCCTCCTAAGTACCCATACAGAGTGGCACCACTTTGAAGGGCTTCTGTGGAGAAGTCCGCCAAAAAAGTGGAACAAAGGGCTCGACTTGGGTTGGAGTCACAGAAGAGAACACAAACGCCATTTTAGAACTGAGTTTTGGTAAAAAATACCAACCGGAGAATGAATAATAATTAAATAAACCAGCGGTATGTTCGAGGCTATCGTAATTAAATAAATAAAGATAGTAGCCTCGAACAATGGGAAAATCCCATAGAGAAATATTCGCGGTTGAATATAAAAAGTAGTATCCACTGCCACCAGCCAAAACTCGATCAGGGGGGACGGAGACGTGCCCCCTTGACTAACAGACCCCGGGGCAATCAAATTGCCCCAGCCAGTACGTCCACAATATGATGGTTTGTACTGGTTCTGTTCGGAATTCAAGACTAGTAAAGTCAATGGTGACTTTATATGCCCTGGGAGACAATAGTCAGTCCCAGGGTATGGAGTCTATACAGGGGGGTCACTATGAAACCTCTGTGTTACAACACTGAGGGCGCTGTGTAACACACATCACAAAAACACATGAAGCCCTATGGAGTAAAAGACCCCAGAGCCCATTAAACACATCTAGAGTCAAAGGAATACACTCAAATCATGTCCAAGAGTGAGGGTAAAAGAGTCTCACTCTTGGCAGGAGAAAAAAATAAACCCCAAAAATCCAGCAAAGCTGCTGGGGGACTCACTAGGTTAGGAAATTCAGCCTAAACAGAGAATTCTCTCTAAAACTCGCCCTCCCCAGACTAAGGGACAGGAGGATTTAATCCACTCCTGGATGAGCCTCATACCTCTAGTCGATGACATACATCCTAGAGAGTCTATCATCATTTTGATGGTGACACCTTGACCTATGTTCTATGGTTCAATCAAAGGTTTTCCTTTGTAAGCTATATGACCTACAAACCCTTTGAGGAACATCAGTCTTTTTAATGTTATAGGGGATCTGGTTGACCAGTCCCTCGGAAGTTGGTACAACTTCTGAACCTGTGTTAGGCTTTTTCAAGGGGTCCTTATAAAGGATTCCCTTAGATCTAGAGGGGCCTCCAAGGTTCCTCACCACCTCTCTTGTGGGAGCAGGTTGGGTTTTAGGGCTCTTGGTTGGAGGGGTTAGGGTTAGACAATTTACCTGCTTCCCCTTCCTCTTAGATCTAACCTTACCTACTTTAGGAGTTTCCCCCCTAATATTAGGATTTGAGTTGGGGTCTTCAGTAGAAGGTCCAACAGTCTGAAGGTTTTTGGCCTTAGACTTTTCTTTCCTGGTTTTCCACCAGCATTGAGAATTACCAGTTCTCTCAGGCCTAGGTAAGGGTCCAGTAGGTCTATCCTACTCTTCCTCAGAAGCAGGGGGGTCACAGACTCTGAAACTGGGGGAACAATGATGGAGCTTGGTTGGGGCCCCCATTTCCCTAATGTACTAGCCTGAAATGTGCCTGGGTTAGAGGTTAACTTACTAACACCAGGGCTTGTAGTGGGGGTCTCAGTAGGGGTTCCCACAGGCTTAGAGTGGTCCCTTAAGTTGGCCTCTCTAGCCAATTTGGTTAGGTTCTGGTTCTCCATACTGGGAGGCCTGGGGGTATGTGACACTACTCCTAGAGTTCTCAGGTCATTCCCCAACAGGACCTTTCCAGGCACCTCAGTCTGCACACTGACAGGGATCCTCACTGTCATGTTGTTACACTGAATGAGGGCTGGTAGAATAGGAACCATTTGGACAGGGCCTCCAGACATCTTAGTGAGACCTTTGGGTGCTTTTGCCACATCCTCAGGTTGAAAGAAGCTTTCATCCACTACTGTTCTGCTGGCCCAAGTGTCTCTCCTGGCAGGAGTATGCTGGCCATTGACAAGCACACTGTCCATGTGATAAACTTTAGAGTTTGCAGGTACGGAGTTATACACAACCCTATTCTGGGACTTAACCAGATCCATGGACTTTATAGACATAGTTGCTTGAAGACCCAAGGGTTCTTCAGCAAAAGCTTCAAAGTGAGCACTATCCATCTGTACTTCATCCTCAGAAGTGAAGGCTAAGGAGACTGTGCTGATCCCTGCAGGTTTACCCTTGCATCTGGGATCCCCTTTGATATGATCAGTAGCCTTACAGATATAACATTGTCTAAATGCTCTCTGAAAGGGTGGCTTGTTCTGACCTCCTTCTGGTTCTTGACCAGAAGGTACACTAGCCTGATTCGGTTTACCCTGGGGCTTACCCTGGTTATTTTGTTGTTTGGGGCCCTCTTTGATGTCCTGGGTGTTAGTCTTAGCAGTGCACAGTGGTGGCGTGAGTTATGGTTGCTTAGCTTACCATAACTGGCGAATTTCAAGGGTTTTTTGGTTTTACTTGGAACCATAACGTCCCTTTAACAAAGTTTGTTTCATTGAATATATATATATATATATATATATATATATATATATATATATATATATATATATATATATATATATATATATGTGTGTGTGTGTGTATATATATATATATATATATATACTGAAACCCTTCAGATATTTACACCTGCTTGTAGCAGAAGAAGGTGTGAGCACGGCCAGTGAAGACCTCATGAGGCCAAAGTGTTTACTGAGGTCAGTCAGACTTTCTTATTCATTGATTACAGGAGAATGTACGATCACGTCCAGTAAAGACCTGCGGAAGACAACAGATTTATAGCAGGTCATCAGACATTTTGATTTATTGTTTGAGAAAAGTCTGAGCATGCTCAGTAAACAGCTCACATGTCATGCATACATTGAGAGATTGCTGTTTGAATACATACTTTACTTCAGACTATCCAAAGCATAACTGTGTACAGCTTCCATAGAGAAGCATTGACTAGATAGATGATACTGACATCTAAACATAACCGTAATATGCCATCATAGTGAGTCTTGACTTCAAATATCACATTAGAGTACTGGCTGGAATAATTATGCATTGCCCTTATTACTAAGTGCTGTCACTGCCACTTTTCGATGTATCTATTTACACTGTAATATTTGCAACATACGGTGATCCATCTGTAATGTTTACTACATGAAGCTCATCTTCGTACTACACGTGCTTTGGTGTTCATATCTGGTCTGACAATAATCACATAGCACTTCGGTAGGAATATACAGCCCAGGAGCCCGGCACCGGAGGCCAGTATGGCGAAGATCTCCACAGCCACCATGTACTTGCCTTTGGTACTCAGGTAGGTGGGGAGAAAAGAGACCCAGACGCTGCAGAACACCAGCATGCTGAACGTGATGAACTTGGCCTCATTGAAAGTGTCCGGTAAGGTCCTTGCTAGGAAGGCAATGATGAAGCATAAGGAGGCCAGGAAGGCCAGGTACCCCAAAACACAATAGAATGCAAATATGGACCCCTCCTTACACTCCAGTATAATCTGGCCAATCACAGACTGTGCATCATAGAAAGGGAATGGCGGAGCGATGGAGAGCCAGCTAAAGCAAATAATGGCTTGGATTGCGAAACAAAAAGCAACCAGGTAATATGAGGCCCCAAATCTCAACCATCTTTGTAACCTGCCTCCTGGTTTTGTGGCTTGGAATGTCATGATGACAGTAAGAGTTTTCGCTAAAATGGAAGACAATGAAACAGCGAAAGTGATCCCAAACATAGCCTGGCGGAGAATGCAGGTCACCTTCTTAGGATGGCCAATGAACATCAGGGAACAGAGGAAGCAGAGCATCAGTGAGACCAAGAGAATGTTGCTGAGGTCCCGGTTATTGGCTTTGACTATTGGAGTCTCTTTGAATTTAATGAAGATCCCCAAAACTAAAGCAGTGGTAAGAGAAAAGAAAACTGCAAAGCCAGACAATGATGTCCCCAAATGCTCCTGAAACGAGAGAAAAATGATCTCTTTCTTGATGCACGCGTCTCTTCTTGCATTCGGCCACTCATATTCATGGCATTTCAGACAATGCTCGGCATCTAAAAGAGAAAACACTGTGAACTCTTGATCTTTGATTTCTACACGTATTCATCAATATAGCTTGGGAATAAAGGAAGGGCTTGTTATTTTCTTGTATGCATTAGGCAACATTCGGTGGAAATCTAAACATCCAGATTCCCCTAGATTCAGAGCATGCAGTGGATTCCCTGTGATCAAAAATGGAACATGTCATTAAAACTGATTTGGACAATGGTGACAAAGGGCCTCCAAAATCGTTCCGACTTCTGTCTGGTGGATGGAGCAATTACCGGTCCATTCCAATGTCGTGGGACCGGTAATTCCCCATTCACCAGAGCCATTCCCCATTCCCATTTGAGCCCCCATAGGGGTCAATGGGAAGGCGGCAATAACAGTACTGCAAAGGGAACTCGTAGTAGGGTGGTAAGGGATTACCGGCACCGGTACCCTTTCCGGTGCCGGTAATCCCTTACCGCCCACCTCATAATGAGGCCCAAAGCCCAAGAAATCCATGCTTCTAAACTCTGCAAATCCAAGTAGGATGGGAGAATCCAGGGAAGGGATACCCAGGGAAAGGGATGAGGAGATGTCCGGAGGTCAAGAGCAACATCTTTACCTCCTACTAAGAGACTATCTAAATAGAAATTGGAATATGTTCTGTTTCCCTTGCTGTCCTGCAAGCCGCTGAACAAGAAGACCTGGCAGACTCCCTCGATTGATCAGAATTAAGTGTGGTCACCTATATCATTAATAGCTTCTGGAAGGTTCCAGCTGAAGATAGGTCTCCTGTTGCTTTCACAGGCAAGTTTGGGGCCTTTGTGCTCCACCCCTGACTGAAAGCTGCCAACCGTTCTGAGTGACAATCTCCTTAATGCTGCAATTTGTGCGCTTTAACACAGTTGAATCCATAAACAAGGTGAAATATATTCTTTCTGTCTTACAATAGCCCTGTTTACCCTCTAAATGTAGATGCTAAGTGACTGTTGGCCAATCTGGCTGCTTGATTAGATGGATTTGTTTCTGCAGAGGCAGAGATAAAGGTGGGCTGGCAGAGGAAGGCATTGAGCAGCCAACATCAAAAGGTCCATAGATCTGACGCACCTTAACTACGTTCTTGGCGAGGAAGTGGCCATATGATCATTGTTCGTGGCCTAGCTTAGACTTCCCTCATAACTGCCTTCAAGAAAGTCTCATTTGACCTTAGTTGTTTGGATGAATCGCTGGCCTTTGTGCAACCCTTTGATCCATGTGGACATGTCTGTGTGTTGCAACTGTCTGAACCCCGGGATCTCTTGCTCAAGTGGCCAGGAAACGGCCATCGACCTTGGATCCAGACCCTGGTGGTGGACAAGTGCGGGAGGATCACCTGGGGAAGGAGTCCTCGGAGAGTGGGGGTGAGACATCGGATGGTGAGATGCAGTATTCCCCCCCTATCCGACACTTCCTCCACCTTTATAGGTTGCTATGAATCCTGACCTGTTGCCCCTCCCCAATTCCAGCAGGTACCAACATTAAAGGGATGGGGAGGAGAAGAAATCTATCCCTAACCAATGTAAGTGAGAGACCCCCAAAAATACAGTTAATTCTCCCAACGGAGTGAATAAAAATGCATCCCAGGAGAGAATGACACCAAGACCAAGTGCTGGTGGAATCGAGGGCTTTTATCTAAAATAGGGCAAGCAGAATCTACTCACGCCGAGAGCATTCTGCAGAAAACATGTTACAATTTAATTATATAGACAAAAAACGTCTTCAGCTGTGGGAAGGCCTAGGGGGCACAAGAGTAGTCTGGATTGGACACTAAGAGTGGTCACCTTTAGGTGCCATAGGGTCGGAGGTACTCGATTGGCTTGAAGGCACGTGGTGAGATGACGTGATGTCCCGGGTCAATCGGTCAGCGGGGCTCATTGAGTTGGTATGTTTCTTCTATTGCCCCGACCATGACATTTGCCCCTGTGGCCACACACTCCCATTCGTTCACTATCATAATCTGTTTGTCCGGTAACCTCAGAGACCTGTATCTTGGATACTTGTGAAAACATGGTTCAAAGGCAGGTTATTTATTACTGGTCATTGATTAAGCTTCATCCATTAAATACTGCGCTTGGCCTGTTTAGATAATTCAGAATATACTGAATAAGGGGTAGAGCTCATGGGGTCATTGTACGGTCCAGGGTGTCCACCTGGTAACAACAAAAGGTATACTAAATATATGGCTGAAATGCCTGGGTCGCAAAAGGCACATATCACTTATAGGTATACTTTTCATTGTGGAGGTTCAGTGATCGAATGTCCAAACATCATTAACTATCTACTGACCTATTTTGACACCATAATGGCATGGGAGAAGCAAGAGTTGTTTGCAGTATGATTCCTTGTTGCACAATTAAACAGGGCTTTTAGACCACAATTTTACATGCAGGCTTTTTACATGTGGCTTGCTGTGTTGCACTCAAGTCATACTGGTTTAAAACATACTACGTTTTCCATTTGGCTCGATATTCTTATTATAACAAAGAGAAACAACAGAGTTAATTTAAGAAATAAAACATATACTCGAGTCAGTGGCAGTTCATGACGTGCGGCCTTCATGTGCACCCTTAGCAGAGATTATGGCTTTCTGAGAGTGATTAGCTGCTGTATCATGTTTACACAACATTACACATATAGACTAATGGAAATGAGCTAGCTCAGTGCTGGTGTGTACAGTGTTATGTTGATTATGCATTACATTGTTGCAATTTATTTCCATGAGCATTCTTATATCCCGTGTTAGTATACATCATACGTTAAGGTTTAACATGAGAATTTCTGGTTGTACATATTACACAGCCACACTAGTGGCTGTGTAGTTATGGTTAAGTTGCTGTTTCCATAGGAAGAGCACTTTTTGGGCGGATTTGGTGTTTGTTTTGTTACTCCAGGCACTCTACGAACCAGAGACTTTTATTGTCGCAGAAGGCCCGGATATTTGTGTTTTGAACTGCATCCTCCTGCTAAGAGAAGCCACAGTGCGTGTGAAGCTCAAACATGCCACCTTGCCTCGTGCTGAAAATGTGGGGAAGGGGAGCCAACTGCTCAACCATCCTGACATATTATTTCGTGAACACTTTTCTTTTGCATACATCATTTTCCCACACTATTCGTTCTTAGAGGTAAGGAGTGGCAATAGGTATTTTAGTATAGGCCCTTTTTATATTGACAGAGACTCCACTAGGACTGTGCTATTATTATTTGATGGTTGTAGCCTGCTCCCATCCTTAGATTTAGGGTTAGATAGGCGTTAAACCAACCCACTGAAGTTCAATAAACACCCTTGAACTGTGATCACTCGTGTCTTTCTTCACTGCTTGATAGCATGCCTTCCTTACACGACCAATCACTGGATGTTGTCACTTCGAACCTAGGGGGAGCCCCTTCCCATGAGGCCAGGAAGTTAAGGCCGCTAACCGATAGTCCCCTGGGGGTGGTACCCAATGGGTGCATCTCATGGGGAGGGAAGTCTCCTCTGGAATGAGTGGCTATCCAGGGAGAACATGGTATCCCCTTAGCCCACTTAACCCTATCCAGCCTTCCTCACTATCCCCCTACAACACCATCCGTAGCGTTCCTCTCTGCTTCCTTAGAGCCAGTAAGGTAGGGAGTACTGAGATGAGGAAGAGACCAACTGCTTCACTAGGAATCCTCAAAATCAGTGCTGAGATGAGGTGTGGAAGCATAGAAGACACCTCAGTTAACCAAAAGCAAGCAGTCTAGTCTGTATAGACTTTCTTTTGGCCAGGGCATAGCTACAATAGAAGAGGGAAATTCAAAGACAGTGAGAGATCCTCGCTGGAGAAATTGGGAGGTACAGAGCCAGCAGTCAAGAGCTAAATGAAGCAAGTAAGGACGGGAAGCTTACCCATCGGCAGAGATGTCCCGAGAGCTCTACGGTGGTCGGACCATGTCTGGGAGTGAGAAGATGATGCGCCAGCTGATCGAGGAATCTGGAACATCTGGGCCAAGACACTTGAAAGTAGGAATCCGCTGCAGAGCTGCTGCAGAGTTCGGACGAAGGAGGAAGGCTCTGACGGGCACGAGAGACCCAGAAAAAGCCGACAGAGATTGGTGAGCAACCAGAATAGGGTTGGGAAACCAGGTGGCTGTCAGAGAACCCTGAGAATCTATACCACAGTAGGGCATTGGTCGGGACCCGCACGCAATAAGGAGTGGCCTCCAGAGCCATCTTCATCGTGGCATTCCCAGGCAGGTTGGGAGACCAGGACTGCCTAGAACAGAGGTCTTCAAACTGTGGGGCGCAGCTGCAGCCCAGGGGGGGGCGCGAGAGTATATATATATATATTTTTTTTTTAGATTTGTGGAAATGGACAGGCTGTTCACATGGTTGGACTGGACCATAATAATGTCTCAGGCACCAATTAAAAAGCACCCGTATTTGCAAATGGATATTCATTGCTTTAGTCATAGGCTGCTTTAATAATACCCGTTGGGGGTGTTTTTTGTTAAAATGTAAGCACATTGTGATATTTAAAGAATATTCAGTCAGCAACAATAGGCCAAACTACTAGCTGCATAGCCTGGCGGCTGAATCCATAATGGGTGAAGGGTCATCATCCCAGTGGCCCCCTCCCCCATTATGGAGGAGCCGAAGAGCCAGCCAGTGAAACACTGAGAACTTTCTTGCTGCTTTTTCCAGCTGAAGGAGTGCTCCTGGGCTGGCTAAACTGTCAAAGGGAAACACTGTTTCCCTTTGACAGTTAATTTCTCCAGCCGCACATCCTCACTGAGCCATGCAAGGCTGGGGGCATTTTGCTTTGCCAGCCTTGCATAGCAAATTGGACATGTTGGCTGGGGCACTGCATGTCTGTATGCGCCTACTCGCACATATGGACAGAGCAACTTGAGCAGGGTATTTCAGCACCCACAAGCAGGCCCCTGCAGATGGTATGTTTATGTTAATTTATGTTTGTATTTAAATATGTGTATGGGTGTGTGTATGCTTGTGTTAAGAGTAAGTGTATGGTGATGGGTGCTTGCATGAATGATAGAGTGATTGCTGAGTGAGTGTGTGTGTTAGTTTGTTTTGATCTGTTGATATGATTTTGGCAAGTGGGGTAGAGAGGGGAAGGAGGGTTATACCCCCGGAACGCCCATGATTGGTTCGGGCTCCCTCGCTGCGCTAGGTTGCTATGGCATTTTTGTGGGAATTATTTATGCCCCTCCAATAAAAAAAATCACCAGCTCCCACTGGCCCTCGGACTGTGTTGGGAATGGGGTGGGGGAGCCCAGGGACTCTGGTGGGAGCAGGATGGGTGGGAGCACTGGGATAGTGGTGGGAGCAGGGTGGGGAGAGCCTGGGGTCTGTGATGGGAGCAGGTGGGGAGCCCAGGGACACTGGTGGGAGCAGGATGGGTGGGAGCACTGGGATCATGGTGCAAGCAGGGTGGGGAGAGCCTGGGGTCTGTGATGGGAGCAGGTGGGGAGCCCAGGGACTCTGGTGGGAGCAGGATGGGTGGGAGCACTGGGATCATGGTGCGAGCAGGGTGGGGAGAGCCTGGGGTCTGTGATGGGAGCAGGTGGGGAGCCCAGGGACTCTGGTGGGAGCAGGATGGGTGGGAGCACTGGGATCATGGTGGGAGCAGGGTGGGGAGAGCCTGGGGTCTGTGATGGGAGCAGGTGGGGAGCCCAGGGACACTGGTGGGAGCAGGATGGGTGGGAGCACTGGGATCATGGTGGGAGCAGGGTGGGGAGAGCCTGGAGTCTGTGATGGGAGCAGGTGGGGAGCCCAGGGACTCTGGTGGGAGCAGGATGGGTGGGAGCACTGGGATCATGGTGCGAGCAGGGTGGGGAGAGCCTGGGGTCTGTGATGGGAGCAGGTGGGGAGCCCAGGGACTCTGGTGGGAGCAGGATGGGTGGGAGCACTGGGATCATGGTGGGAGCAGGGTGGGGAGAGCCTGGGGTCTGTGATGGGAGCAGGTGGGGAGCCCAGGGACACTGGTGGGAGCAGGATGGGTGGGAGCACTGGGATCATGGTGGGAGCAGGGTGGGGAGAGCCTGGAGTCTGTGATGGGAGCAGGTAGGGAGCCCAGGGACTCTGGTGGGAGCAGGATGGGTGGGGGCACTGGGATCATGGTGCGAGCAGGGTGGGGAGAGCCTGGGGTCTGTGATGGGAGCAGGTGGGGAGCCCAGGGACTCTGGTGGGAGCAGGATGGGTGGGAGCACTGGGATCATGGTGCGAGCAGGGTGGGGAGAGCCTGGGGTCTGTGATGGGAGCAGGTGGGGAGCCCAGGGACTCTGGTGGGAGCAGGATGGGTGGGAGCACTGGGATCATGGTGCGAGCAGGGTGGGGAGAGCCTGGGGTCTGTGATGGGAGCAGGTGGGGAGCCCAGGGACTCTGGTGGGAGCAGGATGGGTGGGAGCACTGGGATCATGGTGCGAGCAGGGTGGGGAGAGCCTGGGGTCTGTGATGGGAGCAGGTGGGGAGCCGCGGGACTCTGGTGGGAGCAGGATGGGTGGGAGCACTGGGATCATGGTGCGAGCAGGGTGGGGAGAGCCTGGGGTCTGTGATGGGAACGGGGTGGGGGAGCACAGGGACTCCGGTGGGAGCAGGATGGGTGGGAGCACTGGGATCATGGTGGGAGCAGGGTGGGGAGAGCCTGGGGTCTGTGATGGGAGCAGGTGGGGAGCCCAGGGACTCCGGTGGGAGCAGGATGGGTGGGAGCACTGGGATCATGGTGGGAGCAGGGTGGGGAGAGCCTGGGGTCTGGATTGGAGCAAGTGGGGAGCCCAGGGACTCTGGTGGGAGCAGGATGGGTGGGAGCACTGAGATCATGGTGGGAGCAGGGTGGGGAGAGCCTGGGGTCTGTGATGGGAGCAGGTGGGGAGCCCAGGGACTCTGGTGGGAGCATGATGGGTGGGAGCACTGGGATCATGGTGCGAGCAGGCTGGGGAGAGCCTGGGGTCTGTGATGGGAGCAGGTGGGGAGCCCAGGGACTCTGGTGGGAGCAGGATGGGTGGGAGCACTGGGATCATGGTGGAAGCAGGGTGGGGAGAGCCTGGGGTCTGTGATGGGAGCAGGTGGGGAGCCCAGGGACTCTGGTGGGAGCAGGATGGGTGGGAGCAGTGGGATCATGGTGCGAGCAGGGTGGGGAGAGCCTGGGGTCTGTGATGGGAATGGGGTGGGGGAGCACAGGGACTCTGGTGGGAGCAGGATGGGTGGGAGCACCAGGATAGTGATGGGAGCAGGATGGGGAGAGCCCAGGGTCTGTGATGGGAGCAGGTGGGGAGCCCAGGGACTCTGGTGGGAGCAGGATGGGTGGGAGCACTGGGATCATGGTGGGAGCAGGGTGGGGAGAGCCCGGGGTCTGTGATGGGAGCAGGTGGGGAGCCCAGGGACTCTGCTGGGAGCAGGATGGGTGAGAGCACTGGGATAGCGGTGGGAGCAGGGTGGGGAGAGCCTAGGGTCTGTGATGGGAGCGGTGGGGAGCCCAGGGACTCTGGTGGAAGCAGGATGGGTGGGAGCACTGGGATCATGGTGGGAGCAGGGTGGGGAGAGCCTGGGGTCTGTGATGGGAGCAGGTGGGGAGCCCAGGGACTCTGGTGGGAGCAGGATGGGTGGGAGCACTGGGATCATGGTGCGAGCAGGGTGGGGAGAGACTGGGGTCTGTGATGGGAGCAGGTGGGGAGCCCAGGGACTCTGGTGGGAACAGGATGGGTGGGAGCACTGGGATCATGGTGCGAGCAGGGTGGGGAGAGCCTGGGGTCTGTGATGGTAGCAGGTGGAGAGCCCAGGGACGCTGGTGGGAGCAGGATGGGTGGGAGCACTGGGATCATGGTGGGAGCAGGGTGGGGAGAGCCTGGGGTCTGTGATGGGAGCAGGTGGGGAGCCCAGGGACTCTGGTGGGAGCAGGATGGGTGGGAGCACTGGGATCATGGTGCGAGCAGGGTGGGGAGAGCCTGGGGTCTGTGATGGGAGCAGGTGGGGAGCCCAGGGACTCTGGTGGGAGCAGGATGGGTGGGAGCACTGGGATCATGGTGCGAGCAGGGTGGGGAGAGCCTGGGGTCTGTGATGGGAACGGGGTGGGGGAGCACAGGGACTCTGGTGGGAGCAGGATGGGTGGGAGCACCAGGATAGTGATGGGGGCAGGATGGGGAGAGCCCAGGGTCTGTGATGGGAGCAGGTGGGGATCCTGGGACTCTGGTGGGAGCAGGATGGGTGGGAGCACTGGGATCATGGTGGGAGCAGGGTGGGGAGAGCCTGGGGTCTGTGATGGGAGCAGGTGGGGAGCCCAGGGACTCTGGTGGGAGCAGGATGGGTGGGAGCACTGGGATCATGGTGCGAGCAGGGTGGGGAGAGCCTGGGGTCTGTGATGGGAGCAGGTGGGGAGCCCAGGGACTCTGGTGGGAGCAGGATGGGTGGGAGCACTGGGATCATGGTGCGAGCAGGGTGGGGAGAGCCTGGGGTCTGTGATGGGAGCAGGTGGGGAGCCCAGGGACTCTGGTGGGAGCAGGATGGGTGGGAGCACTGGGATCATGGTGCGAGCAGGGTGGGGAGAGCCTGGGGTCTGTGATGGGAGCAGGTGGGGAGCCAAGGGACTCTGGTGGGAGCAGGATGGGTGGGAGCACTGGGATCATGGTGCGAGCAGGGTGGGGAGAGCCTGGGGTCTGTGATGGGAGCAGGTGGGGAGCCCAGGGACTCTGGTGGGAGCAGGATGGGTGGGAGCACTGGGATCATGGTGGGAGCAGGGTGGGTAGAGCCTGGGGTCTGTGAGCACTGGGATCATGGTGGGAGCAGGGTGGGGAGACCCTGGGGTCTGTGATGGGAGCAGGTGGGGAGCCCAGGGACTCTGGTGGGAGCAGGATGGGTGGGAGCACTGGGATCATGGTGGGAGCAGGGTGGGGAGAGCCTGGGTTCTGTGATGGGAGCAGGTGGGGAGCCCAGGGACTCTGGTGGGAGCAGGATGGGTGGGAGCACTGGGATCATGGTGGGAGGAGGGTTGGGAGAGCCTGGGGTCTGTGATGGGAGCAGGTGGGAGCCCAGGGACTCTGGTGGGAGCAGGATGGGTGGGAGCACTGGGATCATGGTGCGAACAGGGTGGGGAGAGCCTGGGGTCTGTGATGGGAGCAGGTGGGGAGCCCAGGGACTCTGGTGGGAGCAGGATGGGTGGGAGCACTGGGATCATGGTGGGAGCAGGGTGGGGAGAGCCTGGGGTCTGTGATGGGGTGGGGAGAACCCAGGGACTGGGGAGAAGTGGGATGAGGGAGCCCAGCGACTGTGATGGGAGCAGGTGGGGGAGACCATGGTCTAGGGTGCAGTGACGGCACACAATAGTTCATAGCCATTTCCAGATATTGTTCATTTGAAATTTCTGGGGGCGCCCGGCCTTCCCAAATTTAGCTCAGGGGGAGCACAGGCCAAAGAAGTTTGAAGACCACTGGCCTAGAACATTATAGAAATAAACCAAAGGCGTCTGAGACCCAAGAGAAAGAAACCAAAGGGGTCTGGGACCCAAAAGAAAGAAACCAAAGGGGTTTAGGACCCAAAAGAAAGAACCCAAAGGGGTCTAGGACCCAAAAGAAAGAAACCAAAGGGGCCTAGGACCCAAATGAAAGAAACCAAAGGGGTCTAGGACCCAAAAGAAAGAATCCAAAGGGGTCTGGGACCCAAAAGAAAGAACCCAAAGGGGTCTAGGACCCAGAAGAAAGAAACCAAAGGGGCCTAGGACCCAAATGAAAGAAACCAAAAGGGTCTAGGACCCAAAAGAAAGAAACCAAAGGGGTCTAGGACCCAAAAGAAAGAACCCAAAGGGGTCTAGGACCCAAAAGAAAGAAACCAAAGGGGCCACGACCCAAATGAAAGAAACCAAAGGGGTCTAGGACCCAGGAGAAAGAAACCAAAGGGGTCTGGGACCCAAAAGAAAGAAACCAAAGGGGTCTAGGACCGATAAGAAAGAATCCAAAGGGGTCTGGGACCAAGACAAATAACCCAAAGGGGCCTGGTACCAACGGAAAGAACCCAAAGGGGTCTAGGACTCAAAAGAAAGAAACCAAAGGGTCCTAGGACCCAAAAGAAAGAACCCGAAGGGGTCTGGGACCAAGATAAAGAAACCAAAAGGATCTAGGACCAGGAGAAAGAACCCAAAGGGGTCTAGGACCCAAAAGAAAGAAACCAAAGGGGTCTCAACCAAGAGAAAGAACCCAAAGGGGTCTAGGACCCAAAAGAAAGAAACCAAAGGGGTCTGGGACCAAGAGAAAGAACCCATAGGGGTCTGGGACCAACAGAAAGAACCCAAAGGGGTCTGGGACCCAAAAGAAAGAAACAAAAGGGGTTTAGATCCCAAAGGAAAGAAACCAAAGGGGTCTGGGATCACGATAAAGAACCCAAAGGGGTCTGGGACCAAGAGAAAGAACCCAAAGGGGTCTGGGACCAACAGAAAGAACCCAAAGGGGTCTGGGATCCTAGAGAAACAATCAAATATCACAGGGGTCTGGTACCCAAAAAAAGAATGCCTGGCAGGATAGTGAACCAGGTAAAACTATTAAGAATAAAGAAGGGATTGGGATGCATGCCTAGTAACGAACTGCCTTCAAACACCTGTGTCATAATCACAGTGCCTGGCAGGATAGTGAACTACGAAGGCTGTGAACACGGTGAACATTGTGAGAAAGACCAGAGGAATGGCGACATACCCCATGGTGTTTGGGGACACTGTAAGAGCTGGAGAAAGACCAGGGGAAGGGAGAGATACCCCCTGGTGTTTGGGGACACTGTAAGAGCTGGAGAAAGACCAGGGGAAGGTAGATATACACCCTGGTGTTTGGGGACACTGTAAGAGCTGGAGAAAGACCAGGAGAAAGGATACATACCCCCTGGTGTTTGGGGACACTGTAGGAGCTGGAGAAATACCACGGGAAGGGAAACGTACCCCCTGGTGTTTGGGGACACTGTAGGAGCTCAAGAAAGACCAGGGAAAGGGAGACATAGCCCCTGGTGTTTGGGGACACTGTAGGAGCTGGAGAAATACCAGGGGAAGGGAGACATGCCCCCTGGTGCTTGTGGACACTGTAGGAGCTGGAGAAAGACCAGGGAAAGGGAGACATAGCCCCTGGTATTTGGGGACACTGTAGGAGCTGGAGAAATACCAGGGGAAGGGAGACATACCCCCTGGTGTTTGGGGGCACTGTAAGGGCTGGAGAAAGACCAGGGGAAAGGAGTCATACACCTTGGGGTTTTCTGGAAATGTACGAGGTGGAGAAAGATCAGGGGAAGGGAGTCATACTCCCTGGTGTTTGTGGACACTGTAGGAGCTGGAGAAAGACCAGGTGAAGGGAGTGTTTGTGGACACTGTCAAATCTGGAGAAAGACCAGGGCAAGGGAGACATAGCCCCTGGTGTTTGTGGACACTGTAGGAGCTGGAGAAAGGCCAGGGGAAGGGAGACATACACCCCAGTGTGTGTGGACACTGTAGGAGCTGGAGAAAGGCCAGGGGAAGGGAGACATACACCCCAGTGTGTGTGGACACTGTATGAGCTGGAGAAAGACCAGGGCAAGGGAGAAATACTCCCTGGTGTTTGTGGACACTGTAGGAGCTGGAGAAAGACCAGAGGAAGGGTGACATACCCCCTGGTGTTTGAGGACACTGTAGGAGCTGTAGAAAGAGCAGGGAAAGGGAGACATACACCCTGGTGTTTGGGGACACTGTATGAGCTGGAGAAAGACCAGAGGAAGGGAGAGACACTCCCTGGTGTTTGTGGACACTGTAGGATCTGGAGAAAGACCAGGGCAAGGGAGGCATACTCCCTGGTGTTTGTGGACACTGTAGGAGCTGGAGAAAGGCCAGGGGAAGGGAGACATACACCCCGGTGTTTGTGGACACTCACTGTAGGAGCTGGAGAAAGGCCAGGGGAAGAGAGACACACTCCCTGGTGTTTGTGGACACCGTAGGAGCTGGAGAAAGGCCAGGGAAAGGGATACATACTCCCTGGTGTTTGTGGACACTGTAGGAGCTGGTTAAAGGCCAGGGGAAGGGAGACATACACCCCGGTGTCTGTGGACACTGTATGAGCTGGAGAAAGGCCAGGGGAAGGAAGACATACACCCTGGTGGTTGTGGACAATGGAAAAGATGCAACAAGGAGGGAGTCCTTCTCTTGACATTGACCAGGTGAAGAAAATCACTTGTCCTGTCATTGGGAAATCAACTGAGAAACCTGTGAAAGGTCAGGGGCAGAGAGAGTCATCCCCCGAACACTGTGAAGATACAAGACTCTTTGTTCTATGTGCTGTATTGGAAACTCAGTGCAAGGAACCCTTTTGAGACTTTTGACTTGCATCCCTTAAGAAGATCATTTCACCTGTGAACTTTCGGCTGTCATTCAGGAGAAAGAAACCAATCTTCTGCATTAAGACTTTCTGTGTTAGACTGACACCCTGACACAATCATTAGTATTGGTTGAGGCAGAGAACCCCCTGTTAGAACTAGGGTCAGACAGGGTTTTTTCTTTTATTTTCTTACCAATAAAAGTCTGCAGCCAGAAACATGCCTCCTGTGTGTCGGTCTCCTCCTTCCACACCCTTACAGTATCAAGACATGAATGGCAGCCAAGCGGGGGTCACATCTGGCATTGTGGTCCAGGAGATGGATCCATCATGGACGCATGGAGCATGGGGTGACTGAATGTCATATGGAAAGGGTACTGCCCAGCATGATTAGAACTCCTAAGAACACGTGCATTTGGAACCAAAAGGTATGTTGCCAAACAAGCACATTGTTTTGCTCTTCGTTAAAAGGTTTTGCCAAGTTTTCCACATGGGTTAATTACAGGCTCAAGGAAGGACACAGGAGCACTGGGAGGCAGAACGGCAGCCTTCCAAATACAAAGCGTCATACAGCCTGAGAGTGTACATGGGAAACTATGCAGATGTTTCCTCCGACAGTGCCTGAGTGACATTGAGTCATCCCGCCACTGCTGAAGTAACTCAAGTTGACCGAAACAGAGCTCTTGAAACCCGTGCACTAGTGACTGCTCTTCTTTGTAGGATTGCTTGGATGGGGCCTGCTTCGCCTGTTAGAGTTGAGAATAGTGCGTGCGCCTTGCTGGGATGGGGCCTGCTTCGCCCATTAGTGTTGAGAATTATGTGTGCGTCTTGCTGGGATGGGGCCTGCTTTGCTAATTAATGTCGAGAATAATGCATGCCCCTTGCCGTGTTGGGGCCTGCTTTGCCTATTAATGTTGAGAATAATGTATGGGCCTTGCTGGGATGGGGCCTGCTTCGCCTATTAGTGTTAAGAATAATGTATGGGCCTTGCTGGAATGGGGCCTGCTTCGCCTCTTAGTGTTAAGAATAATGTGTGCACCTTGCTGGGATGGAGCCTGCTTTTCCTATTAGTGTTGAGACTAATGTGTGTGCCTTGCTGGGATAGGGCCTGCTTTGCATATTAGTGTTGAGAATAATGCGTGTGCCCAGCTGGGATGAGGCTTGCTTCACCTATTAGTGTCGAGAATAATGTATGGGCCTTGTTGGGATGGGGCCTGCTTTGCCTATTAGTGCTGAGAATAATGCGTGCGCCTTCTTGGGATGAGGCCTGCTTCGCCTATTAGTGTTGAGAATAATGAGTGCACCTTGCTGGGATGAGGCCTGCTTTGTCTACTAGTGTTGAGAATAATGTACGGGCCTTGCTGGGATGGAGCCTGCTTCGCCTATTAGTGTTGAGAATACTGCATGTGCCTTGTTGGGATGAGGCCTGCTTTGCCTATTAGTGTTGAGAATAATGCATGCCCCTTGCTGGGATAGGGCCTGCTTCACCTATTAGTGTTGCAAATAATGTATGGGCCTTGCTGGGATGGGGCCTTCTTCGTCTATTAGTGTTGAGAATAAAGTATGGGCCTTGCTGGGATGGGGCCTGCTTCGCCTATTAGTATCCAGAATAATTTGTGCCCCTTGCTGGTATGGACATGCTTCTCCTATTAGTGTTGAGAATAATGTATGGGCCTTGCTGGGATGGGCCTGCTTTACCTATTAGCGTTGAGTATAATTAGTGCATCTTTCTGGGATAGGGCCTGCTTCGTCTATTAGTGTTGAGAATAATGTATGGGCCTTGCTGGGATGGGGCTTGCTTCGCCTATTAGTGTCCAGAATAATGCATGCGCCTTGTTGAGATGGGACCTGCTTCACCTATTAGTGTTGAGAATAATGTGTGCGCATTGCTGGGATGGGGCCTGCTTTCCCTTTTAGTGTTGAGAATAATACATGCCCCTTGCTGGGATAGGGCCTGCTTCGCCTATTAGTGTTGAGAATAATGTATGGGCCTTGCTGGGATGGGCCTGCTTCGCCGATTAGTGTTGAGTATAATTAGTACATCTTCCTGGGATGGGGCCTGCTTCATCTATTAGTGTATAGAATAATGTTTGGGCCTTGCTGGGGTGGGGCCTGCTTCGCCTATTAGTGTCCAGAATAATGCGTGCGCCTTGCTGGGATGGGGCCTGCTTCCTCTATTAGTGTTGAGAATAATGCGTGTGGTTTGCTGAGATGGGGCCTACTTCTCCTACTAGTGTTGAGACTAATGCATGGGCCTTGCTGGGATGGGGCCAGCTTCGCCTATTAGTGTTGAGAATAATGTATGGGCCTTGCTGGGATGGAGAGTTCTTCACCTATTAATGTTGAGAATAATGTATGGGCCTTGTTGGGATGGGGCCTGCTTCGACTATTAGTGTTGAGAATAATGTATGGGCCTTGCTGGGGTGGGGCATGCTTCGCCTATTAGTGTTGAGAATAATGCGTGCGCCTTGCTGGGATGGGGCCTGCTTCGCCTATTAGTGTTGAGAATAATGTGTGCGCCTTTCTAGGATGGGAACTGCTTCATCTATCAGTGTTGAGAATAATGCGTGTGGTTTGCTGGGATGGGGCCTGCTTCTCCTATTAGTGTTGAGAATAATGCGTGCGCCTTGCTGGGATGGGGCCTGCTTCGTCTATTAGTGTTGAAAATTATGTACGGGCCTTGCTGGGATGGGGCCTGCTTCGCCTATTAGTGTCCAGAATAATGCGTGCGCCTTGCTGGGATGGGGCCTGCTTTGCCTATTAGTGTTGAGAATAATGTTTGGGCCTTGCTGGGATGGGCCTGCTTCGCCTATTAGTGTTGAGTATCATTAGTGCAGCTTGCTGGGATGGGGCCTGCTTCATCTATTAGTGTTGAGAATAATGTATGGGCCTTGCTGGGATGGGGCCTGCTTTGCCTATTAGCGTCCAGAATAATGCGTGCGCCTTACTGGGATGGGGCCTGCTTCGCCGATTAGTGTTGAGAATAATGTGTGCGCCTTGCTAAGCTGGGGCCTGCATCGCCTATTACTGTTGAGAATAATGCATGTACCTTGCTGGGATGGCGCCTGCTTTGCCTATTAGTGTTGAGAATAATGCATGGGCCTTGCTGGGATGGGGCCTGCTTCACCTATTAGTGTTGAGAATAATGCGTGCGCCTTGCTGGGATGGCGCCTGCTTCGCCTATTAGTGTTGAGAATAATGTGTGCGCCTTGCTGGGACGTAGCCTGCTTCACCTATTAGTGTTGAGAATAATGCGTGCGCCTTGCTGTGATGGGGCCTGCTTTGCCTATTAGTGTTGAGAATAATGCCTTCGCCTTGCTGGGATGGCGCCTGCATCGCTTATTAGTGTTGAGAATAATGTGTGGGCCTTGCAGGCACGGAGCCTGCTTCGCCTATTAGTGTTGAGGATAATGCTTGCACCTTGCTGGGATGGGGCCTGCTTTGCCTATTAGTGTTAGAATAATTTGTGTGCCTTGCTGGGATGGGGCCTGCTTTGCCTATTAGTGTTGAGAATAATGTATGCGCCTTGCTGGGATGGGGCCTGCTTCGCCTATTAGTGTTGAAAACAATGCGTGCGGCTTGCTGGGATGGGGCCGTCTTTGCCTATTAATGTTGAGAATAATGTATGGGCCTTGCTGGGATGGAGCCTGCTTCGCCTATTAGTGTTAGAATAATGCGTGTGCCCTGCTGGGATGGGGCCTGCTTCACCTATGTGTGTTGAGAATAATGCATAGGCCTTGCTGGGATGGGGCTGCTTCGCCTATTAGTGTTGAGAATAATGCATGTGCCTTACTGGGATGGGGCTGCTTCACCTATTAGTGTTGAGAATAATGTATGGGCCTTGCTGGGATGGAGCCTGATTCGCCTATTAGTGTTGAGAATAATGCATAGCCCTTGCTGGGATGGGGCCTGCTTCGCCTATTAGTGTTGAGAATAATGTATGGGCCTTTCTGGGATGGGGCCTGCTTCACCTATTAGTGTTGAGAATAATGTATGGGCCTTGCTGGGATGGGGCCTGCTTCGCCTATTAGTTTTGAGAATAATGCGTGCACCTTGCAGGAATGTGGCCTGCTTCACCTATTAGTGTTGAGAATAATGCATGCCCCTTGCTGGGATAGGGCCTGATTCGCCTATTAGTGTTGATAATAATGTATGGGACTTGCTGGGATGGGCCTGCTTTGCCTATTAGTGGTGAGTATAATTAGTGCATCTTGCTGGGATGGGGCCTGCTTCGTCTATTAGTGTTGAGACTAATGTATGGGCCTTGCTGGAATGGGGCCTGCTTCGCCTATTAGTGTCCAGAATAATGCGTGCGCCTTGCTGGGATGGGACCTGCTTCATCTGTTAGTGTTGAGAATAATGCGTGCGCCTTGCGGGGATGGGGACTGCTTTGCCTATTAGTGTTGAGAATAATGCATGCCCCTTGCTCGGATAGGGCCTGCTTCGTCTATTAGTGTTGAGAATAATGTATGGGCCTTGCTGGGATGGGCCTGCTTCACCTATTAGTGTTGAGTATAATTAGTGCATCTTGCTGGGATAGGGCCTACTTCGTCTATTAGTGTTGGGAATAATGTATGGGCCTTGCTGGGATGGGGCCTGCTTCGCCTATTAGTGTCCAGAATAATGCGTGCGCCTTACTGGTATGGGACCTGCTTCACCTATTAGTGTTGAGAATAATGTGTGCGCCTTGCTGGGATGGGGCCTGCTTTGCCTATTAGTGTTGAGAATAATGCATGCCCCTTGCTGGGATAGGGCCTGCTTCGCCTATTAGTGTTGAGACTAATGCGTGCGTCTTGTTGGGATGGGCCTGCTTCGCCTATTAGTGTTCAGTAAATTAGTGCATCTTCCTGGGTTGGGGCCTGCTTCATCTATTAGTGTTGAAAATAATGTATGGGCCTTGCTGGGATGGGGCCTGCTTCGCCTATTAGTGACCAGAATAATGCTTTCGCCTTGCTGGGTTGGGGCCTGCTTCGCCTATTAGTGTTGAGAATAATGTATGGGCCTTGCTGGGATGGGGCCTGCTTCTCCTATTAGTGTTGAGAATAATGCGTGCGCCTTGCTGGGATGGGGCCTGCTACGCCTATTAGTGTTGAGAATAATGTATGGGCCTTGCTGGGATGGGGCCTGCTTCGCCTATTAGTGTTGAGAATAATGTGTTCGCCTTGCTGGTATTGGGTCTGCTTGTCCTATTAGTGTTGAGTATAATTAGTGCATCTTTTTTGGGATGGGGCCTGCTTCATCTATTAGTGTTGAGAATAATGTATGGGCCTTGCTGGGATGGGGCCTGCGTCGCCTATTAATGTTGAGAATAATGCGTGCGCCTTGCTGGGATGGGGCCTGCTTTGCCTATTAGTGTTGAGAATAATGCGTGCGGTTTGCTGGGATGGGGCCTGCGTCGCCTATTAATGTTGAGAATAATGCGTGCGCCTTGCTGGGATGGGGCCTGCTTCTCCTATTAGTGTCGAGAATAATGCGTGCGCCTTTGCTGGGATGGGGCCTCCTTCGCCTATTAGTGTCAAGAATAATGCGTGCGCCTTGCTGGGATGGGGCCTGCTTCGCCTATTAGTGTTTAGAATAATGCGTGCGGTTTGCTGGGATGGGGCCTCCTTCGCCTATTAGTGTCGAGAATAATGCGTGCGCCTTTGCTGGGATGGGGCCTGCTTTGCCTATTAGTGTTGAGAATAATGCATGCCCGTTGCTGGGATAGGGCCTGCTTCGCCTATTAGTGTTGAGAATAATGTATGGGCCTTGCTGGGATGGGCCAGCTTCGCCTATTAGTGTTGAGAATAATGCATGGGCCTTGCTGGGATGGCGCATGCTTCACCTATTAGTGTTGAGAATAATGCATGTGCCTTGCTGGGATGGAGCCTGCTTCGCCTGTTAGTGTTGAGAATAATGTATGGGTCTTGCTGGGATGGGGGCTGCTTTGCCTATTAGTGTTGAGAATAATGTGTGGGCCTTGCTGGGATGGGGCCCGCTTCGCCTATTAGTGTTGAGAATAATGCATGGGCCTTGCTGGGATGGCGCATGCTTCGCCTATTAGTGTTGAGAATAATGCATGTGCCTTGCTGGGATGGAGCCTGCTTCGCCTGTTAGTGTTGAGAATAATGTATGGGCCTTGCTGGGATGGGGGCTGCTTTGCCTATTATTGTTGAGAATAATGTATGGGCCTTGCTGGGATGGGGGCTGCTTCTCATATTAGTGTTGAGAATAATGTATGGGCCTTGCTGGGATGGAGCCTGCTTCGCCTGTTAGTGTTGAGAATAATGTATGGGCCTTGCTGGGATGGGGGCTGCTTTGCCTATTAGTGTTGAGAATAATGTGTGCGCCCTGCTGGGATGGAGCCTGCTTCGCCTGTTAGTGTTGAGAACAATGCGTGCGCCTTGCTGGGATGGGGCCGTCTTTGCCTATTAGTGTTAGAATAATGCGTGCGCCCTGCTTGGATGGGGCCGGCCGCCCTATTGGTGTTGTGAATAATGCATAGGCCTTGCTGGGATGGGGCCTGCTTCGCCTATTAGTGTTGAGAATAATGCCTGCGCCTTGCTGGGATGGGGCCTGCTTCGCCTATTAGTGTTGAGAATAATGCCTGCGCCTTGCTGGGATGGGGCTTGCTTCGCCTATTAGTGTTGAGAATAACATATGGGCCTTGCTGGGATGGGGCCTGCTTCACCTATTAGTGTTGAGAATAATGCATGTACCTTGCTGGGATGGGGCCTGCTTCGCCTATTAATGTTGAGAATAATGCATAGGCCTTGCTGGGATGGGGCCTGCTTCGCCTATTTGAGTTGAGAATAATGTACGGGCCTTGCTGGGATGGAGCCTGCTTTGCCTATTAGTGTTGAGAATAATGCATGCCCCTTGCTGGGATAGGGCCTGCTTCGCCTATTAGTGTTGAGAATAATGTATGGGCCTTGCTGGGATGGGCCTTCTTCGCCTATTAGTGGTGAGTATAATTAATGCATCTTGCTGGGATGGGGCCTGCTTCGCCTATTAGTGTTGAGAATAATGTATGGGCCTTGCTGGGATGGGGCCTTCTTCGCCTATTAGTGTCCAGAATAATGCGTGCGCCTTGCTGGGATGGGACCTGCTTCATCTATTAGTGTTGAGAATAATGCGTGCGCCTTGCTGGGATGGGGACTGCTTTGCCTATTAGTGTTGCGAATAATGCATGCCCCTTGCTGGGATAGGGCCTGCTTCGCCTATTAGAGTTGAGGATAATGTATGGGCCTTGCTGGGATAGGGCCTGCATCACCTATTAGTGTTGAGTATAATTAATGCATCTTGCTGGGATAGGGACTGCTTCGTCTATTAGTGTTGGGAATAATGTATGGGCCTTGCTGGGATGGGGCCTGCTTCGCCTATTAGTGTCCAGAATAATGCGTGCGCCTTGCTGGGATGGGGCCTGCTTCACCTATTAGTGTTGAAAATAATGTATGGGCCTTGCTGGGATGGGCCTGCTTCACCTATTAGTGATGAGTATAACTAGTGCATCTTGCTGGGATAGGGTCTGCTTTGTCTATTAGTGTTCGGAATAGTGTATGGGCCTTGCAGGGATGGGGCCTGCTTTGCCTATTAGTGTTGGTCCGTTGCTCCTCTGCCACTGAAGGCCTACGGCCCGCGCTGCTCCGTGCCTCCACTCTCCCTACATCTGCTGGAAGCAGGTGAGTGAGCCCAGCTAGAGCCCCCTGGGCCCCAATATTGGCCAAAATGACCACCTTGGGCGTGCTGCGTCGAGCCAGCAGCCCCTTTGTCCCCCGGTTTCCCTTCCCTGTGTCCGCTTCCTCTTTCTCCCTCCTCCTGCCTCCCAGCCCGCCCCCGCAACGTGATTGGTCCGTTGCTCCTCTGCCACTGAAGGCCTACGGCCCCCGCTTCTCCGTGCCTCCACTCTCCCTACAGCTGCTGGAAGCAGGTGAGTGAGCCTGGCTAGAGCCCCCTGGGCCCCAATATTGGCCAAAATGACCACCTTGGGTGCGCTCCGTCGAGCCAGCAGCCCCTTTGTCCCCTGGTTTCCCTTCCCTGTGTCCGCTTCCTCTTTCTCCCTCCTCCCGCCTCCCAGCCCGCCCCCGCAACGTGATTGGTCCGTTGCTCCTCTGCCACTGAAGGCCTACAGCCCGCGCTGCTCCGTGCCTCCACTCTCCCTACAGCTGCTGGAAGCAGGTGAGTGAGCCCGGCTAGAGCCCCCTGGGCCCCAATATTGGCCAAAATGACCACCTTGGGCGCGCTTCGTTGAGCCAGCAGCCCCTTTGTCCCCCAGTTTCCCTTCCCTGTGTCTGCTTCCTCTTTCTCCCTCCTCCTGCCTCCCAGCCCACCCCCTCTTCCCTATTTGTCCGACCACTGCCCATTACCGACCCTTCCGGGGCAGCCCTCTGCCCGGCAGCCCCCAGCGGCTAAGGGCCCCAAGGCCAAGGGCGGCTCCAACAGAGGCGGCTCCAGGAAGTGTCAGCAGGTGTCCGCAGGGGACGCCAAGGAAGCCACCAGACACCGACAAAACTGTAAGTGTTGGCTTGGGTGAGGGGTAGAGCAATTACTCTACTCCAGAAAGCTCCAGCCACTCTAACCTACCTTTCAATGGCCTGCAGCCTAATGTTAGCCAGTGATTGTTAGCATATGCCACACTTAGATCGAATCTCTAATAGCATCTCTATGAAAGTTGAATTCAGAAGTGTACCCAACTGCATTTAGAAGTTGCGACCAATTGCATTTAGAACTGTACCCTACTGCATTTAGAATTGTACCCTACTGCATTTAGAAGTGTTCCCAACTGCATTTAGAACTGTCCCCACTTGTATTTAGAAGTGTACCCAATTGCATTTAGAAGTGGTGACCAATAGCCTCTCGGAGAAAGCTAAATTTAGAAGTGTACCCAATTGCACTTAGAAGTGGTCCCAACTGCATTTAGAAGTTGCACCCAATTGCAGTTAGAAGCTGTGCCCAATTGCATTTAGAAGTGGTCCCAACTGCATTTAGAAGTTGCGCCCAATTGCAGTTAGAAGCTGTGCCCAATTGCATTTAGAAGCTGCCCCCAATAGCCTCTTTGAGAAAGTTGAATCTAGAAGTGTAGCCAGTTACATTTAGAAGTTGCGCCCAATAGCCTCTGTGAGAAAGCTGAAATTTGGAAGTGTACCCAACTGCATTTAGAAGTGTTCCCAACTGCATTTAGAAGTGGCGCCCAACTGCATTTAGAAGTTGCGCCCAATTGCATTTAGAAGTGTTCCGAACTGCATTTAGAAGTGTTCCCATCTGCATTTAGAAGTGTTCCCAATTGCATTTAGAAGTTGCGTCCAATAGCCTCTCTGAGAATGTTGATTTTAGAAAATGTACCCAATTGCATTTAGAAGTTGCGCCCAATAGCCTCTCTGAGAAAGCTGAATTTAGAAGTGTACCCAAGTGTACCCAATTGCATTTAGAAGTTGTGACCAATAGACTCTGTGAGAAAGCTGAAATTTGGAAGTGTACCCAATTGCATTTAGAAGTTGTGACCAATAGCCTCTTGAAGAAAGTTGAATTTAGAAGTGTACCAACAGCACGGAATTGCATGACGTACATAATTATGCTTTGGAATGCAGGAAATACATCATACCACACCCCACGCTTACTCTCTCCCTTACACCACCACTCAACTAGAACACAGAGATAATATGACACCATTCGGTATAATGTTCTCATATCAACATCTCCCGCTCACTCCCATCACTCTGAGTAAACATGGCTGGTTTCACACCCCCCAGCCAGGTGTTCTCCTCAGGCCTAACGCAGCCACACTCGGTCTGGATAAATCCTGCCAGAGCGAACACATACTCCTGATCTCTCAACCACCACACCTACCGCTAAGAAGCAGCTACCACTTGAATTCCGCACCAGCTGCACACATACCTGGTGCGCACACGCACTTTTTGGATGGACTCTCTCTACTCTCTCTAATGACATGAACTTAGGTTCCCAAGGGCGTTCAACCTACCAGCGCCTTCAAACCATACCAATGGTATATAAGGCGCTATATAAATGCAAAATAACATAACATAACATATCAGTGTTAAGAATAATGTATGGGCCTTGTTGGGATGGGGCCTGCTTCGACTATTAGTGTTGAGAATAATGTGTGCGCCTTGCTGGTAAGGGGTCTGCTTGGCTTATTAGTGTTGAGTATAATTAGTGCATCTATTTTGGGATGGGGTCTGCTTCATCTATTAGTCTTGAGAATAATGTATGGGCCTTGCTGGGATGGGGCCTGCTTCACCTATTAGTGTTGAGAATAATGTATGGGCCTTGCTGGGATGGGGCCTCCTTTGCCTATTAGTGTCGAGATTAATGCGTGCGCCTTTGCTGGGATGGGGCCTGCTTTGCCTATTAGTGTTGAGAATAATGCATGCCCGTTGCTGGGATAGGGCCTGCTTCGCCTATTAGTGTTGAGAATAATGTATGGGCCTTGCTGGGATGGGCCTGCGTTGCCTATTAGTGTTGAGAGTGATGTATGTGCCTTGCTGGGATGGGCCTGCTTCTCCTATTAGTGTTGAGAATAATGTGTGCGGTTTGCTGGGATGGGGACTGCTTTGCCTATTAGTGTTGAGAATAATGTATGGGCCTTGCTGGGATGGGCCTGCGTTGCCTATCAGTGTTGAGAGTGATGTATGTGCCTTGCTGGGATGGGCCTGCTTCTCCTATTAGTGTTGAGAATAATGTATGGGCCTTGCTGGGATGGGGTCTGCTTTGCCTATTAGTGTTGAGAGTGATGTATGGGCCTTGCTGGGATGGGGCCTGCTTCGCCGATTAGTGTTGAGAATAATGTGTGCGCCTTGCTAGGATGGGGCCTTCTTCTTCTATTAGTGTTGAGAATAATGCGTGCGCCTTGCTGGGATGGGGCCTGCTTCTCCTATTAGTGTTGAGAATAATGTGTGCGCCTTGCTGGGATGGGGCCTGCTTTGCCTATTAGTGTTGAGAATAATGTATGGGCCTTTTTGGGATGGGGCCTGCTTCGACTATTAGTGTTGAGAATAATGTGTGCGCCTTGCTGGGATGGGGCCTCCTTCGTCTATTAGTGTTGAGAATAATGCAAGCGCCTTGCTGGGATGGGGCCTCCTTCGCCTATTAGTGTTGAGAATAATGCATGGGCCTTGCTGGGATGGCGCCTGCTTCGCCTGTTAGTGTTGAGAATAATGCGTGCGCCTTGCTGGGATGGGGCCGGCGTTGCCTATTAGTGTTGAGAATAATGTGTGTGCATGGCTGGGACGGAGCCTGCTTCGCCTATTAGTGTTGAGAATAATGCGAGCGCCTTGCTGGGATGGGGCCGTCTTTGCCTATTAGTGCTCAGAATAATGTGTGCACCTTGCTGGGATGGTGCCTGCTTCGCCCATTAGTGTTGAGAATATTGTATGCGCCTTGCTGGGAGGAACCTGCTTTGCCTATTATCGTTGAAAATAATGTATGGGCCTTGCTGGGATGGGGCCTTCTTCTCCTATTAGTATTGAGAATAATGTATGCGCCTTGCTGGGAGGAACCTGCTTTGCCTATTATCGTTGAAAATAATGTATGGGCCTTGCTGGGATGGGGTCTACTTCGCCTATTAGTGTTGAGAATAATGTATGGGCCTTACTGGGATGGGGCCTGCTTCGTCTGTTTTCTGCTTATACTTTTTTGGTGAGGAGTCGTAAATGAACAATCCATTCAGACAACCTCATGGCGCTGCATGTAAGAACGATGCGTGCATAGTCTGTTTATTTTGCATTCAGCTCTCCCACTGCCCCAGCTGAGAGCTATGTAAAATAATTACATTCATATTAATTCCAAAAAACCCAAATAGATTTTTCCTTCAGGCATTTCTCGACACAAGCCGCTGGGAGTATGCGCCCCTGTGCATTTGGTGCAAGAGAAAGAAGACTTCCATTTAAATGGCTTAGTTCTCCCACAACTCCCCCAAAACTACATGTGCCCCCTCCAAATCACCAGCAACCAGCTAACTTGAGAAGGACTTCTACCTGTGTGGTTAGAGATCTCTCCCTCGGGGCACAGGATACATTTGTAGCAACACACTGCTTTATCCTTTGAAGTTAGTTTGCGATACCCAGGGAGGCATGGCTCACTGCACCGTGATTGTGGTGGTACCTGTCAGATAAGAAAAAAGGTGCATATTAAGCAATTCTCCTAACCTAGTCAAATTACAAGAGACACTGGCCTTGTTGTTATCCACATCTTAGACACAATTACAGGCACACTGGCAGGTGTTCAGAGTTCAGCTATGTTATGTTATGTTATGTTATGTTATGTTATGTTATGTTATGTTATGTTATGTTAGTGGGTATTGTATGGCACCTTTTATCATTGATATAACATGATAAGGCATTTATAATGCACCTGTACACAAGTGTTACTAGTTATGGTCTCAACGCGTTGTAGGTTTATCGCCCTCGGGGACCATAGTCCAGGTCAGTGGTAGTAGTCAGGGTAGTAGGTAGTGCGTGTGTGCACTCTGTATGTGTGCAGCTAGTCCGAATTCTTTTGTGGTTGGTAGCAACATTTTATTGCTATAAGTAGTAGACATAGTATGTGTGAAGCTAGGCCGAATTGCCAAGGGGGTAGCTGTATTCTAGCGGAGGTGGTGATCGTATGTGAGATTGTGTGCAGCCAGGCCACATTTATTGCGGGGGATAGCTGCGTTCTTAAGGTTGTCGAGGTGTGCAACGTTGTGCATAGTTATGTGTGCAGCTAGGCTGAATTAATCCTGGGGGATAGCTGCATTCTAATGTTGTAGGCTCTGAGCGCGGAGTCAGTATATTTGGGAAGTGAGAGCATCTGTGGGGTTGGCAGTGACCTCCCTGTTCTCGATTGCCTTCCTGTGCTATTAAAATAACTATGCACCCCTTTATAGATGTTTGGTGCTTCGGGACCTTCTAAATCCAGTATGAACTCAAATCTGTTTGCAAAACAGGGTTGTACCTTCCCGGACATAGCACAAGGTTGTACCTTTCCCGGGCCTAGCATTACAGCAATGCCACCTGCATTGGTCTGGCTTGGTCAGCTAGAAAGAGTCTCTTGCAAACCAGTCTTAGATGGAAGATGTCATATCTGCACCCCTGGTTAACACGCGGCCTATCCGTGCAGCGGGAATCACAGGTGACCACACTGTATCATTGTCGAGTAATACTACTTTATTTGCGTGCCTCGCACGCTGACGTTAATTGAGGTCAAGTGACCGTTTTAGTGCACGCTGTCGTGTCACCTGATGTGGTGGCACATATGATGCTACATCTCCCACAAAAATAATTGAGTCCTACCCCATCTCGTCAATCCATCATCTGGGTCTCCGGATGGTGCAGCATGATCTGCCTTCGGCACAGGGATGTCTTAGTTTTGCACAATGTTCTGTCCGCTCCCGTGTTCCGCTTGCTATGCGTCATTCAATTTGTCTTCATCCCTGGTGTATCCAGACACCTCTCAGATGGTTATTGGCTGTGAATCAAAAGGTAGTGTGTCCTTGTGAGATTGCGCTTGTCGCATGAAGATGTGGTCTCCAACCTTTAGATTATTCACCCGGGCTCGACGTCTCTGGTCTGCATAGTCGTTCATTTTGACTTTCGCCTCAGCATCCCTTCTCCTCATCTCCAGGTCCTGTGGATCCACGTCATTGGGCAGGTCTACATAGGCCATCCTGGAGTGTATGGGGCGACCAAACATCTGTTCTACTGGACACACACCTGTGGAGTGTTTTGGTATTCCCTCAGGAGTTGGCATAGGAATTGTTCTTTGGGCATATGCCTGATGTTGGCTATCCTCACAGCTCTCTTAACATTTGCCATAAATGGTTCTACCGCCCCATTTGCCTGGGGCCACAGCAGGGTTATCTTCCTGTGGAAGGGTAGGGTTATACCCTACGTATTTGGCAAAATTGTGGAAGTCACTGCTGGTAAACGGAGGGCCATTATCAGAATTTACTACCTTTGGGATGCCGTAGGCAGAGAATATTTGGTCCAATGCGAGGACTATGACCGATGGTGGCTGTGGATGGTAGTATTACCACCAGTATATAGTCTCCAGACCTTAATGGACCATAAAAGTCATTTGCAATTTCTTCCCACTTGCCTTCTGGTAGGGTGGTCATGTTCAATGGTTCCGGGGACAAAGGTGGTTGCAGGCTGATGCATAAGTGGCATGTTTTGAGTGTACTCTCAATGAGTTTGTCCATCGAGGGGACCACACTTTCCTTCAGAGCATGCGTTTTGTAGCCGGGGCTGCTGAGGTTTTACTAAATGTCTAGATGTCTAAATGTCTACATGCCTGCTCCCGGGGCTGATGGGCTTGGTCCGGATGCCTGGGGGTAGGCATCATGACAGCACTCCCCCCAAGGCCCCTCCTAAAGTTGTTCTTCCCCTGGGCCCTGGTTTGTCTGGGAAGTTCCAATGGAATCTTTTCACCAACCGAGGTGCATGGACGTGGTCACTGGTCACTGGGTTCCCATGACCTTTCTTGTGGTCCGTAGCCCTTCCAATCGATTAAATAAAAAAGTTTTGATTTAACTATCTTGGAGTCCAGGATATTTTTTACCTCAAATTCAGGTTCTCCATCTATCAAGACGGGGTCGGGTGGTTTGGTTAATCTTGTTCCTGGGTGAACTGGTTTTAAAAGTGAAACATGAAAGACAGGATGAATGCGCATATTAGAGGGTAATTCCAATTTGACGGCTACCGGGTTGATAATGGCCTTAATAGTGTAAGGTCCCAAATACCTAGGATTAAAAGTCTGAGTCCCTTTCAGAGGTATGTGTTTTGTAGCCAGCCAAACTTGATCCCCAGTCTGGTATTGTGGAGCATCACTTCTATGTTGATCAGCGTTTTTCTTGTATTTCTCTTTTGCTTGTTTCAAATTTTCTGTTGCCTCTTTAAAGGTTTGTGTAATAGTAGAGTGTAAATGACTAACTGCAGGCATTTCTAAATGCTGAGGCGTATCTAGTTCTGAGGTTCGAGGGTGATGTCCATATATGGTATAAAAGGGGCTTTGTCCGGTTCCTGAATGAGTTATTATATGCATACTCGGAAATCCATAAAATATCTTTCCAATTGCTTTCGCTCTGGTGTAGCATGCAACGTAGGTACTGTTCAAGAGTCTGGGTGGTCCTCTCCGTCTGACCCTCGGTCTGGGGATGGTGACTGGTTGATAACCTCACGTCGATTTGCGCCAGCTGAGAACATTTCTTCCAAAAATGTGAAATGAATTGACTACCTCGGTCAGAGACCAATACGGAAGGAAATCCGTGTATTCGAACAATGTTTTCGAGGAACTCCTTGGCCAGAATTGAAGCAGAAGGTAATCCCTTTAGAGGAATAAAGTGGGCAATCTTGGAAAAAAGATCCACAATAACTAGAATGGGGTTAAATCCATTACATGGAGGTAGATCTGTAATAAAGTCTAACGATAAGGTGTGCCATGGTGTAGGTGGAATATCCAAAGGTTGTAAGAGGCCAGCTGTTTTTTTCTTCTGACTTTGTTTTTGGGCGCAAATGCCACAAGACATTACGAAAGACTTTACGTCTTTTCGCCAGGTGGGCCACCAGAATTGTCTCTTAATTTTAGCTTCAGTTTTTGCGTTACCTTGGTGTCCTTCCATCAGGGTGTCATGATAATTGGAGATGACTAGTTCTTGTAGTTCCTTGTGTGGTAGAAATAGTCGCCCTTGATAAAAAGGTCGGTCATTGATGACTGAGTAGTCCAAACCTTTCTTCACCCAGTCCTGCAGGGCTGTTGGATCGAAGAGTTGTTGGATCTTTACTTGAATATCCTCTAGTGTCTGTAGAGTGGTTATGCCAAGAATTCTTTGTTCTGAAATTATAGGCACCGGTTCTGGGTTTGCATATGCTTCTCCCATCCCTATTCGGGATAAGGCATCTGCCTGGCCATTTTTACAACCTGGTCGATAAGTGATCATGAAATCGAATTCGGCAAAGAATAATTCCCATCGAAGTTGACGCGACGTTTGGGCCTTGGCTGTTTTTAAATACTGCAAGTTCCGGTGATCGGTGATTACCGGAATGGTATGCCTGGCACCGCGAAGATAATGCTGCCAAGCCTTGAAGGCGGATTTGATGGCTAATAATTCTTTATCGGTAACCGCATAGTTTAACTCGGGTGCCGAGAACATTCTGGACCAAAATGCTACTGGGTGAAGTTGACCGGTTTCAGGATCCTTCTTGGACAGGACAGCTCCCATGGCTAATCTGGATGCATCAGTTTCAACTATGTATAAAAGTTCGGGGCGTGGATGCTTTAAGACAGGTGCAGACGTGAATTTCGCTTTCAGCTCTTGGAAGGCCTTTTCAGCTTCTTCGCTCCACAAGAAGCGTTTGTTTTTTCACAAAAGTGCTGTGATAGGGTGTACAACATGTGAGAAATCCGGAATGAATCTGCGGTAGAAATTATCAAATCCGAGCATGCTTTGTCCCCTTTAACTGAACTGGGTGATGGCCACTTGAGGATTGCATCCACCTTTCGAGAGTCCATGCGGACTCCTTTTGGAGTTAGGATAAATCCAAGGAATTCAACTTCCATAGCATGAAAAACGCATTTTTCCAATTTTGCATATAACTTGTGCTGGCGTAGTTTCTCAAGGACTACACGAACGTGCTTCACATGGTCTGATTCTGAAGAGGAATACACTAGAATATCGTCTATGTATACGACAACACAGACGTCAATGAGTTCACGAAGGACATCATTCATAAAATACTGGAAGGCTGCTGGTGCATTGCACAACCCGAAGGGCATCACCTGGTATTCGAATAACCTGTACTTAGTGCGAAAAGCAGTCCTCCATTTGTCGCCTTTCTTTACACGTACCAGATGATATGCCCCTCGGAGATCTAATTTAGTGTAGATGCAAGCGTCCTTTACTTGGTCTAGTAATTCAGGGATCAGAGGCAATGGGTATCGGTTCTTAACCGTGATCTGATTTTAATGCGCGGTAGTCTATGCACGTTCTGAGGTCACCTTCCTTTTTAGGCACGAAGAACAAAGCTGAAGATGCAGGGGACTTGGATGGACGAATGAAGCCATTAGCAAGGTATTGGTCCAAGTATTGTCGTAGGTGAAGGTTTTTGGGTTCCGTAAGGGCGTAGATCCTACTACATGGAGGTTGTGCACTGGGTATGAGATCGATTTGACAATCGTATGATCTGTGAGGTGGTAGGGTGTTTGCCTGTTCCCTTTGGAATGCATCCTGGAATTCTTGATATTCCTGAGGTAACTGCACGACTGGAGTAGCGACTGTGGCCAGGCATTGGTTGAAGGGTTTTTTTGGGTAACAAGTATGTGCACAATCCGGGAAGGTTATTCTCTTCTCTCGCCAATCAATAAAAGGATTATGTGTTCCCAACCAAGGCATCCCCAGTATTATTTTGAACTGCGGGGCTTTGATTAAATCAAACACAATAGTCTCTCGATGCCCATCCTGACCCAATAGTGTCATCTCTGCGATGGAATGAGTTACAGGCCCAGAGGCAATTTCAGTTCCATCGACTGTGGTGATGACATCCGAAGTGGTCTTTTTGCAAAGAGATAGATTCGTCCTAGAAGCCAACTCGTGGTCCACATAGTTTCCTATGGCCCCGCTATCAATGTATGCCCTCACTGCGTGCATACGTGATGGCTGCCTTGGATCTATAAGGACCATTGGTATGATGAAGTGCCAGGTCTGAGCATCCTTCTTCAAGCTCGGCAAGCGGACCTCTGCGCTTGTCGGGCGTGGTCGTTTCCCGAATCAGGCTCTGTTTGATTTTTATCAGCAACTCCGACTACTTTTTTAGATGTTTTTATAGGGCAATCCGGTAGAAAATGTCCTGCGGCCCCACAGTACAGACACAATTGCATCTGCCGTCTTCTTTCTCTTTCCTTTTGAGTTAAGGGTCCCTTGACCCCCCGATCTGCATCGGTTCTCATACATCTGTTCCTTTGAGGGTAACATTGGGTTTAACCAATACCCGATTCTCGAACTTAGCTCGATCAACCTTTCTATTCTGAAGTCGGTGGTCTAACTGGACCACTAAGTCTATATATTCTGCACAATCCTGAGGTGGGTTCACAACTTGGGCCAAAACGTCTTTGAGTTCACCTCGAAGTCCACGATGAAATAATGTAATTCGTTTTACCTCTGGCCATCCAGTTTCCACCACTAACCTATTGAAAGTGGCGATATAGTTTAGTAGATCCTGGTTACCTTGTCGTAATGATAAAAGTTCATTATCCAGAGCCTATCCCTGTGAATGTCTGGCAAATAGTCTTTCCATGCTCAATTGAAAACCTTGAAAATCCCGAAGAAGAGGGTTCCTGGTTAACTAATGGAATTGACCAATCTGCTGCGCTGCCACTCAGCGCAGCAGATTGGTCAATTAGTACAAAGGCTACTTTGGTTTGGTCATTCTAAAAAGCTCCAGGTCTGCATAAAAAGTGCAAGCGGCATTGGTTCATAAACACGGTGAACTTTTTTGGGTCCCCAGCAAAACGTTTGGGTGGAGCTAAAGGAATGCTCCCTGGTAGAACCACTTGCACAGGATTGCTCGATGAAACAGGAGTTGGATTCCCCCCGAATCCAGGTAATGGTGTTTGCCCAGTTTGGTTTTGCAGTAATTGTCTAGCAAGATCATCAGCGCGCTCCTTTGACACAATCAGTTCTCTCCTGAGGGCATTAGTCTCTTTTGGCGCGCAGAGTGCACTTCTGCCCTAAGTTCCCCTAACAATAGGGCTAGTTGGTAGGTTTCTGAGTTTTCCATAATGCCCGGGTGGGGATTTGTAGATAGGCTTCGCGTTCTGTTACGCTCACCTGGCTTCCACAGGGGCGTCGGTCAGACCCGGACACCTGCGGTCTCCACCCACGTGATGCGTAGTGCAGCGATGGCTGACTGGATCTGCCCTCCTAATCTTGTCTGCTTAACCTGTAGAAATATTCTCCTGCAAGTGGAGAGATGGATTTAGCCGCTTGTGGATTCAAGTGATGGCACCCCCACAGTTCTCCCCAACTAATCACCTCCGAAATGCCCTCACAGCAATCTCACCTTATATTCTTGAAAGATGATCTCTCCATCCTGCATAGATTTGCAGGGGCGCGTCGATTCCAGTTACTTCACTGGTTTGAAGGCTCTGGAGAGTTCCGGAGAGTATTGACTCTGAGGTTCCTGGTGAGGACCAGTAAGTATTAAGATCATAGAGTTCAATATGTCCGATGTTCACTCTTGTTCCCCCCTTCCTTTCTTGTCTTGCAGCTGGTTTGTGAAAAGATGCTCTTGTGGCAGCTGGTGGCGCTCAGGTAAGAGTCTGTATTACCCGGCGCTGTCCGGTAAATGTTGCACGTCACAAAAGGATGCCGCCGGGGCGTGGCCAACTGGCGACCGATGAAGACGTGAGCCCGTAGAGCTCCCGAAGCCGCCAGCTACATCCTGCAATATCCTGCGAATTTGGGCTAATCCAGCCCCAAAAAAGGTTCCTACAGGGTGGCGGAACCCTAGTAGGAACGATATCTGCAACTGGAGCTGATTCCGAAGCGCCAATCCCGAGATATCGGCATTTAGAAGGAGAAGCAATCGGCGCCAAACGGAAATCAAAATGGCCGACAGAGACACAATCTAGACCCACAGGCGCTGCCTCTCGTGGAAATCGAAAGAAACTCGTCTGAAATTGGGAGGGGCCCATCCAGCAGATTCGACGCCAACCATCGCTGGGGGACTCAGCCGCCCAAGCTATCAGTGCTGACCCCCCCCACTCCCCGCGGTCCTTGCTGGGACGCCCATCTATCGGAATGACCCCCGGCTTCGCCGAGGCCTGCAACAACAACGGACTTTGCGGGACCAGCACGACAGACCAAGCAGAGCGGGCGCTCCGATCCTTCGACAGCAGCAACGGCCGCTGCGGTGCCGAACGAAGCCTGGTGAGCGGTATACGGCGGAGCCGGTAAGGAGGAAGGGGAGGAGGGGAGACGCGATCCTGAGACACCGAAACTTAGCAAACGGCACCCCGGGCTTACCGTCCGCCAGCCCGCCTACGCTTCCCCGACCTCTGCCAAGAATAACGGGGGGAAACACAAGAGCAGCACCCCCCCACACACCGGACATGGGCAAAGATAGGCTTAGAAGAACTGGAACCCAGAACACAATGGAACAATACACAACGCCTGCCCCGACATCTTCCACGGCCCAGAATAGAACCGATGAATCACCAGACCCTGAGGCCGACATATCCCTTAGGGACGTGATGAATGCTATCTCCAATTCTCGATCTGCCATGGAAGTCAAAATGGATAGCATCTGTACGGAGGTCTCTCTGCTGCGCCATGACCTGCAGAAATTATCATCTCGTACAGGGGAGGCGGAGGCGCGCATATCAGTGGCAGAAGACAATGTGAGAGGCATGGGCCAGCAAATGAATGCAGCACTAGGTCGCATTAAACTACTGGAGGAGAGGGTGGAAGAGGGAGAGGGCCGATCGAGAAGAAATAATATCCGCATCCTCGGCCTGCCAGAGAAAGAAGAAGGACCCAGCATGGAGCTGTTCCTCGAACAATGGCTCGCCGATTTATTCGCTCCTAAATCTCTCTCAAACTTCTTCTCAATTGAACGGGCACACCGGATACCAACTGGCAGACCAACTCCCGGAGCACCGCCACGAGCGATAATAGCCAAGATCCTAAATTACAGAGATCGCGACGCGATACTCCACATGGCAAGGACGAATGGAGCCATGACCTATAACGGCTCCAGGATAGCCTTCTTCCCCGACTTCACCAAAGAGGTACAAAGAGCAAGGCAATCCTTTGACACTCTCAAAAAGAGATTACAAGGGCTGAATGTGAAATATGGTCTGCTATTCCCAGCCCAGCTAAAAATCTTTCATAAGGGCACTACTGTGCATTTCACTGATCCAAGAGAGGCATGGAGCTGGGCGGAACGCAACCTAGAAGGTGAATGGGGCCCATGGAGAAGACAGGAAAACCGTAGAAATAGACCCCGACCAAACAGGCCACCAAATGAGCCGCCACAGCAACCGATGGAAGAAATAGCACAGAATGCCGACGCCTAAACACAACCGACAAACATACGGAGGCACGAGCAGGAAAGAACACTACTCAGAACGGCTGGCGGCTGCGTTAAGACACATCACGCAAGCCACCCCCCCGATTGCAATCGGTATAGAACAGACCCTGCAATCACCCGCCGTGGTACCACCAACCCACGGCGGCCTAAGCAAGTTACGGACTCTTCACTACGGCACCTCCACCGCCACAGTGACAAGAGATACCCCAAGTTCAACGGTTTGATTAAGTTTGGTTGTGTGGGCGACAGATGCTTCAGTTGGGGAAGGAGTATAGGGAGGGGGGTAAGTTGGGATTTGTTCACGTTCTATGCTGGCAACAAGGAAAGCACGGCTTAGACAAGCACGCTGAAATGGGAAGACAACAGGGCAGTCCAAACACCGATAGAGCAGGACTCCTCTCGTCTAAACTGCTACCAATGGCACAGACATACGAACAAGATAAGAAATGAGTGCGAAAGGGACAGACACCAAAAAACTTAACATCATGACATGGAATGTCAATGGCCTGGGAAGCAGTATCAAGAGAAGACTAGTAACACAATACCTGAATCGAAACAACCCGGACCTAATACTGCTTACTGAGACACATTTGGCCGGCACAAGATGCCAATTTTTCAAAAGAACCAAATACCGTACAGCAATACATGCAGGTTTCTCAATGGGCTCGAGAGGTGTGCTTATATTAATACACAAAAGAATCCCTATAGAGATATCCAACATAACCCAGGACACCGGAGGGAGATTTGTCCACATAAATGGAACGCTATGGAATCAAACCATTGCCATACTGGCGGTCTATGCTCCCCCGGCGCTCACAAATACCTTACTCGACGACATCACACCGATCATAGCCAACAACACCGCGGATATACTAGTTGTAGGTGGAGACTTCAATGATGTAATGGACATTAATCTAGATCGTACACATATCAGGGGGAGAAATCCGATGATACCGACGAAATTAGCCATCTTTGCCACAGCATTGGGACTGAAGGATGCATGGAGGGATCTGCACCAGATGGAGAAACAATACTCTTTCCATTCAGGCGCGCATGCATCGTTGTCTAGACTAGACTACTTCTTCCTCCCTGGTGTAGACATACATAAAGTAACGGAGGCAACACTCCAGCCCAGGGGGATCTCGGACCACTCACCGCTGAAGATCCTACTCGAAACAGAACGACCCAGGCCTCCACTGACTTGGCGCCTGAACTCGTATTATTTAGGGTTCAAAGAGTTAGTAGAAAAGATGCAGGAAGCCACTGTCTCATATTTCGAAACAAACCAGGACTCGATAGAGGACCTAGGAACCATATGGGAGGCGTACAAAGCAACCCTGAGAGGGGTAGTACTGAGCTGGACTGCTGCACACAAAAAAGCGCACAGGAAGGAGGTTGAAGACGCTGAAACAGAGGTCAGAAACGCTGAAGTGCGATATATAAACACAGGCGCATCAGATGACAACAGAGCCCTACAAGCGACACAAAAGAAGCTGCATGATGTCACACTTACCTGTGCGAAACAGGCACACAGGACAATGCGTACCAGGCTATACGAGACTGGAGACAAGGCCGGCAAAATGCTGGCGTGGCTGGAAAAAAGAGAGGAGGGTCAACACCAGATAAGATGTATCACTACCAGGAATGCAGAACAGACCTATACCGACTCAAGCATTGCTGAAACCTTTGCAGAGTACTATGAGGCATTGTACGCTCCCCCGACGACTGCACGGGATCCCAGCATCCTGGACACACTCACCATTCCACACCTAAGCGATACGCAAAGAGCGAGTTTGGAAACAGAGATTACAGAGGAAGAACTGTCGACAGCCCTATCCCAACTCCAAAATGGGAAAACCCCAGGGCCTAACGGCTTCCCAGTGGAAGCTTGGAAAAAGATCGGCAATGAGCACATAGTACCACAGATGCATAAAATGTTCCTATATGCCAAAGGTAAAGGAATTCTGCCCCCGGATCTGAGAAAGGCCACTATAGTGGTGATACATAAGGAAGGCAAACCAGCAAACATATGCAGCTCCTACAGGCCGATCTCACTTATAAACATAGAAGCTAAGATACTGGCCAAGACACTGGCTAACAGGCTCCAGACAGTCATACACACCCTTATCCATCCAGACCAATGTGGCTTTATGCCACGGAGATCCACACGAATGAATATCCACAGGCTACATGCCGCCATTGAGAAGTCTCCATCGCTGCGGGATGCACTAGCACTCCTCGCGATTGATTTCGAAAAAGCCTTCGATTCAGTCCACTGGGAGGCCTTGTGGAGCATTATGGGTAAAATGGGGTTGGGTGAGCAATTCATAGGCTGGGTCAAGCTGCTCTACAACACACCGACAGCTGAGATAAGGGTAAACGGGTGGACATCACGTAGTATTAACCTGGGTAAAGGGACCAGGCAGGGCTGTCCCCTTTCGGCAATGCTATTTGCACTGGCAATCGAGCCCCTGGCAATAATGCTGAGAGAATCACAGTTGTGGAAGGGGTTCCGGTGGGCCCGAGATTGGGAGGATAGGGTTTCCCTCTATGCCGACGATTTACTGATCTACATGAGTGATCCACTAGTATCATACCCCATCGTCACCCAAATACTAAATAGATACGGAGCATTTAGTGGTCTACGGGTAAACTATAACAAATCCATCCTTTTTCCGATCCAAGGAACTGATACGACAGCTCTACACAATTGCCCATATAGAGTAGAAACCGAGCATTTCAGATATCTTGGGGTACAGGTTGCGACGGACCTCACGCAATATGTTCCCCAAAATCTCCATCCAATCAGAGATAGATTCGCGAATGATGTGAAACACTGGATGACCCTACCCCTCACCCTGCTAGGAAGGGCGGCAATGTTTAAAATGCTCACTCTGCCACGATTCGTGTACATCCTCCAAAACGCCCCACTGTATGTACCCAAGATAGAATTCCTAAAAATAGATGAGACTCTCAGAAAGCTCCTCTGGGGTGGAGGGCATCCACGGATCGCGCTCAAAACCCTACAACGTTCCGCATGGGAAGGAGGTATAGGACTGCCCCACCTACAAACATATTATTGGGCAGCCCAGATGCCGGTGATAAATGATATCCTGCATAACAACCCTGAACTACCACACATTAAAGCGGATAGCCAGATGAGTGCCGGGCTCACCCCATTAGAGACCCTCTACAATAGTAGGGTACGCATGATCCCCAACACGATTAGAGCACATAGAACGCAAATATGGCTAGATGCACACAAGCACCTGGGATGGGATGGGAAACTCACGCTGGCACAGCCCCTATGGCGTAACAAACGTCTGCCGGAGCTAAGTAAAATCCCAAAATGGGCGACCTGGGAATCAGCTGGGATAACAAGGCTAGCAGACATAATACAAGATGGAGCAATAATACCATTCCAGACCCTGCAGGACAAATTCAACCTACCCCCCACAGAACACTTCCATTACAGACAAATACATCACGCACTTATCACATGTGAGATCGACCCACCGAACATTCCAGATTGCACACCAATTGAGAGAAACATCGTGGTAGATCGTATCGATAATAAAATAACCTCCACAATGTACAATGCAATAGCCTCTTTCGCCACAACGGAACTTACAGATCTGAAAGCAAAATGGGAAAGAGATGTGGGACCAATACAACCGGAAGAATGGATCAAAGCACTCATGTATCCGAGGGAAATTGCCATCTCGGCTAGAATCAGATTGATCCAACTCAAAATTCTACACAGGGTATACTATCCGAGAGAAGCTTTACATCAATGGGGGAGAGCAACTGATCCCAACTGTCTAAGGTGCCAACAGGCGAGGGGGACCTTTTTTCACATCTTGTGGGAATGCCCACGAATCCAAATTTTCTGGCAGAAATGTTGTGACAGGTTATCGGCAGTCATCGGCCGACGAATACCCATGGACCCCAAATTGCTATTACTAGGGATGGATGACGACCTAGACATCCCCCGATATGAGAAACTCATGCTGGCAACAACCACGGGACTCATAAAGAGGAATCTGGCCCAATTGTGGGGCTCACCCTTATCCCCTCAATGTGACCAATGGATAACAGACGTGGATATCTGTGTGCAAATGGAAATGAGAATATACACTACCAGAGGGTGCCCAGGGAAAGCACGCAAGATCTGGCAAAAATGGGAAGACACGTAGGGCTCTGCGAACTCATGAATAGACTTGACAGGGAAAGCACGCAAGATCTGGCAAAAATGGGAAGACACGTAGGGATCTGCGAACCCATGAATAGACTTGATAAACGTTTGGAGTCCTGCGAAGACTCATCTGCACAATGTATAATTTGGACGCCTAGTAACCCATTTCATGAAGGACCTAAAACTCTGAAACTTGCAATGTGCATGAAGAGCTGTGCTTAGTGATTGCCTGTATGCCCGAGCGATAACTTGTTATTAACTTGTATGTATATGTTTACGTTTATAAAATAAATAAAATATGTTATTAAAAAAAAAACAAAAGGATGCCGCCGGTGGAAAATCAGGTAAGTCTATGGTGGTAAGAATTATATTTGTTGGTTCCCTCGGCACACCTTGTGGTTTTCTTTTTTCTCCTAGGTGCCGAAGATCGGCGAAGAAATGATGGAGGCAGCGCCGACCCGAAGGATGCTGTGAAGACTGGTGAGTATGGCGCGGTGCTGCAGCTGGAGGCGCGGCGTGTGCAGAATGATGTTCTTTACAGGTCCGGAGACGAGATGGATCCAGAATCAGGTGTGGAATAGAAATAAGTTTGTTTTCTAACCTTGTCCCTTTCTTTCCTCTTTGTTTTAGGAGCTCCGGATTCGAGGCGGGCGTGGCAGAAGACTGGATGCAGGCTGATGGCACGGTGAGCGTTACGCAGCTGGATGCAGAATAACGCGAAGCTTGTGTTGCTGGTCGGGCGTGGTTTAAATAGCCTCAAAAGTAGTCCCATGTAAGAAGTCCCTAGAACCACACCCGAGTAAAAAATAGTCCCTGTAGAAAAATAGTCCCTTTCAGGCTTCATGTTGGATTGGAGTCATTTGCAGCATGGTCTGCCTGAGGTAAGTAATGACTATGAGCCTGGCGCCTTAGGCGCCAGGACTGATTTCTACTATGAGCCTGGCGCCTAAAGTGCCAGGACTGAACCCAGATAGCCCCTAGCCGGGGCTGCTGAGGTTTTACTAAATGTCTAGACGCCTGCTCCCGGGGTTGATGGGCTTGGTCCAGATGCCTGGGGGTAGGCATCATGATAGTAATTGATGTATCCATCCACACGGTTTTCTGACGCGTGGGGACCGGGCAACGGGTGGCGGGATAGGAAGTCTGTTGGGTTCTCATCTTTCCCGTGTTTATGTATGATGGTGTACCGGTACTCCTGCAGGCCGAGTCCCCACATTGCTATGCGGGGGGCATTTGGGCAGTCGGTTTCCCATATATGGTAACAAGGGCCTGGTCGTCCGTGATGATGGTGAATGGCATTCCATATAAGAATACATGGAAATGTTCACATTCCCAGACCACTGCCAGGGGTTCCATTTCGGCCTGTGAGTACTCTGCTCCGCTTCTGTCAGGCTGTTGCTGGTGTATGACACGATATTCCTGTTTTCATGTTCACTGGCAGAGTGTGGGCCAGGATGGTGCCCAATCCTACAGGGTGTACGTCTACCGCCACTTCAGTGTGTAGATTAGGGACTTGGTATGACATGCAAACTGCTGCTGTGAAAGAATTCTGTCAAAAGCCGTCTGTTGGGAGGCTCCCCCTTTTTGTTCAAGGTCTGAAGTGGGGCGCTTGTGGAGGTAAAGTCAGGCAGGTATTGCATGTAAAAGCTTGCCAGCCCAAGAAATGACCTGACCTGTGCAATGTTTGTCATGCGGTGGTTTCTGTCAGGACCTGGATCTTGTCAGGTCCGGTTGGATGCCTTTTTCAGAGAAAATGTGTGCAAAGGCAGATCAAATTATATTCTTGCTATATCGACAACATATTCCTTACCTGGGAGGGCGATGTGGAAACACTGACATCCTTCTTTGACTGGCTTAATCTGGTGGACTCCAATTTACACTTTACGCTCAACCACTCTACCACCAGAATTACATTTTTGGATTTGCCAATTTTAAATGAGTCAGGTAATTTGCAGACAGAACTTTATATGAAACTGACTGAAAGAAACACCACTCTGCAATTTAACAGTCAACATCCCAAAAGCTTACTGCAAAACCTTCCTTATGGGGTGTTTATGCATTTGCGCTACAATTGCACCGACATCGCAAGATTTAACAAGCACGCAGATGTCTTATAAACTAAGCTGCGTGAACGCGGCTATCCCAAGAAGCCGATTAAACATTGTAAAAAAAGGGTATGTTTTACAAATCAAGAATTCTTGCTCAGTCCAAAAACCAAATCTGCTGATCAAGATCAGTTGGTTTGTTCGTCCACCTTCTGCCAGTACAGCGAGGCTATTAAGGGAATTATTTTGAAGAACTGGAAAACTCTCAATGCCACGGAAGCCAAACCGCAAAAGAAATTTAAGAAAACTAAAAACTTAAGACAGAAACGTACACGTGTTAGCAGATCTTCCATCAAATGCGATACAGCTAGAGACGCCAACTTGAATCCAGTGATAGGCCACTACCCTTGTACATCTTGCGTGGCTTGTAGATATTGAAAAAATACTACATCTTTTTGTTGTGAGGGCAGGACATGGGATTTATGTACTTTTACTACATATAAAAGTAGAAATGTTATTTGTGACGTTCGCTGTTCATGCAAAATGCTGTATATTGGTAAAACCTCAAGGGAGGTACACCTCTGTATTAATGAACTCCGTTCCAAAATTAGAACACGTAATCTCAGTGCGCCATTGGTTCTCCATTATTTGGAGATGGGCCACACCTTAGAGCAGCCAACCTGCTTCTGTGTGGAAAAATGTGTTGACAACAATACTGGACAGGAACCGTATTACAACAAAGGAGAAGGTCCCTCACAAAACTGGAGTCAGCAGACAGGCTCTGGCTACAACTTTCCACAAGGACTTAACCTGCGTAGAAGCTGCTAAGGGTTTCAATATCATACCTAAGAAGATCCAAGCAAATTGGAAGAAACCTATGCAGGGATGTATCGCCGGCCTTCAATTGGAGAATACGGCCTGCACGCTCAAACAAGATACCTTGGGCACTAAGTCAATTAAAGAAACTTTTTTCTGCTCAGTAAACATGACAAAAAAAGACAATAAGTTGCCTAAATCGTCGGGGGCATTGTGCATAGAGGGTCATTATGATGGGGATGAACTTGATGATATCGACATTTCAGCTTTGATAGAGGAGGAAAATCGCAACTTATTGGATCTTGGTCATCTCTCTTCCCAAACAATCAACGTCGCCACATGAACGATAACAATAATTGACTTGTATGCCACTTCTGCAAGCCCTTTTTTTAAATCGTTCACATATATTAGAATTTTTTCACCAAGTGACCTTTTGGAAAATGATCACTACCCATGATATAAAACAAGTGGTAATCCCCTGTCAAAGCTGGGAAACTAATTGGGCAGTGATTGATTTTCTATCTCCTATTATCACCGAGATAATTATGGCACAAGGAAATACTTTTTTGCAACTTGGTTATGAGTTAATTAAGGAAATAAAGATCAAACCAAAGGGAAGAAATGTGTTAAATGATACTAATAAGGATAGTCCTCTGCTAGAGCATGTAACTAAAGATATTTCGGCTAAGATATGCCACTCTCTCCAATAGAAAAACCATGACAGGGGAGAACACACCTTCAAAACTGGGTTTCCCCCAAATATGGAGGGGGCAGAGCGACTAATGCACCCAAAGAATATATGAATTAGATCTTTGAATTCTAGGGGCCACAGTTCATTTTTTATTAATCCCCTGGGTATATCTTATTTAACTATGGCAGATATCTTCCTCATACAAGAAGCCTGGCTAACGCAGGATGCAATTTTAGATGGTTTATGATGTTTCAAAGGAAGGCCCAGAAGCATGGAAAAGCTGTCCCTTTGGAGGACTGATTATTGTAGTTGCTAGCCATCTAAGGGCGAAAGAGTTCCTTCCTTTAAAGCAACTGGAACAGGTCCTGGAGGTAGTTGTGGAATTGCCCTTCGAATCTGGAAATACTCAGATCCGTTGGCTGAAGGTCTACAATCCACCAGAGGATGACAAGCGAAATCAGATAATAGAGCATTTGGAATGTTTATTTTGGCATGGAGAGAGGTCTACCCTGGTGGATTGTTCTATGTAATAGGGGACTTAAATTTCCAACAACCAAGATACAATGAGAGAAAAGTAATTATTTGTCAAGATTACTATAATACAGTGAATAATTATGATGTATGGGCCCTGGGCTCCTCTGAGGAGGTTATGGAACATGACACCAGCTGCAGGCTCCTCTTCTTTCAAGCATATCCATGACTGCAAATGGTGAATGTGAAGGATGAAGATGTATATTTTACTTGGTCAAATGGTATTTTACACTCGTGGATTGACTTTGTTTTATCTAATTATGATGGGTTTATGAGTGTTTGTAATTGTAGTCTCCTTCCTAATGATCTTAGTGACCACGTCTTTATTGAATTCACCCTCAATATGGAGGTCGGGCAACGAGCGAAGCAATTAACTGGAAAGCTACAAATAAAAAGTGGTGGAAATAGAATTAGGTGGATGGGAAATAATGTGAATCTGATTGGTATTAATGTCATTTCCCTTTTAAGCAACAATGAGAAAATTAATTTTAAGAATATTGAGTCTTTTTTCAGATTATTTATGCTTTTAAACTGAATTTAGTAAATGAACAGAGGAAAAAGCTCCATCTGGTAAATAAAACGCAAAATAAGGTATATGACCACACAAAATTGTGCTAAAGAAGAGACACCTATCGAAAGACGAAAGATATTCGCAGGATTAAAAGAAATATTCAGGGGTAAGTGACACAAAATTGTAGTATTAAAAAGCTGAGATTGTACTTCAAAAATGGGCACAAAATGCACAGAAGGTGCTATTGCCTGTGCCCAGTGGAAAACTATGTGGTCTGTCCATAAGAGAAAAGACACAAAAAAAGTTGGTATATTTTCCATAAATGTAATAATAATCCTGTGGTAGTGAAAGAAATCAATCCAATATCGTCTGAAGGATGGAAGAGATATATTTTAGCTTTATATTTCATGGAGAACATAAAGGAAAATGGCCAGTGTTATGAATCCCTGGAAGACAAAGATTTCTTTCAATTCACTCCAGAGGATATAGAAAAAAATATAAAAAATCTGAAACCCTCGAGAGCTCCGAGTCCAGATGGCCTGCAAAAATGTTATATGTAAAACGCATGCACAACTATAGGACCACATTCAGTTTATTATTTTTCAGAATATCTTGATAACCGGCCAAATCCCAGACTTTTGGATGCAGCCCCAGCTAATCCAGATATGTGAAAAAGCTCCTAGAGATCTTCCGGATAACTACAGAGTACTGGCCATGATTGATTCAGCTGCTAAGATCTTTTATAAATTATTGCTAGAATATATTAATGCCTGGCTAGCGAAAGAGAACATCCTCAGTGTGCAACAATACGGTTTTAGAAAGGGTTTTAGTACTTTCACAAATTTATGGATTTTAATGTATTTTATTCAGAGTATTTTGAGTGATAGAAGTAAGACTCTTTGGGGCCGATTCATGGAACAATTGTGCGCCGAAATCCGTGGCGCAAGCTGGCGCAAGCGTGAAAGAGCTAGCGCACGTGCACGCGTGCGATTCATGGAAGGCCTGAGCGTCTTTCCCCGGAAAGTGCGCCAAATCCGCGAGTAGCGCACACGGGCGCACACATCATTGTAACATCCAGAACGCTGTGCACGACACGCATAGCAAAAGCGCACCACGTCAGCACACACACCAAAAAGGGGGCGGAACACGGGGCGGAACACGTGGAATGGGGAACAACGTGTGAAAAAGAAGGCGTAACTGGGGAAGTACTGCAGGGAAATACACAGAATGCCCACACGCACAGGGACAACACGTATTCATGGAATCGAATACGGAAAACCTGTGCACGCCAAAAGACGCGGACAGGCGTAAACACGTCCACCACACAAAGGCAGGTGGAAGCGTCCCCTCTCAGTATAAAGGTGCGCAGAAACATGTATACACAGCTACGATGAATGCCCCATTTGTCGCAGCACTGATCGTGGGACACGGCAGGAGGAGGAGAATAGCCAGGTCCTGCATTTTTTTGCCCAGGACCAGCCTTTTTGGGATGCCTGATTACCAGGTCTATGGCAGGTATAGGTTTCCACCTCGTATAATCCTAGAGCTGGTCAGGGAGTGGGAGGCTGACCTCACATCACCCACCTTGTGCTCCCAAGCACTGAGCCCTGCACTGGAAAAGGTGCTCAATATCCTGCATTTTTTGGCCACTGGGTCATTTCAGAGGACAACTGCCATAGTTGGGGGCGTCTCACAGGCTACGCAGTCACGCTGCCTACACCAGGTGTTGGCAATCATGACTGCGCACCCCTCAGCCCGCAGGCAAATATACATGCCTAGAACACCCGCAGAAAGGCAGGCCATGGTCCTGAACTTTTACAGGGTGGCACACTTCCCCAAAGTGCTCGGTGCCATAGATTGCACCCATGTGGCCCTACGTCCACCTAGGGCCACTGAGCACATCTATCAAAACCGCAAGCACTGGCACTCCATCACTGTACAGGTTGTATGCAATGCCAAGGGACTCATCACCTCTGTCTATGCAAACTACCCTGGCTCTACCCATGACAGTTTCATATACAGAATGTCCGCCCTGAGCCGGGACCTGGAAGCTGGGCAGCATGGCGACACATGGCTCCTAGGTGAGTACAAATGCCTGTGCACATGCATGCATGTCACACACAGACAAATACAGAAACCCCAATAATCACAACCATTATCACCTCCCCAGGGGACAGTGCCTACCCTCTGAGCAACCACATGATGACGCCAATACGGAACCCCACCACACCACCCCAGGTAAGATAATGCCGTCCATATTGCAACCAGGCGCATAGTGGATTGCACATTCAGAGTGCTCAAGCCACGCTTCCGCTCCCTTGACCGCTCTAGTGGGCAGCTACTATATGCACCACCAGTAGTGTGCAGGATCATTGTGGCAGCATGTATCCTGCACAATGTTGCAACACGGCAGGGCATATAGGTGGACATGGCGGTGCCCCCACATCCCCAACCACAGGCACAGGCGCTGCCCATGGGAGGGGAAAGGGCACATGGCAAGGCAGCCTGGACCCAGCTTGTGGCTACATTTTACACCTAAACTCCCACCCCTGCGGAGTGCACACAGGCCTGGCACATACCAGGTGACAATCGATGATGACACAGAGACAGTCAACTGTTAAAACCCTACCACCCTGAGAATGTTGCCATGGAAGTGCCACATTGTGTGCATCCCTATCCACTGAAACATAACCAATCCAGTGTGACCAAAAGGAACACATGCAAGGTGTACATCACATCACCCCCTTGCAAAACAGGCCATGACAATCACTGGTATGTCACCCAAACCCTCCCAACCCACATCACCCTTGTCTGCCACACCATGACATGGCATGCAACAGCAAAAGAGCAAACCAAAAGCCCAACAAATGACCAATTAGATATGAAGTGACATGTGATAAATGGAAACAGGCCTGAGACAATCACACCTGACATGCAATCAGGTCAAATGACTGACCAGTAACCCCCCTCACATACAAAGTCATACACAAATGCATGCCACCAGCGGTACATCAACAAAAGACAGAATGCCTGTTGGCATGCACAGTGGCCAAGCCAAATTCGCAAATCCCTAACCCGTGTGCTGTGTGTGTCTCCTGAAACACACCGCTCACCACACAGCACAGTGAGCACCCATTCTGTTGGGGAGACACCTTGAGCATCATATAAAAAGGACAAGCAACAAAAAGAACCCAGTGATGCATGTACATGATCCCCAAATGGTAAGTGATCATGCGCTGCAGGGACACAGCATGCCAGAGAAGGCAATCTGTGTGCACGTGTGGGTATGGAAGGGTGGTTGTACGTGTGGTGGAGAATTGTGTAAGTGTGTGTGTCTTTAGGGACATGCACGCAATACATGCATGTGAAATCAAGTGACCCACAGTGTCCTGTACACATCACATGTGAACATTGTCCATGTGTATACCCCAGTTTGTCAAACCACAACAATCCCATGACACCTGAAAAGTAAAGCCAACACAGGAACAGCCATTGACCAGCAGAACACATCATGTAAATAGTACCCCACAATGACAATGTCAGAGAGTGCCCAAACACTGTAGGCCAAGGGTACTGTCTGACAACAAAAGCCCCTCCCTCATTGACTTGTCACCATGACCTTCAGAAGAACTGTGTCTGGGGTCTGTTGGCTTCTTCCTTCTAGTCTACCTGGCTTCTGGATCCTCCTACCCTTGGTTTCCTTGTTCTACCCTGCATGGAAATAGGGTCCAGCCCCCTCAGAGGCCACCTTGACTGGTAAAAATACCAAATCACAGAGAACTCCAAAGAGCCAAACCCCCAAACCTGGGAAAAAGCCTGTAGACCACCAAAAAGCCTGGAAGAGACTCCAGTAGATGACTTGAAGTTGCTGAATATTGCCAAGCACATGTCCAAGCAGAATGACAGAAGAACTACCAAGGTAGCACAGTTGAAGAATGGATCAACAGGATGGGTAGCATTTTCAGTACACAATAATCAATGAGGATGCAACAACTGATGGGTAGTGTCACAGCTCCGGTCTCTAGGCGCAGGAGTGGCACAAACCAACCACCCCCTCCGCGGTCTGGGTGCCTGCAAGGTCAGACTTACACAGGCCTCCGAGACCCTGGCGGGGAAAGAGGGTCAGAGATCTGTTGTTTGGATAGGCATTGGTATTCAGGATAACTGGAAAGAGGGACAGGCGATGGGAGATGGATGGGCAAGGGAAAGTAGGCAAAAGACAAAATCCTACTATTGACAATTACACATACTCAATGTACTCATGCACATTGTACAAAATGGCTCTAAGCCGAGCCAAAGAGAGACTTATCTCTGGGGTGAGTGCTGGCCTCCTGCCTCCGCACTCTCAGGTCCGGTAACAGGAGCAGTTCAATGCTGCAAAGAGAGCGTGAGTTACTATTCTGTGTTTGTTTTCCCTACACACATAACACCATTCATGCCTCAAACTTAGTGACTCCTCCCCAAACAAGCACTCTTGTCTGCTGCTTCATTCGTATCCTCTTGCTTGCTTCCCTGTGATGGTTCATACACTGTCAATGCATTATGGCAGCCACACGTGGCCCTGCGGTAAATGGAAGACCATGTGGTAAGAATCACACATGATAGAGTGGTCCTTGGGTGAGCTGCTAGACGCGTGTGGCGAGGTGCAACTTGAGTACATGTTGCGTTCTGCCAGCCGTGGATTTCTATACGTAGCGCACGTGGCAATTTACATATGCTAATGTTATGCACTGCACTCGATCGTGTGCGGTGCTGGGTGCCCCCCCTTGCGCTAGATTAGTTTGTGTCTAGGAACTCTACTGCATCATTAACTTAGCTTCTATGGAGCAGGGTGGACTCGAGGATATGGCTGACGCCACAACGTGTGCCCCTGACAACTGGGAAAGCTTGTTGGCATTTTGTCCTCAGGGCAGCTTAGCTGTACTGTGTGCATCTTCCCAACCACCTGGCCAACCTCCCCAGCACTAGCGCAACTTAGCTAGCATGTGTGAGGGGCCTGGAGGAAGGCCGGCTGGGGCATGGCCCCTCATGCTACTCACCTTGCTTGGAGCACCTGGAAACACGTCTGCTTCGGTTGGACGTCTGAGCACAAGCCCCGTGCTTCTGCTTGCGCACGCATGCGCACGTGTGCCCCACACAACGTTGCAAATGTGTAGTAGTTCTTGGACCGGTGTCTGCTGGCAAATGTATTGTGGATGCTCCTTTTCCTGCAGAAAGGGCATAACAGGCATCAATAAGTATTGAAAGTTTGCTGTGTGTGTCTTCATGCTGGTTGTCAATGGGCCATGTCTGAAACCTACATCCCACCTCCTCCCACACAACCCCAGGTTCTGTAGCCTGACAGGTAGAGCTGGAACTTGAGTCGGTAATAACCAAGGAGGCTGGCGCAACAGGATGGTTGCCCCGAAACCCATTCATTCATAGATAGTGTGAACAAAGAAAGGCAGAGGCAGCAGAAGTCTTGAAAGACACAGAGAATGTGAGATAGCCGGAAACAGCTGACAGCAAGTCAAGAGCCACAACAGTGAAATAGCATTGGTAAAAGCCAACAGCCAACATAAAGGCATGGATGTAATGAAAGACAGGAGGAGTGACAGAAAGATGCTGTTGAACAGAATTCTACAGAGGCAAACCTAGGCAGTGTAAGAGTATGTGGAAATAACAGCCCGACAGACAGGCGGACAGATCTGCATCAAGGACAGTAGCAGGAAGAAGCACAGGGACTAAAGGCACCAGAGTGTGAAAAACAAGTTAAAGAGCAGTAGTCCAGTAGGAAAACTGCGCCCTAAGGCAGCATCAAAGTCCAAGAGGGAAGACAGACACATTGTGCCGTCCAAAGGGAACAGAGTTTAGTAGTAGTATAGGCGGACATCTCAGGTGAGGACTAGACCCTGACTTGTGCCTCTTGGGTCACATTCCTAATGCATCCTCCTTTGCCACAATCCCCAGGGGTTGAACTCAACATGCACCAACTTGACATTGTCAACATCCGTCCTCCTCCCACCATCAGTGTGACTCTGACAGGCAAAGGGGGCAGGCTACTGTCTACAGCATGAAGTGCATCAAACACATCTACTGGCAAGAAAATAACATACATCACAATCAACATCAATAAATGGACATTTCACTAATGTACTCACAAAAATGTATTGCAGACATACAGTGGAGAAAACATCCATAATCCCCACTAGGGGTGTTAACACAAGTAGTACAGCAGCAGACAGGCCACAGATATGACGAAAGTCTAATGGCCTTGTGTAAATGGTTGTAACACCGAACCATCCTTCCGAGCCCATGGACAGGGGAAGCAGGAGTGGCATATGTGAGTCAGGACCCCAAGCTGCAAACACATACACGAGACAAGCTTGAAGGGCCCAGCTGAAACACTCAGTGGATGCTTTCAAAAGCCACAAAGCACCACACCGTCCCATGAATGCACAATAGACAAGCAATTTTAAACTATATTAACTAATTAAACTAACTATAAAAATCATAAATGGCCACATATGACCCGGGGGGGAGGCACCCAGGAGATGGGAGGTACAGGGTACACCTCAACACGCACATGCAATGATGTTGAGATAAAAAAAAAATCCATGGGCTCAACGCCTGCATGGCCCGACCTGTATGGGAGATAAGTCGTCGTCCTCCTCACCCTCTGATTCAAAAGGTGGACGTGGCACAGTACCCTGACCATGCCTATGCGCAGCTTGCCCCTCGTCAGCAGCAAGTCTGCGGGACTGGTGAGCCTGGTTCTGTGTGGCAATGACACATAGGTCAGCATGCAGAACCTTGCGTGATACGTGTGCTTCCTCTTGCAAGGTAACACATGTAACACAGAGTTCTTCCTGCATGGCCTGTCTTGACATCTGGAACACCTCCCAGCAATCACCTAGCTCAGCTGAGATGGTATTCTCAAGCTGTTCCAACCTCTTCTCTGTCCGCTGCCTCTGGGACATTAAGAGCACACCCAGAGTAGATCGGAGGGAAGCATGGTCTTCCCTCAGGGCCTCCATGTGTGCCTCTTCGTGAGCAGCAATTGCTTGATGCAGAGACACCATTTTAGCCTGGCGTGCCCTGTCTGAGGCAACCATGCCCAGCCTGAGCGAACGGGACGTGGACTGTGCCGCCCGCTGCTGGAGGTCCACCTGCCTAGCAGGCGAGAGCACAGATTGGGCCACACGTTCCATGCTCTGAGCGATATTATCAATTGTTTTCCCCTGTTGTTTCAGAATTGTAAACCATGGCTTGCTCCCACTCAGTATACCCCGGTGGCGCATCTGCCACCGCATTGCTGGGCTTGACACCTGCGGGGCCCAAGGAGCAGGACTACATTCCTCCATTGGCGTGATGCCTCAGGCCCATCAGCAACTGGTGTGGAGTGTGACCGTGCGTCCCGATCCACCACAGGCGGAGGTCCCACCACTGTCAGGCCCCTCAGTGCAGGTGTCGCGGACAGAGGGTCATCCACATCAGAATTACTCAACGTTGATGAATGGACATGATGCGCATCCAACTCAACATTGTCGTCAGAGTGATCATCCGGGCTAGACTCATTGCCAGCTGTAGACACGATGGTCTGGAGCACAAGTGGGTTCTCGTGGCCTACCACCCCACGGCCCCCACTTGTGCTGGATTGCTGGTATGATAGCAAGCCTGTGTCTGGAATGACATCACCATCTTCTTCTTCCATTGCGTCATCATCTGAAAAGTGGAAATACAAACATGAGTACACATGTCAGAAGCACATAACCCACACACACATAGACATCACATCGACAGCCAACACATGAAACAGACATGTCACACACAAATGAGAATCTGGCATGCATCCAGTGGCATTGATATGCAAACACATCCCAAAGCAGAAATGGATGTGTCTAAATAGCAAAGCCTACACAAGTACAAAATGTAGTATATCACTTCCATCACACACCACCTCTGTCAGGCACATGTCACAGGCAGAAATGACAGATGGCAACAAAGAGATGTCACATACCATAAGCATGTCTGAACTGCTAAATGCCCACACCTGCAAGTGAATCCAAACACACAATGACACACATAATATGCATGTACATATGCATCACTAAACCATCATCACCAATATAGCTTCATGCACCGGGCGTCATGGGCCATGTAGACATAGTGAAGGTCCCGAGTAAAGCAAGGGCCTGCAACAAGGCATGAGGGACCATAACACCCAGTACGGTCCAAGCTGCAGGCCATGAAGCCTCCAGAACACCCCTCAGGGCCTGAGTGAGCACATTGTGCTATGAATGTGCCTTATTCCATTATCACGTGTGTAAATTCATCACGGCCAGGCCCCACCATATTAGCTAAGTGGTCCTGGCCGTACACATACTGCACAACAGTGCACCTTCAGGATTATGCCAGTTGAACATAATGGGTGCAATGCTGAAATCTCACCAGTATTAACGTCAATCAACTACATATTAGTCAGTCAACCAAAAAGCTGCAGAAGACACATGTGTAAATGAACACTTTCACACACACATAAGTGAGTATCCGCAATGTTGCACTACACAATGTAGAAGCTTCTTGCATACATACATGTGAAAGTGTGCAAAAACACCCCTTTCCCTATACACCTGTATTGTGAACCTGAACAGCTTCCAATACAGCAAAGCAAGCAGCTACATCGCTGCTTGCTTTGATGTATCTGAAAGTGTACACATACACACGTGAAGGCAGCTCCACAGTCATTACAACCCGATTGGCAGGCTACAATCAATCTGTGCCCTAAACCCGTTGTTATAGGCCGCAGATTGACCAATCAACTTTGCTAAACACCCGCTCGGGTGTTCCAGTACTGAGTGCATGTGTCACAGGATGCACCCGTGCCTGTGGCATTCCTGACAGTGAAGGGATGAAAATCTGACCCGACATGCCAGGTCACTTTGACATTGCAGCAGTGAGTAGGCATGTAGAACGGTGTGACATGGCTCATAAGTGGGTTGATGCAGTGCAGGACATGTGTACGTTACCCACTATCTACATGAACAAGTACATTATGATGTCAATCAATAAACATGAAGGCAGTGTAGGGGCAAGTTCAGGCATCACGTGCAATGTGCAAACCACCCAGCCCCCTTAGTGAAATGTAGGGATGCATTGCATGGCAGCGAAAGGGCGACCAGAGACCTGTGCATTGACAGACAATGCTGTCTAGCATCAATTGCATCATCTGAGTCAACTGAAAACACAGCAGATGATGATGGGACAGAAAGCAGGACACATGATGACCCCTCAGTAGTACAGACATGTGTGCAGAAGCCCCTACACCAGTTGAACAGAGTCAGGGGGCTTGAAACAGGGGGAGGCCTGTGCCCCACATAGACTGTGACACCCTAAACATGTGCGTGATGCAGGACTGAGCCAGAGTGGCCATGGGATGGCTGATGAAATGCCTTTAAATGTAGGTCATCCTGGACACGTACTACAATGATCATCCGGGCAATGACACATAGGGGCATGCATGGAATGCACATGGAGCATGAATGGGCACTCATGTCCTTGCGGAGCATCTGCCATCTTCACAGTCCGAGTGAGACACCCTGCATCAAGGACAAAGGATGCACCCCACTGTATGTGGCTGGCAGGTTGGCAGGGGGGAGTGTGCATGTACACGGGAGCGTTGAACATGCCATTACCATACTCCAACATGATACCCACCAGTCCTATGGTTAAATTGGGGTGCAGGGGGGTGGAGGGGCAAGGGAGCATGCCTACGTGGAGTACCCGCATGCAGGCAGAACCCACATGCACGTTAGTCATGCAATGACATTGTCCCAGTGCTGAGAGGAAAGGCACCCCAGGCTACATGCAGAAGGGCCAGTGAGCTGGACCGGAGGGGCTGCCGGGTGACTAGCATGTGTGCAGGGTGCAGGTACGGTGATGAGGACAGTCCCCATCTGCTCTACATGTCCAGCATGCTGCACAACAGGTACGCATCAGTGAAGTATTGCATGACTTGCACATGAGAACCATGTATACATAGCATGTAGTGGCAGTCAAGCACAACACATCACACAAGCAAACCACACATGGTCTGTACAAACAAGTTACAACACTTACTGGATGAGGTATCAAAGTCCACCATCTCACCCACTACTTTGTACAATTCTGGCGGTATGAACTCCGCAGCGACTGACTCATGCGTAATGAGATCTTCCCCCTCAGGTGGTGGCCCACTGCCAGTCACCAGAGTCATGTTTTAAATAAAGGCATGCTTTAGCTTAACAGAGTGTTGGAGGTCATCCCAACGCTTTTTGCACTCCTGAGCTGTGCACACCTCATGGCCAATTGCACTGACACCCTCCGCAACATGCTTCCAGTGGGACAAATGCTGGGCAGCCGTAGTGTGACAATTCAGGCCCACTAGCATATCATGGTCGTGTCCCAACACGTAGTCCACAAAGAAGTCCAGTTTCTGCTTGCAGAAAGGCTTCTTTCTCGATGTGTCGGAGGCCGGAGCCGTGTCTGGGGTCCCAGCCTCTGCTGCAGATGCAACCTTCCTCCTCTTGGACAATGGTCCGGTCCCTGATTGGCAAATGCCACCCTGATCAGTATGGGCAGTGACGCTGGTGGATTGAACCGAGCGAGTGGCAGCTGGAACAAGGACAGAAGCTCTGACTTGCGTCAGTGGCTGCTGGGTGCCCTTGACTTGACCCTGCGCAGCAACATCTGCTGTGCCAAGGTCATTGACCAGGAACGTCCTGGATGGTAGACTCACAGCCGGGGTGGTGTCGGCTGCATCTGCCCATGCACTTGCCAACACCCACATGTGACTTGGTCATGGCAGCCCTGCGTGCACTTACTGTGTGCCTCCTGACCTCCTGACCTCCTGGAAATCATCCTGGGACTCTTCAGGTGCCAACGCAACATGCGCTGGCTGACCCTGAGCCTGGGTGGTGGTGTGCAGAGCTGCACCTGCAGCTACCACTACCCTTGGGCCCTTGGCAGTCGATGAAACGGACTGCCGGGTCACATGGGCGCCAGTGCCAGATGCAAGAGCATCGCAATCCCAGGTAGCCCACGTGTGTGAAATTAACCTCCCACAGTACGTGGTGGCACCCAGGGACACGAAAAACACGTATGCGTGGGACACGCAGGCTACTATGACCTCAAAAACGGGTACACGATACACAGGGGGGCCGCAGTTGGAAAAATAGCATGTGCGACTCACCGTCTGACTAGCGTGATAATGAAAAACACGCTTAGCCAGTACCCCCGCCAAAAGAAGAGATACGTCCTTGATCCGCTGTGAAGTTGTGATGGCGCGCGAACCAACCAGAAGTAGCATTACAAGTCGGTCTCCATAAAAGGCACATACAGCGAACTGCTGGCCCTGCTCACCTTTAACCCGTGCTGAGGGAAACAACCGCCCGCGTCAATTCATTTATGCGCTTAGTCCCGTTCCTCGAATTACACGCATTAACATGCAGACGTACTGTTTTTTCACGTGCAGAATCACCATGCACCCGTGACGAGGGAAAAGCCCGCGTGTATCACGTCACATACGTCCTTACGTGCTAAGGGCCTTTCCTCGAATTACACACTGATGTGCTGTTTTCTCACATGCCAAATCACTCTGTATCAAGCTGGCCACGCGACAACACACGGAAGACCATGCTCCTGCCCAGAAGGTTGTTTTACTGCCCCCCAGAGCCCCGAGCAGACTCCCACCTGCCATCTGCTGCTGCCTGCCTGCCTGCTGGCCAAGTGCCCTGCCATTTGGTGCCTGCACGTCAGCCATCTGAAGGGGTCCAGTTGCTGTGACCACCCCTGCTGGAACAGAAGACTCCCGACTGAAGTTCCATCACTCCACAGCCCAGCCCCAGGACCCAGTTGCCCACCCACACCTGTCTCAGTGTTTGCCATGTTGGGGGAAACACCACTGGCAACCTCCAGCCAGAGAGGCAGAGGGCTACCAGCTTCAGTGCCGCAGAAGTTGGTATCCTGGTGGAGCAAGTCCTGGGGCATTATGATGCCCTCTACGGAAGAAGACACGCTGACATGGATAGATGTGAGGGGATCTGGAAGGACATCATGGCTGCCATCAACGTGGAGGGGGTGGCAGACTGCTACATACAACACGTCCTGGAAGCGCTGGGAGGACCTCAGGTCCAGGACTCCCAGGAAGGCCGGTGCCTCTTGGCAGCAGCGGGTGCAGTGAGGCGCAGGGTCCACCTTACAACCAACAACATGAGGGTCCTGGTACGCATTAAGCCAGCGCTTCACCGCCAGATCCTCGAGAGGCTGAGTAGTCCGGAGTCAAGCGGTAAGTGTCCATGCGTACCTATCGGACGCAGTGCATGTTGAGGTGTGCCAGGAGTTTGCAGCTTGGACATATGTCTGAAAAGGCCCATGTATGGATGTATATGTGCAGGGACATGACCGTGCTGCATTTGAGTCCTGTCATGTGTGATGCACATCAATGGTGTATGTGTTTGAAAGCATGGTGCACAACTGCATGTGGAGATGCACACATGTTTGCATTTCTGTGTATGTACGTCATGCCAACCTTCGGATGTACATGCTGTTGTATGTGTATGAATGGTGCTGCCTGCTGCAACATTCCTGTGAATTTACGCATGTGTGTGGGTTCAAATGATATGTGTGTTGGGGAGTGTGATGCTATCTGTGAAGTTTGACACTGCCACTCATGTGGAAATGTCATGTGTGTAACAGACCATTGTACAGTGCCCTGATGCCTCTGTTCTGTCTCTCCCTGTCTGGAGCGTCAACTGATGAAGACGGCGGAGACGGTGCTGTGGAGCACAGAGGCACGGATCCCACCGGCAGCCAGAGACGCAAGGCCCAGCTCTCCTCCCACGTTGTCATCTCTTCTGGGAGTAAGGCGCCTGGTGCCGCACCCCAGGCCACAGCTCCCGAGGGAAGGTCCAAGAGGCGGAGGTTGGACGTGGACTCCTCAGCAGCAGTAGGGGCAACTGAGCCCCCACAGGGGCCTATGGAGGAAGATGGCACAGAGTCATCCAGGTTGGTTGGGAGTTTTGTTGAGGAGAAGGCTGTGGAAGGCCCACGCACAGGGGTTGGGGGGGAATTCCACTGGTGCTAGTGGTGCAGTTCCGGGGCAGGGACAGGAGGCAGCACAGGCTGCCGCGGAGGTGTCTGTGTGTAATCCTGTCCCCGATCCTGTGACTGCATCATCCTGCACCAGCAGGGATGCCTTCGTCCAGACCCGTTTTCAGGGAGGGGATGAGTGAACAACAACTGGCCTTCCTCTCCCTGCAGAAGTGGCAATCCGGGACCAGGTTGAGCCTGTCCTAGCTGGGGTGGCGTTGTGTCAACGTGATATTCAGGATAATGTGCAGGGTTCTCGTGAGGACAATGCACGTCATTTGAGTAGCTCATTGACCACGTCGGCCTACTAGGACGGGTGACCCAGGCTGGGTTCCTCTGCGTGCTGGATCTTCTAGCGACCCCCTCCTCAACTGAACCCCCTATGCACCAGTTGTCCTCTGTGACATCTTCCTGCCCAAGTATCACCTGGGCACCCTGTGGAGCTGCCCCTGAACTAGCAGCCAGGCTGGTGGAGGACACATCCCTGCCACAGTCGGGAGTCGGAGGTACAGCAGGGGTGACCACCCCAACAACTGGACCACAGCAAGAGGAGGACATGCAGGCATCGATTAGCAGGGCACATGCATGGCAGCAGCAGGCTCAGGGTTGGAGCCATGATGGCTCGGGGCCTCCAACATCACAGGGGCAGGCATTGCCGGAGGGCAGGAGGACCCTGGATTGGGAGTGTCTTCTGTGTGGCAGTGGTTGGGCCAGCGGATAGATGCGGATAGATGCGGATAGATGCGGAGCGGCGGTGGGCAGAGGAGGCACGGCTCACTATGGTCAGGGTGGAGGACTCCATGTGCAGGGTATTGAGGCAGGTTGAGTGCCTTGAGGCAACTCGCAGGGAGTTGGAACAGGCCATGACTGCATCCCTGCGAGACCTTGAGGCCAGGGAAGAGGCCCGCCTCCGGGACATCAACATGTTGTTCGATGATGCCCTGGCCCGGAACATGAACAAGTTGGACTTGTCCGCCGCCATTGTACATAGTTCATTAGTGTTAGATTTCCTTTGTTTTTTCTTTTATTTTGGAGTTCATGGACATTGCTCCACTTCGTGTATATACTATTTTATTCATAGGACTTTTTTGTAGGTTTCCTTTTGTTTGTGGGTTATGGACCATTTGGACTTCCATTGTATATAGTTCCGGACTTGTACATACTTTCTTTTTCAATTTTCCCATGGATCAATGGTTTTCTTTTATTTGGATTATTTATTTCTTATTGACATTGGCAATGGGCCACTATTTTATTTTTTATTTTGATTTTCAAGTTTGATTTCCTCTATGTTACTTCATTATGTTTTTAATACTTTTTTTCTAACGTCATGATTGGTGTTGTGTTCTATCATTGGTTTTGTGCATGTCTCAATGAACATTGCCTCAGTCATGTGTTGCCACTGTTTGGCTCTGTTGTGCATTCATGCATGGGCATGGTGGTTCTTTTAAGACTGTCATGGCATGGGTAATTTGGGAGTGGGTGCTGTGGATGGTTGCATGCTTGTACTGCAGGTGATGGGGATTGGGTTGGCATTAGGGCCATGGGTCTGTTTTGTTAGGAGATGTTTTTTGGTGGGCCATGAGTCGGGGCCTGCTGGCAAGTGCCCGTCAATAGGGGTGGGTGGTGGTGTGGGGGGACATGAATCGGGGCCTGCTGGCAGGTGCCCATCAATGGGGGCGTGGGAAGACATGAGTCGGGGCCTGCTGGTAGGTGCCCGTCAATGGGGGTAGGTGAGGGTGTGGGGGGACATAAGTCGGGGTCTGCTGGCAGGTGCCCATCAATGGGGGTGGGGGACATGTGTTGGTGCTCCCGAGTGAATGGTGCCATGTGGGCTGCCTGCGGGGAATGGTCAGGTGTGTAGGGTAGTCCCCTGTGGTGTGGGCTGCCTGCAGGGCATGGGAGGGGGGAAAGGGCACACCCAGGAGGGCCCACACTGCCAAATTGCGTGTTAACCTCCCCGCGCACCCCCGGAATACACGTACCCCACCCGCGCTAGAGAAAACGCATGTAAAACTCCCTGCGCACCCCCGGAATACACATACCCGACCGGCGCTAGCGAAAATCTATGTAAAATCCCCACGCACCCCCGGAATACACGTACCCCACATGCGCTAGCGAAAACGCATGTTAAACTCCACGTGTACCCTGGAATAAGCGCAGGAAGCCCATCCACCCTCCCCATGCCCCACAGGCAGCCCATCTACCCTCCCTATGCCCCACAGGCAGCCCATCCACCCTCCATATGCCCCACAGGCAGCCCACACCAAAGGAGGGACTTTTTCCACGCATTTTACCTAATGCGAGCGGGTACGTGTATTCAGGGGGTGCGTGTGGACTTTTACACGCGTTTTTCGCTAGTGCGAGCGGGCTACATGTATTCTGGGGGTGTGCGTGGACGTTTACAAGCATTTTTGCTAGTGCGAGCGTGGTACTTGTATTCCGGGGGTACACGTGTACTTTACATGCATTTTCGCTAGCGCGAGTGGGGTATGTGTATTCCGGGGGAGCGTGTGGACTTTTACACGTGTTTTCGCTAGTGCGAGCGGGGGTATCATGAATGTCAGGCTGATCTCTTGATTCGTCGGAACCAAAATCGTCTTTATGCAGAACCCACTCCTCCTCACCTGATTCTTCAGTAGACTCCTCGCGTCTTCGCCCCTTTTTTCTTGTGGATTTCTTTTTTGAGAAGAGATATGGTCTTCCGCGGTGAGAAGCCACCCTGTTCCCCCTAGTAAACCAGGGAAGCAAGGGACCCCCTTTCCGCAGAAGCCGTAGGAGAGGAAAAAAGCGTTAGCTAAAGAAAACCTCTCTCTTATATTTCGATCTTGATGAGGAGCCAGGTAACCCAGACAAGCTGTTTCTCCAGATATCCGAAGGAGAGGAAGTTCCGGGTTGGAGAGGATAGCAGAGACCGCAGGGTGTCGCGTCAAATGTCTAGTTGGAAGGGTAAAAGGTAAGGAAAACAGGTAAGTACGGAGGAAGGAAAGTACAAATAGAAAAGGAGGACTGAGGCACCGGGGAAAGAAAGTAGGACGAGAAGAGAGGGAAACGGGAGAGGATGCAAAGAGCAGAAAGACGAAGGAAAAAGCGACGAAACCAAGGGAGGAAAGGGCACCAGGAGGAGAAAAGCTACAAAGGAAGGCAGAAAGGGACGATAACCGGCAAAAACACCGGTCAGGAAGCAGGCAAGGAACTGGAGAGAGAGCGCTAGCGAAACAGAGCGTGAAAGCTTCAGTTGCAAAGCGCCGGGCAAAACAAAGAGGCGTGGTTAAGAGTGAAACCAGGAAGAGGCCGGAAAAAGACTAGAGCGTAGCAACAGGAAATGGGGGAAAAATTTGGAACGATTAATGGCGGCGGAGTTGCCATTGGTTTCTCAGACTCCAAGGGAATCTCTTTGCAAACGGCATGACAGGGGGACACGTATTCCGAGGGGTGCGCGGGGAGTTTTCCATGAGTTTTCATGGTTGTCGGGCTGAATGCTGCTCCACTGGCTTATGCGCCATGCAGGGGATTTTTTGAAATGTTTTTGGTGCACAGGGCAGGGTTGGGGTCATAACTGGTGCTGCTGCAGGGTCGCTGCGCCGCTCTGCGCCACGGCTGGTTATGGATGTTTAAATCCATGAATACGCTGTGCACTGAAATGGGTTTTGGCGCACGTGGCTGGTGCAGACTGCCGCACACGCACTCTGGCACCAGCCATGTGCGCCACTTGTGCGCCGAATTCTACGAATTGCCCCCTTTGTATCTATTTTATTGATTTTACGAAACCCTTCGACACTGTTGATCGTCACATATTATGAGAAAGAATGAGGTTGGGGAAATTGCATAACCATATTCTATTCTTTGCCAAAGCACTTTATATGAATAATAGAGTGAAAGTTAGAATAAATCAGGAGGGGACTTGAGTGAGGATATTGGACTCAATCATGGTTTGAAACAATGTTGCACCTTGGCCCCCACCATTTTTAATATCTACTTGGCTGATTTGGGAACTCACTTGTTGAATTGCAATATCAATCCGCCACAATACCTGGCGGCTTTGCTCTCGTATGCGGACGATATAGTAATTTTTACCAAAGCGCACCGGGCTTACAGAATAGTCTAAAGGACCTTGAAAGGTTCACACTGGAAAATGGTTTCATTATTAACTTGGGGAAAACCAAGATTATAACTATTAAATCAAATCAAAGAAACATAAAAAGGTATAACTGGTCCATACAATGGGAAATAATTAAGAACTCATCAAGCATTGTATACCCTGGTATTCTTGTGACTAATAATATGAATGAGGATACCTTCTCTAAATCCATTTCCGACAGGGCGACAACTCATTTTAAAGCAATTAGATCCTTTCTACTAAGATTCTGGAAGTCAATCCTGCCAGCGACTGGTGCTGTTGTATAAATCTTGTGTAGTTCCAACCATTCGCTATGGTTTGGAGACATACACATCTAAAGAAACTGTTTGGCTCAGAACTTTGGAGGGGAATTCATGGAATATGGCATTAGGCTTATCGCAATGTGTTCCTGGTGAAACTATATGTATTGACCTAGTTATTCTCTCATTAACTACCAGGAACATGGTACTAACGTGTAACCTATATATTAGAATCCTGATGAGTCAAGATACAACTATATAATTATTCTCATAGTTCCTAAATCAACAGGGCACTTTCATAAGTAAAACAGCCTTGAAAGAATGGAGGGAGGATGTCAACAGCTTCCTGATGAATATTGGATGTACATTGTGAAATTAATGATAATTTGGCCAGCAAATTTAAAGAGATAAAAAGCAAGGCTGCTAATTGTGATAGTAATGAAAGATGGACCTATAATTTCTAAGAAACTTAGCTTTGTGGAATTCTCAAGACAGACTTTTCCCGTCAGCACATGATGTACATATATAAAAAATGTGGACAATCAGGATGTTAGACGCTTTATAATGTTGCTACGGTTTAATCAACTCCCTACCGTTGCGATCTTTGGTGCTTGGAAGAATATACCATATGAGGAACATAGATGCAGATTATGTGAATCAGAGGTTGAAACCTCACGGCATCTGCTCACTAATTGTCATAGATTGCATGTGTTATATGAAAAAGTATATGGGATTAGGGTCCAAGCACTGCACTTTATCCACTCTGAGCAATGTGGTCGTATGAGTTTATGGGGCATAACTTGCTCTTGAATTTTACTTTATATCATCTGTGGAAGTAAATTGTTAGGACATTAGAGGTTTTAGATACTAGTTTATTGTTTGATTTTATGATGACATTTTTGTGATATGAATTTTATGAAATGTTTATTGTGTAAAAGGTTTTATCTGATTGATTTTCTTTTTTGTTCTTGAAATGTAATTACTATGAATTTTATGATATCAATATCTCGATGTGTTTTCATAAAGAGAAAAAGTTTTTTTTATAAAACATGTGTTTCTCCTTTAACATCGGATTATTGGAACCCTTGACTTGAGGTCAGGTAAATGCAAGAAAGATGTATCGAGGGAATTGCAGGGGTGACACACCCCTGCTGCACCTGTGCAAGACACTAAGGGCTACGAGGGAAAGTTAACTAACCCATGGCCACCTTGCGGTGGTTTCTCCAAAGATGTGCAGCAATCACAACTGACACACATACAGAGTACGTATAAGGGAAAGAATTCAGAACGCTGCATGGTGATATTCACAGCGATATTCATGGTGATATGCATGGAGTCCGGCGACGAGTTCAGTCTGCCCCAGTCTCTACTGTTTGGTTCTTGTGAGGAGCTGCACTACGAGTCTCAGTCCAGTCCTGTTTCTACTCCGACTATCTATAATAAGCCCTGCCAGCGCGGATGGCGGCGCGGAGTCCAGCGACGAGTCCAGTCAGCCCCAGTCCGCCCCCGGGAGCTCCCGAGACACAGCCTTTTAACCTCAGACCCGATGAAGCTAACTGAAGAGGGACCTCAGACTCGCAAAAAAAACTCTCCAACATCGAATGCTCAATCCATGGACCGCGATGAAAGCTACAGATGGAAAAAAGGTAAGCAAAACTGCTAGCCAAGCCGTGCTCGGATCGCTTACATTAGCTGCAGGACTTCCAATAGCTCCCCTCGTGCAGCCTTCTGCTTGTCAAACATTCAATCCATGTCCTGAAGTTCTGAGAACTGAACGTGCAAGCGAAGATCAACCACTCATCCGCTTCTGTTCCAATGACTGCCCTTCACACACAAACACAGACACTGACATGGCAGTAAACCTACTTGTGAATCAAATCCACCATGGAAGGTAAGTGGGACCGGCACCATTGGTGAGCCGGGAGCAACTGGACGCTTCCAATGGTGCCGTTCTAGGGGTCCTGTGTTCGCGATCCCTCATCCTGTCTCTGTTGCTACCTCATTGCCTCCTCAACTGATAAGTAACACTGGCGAAGACTCGGCAGTTCAGATTTTCAGCCCTTCTGTTGTGCCTGTGCTCCTTGCGTCGTGCACGGCTGTGGTTGTAGCTCAGCCGGGCCCGGATGTGATGTGTGATTTCTTGAGTCACCCAGCTCCTTCAGAGTCTGATGTATCGGCTGCCCAACTCACCCAACTGTTGTGCCGCACCAATTACGTCTCCTCTCCCTTCACGGTGAGTGACGATGAACTGCTAAATCTGCCAAACGACGAGGCAGTGCAATGTTCATCAAATTGTGTACATGCTGTGAATCAAACAATACCACCTGTACAGTGGAATTCATCCGTAGTGGTTTCCTCTAAAAGCATGCTACAAAGCCTGCATTCTTCAAGATCCGCGTCAAGCCACTCAACTTGCCTGCCTTCGCTCTACTTGTCAGCGACGATCGCCAAGCGTCCAATAGGACGAGAACAGTCGCGCCTTCAAAGCGAACAAATCCTTGAAAAAACTCAGGAACCACCAACGCCTCCAGGAGGACGGCCAGCAAAAAAGAGCGACAGCAAAACCACGCTGTATCACACGCCTGAGCCTTCGGTCCAAGGAAACCGTAGCAGTTACGCATGCCAGGTGCCGGAGATATCAGCCCCTCTGAGAGCTTCGATCGAATGCCCCTCAAATTTGCCCCTGTTAGTAGTACCACAAAAGCTATCTGACTTGGAATCTAATTCTCTTGCCAGAGCGCGACGCCTACAACCGTTTGCAGAACTAAAGTCAAACCTTCAACATCTTCCAAAAGCCCAAGACCAGCAACCTGCTCAAGCAAGTACTCCACTTCCTCCAAATAAGTCCTCTCTTGGTGAATCTCCACTGTCCAATTTACCACAAACTCTATCTCCCATTAATTCAAAGTTCTACCTGGATTGCTCAAGCTCATCCTCAAATGAACAAGATGCAACTTCCGAAAATGCTCTGCATGCAAGCATCTCAATTGAAGCTATAACACAAATCCATAATAATGTTCTTGCGGCAACCGCAGTCGCGCTGGCGCCCTTCACCAAACTATATGAATCCCTAGAAGGTCAAATATCTGATCAAGGAGCGATGATTCAGAACCTGGCTCAAAAAATAGACAAACTTGATCTCTTCACAGACTTTCTTCAAACACGAATGGAAAAAAATGCTGACCAGTCAACAAGATGGCAAGAGCGTCTAGGCGATTTGGCCGCAAGACATCATTGACAAAATGATACACTAACAGAAGGTCTGTTAGACGCCGAGAAATGGATGAGGAAAAATGCTAATCAGAACATACAATCGTATGCAGTTCCATCATGTACAAAAAGTAATTTACTAGTTTCAAATGGCGAGGCACGACAGCCAATACGCGACAAATATTGCTGCAAATAGTGCTAGTTCCTCTTTAAAACCTGACATTCCCTTTTTAGCATCAACGCAATTGGCTCAATCTGAATCTGAGCCCTCCAGTGAACCATAAAGACAGCTGAACAACGCTGATCCATCACAAAACAATGCCCCCCTCCTGACAGAAGCTTCAGCGAGCGCCGAGGAACCACTTGGTCAAGTGAGATCTCAACCGACCTCATTTAATACATTCAATGGCCCTGCCAAAACTATTGCCATAATTAAAACAACTAAGAAGGGACCAAAGCTTGACAAAAAGAAACGCACTGAATGTGGACAAAATGAAACGCAACAAAAAAGTATACGTCGAAATGTAAAAAAATTCATAAGAACCTTGACTACTCCAAAAAAAAAACGGTCTGTTTGAGCGAAAAAATGGCCATCCACAAGCAATTTCTCTACAAACTAAAGCACTTACCCAACAAATGGTCAGAACAAAGTTCTGTCCAAGCAAACGGCAAAATGCTGACGCATAGACTCGGACATACAGAGTCTGGATAGCCCGGCGTAGAAAGTTCTGGAGATCTATGTAATTTATCCACATACTCAATCAGAAGCGAAACAAACAACGCCTCCTATTCTGAAGCCACGCCAACAAATGTCTCTGACAAATTGGCAGAGAAGTCAATTCCTCTGAATGAAAACCTGTACAAACGACGTTCTTGTGAAGCTTCAAAAAAGGAAAGCTGAAATGCCGCAAAGGTCTCGTTCTCACCTGTTAGCACAAAACTAAACCCAAAGCTAACTATGAACCAGAGGAAACACGATTCACATTTCCGCTCTAGAGTACATGGCGACACTACCTCAAAATTTATAACAATCTCATGGAAACTTCGACTTCAGAACATCCAACCGGACGAACACAAATTAAACCTGAACAGAGCTAATGTTCTAAAACTATTTGCCTGTGTTCCTCAACTCCAGACAATAACGACCGATGACATAAAAATTGTTGAATATGCAATGGAAAAAAATACCAACCAAGTGCTGCTACACTAAACCTCATGTACTGTGAAGAACATCTTACTATAAGCAGTCGAAGAGCTGCTCGTCTTTGGATTTGATTTCACCTTGGAACCCGACTTGACAAATCAAAAAGGAATCCCGACTACGAAGACAAATACAAATAAATCTGAAAGTATTGCCTGTCGGACGTCCTTACGGAAATCATTAGCGTTTCCATATAGACCACTAAATGATTTGGACCGCAAAGCCGGAAGTGATGAAAGCAGATTTGTATCTCATACAAGAAATGACCAAAATCATTAACAAGGAATGACATGGAGGAAGCTAACACTGATTTCCTGGAACACGCATGGCTTTACGCATTTGTTCAACAATTTCACAGAACCTCTAGACGAGGTTTTCATAATCTGTCTCCAAGAAACATGGCTTCGCAATGCGCCCACCCGAGACGGCTTTAGTATTTTCTTGAACCCTGCAAAAAAAACCTCCAAAGGTCGTCCCTACTCAGGTCTAATAACTCTGGTGGTGAAAATTCATAACTGGATGACCCCCACAGTTGCGGTCAATCCGAATCCTTTTATTATTCGATGTGACACGACGAATCCTAAGAATCACAGCCACCTACTTGTAATCAATGGTTACTGGAACCCAGCAATGATCTCCACCACGGATTTCATTACTACTTTAACAATTGATGACGCCTTCCTCAACTACACCGATCTATCAGTGATAATATGTGGCGTTCTGAACTGCAGCTGGTTTCGATTCAACCACCAAACCATGGAAAACAACCCAATACCTGAGTCTGAAGTATCGGAACAAGGTCAACTTTGGTCTCAAGCGCTTGCCTCACGTAACTGACTGATGGTTAACGGTAACACAAAGGGTGACCAACCCTGCAAGACAACCTGGAAGCGACTCCAATGCAGAAATACCTTAGACTATATTTGGGTCTCTCGAAATGTATTCGAAAGAGTGGTGTCACTCGAGGTAGTCCCGAAGGTCGCAAGTGATCATGACATGCTACGTCTATCACTAGACCATGAATCCTACACAAAGCCTGAGAAATATAAAGTATCTCTGTCAATAAATGCCACAGGAAATCGGCTAAAAATCAACGGTCCGCAAATCCAGAAACTAGTTTCATGCATTGCTGACTCAAATGACGTTGAATATGTTCCGATGTTTTCTGCGTTCGTGCCAAAATATTAAAACTCAAGACTATATGGTCATAGTCCAAAACATCTTTTCAGAAATGAAATCGCCACAACCAAAAAATCACTGAGGAAAGATCTACGATTGATAAGAAAGTCCCAACGCGACCAAAAAGTCATACAAAAGGACATAAAAGATCGATGCCAGGCCTACAGAAATTGGCTCAAATCTCACTTTGTGATAATCGAACAAGACAGAGCCGGTAATATGCTAAAGTTAATCATCACCAAAAACACGCATGAGATATGGGCAATTTTAAATAAAGGAGCCAGAAAAACAATTCGAAATATGTCAAATGAAGTGGGTCGATTACTTTACAAAGGCATATAAACATCCACCCCAAGATCTACAAGTCCTTCCTTCCAACTCTTCTAAAGTGTGGGACATAACACCTTCCCACAAAGATCTAGAATTGGCAATTCAAAAATTAAAGAATTCAAGAGCAGCCGGGCCAGACCAAATTTCCAATATGACGCTAAAAAAACACAAGCATCACTGGGCCAAATTTATGGAATGTTTGTTTCGTCAAATTTCAACTTCAAGAAAAACGCCTGCTTCATGGGCCATTTATAAGAAGGGTAGCCAAGATGAGCTTTCTAACTATCGGCCCATCGCCCTGCTGGATACTATGGGAAAAATATTCAGATCGTTTCTCCGACTGAAGTTGACGGCATGGGCAGCCAAGGAAAAACAAACAGATTGTCGACAAACAGGCTTCACTGAACAAGTAGGTGTTGACGTAAATCTCACCTTACTAACCATTCTAAAACTAGAAGCCCTAAGAGCGAAGAAAAAAATCTTTTTCGCATTTGTCGATCTTAGACAAGCGTTCGATACAATAAATCATGGAAAACTCTGGTCCAAACTACGAGGGTGGAACTGTCCAGCTCAAATTCTCAACCCCCCTCATAGCTCTACATACCAACACCACAATCCAAGTGAGATTGAATGCTCAAGGCGCAATGACAGAACCAATTCCTACGCACAAAGGAGTTAAGCAAGGGTGTCCATTAGCAGCCGAATTATTCAAACTATTCATCTCTGATCTACCGTATTGGCTGGAATCTGCTCACAGTTTTTCTCCTAAGATAAATGGAACTTCCATCAAATGCCTCGTATACGCAGACGACATTGTGCTGATCGATCTAACTCAGATCGGCCTGCAACATCTTTTGCTCAGTCTGAACGAGTATCTAAAAGCCAATGACTTCCAACTAAACACAGAAAAAACGAAGATCATGTGCATTGGAAAAAGCGTATTGAGGAAAGATAAAAACTTTAATTGGGCAATTGGAAAAGCACCTCTAAGTATCGTAACATCTATTCGATACTTGGGCATTATGGTCAACAACTCCCTTTGTGAATCTGCATGGACAAACGACCTATTGGAAAGAGCAAATAAATTAGATCTACAAGGAGCAAAAATCAATAAAGATTTCGGGAAATTCTCAATAGTGCCACTAATAACATTCTACGTACAGAAGTTCATCCCCATCATAACCTTTGGTCGGGCGACAGGATGGCATCTCGATCACTGCCTTTGGCAGCAGCTCGAAGGGAGGTTCTGGAGACGAGCCTTGGGACTTCCCAAATATATCTCAATGGTGGCCCTGAGATATGAACTGATCTTGAACTCGCTCTATATGACAATATTATGGCAATCCTTATCGTCTCTGAGGAAAATGTTACTTGGTTCACAAATTCCAGCACATGAAATCTTTGCAAATGACAATGAACACCTACAATCGAGCGTACTACAAACATGGAAGTCTGAAAAAAAATCCATCATGGAAGCCGCCAACATATCTATTGACGAGCTGATTGATCGACCCCAGCATGCAATGCAAAAAAAAAAAATAGAAATCTGGGACTGGATATCAATTTATGAGCTTCCAGCGTCCCTTAAATCCACCCTTCCGGCCTCCACGAGCACACTAAAGAAACATTATGGCGACGCCGAGCTGAAACCATTTCTTCAGACAAATGCAGGTTTTGCAACTCAGGAGAAGTTGAGTCACTAAAACATCTCATAACTGCTTGCACTCAGCTTAACATCCCCCGAGAGCTACATCTGCGCACCTATAAACCCACACTGTATGACGCAGATGAGTGGTGGGCGAAACATCCTGCTCACATGCAGCATAATCACTTCCTGGATGCGATATTGAGCACAGACCAAACTTGAAGAAGTGAAGCAAGTTTTTACTATGTTTGGGAAATAAGAGGAGAAGAGAAGAGGACAGAGAAAGAAAGGAGAGAGAAAAAAAAGAGAAAAGGAACATCATCGACAAACAGCAGGGAGTGAGCACTTTAATTTAGCTTTGACTGGAGCATAATAGCTACATTTTGAGACAGCCTCATTCCGGGTTTTGCGGTAAGTATGGGTTTTTACCGGCATGGGGAGTTCTGTCTGGTACGACGCCGCAATTTACAGGCCATTCCGACTTTGCAGGCACGAGCTTTCCGCCATGCCGGTAAATCCCCTAGCGGCATACCGCTAAAGGGCCCGTAAAACCCCTTAGCGGCATGAAGCGAGACGGTCATTACAACACCGCCACCGAAGCTTCGCTGTCCGTTATTAGCGGTGACTGTAATTTACGGTATCCGTAAATTACGGTCACCGCTAATTAACGGATACGGAAATTACGTCATCGCACAGGAACGGGAAGGAGGGCGGCGGCCATCTTTAAAAACACAATCCACTGCCATCCTCATAATACAGTACCCGGAGGTATATTTTGACCCTCAAAAAAGCCATCAGTGACCAGTATCATGCCGAAAGCACTGAAGAAAGGTGCCGCCCGCATCAGGAAGGAGCGTTTCACGCAGGACGAGCTCCAGGTCCTGGTGGACACCCTGCACGCAAATACTGAGACAGTATTCAGCAGTGACATGCATAGGCCGACCATTGCCAGGAAGAAGGAGATCTGGGACTTGGTTGCACAGAGGGTGAGCGCCGTAGGGAACACCCCCCGTACGACGAGGGACTGCAGGAAACGGTGGTATGACCTCCATCTCAGGGTGCGGGCCATCCTATCGGCCAAACGAACACAGGCCCTGGAGACAGGAAGAGGTCCAGCTTCTCCCATCAAGATGATGCCCTGGGAGCAAACGTGTGCGGACATGATGGGCACTGAAGCCATAGAGGGGGTCGGCGAGATGGAATGCGGTGCCCCGTCATCCGCAGATGGAGGTGAGTGTCATGAGTGAAGATAGTAAATGCATTCCCAATGTAAGGCACCACCAAGGACTGGGCAAGCAGTCACATCACGTATGGGAACCCCCCCCCATCAAATCATGCCGTCACAAGTAAGACCCAGGCTGATGCCAGGTGCAAGGCTCCAACCCATATTGGCCAGAGCACACAAAGAGGCAGTCAATGTGAGTCAGCACAGTACTCCACCAACATGAGTGACCCAGACACCTGCATGCATTTACCGTCCAAGCCCAGATCACTGTCCCACTCCCAACCCAAATGTCAACAAAACGCTGCAATCCCATTTTCATACCATAGGCTTGAAGAAATGCTGACCCCCAAATCATAGCTCATGCCATCTCTCTCTTCCCCCCCACAGGCAGGGGCCATGAAAGTGAGGGCCAGGAAGCCACACAGCCCTATACCTCCAGGGGCACAGCCAGGGGACAGCGTAAACCTGCAGGAAGGAAGAAGGCACAGGCAACACCACCTGCACCAGTAACCCCCATGGAGGCTGCACAACCCACACCCCTACCCATGCCTGCACTGCCGACGGAGACATGCCCCACGGTGCACTCAGAAGAGTCCAGTGTGGCAGGGGAGAATGCTGCCATGTGCCTCCCCGAGGAGCCAGATAGCCCAACATCAGTTCCCGTATCCGACGTGGAGGAGCCCCATGACATTCTGCACAGCCCAGACACCCCATCCTACAGTCAAGTTGCACACAGTGACTCCGGGGAGAGTGACACCCCAGGCCTCACAGGCCAAGGAGCACCACCTGCCAGTCCTGGATCCACCTCCCCTGCAGAAAGCCCCGAAAGGGCTGCAGGCTCAACACCACGGCTGCCTAGCACATCTGCCACACCGGCCATGGATGGATTGCACTCCCAGGGCCTCACGGGCCTGATTGAGGACTTTATCCGGGACAACTGTGAATCCAGGTCGGAGTGGCACAATGACCTGCAGGCCCTGGGCGAAGTCATCACTGCCAACACAAACCGGCTCTGTGAGGTGCTGGGCCGGATCGCTGATGCCCTGGAGGCAGCATCCCCCAGACCACAGCCCCAGTGGGAGTGCCCACCCTCACAGTGCTCCTCCACGCAGACCAGCCCTGTCCGTCGGTCAATGCGCACACTCCGCCGCCAGAACATGGATACCCCTGGCTCTGGAAGCACACAATGACCATACTGCCACACACAAGTGGCCTATGTTGCACTGATGGGACTATTGTGGGGTTGTTGTGGGGGGAGGGGGAGGGGGGTGAGGGTGTGTGTGGGAGTTGGGGGGGAGGGTGAGGGGGGTGAGGGTGTGTGTGGGAGTTGGGGGGAGGTAGAGGGGGGTGAGGGTGGTGGTTTTGGTGTACACGTTCCTACATAAATGTTGAATACACTGGTTGTTCATTCACAAAAACAGAGTGGACATTGCTCATTTTGCTTGTGTCTTTTGATGTTGCACATTGCATGGTGTACATGTATCCCCACACCCAGTGCCCAATGTCCTCTCACCCTCACACCCTCAGCTGACTTGTGAGTCAGAAATATTGTCCAATCAATGATTGACGCACTGAACGTCCCTCCTGTGCATCGGCACCGTGCTGCTGTCCTGCCATTCCTTCCTCCTCCCCCTCATCATCATCTGGTGGTAGCAGTTCCACGTCAGGGGGCAGTGGCACGTTCCGACGGATGCACATGTTGTGTAGCATTACACATGCCATGGTGATCTTGGACACCTTCTCGTGGCTGTAGATGAGTGGCCCACCAGACCGGCTGAGGCAACGAAATCGTGCCTTCAACAGGCCGAAGGTCTGCTCTATCACCACCCGTGTACGGGTATGGGATCTATTGTAGTCCTCCTCGTGCCTGTTCTGTGGGTTGCGGACCGGGGTCATGAGCCACGGCTTTAGAGGGTAGCCAGCATCATCTGCATGGAAGTGGAAAGGAGGTAATTGTGGGTGCATTCATGGTGGAGAATTGTACTAGTCTTACATGGCCGCAGATGATTACTGGGATGAGTGTGCATCCCCCCCCTTTCCCACCCAGGTGGGGTATGCATCCCGCCCTTTCCCACCCAGGTGGAGTATGCATCCCCCCCTTTCCCACCCAGGTGGAGTATGCATCCCCCTCTTTCCCAGCCAGGTGGAGTATGCAGGCGACCTACTCACAGCCCCAATGCACTGCCATGGCCCATTCAGGTTACTCACCAAGCAGCCAGGCACGTCGTCCGGCATGTCGCTCCATGTAGCGTGGTAGTGTTGAGTTCCGCAGGACCAAGGAGTCATGAGTTGATCCAGGGTATCAGGCATTGCAATGTGTGATGGCTTTACTGGCATTACACACCATCTGGACGTTGATGGAGTGGTATTGCTTGCGGTTGCGATACAGCACCTCCATGGCATGCGGGACCACTAATTCCACGTGGGTGCAGTCGATGGCACCTATGCAATTTGGCATGCCTGCCAATGCATGGAAGGCAGCTTTGGTGTCATATATCTCCTGGGGAGTACGGGGTAGGGATATGTATTCCCTTGTGTGGGTGAGGAGGGCATCCAGCACTTGTTTGAGTATCCGTGAAAATATGGGCTGTGGAATGCCATGCATGTGCCCCACTGTGTGCTGGTAGGTGCCTGTGGCAAGGAAGTGGAGCACAGACATTACCTTCAGTAGAGGGGGGATGGCAGTGCGGATTTCTATGCGGCTCACTGTATCATCATGTATCATGTCCACTGTGCTGGTAATGGTGTCCCAGTCAAGCCCGTACAGGGTGTGGATCTGCTCTGGTGTGAGGTTGAAGGGGGTGGCTCTGATGCGGGGGATTGGGCGCTGCCGGCGTGGTAATGGTGGCTGCACCGGTAGGGCATGCTGGGCCTGTCTCACCCTCCTTCTCCTCCTGTGTATCCTCTGTGGTGGGGGTTGTGGTTGTTGTAGTTGCTGTTGTTGTAGTTGCTGCCTTGCAAGCAGGGCCTCCAGCTCCAGGAATGCTGCTACAATTGGTATCATCTTGGTGTGGGAGGCGGTGTGGTGTGTGGGTGTGCTCCTTTTGTGCTGTGCCAGACTCCATTGCCTCCACCTGTGCTGATTGAGTGCACCTGTTCCTCTTGGAAACACTGCTCAGGGTCCTTAACACCTTCTCGGCGATGCCGGTATTTACTCCATGGTGGTAAGGTACTTTGCGGTCTTGTGGAGGCTGTTTTTTCCATGTCCACTTTACTTGGGATCAGCTCCAGTTTACGCCATGCCGCTAATTACGGCATGGCATGTCGGGCGCGCGCCACTAAACCGCTATTTACGGCATCGTACTTTACGACGCCGTAAATAACGGTCTGGTGGGTCAGAATGGGCCGTAACGGGAAACGATGCCGGTAGTCCTTTACCGGCATCATTTTTCCCTTACCACCCAACTCGGAATGACCCCCATTGCAATGTAACAAACGTTTGATACATGTATTGAACTGCAGTTTTACAATAATAAAAACAACAAAAAAATATTCAAATTGTGGAGGATGTTCCAAGAGGGAGGGGGATGCAGTGTTAGGCAGAAACCTGTGCAGTTCCCTTAGGGACCACTGCAAAAATTTTAGGACTGCAGGAGTTAGCAGTAAACCCAATTGGTAGCAGTCTGCACCACCCAGATTTACCTGGTAGCTGTGGCTGAGCAGTCAGACTTCTCTCAAGAAGAGTTAAGCAGTATACAGAGCATACACAATAGGGCAGGCAAACACAGTAGAACAAGCAAACACTAACCAGAGCTTTGGTGTAAAAGATATATAATTATTTATTTAAAAACACATCTATAGAAACACACTGGCACTAATATCAAGCAAGTTCAAAAACACAGTCACTAAAGTATATACACTCCTTTAAAAGAATATTAGACAAGTCATAAGTAAAGCACCACTTATTTTCACACAGCGGTGAGCGTTTAACGCAGATGGCACTCTAATAATTCGGTTACAAAGGGAGAGAAAGGCAGAGCATAAATTGAAACAGATCCCAACACTTTCAAAAGAACACAGCAAGAGAGGAAGGCAGAATCAAACCGTGAAGTTAGAGTTCAGAAAGCCGGATCCACTTTAAGAGGATCAGAACGAAATGTGTCCAAGGTCACACGGTTGAAAAGTGCACAAAAGTCGTGAAAAGGTTCAGAAAGAAGTTGGACCAAAAGAAAGGGACCAGTTAGATGGTCAAGAGGCCAGCCCAGTCTAGAAGGTTAAGGATTTACTGTCACCTTGTAGCAATCTATAGAAGGGGAGGCCAGGCGGACACAGTACCTTGAAATGGTGGGAACACTCCAGCGGGGGCAGTTGTTCCTGGCAGTGGTTGCAAGTCGTGCTTCGTCCGGCAGAAGAGAAGATCTCATCAGGGAGGAAAGCAGGAGGTCATTGTGCTGCCAGGGAAGAAACCAGCCGTGGAGTTTCTCGATTAAAAGGAGTGGTCCTTTCTTTCGCAGTTCAGTGCTAAGTGGCTATCCGTTGCCGGGGTGCTTGGCACCGGCAATTCGACCACTAGACGTCCTGGTAGGCGAAAAAGGAAAGCAAACTGGTTGTCCCCACCAGTTCAAGGGGAAGAGACTCTCCGGCAAGAAGATCTCCTCTGTCGTCGGGAAGTGGTGAGACGGTTCAGCAGGGCTCCACCGGTGGTGTCGTCATTGCAGGTTGGCTCAGCCTCTCCCTCTTCGGATCTTGCAGGTCCTGTGGCGACTTCTGAAGTTCCAGTCCCAAAAGCCCTGCTTTTATGCAAGAAACCCCCATTCATTCAGCCTTGCTGTCAATCAAACATGCTAAGTGGTGAGCCGGCCGCCTCACCACTTGGGCCAATCACACAAGAGTGCGACTTGAGTTGCCAAGGAAACTCAGTCCAGGGTGCCTAAACCCCCTCCCACACCCCCTGTGGTACCCAGACAGAGTGGCACCACTTTTGGAGGCTTCTGTGGAGAAGCCCGCCAAAAAGTGGAACAAAGGGCTCGACTTGGGTTGGAGTCACAGAAGAGAACACAAACGCCATTTTAGAATCGAGTTCTGGCAAAAAATACCAACCTGTGAATTCATATTAAATAAATAACCCGGCGGTATGTTAGAGGCTATAGGAATTAAATAATTAAAGTTGGTAGCCTCGAACAATGGGAAAATCCCATAGAGATATATTCGCGGTTGAATATAAAAAGTAGTATCCACTGCCACCAGCCAAAACTCGATCAGGGGGGATGGAGACGTGCCCCCTCGAATAACAGACCCCGGGGCAATTGAATTGCCCCGACCAGTATGTCCACAATATGATGGTTTGTACTGGTTTCTGTTCATAATTTGGGACTAGTAAAGCCAATGGTGACTTTACATGCCCTGGGAGACAGTAGTCAGTCCCAGGGTATGGAGTCTATGGTGGGGTGTCACTATGACACCCCTTTGTCACGGCACTGAGGGTGCTGTGTAACACACATAGTAAAAACAAATGAGACCCTATGGAGTAAAAGACCCCATAGCCCATAAAACACATTAACAGTCAAAGGAACCCCTCAAATCATGTCCAAGAGTGTGAGGAAAAGAGTTTCACTCTTGGCAGGAGAAAAAAAACAAACTCCAGAAATCCAGCAAAGCTGCTGGGGGACTCACTAGGTTAGGAAATTCAGCCCAGACATAGAATTCTCCCTAACATGCACCGAGACATCAGTGGATGCTGAGCCAGCAGGAGGTGCAGGCACCCGCAACCCTGCATTCCCCTCCCCCACATGTCCCTCTGAGCGTGGTCTCCGATGATACAAACAATGAGCAAGGGATGTACTCATTACGAGAATTAAGAGCAGCAGAGGGGTATTCAAATCCGACATATAAACCACCAACATGCACAAGGGAAGAGGTGGGGCAAGCAGCAAAGCACAGCAGGATGCGAAGGAGGGGCTAGGTATCATAGCTACGAATGAATGGATAGGGGGACAGTTTCTTTAAAGCTGGAAGGGAAGACAGATGGGGAGAAGGAGGGAGCAATTAAGGAGGCAATGTAAGGCTTGAGGGGAGGCAGAGAAGCAAGTGATTGGGCAGAGCTAATGGAGGAAAATGACAGGAAAGATAAGGATAGAGAACAGAGGTTAGAAAGAGAGGACAGAGATAATGAGAAGAGAGAAGAGAAGGAGCGGGAGCAGAATGAAAGAGTTGAAAGGATAGAAAGGCAGTGAGAGAAAGGAAAGGAGAGGAGTGGGAACAGCAGGACAGGAGGATAAGCGAGCTAGAGAAGATTGAGAGGCAGAGGCAAGCAGTGGAGCAGGAAAAACACAAGTTGATAGGGAGGGAACAAAGAAAGTTGCAGGTGGACAGGTTAGCAAGAGAGCGTGTGCTCAGAGAGGAGGATGAGCGCAAAATAAGTGCAGTAAAGACACAATGGACAATGGAACAGGGAAAGGGAAAAAAAGGATGGGCTGGATTAGCAGAGCCAGATAGCATGACAACACAGAGCAGGGGTGATACGGAACCGAACAAGGCGGGCCTAGGGGCCTGTGGGGAGGAAGCAAGTACAACCTACATGACATTGATATTAACATGAAACCTAGTACGGACATGACCACGAGAAGACTGAGCTTTGCAGATGACTTTTGCAGTTACATGGGCTCTGGGTCCGACAATGAAGGGGAAAACAGTGGGGAGAGGGGAGGAACAATGTCGGCACTGATCAAAAGGGACAAGCAGGGACAAGCAGGTGACATGGGAGAGTGGGACTGGTATAGTGGGCACAGGAGGTGGCAAGGACGAGCACACACCATGGTCAGTAGACAAGCTATGTAACATCGATGACCTAGTACCATACATAAAGGGGCTCATACCTCCTAGGTCTGAGGTAGGGGGAGACAGCTATGTTTGTTCCAGGGAAAGGATCCCAGAGGGACTCAACAACAACATCCGAATACGGCAACACCAGACGGATGTAGATGTTTGCATGCTAATTGCAAATCAGGGTGAGTGGGCAGTGTGGCCATGATTTTTAGACAAACTCTTGATTTTTATATTTCCATACTGCCACACCTTGATTTATGTGAGGCATTACAACCATATTGACTCATCCCATTCACTCGGCATAATAATCCTATATAAGCCACCACAAAGCACTCCTCTTTTTGAGGAACAACTGCTTGCCTTCATAGGATGCACATGTAAAACTAATTCAGCATTTACCATTCTTGGTGACTTTAATTTATGGGCTAACAATGTACATGACCTGGAAATGCAATCCCTATTACAAACGCTATCTCTTGGTATACACAAGTTGTAAATAAACCGAAAGCAGGGAACACACCTGATTGGATACTTTCCAAAAATCAAGCACTAACCCTTCAAAACATAGAAACATGTCCCTGGTCTGACCAATTCTTGGTGCATTTTGTTCTGTCACTAAATCGTTGTACTACACCTGGAGAACCAATGCTACACAGGGAAATGTGCAATTTAAAAAATAACACCTTTGAAGCCTTTCAAACTACTATACAACCTCTATTAGCACCACTAGCTAGTGGATTATCGCTAGAGGAGTTTAGTACTACTTTTAGGGATGCTGCTAATAAAGCTTTTGATATCCTTGCCCCTCCCCGCCCTATCAAGTATAAGAAACAGAAGGGATACAACTTTGCTTCTCTACAGAAACAACATTGGCCTTAAAGAAAAAGAGGAAATCCGAACGTAGATGGCGAAACCATCCATCTCCTCTTACATTGACTGAATATAAATGATCAGCCAAGGAGTATAAGGACCTGATCTTTGAGGCTAAACGTCTATCTCTTAATACTAGAATTGAAAGAGCTCCCCTTAAATCCAAGGAACGCTTTACAGTCTTCAAAGAACTTAAAGGTCCTGCTGTCAAACCTATATTTACTATAGATGATGGCTGGTGTCAGAATATATCAGATAGTTTCTGTCACAAAACCCAGCAGCATCAAATGCATATTAAGAACACAGTTGAATCATAATCTCTAGTAGAAGATACAGCGGCTTCAAGTCTGGATGGCTCTACTCAGAGTACAAATCTCTTCTCTTTCACTAACATATCGGAACAAGAGGTAATAGAGATAAAGGCTCAAGCCAATGTCCTTTAAGGCGATATCTTCCCAACTACTCTCTTGAAGCAATTTGCAAGCACATTAACACCATGGATCACAGAGCTTGTGAATTATTTTTTTTTCTGAGGCACAGGTCCTGGTTACTATCAAGGAAGCCTGGATTACACTATTGTTAAAAAAGGATATTCTAGACCCCTTGGTACCAGAAAATTACAGCCCTATTACAAATGTGCTGTTCATATTATAAATCCTTGACAAAATAGCCTATACACAACTTCAAGCATTTGTCGAGACAAATAACATCTTGGTGAATGAACAGTCCGGTTTTCGAACAAACCATGGGCCGAGACAGCTCTGCTGGATTTGAAAACTAACATTACAGAAATTATTGAAGAAGGAAGTTCCAAACTATTGCTCTTGCTGGACTTGTCCTCAGCATTCGATATGGTTGATCACAACTTATTGGCAGAAAGACTTAAAAAATATGTCTATGCTTTCCAGAAACAGTATCCTGGTTAAAATCCGTCCTTGGTCCTAGAACTGCTTGCGTTGCTAAGGGAACATCAAGGTCCCAGAACGTTTCTGTTACATGTGGTGACCCCCAGGGGTCATGTTTATCTCTGCTGCTTTTTAATATATATATTAAATCCCTGTGTGATTTCCTCAACTCTATGGGCATGAAATTTGCCAATTATGCTGACGACTTCCAGATAGTTTTTAAACTATCTGGGATCTATGAGGAGGATCTGGCTAATATCAATAGGTTATTTGGGGTGATCCAGAAATGGATGGCCCTAAGTTCTTTAGCTATTAATGATAAAAAGACAGAGCTGCTTATTATCAGTACACCTCATAGACTGAAGAATCTAGATGTACGAAACAAGACCTTTGTTATAAATGGAAATTCCATTCCTGTACCTGAATCTGTTAAGAGCCTGGGAGTGTTTTCTGATGCCCATCTTTCATTTCAGAAGCATGTATCCTATCTTAAATCATCCTGTGCTTACTTGATACATCTTTTGTTGCAAATTCGACCCTACTTGTCAGAACATAATAGAGCTTTGCTTGCAGCAGCTATAGTTAACACCAAGTTAGTTCACTGCAATAGCCTCCTTTTAGGACCAGCAAAAGGTAATATTAGGAGACCTCCGGTCGTACAGAATGGCACGGTCTGAGCAGTTTTTGGGCTTAACCATCAAACTCACATCCCGGATTACCAGAGGAAATTGCATTGGCTCTCCATAGAGCAAGGACTTAATTTCAAAGGGTCAGTTATTGTGTTTAAATGCCTTTCGGGGGATGCACCTGAATATCTTACATCAATAATTTAAAAAGCCACATCAAAGTGGACTTTGCATTCCCCTGCAAATAAAACAATGTGCAACGCTTCCTCAGTTTAGGAAACATCTGAAAACACTTTTCTTTGATGCCTAAACTGAACAATAACTATTGATACCTCTGAAATTATTTTTTTTTATTATGTACAGTCGTCTGCATTCCTATCGTTCGTTCTCTTCCTTCTTTATGTTCTTGCTGTTTGTTTGTTATGTAAGCGCCCTGAGACCTTTGGGTTAGTGTTGCGCTATATAAGAATTGAATTAGTTAGTTAGTACCAATAAGAGAACCCATAGACGTGTACACTGACATTAGGAATGAGGACCGACAGACTAGAAGCACGAGTGGGGAAGTAGGGTTCACAGAGATGCCCCATCCGGAAAAAGGGAAGGGGGCAGCCTCAATATATACCATGGAAGCATATTGACAAGGGAAACGTGAGATGTAGGTTACCATCATTATCAGTGGGTGCTGGGAAGTGGATATACGAGATGGAAAGGATGATGGCGGGCCAGGGGTTAGCCGTGGGGGACATGAAAGGACTGTTAGTAGCGGTCCTCTGGGATGCTGCTGAATGTATGGAAAAGGGTGGGGTTCCCCGAAGTAACCTATCAGATCATGTCACGCAATGGTTCGTCGTTCGCAAATTGCAGGGCTGCCGTATGACAAGCCTTGAGAACACAATACCCGGACATGTCAGACATTGGAGCCATTGTGGCTCACAAAATGGAACCAGACGAAGACCCTTACACTACATTCAGGCAATCCAAGAGCATTGGCACCTTGAAACGAGAGAACGGTGGGACAAAACTGTGGCAGTATTTTATCACATATTATGCCGGGGTTACCAGAACCAGCACAGAAGCAGCTAAGGAAACTGATAGGCATGGAAGCAAAATCATGGCCAGAAACACAGCTTACAATCGTTCATCATTGCAAGCTATTACAGGAGAAGCTAAAAAAGAAGGCAGATGAAAGGAAGTTAGAGTAAGCAATACTAATACAGAACAAACTATCCAAGTATGCAATTGGAGTGGCGGTACCAACCAGCGCAAGCACACAGGGGACAGAGCAGCAGCAGTACACGCCACTGCCTATGGGGGGAGGGTTAATGCGGTGAAGAAACATGCAGCAAGGGTTTCGAGTAAGAATGGGGCCATCGAGAGGACACGGGTTCGGACCACAGATACATCACAACCATGGAGGGTTTCCAGGAGGGTTTCGGGGGTATGGGTAGCCGATGCAGCAGGGCCCAGGGGATTTTGCAGGGGTGTTCCAAGGACAAGGGAGAGAGCGAGCACAGTGTTGGACATGCAGGAAGATCGGGCACATTTCGAGAGCTTGCAGAAGCAGGGGAATGCAGCAGAATTGGGGAGCACAGTACCAGCAGACATAAAGGTGACCAGCGCGACTATTATACCCAGGACCAACCACAGCTACAGCAAGGACAGATACAGGGTGTGCACCAGCAGGCACCTCTGCCCATGACACAGACACCAGAGATGCAAGCCCCAAACCACAGATGCAAGCATCAATACCACAGTATTTACAAGCACCACAGATTCAGGGAAACACACAGCAGTTGCCACAGAATCAAGACAGCATCAAATCTTAGGGAGAAATCTCACAAATGTGCTAATTTCCTCCACCTTAGAGACCCCCAGCACCTTTGCTGGATTTTGAGGACTTGATTTGTTTAACCTGGAGAGAGTGTGACCCTTTTTCCCACTCTCTCATTTGTTTTAATGTGATTTTGTACACTATGTTTCTTTGATTATGGAGTCTGAAAAACTCCATAGGCATCATCTTTTGCATTGTGTCACACAGCACCTTCAGTGCAGTGACACAGGGAAGCCTTTCATGCTTTCTAAAGATCTAACAACCTTTTGTGTGATAAACTACTGTTTCACAGAGTAGTAGAGTGAAATTGACTCTACTTACCATTGTACATTTCTAGACCCAGCACACCCTATCTTACAATAGAGTGCTGGAGGGGTTACTTAGTATCTCCTGTGTCTAGCTACTCATGTAACATTTTTATGTTACCCTTTCCCCACAGAATGGCTGATGGCAGTGGTTTTGTTATGAACTACCATGGTTTGCATTTACTGCTGCTATTCGCAGCTCCGGAAACGCTAAACCGCAGGAGCCATCTTTTTCAAAATGGTCCCCGGTCTTCTTTTTTTGCCATTTCTTTGTGGAAAGGTCCTTCTTGAGATTTTCTCTGTGCGCCAAACCAGGTTTGGTCTCTTTGTTCATTTCGCCTTTTGAGGGCTTCAGGAGTGAAACCCACCTCTGCCCCCAGAGTGTCTGATCTAGGCAGGAAGTGAGGGAAGTGCCTGAAACTTCCTGTACTTAGTCTCCTAGGAGATCCAAATGCACTCTGTAGTGATTGGCTGGCTGACTGTCCAGCATGGACAGCCACCCTGCTGGGTGAGTGACAGCTAGGCTGCAATGAATGGGAGAGAACTGAATAAAAGGCGAGTCTTTTGGCTTGGAAGGCAGAGTTGACCACTGGACAAAGGAACCGAAGAAGAGCTTGAAGAGGACGCCTGCTGCCACTCCTGGACCATTGGTGCAGTGTCGAAACGCCAAGTTCACCTCAACAGAGAAGCCCCTGCAGGGATGACTTCTCCCTTTGAGTTGGGGGAACCAATCAACTCCAAAGTAAGCCGTCTGGACACCCATCTCAGAGCTGGTTGAATTCCCTCAGAGTTGCTGCAGGAAACCATATAGCTAGAGAGAGGGACACCAGATTGTGGGTGTTACTTTTCAGCTGGCCTAAAGCTTTTGGAAAATCCTCCGGACTCCCACGAAGTACGACGGACCAGCCCTGACCCCCATCAGCCGAGTACAGGACCCCAGAAGCCAGGAAAGTCCACCTTGACAGCCAGGAATCACGTTGCTGCTATCTGCGGTAGATCAGTGAAGCTAAAACCAGAACCAGCCACTGAAAGTGAAGTTTGCTGGTTGCGAGTTTTGACCATCCCAGTGCAGTGCAGGAGTCCCGCGACTTCCTCCCTCTTGTCCCCATGACTGAGAAATGCAATCCCTATTACAAACGCTATCTCTTGGTATACACAAGTTGTAAATAAACCGAAAGCAGGGAACACACCTGATTGGATACTTTCCAAAAATCAAGCACTAACCCTTCAAAACATAGAAACATGTCCCTGGTCTGACCAATTCTTGGTGCATTTTGTTCTGTCACTAAATCGTTGTACTACACCTGGAGAACCAATGCTACACAGGGAAATGTGCAATTTAAAAAATAACACCTTTGAAGCCTTTCAAACTACTATACAACCTCTATTAGCACCACTAGCTAGTGGATTATCGCTAGAGGAGTTTAGTACTACTTTTAGGGATGCTGCTAATAAAGCTTTTGATATCCTTGCCCCTCCCCGCCCTATCAAGTATAAGAAACAGAAGGGATACAACTTTGCTTCTCTACAGAAACAACATTGGCCTTAAAGAAAAAGAGGAAATCCGAACGTAGATGGCGAAACCATCCATCTCCTCTTACATTGACTGAATATAAATGATCAGCCAAGGAGTATAAGGACCTGATCTTTGAGGCTAAACGTCTATCTCTTAATACTAGAATTGAAAGAGCTCCCCTTAAATCCAAGGAACGCTTTACAGTCTTCAAAGAACTTAAAGGTCCTGCTGTCAAACCTATATTTACTATAGATGATGGCTGGTGTCAGAATATATCAGATAGTTTCTGTCACAAAACCCAGCAGCATCAAATGCATATTAAGAACACAGTTGAATCATAATCTCTAGTAGAAGATACAGCGGCTTCAAGTCTGGATGGCTCTACTCAGAGTACAAATCTCTTCTCTTTCACTAACATATCGGAACAAGAGGTAATAGAGATAAAGGCTCAAGCCAATGTCCTTTAAGGCGATATCTTCCCAACTACTCTCTTGAAGCAATTTGCAAGCACATTAACACCATGGATCACAGAGCTTGTGAATTTTTTTTTTTTCTGAGGCACAGGTCCTGGTTACTATCAAGGAAGCCTGGATTACACTATTGTTAAAAAAGGATATTCTAGACCCCTTGGTACCAGAAAATTACAGCCCTATTACAAATGTGCTGTTCATATTATAAATCCTTGACAAAATAGCCTATACACAACTTCAAGCATTTGTCGAGACAAATAACATCTTGGTGAATGAACAGTCCGGTTTTCGAACAAACCATGGGCCGAGACAGCTCTGCTGGATTTGAAAACTAACATTACAGAAATTATTGAAGAAGGAAGTTCCAAACTATTGCTCTTGCTGGACTTGTCCTCAGCATTCGATATGGTTGATCACAACTTATTGGCAGAAAGACTTAAAAAATATGTCTATGCTTTCCAGAAACAGTATCCTGGTTAAAATCCGTCCTTGGTCCTAGAACTGCTTGCGTTGCTAAGGGAACATCAAGGTCCCAGAACGTTTCTGTTACATGTGGTGACCCCCAGGGGTCATGTTTATCTCTGCTGCTTTTTAATATATATATTAAATCCCTGTGTGATTTCCTCAACTCTATGGGCATGAAATTTGCCAATTATGCTGACGACTTCCAGATAGTTTTTAAACTATCTGGGATCTATGAGGAGGATCTGGCTAATATCAATAGGTTATTTGGGGTGATCCAGAAATGGATGGCCCTAAGTTCTTTAGCTATTAATGATAAAAAAACAGAGCTGCTTATTATCAGTACACCTCATAGACTGAAGAATCTAGATGTACGAAACAAGACCTTTGTTATAAATGGAAATTCCATTCCTGTACCTGAATCTGTTAAGAGCCTGGGAGTGTTTTCTGATGCCCATCTTTCATTTCAGAAGCATGTATCCTATCTTAAATCATCCTGTGCTTACTTGATACATCTTTTGTTGCAAATTCGACCCTACTTGTCAGAACATAATAGAGCTTTGCTTGCAGCAGCTATAGTTAACACCAAGTTAGTTCACTGCAATAGCCTCCTTTTAGGACCAGCAAAAGGTAATATTAGGAGACCTCCGGTCGTACAGAATGGCACGGTCTGAGCAGTTTTTGGGCTTAACCATCAAACTCACATCCCGGATTACCAGAGGAAATTGCATTGGCTCTCCATAGAGCAAGGACTTAATTTCAAAGGGTCAGTTATTGTGTTTAAATGCCTTTCGGGGGATGCACCTGAATATCTTACATCAATAATTTAAAAAGCCACATCAAAGTGGACTTTGCATTCCCCTGCAAATAAAACAATGTGCAACGCTTCCTCAGTTTAGGAAACATCTGAAAACACTTTTCTTTGATGCCTAAACTGAACAATAACTATTGATACCTCTGAAATTATTTTTTTTTATTATGTACAGTCGTCTGCATTCCTATCGTTCGTTCTCTTCCTTCTTTATGTTCTTGCTGTTTGTTTGTTATGTAAGCGCCCTGAGACCTTTGGGTTAGTGTTGCGCTATATAAGAATTGAATTAGTTAGTTAGTACCAATAAGAGAACCCATAGACGTGTACACTGACATTAGGAATGAGGACCGACAGACTAGAAGCACGAGTGGGGAAGTAGGGTTCACAGAGATGCCCCATCCGGAAAAAGGGAAGGGGGCAGCCTCAATATATACCATGGAAGCATATTGACAAGGGAAACGTGAGATGTAGGTTACCATCATTATCAGTGGGTGCTGGGAAGTGGATATACGAGATGGAAAGGATGATGGCGGGCCAGGGGTTAGCCGTGGGGGACATGAAAGGACTGTTAGTAGCGGTCCTCTGGGATGCTGCTGAATGTATGGAAAAGGGTGGGGTTCCCCGAAGTAACCTATCAGATCATGTCACGCAATGGTTCGTCGTTCGCAAATTGCAGGGCTGCCGTATGACAAGCCTTGAGAACACAATACCCGGACATGTCAGACATTGGAGCCATTGTGGCTCACAAAATGGAACCAGACGAAGACCCTTACACTACATTCAGGCAATCCAAGAGCATTGGCACCTTGAAACGAGAGAACGGTGGGACAAAACTGTGGCAGTATTTTATCACATATTATGCCGGGGTTACCAGAACCAGCACAGAAGCAGCTAAGGAAACTGATAGGCATGGAAGCAAAATCATGGCCAGAAACACAGCTTACAATCGTTCATCATTGCAAGCTATTACAGGAGAAGCTAAAAAAGAAGGCAGATGAAAGGAAGTTAGAGTAAGCAATACTAATACAGAACAAACTATCCAAGTATGCAATTGGAGTGGCGGTACCAACCAGCGCAAGCACACAGGGGACAGAGCAGCAGCAGTACACGCCACTGCCTATGGGGGGAGGGTTAATGCGGTGAAGAAACATGCAGCAAGGGTTTCGAGTAAGAATGGGGCCATCGAGAGGACACGGGTTCGGACCACAGATACATCACAACCATGGAGGGTTTCCAGGAGGGTTTCGGGGGTATGGGTAGCCGATGCAGCAGGGCCCAGGGGATTTTGCAGGGGTGTTCCAAGGACAAGGGAGAGAGCGAGCACAGTGTTGGACATGCAGGAAGATTGGGCACATTTCGAGAGCTTGCAGAAGCAGGGGAATGCAGCAGAATTGGGGAGCACAGTACCAGCAGACATAAAGGTGACCAGCGCGACTATTATACCCAGGACCAACCACAGCTACAGCAAGGACAGATACAGGGTGTGCACCAGCAGGCACCTCTGCCCATGACACAGACACCAGAGATGCAAGCCCCAAACCACAGATGCAAGCATCAATACCACAGTATTTACAAGCACCACAGATTCAGGGAAACACACAGCAGTTGCCACAGAATCAAGACAGCATCAAATCTTAGGGAGAAATCTCACAAATGTGCTAATTTCCTCCACCTTAGAGACCCCCAGCACCTTTGCTGGATTTTGAGGACTTGATTTGTTTAACCTGGAGAGAGTGTGACCCTTTTTCCCACTCTCTCATTTGTTTTAATGTGATTTTGTACACTATGTTTCTTTGATTATGGAGTCTGAAAAACTCCATAGGCATCATCTTTTGCATTGTGTCACACAGCACCTTCAGTGCAGTGACACAGGGAAGCCTTTCATGCTTTCTAAAGATCTAACAACCTTTTGTGTGATAAACTACTGTTTCACAGAGTAGTAGAGTGAAATTGACTCTACTTACCATTGTACATTTCTAGACCCAGCACACCCTATCTTACAATAGAGTGCTGGAGGGGTTACTTAGTATCTCCTGTGTCTAGCTACTCATGTAACATTTTTATGTTACCCTTTCCCCACAGAATGGCTGATGGCAGTGGTTTTGTTATGAACTACCATGGTTTGCATTTACTGCTGCTATTCGCAGCTCCGGAAACGCTAAACCGCAGGAGCCATCTTTTTCAAAATGGTCCCCGGTCTTCTTTTTTTGCCATTTCTTTGTGGAAAGGTCCTTCTTGAGATTTTCTCTGTGCGCCAAACCAGGTTTGGTCTCTTTGTTCATTTCGCCTTTTGAGGGCTTCAGGAGTGAAACCCACCTCTGCCCCCAGAGTGTCTGATCTAGGCAGGAAGTGAGGGAAGTGCCTGAAACTTCCTGTACTTAGTCTCCTAGGAGATCCAAATGCACTCTGTAGTGATTGGCTGGCTGACTGTCCAGCATGGACAGCCACCCTGCTGGGTGAGTGACAGCTAGGCTGCAATGAATGGGAGAGAACTGAATAAAAGGCGAGTCTTTTGGCTTGGAAGGCAGAGTTGACCACTGGACAAAGGAACCGAAGAAGAGCTTGAAGAGGACGCCTGCTGCCACTCCTGGACCATTGGTGCAGTGTCGAAACGCCAAGTTCACCTCAACAGAGAAGCCCCTGCAGGGATGACTTCTCCCTTTGAGTTGGGGGAACCAATCAACTCCAAAGTAAGCCGTCTGGACACCCATCTCAGAGCTGGTTGAATTCCCTCAGAGTTGCTGCAGGAAACCATATAGCTAGAGAGAGGGACACCAGATTGTGGGTGTTACTTTTCAGCTGGCCTAAAGCTTTTGGAAAATCCTCCGGACTCCCACGAAGTACGACGGACCAGCCCTGACCCCCATCAGCCGAGTACAGGACCCCAGAAGCCAGGAAAGTCCACCTTGACAGCCAGGAATCACGTTGCTGCTATCTGCGGTAGATCAGTGAAGCTAAAACCAGAACCAGCCACTGAAAGTGAAGTTTGCTGGTTGCGAGTTTTGACCATCCCAGTGCAGTGCAGGAGTCCCGCGACTTCCTCCCTCTTGTCCCCATGACTGAGGCCCAGGAACAGTGAGACCTGCAGAGCTGCACAGGAACAGAAGTCATCAGCTGCATCTTTTTCTTTATTCAAAGGTAATGAGAATTTACCTCTCACCGTAAAAGTGCTTGAAACTTCTACAACCCTCAAGTCTAATCAGCTTGTGGCCCTACATTTGATTCTTCTTTTCTTCAAAGACTCCTAGAAACTTGTGTAAAGACTTTTCCATTTACTCACCAGAAGTGCTTTATCCTTTACAAGACTTTAGCCCATTGAATTTAGCTTAGTCTATTGAACTGAATGACTCTTCTAGTGAACTCTAAAAGTATTTGCACTGCTTATGAATATTTGTGATCTCTTGTGTTCTAATAGCCTTTGCCTTTTACCAACTTCTAAGAGTATTCTGAATTACAACAGTAAGATATTAATGTTCCCAGCACCCTTGTTAGTGAAGTCACCTGTGGGTGTAGGTTGTGTCTGTGGGCCATCCCAAAAGGGTATTTTCTGAGTGTGCAGTATTGAAGTATATTTGTGTGTTGCTATTTTTTTGCTCCCTTCTGGAGAAGGCTTTTTAACTGACTGATGAATACATTAATAATTGTTTCTGCTAGAAACCTTGAGTGTAAGGGCCTCATTATGAATTTGGAGGTAGCCATACCCTTACTCGGGTCCGGGTTCCCTGAATGGGGAAATACCGGGCCATTCCGACCTTGGAGGGCCCGGTATTTCCCGATTCAGAGAACCCGGACCATCCCCATTCCCATTCGAGCCCCCATAGAGCTCAATGGGAATGGAGATGATGCTAACAACGGGGCCGTTAATAATGGGCCCGTTGTTAGCATCCTGGTCTCCTTGTGGGAGCCGCTAAGGACACTTGGTTTACCAGGTGTCCTGAGCGGGTCCCGCGATGAGACCTCGTAATAGGGCGGTAGGGGGTTAACAGCTCCGGCAACTTTACTGGCGTCCTTACACCCTTACCGCCCACCTCGTAATGAGGCCCTAAGAGTTTATTTGAATACCTGTAACTGTGAATCTTTGTGTAACTTCACTACAGCTCACATTTCCCCTCTTGAGATAAGCCTGGCTGCTCAACACGCTACCAAAACTGTGTAGTACAAGCTTATAACAAAGGTTGGTTTGCCTATACCTGTAGTCATAGTTGTTTGTAGTGTTCCCACAGGGTACTGCATACAAGCTTTGCCTAACATCCAGCAACACAACAGCAGAGTGTCCCACATGGACTCCATGGCATCGGTCCTCATTAGAATACTTGGGGGTCACCATGGTGGGGAACAACCCCTTTTCGGGGAATGATATGTCCTTATACCCTCAGTAGGACAGCCCACAGACAGACTTGATATGTCCCATCCTGTAAATCACACCCAACCCTGTGGAGGAACCTCACATAGGGGTGATGATAGGTGACAAGACGTTTTTCTTTCTTGTTGATATAGGGGCAACTAGGTCCTGAATTTGGGAAGGGGTATTTAGATTGTCAGGCGATACCATGAATACTCAAGGATTCTCTGGGGCTCGGGAAGTGGTTCCTTTCACAGACAATATCTCTCTTTCTATAGGAGAACACAATTTATCTCTACCTTTACTTTTATCTCATCAGGCACCTGTACATATAACGGGATGAGACATTATGAACAGATTAAACATGACAATTTCATTCACAGACAAAGGGATAGTGTGCTCCACACCAGGAATACACATGCTCAATGTAAGAGAGATCAATCAATCCTATTGTGGACGTAAACTACAGAGGTGGTGCCAGTGGATGAGGAGATGTTTCAGTACAGGACTGACTTTTCTATTGCATGGCTCCCAGGGGATGCAGGAAAAATGTGGCGTGTTCCAAACGAGTATCTATTCAGACCTGAGATACCATTGAACGAGACAGAGGGGGCAATAGTGCCAATTGAAATTGAGACAGTGGTTGTGAGGGATGATTGGATAACAGTACATGGGATGGGTAACACAGGACGACCATGGTGAGCCATAATTGCAGTGGCAGAAGGGTGCAGGCTAACCACAGTGACAGACGAAGAAATATTCAGGGATGAAAAGTCCGAGAGCAAAATGGTGTTCGAAATGAGGGTGACGTATTGGCTGAAAATACATAACAGAGAGGTACCAGGGAGGATGGCAATGGTGCTAGAAGCACCACCATCCTTCTGAGAGGAGGATCTGGCCAAGGTACCCATCATCCTCTGGACCACAAGTCCCTATGATGTGGGGCTTCAGAACGGTATAGGGGGAGTGAAGATAAAGGTGAAACCAGGAGCAATATTACCCAGAGTAAAAAGTATCCACTCTCAAAAAGAGCAAATGAGGGCATTATGAAACAATTGCAGCACTAGTAGAGAAAGGCATTCTAGTGCCACCAGAGTCCCCATGTAACACTGCAGTGTACCCAGTCAATAAATCCAAAGGGATGTTGTGGCATTTTATCCAGGATTTGCACCCCCTACACCACATTCTAGAAGCAGAGTATCCTTTGGTTTCAAATCTGCAACAGTTTTGTTCAAGATTCTGGTGGATGCAGCACACTTCACAGTCATAGACATACAAGATTAGACAGGGGTACTGAGGGGTACTGCGAGTCACCATCTCTTTTTAACAGAGTAATCCAGGTGGGGTTATGCAATGTACAGATGAAAAACATGCTCCTACAGTACATAGATGTTTGATTTGCAGCACAACAAAAGACCAGTGTAAAAAAGACTCAGTACACATGCTGATAGTGGTAGCTGCTAAAGGATATAAAGGGGACGAGGCCAAACTACAGTACTGTCAGAAAGAGGTGCTATACATTGGACAGATGATCTCCCAAAATGGTTGACAGATCACGCCAGAGAGGGAGGAGACAATACACAAGACAGACAAACCCACGACAGTGAGAGAAATGCAGCAGTTCTTGGGGTTGTGCAATTACTGCAGAGCATGGGTTTCTGACTACAGTACATACACAAGGCCATTACTGGGTGCTCTTACAGAAGCCTAAAAGGCACGCAAGGTAATAAACTGGATGACAGAAATGACTGAGACATTTGAGGAGCTGAAGGAAGCCATATGCACAGCTCCAGTGCAAAAAGGAATTATTCCTGTTCTCACACACAGATGCAGTAGTGATGAAAGCAGAAATGACACAGAAGACAAGCTTGGGACGCAAGCCAATTGCATACTACAGTGGGAAGCTTGTCCCTGTAATGAGAGGACACTACCAGTGCGAACAAGCTTTGGCTGCTGCCACATTCACGGTAGAGAAATCAGCAGGAATTACCATGGGGTGCACTACCACTCTTTACATGGAGCACATCCTTTTTGTGATACTGCAGAAGGCAACAAGCACACTGACAACACAGAGAGCATCAGGGTACGAAGTGCTACTATCAAACTCGTCACCAAAGATAGTGAGGTACTGACTTGTTAACCCAGCAATTTTCCTAGCAGACATCTTACAAGAAGGCGACTAAGGCCATGACTGCACAGAAAACATACAGGAATTCAGTGACACTCACAAAGTACATGAGGACACAGTTGAGGGGGAAGACGTGCTGTATATGGATGGGTCTTTGACAATTGACCGGACAGATGGGGTAAGGCATACAGGAACTGCAGTGGTGAGGTTAAGGGAAGATGGAACAAGTGAGGTAGTGGTGAGTCTGCGGCTGCCATCACATTATTCAGCACAAGCAGCAGAGTTAATGCCTCAATACTAGTGGGGGAGCACAGCAAGAGGGAAAGGAGGTGACAGTGTACTCTGACTCTGCGTACGTGACATCAACAGTACATTCAGGATTGTCATGATGGATGAGGAGATGCTTCAGGAGGGCAGATGGGACACCAGTACAGCACGCACTTCTACTGGGAAATTGACCATGACCCCACCTCTCTCACCAATATTTATACCAATGCTCTCACCCAAGCCATTGAGACAATTACCCCTCTAGAAGATAAAAAAGAACAAAAAATCTATGCACTCCAATGCCTGGGTCACAGATGAACTATATGCCCTTGGCACCAAGAAACGGAAAGCCCTATCCAGGTGGCAATCAGCGACCAACCAATCTTCCCTCAACAAATTCAAAGAGATCTCATTGACCTACAAAAAAGCCATTTTCCCAGCTGAATCCGAATCCTATAACCAGAGAATCACCAACGCCAGCTCCAAAGCTAGAGAAATATTCTCTATATTCAAGGAATTCACCACACCCGCCTCCAGCCCAGACGAAATCATCAAGGATGAAGCATGGTGCACAGGCATCCAAACTGCCCTCCTCAACAAAGTAAAAACGCTCCAAGATAAAATAGCTTCCCAGCGCAAAGCTCTCACTACCCACACCAGTCCTCCAGAACCTCCCACTCACAACCCTTACTCGCAAACACCCCTTTTCACCTTCAGAGAAGTCCCAGAGCTGGAAGTCTCTGACCTCCACAAAAACATCAAACCATCCACTTGCAAAGGGGATATCTGCCCACCCACCATCATCAAAGAGTGCTCAGAAGCACTCACCCCTATCATCGAGCATTCATCAATGCTTCATTCTCCTCTGGAACTGTACCACAATGCCTAAAAGAAGCCTGGGTTCACCCGCTCCTAAAAAAAACTTCCCTTGATCCCACCTTCCCCAGCAATTATCGCCCCATCACCACCGTCCCCTTCCTTCACAAAATCTTAGACAAAGCTGCCCATAACCAAATCCAACACTACCTGAAAACTCATGCCATCTTAGGTAAAAGACAATCAGGTTTCCGTAAAGGCCATGGGACTGAAACTGTCCTCTTAGATTTAAAGAATCAAATCACCAAAATGATGGACACAGGCAAACCTGCTCTCCTTCTATTGCTCAATCTCTCTGCAGCATATGACCTAGTGGACCATGGCATCCTCAACTCTCACCTATTCAATGCAGCTCACTTCTCTCATAAAGCAATCACATGGCTGTTGTGCGCTTTAAAAATACGAATACATAAATAAATAATAAATAAACAAGGGTTACTCGCTCAAGGCCAGCAGATCTAGGGTACAGACTACTTGTAGGGCCTCATTACAAGTCCAGAGGTAGCCGTGCCGGTAAAACTGGCAGGCTGCTGCCGGACTTGTGCATTTTCCAGCCCCAGCGGTCTGTGAAGTCAGGTGCCAGAAAAATGTTACTCCCCATTCCCATTTGAGCCCCATCGGACTTAATGCGAATGGGGAGCATGGCAGCACTGGTATAATTATTAACAGTGCCGGTGCTACCATTACAGTCTGCTTACCATGGTCGCTGTGCCTGGCAGAGTCTCAGCTGCCGTGCACAGGGACTCTGGCAGGCAGACCTGTAGTGTGCCGGTCCAGTAACAACGGTGCCGGTAGGCTTACGGCACTGTTGTTACCGGACCGGCATTGTCGTAATGACGCCCATGGACTTAGAGTGAGGATACACTATCTGTTTGTTATTTTATTGTCTACACACATTCTTCGAGAAAGTCGACTGCAATATTGATGATCGTTCATGTTACCCGCTATCACCCTGATACTTTCTCTAACCAATTTGTCCACAATGTGAGAAGACCCAGTAGTTCCGGAGCATGATCACCAAGAGTGTATTATCTTGCTTTTGTGGAATATTTGGGCCAAGCTTACCCATGATTCAGACAAAGCAACCCTTCTGTTCTCGCCACATTGAGAGCCCCAGGAGTAAGGGCAGTGTAAGAGCGAGTGTTTATTTTGCGGTGAATGACTATATGGTCCAGAGCGTTTAAATAATTAACTAAATACTAGCAAAATAGCACACCTTTTTGCTCATTTCAGGTGGGCAACTATACTTTCTGGCTGCGCAAGGATCAGGCAGCACGGGTAAAGATGGATGAAATAATAAAGAATGTGGTTATATTGTTGAGTCTCCTTATTCCAACGGGGTATTTGCATTTAGATTTTGGAGAATTATGTTGGTTGCTATAGCTACTGCTGTATCCTCTACTAACATTACCCCGGCCCCAGCAAGCACGGTAAGGGAAGGTAAGTGCAGTGCTGACACAGACATGAAAGGGGTAAACCGCTATCTCACTGACACTGCTCGAGTGGCTAACAATGTGTGCACATGCACATGACAAAGGTAGGTAAGCAAACCACTGGGAGAGCTGTTATGTCTGCTCCTTAATCCCCTATGCCACGAGTGCCTCCAGAACATTCATAGCAACTGAAATACCAGCAACAAGAGCCCAATGCTTGATATACCTGTTAACAACTCAAAGGGGATTTCAAGGGAAGACGGCAACATTAAGGTGGATGTCTCGAGCAACGTTCCCGTACAAAGACAATTACATAAAGACAATAGACATGATGAACAATTATTGGCAGTTAGACAAAGAAATACGGTATGTTAATCATGGGCCAGAGAAGGCAGGAGACAAAGACTATAACGTTGAAGGAATTGCCATGCCCATGGGCAAGAGTGAAAGAGAAAGGAGGAGAACCTGGCTGCTGGGAAAGGCTGCAGACACTAGTGTATGGTCAGGTTTACACAAATGACAGATGGAATGATGGAGTGGTGGGAAGCAAGGCGCTCACCCTAGCGCAATCACCAGTGAACAAGGTACAAGAAGAAAAGGGCAAGTGCCTGATGGAGTGGGATAGGAGTGCAAAATGAAGCTGGACCAATGCCTATAATACCCCTGAAAGTGCCCGCACGCTGTTACCAACACGACAGGCAAGTAGAAGATGTGGGGCATACAGGATGCAGAAACGTAGACAAGCATGCAGCGATGAAGACAGGCACTGCAGTACTGATGGATCACTACTGGGCGAGCGGATCCAAGGCATACGAGATGCTGCCACCCAACTGGGGAGGAGTTTGCTTGTTAGTACAAATCAATATGCCATCATTGGTCGTGGCACGAAAAGATGTGAAGCTCAATGAATTCCCGAAGATGGACACCAACAAAAGGAAGAAGAGGTCTGTGAAAGACAAATGGATAAGCAAGAGTGAAAAGCCAGCAGAATTAAGTAGAGTAAAGAGAGGAGGTAAGTACTTCTCAGAAGCATCAGAAACAGCACTGGATGAAGTGCCAGCAGAACACCTGTTGTTCAGCTGAAAGCAAATGTTCTTCGGTTATTCCATCTGTACAGACATATACGAATGCAAAATGGCTGCTGATTACCCATTGGGCACTGATGGTGATGATAAACACCACAGTGAATGGGTTCAACGCAATAAAGGAAGAGCTCCGAGCAGTAAGGTTTGTGGCGCTCCAGAATAGATATGTTCTGAACCTGCTGACAATGGAAGGAGGAGTTTGCACATTCATACCTGCCAAGGATGAAGATAACCCAGCTTTCCCGATGCACGCCAAAATGGAAGAAGAAGCCAAGGGGACGGAAAAGAACCAGAGCTGGATAGCATACATGTGGTCATGGATGCCGTCATGGCTATCAGACGGGCTGTAGGTGATATTGGGAGCACCGATATTGGCAGGGGTAACAATGTGTGTGGTAAAGATTTGCCTCGTTCAGTGCCGAAAGACAGCAGAAGAATCTATTGGAATGAAGGTCCTGATGGACGTGAACATAGGTGGAGCAAAGGATAAGATAGTGGAGGAGAAAGACAAACTCAGAGAGAGAATAGCAAATAGTGTAATATTCCCACTTAAAGCTCGAAATTAGACCATCCATTTGATGCAAAGTACTAGGAAGGAAAATTGGTGTGTTGAAACCTGGAAGGACTGTGCAGTTAGATGGAATGGACCTTTGATGATTGTGTGAATTATTACGGACAGCTCGGAGGAAATACGAAAATATGGCCACCAAGTGCTAAAGGATTAATTTATCAGGATGTGGTCGACCAGAGGGGGGACTGAAGACGGAGTCCCGAGGTCCAGAGACCACACCTCCGGCCTCCCAAGTTCATGATTAGACGAAAGGCAAGAAATGCTCAAAGCCACCCATCTTGTTTTGGACAGATCCCAAGTGCACCAATGATTAACTAGTACACTGTTAATCGATAGAGACCGAATACAATGCAAATCTTTCCATGTGTGGCAGAAGAACCTGTGATCATGGACTGGGAAGCTTATATGCACAGCCACGACTGAGCACCAAGAAGCCATGGTACTGACGGCATTAGTGACACCATGACATAGCAGCCTGAGACATGAAGCGGATTCGCAGTCCTGAACTGCATTCACATAAATACACACTCGTATACATGAAGAACATGAGCACACAGTTCTATAGTTAGAGGACAGAAAAATATACATACTGTCAATGCTTTTATTATTTTTTGCACTAGCCAAATGCAGTAACGCAGAGCCGCAAAGAACATGAGATCCTAGGCAAGATTGCTGATGCTTAAAGCCAATAGCTACGTGGACATACAGGAGTGCATATGGAGCCTGATTGAACCACATATAGCTAACCCATAGGGAACATAGCATAACATGGACAATGTAGAAACCGCATTATAAGGTTTATGAAAATTACAGCAGGCCTCACGCCTCTGAGGATGAGATGAGCAGACTGACTCAGGCTGCACAGAAAGTAGACAGGCCCACAGCCAAGGTCAGAGATAGAAAGACACCTTCCAGTCCCCAGACGACAAAGGAACCAGCTGCAGAGATACTGAATACATCCTCATAAATGGGAGCTGCAGAGCTCAATTCCGTGGTCTCTAAAGATTTAATACAGCCAGACGAGACAATGTACAGTTAACCTCTGTGAGAAAGGGGAGCTGATTCCAGCAAACCAGGTGCAGACTGCAACAAGTGTTGCAATGTAAGGAGTGTATTCTCATAGGCAAGTGTGGTACAGAGGACCACCGAGGTGCAGGAGCACTCAACACTGCAGGAGCAGTGGGCTAGCCCTCCACCAGTGTGCATCCACCCTAAGGTAGGCTCCCTGCCTATTTTTAGCCCCCTGGGCTCGAAAATCCCATCCACTGAAAAGTGCTTCTCCTAGCCCCATAATTACACACGAGCAGTGTAAATTATATTTTTATTGAAAAAACGACCTAAAAAGCGCATTTTGAACATTTTTTCTGTGCCTCCATTGGAACACATGAGGTGTTCCTGTTTCAACATGGCCGCCGACCTCCTCCTTGCCAAGAAGGCGACCACATGACATCCAGGAGAGCCCCCATTGGCCAACTGCAACTACAGAAGACCAATCAGGCGCCGGCAGGCAAACGCCGGCCCCCTCATCCAAAGGATCCTCATCACAAGGAACTTTTCCTGTCTGGAGCCTGTCCGGAGGCACCTGAGGCCTGGGCCAAGGATTCTGCCCATTTTCTGGTATGCCTGCCCTGCAGCTTGCCCACACCTCCCCAGAACCTAACCTTTCCACCTAATCCCTTCATGCAGTACACCTCATGGGTGCCTCTGCTTTTCACTGACTTTGGACAATTGCTTGCTATCACCTGGTCTATTGTTGATATATAATATCTCACTATATTATTTAGCGCATTTACCAGTATTGCTTATCCGCTTGTACTGTATCATCTCGTGCAGCCAACTGCTACCTAATATGCCCTGCCACCATTTAGCCTCTGCCTGCCCCACTTAGAAAATCGAATTTAGGCATTGTATTTTGATGAACTGCTTCCTATTATGACCTGCCTCTGAACTACCTAGCACTAGTCGCACAATCCCCCTGTCATTTCTGTCACATACCAGAGGCACACACCAGCTGCACACACACACACACACACACACAGCCACACTCCACGATCATGATGCCCAAGAATGCACTTCCCAATCATAGCAGAGTTTCACTCTCCCGCACTCTCCCTGCCACACTCCCTGCCACACTCCCTGCCACACTCTGCTCAGCCAGCCTAACAGCCATCCTTATAGCCCTCACTATAATGGCCTCTACGCCTCCCCACATATTCCCAGCACACCTGACCCAGCGCCCGGCACTAAATTCACATGCCGCAGCACCAGACTACAACATCACACAGTCTAGGCCACCTAGCCTAGCCACCAGACTCCGCAATCTCAGAAATCGATCGCTTCCTAGGTATTTACTCTGCTCACCCACACCCATCACGACTAGAAACACCAGATTAGGCACCCGCACTGCAACACTACCCCATACTAAGATGAGCATAGGCACTGCCCCTCTCCCCCCACCACCCCAACATGCCACTACAGTACTTTGCACTAAGCCCCTCACTACCACACACCACAACAAGCACACTTCACCCCATTCTAGTACAAACAAAAACATCAAAGGCACACAACACCCACCTCTTCAATGTGCACTACTGAAAGTATGCTCCCTACCTGCACATGCCCTCGAGATAAATGATCTACTATCCACACTTAATCTGGACTTACTTTGCATCACCGAATCCTGGCTCAATGATGCCTCCTGCCCAGCCATCGCACTAGCCCTACCCACAGGCTACACCATCCTTAGGCAAGATAGATGTGATAAGATTGGAGGGGGAGTCGCCCTTATCCACAAAGACTCACTATCCATCAGATTAGCAGACCATAGTACATGGGGTGGTAATGCTGATATGCTATCAGCCAAGCTTACACTCTCCCCCATTAATCTAATCAACATCCACATCCTATACAGACCTCCCGGACTCCAAGCTGACTTCCAAGAGCCCCTCTCCCATCGACTCAGCAACAACATTAAAAAGTCCTCCAAAATCCTTCTACTAGGAGACTTAAATTTAGGATACAATGATCCTAAGGATAAATCTGCCGTAACCCTAGCTAAAGAACTCGCAGACTTAGGTTTCTCCCAAAGAGTCCTCACCCCTACTCACTCCAAAGGCCGCACCCTTGACTGGGTCATGATTCACAACTGTGCATCCAACATTAGCTCAAACACCGCCCTTCCTTGGACGGACCACACATGCATCGAATTCCTCATCCCCACCAACCCTAAACCTAAGACTCTCACTCACGCACCACCTGCCACAATAAGAAGTTCTAAAAAACTAAACGCAGACAATTTGCGTCACCACATTAAAAGCCCCTGCCTAGCACCACCTTTCTCTCAGGACCCAAATATACTATCAGCTATCTTCAATGATACTCTTACCAATACCATAAACTCTATAGCCCCACTTGAAAGCAAGAAGGAAAAAAAATAATTTCACTGCAACTCTTGGTTCTCGGAAGAATTCCAAACCCTCTGAGCTCAAAAGCGCCAGTCGCTAAAAAACTGGTAAAGGGATCCGAGTGATCTAAATAAGAGCCTCTTCAAACAAATAGCCCTCCAATATAAAAAAGCCATCTTAGCAGCAAAATCCAACTCCTTCAATGATAGGATCTCAAAGGCCAACTCCCAAGCTAAAGAACTATTCGCAATCTTTAATGAATTAGTCACTCCTCCGGCGCCTGCTGACGAGTGGATACAAGGGTGACCAGACTGCATAAGTGAATCTACACATCGTCACGGACATGTGTCATGCATCCATGGCGTTTCAATGTCACACACACACTTCTCAGACACACAGACATGTACACCATACATGTACATGAGAGCAGCACCCATCTCTCACCCCCATCCATGTCCAAGAACAGGGACAGGCATGCATTCATGTGTGCATTCCGCATGCTGCTCCCCATGTTGCATTGGAACACATGCACCATCCATGTGGTTCACGCATTACTGGTCTCATATGCATTACCATGATGTCCCTGCACACACACATCCATACATGCCCTATGTCACACATACAGCCATGTAGCTGACTACCAGCACACTGCAACATGCCCTGTTTCACACAGCAATGCATGGCCACTTACTGCTCAACTCCAGACGGTTCTTCCTCCAAAGGATCTGGGCATGGAGAGCTGGGTTTATGCATTCCAGGACCCTCATCGGGATGTTGGTCAGGCTGACCCGGCACCCCTCTGCATCCTCTGCCATCGTGAGGCCCCGGGCCTTGTTGAGGGTCCGGGACCTGAAGTCCTCCCAGCGCTTCCGGACGTGCTTGATGTCGCGGGTTGCCACCCCCTCCGTTTTGATGGCAACCACTACATCCTCCCAGATCCTTTCCCGTCCTCCCTTGTAGGCGCGCAATGCTGTGAAGAGGGCATGATAATGCCCCAGAACCTGCTCCACCAGGACACCAACATCCATCTCACTGAAGCTGGTGGCCTTCTGCCTCTCCGGCAGTGGGTCGCCAGTGGTCTCGGATGGTGTTTGCCCCGACATGGTGACCCCCGAGGCAGGTGTGGGTGGGCAACTGGGTCCTGGGGCTGGGCTGTGGAGCGATGGTATCCCAGTCAGGAGTCTTCTGTTCCAGCAGGGGTGGACACAGCAACTGGACCCCTGCAGATGGCTGACGTGCAGGCACCAAATAGCAGGGCACGTGGGCAGCAGGCAGGCAGTAGCAGATGGCAGGTGGGAGCATGCTCAGGGCTCTTGGGGGCAGCAAAATGGCCTTTTGGGCAGGAGCGTGGTCTTTTGTGTGTTTTCGCGTGGCCAGCTTGATACGGAGTGATTTGGCACGTGAAAAAAGTGCATGTCAGCGTGTAATTCGAGGAAAGGGCCTTAGCGCGTAAGCGCATCTGTGACGTGTCGCGCACAGGGGTTTCCCTCAACACGGGTGCATAGTGGATCAGCACGTGAAAAAACCACACGTCCGTGTGTGAATGAGTGTAATCCGAGGAAATGGCCTAAGTGCGTAAGTGACGTGATGCATGCAGGCGTTTCCCTCAGCACTGGTTAAAGGTGAGCGGGGCCAGCAGTTTGCTGTATGTGCCTTTTGTGGAGACCGACGTGTGTGTTGCTACTTCGTGTTGTTTCGTGCACCATCACAACTTCACAGCGGGTCAAGGATGTATCTCTTCTTTTGCCGGGTATTGGCTATGCATGTTTTTCATCATCGCGCTAGTCTGACGGTGAGTCGCGCATGCTATTTTTCCCACTACGGGTGCCCCTGTGTAATGCATACCTGTTTTCGAGGTCATAGTAGCCTGCGTGTCACATGCGTACGTGTTTTTCGTCTTCCTGGGTGCCACCGCGTACTGCGGGAGGTTAATTCCACGTACGTAGGCTGCAGGGGTTGCATGCACAGTTTTACTGCAGTTTTGGGGTGCCTGAGCATTACTTGACCCGTCACTTCATCACCAGGGTCACATACAGCCTTGCAGGTGCAGGGGTGCTGTTAACATCCTGCATCCCACCCCCTTCACCCCAATTGCCCAGGACAATTGTGGTGTACACCTCCCATTGGCACTCCTCCATCTGTGCCAGCACTACTCCATCTGTTCCATGGTTGGGAGGCCACCAAAGGCCTCCGCTGGGCGTACTCCTCATGGCGGGTGGGGTCAGGGATGTGGCTGGGGTGACCAGGGAGTAGGGGGACTCCAGGGTGTCCAGGGTGGCCGCAGAGGGGGAAGAGGCAGGGGTGCGCCACTTGGGCACGATGTTGTGCCATGTGTCGGTGCAGTCATGCCAACACCCCCTGTGGTTCCGGGAGATGCAGCTTCTGCATCTGGCACTGGCACCCATGTGACCCGGCAGTCTGTTTCATCGACTGCCACGGGCCCAAGGGTAGTGGTAGCTGCAGGTGCAGCTGTGGACACCACCACCCAGGCTCAGGGTCTGCCAGCACAGGCTGCGTTGGCACTTGAAGAGCCCATGGAAGATTTCCAACAGGGCAGGAGGCAAACCGTAGGTGCACGCAGGGCTGCCCTGACCGAGACACGTGTCCCTGGGGCAGTAATGTCATCTGCTGCTCCGACCAGCCGGGTGTTGGCAAGTGCAGGGGCAGATGCAGCCAACAACACCCCGGGTGAGTCTACCAACCAGGACAGTCACGGTCAATGACCCTGCCACAGCGGATGTTGCTGCGCAGGGTCCAATAGAGGGCACCCAGCTGCCACTGACGCAAGTCAGGCTTTTGGTCGTCCTTCCATCTGCCACTCCCTTGGCTCAATCCACTGGTGCCACTGGCCATACTGATCAGGGCGGCATTTGCCAGCCAAGGTCTGTGCCACCATCCAAGAGGAGGAAGGTTGCACCTGCAGCACAGGCTGGGACCCCACACACATCCACGGCCTCCTGCACCTCGAGGAAGAAGCCTTTCTGTGCTCAGGAACTGGACTTCCTCGTGGACTATGTGCGGGACCACAACCGTGACATGCTAGTGGGGCCTAATTGTCAAACTACGGCTGCCCACCGTGATAACCACTGGAAGCAAGTTGCGGAACATGTGAGTGCATTCGGCCATGAGGTGCGCACGGCGCAAGAGTGCAAAAAGTGTTGGAATGACCTCAAACGCACCGCTAAGGCTAAGCGTGCCTAAAATTACAACATGACTCTGGTGACTGGAAGTGGGCCGGCACCTGAGGAGGAAGACCTCACTCCGCATGAGTCACTCGTTGCAGAGTGCATACCACCTGAATCGGTCGAAGGAGTGGGAGAGATGGTGGACTTTGATGCCCAGTCCAGTGAGTGTTGCTGCATGTTTGTCGAGGACATGTGTGTTTTACTAGTGTGATGTGTTGTGCATGACTGCCACTACATGTCACGTGTACATGGTTCTGGTGTGCAAGTAATGCAATGCTTCCCTGATGCATGTCTGCTCTGCTGGATGGTGGACATGTGGAGCGAACGGGGACTGACCGCATCACCACTATTGCACCCTACTCACATGCTGGTCACCAGAATGCCCCTCCGGTCCATGTTCCAGCTCACTGGCCCTTCTGCATGTAGCCTGGGGTGTCCTTCCTCTCAGCCCTGGGACTATGTCATAGAATGACTGGCGTGCATGTGTCCTCTGCCTGCATGTGGGTACTCCATGTAGGCATGCTCCCTTGCCCCTCCACCCCCCCTCTGCACCCCAATTTCACCTTTGCACTGGTCTGCATCAATTTTGCCGTAAAGCACTTGCCTGTTCATGCATCCTGTGTACATGCTAACTTCCACCAGCCAACCTGCCAGACATATGCTGTGTGGTGCATCCTTTGTACTTGATGCAGGGTGTCTCACTTGGACTGTGCAGATGTCAGATGCTCTGCAGGGACATGAGTGCCCATTCATGCTCCATGTGCATTCCATACATGCCCCTATATGTCCTTGACTGGATGATCATTGTAGTACATGTCCAGGGTGACCTACATTGCATGGAATTTCATCAGCCTTCCCATGGCCACTGTGGCTCAGTCCTGCATCCCACACATGTTTAGAGTGTGACAGTCTGTTTGGGTCACAGGCCTCAGCCTGTTTCAGGCCCAATGACTCTGTTCAACTGGTGTAGTGTCTTCTTCACACATGGGTGTACTCCTGAGGGTTCATCATGTGTCCTGCTTACTGTCCCATCATCATTTGCTGTGTTGTCACTTGACTCACATGACACCCAGACCATGGTGGGGGTGGTTGGTTCGTGCCACTTCTGCGCCTGTACACGGGAGCTGTGACAGTACACATCAGTTCATGGTGACATTGTTTTACTGTGCTACCTTGGTTGTTCCATCATTGTGCTAGTACTTGGGCTTTGTGATGTACTGCTACTTCAAGTCATCTACTGGAGGCTCTTCTGGTTTGTTTTGCTGCCTGCAGGCTTTTTGCTTGGCTTGTGTGTTTGCCTGCTTTGAGTTCTCTTTGATTTGGTATTTTTGCAAGTCAAGGTGGCCTCTGAGGATGCTGGACACTTTTTACACGCAAGGTGGAAGATGGAGACAAAGGGGAAGGGTGATCCTTTGGCCAGGTAGACTTCAAGGAAGAAGGCTACATACCCCAGGCGCAGTTCTTCAGTGGGTCATGATGATATGTGAGAGAGGGGGTGTATTTTGTTGTTGGACAGTTGCCTTGCCCCACAGTTGCCTTGCCCCACAGTGTGCATTGTGTTATCCTAGGTACATGATGTTTTCTGCTGATCAATGCCTGTTCATGTCTTGTGTTTACCTTTCAGGTGTGAGGGGATAGTTGTGGTTTGACATGCTGGGGTGTACACATGGGCAATGTTCACATGTGATGTGTAGACGACACTGATGGTCATTTTATTGCACATGCATGTATTGAGTGCATGTCCCTACTGACACACACACTCGCGCTATGATCTACAACATGTACAAACACCCTTCCATGTCCACATGTGCACTCAGTTTGCCTTCTGGGGCCCACCGTGTCCCTTCAGCACATGATCTATGACCATTTGTGGATCCTGTACATGCATGATTTGTTTTTTTATTTAGTTTTTTGTTTTCATGTGATGCTCAGGGTGTGCGTCACACACAATCGCTGGTCACTATGCTGTGTGCTGAGCAGTGTGTTGCAGGAGATGGACACAGCACACGTATTCTGCAGTGGTGATTTTGCCGTGCACAATGTGCATGTGAACAGGCATTCATTGTTATGTTTAAGCTACAACTGTTATTATGCATTTAGGTATGACTTGCTTTGTGTGGGAGGTTGTTGGTCAGTCATTTCATCTGATTCCATGTCAGGCATCATTGTCTGACGCCACTTTACATTTTTCACATGTCAATGTGTACCTTATTGGTACTGTGTTGGTGTTTTGCTATTGCTTGCCATGTCATGTTGTGGTTTTGGAGGCTTTGGGTGACATACCACTGATTGTCATGGCCTGTTTTGCAGGTCTGTGTGATACACACCTTGCATGTGTACCTTTTGGTCACACAGGATTGGTTAGGTTTGAGTAGCTAGGGATGCACACAATGTGGAACTTCCATGGCAACATTCTCAGGGTGGTAATGTTGTGACAGTTGACTGTCTCTTTGTCATCATCGATTGTCACCTGGTATGTGCCAGGCCTGTGTGCACTCCGCAGGGGTGGGAGTTTAGGTGAAAAATGTGGCCACAAGCTGGGTCCGGGCTGCCTCGCCACGTGCCCTATATCCTCCAATGGCCAGCGCCTGTGCCTGTGGTTGGGGATGTGGGGGCACCACCATGTCCACCGGTACGCCCTGCCATGTTTCAACATTGTGCAGGACACATGCTGCCACAATGATCCTGAACACTGCTGGGGGGTGCATAGAGTAGCTGCCCGCCAGAGCGGAAGCGTGACTTAAGCACTCTGAATGTGCGCTCCACTATGCCCCTGGTAGCAATATGGGCAGCGTTGTATCTTACCTGGGGTGGTGTGGTGGCGTTCCGGATTCGCGTCATCATGTGGTTGCTCAGAGGGTAGGCACTGTCCCCTGGAGAGGTGATAATGGTTGTGATTATTGGGGTTTGTGTATTTGTCTGTATGTGACATGCATGCATGTGCACGGGCATTTGTACACAGCTAGGAGCCATGTGTCGCCATGCTGCCCAGCTTCCAGGGCCCAGCTCAGGGCGGACATTCTGTATATGAAACTATCATGGGTGGAGCCAGGGTAGTTTGCATAGACAGAGGTGATGATTCCCTTTGCATCGCATGCCACATGCACATTGATGGAATGCCAGTGCTTGCGGTTTCGGAAGATGTGCTCAGTGGCCCTAGGTGGACGTAGGGCCACATGGGTGCAATCTATGGCACCGAGCACTTTGGGGAAGTGTGCCACCCTGTAAAAGTCCTGGACAACGGCGTGCCTTTCTGCGGGTGTTCTGGGCATGTATATGTGCCTGTGGACAGAGGGGCGCGCTGTCATGATTGCCAAGACCTGGTGTAGGCAGCGTGACTGCGTGGCCTGTGAGACCCTTCCCACTATGGCAGTAGTCCGCTGAAATGACCCAGTGGCCAGAAAATGCAGGACATTGAGCACCTTCTCCAAGGGGCTCAATGCTTGGGAGCACAGTGTGGGGGATGTAAGGTCATCTTCCCACTTCCTGATGAGGTTAGGATGATATACCTGCCGTAGACCTGGTCGTCAGGCATCCCAAAAAGGCTAGTCCGTGGGGAAAAAATGCGGGCCCTGGCTATTCTCCTCCTCCTGCAGTGTCCCATGATCGGTGCTGCGACAAATGGGGCATTTATCGTAGCGGTATATACGTGTTTGTTGTTTGTGCGCACTTTTATACTGTGCGCGGGGACGCTTACGCCTGCCTTTCTGTGGCGGACGTGTTGACGCCTGTGCGCATCTTTTAGCGTGCGCTTGTTTCCCGTATTCGAATCCATGAAAACGAGTTGTTCGCGTGCGTGTGGGCCCCATTTCCCACCCCCTTTTTGGTGTGTGTGCGGACGTTGTGCGCTGTCCCTGTGCGCGTCACGCACGGCGTTCGGGTTGTTGCAATGATGTGTGCGCCCGTGTGCGCCATGCACGGATTTGGAGCACAACCAGTGGAAAACACACGCAGCGCCTTCCTTGAATCACACGCGTGCGTGTGCGCTTGCTTTTTCACGCTTGCGCCAGCTTGCACTGGGATTTTCGGCACACGTTTGTTCCATGAATCGGCCCCTACGTGTGGCGCCTTGATAAGGTGTACATGGCTTGATTATTTTTGGCCTCTTAACAGGTGGATGGTAAATTCAGGGAGAGAATAGATGGGCCTTGGCGAGATGGAGCGTCAGGCCCACACAGACACCAGAGATCTGCACAGCTCAGGCGCAGAACATAACCTGCCACAAGTCTTTGCATGTCACTCTGTGACGCTCCTCCTGACTCCGATAGACCGAGAGAGATAAAAGACAGACAAGCGCAAGCACATAAAGTAGGCAGAGATGAAAGACTAAGGGACCAATTCATGGAATCTTTTACACTGCTGAAAAGTGACTTTGCACTGCTGAGACAAACCCTGATGGACGGAACTGTGAGTAAGTAGTAGGTTGTTACAGGTAGTGATTCTGTTACATGTTACTGGTGGCTACGAGCGGTGAAATTAATATCTAGTGCATGTTACAATATGCATAAATGGAAAACAGTGACGTTAAGTATCGTTAGTTCTCAACCAGTTCACAATATTACGTCTGAAACTGAAATAAGTTTGTTCCACTCTCAGTGCAAAAGGGAGTGAGTTCCAAGTTTGTGCAGCCTTAACTGGATAGCTATTACCACCAGATTGTATTAAGTTAAGTTTAAACACATTAACGTTTTCTCCAAACCAGCTGTGTTTGAGATACATTTTTCTAAGCTATTTAGTCGTGATGTTGCTTGTTGACACATAGGGAGTGTCGTGCCGTGCACTTCCAGTTTGTCTGTGGAGCTAATATGCACTATTGGTTGCATTTCTTTTTTTTAACATCGTCTCATTGAATTGGGTACAGCTTGCTAGGGTTGGCATTAAGGACATACACTTTACATGTTTCGCCCATATAGCTCATGGAAGAGTCTACCATTTAAGATGGATTGTGCATCTTTGGAAAGAAGACCAGTTCTAATGCTTTTTGAAATGATAGCATAAGTGAGGTCAGCAGGCTGACGCATGTTTTGAGTTAGTTCTCTGTATTGGAAAGATTGCCAGAGATTAACATTTTCTATGCTGCCAAGTGTGTTGTGGCACTGTTTGTGTCCTAAGGTTTTAAAAATAGGTTCACCTGAGGCCATCAGGGGTCACAGGCAAGATGGCAACATGAGCTTGCAGCTCCGTCCTCGGCCCCGAGATTCCTGTGGAGTTTATGGGGTGAAGGGAACTCATCCCCTAAAAAAGCTTCAGGAATCGGAGGCGTGATCCATTGCCCGCCTGTTGGTGTGATCCCGGTGTCTGGAGGTGATCCCTGCACCAAGATATTCAGCTCGCAGAGTGGAGCCACACCTCCCCCACACTCCACGCGGTGTACGACAAGAGGCTGAGGTGTGTGACCGGCACCTGGGGATAGCACTGGGCTGTGTCGCAGGCAGAGGAGGACCCTTTCTCACATAAGATCGGCCCGATGTATGGTGTTCCGCAGCCTGCGGAAACCCAAGCTGTGGAAATGTGGGTGGCGGCATGGACCACTCAACCCCGTGATCAGGGGGAACGGTGGTAGTAGCACCAGGCCTGACTGGGGGCCCTCAGTGGTGCCGGCATTCTCCCACAACCCCGGAGGAGCCGGGAACCAGTTGTGGCAACGGCCACTGAGGAGCTGTGTCACGGCATTGGGGTGATGCATGGCCCTCCTCCTCCCCCCGTGGCCGCCACGATCGTATGGGGGCCGCCCTGGGCCTGCTCTGGTTTTCCCACCTGGGGACTAGCTAAATGTGCCCAGATGCATTGGAGGGCCTAAGGAGAATGGGCGCAGTCTACATCGGGGACTGATCACCAGAGGAGCTAGAAGGTACACATCAACTCCCCCACCAAGCGTCCCTAGGAGACATTTGCACGAGGAAGGATATGTGGAATTGGCGGTGCACAGGAGGTGAGGTGGTGGCTGGGGACGGTGCCCCCCTGCTTCTGCAGTGACATTGGGGACTTGTGATCCCCATGATACACTGGGGAGGGAGGAGATTGGACAGTAAAAAAAAGGGGAATGATAAGGGGGAGAACCCACACGCTGGTTCTATTTGAAGGACCCCACTGGGGAGCGGTTGCCTGGTCTCCCACTGAGGTGCCCTTAAAGTGCTGGCATACGGTCGACAGACCTGAATTGCACCTGGAGCTTGTGCCCTGTCACTGCACCAAGCGTGAACTCTGCCCCTCGCTGTTGGAGACGTGGGGTGCCTGAAAGGACACCGACTTACTGGCAAAACGTTTGGACCTACTCTCCATCTGCCACCCAGGGGAAATCTGGGTAAAACAGGCAAAGCGGTCTGACACCCAGCAGAGCTTCTCCCAGCGGCAAAATAATAACATAGCACCGCCGGTGTCTGAGGAGGTTGCGCCCAACGACCTTGGGTGGGCAGCGTCACTCTGTGCCCTGCATCTGGTCTGCACACCTCTGCACAGGACCCAGCACGGCCACGTGTCGCCCTCCTGTCCGCTTGATGAGAGAATCGCATCTCTGAAATGACAGTGATCCAGGGAAGCATCCAGTGGACTGGGTGCAGGTGAAAAGAGCGGACGGTGAATCCCGCAGTGTGGCGTGTTGGAGATGCCCGCAGGAACGCCATTGGAGACGTAGTGAAAGAGAGCCAGCAGATCCATTCTTGCCCCTGTGGCGACAACTCCAACCACTAAAGCTCATCAGCTACAGACGCCAGAGAAATCCCAGAGTAAACAGAGTAAAAGTTTTGATCACAAGTGTCTTATAGCCACAAACACATAGAGGGTTCAGGAATACAGCTACTCTTGAGTACCATGATAGCGCTGTGGCAAGGTTCCTATGAGCTGGAAGGAAGCCCTATCCAAATACCAGTTTAAGACTGGAGGTGACGATATGGCAACCCGGGTTCCCCCTGGTCCCCCCAGACTTGGGCACCATGCAAAATAATATCCAGATGATCCTGGATGAGATCAGGGGGATAAGAACAGACATGGGGGCCAAACTGGCAGATCTCACGACAAAGGTATTCACCTTGGAAGATTGCATGGAGGGTGTTGAGAACAATCAGCTATCCATGGCACTCCTGGAGACTTAGATGGAGGCAAGATTCATGGAAGTGCATCGCCACGAAGAGGAACTACATTTTAAAGTGGATCATATGGAAAAAACCAGGAGAGAAGAAATAATTTACGCATCTTCGGCGTTACAGAATCAGAAGGTGAAACTCTGCTTGGCCTGGAAGGCAAGGTGCAATAAATAATACGGATTGTCCTGGGGGCATATGCCAGAGAAGAGATTATATTGGACAGAGTTCATTGAGCTGGAGGGGGTGGCAAGGGCCCCCGCTTGGTGCTGGCAAGGCTACACTATTACAGAGACAAGGCTAAGATCTTGGAGAAGGCCAAGAACCTTTGGAACATACAGTACAGAGATTCCCGGGTGTCATCTTTCAGGACCTTTCGGCCCTCACATTGCTGATGAGGAAAAAATGTGGGAACCTCATCAGATGGCTGCAGGAGACGGGGGTCAGAGACCACTGGGGTCATCCATTCTACTTGGTGTTTGAGTGACAGAGGGAGAAGCATCATCTTGTGGTTGAGGAAGACATCCAGAGGGTCACGGAGGACCTTGTGAGAGGCTGCATGGGTCCCTGGGGAGGTCGGAATGGAGGGGACCTAGATCCCACTTGGGGTTCCAGTGGTCCCGATATGTTTAAGGGGAAATCTAAGGTGAAAGGGACTCAGAAGTTCCAAAAAAACAGACACTCCTCCTCCGCCTATGAGGGGCATTTAAAATGATCTGAAACTGTTTCATAAGTGTTCTGTACGCTGTTGACTATCCTGTTGCCCCCATGGAGGAGTTGAAACTGAAGGGGGGTGAGATGTATGGCCCGGGCACTCTAAAGGGGCTGACTCGCTTCTCTAGTTGTGTTGACGCTGATGTTGCACTCGCAGTTAGGACATTATTTATCAGTTCATGTTGGTTATTAAGGATGTGATGGGCTAATGATCCAATTGGGAATATAATATGATGTGAGGGGCGGTGAACTCGGGAGACCCCGACTCAGGGTCCTTGTGATACACTGATCGTGATTATGAAGTGGGAGAATGGAAGACCAGGCTCCCGTCCTTCACCTCTCGCGCTTGGCCTAGAGGGTCACGGCCCAGACACCCGCCGCGGGAAGAGTTTGTCCATTTACCAGACGACCAGGTACCCTGGTACAGGAACATACGGATGTGTCCACCTGCCTGCCCAACAGCCCGCACTGGCCATGCCGACCCCTGCGGCTCGGATCAGCTAGACTAAAAACCACACGTCGTTAGAGATGCCATGACGACCTAGACAACGGGAAGCACATCTGTACAAGTATACACACTTAACATTTCCACACCAATCTACACGAAGAACATACTCAGTGCTCTGACGTAGGCGACAGGCATATTCACGGACGTGCATCTTTATTATTTTTACATAGGCTTTCAGAATGCAGAAACGCAAGATGCATCATGAACTCATCTATAACGCTTGCTCACGCTTCCCTTGAAACCCGTTACCACCATGAGAGGTATAATGGAAACACGATACTGGTCATGGAAATGTATGCTACTATAATCTAAAGCACCTATGCACCAAACAGACTACTTAAGCACCAGGCCCGAGTAGGCCTCAAACAAGAGCTCCCGTGGACATTAACAAAGCAAGAGTCAGGTTGCTGATCCTGCAGAAAGAACCCGATGGAGCAACCAGCCAAGGTCGCAGTGTTGCAAGCCCACATCCAAGAACAAATCATCAAAGGCACGATGTTGCAACCTCGTACTCCGCGTACCAACGTTAAAGTCATATCTACAAATTAAACCAGACACACAGTGGAAAAGCAATATTAATTGTGCAGAATTCTGCCTCAAACACGGTCCCGCCTCACGTGACCAAGCCGAATCTGACGAGATGCCAAAACCCAGGAGAGAAAAGGCGTCTGGGTCCCTCACTACGAGACACAGGCCGAGACACTTGAAAGGCTCAATGGACACCTGCTACAGTGGGAGCGGTCAGCGGGAGCGGTCAGCCTTCCACCTATGAATAAATCCTCACATTGTCTGCACGTACCCATATTGAAACATTGTTGCAAACACAGGTACACCGAGAGCTGGGAACAACGGTGGTCCCAGGCTGGGGAGCTCACGGATGCACCAATCAGAACATGGGGCTCTTATCTCAGACGTCAGTAACATTAGCCAATCCTCAGGAGCCTTCATGTAACAATTCTTATGTATCCAATTATAGGGACAACCCAGATATACCACCTGACTACACCTTGTCCACTAATATCATTCTCTATATGTGTACTATACTAACCCTACCACTCGAGCAACCAATTAAGAGTGGCGATAGGTTTTTTGTTAACTTTCTGAAGTGACGCAAGTAGCGCGTCATAATGCAGTAAAAAGGGCCTGCGAGCCCCACGATTATGTGTGTGTCAGGACGGACGCGTACGCTCCTTGACCCATCCCTGCCGTTTTGTATAAATAAACAGCAGAGTCGCCTTGCTCCTTGTGTGCGTCTCATACTCTATCTCATCTGGGATATACGGGAGGAGTTGGGGCCTCCCTGCCCGGAGGTCTGCGGACGGCCCGGCCGACCCCGGCAGAATTTCCCCCCGACAAGTTGGAGGCACTGCTGAGATCTGTTTAAGATCAACTTTTATTTTTAGTTTTTCCAGGCACTCCCGTTGCGAGGAGGCCCGGCGGCACGGCCCCCTCTGCCGTTGCCCCCTTCTGAGGACTACAGGACCATCGCGGAGCCGCGAGAAGACCGGACAGCGCAATCCGGATATTGGCCCTCGGGAGCCGGTTGAGAAGTATCCCGCCCGCGGTCGGCGAGTGTCCAGACGTGGTCCAGACGAGGGGAGGTGGCGAGCCGCTTGGAGGGTGCACGCAGTCGAGCGGCCCTGCATCGAGAGAACTTGGTGAGCATGACACGCACAACAAGCAATGCGAAATTGTGAGGGAGGGGGAGGAAGTAAATAAGGGAGGGGGGAGGTATTGTAGAGATGTGCGGCGAAGGTTTAACTGAGTGTTGCTAATGGAATGAATGATAGGAAAACGAGTGCGAGAACAGTCGGCTAACGTTACGCGAAAGAGGGGGGCGGGGCACGAAAACATCACGTGCAGCCGCTCGTAACAGTCAGCTAACGTTACGCGAAAGAGGGGGGCGGGGCACGAAAACATCACGTGCAGCCGCTCGTAAGACCCTGATGGTCTAAATTGCGACTAAGTGTGAGGGTGGGTGTGTGTGGTTTCCTACGACTTGACATTTATTGATCAATGAGTAGATGAGGTTCCCTATTGTTCGAGCAAGAAACTCGATAGGTAGATGACGTTTCCCTGTGGGCGGTAGCTAGTTACATAGTTGCCCAAAACGGAAGATAATTGGCTGGTTAAGCCCTCCTGTTAAGGGGCGTATCACACGCGAGGCGACGCAGTGTGCGCAGTCCGGTTATATTATTGATGAGATTACCTTGTTCCAGGAGAGACAGGAAGACAGCTGTAGGGTTAGCGGGGTAGATTGCAAGTGTATTTTGAACTTAAAAAACATAACAAGAATATACCAGTAGCTCGAAGAAATCGGTGACGTCACCAGTAGGGATTTAATAGGATATCGCGAGCACAAGGAATTTTGGGTTTGAGAGTGGTGGGGAAGAGAAGCATGATAAAGGAGCTGGTACGGAGATAAACTATAAACCAGTGGATCAAAAACAAGGGGAAAGGGGCGTGGCTGCGCACGGAGAACGCCGGCCACGGCAAGTGTAAACGGGGGAGGAGAACGGAGAAACAGGACGACTGTATAAGATCATCGTAAGGGGTACGCAGCCGCAGGGGGCTGCGTGCGCTTCGGCCGCAGGGGGCCGTAGGGGAAGGAATATAATATAACATCATATTTATTATTATTGCATAATTTGTCAAAAGGATTGTCGAAAGTCCCCACATTTGCGGGGCGAGGTAAGCAATACAAGGTTGTATATCGTAAACTGCTAGTAAGGGGAAGGGTAACAAGGGGAGTGAATTTATGTCATACGGGAGAGGGTCGGGAGGGTGGGGGAACACCCTCACTACCCCACTACAGCACATATGCACCACACTGCCACCACATAGGGAGAAGTTAATTAAGTACAGCATAGAGTGGACCCAGGGGACAGATAACAAAATGTTAACACCATGGCCGCCTAATGGTAGTTTCGATCCATATGCCCAACATTCACTACTGAACCATCTGCACAATACATACAAGGGGAAGAAGTTGGCAAACCATGTGGAGGTGTTTAACTTATGGAGGATGTTCCAGGGGTCTCGACCAGGACCAAATGGAATGTTCACTATGGGGGAAACACCGGAAGAAAAGGAGATTAAGAAAGAAGGAACGGGTGGGGAAAAGGAGTGCGAAAGCACAAAGAATACGGGGAACGAAAGACAGGGAGGAGAAAAGATTGATAAATCAGACGACATAAAAAAGGAACCGAGCAATGGGATACCCATAACACCGGGAGTGAAAACAGAGGGAGGAGGGTTGTACCCTTTAAGAGAATTAGGAGAAATAGCAGGACAGTTAAGGGCGGCTGAAGGATACTCAAACCCGGCATACAGCCCTCCACCATATGTGGCTCATGGGAAGATACCAATGGGGGACAGGAGGATTAGAGAAGAGCAGACTGTAGAGATAGGAAACGATGAGTGGATAGCTGCACAGATATTGTTGAAATTACGAGGCTCACTAACTGGAGAAGAAAGGGAGGCGGTAAGGAGAACAAATGAGGATAGTGCCAGAGAGAGTGAAATGAGGGGAGAGGAGCTACTACGGCAGAAGGAAGAGATTTTGGAGGAATGATTAGCAGAACTAAGGGATGAGCAGAATGAACTGATCAAACAACTTGAGCGGGAGGAAAGAGAGAGAGTGAGGAAAAGGAAAGAAGGTAAGGACGAATTGGAAAAATTAAGGGAACGAAGTGAGGAACAAAAGAGAGAAGCTGAAAGGGTAAAAGGAGCAGCAGATAGGGTATCAAGAGTAGTGCTGAGAGAGAAGAAGAAGGAAGAAGAAGAAAAGGAAAAAGAAATGGAAATATGGAGGAGGAGGATAATATCAGAGGCAACTAAGAAATATGAAGAGGGGAAGGTAATAGAGAGTATAGTAGAAAGAGAAAGGGTGAAATGGGAAAGGAAGAAAGAGGATGAAAGGATATTGGAACAGATGAGCAACGAAGTAATGGAGGAGTTGAAAAGGAAAAGGGAGGAAAATAGTAGGGAAATGGAGGAGAGGAGTGAAGGAGGAAGAGAAGAGAGGGGTTGGGAGAGTGAAAGATGGGGAGATGTATATAAAAGTAGAGAGGTAGCAACAACATCAGCACAAAGGGGAACAGTTGGTAACAACGGAAAGGGAGAAAGAGACCTAATAGACTTAAAAACAGTAACAATAAAAGGAAAAAAGGCAGAGTGGGGGGTGCCATTTATGAATGATTTTTGCAGTGAGGAGGAAGGAGGAGTGGAGAAGGATGGAAGGAAGAGTGAAAGGGAAAGCTTAGATAAACTATACCTTACTAGAACAAACATAGATTAGCCCTGGATGAGTAGAAGATGGGAGGAGCTGGAGAGAAGTAAGGAGGAAGTGAAAAGAATAGGGGAAACACAAACCAATGAAACCACGCCACCCACATCACCATCGCACCCTCCCACGTCACGCCCTACATGTTCAACTACCGCGCGCTCTCTGCACAGAATAAAGCTCGCGCCCTTCATGAATGAACTTACACCTTATGCATGTCGGCTTAGGGACCTCCCTAGTCGCAGGCAAGACAGACAAATAAACATACCCATATTGAACACAGGAAATGATGAAAAAAGGGGAAAGGAAGAAGAGGGAGGTAGGAGCAGAGGTAGTAAGGAAGAATTTGGAGTAGTAAAAGAAATGGGGGAAGAGGAGGGGTGTGAAGACTCAACATTATGGAGCGTAAAGGGTGACACAAGACAGAATTTAATGCCACTGCTGGAGAGAGGAGGGGTTAGACCACAGTATGTACCTTGGAAACATACGGATAAGGAAAATATAAAATGTAGGCTCCCATCACTAAGTGGAGGTGCGGGTAAGTGGATATATGAAATGGAAAAACACACCGCAGGACAGAAACTAGCAGTAGGAGATGTGAAGGGCCTGTTAATATCAATATTAGGGGATAGAGCGGATGACATTTGGAAAAGAGCGGGATTCCATGGGGTAACAATAACGAACACATCGCATGATGGGGCACCATTTGCAAACTGCAGACATGCGCTATGGCAGGCACTGAGAGTGCAGTACCCAGACACATCAGACATAGGAGCCATTACTTCCCGTAAGATGGGTGAAAATGAGGATCCTGTTGATTATATCCAGGATGTTCAAGAGAAGTGGCGCATGGAAACTAGAGAACAATGGGACAAAACACCAGCCATATTTTATCATATACTAGTACAAGGGCTCCCAGAAGGAGTTCAAAAACAACTAAAGAAAGTAGTGGGGATGGAAGCAAAACCATGGCCAGAAATACAACTGACTATAGTACATCACTGCAGAACATGGCAAGGAAAAATGAAACAAAAGGAAGAGGATAGGAAAACAGAAGAGGCCAAATTAGTACAGAAAAAACTTACTAAATACACAATGGAAGGGGCACTAATAACTACGCCCACACCAATGGCCCAAAGCCCAACGCAAGTAGTGGCTGCACAAGATCCCGCACAAATAACGCCTCCACAAGGTGTAATACAGCAAGTGCCGCCTCTGCAATTACACGCACCAAACATGGGAGGAGGGTACCCAATGCAAGGAACTGGGTATTATAGTTATAACCGAGGGAGAGGAGGGTTTATGAGGGGGAGAGGATATGGATATAATACCCAACAACAGGCTGGGGGACTAAGAAATAACTAACCCACAGGGCAACCCGTATACCAGGACAACACAGGGAGCTTCCCATGGCAAAACAGGGAACCACCCGTGTGTTGGAGCTGCGGACTATTAGGACACATGTCACGTACATGTAGGGTCAGGCCAGGAACACCAGCATGGAATGAACAAGCACAACCTAGGACATTACAAGAACAGCAGGGCATACAACAACAGCAGACGTCACAAAAAGGGAGTGACCCACAACAACAAACAACACAACAGCCACAAACCTATTCACTGCCACAACAACAAATAACACAGTACCTGCCACCGCCACAACAACAAGTAGCGTTAATACAACCACCACCCCAAAATGAACGAACACAATTGGGTGGGGTGACGGTGTTGGGACACAACCCTTACACAGGGAATGGCCAATAATTGTACCCCCAATAGGCCAGCCCACAGACGGCCTTGGTGTGTCCCATCCTGTCAGTAACACCTAATAGTGCGGAGGAACCACGCATAGAGGTAACGATAGGTGACAAAAAATTATCATTTCTTGTTGACACCGGGGCAACCCGGTCTTGCATAAGGGAAGGTAAATTTAAGATGTCAGGCGAAGCCATGAACACCCAAGGATTTTCTGGGGCTAAAGGGTTGGTTCCATTTACTGATAATGTTCCCTTATCTATTGGAGATTATGATCTGTCAGTTCCACTCTTGTATTATAGTGCCTCACCAGTAAATATACTGGGGAGGGACATAATGAATAGGTTGAACATGACGATCTCCTTTACAGAGGATGGCATAATTTGCTCTACTCCAGGGATTAACATGCTCGCAGCACGACAGATTTTGCAAGCATACTGTGGACAGACAGCGATTAGGGCGGAGCCAGTAGATGGCGAGATATTCCAATATGGCACTGACATGGCATTTGCATGGATGCCAGGGATAGAAGGGAAAATATGGAGGAGACCAGCAGCCTATCTATTCCGACCAGAAACACCAGGTAATGAACTAGAAGGGAAGGTGTTTGTAGTGGACATTGAGAGCATTATTGCAACAGCTGATTATGTTGCTGTGCACGCCCAAGATAAAGAAGGGAGAGCATGGAGGGCGGTGATAGCACTAGCAGAAGGATGTAGGCTGACCCAGGTGTCAGATGAAGAGCTGTTCTCAGAAGAAAAGGAAGAAAATGAAATGGTGTTCATGATGAGTGTAGAAATATGGCTAAGAGTGGCTCACAAACAAGTAGCACAGAAAATTGCAATGGCACTTGAGGCACCCGCAGGCACCCCAGTCCCATTTTTTAAGGAGGATATGTCAAAGGTGCCCAAATCATTATGGACTATTAGCCCTTATGACGTGGGATGCATAAAAAGCATAGGGGGTGTAAGGATAAAATTGAAAAAAGGTGCGATACTACCAAGAGTTAAACAGTACCCATTGTCAAAAGAGGCAGATGAGGGCATATTTGAAACCATAACGGCCCTTATAAACAATGGCATATTGGTCCCCTCAGAATCACCATGTAACACAGCTGTGTACCCGGTGCGCAAGGCTAAAGGGGGGTCTTGGCGCTTCATACAGGACCTCAGACCCTTGAACAACATAGTAGAAGCAGAGTATCCAGTAACAGCAAACCCGGCCACAATATTGTGTGGCATTCCAGCAGAAGCATCACGATTTACAGTGATTGACCTTAAAAATGCTTTCTTCTCAATACCATTACACCCAGACTCACAAGATTTGACAAGCTTCACTTACCGAAATACAAAGTGGAAACATACCAGATTACCACAGGGGTATTGTGAATCACCCTCAATTTTCAATAGAGTAATACAGATGGATTTGGGTAACGTTGAGGTGGAAAGCACAGTGTTACAGTATGTGGATGACATAATAATTTGCAGTACAAACGAAAGTAAATGTAGAGAGGACTCTTTAAAAATGTTGACGATACTGGCAGAAAAGGGGTACAAGGTAGACATGGAAAAGATACAATACTGTCAGGAACAGGTACTTTACATTGGTCAACTGATATCCCAACATGGAAGAAGGATTGCACCACAAAGAGCACAGGCCATCTCAAGCACTCCCGTGCCACAGACTGTGAGAGAACTGCAGCAATTTCTGGGGCTGTGCAACTACTGTAGAGCATGGGTATTTGATTACAGCTCATACATAGGACCCCTGCTTGAGGGTTTGAAGGAAGCAAATAAAGGGGAGAAAAAGTTGGGATGGACTATGGAAATGAGGGAGGCATTTGACGAATTAAAAGACGCGATATCAACTGCTCCAGTACTTGCATCCCCAGACTATGAGCGGCGCTTCTTTATATTTTCACATTGCGACTCAGCAGTGATGAAAGCAGTATTGGCCCAAAAAACTAGCATGGGCTATAAACCAGTAGCATTTTACAGCGGTCACTTAGACCCTATAATGTTAGGCCACTTCTCTTGTGAACAAGGTCTTGCTGCAGCTGCTTTTGCAGTAGAAAAAGCATCAGCAATAACTATGGGGTGTCCAACTACACTATTTGTGGAACATGCACTATTTGCGATATTGAATAAACCTAAGTCCACGTTAACGACACAGAGGGCATCAGGTTATGAGATTATTTTGTCTAAAGCTGAACTGGCAATTGTTAGATGTAGCACGGTTAACCCTGCAAGGTTCCTAGCAGAAGTAATTGAAGAGGGAGATTACGCCCACGACTGCACCCAAGTAACTGAAATATACTCATGTACTAGGAAAGTTGAAGAAAACGCACTAGAGGGAGGTGAGCTTTTGTTTATTGATGGGTCATCAACTATTGATCAAGGAGATGGGATACGAAGGACTGGGGCAGCAGTAGTAAAAATGATGGAGGCGCCGGTGTGTGTGGCTATGAAGTGTGTACAATTACCACAGCACTACTCTGCTCAAGCGGCGGAACTCGTTGCACTAATATTGGCATTAAAGGAAAGTTTAAATAAAAGAGTAACTATATATTCCGACAGTGCATATGTTACATCCACTGTCCACTCAGGGCTATCAAAATGGAGAAGGAGAGGGTTTAGGAGAGCTGATGGCACTCCAGTACAACATGCCCTCTTGTTGGCTGAACTAATTGAAGTAATAAACGACCCCCAAGAACTAGCCCTAGTAAAATGCACCGCACACACCAATGGAGAAGACTACGTTTCAAAAGGAAATGCAGCAGCAGACGCACATGCGAAATATGTTGCATATTTTGGTGAGATATGGAACCCCACAGACTCACAGAGAGGGAGAGGCAGGGGAATAGCGAGGGAGATGTTAATAAGAGAAGGGTACACCCATCTCCCAGCAACACAGATTATGGAGCTACAAGCGGCTGCACCAATGGCCGAAAAAGAAGTATGGGTGAAAAGAGGATGCACAATGTCACCAACCGACGCACTATGGCGCCAGGGTGGCACTGGGAAAGTTGTAATACCGTTGGCACTGTTAAATACCGCCTTGAGCCAATTACATCACCCTGCCCATACAGGCAAGGAAATAATTGCAGCACGAATTAGAGAAGATTGGTTTTGTCCCGAGTTAACCTCCCATGTGTCAAATTTTATCAGCAATTGCCTCACATGTCAACAGTTTACGGCCGGTCATACTCTAAAAGTGATAAGAGGTACAATACCCCGGCCAGAAGGACCTTTTCGGCACCTTCACATTGACTATGTTGATATGATCAACATCTGTCAAGGCAATAGGTATATGATTGTAGTAGTATGTCCATTTTCTAGGTGGATTGAAGCAGGGCCCTGTTCACACCCTGATGCGTTTAGAGCAGCCAAATTCATAGTAAGGGAGGTCTTCCCCAGGTGGGGAGTGTGCGAGGTGTTAAGATCAGACAACGGCCCCCATTTCGCAAATGAAATGTTCCAGCATATTACATCCCTGCTGAACATTAAACACAAATTTGCATGTGCATACCACCCACAGGCTAATGGTGTATGTGAACGCCTGAATGGCCTATTGAAGGAGGCAATTGCTAAAATACAACAAACAACAAAGAAAAGTTGGTTGTATTGCCTTCCGTTAGCATTGTTTGAACTTAGAAACAGGCCAGGGTCCGACCACCACCTCACCCCTCACGAAGTGGTTACTGGACGTCAAATGCGCCTTCCCCTAACACCAACGTCAAGGGCATTCACTGATAACGAAAGTTCAGCGAATGTGTTAGGAGATGAAATGTATCAATATGTGTCTTCTTTGATTACTAGTGTCGTGTTTGTGTCTCAACAGCTCGAGCGCACACGGGGCGGGTCTACCAGCAATCAAGAAAAAGACGAAAGTACGGAATTGGGAAAGGAGAACTCGTGCAAACTTGCCAAAGGTGACCACGTACTACTTCGCAATTTCAATAGAAGGTGGCACGAGAAGAGGTTCACTGGCCCCCATCTGGTAGAGGACGTATCAACAAGAGCAGTAAAACTAAAGGATAAGCGTGCCTGGAACCACCTACATGACGTAAAGATCTACAAACTGCAGACCCGCCCCAGCGCCAACGACAGGTCCGTTGGAAGAACAGCAACAACATCGCCGACAGCGGAAGAAAGTTCCACCACAGACAACGACCCAATTGTTCCCTCGGAGACGATAACTGACGAAGAAAGGGGTGATCCCCATACTGCCCACCCCATGGTCACACGCTCAAAGAGTAAAAATACTTCCGCCATCTGAGCGCAAACCCCCCTCCATTGACTCCTAAGTACAGTTGTAACTAAAACTAAAGGACATTGCTTGCACCAATACACATGTAAACACGTGAATGTTCTCTTTTTTCTCTCGCACATACAGGAACTGCGTAATATTGTATTGTTAAGAAGAGCTAATTAACAAGTTCAGTGTACAGGCGTAGATGGTACTGCCAGACGATAACTACCCAGAAGAATTGTCACACCAATTTGTATACGAAATAAAGAGGCCAACATACCTAAAAAGGAGAAGGGTACGTGTCTACTACACAGCCTTCCTCCTGGCCATAGAATATTACATGCCCCACCTCCGCCCATACTTGCCGGTCCTAAGAGACCCATCACTTAGAGTAGCGTGGGAGCAGCTCTTCGCCTGGGCACTGAATGACCACTTGATAGGGAGAGCTTAAAGGAAACAAAACTAACATTTAATAACGAGCACTTTTGAGAATTTTTAGGCGGGCAACTGTAACGTCGCAAGAATAAGCTGCCAGGACCGCAGCAGGGTAAGAGCAAAATGCCGGTGAAATTAGCATATGTAATAAAAATAATAGGGATTTTTATGATCACCGGATTCTTGGCTGCCTCTGTCTGGCAGTACAGCTATGTTATTGATTTTATTGCTGCACCCAAACTTAATATACCCCCGTCCCCTGCTGCAACAGGTGTTACGTCAGGTGGTAATCGTAATTTTGCACCCAAGCAAAATAGAGTTAAACGCAGCACGTACTCAGACAATAAAGGTATTGATAATTATGTACAAGATTCAGCACACGTCACAAACAACATATGGTACCAACACATGACCCGCATTGGTAAGCAGACAACCGAGGATAGCTGTTACGTTTGCTCATTAATACCATACGCCATGAGCGCTTCACGAACATTTGTTGCCACAGAAATAGATGAAAAAACAGCACAGTGCATAATATATTTGGCCCTGTTCCAAACGAAAGGAAGATTTCAAGGAACAGTAGTGCACATGACATGGAAAACACGAGACTCATACCCATATGAAAACAACTTCCTCAAGACCTATCTGAGTTATCACAAGACCAGTTTACATGCTGAAGCATTCAGGTACATAACAAGTGGCCCTGCAAAAGGAGAAACAAAGAAGGTAACACTGCAGTATCTACCATGTGATTGGTACGCAACTGAAGTTCCGGGTAAACAAGGATGCTGGGAGAGGCCGCTACTGACGATAACAGGAAAGGTGTTCCTGGGCAACAGCTGGGAGATAGGAGTGATTGGCAGCAACATGGTAACAAAAGAAACTATCTCAACTATCGAGACACACAATCATCGATGTTGGACGACGTGGATCAAGTATGTACCAATGCTCACGTGGGTAGAAGAAGATGAAGACCCGATAACTATACTACCATTGACTGCGCCTAAAGTATGCTACCAGCATAAAGGAGAGGTGGACGTAGGATATAACACCAATTGTGCAAGCGTGATGGAGTTGCCTGAGGGGGGAGCGGGAACAGTAGTAATAATGGACCATTATTGGGCCTGTGGAGAAAAAGCATATCATACACTGCCTCCCCTGTGGAATGGTGTGTGCACAATGGTACACGTCAATGTACCATCACTAGTGGTACCTAAGAAGCATGTCGATGTGGCGAAATTTCCTAAAATGGACGAAGGGGATAAGAGAAGAAAGAGATCTGCACCACTTCAGAAGGAGCAAGGAAACAGGACCAACAGCAATGATACTGTCCTAAACAGGAGAAAAAGACAAGGAGAGCCATTGACAGGAAATTACCTGTGGGGAAGGTCGGAAACGGAACTAACATCAATACCGCCAGAACACAGACTATTCAGCAGAGCAGCAATGTTCTTCTCCTCAATAATACATCCGGGACTGCAGGCATACGCAAACGCAAAATGGCTCCAAATAACACGGTGGGAAATAATGATGACCATCAATTCAACAGTAAATGGGTTCAACGCAATTAAAGAGGAGCTGCGAGCTGTAAGGATGGTAGCACTCCAGAACAGATATGTATTGGACCTTCTCACAGCAATGGAAGGAGGAGTTTGTGCAAAAATAGGACAATCTTGCTGCACGTTCATACCTGCCAACGATGCTGACAATGGTACACTGACAGAAGCAGTTTCACAATTGGCCCAGATGCACTCCAAAATGATGGACGAAAGTAACGGTGTAAACAAGGATAAGAGCTGGTTTTCACTATTATGGTCATGGATGCCATCTTGGCTGTCAGATGGACTGAAAATAATAGTGGGATGTGCTATTTTGGCTGGAGCTACCCTGATCATAATTAGATTTTGGAAGGCCCGGAAAGCACGCACGACTGACGAGTTGCTGGAAATGGTGGGAATGCACCCCTTAATGCCAGCAGATGACGGCCAGCATACAGGTGTGATAATACAAGAAAGGGAGAAGTTGCGCACCCAAATCATCACCAATCATCTAGACCCACCATCAGTGAAGATTGAGAACCCAAGGAACCCCAGGAGCTACATAGGAAGATGGGTATACTGTACTCCTGGAGGAACATGTGAATACATGTATTGGTCATTTGAAGATCATGTAAACCATTATGGACATCTCGGAGGGATAACTAAGATATGGAGGGTAAGAGGAGATAACGAGAAGGATATGTTTGTGGTCGACAAGTCGACCAGAGGGGGGACTGAAGTGGGAGAATGGAAGACCAGGCTCCCGTCCTTCACCTCTCGCGCTTGGCCTAGAGGGTCACGGCCCAGACACCCGCCGCGGGAAGAGTTTGTCCATTTACCAGACGACCAGGTACCCTGGTACAGGAACATACGGATGTGTCCACCTGCCTGCCCAACAGCCCGCACTGGCCATGCCGACCCCTGCGGCTCGGATCAGCTAGACTAAAAACCACACGTCGTTAGAGATGCCATGACGACCTAGACAACGGGAAGCACATCTGTACAAGTATACACACTTAACATTTCCACACCAATCTACACGAAGAACATACTCAGTGGTCTGACGTAGGCGACAGGCATATTCATGGACGTGCATCTTTATTATTTTTACATAGGCTTTCAGAATGCAGAAACGCAAGATGCATCATGAACTCATCTATAACGCTTGCTCACGCTTCCCTTGAAACCCGTTACCACCATGAGAGGTATAATGGAAACACGATACTGGTCATGGAAATGTATGCTACTATAATCTAAAGCACCTATGCACCAAACAGACTACTTAAGCACCAGGCCCGAGTAGGCCTCAAACAAGAGCTCCCGTGGACATTAACAAAGCAAGAGTCAGGTTGCTGATCCTGCAGAAAGAACCCGATGGAGCAACCAGCCAAGGTCGCAGTGTTGCAAGCCCACATCCAAGAACAAATCATCAAAGGCACGATGTTGCAACCTCGTACTCCGCGTACCAACGTTAAAGTCATATCTACAAATTAAACCAGACACACAGTGGAAAAGCAATATTAATTGTGCAGAATTCTGCCTCAAACACGGTCCCGCCTCACGTGACCAAGCCGAATCTGACGAGATGCCAAAACCCAGGAGAGAAAAGGCGTCTGGGTCCCTCACTACGAGACACAGGCCGAGACACTTGAAAGGCTCAATGGACACCTGCTACAGTGGGAGCGGTCAGCGGGAGCGGTCAGCCTTCCACCTATGAATAAATCCTCACATTGTCTGCACGTACCCATATTGAAACATTGTTGCAAACACAGGTACACCGAGAGCTGGGAACAACGGTGGTCCCAGGCTGGGGAGCTCACGGATGCACCAATCAGAACATGGGGCTCTTATCTCAGACGTCAGTAACATTAGCCAATCCTCAGGAGCCTTCATGTAACAATTCTTATGTATCCAATTATAGGGACAACCCAGATATACCACCTGACTACACCTTGTCCACTAATATCATTCTCTATATGTGTACTATACTAACCCTACCACTCGAGCAACCAATTAAGAGTGGCGATAGGTTTTTTGTTAACTTTCTGAAGTGACGCAAGTAGCGCGTCATAATGCAGTAAAAAGGGCCTGCGAGCCCCACGATTATGTGTGTGTCAGGACGGACGCGTACGCTCCTTGACCCATCCCTGCCGTTTTGTATAAATAAACAGCAGAGTCGCCTTGCTCCTTGTGTGCGTCTCATACTCTATCTCATCTGGGATATACGGGAGGAGTTGGGGCCTCCCTGCCCGGAGGTCTGCGGACGGCCCGGCCGACCCCGGCAGAATTTCCCCCCGACAAGTACATGGCCATGAAGCTTGGGGATGGGATTTCCGCTGGATGAATACCTCGGGGCATGGGGTGAGCTTCTGATCCCAACAAGTTTTGGGGGATGGAGACGGACCACTCGGATGGGAGGGTGGGAAGGATATGGGGGAGGGCAGGGGTGGTAACGGGAGGGGGAATGGGGGGAGCACGGGGTGGAAATGAGTGGGGTGTGGGCAGCCAGGTCAAACCATGGATTTATAATTTGCATTGGGCTCAGAATTGGGATTTTTGAGTGGTAGTCTCAGAGAACAAGGTCGAGGATGATAATGGTTGAAGGACGAGTAGGCACGCTGAACGTTAAGGGCTTGAACTCTCAGAATAAGAGATCTCCCACTAGCAACATGTTTCGCAAACTGCAGATAACAATCCTCTTCTTGTAGAAAACCCACTATAAGCAAGAAGGGAATCAACGATGAAGGGGAAAGAAATTGGGAGAAATTTCTGGGCTTCCCACAAGAGCACTAAGAAAAAGGGGCTAGGCATACTTTTGGGCAAATCACAACACCTCATGGATGTGGAAACCAAGAGGGGCTTTGGCGGGCGGTTTCACGAGGTGAAGGGTACCTGCGAAGGTGAACGGATCACACTGGCTACCCTATATGCACCCAACGTAGGTCAGATACAGTTTCTGAGCCGGGTTTTCAGAGTGATGGATGAATGGGCAGAGGGGGCCATGATACTGGGTGGAGATTTCAATCTTATAATGGTCCTCAATTAGACTGGTGGTCCGGGAAGGGTACAGGGGCTAAGGAGGCTACGAAGGACAACATATCCCTATGGAATCTCCTGCGGGAACATTACTGGGTAGATGTATGGCGCAAAGCATGGCCAGGCCCGGGTGGTTATACTTTCTTTTCTCCCCCCGCACTACACATATACAAGAATTGACCTTCTATTGATATCTGAGGAGGGAGGAGGGGAGGTTGGGGTACCGAGTGTGGAGGCTATTACCTGGTCCGACCATGAACTCTTGGTGGTGAATTGGTCACTCCCAAGAACCCTGAGGACTATTCGATGGCACTGGAATGACACACACCTGAGGTACCAGGTGTTCAGAGACTTTATAAGGAAGGAAATGGTAGCCTATTTTGAGATAAATGACAATGGGGAAACAGAAATGATGATGGTGTGCGAGATGGCAAAGGCCACCTTTTGAAGCCTCCTCATTGCATGGGGGTCCCGACGAAAGCGTAAAAAGCACTGATTGAGAGCAAGCTCTGCGATGACCTGAGAGCTATGGGGGCATGACTTAACCGCAAAGAAGAAAATCAAGAAGCTCTTCTTGGAGAAATGCGGGAGAAGAGACATGCACTACATAACTACATAAGGTCCTCATAGGGGAAGTGGTCAAAAAAGATGAGGTATACACATCAGGTACTATGAAAGGGGGACAGGGTGGGGACCCTCCTGGCACACAGAACAAGGGGATGCAGAAATGAAAGGAAGGTGGGATTCCTTAGGGACAAAGGGGGCAACGTGTGCAAGAGGAGGGAGGAGGTAGTGGAATGCTTTGTGGAATTCTATAGAGAGCTGTACACTAAACGGGAGGATGAATCGATAGAGGACATCTGGACCTACTTGGCTGAGCATCCTCTGCCCCAGCTGATGGGCCCAGAATGGGAGGTATTGGAGGGGGAGGTAACGGAGGAAGAGGTGAAGGGAGCTATTCAGAGATTGAAAACGGGGAATGCCCCAGGGGGCGATGGTTGTAGTGCCAACTTCTATAAACAGCACCAATCTATTTTGGTGAAGCCACTGGCCAGGTTGTTCAATCGAATTAGGGGTCAATATACATTCCCACCAACATTCCTACAGGCTTTAATTGCTGTGATACTCAAACCGGGAAAGGACCTGGCGGAATGTGGTTCATATAGGCCTATCTCCCTTTTGAATATAGATGCTAAGATCTTTGCCAGAATCTGGCATCTCACCTGGAGAGATACCTCCCCACCTGATCCACCCGGCTCACGTGGATTTTGAGTTGGACAGACAAGTTGCCGACAACATGCAAAGGTCTTTTCATTTACTGAACTCGAGGGTGGTCCGGGAAGAGGGGGCTCTTCTACTGGCACTGGGTGCCGAAAAGGCCTTCAATAGGGTCAGCTGGGCCTTCATGGGGGAAGTCTTTACATCTCTGGGGATGGGGCTGGGATAGCTAGGCTGGATGTCGGCTTTATACTCTTCCCTCTCATCTAAGGTGGTGGCAAATGGAATTGAATCAGGGTTGTTCCCGCTGGGCAGGGGCACATGGTAGGGTTGTCCTCTATCCTCCCTTATATATGCATTAGTTATGGAACATTGGGCGACTTTGGGAATCACACTGCAAGATTGGCCTGTTTGCCCAGACGGTGCCTCGGGTGCTGCTAAGTTTGGTGCAATATGGCAACCTCTCGGGGTTCAAGGTCAACCTAGGGAAGCCAGTGGCATTTGTAGTGGGTGATCTGTCCTATACGGAGATGGAATATGTGGGAGGCCTCCACTTTCGAATTCAGAGGGACAGGTTTTGTTACATAGGTGTCCAAGTGATGCAAAGCCCTGAAGGTCTTTTTGCTAATAATTTCTTACCTCTTTGGTCAGTGGTGAAGAGAAATATTGAAAGGTGGGCGGGATCAGGATTCTCATGGATGTAACGCCTCAACCCGGTATAAATGGTGATTCTCCCCAAGTTCTTATTCTTGTTTCAAATGCTCCCGATGCCCAGGACATTTTAGCAGGAGGTGAGGCGAGTCCTCCTGCGGTCTCTCTGGGTGGGCAAGAAACATAGAATCTCCTACGAGGTACTGACAAGGCCAAAGGAAGATGGAGGAGTGGGGTTCCCAGATTTGGAGACATACTATAGGGCTTCTCAATTAAGGATACTAGTAGATCACTTTACTCTGGGAACGGGGAAGCAATGGGTGGCAATGGATAACACGGTCTTATTCCTGGTTACGTTAGATGAATGGCTCTGGGTTCCCAAGGCGCGCATCCCGAGAAGGGTCCTGCAGCACCCGGTACTGGGGTCTTATGATCGGTATTGAAAGAAGGGGGATATTATAGGTGGCTCACAACATGGCCCTCCACGCTGAGCTGTATTTGGGCCCCCCGATTAGGGACAAGATTGATGAACCGAATGCTTTCCAGCAGTGGTATGAGGCTGGTTTTAGCAGGGCAGGACAGCTGTGGGTGGGGGGATCCTTTAGGCCCCTGAAGGACCTATTAATGCTCTGGGGCTGAAAGGAGTTCTCACTGAAACCTCCTGGGGGAACACCCTTATGAGAGACCTAACAGACTTTGAAAAACTCCTCATCTCAAGACGGGGATTTAAAGGGAGTGATATCTCAACTCTACAAACTTCTGCTTTTTGTGAATCCAAGGGATCATCCGCCAGCGCAGACACAATGGGGGAAAGACTTAGGGGAAGAAATTGATGATAGGAGATGGTCCAATATGTGTAGGCGAGCCAACCACTCAAAGTCCTCGCTCCAATACCGACATCAGGCCCTGAAGGTGTTACATAGGTGGCACTACCCTTCACAGAGGATAGCCCGGATGAGTGTGGGGTACAATCCGCATTGTTGGAAATGTCGGATAGAGAAAGGAGACTATATATACATGTGGTGGAAATGCCCAATAGTGCTGACATACTGGGGAGAAGTTTCGTCCTGGATTAAGGGAGTTGGCGGAGTGGTGAGGACCCCATTCCCATGGCTCCATCTTTTTGGGATCGATGTGAGCGGGGAACACAATGAGACTCATGGTGCATATGGTGCAGTTCATGTTGGTGCCAGCCAGGTGTTGCCTGGCCCAGAAGTGGAAAAGTTAAAACATAACTGGGGAAAAAGAATGGATCACCAAAGTCCTTGCAATTTATGATATGGAGTTCCTAACACATCTCGTGGATGAGTCCAAATCGGACATTGAAGGAATGTGGCTTCTCATTTTTGAAAAATATGGATGGGTGGCCTAAGGGGGTGGGGGCATGCCTGGTGGGAGGCTCGGGAAAGACGAACTTCCAGGGGAGGTATGTTACTCAGAAAATATAATGTACGTGATAAACAATGCAAGGTGAATGGGATTGAGCCCAAGGCGCTAGGGTGCATAAACGTAATGTCCTGACTTTATCCTGGAGTGCTAATCATGAGCTTTACTAAGGTTGCAGATATTATTGCTTGATCCATGTCTGAGGGAAAGGGGGGCGGGTTGGGGGAGGGATATTGTTATAATTGTACCTAGTAGAGGAGCTATGATGAACAATGTGTGATGTTATAACCTAAATGCCAATAAACCTTGATATAGGTTCACCTGTCACTGGTGTTAATTGTAGGAGATCTCCAAAAACAATAACATATTTCACTCCAATTAGTTCTTTATGATCATTTTTAAGGACTTCATGCAATCTGAGGCAGTGGTCGAAGTGTATCAAAAGAAGTAGTGGAGCTATGTTCCCTGCTGGCCTGCACCCACTCCCCACAAATCCTATCACCATGTCCCCTCCCACACACAATACACACCACCAAACACTTGCACCTGCTGTTTAAGGGAACGTTCAGTGCAGTGCACTGAAAGTGCAAGTTTCAACTTCTTCCTACACTTTCATTTTAAAACGAAACCATTCCAGAACGGTTTCTTTTTAAAATAAAAGTATAGGAGCTGTGAAAGGCAATTAAAAAAATTAGAGGAGCACTGCTCCCGACCGCTCCCGCTCACTTCGACCACTGATCTGAGGTGAGTTAAAGCCAACATTAGGTTGGAAACCATGCTTACCTCATCTATTAGGAACATTTGCATTTGTTTCAGAATTATGTGTACTTCAGTAGCAGCTTCTGCTGATAGTTTCCAGTACTCTAATTTGTTTTTGTGTTCTACTGGAAGGACAGTAGTCAGTGTAAAGTAACACCTTCTATGTTGTAAGCAGCTAGACCTGTGGGGGCTGTTACAACAGCTGAAAGTTTGTTGTTTATTAAGTTTTGGAGGAATTTGCTGATGATTTTAATTAAGAATGTTTTTCTAGACCCAGCTTCAACCCTTAAATAGAGGTGTTAGGCACACACAATTAGACTAGTGACAGTACAATTTCACCTTTGGTACAAGCCTGTACTACACAGTTAGAGTGGTAGCAGTGGCTGATCAGCCAGACTTAGCTCAAGAATAAGTGAGCAGTATCAAATAGTTACACAAAGGACAGCAATTACTGTGATTCAGGCAAACACTGACTCAAGGTTTCTAAGTAAAAGAATATATATTTATTTACTCAACAGGTGTATAACATGTCACTATTATAAGCAAGTTTAAAATCACAATCTTAATACACCACACCACTTCCCTTAAATTCCATACAAGTTAAGCTCACAAAATGAAGTGGGAGCAAAATGGCACTCCAGCAATTTAAAAGGGAGGGAAAGACAAAGTTATTAGAAATTAAGTCAAACCCACAGGTAAGTACTCAGGGCAATTGAACAAGAGGAACTTCAGTGCGGAGATCAGATAGAAAAGGCTTAAGGCCAAAGTCAATGGGTCAAAAGTCTATTGCTCAAGATCACACAATTCAGGATAGTTTGCGGTAAAGTTTGTGGCACGGTTTCTGGACGAGGTTGGTTGAGAGAAAAGTTAGTTCAAAGAGAAGAGAAGGACAAGCCCTCGGATTGGAGACATATTTCAAACACTTTCACCGCGAATGAACGAAACGAGCAACCGGATTTGCACAGTACCTTAAAATGGAGAGGGAGCTGTAGCTGAGGCGGACGTTCCTGGTGGTTCCTGCAGGCTCACGGTTCCTGAAGCGACTGTCGAACTGAAACGAAATAGGAAGCTGGAGGGTCCTGCGCCACCGCTGGAAGAAGCCAGCAGCAGAGCAAAACAACAAACAAAAGGTGCGCTCCTTAAAACCCAAGCAGGGTCCGACCTTCCTGGCTATCCGGCCCACAGTACCTCTGTACAGTGAATTCGACCAGAGGAGGGGTCCTTGCTTGTAGTTTGGGTGAACTGGTTGGTCCCACTAGCTCAAGGGAAGAAGTTTCCTGGAAGATCTTCTCTGTCGCCAGATTTGAAGATTCGGACCTGCAGCAGGGCTTCACTGCGCAGTTCAGTAATTGTAGGGGTCCTCTTCAGCTCCTCGTAGGTTCTTTCATTCCAGTGGCGACTCTGCCATTCCAGTCCCGGAGACCTGCTTTTTATGCAGTTTTCCCCCATTCATACAACCTGGCTGTCAATCACACAGCAGGGTGGCTGTCCTGGCAGGAGAGTCACCTAGCCAATCAAACAGAAGTGCGACTTTGGTTACCAAGGGATCCCACGGCAGGGTATCTGAAGACCACTCCCTCACATCCTGCCTACCTAGATTTTCAAGCGCCTTAAGGAGGGCTTCTGTGCAGAAGCCCGCGAAAAGACAGTGAACAAAGGAATCATCCCTGGTTTGGCGCACACAGAAAAACACGAGAAAGACTTTAACAAAAAGAAATGGCGAATAAACCCAGCCGGAGCCAAAATAAAATGTATTTGGTCAAGTGGGTTTATGTTCGAGGCTAATATAATAGCCTAAAACATTACCACATTTATGTAAGATAATTGCGGCAGAAAAGTTAGGGTAGTACCACTGCCACCAGACAAGTCTTGATGTAATGCGAGCGAAACAAGGCTCCAAGAGACACAGACAAAAAGGGATAAGAATTAACCCTCTCCAGTACTACATGTAATATGGTGTGTACTGGGTCTGTGGTTTAAAGTGACTAAAGTAAAGTTAATGGCAACTTATTATCTGTTCTGAGGGACAGTAGTCAGCCCCAGTAAATGGAGTCAGTGGGAAGTCTCAAAGACAACCCTGTGTCACTGCACTGAGGGTGCTGTGTAACACACATGAACAATAGGAGGCCCTGGCGTAGGTGAGGCGCCAGTGCTCAAGATCACACAAAAGGTGAAACCACACACAGCAAAACACATGTAAGAGTGGGAAAAAAAGGCTCATAAGGTTTATCATTTTGACATGATGAACATGAGGGTCTTATTCACAGACAGAGGTATCGTGTGCTCCACACCTGGCATGTGTTCACTAAGAGCAATGCTAGTGATACACGCCATGGCACTTAATGTAGCAGTATGAGTCATCCCTGTTAATCCATTGATTTCATTCATGGCATTACAGTGCCCTCATGAACAGTGCCTCAGATTACCAGAACACGCTGGAGAGTGCCCACTGATTTCATTTTTAAACCTGTGGTGTCCTACGAGTTGGTTGCAGACACAATACTCTCCCTAGATCTAGAGGGTTTACTGGTGTCCACAAAAAGAATTGTAGTACTAGGTACTAACCCCCACGGGTGCCAATGACGCACCATGTTGTGTATTGATTCCACTGTACCCCTGAAACAATTGACGGGTGCAGAACCTTTTGAGGTTGACAACAATGATGGGGAGATCATCCTCGAGATTTGCATACCTTGTGAGATAATGGTACAATACCGAAGAGTTCAGAGCCCCCTCATGAATGTTGTCGCACCACCCCCATTCAGCCAGGCAGACTTACAGTACGTCCCCACACACTTATGTAAAAACAAACCCACATGATGTAGGGATGCTAATAGAAGTGACCCCTGTAAAAATCACACCCATGGTGGGGGGAGTACTCCTACGGGTGAAAAAATGCCCGCTGTCCAGTGAAGCAGAGGAGGGGATCAGGGAAACAATACAGGCCTTGCTACAGCAAGGGATAATAGTACTCATTGCCTCACTATGCAACACCCTATCAAAAAGGCAACAGGAGGCAGTTGGAGGATGATCCAGGATCTCCACCCCCCTTAATGACCTGGTACAGAAGGAGTTTCCACTTGTCCCCAAACCAGTGTCCATTTTGTGCAGCATGCCCAAAGAGGCAACTCATTTCTCTGTTGTAACTAAATAGATTTTGTATAGCGCATCACTTACCCAAAGGTTTCAGGGCGCACAAAAGGACAAAACAACAAGCAATAAATCAGCTCAGTATAGGGGGAATTGAAAGGTCACTTTGGATAAGATGACCAGCAGAGTCCTGTCAGATGTCCGGGTTATTCAGGTACTTAATTTAGGCGTCAAAAAGAAATGTCTTGAGACGCTTTCTGAACTGCTGCAGTGTTACACATTGTTTTAGGTAAAGTGGAATCGCATTCCTGTTTTTTGGAGCTAAGGTGGAAAAACTTGCTCTGCCCAACTTCTTCAGAATTATGCGTGGTTGGGTCAGTAGCATCTGACTATTAGATCGCAAGGCACGCTTTGGTGTGGCCATTTTTAGCCTAGATGTAAGATATTCCGGAGCATTACCTGAAAAGCATTTAGAGTTTAATCGCTGCTCTATTCAGAGCCAGAGTCGTTTTTTCCGATATTCTGTGATGTGGGATTGACACCTCAACCCACATACAGCCTGAACTGCTACATTTTGTATGGTCTGAAGGCTCCTGATATCACCTTTGGAGGTTCCGGCAAAAATGCTGTTGCAGTAGTCTAACTTTGTGTTAATTACAGCTGCTTCAATTGACGATCTATTAACTTCTGATAAATAAGGACATACAAGGTATGTGAGGAAGGGACATGATGATTTAAGATATTACACATACTTCTGAAAAGTCAAGTGAACATCAAAGAAAACTCCAAGGGTCGTTACATGTTCGGATACCAGAATGTTATTACCACCTATTTCAAAGGCGTCCAGGTTTTTTAGCCTGTGGGGTGTACTAATCACCAGTGACTCTGTTTTCTTGTCATTAAGGGCAAGGGCGTTTAGGGCCATCCATTTCTGGAATGCCTCATAGATCCCATTAATAGTAGCCATATCATCTATATAAACCCCAGATAGTTTAATAACTATCTGGGTGTCGTCGGCATAGTTGGCAAATTGCATGCCCATATATTTTAGCAAGTCACATAGGTATTTGATATAAATGTTAAAAAGTATTGGGGACAAACATGATCCCAGAGGGACACCACACGTAACAGGGACTTTCTGAGTCTGTGCGGTTCCCTTGGCTACACAGGCACATCTGGGGACAAGGACAGATTTTAGCCATGCCACTGTGTCTGGGTAGCGTAGACCTATTTTCTGAAGTCTCTCTGCTAAAACATTATGATCTACCAAGTCAAACGCAGAAGAGAGGTCCAACAGAAGCAAAAAAGCAGAACTTCTTCTATCAATAATTTCCGTTATACTGGCCTTCAAGTCTAAAAGGGCTGTCTCGGTTCCATGGTTGATTCTAACACTGGACTGCTCATTGACCAAGAGGTTATTAGTTTTTTTTTTTTTTATTTATTTGCCTTTAGTTCATTTACAAGAATAATTTCAAGTAGAACCTTTGCAAAGGAGCAAGTTAAAATCCATGTATAAAGAGAGGAAAATTTAAACATTTGATTTTACATTATTTTACATTATCACACAATACTTTAAAATGCTTTAAAATACAATTTAAAATACAAGTGAAAAAAAATAAAAAGATATACCAATCAGTTTATCAGCTCAGCATTTCATTCTCCAGTCAGAATAAGTTCTTTTTCTATATGCTTACAAAAACGTACTAATTCATAGATTAAACGGTTGTGAGTTCCTTGCATCATGCGAGACCATAAAAACTCAAGGCAATCTTCAAACCCTATATCAACAAATTTCATAAATCTTGCTGTACGTATTTTGTTAAAATGGGGACAATAGAGAATGAGATGCTTCATTGTTTCATATGGTTCGTTACACTCATCAAATCGACATCCCACAGCAAATGTGGTGGTATTTGTTCGCCAATTCTTTATTCTATCTCTAGTATGATAAAGATTAAATCTAAATCGAATATATGCCTTCCTGGTAATTTCACAGGGGAATAAAGTGATATGTGCATAACGAGGGATGCGCTGTTTAACAAAGGCACCATATTCTTCATAAGATTTATAAGTCATAATCCGATCAATAGTTAGTTACGCACCAGTCTAAATCAAAAAGTTTTTTTTTTTGCATAGCACGGGCGAAGATGGATATCATTCACTGTAATATTCACTTCACTTAAAAGTTGTTGCATTTTCAATTGATAATTATAAAAGGAAGGAGGACAGTGGGTACCCAGCATCTTATACAAATCCGCATATAGCGAATTATTCGGTGGATAATTCATTTTTGCAAAATGAGATAACTGTCTCCATTTCCATCTAGACGATAGTGCCACCAATCCCAATTCATGGCGTATGATGGCATTTGGAATGGACATAGGCAAGAACATTGCTGCTTTTAAAAGTGAGCCTTGTACACAATCCAACATATTGGACATATCACACAAACATATATCTAGTGCATAAAGAATAATACTCTCAGTCTTCAGGGACATAAATTCAATTAACGGAGTTAATGAGAATTTGCAAAACCGGGTATAAATCCTTTTCATTTGCGAAAGGAGTGTCCTGGTTTTGGATTTGATTATGTCTGTCCATACCTTGAAAGAGGTTATTAGTTTCAACAAACATTTGAAGCTGTGTGTAAGCTATCTTGTCCAAAATGTTGAGTATAAACGGAACATTGGTGATGGGGTGATAGTTTTCTGGCACCAGGGGGTCTAGGTTGTCCTTATTTAAAAGTAGAGTAATCCAGGCCTCCTTGATGTCAGTGAAAACAACAGCCTGGTTGAAAGAGCGGTTAACACGTTCTGTAACCCATGGCGTAAGGGTATTTGCAAATTATTTAAAGAGTGTGGTAGGGAAAATATCCCCCTTACACGATGTGGGCTTAAGCCCTTCAATAATCACCAAGACCTCTTGCTCCGTCATTTTGGTGTAGGTGAAAGGTTTTATAGTTTGATCAGGATCCTCCAAAGCTAGAAGCATTGAGTCCTCAGTCAGACAATCTTTTTTCTGATTCGATCTTGATATGATATGATATGATATGATATTTTATTTATATTGCGCTCATACATGGGTGTTTCAGAGCGTGACCAGGCAAAGTGAGGGGGAGCAGGGGAGAAAAACAAAAACAAACAATCTTACGAGGCCCAGTGACATTGAGAACGTGCAAGTACATGGGGAAGGGAAAGGGGGTAAGTGCAAGGAAAAAAGGGGGGAGGTAAGTGCAGAGCATAGGAGAAACAAGATAAATAATAAGTTAGTGGATAAATTAATGAATAAATAAGGATGTTCAAGAGCAGTGGTAGTGCAGCCAGTGAAGGGTAATGTGCAGAGCAAGTCAGATAGGGTTAATCTGAATAAGTGCAGAGAAGGAGTGGGGGAGGAGCTGTATGGGTACAGATACAGGCTCCAGTGCAGGGATTGCCGGGAGCCCATGCAAGAGGTGACCGGGTGGGCAGGTAACTGAGCCCGAAAGGGCCCAGTTAGAAGATGAGGCAGTGCCAAGAGAGAAAAGCAGATCAACAGGGGAGGAGAGTGGCAAAGAGGAAGGTCTTGAGGAGCTTCCAGAACGGTAGATGGTTCTCCTCAAGTTTCAGGGTGGCAGGGAGGCAGTTCAAAAGGGAGGCCCCGGCCGCGGACAGAGATCTGCCCCCAGCTCGTTTCTTTGAAAAACGGCTGACCCTGAGGGAGTTAGAGGAAGAGGAGCAAAGGGCTCGAGAGGGGAGGTATTTACGGAGGGATAGTTGAAGATATTTTGGGTCCAGGCCCCAGAAAGCCTTGTGGACAATGCAACAGGTTTTAAATGTAATCCTTGCATGCACTGGGAGCCAATGGAGGGATTTCAGAGCTGGAGAGATACGATCCCGGGACTTGAGGCTGAGGACAAGTCTTGCAGCCCTGTTCTGGATTAGTTGTTGAGGGCGGAAAGTGGAGGCAGGTACATTTAGAAAGAGGCTGTTACATTAGTCCCGCTTAGAGAAAATCGGAGCTTGGGATACAGTGAGCTTCTGAGGGAAGGAGAGGAAAGGAAAGGTACCTCTGAGGAGGTGTAGTAAGAAGTTGGATTTTTTAGAGACTTCGGAGATGTGTGAGGGGAAGGATAGTGTGGAGTCAACGATGACCCCTAGGTTCTTTGTTTCGCAGGTAGGCGCAGGAGGAGGGCCAAGGGAGTCAGGCCAGAGAGTGAGGGGAAAGGATGGACAAGGTGTGCCAATGAGGAGGATGTCAGTTTTATTAGCATTCAAACAGAGATCGTTAGCGGCACACCAATTTTGATGAAGCTGAATCTTCTGACAGAAGCTATCAAGTATATCCTGGCACCAGTCAGTATTACTATTTAACCTGCATTCAATAATATGGCATTTAAGCTCTTTAAGAACTAGGAAAAGTTCTTTAGATTTTATGAAAGCCTTTTCAATTCTATCATTGAGAGATGATCGTTTAGACTCCACTGTAAGATCCTTATAATCCTTGACCATTATTTTAAAGGCTGCAAGAGCAGAAGAGGTGGGGTGGTTGTGCCATTGGCGTTCACATTTCCTTTTCTTTTTCCTAGTGGAAATTAATTACAGGGAGAAGCAAAGTTTGTATCCTTTTTGTTTCTCATTTTTTACAAAGCAGAGAGGGGCAAGGATGTCAAACACTTTATTTGTAGCATTTCTAAAAGCAGCAGTAAATTCTTCCAATGGCAATTTAACATCTAGGGTCCTCATCTTGCTTGATCTCTCTGTCTTTGACACTGTCAACCATGCCATCTTGCTCAACCATCTCTGTTGTAACCTGGGTATCACTGGTCATGCTCTGGCTGACTTCTTTCCTCTCTGACCGACCCTCCCAGGTCCAACTTGGGTCCTTCCTCTCTGCTATCTTTTTCTCTACCTGTGGTGTCCCCCAGGGGTCTAATCTCTCTCCCTGGCTGTTCAACCAATACATGGCACTCCTTGCCCCCCGCATCACCTCTTTCTGCCCCAACTTTCAGTGCTATGCGGATGACACCCAGCTCATTTTCAGGCTACCCTCGTCCTCCTCCTCTGCCATTGGTTCCAGCCCAGTTCCAGCTGCAGTGATCACCTTCTACTCACGTCAAAGGTCAGAAAACACATTAATATTACTGCCATACAACTATTTTATCACTCGGATTGTGCACTTGGCAGGCCTTAAGACAGGCATAAAGGAAGTTCTGGGGCACTCTAACCTTCACACACACATTTCACTCACTCCCCTGGTGACCAGCCGGCTTTAAGCTCTCCACCCTCGTTTTGAACTATAATTTATCCCTCCCAGCACCTCGCAATACAAATCACCTGATTTTTGCTTCTACAATGTACCCTGTCTGTCCTCTTTGAACATCTCCGGACTTGTTACTTTGGGGTTGGTGGTCAAAGGGCGCCTAGCACCATGGAATTCAGAGGTCTGGAGTTTTAGTCAGTTATATGGACTATAACTCGTGGTCGCCTGTGGATGGGCCATGCTTTGGACAGTGTAAGGTAACATGCACACCAGGCGTCGGTCTGTGATCGTGGCCTTGTAGGGCACATTTCTCTTGAACATCTTTGGAACACTGTTAGAACAATGACTAGGCGATGTGGCAGATGTGGCAGTTGTGGCTGTGGGCTGTCCTCATGGGAGCTCGGGCATGACTGGGGATTTCTCTTATCTCGTGATTTGGGTCTAGTGCATGCAATTCCGCATTTACTGTGCAGGCCTTCCCTTCTACCTATGGTTACTAATATCTAAGCAAAATAACAATGCTGCTTACGTCTTATGCTGCACTATGTGATAGACTATTTTTGGTTACATTGAAGTAGGGTCCTGTAAAACTCGGAGGTGGTCCTCCCACCATCTTGCCTCCCTCTTGGCCCATCATAGTGCTTCAAATGCATCTCACCTCACTGTAAAGCAACTGGGGGGTTAAAACAGGGCTGCCCCCTTCCCAACACTTGTTCCATAAGTGCCCTCTGTTGATAGTATCAAAGGCTTTCGATAGATTTACCAGAGCTCTATACAACAGTAAACTGTCCCTATTCCATCCCCTTTCTCAAAAGATATTGAAAATAAGGCCATTTAGAGAGGTCAACATTCCCTTTCAAAAGCTGATTTATTTTTTATCCAAGATTCCATTCCCTTCAGCCCGATTTCCCAATTCTTTCAAGACAGACCCTTAGTTTACTGTCTGCATCGAGGAGGGCGATTTGACGGTAACTTGCAGGATCCATCCGATCTTGAAGGTTGGGAATATTGTAGCTGTCCTCCAGCTTGGGGGACAGCTTTGGGAATGTACCACAGCTTTAGATAGGGTGAGGAGAACCACAGCTCAGAGATCTATATTCAATTTCAGAATTAGATTCATCAACCCATTGCGCCTTGCCGCCCTCGATGTGGAAGCCTTCCTTTGTCAGTTCTAACTTCCAGGGGGTTTGATCGTACCATGGCCTTCAACTGGATTCCTATAAAGATCCTTAAAATGTGACAGCCAGACAGTGTCAGACATTGAATTGCTTTGGGAAAGGGCTTGCCGACCATCATCCTCATTCACTAAGGCCCAAAGATTCTGAGTGATTTTAGTTACTATCGTTTCCAACATGAATTCTCCACGTCTTTGGGCTTTTAGCAGGTGGTTTGATCTTGCCCAATTTTTATAAACTGAAGTAAGCCTCCTTTTTTCCTGCTGCATTTCAATTATAGAATGGCAGCTGTGTTTCAGAACATGAATATTTTTCCTTAGCTCATGTTTACACAGCCAAGTTTTCTGATCGAAACCATGCTTATTGGAGGATATTGGTCCTACTCCCCATGTGTATTGGTCTTTCCAAGTTCCATATGAAATCTTGGAAGTTTAATGCAACACACACTCATTCGAGAGAAGTACCTGTCAGAGAGTTGGTACTAGAGTTATGCTATAATTGCTCCTACCTGTTTGCACATTGCATTTTTAGCCTAAATTGTGATTTTGAATCTAGGTGAACCCTGATGCTATAATTGCTCCTACCTGTTTGCACATTGCATTTTTAGCCTAAATTGTGATTTTGAATCTAGGTGAACCCTGATGCTATAATTGCTCTGTTTGCACATTGTATGTTTAGCCTAAATTGTGATTTTGAATATAGGTGAACCCTGATGCTATAATTGCTCCTACCTGTTTGCACATTGTATTTTTAGCCTAAATTGTGATTTTGAATCTAGGTGAACCCTGATGCTATAATTGCTCCTACCTGTTTGCACATTGTATTTTTAGCCTAAATTGTGATTTTGATTCTAGGTGAACCATGATGCTATAATTGTGCCTATCTACTTGCACGTTGCATTTTTAGCCCAAATTGATTTTTAAACCTAGGTGAACCCTGCTGCTATAATCGAGCCTACCTGATTGCACATGCATCTTAGCCTATTTCACCCTAGCAAATTTTGATTTTAGGTGAACCCTCATAGGCCACATTTGCCATCTTGATTGTACCTTATAGTCGCTCACTGGCCACATTTGCCTTCTTGACTATGCCTCTTACTGTTCGCAGGCCACATTGACAATTTTGTGTACCTTAGGATGCATTACAGCCCACTCTGAATTAACATGTTCCTGCCTACCACTAGCCAGGGCCACCCTACCCAATTTGACTGTGCCCACCACTACCCCAGCCCTCCCAGCATACAATCATGCCCATGACCCCTGCAAGCTCACCGTTGCCACTACTAGGTTGCTCTCTCTCATTGCAACACTTGCTGCTCTCCAACTTTACACCACACTCCACCCCCTCACATCACAAAGCCCCTTCCCCAATCCCACGCTACCCACTGCCCCGGATACCTCACAAACACACGCACCTCTAAAAGACGCACCCACCGCACCCTGCATCACAATAATGTATAGACTGGATAGACTTAGAGCTCACACACTGACTGCAGAATTCAGCACACAACCACCTCCCATAGAACACAGAAACTATAGATTAATAATAATAATTTTGCATTTATATAGCGCTACAAACCCTCAGGTATCTGAGTGCTGCTTATTATTACCCACGGTGTGTGGTGCTCATTTATCGACCTTGAAAGGATGAAAGGCTGAGTTTGGCACTGCTGGGAATCGAACCTGCGTCAGCAAGCTCGGCACGGATGTCAAAGCGAGCGCTCTACTCGCTGTGTCACTTGACCAGATTGAGCTCCCTCACCATTTCCAAACACATCCCTCGCACTGAACATCCACATACCTGCAAACAACCACTCACTAACCAAACCATACACCACAATGTCACCACACATAACATATCAGACACATCCACCACCCACACCTCCTCAAAGAAACTGCACACACCTCACATCAAAATTGCCCTCCTCAATGTCCGCTCCCTCCCAGCTCATGCATCTGATATCCATGACCTCATAACCAACAACAACATTGACCTATTAGCCATCACAGAAACATGGTTACATGAAGCATCAGGCTCCGCCGTTGCACTTGCACTACCACCTGGCTTCACCATACTCAGACAGGACCTGATCGAATAGGAGGCGGAGTAGCCATCATCTACAAGGAGAACCTCCAGCTCCGACCTGTCAGTCACCCCTCAACCAACAACTATGACCTCTTATCGGCCAAACTCACACTGTCACCAAACAGCACCATCAATATTCACTTACTATACCGCCCCCCAGGCAACACCCTAGACTCCCAGGATAACATCATTCACATCCTCAGCAATAATATCAAAAGCTCCACTAAGACCCTCTTACTAGGAGACCTCAATCTGGGATTCAATGATGCTAAAGACAAACCTGCGGTCTCCCTCACCAAGGAACTTAGTGACCTAGGCTTCACCCAGAAAGTAGAAAGTCCAACGCATGCCAAAAGCCGCATTCTAGATTGGATTGCGGACCATAATTGCCTCTCTACTATCACTTCCAACACCTCACTGCCCTGGACCGACCACAACTGTATCGAATTTTCTGTTCCTATCACCAAAAACCACAAAACCCTGACCCCGGCTCTCGCTGCACAAGTCAGAAGCTCTAAAAATCTTAAAGAGAATAACCTGCGCCCCTACCTCAACACCCCTGAACAAACACCCCCATTCGCAAATGACCCCAATATTCTAGCAGACATCTACAAAGATGTCATCACTAAATCCATCAATGAAATAACACCACTCGAAGTGAAAAAAGAAAAGAAATCACTACACACCAACTCCTTGTTCACTGAAGAGCTGCACTCAATGCGCTCCCACAAAAGAGCAGCACTAAAAAACTGGCAAACCAACCCCTGCAGCAATGGCAAAAACAAATTCAACTTAATCTCCCAGCAATACAAAACAGCCATCACCGCTGCCAAAGCCAACGCCTTCAACACACGTATCTCCAATGCCAAATCGCACTCCAAAGAAATCTTCGCCATTTTTAACAAACTCATCTCCCCCCAATACACCTGATGAAATAATCAAATATGAAGCTTGGTGTGCTAGTATCCAAGCTGCCATGCTACACAAAATGGACCTTCTCCAAAAGAAAATCAAAGACCATTGCAAAGCATTACCTCAACAGACAGGAACCAAGCCTACCAACTCCACACCCGCCTCATCTAAGCCCACCCACCATACCTGACTTCTCTTTCAGGGACGTCACTGAACCAGAAGTCATCAACTTAATAAAAAATCTCAAACCCTCCCCTTGTAAAGGCAATATATGCCCCCCAAAGCTCATCAAAGACTGTGCAGACTGCTTTGCGTCGCTCTTTACGGCATTCATCAATGCATCCTTTAAATCAGGCATTATCCCAGCGACCCTCAAAGAGGCCTGGGTCCGACCCCTCCTAAAAAAATCTACCCTCGACCCCCTACAACCCAACAATTACAGACCGATAACTGCAGGGCCATTCCTCTTGAAACTACTGGACAAACCCACACACTGCCAAATCCAACACTTTCTGGAAACCCATTCCATCCTTGGGACCAGGCAATCAGGCTTTCGGAAAGGACACGGCACCGAAACAGCCCTTGTGGATCTGAAGAGTCAGATCACCCAAATCATGGATAAGGGCAAGCCAGCCCTACTGCTCCTCCTAGATCTATCAGCCACTTTCTATCTGGTTGATCACAAGACCCTCACCTCACACCTCACACACTCAGCCAATTTCTCTAAAGAACCAGCTCTCTGGGTCACCTCATTCCTCGAGGGAAGAGCCATTAAAGTGTTCTCGGATACTGCCAATGCCACAACCACTACAATCCATTGCAGGGCCCCTCAAAGATCCTGCACTGCACCCACACTTTACAACTTGTTCACTAAACCTCTCTTCGACAAACTCGACTCAGATAGTATCACATACACGAACTACGCGGACGACACACAAGTACTACTACCACTCTCAGGATCATACCACGAAGACGCCAAGGCACTCCACACAATCTACTCCATCATCCAGGCATAGATGGCAGTTAATGGCATCTGCCTTAATGGAGACAAGACTGAAATCATGCTACTAGGTCAACAGAGCACCCTAGACAAACTGGACAAACTATACGCCAACTTCTCCATTGACAACTCTATCATCCCCGTATCCACAGCGGTCAAGACTCTGGGAGTATACCTAGACTCCTCACTATCAATGACCAGACAAGTCAGCGCAATCACTTCCTCATCTGCGCACACCACCAAACTCATAAACGCCATCAAGCCATACCTCTCAAAAACAAACTGCATCTCAATAGCCGGAGCAACCATTGGAGCCAAACTGGACTACAACAAAGCCCTCCTAGCAGGCACATCGGCAAAAAACCTAAACAGACTACAAGTCACACAGAACAATGCTCTCCGGGCCGCTCTTAGCATCCCAAGAAGAGAGCATATCTCCCAGGCCAGACACTCAGCCCAATGGCTCCTGGTCAAAGAGCGAATCACATTCAAAATCCTCACTCTCACACACAAATGTCTCTCGCTTTCCGCCCGGCCCTACCTATCAGAGACCAAATCCAAACCCTCTTCCTCACGTCCCACCAGGACGCAATACAGCAACTTACTCCACATCCCACTCATCAAAAAAGCCAAAGCCGGTGGCCTAAGCTTCCCCTACATTGCTGCCAAGTCCTGGAATGCTCTACCTGCAGACATTAGAGCCGAGAACTCACTCCGGATTTTTCGTAGGAAACTGAAAACCTCTTTTTTTGCACGATAATATGTGACACTCGCTAACCTATGTAAATATTCTGCACTGTAAATTTGTACAAATGTCATATTTGACCACCGACTTTGTACCTAGACAATCTGTTCCCCCCACAATTAACTAACACGTTGTTATTTGGGCCAACCATAGCTCTTAAGACGGTCATAGATAACATTGCAGTTACCATGCAGTGTTCACTGTTATTGTTCCTTATTGCCAAAGACTTACAACCAGCAAACATATCCCGTGAGAAAAACAGGTAGTCTGTGACTGAAATAGACCAGGCTTTTTTCCACGTTATCGCGGGGGAATATCTTCCTCTATACAACCCTTTGTCATAAGGCGATCCCACTCCTGCATAAACGTAAGCCACTTGGCCCCATTCTCCCTGGACTTAGCACTGATAGACACAACGTTATTTGATGAAAGACAGTATGAATTTAGATCGCCTGCCAAGATCGTTTTAAGAGAGCCCCCTGACGATATTTCTAACAATACTTCAGACAAGCTCTCCAAGAGAGACTCCAAGCTGGAACTCATGGGATCCAAATACAAATGCACTACTTCCCAAGTCACAATGACCCCTCCCACTTCCAGATGTAGCCTTGCAGCTATGATACCTCATTGACTTTTGGAGACCAATTCTAGCTTCTTTATTATCGAATAACGGGGAGAGATTATAAGGCCTCCCAATGGACGGCCCCCATTACATTTTGATGGACCCTGTTCCATTATCTAGAAGCCATCTACTTTGGCATAGTAAGCTTGTTTGTCTTTCCCTCCTGTGTTCCAACTCCCTTGCCTGGTTGCGCTTGAAACACTTGTGTAAAGGTGCATTATGAATAACATATCAATCAATGAATCTCCTACAGTAAGATCAGATCATAATTGGCCAGTAAGTCAGATTTTGTGATATGATTTGTAAAGCTCCTATAGCCCCTAGAGTTGCAGATGAGAATATCGAAGTCCTGAGCAGCTAGAGAGATACCATGCTGACTCCCAATTTCTGGAAAACCTAGGGGAGTTCTTATTTGCTTGGCCCACCCGCAGAGTTTTAAGTTCTCTAGCAGTTGTTTCATTGGGAGACTTCAGCGATGGATCTCTCGTACTCTTCCATGTTGAGTTCTGTCAGTCCATTGAGACCCTGCTCTGGAGCTTGGGCTTATTGGTCAGGATGCACAGCCGAGATTCAGGAATTGCTCACATCCTTCAACAAGACCATTTACTCCCAGTCTAGATTTCAGATCAACTTCTACTCTATCAGTGGACTCTTCATGAAGAAGATGAAAGTAATATATGTCGTATGTTGAGAATAGGAACACATCTGGGATTCTGAAGTAATCTGCAGAATTGTGTTTCTATTCAATGCTCTGCGGTCAGATATGGAGGGCAATTGCTTTACCCACAGTCTACAACCTGCGAATAACATGGGGCTTTTCTCAGTTATTTTCACAGCAGAGGGCCCCCATCCATTGATTTTGGTGCTTGGGCCATAAAAACTGGGCACAATGATTAAACTGGCACAGGTGAGGAAGGAGTCGGTTTTTGTGTAGACCCGTTTCTTGCTTCCAGAATGAACTACAGAGAGAACCTCCGTCTGCATTGCGTAGACAAGGTTTTGGTTTTGATGTGGCCTACAACCGCACTTTGGACATTTTTCCCAGAATAGAAGATGGGTTCCCATCTTCTTTGGGAGACCATCATATTCTGGTCCTTAGCCGCCTGGCTACATTGCAGTTGGTCTAAGATGGTAATAGAATCTGCATTGCTATTAATTTTATGTACTTCATCACAGTTATCCTTTGCAAAATGGGTCTGACAGCCTCTGTGAAGTTTGTTTACTCAGTCGAGTCTTTCATTCCTGGATCCATAAATTTCTGTTTTGCGGGAATCGAAGATGTATTAATTTCCCTCTCCTTAGGCTGTAGCTCAGAGACTTGCCAGACTATTTTCAGGACACAAGATTTAATGCTGAGATTGAAGGGCGGTCAACTTAACCTGCTCATCCATATCGCGTAGAGCTCCATGAAGAGCCTGCTGTGGATCCAATCTGGCACCAGAGATGGAATAGAGCTAAGTGGGAGATGCTCAGTTAATATAGAGGTGAGAACTTCTGAAATCACTAAGGACAACTCAATCCAAGATAGATCGTCGTGATCTGCCATATTGACTTTTATTAGGGAAGTATTGACCTGAACTTCTACGACTTCAATTCCTCCTTCCTCTAATTGAGACACTGCTTCAAGAATGCTCCCATCAGTCATGAGGAGTCCCTCCTGTACTCCATTTTGAGAGATGGACAAAGCCACATCAGAACAAGGACCAAGCACCTGAAAGATATCAGTCATAATCCCTTGTTGACATGTCAGTGTTACAATAAGGGGAGTGCCATTGCCACAAATAGCCCCACTACCCCCCCACTAGATTTTCAGCGGAATTCTCATATAGTCAGACAGTGATTGTGCTGCACCCCTGCAGTTTCTTCCAGTCACCTTTTTCTGGCCAAGAGGTTTTCTTTACCGGCTGTAGTTTAGGAGTCAGGGCTTGATCCAGATGGTCAAACCTCACCGTTTGACACTTTACCACCCCTCCCCCAAGTTTGTCAGACTTATTCAGTGTGCCCACGGAGGTAGCAGAGAGTAATTCTGAGTTGATGTTTAAATTACCCCTCACCAAGGGCAAATTATTACAATGATTCTCCTTCAGCACAGCCGATAGGACAGCGGTCCACAGTCTTCTCACTGTTAGGCCCATTAGAAACAGGTCTGTGAATATAATTAGCTGAAGAGATTTTTTGTCAGAGTTCTCCTCTTGGTTTGCAGACTTCAAGGGTTTGACCCGTAGTGTAGGAGAGCAGGTATTCCTAATAATGTACTTCTCTGGTTGGTGTTACAAACAGAGGAGTCAATTAATTGGAAGACTGTCACTGGATGCAACACGAGACATTGGAGGCTGCAGGGAAACAAGATCAATTAGTACACTGTAAATGGCAATGCACACTGTATACTGTAGATTCTTGGTTTAAGAGAACTGACCAGTGACAAGCACAGCAAAACGGAAATAACAGTGTGGCAAGGTGACAGTAGGTGCAGGAGCTGGCTAATGAGGTAGCTCTGAAATGAGATACCCAAACAGTTTGAATGTGACTACAGGATGGTTTGGTATTCACCCTTAGGCAGATAGTGAGAGGTAGTGAGCCGCCAGGCAAAGCCGCGACGAGAGGCCAGAGGACAAGGCCTGCACTACTCTTTGCAGCTCTTCGCTGCCCGAAGTCTACCGTTCGCCGTGGAACCCTGCCCGATTTACAAGGTAAGGAGTCCCTAAATCCTGAGCTGCTCAAAACACGCGCTTCCAGACTTCAGCGTCTGCGTGCCCGCACCCTCACATGTGCACTGCTCTCAAAACCCATGCCCACAGACGTTTGCAACACACGCCTGCAAACCAGATCCCTGAAGCCATCCCCCAGCCTTAACGTTCCACCCTCAGCAATTCATAAATCCCATAGGCTGCGCCACACTATGACCCCGTGCCCACACAGTATGCACGGCCCTGACCACAATGCAACTGCAACAATGGCTAAGACTATCGAAAATGCGCCCCCCACCACTTCAATGTGTAATTCTTCTACCACAACCAGGCTATCCACTGATGTAAATGCTACTTTACCTGTGTCTAGGACCCTAGAAAATGTGCCCCCCACTACTTTGAATGTGAATACCGCAATGTGCAATTCTTCTACCACAACCAGGGAATCTACTGATGTAAATGCTACTTTACCTGTGTCTAGGACCCTAGAAAATGTGCCCTTCACTACTTTGAATGTGAATACCGCAATGTGCAATTCTTCTACCACAACCAGGCTACCCACTGTTGCAAATGCTACTTTACCTGTGTCTAGGACCCCAGAAAATGTGCCCCCCACTACTTTGAATGTGAATACCACAATGTGCAATTCTTCGACCACAACCAGGCTATCTACTGATGTAAATGCTACTTTACCTGTGTCTAGGACCCTAGAAAATGTGCCCCCCACTACTTTGAATGGGAATACCGCAATGTGCAATTCTTCTACCACAACCAGGCTATCCACTGATGTAAATTCTACTTTACCTGTGTCTAGGACCCTAGAAAATGTGCCCCCCACTACTTTGAATGTGAATACCGCAATGTGCAATTCTTCTACCACAACCAGGCTATCCACTGATGTAAATGCTACTTTACCTGTGTCTAGGACCCTAGAAAATGTGCCCCTCACTACTTTGAATGTGAATACCGCAATGTGCAATTCTTCTACCACAACCAGGCTATCCACTGATGTAAATGCTACTTTACCTGTGTCTAGGACCCTAGAAAATGTGCCCCCCACTACTTTGAATGTGAATACCGCAATGTGCAATTCTTCTACCACAACCAGGCTAGCCACTGATGTAAATGCTACTTTACTTGTGTCTAGGACCCTAGAAAATGTGCCCCCCACTACTTTGAATGTGACTACTGCAATGTGCAACTCCTCCACCACAGCCATGCTATCCACTACCACCAATGCCACCCCTGAACCCCACCTCAAATGTGCCCTCGTCAACGCCCGATCCATCAATGCTCACGCCCTAGACATCCACGACCTCATCACCACCCTAGATCTAGATCTTCTAATGGTCACTGAGACCTGGCTACATGAAGCCTCAGGCCCCGCTGTATCCCTCGCTCTCCCACAAGGCTATGCCATCACGAGACAACATCGCCTGACCACAGAAGGCGGTGTCGCCCTCATAGCCAAAGACTCGATCACCATCAGAAAAGTAGACAAAACTATCAACAATAACAGCGACTACCTTCAATTGAAACTCACTATCTCACACCACTGCGCCATCACCCTACACCTCATCTATCGACCACCAGGCCCCTTGGGAGACCTTCAGGCCTCCCTCACCCACCTCCTGGCTGACAACCTAAAAAAGTCATCCAAAGCCATTCTCCTCGGTGACATCAACCTAGGCCTAAATGACACCAAAGACCCAGCTGTCAAATCACTTGACTCAGCTTTAGCAACTCTACGATTCACCAACACCATCACAGACCCCATTCATGCCCTAGGCAGATCATTAGACTGGATAGCCCATAACAAATGCCCCCTCAGAGGCAATACCCCCACCCTGTGGTCCGACCACCACACCATCACCTTCAACATCCCCACCCCATCCCCCCCAACCCTTACCACCAGCCCTCACAAGAAGTGGCCACCAACTGACCAAAGAAAGACTCTTACCCTTCCTACAGGGACCTGCCTTTAGACCCCCCTTCTCCAACGATCGAGAATTTCTTGCCAAGAATTACGACTCTGCTATCTCAGCAGCAATCAATGCTATCGCCCCACTTAAACCGCGCAAAACCAAACCTACCAGCCACACCAATGCTTGGTTCACCCAAGACCTTCTCAAATTGCACATTGACAAACGAGCAGCATTAGCCCAATGGCAATCATCCTGTGATGATAAAGAAAAACTTAACTTCAAATCCCTCGCAAATGATTATAAGAAAGCCATCATCAAAGCCAAATCATTTGAAGATAGAATCTCTGAGGCCAAATCAAACTCCAAGGAAATGTTCACCATATTCAGGGAACTTGAGACCCCTACACCCACCCCCCCAAAACTTCACCAACGATAAAGCATGGTGTGATGACATCCAAACAGCCATGCAAAACAAGATCAGCTCTCTCCAAGCCAAAATTCTGAACACCAAACTAGCGCTCCCCACCCCCCTAACCTCCCCAAAACCCCCCACTTTCCTCAGCCACAGAGGCCCGCCTACCTTCTCATTCAAAACCATTTAGGAGAAAGACATGATCAACATCATGAAAAACATCAAACCCTCCAATTGCAAAGGAGACCCCTGCCCCGCCTCCATCATCAGAGACTGCGCAGACACCCTTGCCCCTTTCCAAACAGCCTTCGTCAATGCCTCCTTCACCACGGGAAAGTCCCCTCATGCCACAAGGAATCATGGGTCCGACCTCTCATAAAATAACCTACACTTGACCCCACCTCCCCTAACAACTACCGCCCCATCACCACAGTCCCATTCCTCCTCAAGATTCTAGACAAGGCAGCCTACCTGCAGGTCCAGCACTTCCTCGAAGAGCACAACCTCCTAGGACTGAGACAATCCGGCTTTCGGCCCAGGCACGGGACAGAGACCGCCCTACTCGACCTCAAAAACCAAATGGATGACGCAAGGGACCAAGGAAAACATGTCCTGCTCCTCCTCCTCGACCTCTCTGCAGCTTTTGATCTTGAAGATCACGACATCCTTTGCCAGCACCTCACCTCCACAGCCAACTTCTCCCAAGAAGCTACCACTTGGATCACCTCCTTCCTCCAAGGCCGGACCATGCAGGTCTTCTCTGACCTAGCCACCGCGTCACCCACCATCATGCTATGTGGTGTGACCCTAGGCTCCTGCCTTTCCCCTACCCTATACAACATCTTTACCCGCCTCCTCTTCCTTATCCTCGACGCCATGGGCATCTCTTACACCAACTACGCCGACGGCACTCAGATCCTTCTCACATTAATAGGTGACTATGACACTGACTGCGCAACTCTCAACAACATATATAACACAATCCAAATGTGGATGGCCATCAACGGCCTTTGCCTTAAATGCGACAAAACTGAGCTCCTACTCGTAGGATCCCCTGACACTCTCAAGAAACTTGACGCCCAGTTTAGCCACTTTACCATTGACTCAATCAGAATTCCAGTACTGGACACAGTAAAAACGCTAGGTGTTTATCTAGACTCCAACTTGTCCATGACCAGACAAGTAAATGCAATTGCCTCCTCTGCGGCTTACCATGCAAAACTCCTCAATGCAATCAGGCCGTTTCTGTCAAAAGACACTTGCACCAACATAGCCCGAGCCATAACTGGTTCCCGGCTAGACTACTGTAATGTCCTCTTCCTAGGGACCGCTAACAAAAACCTCGAGAAGCTGCAAGTAATCCAGAATAGCGGTCTGCGTGCTGCACAAGGCATTGCCAAGAGAGAGCACATCACTGCTGCCAGAAAAGCGTCCCACTGGCTCCCCATAAAGCAAAGGATTTTATTCAAAGAGTTAAGCATCACCCACAAATGCATCCACCTCTCAGCCCCAGCGTACCTATCCCAGAGAATCCACCTGGCCGCCTCTACAAGACCCACCAGGACACCCTATGCCAATATGCTCTCCGTACCCAGGGTAAAAAGAGCTAGAGCTGGTGGCGCCAGCTTCCCCTACCCTACTGCTTTACATTGGAACACCCTTCCCACCTCTCTGCGAGCTGAGCCCTCATTAATTGCTTTCCGCAAAGCCATGAAAACTACTGTGTTCACCTAACCAACCCCATATGTTTAAACTCTCATGACTAACATGTATGATGTACTATGGTGTATGATGTATTATGGTGAATGATACTCCTTATCGCTTAACACAGGATCTTGCCTTACTGTAACCCATGGCACAACGTGTACCTGAACCTGTAACTAAGTTCCCCTACAAGTAACAGTGCCACAATGCCCCTGGGCTGCCTGCACGCTATATAAATGTAATAAATAAATAAATAAATAGTCTTACCGTCTATCCAGTCGGCACAGAAGTGGTAGTCCTTCGAGGAGTGTGCAAGGGTTCCAAAGGTCTTGAAGTGAAGGGTGCCAAAGTCCGGAAAAAGTAAAACCCTATCTGGCAGCACAAGGACACTCTGAAAGGAAAAAGAAAGCAAATCCAGATGAGTTAACCCAGCAGTCCTTTAAAGGTTCCGGGTTGATTCCAGTACAAGCTGCGATGTGCAGAATGTAAGCAGAGAGGTCCGTAGGCAGTCCGGGTTCGATACACAATGCGGGCAAAAGTCTGACAAGGACAAGACAAGAGCAGTCGAGGAGGAGCAGAAGTTCGTAACCAGAAATTCTGTTTAACAAAAGGGCTAGGCAATAACAAGGTCCGTGAAAGCAGGCCAACTTCCAGGCACCAGGCAAACAAACCCTCGGGGTCCTTGGCAACTGTTTCTTCCCGGGAAAGTGAGCACTGGAAAGTGTCCAAAAACGCTGCTGGTATTGAGTCCTGCATGTCCACTGACGGGAGTAACACGGGAGCGATTCCTGAAAGGTTCCTGAACGAGGCCCCATCTGGAGCATGCTGATTAGGTGATGTCATATATGTAGTTGTCTTTAGATCATTTGATCTAATTAATTTACTTTGTTTGGTTGTTGGGGGATTTCATTTACTGTAGCTTTTCAGATTGTACATATAAAATATCAAGAGAACTAGATGAGCATTAAGTTATTAATCTCCTTAATCTCCTTAAATCTCCTTAAAAACAAGTCACGGGGGACTTATGTAAACACTCAACACACAGGCCATAGCGCTAATCGGAGGTGCGCGGACATCAGTAGCAGGAAATGGGTTAGAATCCTTTAGCTTGGAAGAGATCAATACAGAAGATCTTGTAAAAGTGTTATCTGCCATGAAGCCCACCTCGTGTGCAGAGAACATACTGCCTCCCAAAATAATTCTAGAGAATATTGATATTTTCGCGCCCATACTCACAAAAATAATCAATGCATCTTTCCACGATCAAGTAGTTCCTAGTTGCATAGAAATTGTAACTATTACTCCCCTTGTAAAAAAGACCAACCTTGATCAAAGAGATCCAGGCAACCTAAAGCCTATAACTAATTGCAATTTCATCCTGAAAGTTATGGATAAGGTAGCTACTGCACAACTGCAGTCACATGTTAAAGCCAATGAGTGAATTCAACAACAATCAGGCTTCCGTGCAGCCCACAATAGAGAAACTGCCATGCTCGATCTTCAGACAGGAATATTGGGCATAATGGATAAGGGTAGCACAGGCTTGCTTATACTGCTTGATCTAAGCACTGCTTTCAATCTCCTGGACCATGTTCTCCTTAAGCAGACATTAGAGAAAACAGCTAACTGTTCTGAGGGGGCAATCCATTGGATAACCTCATTCCTAACAGGCAGGAAATCCAGAGTGCATTATGAAGACCAATTCTCTGTTGTAAAGGACATTCTCTTTGGAGTGCTACAATGAGCTAATATGTCTCCATTACTCTTTAAACTCTATTTGAGGTTTCTGTGCCGAGTTCTGGATAATATCAACATCTTTTTCAGCAATTATGCTGATGACACTCAGCTGGTGGTGGAATTAAGCAGAGACTATGAAAATGACAGAGACACATTAACAACGTTATACAACACAGTTGAATCCTGGATGGACCAAAACTGGATGTGCCTGAATGGCAAGAAAACTGAGTTTATGGTCTTTGGATCTCATCAAGCCAGAGCCAAACTGTCCAAGAGATACAACTCCTTCTTGATTAAAGACACTCACATTCAGGTATTGGGTAAAGTTAAAACCCTGGGATTGACGCTGGAAGCATCCATGAGCGTGGACGCCTAAGCTCATATCAGCAAAAATTGGTCTTACTTTCTGAGGCTCTTCAAAGCTATTAAACCTTTCTTGAGTGACGAGAACTGTGCTACCATGGATAGAGCGACTATTCTATCACGCCTGAATTATGGAAATGCACTCATGCTTGGGAGCCAATAAACACTACATTGCCAGATATCAGCAAATCCAGAACAACACAGTTAGGATAATTAAACAAAAATCTAAATACGAGCATATTAGCAACACCAGAAAGGAACTACACTGGCTGAAAGTAGAAGATAGAGTTTAATTTAAGGCCTTGACCCTGGTTCACAAATGTCTCTGCGGGAGAGCCCCAGCCTATTTTAAAGGTAAGATTAACATTTATGTACCAGGCCGAGCTTTAAGATCAGCAGGCCTGGGCACTGTGGCCGTCGTTCCTTATAAGCGATCCAATGGAATGGGTAAAGCCTTCCCGACAGAAGCAGCTAGCAAATGGAACAAACTACCAGTAAATGTAAGTTATTTAGCATTTAGGAAAAAAATTGAAGACTCACCTATTTGAGTAAGCAAATTTCATTATAACAACTAGGCAGTTACTTGTTTAATGTTTGGTTGTGCCAAGTGTCTTGTGCATTTGTTATGAGTCTCGACTGTTACTAGTTGTGTCATTATGTTGTGCCCCGATGCTTGCGAGCTATCGGCGCATTACAAATAAACAAATACATAAATAAATACACAGAGTGATCAGCTCAAAGGCACAACGGCGGCAGTCGCCGATCTCCACTCCCCTCATAGTCCAACTCTTTCATCTATATAAACAAGCATGAACCGTTTCAAGCTGCTAACCGCGAGCCACGGACCAGCACTGTTCTTTCACCCGGACAGTGGGGCCTTGCAGTTCAGCAGCTTTGACACATCACAACAGTACAAAGGACAGAGTCTTCTCCCTCCTTTTCTTTAGCTTGTAGAATTGGTAGTCTCTTTCCTTGCCTTTCTTTCCATTCTTCTCTGATACTTGTAACACTCATAGGTTCACAACAGACACAAATTGAGGTTGAGTGTAATGAAGCTGCGTTCGCACCGAATGGAAGGTTAAATTGTCAAAGAGACTGACACATGAGCTATGGTTGTGTTTTTGGATTAGGAGAAGGTTACCCTAAAAAAGGTGACAGATAATGGGGTCCAATTTAGCGGGATGGGGTAGAACAACCAAAGACTTGTCCCATCCTGCAGTCAAAGTCTAGTGGCATAATAAGGCAGCAGAAAGTGGCTAAGAAAGTCTCCCATAATTGTTTGCTTTACACTCCACCACCGATTTGGTTCCATTTGGGGTTTAATGGGAAGGAAACTGAATACCCTGGTATACTTGCTGTAGCTTGGACATGCCAAAAAAGTGGAATGAGATGAAGGAGTGTTACGCTCCATGTAGAGGCGGAAGGAGAGGTTTGACAAGATTAAATGTGTCAGAGAGTGTCATTCCAGACCAGGATGTATGATTAAGATCAAGAAACCCAGGACAATGAGTAAGGGAAGAGTGAGATCTTGGTATAAGTAGATGGTTGAGACTTTGTTGAGTGGTGCAGCAGTAGCTCAAGATGGCCGGTACAAAAACAAGGGGCGAGTTGCCAACACAAATAGCCTGTATCTTTCTTCCACTGTCCCATACATTATGCACTATACTTTTCCTCTTCAGTTTTTCTACTGTTGAAAACATAGTGTTTGTCCAAGGTGGAGGGGGCGTGGGGTGTATGTGTATATATGTATCGCCTTCCTACACCCAAGTCCTTATCACTTGTTGCCATGTCCACAAACCCTACCTGAGTAAGTGGATTCCATTCTGGGGGAGTTAGTGATTTATATAAGTATTGGTTAAGAAGCCATCCTTATCCTCCGACACTCACATCAAATAAAGAATTGTGAGAGGAGGATAGCAGAGGGTGTGATTAGACTGTGAGAAACACCTTCTTTATAAAATCCGTGAATTTTACATTATAGCTCAAGGTTCTCATGGCATGTTTAACTCTTTTGGTATATATATACTACTGAGTGCTCAAACAGATTTCGGGTTGTTTAATAGCATATTTCTCAGAATAAGCTATGTAGCTACACCACATAACAGGAAACACTGAAAGCTTCTCAAGAGGTAACCATGTGGTCAGTCTTCACCCTCTTTTCCCTGATGCTCATTGCCTCCATTGTAGTTATCACAAGTTCAGATCACAATCATCACACCATGCAATCCATTCAACACGCATATCCTTTCTAGATATGTAAATATTTGGTACTGACCTTGGTAAAGATGCTGTTCCATGTGATTAGACTCTCGTTGATGGTCAGCTCTTCCCCTGAAGGAGCCAGTGGGTTATACCTTCCGACTGGTACTGCTCGGTGGCTCTTCTCTCCAGAATAGACCAGGTTTAGAAGGTCATAACCAATTGGAAAATCCCCTTTATCATCAAAGGACACTTCTTCACCGACCGGATTGGTGAAATGGAGGTTCTTCAAATACCGATGGAGCTAGAGAAGCAGTACACCAATGGCAAACACGTTATAGTTTATGTCAAGTTTATTTGACAGAAATATAATGCATTAATTTAACAAGATGCACTGGGTCTGCTTTTTCATTCCATAATGTTAAAGGCCACAGAATGGAGTTTCCCAGCAAATGTCTGATGCAGTGTTCGCTTGCTGTGCCATGTTACACAAATGGCATGTAAAAAGTATTCTAATGTTCAGCAAGAAATTGACAAATCAATGCAATGCAGCATTATTGAAAAGCCATATATTGTTAATTGAAAAGTATCTTGCCATTGCTTTTTTCATGTATATCACAGTAATGGTAAAGGAATCTGGAATGGTGTAATTCTGGCCTGTGTTTCCTGGAGCTCAGTTTGCATGACAGAAGGTCCAGAAGTCATCTTGGCGGTAGAATAGAAATGCCATTTACAAGCAACTAATCCATCACAGAACACATATAGAAGGGAGCATTCAAAGCACATGTTTATCTTAAAAAAATACAAGAAAATACTTCAGCCTGCCTTTCAAAACACTGAATTTGTGGTTCTTCAGAATTTTATGAGCAACGCTGTGTCAAAAGGTAATGGGCATGGTCCATTAGTATGGCTGTTTTTGACCCGGGGCACAACAATAAACTATTTTCTATTGCATGCTTGTTTCAAGTGTGTGGTATCAGAGCAATTATTTAGCATGTTCTCTTATAGATCAACTCTTATAAAATATGTAATGCACAGCTTAGAAAACAGAAAAAGATTAATTTAAATGGCACCAAAATGAAAGCATAATATTAGCTAACCTTTGAATGCTTTGTTCAACTCAAAAAAACAAAAACTGAATTGAATTCAATGAAGCTCACTGCATCACATACCTATAAACATAATATGTTAAAATGGGTGAATTATTGATGAAGTAACACATTTTAATCACTTTTTACTGCCAGTGATCGGAGCATGAAGAATGTCTATGGATTGCAATTTTTCTTGTGATTCCAGGTTTATAGGCCCCAAGAATGGTGCAGTCCATCCCCAAACTTTGGAGGAGAAAACTGATTTTAGTCCGATTTGATTATTACTGTAGATGGGGGGAGATACAATCTTCCATTGTCACATGGCAAAATAAATTGGACCTATCAAAACAATAAAGGAGAGAGCAATCGGGAAGAAGAAAACCTATCATAGGTCAGATCCAACAAGAAATGATTGCATCAAATGATGCTGCATGGAGATCAAGGAGATCAGGCTGAACACACAGCAAAGTGAGGGAGTTTCATGAAAGCATCAGCTGGAGGGAGATGTCTTAAAGGAGAAGTGCTGTTTGGGGTTCTGCTTGGATGTAGTTGTTGGAAACTCCCTTAATAAGATATTTTCCAGAAGTAGCCCAATGCAAAAGCCTTTTTCAAGATGAAACAGTTTGACTGAGAAGGGTTTTCGAAACAACATGGACACCATTCTCATATCCCTCTTGGAACTTTAAAAAGACAAATCAAAAGTGAGAATAATAACGCCTGTGTATTTACACATACCTGACAAGAATTAGTTAAACCTCTGAGAGCAAATGACGATCTTTTGGGGGAATCCTTTACATGGGGACTAGGCCTGTAAAAGAAACTTTGTGGCCGCATACTTGAAATATAATACCTTAGTGTGTATTATTGCACAGGGAGTATTATTCTACGCCAGAAGCCAAATATTAATGAATCCCAGAGTTTTTGCACTTTGTGACATTGTGTACATGTGTTACATATTTGCAGCAATTGAGAGACATGTTGTCCTGTGAAAACCACAGTTTATATAAAAGTGGAAATCCTGAATTAATGTTCATACTCTTTGAAGTGGAATAGAAAAGAGGTGATTTTATTCCCAGAGGTTAATTTATGAACTATATCACCAAGACAACGTTATCAATTTATTAAATGACATTGCCTGGAAAATAATGTACTCTGCCTTAAGGTGATTTCTAATGCCAAATAAAATGAAGTGTTGATTCTTTTTCTCATTGAACTGTAGACTTCCACACGTGCGTGGCCATTTAGAGGAATCAAGTTATTGTTGTTTCCAAAAAAAGCTTTCAATCTAAACCTGTAACCCTCTAGCATTTTTACCAACCACATATGCCCTGTGAATTGTTTAAAGCAGCATGTTTCTTTAATCCGTGCATATCGTACATACTAGCACGAAATTTGGAGCTTACTTGGCTTGCCATTACAGCATTTGATTGATTTTGTGTTTGTTCTCTGGCACCAAACACTGGAACTTAAAGGACTCATGTTACTACTTACAAGTGCCCACGTTAGCAGAGGTTGCATTCTAATTGCACCTGCTACGTGAAACAGCATCTTAAGGACTTCAAGTCCCAGAACACCCAGCCACCTTAAATTGATACTTCAGGCGCTTCAGCACCAGCGCTTCGATAGACAAGCTGGTCTTGTGCCGGTCCTCGCCATCCACGGCGTACCAAGGCCATGGGCCCTGTTTTTTTTTCTGTGAGAGCTCCTAGCAGTTCAACTCTGTGAAAGAGTTAAGAATGGGGAAAAAATATGCAGGGAACATGTGGCACGACCTGGACTAACATGTTCACATGGAAACCGTGCAGAAAATAGCACTGTGAGGCACGGAAGAATACAAATCTGAGACACTGGAAAATATCTTCTGTCTTACTTTTCAGGAACAACACCCCTCAGTAGTACATCCAAGATTCACGGTCAGTCTCTGAAGGATCACAAGAAAAATGATGTTAAGCCTCGTAAGATCCCGACGGCAAATAGGGACAAAAACCTTAGAGAAATCAAAGTATGTCTGGTAAACACTCGTTCTTTAAACAAACATGCAAAGGATATCCATGACTTAATTTTAGAGGAAGATTTGGACATTGCATGTATCACCGAAACATGGCTGCAGGATCCCATAGGTCCCACATGCGCCATTGCGGGTCCCGCAGGATATTTTATTTCCCATAAAAACAGAGAGACAGCATTAGGGGCGGAGGGTCACCATGATAGTCATAGACTCCATTCAAATGTTCCCATCCACAATAACAAGCACAGGATGTGAAATATTACATCTTAAACATAACCCCACAGAAAACAGCCATTATCCTGTTATATAGAGCACCAACTCTTACATCAGAATCCAATGACGACATTACCCAGCAACTAAACATCTTGAAGGGCACTAACATTGCCACCCTGGTGCTGGGTGATTTCAATAGATGGCACGGTAACCTAAAAGATAAAGAGGCCATTTACCTTGAGAAAGCATTAAATAACATCAACTTTAGGGTCATGAACACTGATCCCACTATGGAAAATGGGAACCAAATGGACTGGATTGTAACACACAATCTTGAGACCAGTGGATTTAAAACCATGCCATGTATCTGAATTGACCAGTTTAAAGTGGTTTTCATGCTGTCCATAATACACCCCTATAACAAAAACAACGCCAGTGAGCCAAAGACGCTGTGTAGCAGGAATTATAAAATAATAGAGCCAGTACATCTAGAGCAGTTCAAAGAGGAAGACTTGTGTGATGAACTCATCTCAAATGTTCTACATCATGCTAAAGAACTGGTCAATCAGAAAGCACCATTAAAAACCAAGCTGGTCAGACCAAATAAAACCATCAGAAATGGTTTAACTCCACATTAGTTGAGCTGAAAAAAAGAAAAAGAAAAAGAGAGAACAGATGGCAGAAGAACCCATCACAGAGCAACAGAGAAAGTTGGAAAGAAAGCAAGAAAACCCATAGAAAGTGTATCTGTGAGGCAAAAAACAATTACTTTAATGAACACAATCAGTCAGCAGAAAATTCCACCAGTAGACTGTTTGAAATCTTCAAATCACTTGAAAAGCCAAAAGCATTAGCTCCCACTTTCTCACCGTCCCAGAAAGACTGCCATGAAGTTCAAACAGCCTTCACAGGAAAAATGAAAAAGGCCTGGGATTTGATAAAAGAAGCCCAAAACACTTCTTTAGACCTGGCAGACCTGTCTACTGGGAGAAATATACTAAATCATCAGGAATCTTTCAACTTTCACAGTATCACTATAGAGGATATGATTAAAACGCTGGCGTCAATGAAACAAACTGAGGATCTCAAGATATTGCACTAGTGGCAGATCAGATGGGATCAGAGCAGATGTCTATGCTGCCTCCTGTCAATTTAATATATATTCCTTAGTCTACCACTTCACAAAGGCACAAGCAGGATCTTTCACATGATGTTTCAAACACTATGTTCCTATTGCTATTCAAACCTTAATACCCAGTATTTCTTCAATCCTTAGCCAGATATTATAAAGGGCAGTCAACACCCGTAGACTCTCGGAATTGATGCAGTGGTGCCAAAAGGATGAATCATTAATTGTTGCCAGGTCATGGGTATACTTCCCAATATGATGGTGAATTATATCTATCATACTACCACATTGCGTCAGCAAATGTCTGTCTGTCTCTAATACGTTACTTGCTATGCATACCCGGCAAATACGTTGTTCCATTGGGATATGCTCTCTTCTCCCCATGACCATCATGGTCAGGAGCTGGTCCATCCTGAGTAGAAGTATAAAGCATTGCAGCCTTTTAGAGGGACAGAGATTAAGATAAGCCTGTGGTTTCATAAAAGAGTTTAGCCTATATTGTACAAATTCATAAGTGATGAGTCCATTACAAGTGGTATACTACCAGAGTCCAATAGCAGATCTACGCAATCCACTGATGGTATGATCAAAGATGACTAAATCGTCTGCATACGCCAGAACAGGACAAGCAGCGTCTCTGATTTTTGGAGGACAATTGCTAGCAGCAGTAATAGCCACCGGTACATCATGGACGTATAGATTGTACACAAGAGGGGCAGTGATGCAGCCCCTGTTTCACCCCCCTATTCTACTGCCCTTTTCCAGTCAGGTGCCCCTCTTGATCTAATTTCAACCTCACTGAGGTATTGTGGTGTAGCAATCGGAGGTAGTACAGCATACCAGCAGGGCAACCCAGGATGGATAGTTTTGACCATAACCGTTCTCTAGGGACCGAATCAAAGGCCTCTTTGAAGTCAATGTAGAGTGCATGTAATGGTGGTTCTCCCCTTTTACGGGCCCTAGATCTCAAGAAATCCATGACCATAAAATGATGGCTAGTTGAATAGCCTCTTCTGAATCCACATTGGAATTTAGATACAATATCTGCTGCGTCAGCCTATATCTGCAGCTCTTTGAGTAGCAGGGACGCAAGCAGTTTGCCTGTCGTATCCAACATGGAAAGTAATCTGTAATTATTTGGATCGAACCAATACAGGGATCAGTACGGCAGTCTACCAAGAGCTAGGTATCTTCCCCTGTGCCATTATCTTCTCAAATAATATAGCCAACAAACTAGCCCACACCTCGGGCTGGCGTTTGATGACTATATTAGCCAGACCGTTAGGTCCCTGAGCTCTAGATGATTTTAGAGTCTTTATCTTACTTCTTTATGGCTGTATAAGATGTATCAAAAGGTGCAAATGGTATTCTAGCTTTCAATGGGCAGGTCTCATCTATCTACATGATGGAATTACGGTTCTCCAGGAATTGTTCCCATTTGGCAGCATTTATTGGATTAACCAGTTGACCCTTTACAGCCACCCTTGCTTCACCTAGAAGTGACCAAATACTGTGCAAGTTTTTAGAGCAGATGGTCTGTACTAACTTCTGATATGCCTGAGTTCTTTCAGCATATCGTATGTTTTTAATGATAACTCTGTATTTATTTTTAATTTTCCTCGCAACAACCCATAGTTCTTCTGTAAGGCCTGGCTTTTTCTTGCTGATATGCATGTCCCTTCTAAGGTCTCCCTTAGCATCTCTAATCCTCTTGTTAAATGGGAGTGTCCCATCCTCCGATCGAATCATCCGCCGTGTAGGGCCAGATGCGTGAGTGCTAGAAAAAACAGTTATCCAATCTTCTATTAAATCAATGGACATGCCATTGAAATCTGGTAAATGCAACCATCTCTCAGTCACAAGAGCTTCTGCCTCCTGATTTATATGCTTGGCAGAACACCTTATGCTTGTACCTGCTTTGTCTATGCATACTGAACCCATATTACTCTTCTCAGGGCTTCCTTGCAGGATATTTATTACACAACGGAGAGCTGAATGGTCGCTCCATTTCTCCCTCACTCTCCAGCCATGTGGCAGTTAAAATCACCCACTACAGTGGTAAAATGCTCTTTTCAATAACTGTAAAGTATGGAGATAGTTGTGAAGAGCACATGTTATAATGTGTTTATTTGAGTAGAACCAATCATTACGTGGTGGGCAAACATGACATCAGCTTTGAGCTAAAGCAATGGAGCTCATCCTGAGAGCTGCATAATGGGAATGAACTGCGTAAATGCATTGGGTAAGGCCGTGACGCAGTACGTTCCCGTCACGGCCCATTTCCATTGATTTGCATGGCGGACTGGAGTCATGGAACGTAACTTACATTTCCACCACTCCGTGGCTCTCCGCCACCCATATCCTCCAGCACACTCTAAAGGAATCCATTGCATACATTGCCTGCTATGCGTGCATGGCAGCAGCGGAGTGCAACAGGGTGGGGCACTAGCGTGCATGCCGCCCTTTTACATTCTCCGTTCGCACTGCAGCGTGCAAATGGGAACATTTGGCAGAGGAGTCCTGTCTAAGCTGAAGTGTGGAGATAACGAAATAAAGACCCCTTTTACCAATCCGCTGAATTAATTAATGGTTTCTGAAAAAGGGGAACTTATTCAACTGAATTAGCCCTGTTGACATAACAACCAGTGGAATTAAGGCCATAAATAAAAATGGTTATTCCACTGCATTACAAGTCAAAATACCACCAATATACCACAATTAATCGGCACTAATTTCACCAAAAACACAATGCAGTTACCACCAGTCAAAGAGTGTTAGTAAATGCATACATGTGATGCAAGCAAAGCCACAGGTGTACCCAGTTGGCCCTAAAAGGCTATGTATGGCCCACACCTTCCCCAAACACCATGCTGCCACACACATTCATTTGCAAACCTGGAGATCCACTACTTCCTGCCATCCACTGAGCTGCAGAGGCATGCACAGCAGCACCACAGAGTGCAAGCATCGGTCAAGAAGAGTGCCCATTCACCAGGCCATCACCCATCCTGCCATCCACTGAGCTGCAGAGGCATGCACAACAGCACCACAGAGTGCAAGCATCGGCCAAGAAGAGTGCCCATTCACCAGGCCATCACCCATCCTGCCATCCACTGAGCTGCAGAGGCATGCACAGCAGCACCACAGAGTGCAAGCATCGGACAAGAAGAGTGCCCATTCACCAGGCCATCACCCATCCTGCCATCCACTGAGCTGCAGAGACATGCACAGCAGCACCACAGAGTGCAAGCATCGGCCAAGAAGAGTGCCCATTCACCAGGCCATCACCCATCCTGCCATCCACTGAGCTGCAGAGGGATGCACAGCAGCACCACAGAGTGCAAGCATCGGCCAAGAAGAGTGTCCATTCACCAGGCCATCACCCAGGGCACTAAATTATAGGCAGCTAATAACACTATGCCACCTCAAGAGGGAGATCATGTCAGAGCTACTCACTCTGATACAGGATGATCTATGGAGCAAGGCACCTTCCAGCAATCTGTGGGCATGCGGTAGGGCATGTCACAGCACATGTTTTCTATTGTGATTGGCCAGTTACGGGACGCGCTCATACAGCATACACTCAGCACATCTCCCTGCCCACCACCCCTGCACAGGCAAATGCAAGGAAGGCACAATTCTATGCAACTGCCACTTCCTTAACATCATCGCTGCTGCAGAGTGCACGCAGCTCAAGATCCTCTTCTTCAAGGAATGGTTCATCCGTAACACCTAGTTCCATGCGCCCTTCACTCCCCACCCTACCTGGGAATGGGTGATCTTCTCCCCACAGTTTCCACCCCGGTTGCTTGTAGATCCATTGCTGACAAATTGCCTCCATCCCCTGCTGATAGATCCCAACTCCCTTGTTTCTCTGCTCCCTAAAATGGTTGTACCCCTATGATGGTCGAGTGTTCTGTTGCTGCCCGAAGCTAGGTCCATGCTCAATAAATACCCCAATAATAATAATAATAATAATAAGAAGAATAACGTGACATTGATGGCGCCCCAGGCATTGCAAGAGGTGTACAGGAACAGGAAACACCAGCATGGCCTGAATGTACAAGTGACCTGTGACTAGACCTCTCAGTCCGCTGCCCATTATTTGTCACAGTTGTCTTAGTTAGGTGGTGGCACGGATGTGCCATCTGCCTTGTTATTCTCCTTGAGTTCCCTTGCACGGCATCTCGCATTGTCTCTTGTTGCTGCAGCTGGAGGTCTGCGAGCGCTTCCACCCTCTCCTGCCGCTGCCCTATTCTATTGAGCCCCTCCCAGATGGCAGAGAAGGCATCACTGGACAAGGCAGCAGGTTGGTGAACAGGTGAATGGGTGCATGTGACACCCTGTGGCTCACCTTTATCACCTGTCGCTACAGTGTCATCATGCTGTGTGTGCTAGGAGTGGTGACAGGAGACACATGGCCTAGAGGGGGCGGGGGCTGGATGAGGGGTGGACAACTCCAGACCCACCACTGAGAGGTGACATAGACCCTACGCTGGAGACAGATTCAGACGGAATGGTGATAGCGGTCCCCGGAGGTACTCCTGCTAGACTTGGCGCAGGCTCACTGCTGGAAGTTGCAGTGAGGGATGGTTCAACTGGCAAGGTAGATTCCTGATGGCCAGCTAAGGTGGTGATGGGTGCAGATGTGGGGTCAGGCTGTTTGGCGGTGGTGGTGTTGGTATGGCGGTGTGAATGACGGTAGGGATGGAAGATGCCTCCGGATACATCTTGGTTCCTGATTCTCTGGCTTGGGTCTTGCGGATGCCTGATGTATTGAGTGCAGGGCTGGCAGAGAGGTTCTCAGGATGGCTTCGATGTGTCTTCTGCTGCGCTGAGAGGCACTGCATGTGGAGGTGCTACAGCACTGGAACTGGTTCCTTCACCCTGGCTGCCTTCTCTATCTGTAATGCGAGGAATAACCTGGAATTGGCTGTCATAAATAATGGGGCAGGCACATGCAGAATACACAGGGAACTGTTGGTGACTAACACCTTACCTGTAGAACCATTATGTTGTTGAGGAGGGTGGGGCAGCAGCCGCCTTATTGGGGGGAGCAGGAGGGTGAGGAGCAGGCCTCTTATTGTGGTCAGGAGGAGGGTGGGGCAGCAGGCTGTTAGGCAAAATCACATGCAGTACCCTTTGGGAAGACTACACACAATTAAGACTACAGGTGTAAGTACATGTTCACCTTTGGTACAAGCCTGTACTACACAGTAATGTGGTAGCAGTGTCTGAACAGCCAGACTTATCTCAAAAGGAAAGTGAGCAGTACAAGATGTTACACAAAGGACTTGCAATCACACTGGTTCAAACAAACACTTACTCAAGGCTTCTTGGTAAAAGAATAACATTTATTTACACATTTAGTTAGAAAACATTCCACTGGCAATAAGCAGCTCAATATCACACTATAATACACTACAGTACGAAACCAATACGTTTCTGAACAAGTTAGGCTCCCTGAAGTGGGAGCAAACTGGCACTTCAGTAATTTTCAAAGGGGTATAAAGACAAAGGTTACAAGAATCAACACACAGTTACTTTCAGAGTCAGGGCAAATAGTTTCAGTTCACTACAAGAGGCAGTTCAATTGAATAAGCTTGGGCCAAAGTCAATGGTTCGGTGTCTTGGATAGGATAGCACAGTTCTGGTAGTAAACGGTTAAGTCTTTGCCAATATTCTTGGAAGTAGTTTGCAAGAAAAAGAGTTATATGTCAGATTAAGAGCGAACAAGACTCCAAAGTTGGGAACGTTTCACAAACTTTCATTGCGGCAGAAAGGATTTCTCTACCGCATTTTCACAGTACCTTTTGAATGAAGAAAAGCTGTAGCTGAGGCAGTTGTTCCTGGAAGTTCGAACATATCTCGCTGTTCCTGAGCTTCAGTCGTGGGGAAAAGAAGGAGGACATCGGGAGGTTGCTGCACTGCCCAGGGAAGAGGCCACAAGCTTGGCAAAATGTCGGTTTAAGGCGTGAGTGTCTTAAAGACCACAAACTGGTATCCTTCCCTCTGGCTATCCGGTGTTCAACAGCTCTCGGAAGAAAATTCGACCAGGAGGGGACGGTGTCCAGGCTGCTTACGAGTTGGTTACTAGGCAATCTTTATGAACAAAACCAGTACAACCAATCTTAATATGGAGGTGCTGGCAAAGGTTAATAGTATTTCCTTTATGTTCATTTTCGAGAGGGTACCATACAGTCCCTCTCTCAAAGGTTTCTGGCTGGTGGCAGTGGTTACTACCAAAAATATTTGACTGCAAATATTTCTCTATGGGATTTTCCCATTGTTCAAGGCTACCATATTTACTGACAGCCTCTAACATACCGCCGGGTAATTCTTTTATTAACTTTACTCTGGTAGGTTTTATTTGCCAGAAATTTTATATAAATTCTTTCTCGTGTCTTTCTCTACAATCCTAACCCAGGTCGGGGATCCTTTGTTCGTCCTTTTGGCGGGCTTCTGTCAAGAAGCCCTCCTTTCAGCTCCACTGAGTCTGGGGTGGGTCCATTGTGTGGGAGGGGGAGTAGGACCCCTGGACATGGTTGCCTCCACAACCCATGTCGCACTGTATCCTGATAGGCTGGAGGGTCTCCCGCCAAGATGACCACTCCCCTGTGTGAGTGACAGCTAGGCTGAATGAATGGGGTTCTTTTTGCATAAAAGCAGTGTCCTGAGGACTGGAAGAGCAAGACGTCGCCATTGGAACTACGGAACCAAAGGGGAGAGAAGCCACAGACATCTTCAGCACCTGCACCACCGGTAAAACCCTGCTGCAGCGTCTCACCACTTTTCTTCCACACGACGAGAGGAGATCTTCTTCGCAAGAGCCTTCTTCCCTTGAGCTGGTGGGACCAACCAGTTCACCAATCGCTTCCTCTGACCTGCCTTGGTCGAATCGCTAGTGCCCAGGACTTGGAGGCCAGATAGCCAGGCAGCCAACCACCCGGACCGCGATTTAAAGGAGCGTACTTTTATTTTCGTTTGGCAGCACCGCGGCTGGTTTCATCCCTGGGTAGTGCAGTAACTCGAACCTTCCTCCACGATGAGAGCCTCTCTAACTCTGCTGGATCCCCCGAACTGCAGGAACTACCAGGAACAACTGCCACCACAGGAGCCACTTCTTCATTTAAGGTACATTGTTCCACCAGGCCGCCCTTTTCCTCGCGGAAGCCCTAAATGTGTTTTAAATCCTTTATCTCCATGTTGGGTCGACCGCCCCTCTCTCTTAACATTGTCTTTCGCCTTGCATCTATCTTTTCAATATTCGTTAACCAAAGGCTTGACTGCAGCTACAAGAACATTTTTGCTCCTAAGCTCTTGGTCCTGTCTAACTGACTCCGGCTCAGGCCTATTGACTCTGGCTGATTTGTTAGATCTGCTCTCACTAGATTGATTCTCAATAAGAAATGTGTTGATGCACCTGAATCTTCTAAACACCTCTTCCTTCCTACTGTTTTAACTTGTGAAGTGCCATTTTGCTCAGTTTTCAATTACTCATCTTTCTTGCTAAAGTACTCGTGTGCATTATTTGTTCACAATACTTCAGGGAAGTGTTGCTAGGGGGTGTCTGAAGATATTTCAGTTTAACTTGTGCTTTCCCTCCCTTTCGTTAAATTGCTAGAGTGCCATTTGTAGTTGGTTTTCACTGTGCCGTTTAGCTCAGTTTTCACTCTACCGCAAACTTGTCTATAATTAACAAGTGAGTTGTGTATATTTTCCTTGACTAAACTTAACTTGATTAATTAACTGTGATTTATGTGTTGAACTAGATGTGTATAAAATAAATCTATATATTCTTTTAATACAAAGCTTTGGTCAGTGTTTCCTTGTGCCATAGTACTGTAATACCTATTGTGTAAACCCTGAATACTCCTCATCTCCCTCTTGAGATAAGTCTGACTGCTTAGCCACAGTTACCAACTAAATCTTTGTGGTATAGACTGATACCAAAGGGGATTTGTCTTGCTCATACATGTAGTCTTAATCTCCTGTAGTGCTCCCTAAGGGGAACTGCACAGGATTCTGCCTAACACCCGCCCTCGTCCTCCCCCCAATAAGAGGCCTGCTGCCCCACCCTCTACCTCACCCCAAAAAGAGGACTGCTGCCCCACCCTCCTCCTCACCCCAATAAGAGGCCTGCTGCCACATGGTCCTCCTCACCGCAATAAGTGGCCTGCTGCCCCACCCTCCTTCTCGCCCTATTTAGTGGCCTGCTGCCCCCACCCTCATCCTCACCTCAATATAAGGCTGCTGCCCCACACTCCTCCCCACCCCAGTAAGAGGACTGCAGTCCCGCCCTCCTCCTCACCCCACTCAGAGGATGCTGCCCCACCCTGCTTCTCACCCCAATAAGAGGCCAACTGCCCCACGCTCCTCCTCATCCCAATAAGAGGCCTGTTGCCCCACCCTCCTCCCCCCATCAATAAGAGGCCTGCTGCCCCACCCTCCTCCTCACCCAATTTAGTGGCCTGCTGCCCCCACCCTCCTCCTCACTCCATAAGATGCCTGCTGCCCCCTGCCCTCCTCCTTACCCCAATAAAAGGCCTGCTGCCCCACCCTCCTCCTCACCCCAATAAGAGGATTGTGGCCCCACCCTCTTCTTCAACCCAATAAGAGGCCTGCTGCCCCACCCTGCTGCCCCTTGCCCTCCTACTCAATCCAATAAAAGGCTGCCGCCCCACTCTCCCCCTCACCCCAATAAGATGCCTGCTGCCCCCTACCTTCCTCCTGACCCCAATAAGAGGCCTGCTGCCCCACCCTTCTCCTGATCCAAATAAGTGGCTGCCGCCCCACTCTCTTCCTCACCCCAATAAGATGCTGTTACCCCATCCCACTAAATGTCTGCTGCCCCACCCTCCTCCTCACAAAAAAGGAATCCTGCTGAGACCTGCTGCCCTGTACTCCTCCTCACCCCAATTAGATGCCTGCTGCCCCACCCTCATCCTCACCCCAATAAGAGGCCTACTGACCTGTCCTCCTCCCCACCCCAATAAGAGGACTGCTGCCCCACCCTTCTCCTCACCCCAATAAGGTGCCTGCTTCCTCCCTGCCCTCCTCCTGACCCCAATAAGAGGCTGGCTGCCTCACCCTCTTCCTCACCCCAATAAGAGGCTTGTGGCCGCACTCTCTTCTTCACCCCAATAAGAGGCCTGCTACCCCACCCTCCTCCACTCCATTATGAAGCTGCAGCCCCATCCTCCTCCTCACCCCAATCAGATGCCAGCTGCCTCCTGCCCCACCCTCCCCCCACCTCAATAAGAGTCCTTCTACCCACCCTCCTCCTCACCCCAATAAGAGGCTGCTTCCCCACCCTCCTCCTCACCCCAATTAGAGGCCTGCTGCCCCACCCTCCTCCCCACCCCAATAAAAGGCTGCTGTCCCACCCTGTTGCCCCTGCCCTCCTCCTCACTCCAATAAGAGGCTGCAGCCCCATCCTCCTCCTCACCAAAATCAGATGCCTGCTGCCCCCTGCCCTGCTCCTGACCCCAATAAGAGCATGGCTGCCCCACCCTCCTCCTCACACAATAAGATGCCTGCTGAACCACCCTCCTCCTCACCCCAATAAGAGGCCTGCTGCTCCATCCTCCTCCCCACCCCAATAAGAGGCCTGCTATACCCCAATAAGAGGACTGCTCCCTCACCCCCTCCTCACACAATAAGAAGCTGCTGACCTGTCCTCCTCACCACCCCAATAAGAGGCCTGGTGCCCCACCCTCCTCCTCACCCCAGTAATACGCCTGCTGCCCCGCCCTCCTCCTCACTCCAATAAGAGGCCTGCTGCCCCAGCTTCCTCCTCACCCCAATAATAGGCTGCTGACCTGTCCTCCTCCCCACCCCAATAAGAGGCCTGGTGCCCCACCCTCCTCCTCACCCCAGTAATACGCCTGCTGCCCCGCCCTCCTCCTAACTCCAATAAGAGGCCTGCTGCCCCAGCTTCCTCCTCACCCCAAAAAGAGGTCTGCTGACCTGTCCTCCTCCCCACCCCAATAAGAGGCCTGGTGCCCCACCCTCCTCCTCACCCCAGTAATACGCTTGCTGCCCTTGCCCTCCTCAACCCAATAAGAGGCTGCTGCCTACCCTCCTCCTCACCCCAATAAGATGCTGCTACCCCGCCATCCTCCTCACAACAATTAGAGGGCCGCTGCCCTGTCCTCCTCCACACCCCAATAAGAGGCCTGCTGTACCCCAACAATCGGGCTGCTCCCTCACCCTCCTCCTCAGCCCAATAAAAGGCTGCTGCCCCACCCTCCTCTTCACCCCAATAAGAGGCCCGATGCCCCACCCTCCCCCCACCTCAATTAGAGGCCTTCTGCCCACCCTCCTCCTCACCCCAATAAGAGGCTGCTGCCCCATCCTCCTCCTCACCCCAATTATAGGCCTGCATCCCCCACCCTCATCCTCACGCAAATAATACGCCAGCTGCCCCACCCTCCTCCTCATGCCAATAAGATGCCTGCTGCCCCACCCTCCTCCTCACCCAAATAATACGCCAGCTGTCCCGCCCTCCTCCTCACCCCAATAAGATGCCTACTGCCCCCTGCCCTCATCCTGACCCCAATAAGAGAACTGCTGCCCCACCCTCCTCCTCAGCCCAATAAGATGCCTGCTGCCTCCCTGCCCTCCTCCTGACCCCAATAAGAGGACTGCTGCCCCACCGTCATCCTGACCCAAATAAGAGGCCAGCTGCCTCACCCTCTTCCTCACCCCAATAAGAGGCTTGTGGCCCCATTCTCTTCTTCACCCCAATAAGAGGCCTGCTGCCCCACCCTCCTCCACTCCATTATGAAGCTGCTGCCCCACCCTCCTCCTTACCCCAAAAAGAGTTCTGCTGCCCCCTGCCCTGCTCCTGACCCCAATAAGAGGCCTGTTGCACCACCCTCCTTCTGACCCAAATAAGAGGCTGGCTGCCCCATCCTCCTCCCCACCCCAATAAAAGGCCTGCTGTACACCAATAAGAGGGCTGCTCACTCATCCCCCTCCTCACACAATAAGATGCCTGCTGCCCACCCTCCTCCTCACCCCAATAAGAGGCCTGCTGCCCCATCCTCCTCCCCACCCCAATAAAAGGCCTGCTGTACCCCAATAAGAGGGCTGCTCCCTCATCCCCCTCCTCACACAATAAGATGCCTGCTGCCCCACCCTCCTCCTCACCCCAATAAGAGGCATGCTGCCCCAGCTTCCTCCTCACCCCAATCAGAGGTCTGCTGACCTGTCCCCCCCCACCCCAATAAGAGGCCTGGTGGTCCACCCTCCTCCTCACCCCCCGCTTGCTGCCCCTTGAACTCCTCACCCCAATAAGAGGCTGCTGCCTACCCTCCTCCTCACCCCAATAAGAGGCTGCTACCCCACCATCCTCCTCACAACAATTAGAGGGCTGCTGCCCTGTCCTCCTCTGCACCCCAGTAGGAGGCCTGCTGTCCACCGTCCTCCCCACCCCAATAAGAGGCCTGCTGTACCCCAATAATAGGGCTGCTCCCTCACCCTCCTCCTCAGCCCAATATAAGGCCGCTGCCCCACCCTCATCTTCACCCCAATAAGAGGCCTGATGCCCCACCCCCCACCTCAATAAGAGGCCTTCTGCCCACCCTCCTCCTCACCCCAATAAGAGGCTGCTGCCCCACTCTCCTCCTCACCCCAATTAGAGGCCTGCTGCCCCCACCCTCCTCCTCACCCAATAATATGCCAGCTGCCCCGTCCTCCTCCTCATACCAATAAAATGCCTGCTGCCCCCTGACCTCCTCATCAGTCCAATAAGAGGCTGCAGCCCCACCCTCAACCTCCCCCCAATAAGATGCCTGCTGCCCCCTGCCCTCCTCCTGACCCCAATATGAGGACTGCTGCCCCACCCTTCTCATCCCAATAAGATGCCTGCTGCCTCCCTGCCCTCCTCCTGACCCCAATAAGAGGACTGCTGCCCCACCCTCCTCCTGACCCAAATAAGAGGCCAGCTGCCTCACCCTCTTCCTCACCCCAATATTAGGCTTGTGGCCACACTCTCTTCTTCACCCCAGTAAGAGGCCTGCTTCCCCTTGTCCTCCTCCACTCCATTATGAAGCTGTAGCCCCATACTCCTCCTCCCCATCAGATACCAGTTGCCTCCTGCCCCACCCTCCCCCCACCTCAATAAGAGGCCTTCTGCCCACCCTACTCCTCACCCCAATAATACACCAGCTGCCCCGCCCTCCTCCTCATGCCAATAAGATGCCTGCTGCCCCCTGCCCTCCTCCTCAGTCCAATAAGAGGCTGCACCCCACCCTCCTCCGCACCCAATAAAATGCCTGCTTCCCCCTGCCCTCCTCCTGACCCCAATAAGAGGACTGCTGCCCCACCCTCCTCCTCACCCCAATAAGATGCCTGCTGCCTCACTGCCCTCCTCCTGACCCCAAAAAGAGGACTGCTGCCCCACCCTCCTCCTGACCCAAATAAGAGGCTGGCTGCCTCACCCTCTATCTCACCCCAATAAGAGGCCTGCTGACCTGTCCTCCTCCTCACCCCTATAAGACGAATGCTGCACAACCTCCTCCTCACCCCAATAAGAGGGCTGCTGCCCCGATCTCCTCCTCACCCCTATAAGACGAATGCTGCACAACCTCCTCCTCACCCCAATAAGAGGCCAGGTGCACACCCTCCTCCTCACCCCAATAAGAGGCCTGCTGCCCCACCTTCCTCTTTACCCCAATAAGAATTTGCTGCCCCATCCTCCTCCTCACCCCAATTAGAGGCCTGATGCCCACACCCTCCTCCTCACCCAATAATACACCAGCTGCCTCCTACCCTCCTCCTGACCCCAATAAGAGGCTGCTGCACCACCCTCCTCCTGACCAAAATAAGAGGGCGGGTGCCCCACCCTCCTCCCACCCCAATAAGAGGCCTGCTGCCACACCCTCCTCCCCAACCCAATAAAAGGCTGCTGCCCCACCCTCCTCCTCACCCCAATAAGAGGCTGCTGCCCCACCCTCCTCCCCACCCCAATAAAAGGCTGCTGTCCCACCCTCCTCCCCACCCTAATAAGAGGCTGCTACCCCACCCTCCTCCTCACCCCAATAAGAGGGCTGCAGCCCCACCCTCCTCCTCACATCAATAAGAGGGCTGCTGCCCTGTTCTCCTCCGCACCCACATAAGAGGCCTGCCTCCCCATCCTCCTCCCCACCCCAAAAAGAGGCCTGATGTACCCCAATAGGAGGACTGCTCCCTCACTCTCCTCCCCACCCAATAAGAGGCCTGGTGCCCCACCCTCCTCCCCACCCCAATAAGAGGCCTGCTGCTCAGCACTTCTCCTCACCCCAATAAGAGGCTGCTGTACCAGCCTCCTCCACACCCCAATAAGAGTCATGCTCTCCCACACCCCTTCTCATCCCAATAAGAGGCTTGCTGTCCCACCCTTCTAATCACCCCAATAAGAGGCCTGCTGCCCCGCCCTCCTTCAGCCCCATTAAGAGGGTGCTGCCCCACCCTCCTCCTCATCCAAATAATAGGCTGCTACCCCACCCTCCTCCTCACCCCAATAAGAGGCCTGCTGCTCAGCACTCCTCCTCACCCCAATAAGAGGTCTGCAGCCCATCCTCCTCCTCACCCCAATTAAAGGCCTGCTGCCCCGCCCTCCTCCTCACCCCAATAAGAGGCCTGCTGCCCCATGGTCCTCCTCAGCCCAATAAAACATTTGCTGCACACCCTCCTCCTCACCCCAATAAGATGCCTGCTGCCCCCTGCCCTCTTCCTAACCACAATAAGAGGCTGCTGCCCCACCCTCCTCCCCAACCCAATATAAGGCTGCTGCCCCACCCTCCTCCCCACCCCAGTAAGAGGACTGCAGTCCCGCCCTCCTCCTCACCACACTCAGAGGATGCTGCCCCACCCTCCTTCTCACCCCAATAAGAGGCTGCTACCGCCCCCTCCTCCTCAACCCAATAAGAGGCCTGCTGCCCCTCCCTCTTCCTCACACCAATAAGAGGCTTGCTGCCCCATGCACCTCCTCACCCCAATAAGAGGCCTTCTGCCACACCCTCCTTCTCACCCCAATAAGAGGCTTGCTGCCCCATGCACCTCCTCGCCCCAATAAGAGGCCTGCTGCCCCACGCTCCTCCTTATCCCAATAACAGGCCTGCTGCCCCACCCTCCTCCTCACCCCATTTAGTGGCTTGCTGCCCCCACCCTCCTCCTCACTCCATAAGATGCCTACTGCCCCCTGCCCTCCTCCTTACCCCAATAAGAGGCCTGCTGCACCACCCTCCTCCTGAGCCCCAATAAGAGGCTTGCTGCCCCACCCTCATCCTCACCCCAATAAGAGGATTGTGGCCCCACCCTCTTCTTCACCCCAATAAAAGGCTGATGCCCCACCCTGCTGCCCATTGCACTCCTACTCAATCCAATAAGTGGCTGCCGCCCCACCCTCCTCCTGATCCAAATAAGTGGCCGGCTGTCCACCTCCCTTCCTCACCCCAATAAGATGCTGCTGCCCCACCCCACTAAATGTCTGCTGCCCCACCCTCCTCCTCACACAATAAGATGCCTGCTGAGGCCTGCTGCCCTGTAATCCTCCTCACCCCAATTAGATGCCTGCTGCCCCACCCTCCTCCTCACCCCAATAACAGGCCTACTGACCTGTCCTCCTCCCCACCCCAAAAAGAGGACTGCTGCCCCACCCTTCTCCTCATCCCAATAAGATGCCTGCTGCCTCCCTGCCCTCCTCCTGACCCCAATAAGAGGACTGCTGCCCCACCCTCCTCCTGACCAAAATAAGAGTCTGGCTGCCTCACCCTCTTCCCCACCCCAATAAGAGGCTTGTGGCCCCACTCTCTTCTTCACCCCAATTAGAGGCCTGCTGCCCCCACCCTCCTCCTCACACCAATAATACAACAGCTGCCCCGCCCTCCTCCTCATGCCAATAAGATGCCTGCTGCCCCCTGCCTTCCTCCTCAGTCCAATAAGAGGCTGCAGCCCCACCCTCCTCCTCACCCCAATAAGATGCCTGCTGCCCCCTGTCCTCCTCCTGACCCCAATAAGAGGACTGCTGCCCCACCCTCCTCCTCACCCCATTAAGATGCCTGCTGTCTCCCTGCCCTCCTCCTGACCCCAATGAGAGGACTGCTGCCCCACCCTCCTCCTGACCCAAATAAAGGATTGCTGCACCACCCTCCTCCTGAGCCCCAATAAGAGGCTTGCTGCCCCACCCTCATCCTCACCCCAATAAGAGGATTGTGGCCCCACCCTCTTCTTCACCCCAATAAAAGGCTGATGCCCCACCCTGCTGCCCATTGCACTCCTACTCAATCCAATAAGTGGCTGCCGCCCCACCCTCCTCCTGATCCAAATAAGTGGCCGGCTGTCCACCTCCCTTCCTCACCCCAATAAGATGCTGCTGCCCCACCCCACTAAATGTCTGCTGCCCCACCCTCCTCCTCACACAATAAGATGCCTGCTGAGGCCTGCTGCCCTGTAATCCTCCTCACCCCAATTAGATGCCTGCTGCCCCACCCTCCTCCTCACCCCAATAACAGGCCTACTGACCTGTCCTCCTCCCCACCCCAAAAAGAGGACTGCTGCCCCACCCTTCTCCTCATCCCAATAAGATGCCTGCTGCCTCCCTGCCCTCCTCCTGACCCCAATAAGAGGACTGCTGCCCCACCCTCCTCCTGACCAAAATAAGAGTCTGGCTGCCTCACCCTCTTCCCCACCCCAATAAGAGGCTTGTGGCCCCACTCTCTTCTTCACCCCAATTAGAGGCCTGCTGCCCCCACCCTCCTCCTCACACCAATAATACAACAGCTGCCCCGCCCTCCTCCTCATGCCAATAAGATGCCTGCTGCCCCCTGCCTTCCTCCTCAGTCCAATAAGAGGCTGCAGCCCCACCCTCCTCCTCACCCCAATAAGATGCCTGCTGCCCCCTGTCCTCCTCCTGACCCCAATAAGAGGACTGCTGCCCCACACTCCTCCTCACCCCATTAAGATGCCTGCTGTCTCCCTGCCCTCCTCCTGACCCCAATGAGAGGACTGCTGCCCCACCCCCATCCTCACCCCAATAAGAGGATTGTGGCCCCACCCTCTTCTTCACCCCAATAAGAGGCCTGCTGCCCCACCCTCCTACCTCCCCAATAAGAGGCTGCTGCCCCACCCTCCTCCCCACCCCAATAAAAGGCTACTGCCCCACCCTGCTGCCCATTGCACTCCTACTCAATCCAATAAGAGGCTGTCGCCTCACCCTCCTCCTCACCCCAATAAGATGCCTGCTGCCCCCTGCCTTCCTCCTGACCCCAATAAGAGGCCTGCTGTCCCACCCTCTTCCTCACCCCAATAAATTGCTGCTGCCCCACCCCACTAAATGTCTGCTGCCCCAACCTCCTCCTCACACAATAAGATGCCTGCTGAAGCCTGCTGCCCTGTACTCCTCCTCACCCCATATAGATGCCTGCTGCCCCACCCTCCTCTCACCCCCAATAAGAGGCCTACTGACCTGTCCTCCTCCCACCCCAAAAAGAGGACTGCTGCCCCACCCTTCTCCTCACCCCAATAAGATGCCTGCAGCCTCCCTGCCCTCCTCCTGACCCCAATAAGAGGACTGCTGCCCACCCTCCTCCTGACCCAAATAAGAGGCTGGCTGCCTCACCCTCTTCCCCACCCCAATAAGAGGCTTGTGGCCCCATTCTCTGCTTCACCCCAATTAGAGGCCTGCTGCCCCCACCCTCCTCCTCACCCCAATAATACACCAGCTGCCCCGCCCTCCTCCTCATGCCAATAAGAGGCAGCTGCACCACCCTCCTCCTGACCAAAATAAGGGGCCGGGTTCCCCACCCTCCTTCCACCCCAATAAGAGGCCTTCTGCCCCACCCTCCTCCCCATCCCAATAAAAGGCTGCTGCCCCAACCTCCTCCTCACCCCAATAAGAGGCTGCTGCCCCACCCTCCTCCCCACCCCAATAAAAGGCTGCTGCCCCACCCTCCCCCCACCTCAATAAGAGGCCTTCTGCCCCGCCCTCTTCCTTACACCAATAAGAGGCCTGCTCCTCACCCCAATAAGAGGCCTGCTGCCCCCTGCCCTCTTTCTGACCTCAATAAGAGGACTGCACCCCACCCTCCTCCTCATCCCAATAAGAGGACTGCACCCCACCCTCCTCCTCACCCCAATAAGAAGCCTGCTGCCCAACCCTCCTCCTCACCCAAATAAGAGGCCTGCAGCCCCACCCTCCTCCTCCTCCCAATAAGAGGACTGCACCCCACCCTCCTCCTCACCCCAATAAGTGGCCTGCTGCCCCACCCTCCTCCTCATCCCAATAAGAGGCCTGTTGTCCCACCTGAATGGCAGGGAAGGGAAAGAAAGGGGCTAAACAAGTGATGTTGTCATTGATGGTATCATTGACATGTGAGATGACATCTTTCATGGTCTGGGTGTCAGTGTTAGCAGTGCACAGGGGTGGTGGCAGGGTTGGGGGCTTAGTTGACCATAACTGGCAAATTGCAGGGGTTTTCTGGTTGTAATTTGAACCATAAAGGGGAGTTGGAAAGTTTTTTTTTTAGTGAAGTGAAAGTGAACAGATTTTTGTTAGGGCAACTTAACCATAACGTCCCCTCAATAACGTTTCTTTTGTAGTGAATTTCACTGGTTTTTGGGAGGGCAACTTAACCATAATGTCCCCTTTGCAAAGTTTTTTTGTAGGGAATTGTACAGGTTTTTGGAAGGTGGAACCTAAGCATGAAATTGTGGCAATGAAGTTGTTGAGCACAATATGCATTGTGATCATGCGATTTTGAGTGATATGTACTATAATCTATGACCTTGACATACATTTAACATAGAACATACAGAACCCCCTCCCTATTGATTTTAGAAAAGGACGGACTAAGCGCCTGTTTGCAGACAGGGAGGACAGAATCACCATTAACCAAAGAGGCGGGGGGTGTCTGAAAATGTACTATTGCCTTACACAGAAAGTGTGAAACGTTGATGAAGGGCATAAAGATATTGTAAGTAGTAATAAGTAAATATGGAAACCTGAAGGTGTGAAAAGAAAACGACACATTCAATAACCATGTAGAATGAAGTGGATGCAACCAAAAAAAAAAAGAAAGGATGCCTCCAGCGTAAGCACTTTACAGAAACTCGGCAGCCTGGAACAACAGTGGATGGACGCAGTAGGACGAAGGGAGATTACATCAAAAGAGTGAGTGCAGGCCATTTTTTTTATGTGCGTGTGGTTTTTTTTTGGATGTGGTGCAGAAATAATAATTTCTTTCTGTTGTTTTGACTCAGAAATGGTTAGTACTTTGGAGTGGCTGGAGGAGTATTTCCCGCGCGGGGAAATGTCTGAAGACAGCGACAACAATGGTAAACAAAGTTGTGCATATGGAGAATAGTGACCAGTATTTTATAGGCATTTAACTTATGGTGTTTTATTTTTCAACATACCAGGAAAAAAAGAGGAAAGGGCAACAAACGAGATAGAAGAAGACAGGATAAAAAGGATAGAGCAGAAAGTGGACATTTTGAACAACAATTTTCAAAGTGTACGGGAGTTTGTAGAGGACGTTGTGAGAGAAGTTTGGTACCATTGCCCCACCTGCACCTCCCTGCTTCTCCATTCGCTAGCGACCGATCCCCAAACCTGGAAGATGAAAATAGACGTTTCGACGAAGTATCCATCCCTTCTGCCCCTCACAAATCTTCCCCTCATAACCAGCCCGTTTTAAATCCAAATTCCCCCATATTTGTTTCAGTGTCCGCTTCCCCCGCTGTTTCTTTAGATTGATGTGTGTGTATGTGTGTAGTAAATGGTGTTGTACAGTAGTTGTAGAGAAAGAGTTTGTGTGTAAATGATTTTTTTAAAAGACTTTCAATGTTCGCGAACAGCGCGCCTGTTCGACCTATCCGCAAGCAATGGAATGTGGGTGCTGTCTAATGCCAAGTAAGACGGGTGTGATGTGTGACTGCACCATCTTTTCAAAATGTGTGTACATAAACAGAAAGGGGTGTCCAAAGGATATACTACCTCGGTGTAACGCTTGGAAACGAGATAATACATGGTCGTAAAACACACAAGATGTCCGGAATGGGTGTAAATAAATATAAAGCGATTGTGGGAAGGACAGTATAGCGGTCCATATTGGGTGCAGTCAAAATGGTACCGTCCATAGAACAGGAACGATGGCCGGCAAGTTCATAGGCAAACATAATGGAGTTGTTCTAAGGGCACTGGAACTGTCCGTACAGTGAACATTGCATGCGTGCACATGCGCAGTACAAACGAAAGGATTGGCAACATGGCGCCAGTTGCTAATTGTCCGTCTCACTTGTGTCGCACTTTGAAGTAGTTTGAGAACCCGAACACTGTCCGTAGGACACTTGTGCGCATGCGCATGTTTGCATCTTTGCATTTGCTATCCAGGGGACTTTCATTAAAGGGCGGATGTGTTGAGGACGTCATGTTGTGACTGCCCCTACGCTGCGCGTGGGGACTAGTTTACGCGGTTTGTGTGCTTCCGCAACACTAAAAATGAAGTTGTAGACACAAGGCAAACTATTGAGGAGTGTAAAAATGTAATTTCACACATCCCAAACAATAGGCCACCTCATGAGTTGCTGTGTAAAATGTGGGTACCACTTTGTAGGGATGAAGACAGGCGCGAGGCACACCCCTGCACCCCTTGAAAAGGCCACACCCCCAAGCGCATCTTCATTGTCCTTCTAGCTATAGTAGATAGAGGTGGGTTGCCTTTACTGCTGTAGTGACAAAAAGGAAACTAATCGGTATGGCTTCCGTGGCTGCTGTTGGGTTATTAGCCTCTGCACCTCCCCCAAACCCGCCACCATCACCACCTCACCAAGGGCCTGCAGAGAGATATTTGGGTGAGGATGTAGAGATTGAGGAAGAAGAGGAGGAAGAGAATGAAGTGGAGGAACTCCGCACTAGGAGCACTCGGCGGGAGTCGTCGGTGTGGCGGTTGTTTTCCGTTTATGGGAACGTACCAAAAGCACGTACGAACCTGGTGAACTGTAACCAGTGCAATGTGGTGTTGAGTCGCGGGAGATTTGGAGCGTACAGTTTTGGTACGACAACCATGAAGCGACACCTCACTTTGTTCCACACTGCGGACAATCGCAAGGTGGTGCCATGTGAACAGCGTAGTCGATTGAGTTCCTCCACGGCAGTCCCTGCTTACAAAACTATCTTCTGAAAACTCAGAATTACCTCTTGATTCAGCAGAACCACACCGTCCAGTATACAAATGGCCGTGCACATCAATGTATGCCATTCCAAACAAAGCTTTCAAATCTTTACGTCAGTTCCTCAATCAATATGTAAAAGATAATGAGAAAAGTAAAATGAATATGGATATTTCTGTAGTGCGGAAAGTCACAGGACTAAAAGGACAATCATTAGCCTGCATTTCTGGCCCTATTTGCAAAAGTACCTTCCATGATATCAAACGAATAGTAGTACATCATTCCAAAGTAGGAAATTTAGTGTACAAAATATACTGTGCAAAAAGTCCATCTTCAGAATTAGGCAATTTAAATACCACTCTTCTGCATGGTACACCCAAATACTTACAAGAAGAAATGGACCGTATTCAGAAAAAGTATTTTGGAAGTGAAAGCCACGTAGAAAATGCAAAAGTTTTAGAGCATAGTAGCGACAATTCTGCATTTAGCAACCCTCTATTACACACATATAGAAAAGAAATACTAAAATTTAAAAGGTCATCGGCTGAAGTACCAAACCATGTGTGTGTATGTTGCTGCAGAATGTTTTACAAAAGGAACACAAAAAATGTGGACATAGCTTACAAAATAGAAAACAATGAGGACTCACATAGGGTAATTCATAGAATTTCGCACAAAAGTGGCGCACGCGACTGGCGCACAGTGTCCCCGTGCGATACACTGCGCCAGTCGCGTGCGAAAAAATCCATTTCATCGCACAGCGTATTTATGGATTCTAGCCTCCAAAACCAGCCGTGGCACAGAGTGGCGCAGTGACCCTGCAGCAGCGCCAGTTACTCCCCCAAGAACGCCCTCGCGCAAGGAAAAGCCATCAAAATTCCCAATTCATCGCAAATGTCTGCGCTAACCCTGGACCAGTTCACAGGGCTGCCAAACAGCAACCGCCAAGCGGGGAACGTGTATTTCAGTGGTTCGCGGGAAGGTTCACACGCGATTGTCCTGGGTACGTGTACATCAGGGGTGCGCGTGAAGTAATAGACGCAAATCTATCAGGGCACATGTATTCCAGGGGTGCGCGGGAAGTAGCACACGCAAATTCAGCAGGGTACGTGTATTTCCGGGGTGCGCAGGAAGTATCACACGCGATTCCATCAGGGCACGTGAATTGGCCGTGTGGGTCCTCCCAGGTGTTCCCTCTACACCCTCCACGGCCCCTGCAGGCAGCCCACACCGCAGGGGACTACCCTGCACCCCTGCTCATGTCCCGCAGGCAGCCCATCCACCATGGGCATGCCCCCCAACCAACCCACATGTCACCTTGCACCACTGATCAACAACGCAAGTCTCCCAGCACCCTCACCCCCCAGCACTGTGGGGCACCTGGAAGCAGGCCCCCACACATGTAAAACTCATGTCCCCCTGCACCCCCACCCCCCAGTACTGTGGTACACCCTCCGCCAGGCTCCCACTCATGTCTCCAAGCACCCCCAACCCCCCGCAGTGCAGGGCACCCTCCACCAGGCCCCACTCATGTCCAACTCATGTCCCCCTGCACCGCCACACCCCTGCATCCAGGGCCACGCTCCACCAGGCCCCCACACATGTCCAACTCATGTCCCCCTGCACCCCCACACCCCCAGCATCCAGGGGCACCCTCCACCAGGCCCCCACTCCTGTCTCCCTGCACCCCCACCCCCCAGCATCCAGGGACACCCTCCACCAGGCCCCCACTCCTGTGTACCACCCCCCCACCCCCAGCAGTGTGATTCGCCTGGGTACGTGTATTTCAGGGGTGCGTGTGTAGTCTGACACGCAAATTTATCAGGGTATGTGTATTATGGGTCCGCGTGAACTTCCACACGTGATGTCAGCAGGGTACGTGTATTACGGGGTTCGCGGGAAGTTCCACACGCGATTGCCCTGGGTATGTGTATTTTGGGGTTGCTTGGGCAGTTCCACACGCGATTGCCCTGGGTACATGTATTTCAGGGTGCGTGAGAAGTTCCACATGTGATTGCCCTGGGTACGTGTATTTCGGAGTGCGCAGGAAGTTCCACACGCGATTGCCCTGGGTACGTGTATTTCGGGGTGCGCGGGAAGTTCCACACGCGATTGCCCTGGGTACGTGTATTTCGGGGTGCGCGGGAAGTTCCACACGCGATTGCCCTGGGTACGTGTATTTTGGGGTGCGCGGAAAGTTCCACACGCGATTGCGCTGGTATGTGTATTTCGGGGTGCGTGGGAAGTTCCACACGCGATTGCCCTGTGTATGTGTATTTCGGGGTGCGCGGGAAGTTCCACACGCGATTTCAGCAGGGTACGTGTACTCCAAGGTGCGTGGGAAATTCCACACGCGAATCCAGCAGCCTACGTATATTCCGGGGGTGCCGGGGCGGCCTACACTTGAATCGGCCGTGTGGGTCCTCCCAGCTGTTCACTCTACACCCTCCACGGCCCCTGCAGGCGGCCCACACCACAGGGGACTACCCTGCACATGTCCCGCAGGCAGCCCATCCACCATGGCCATGCCCCCCAGCCAACCCACATGTCACCTTGCACCACTGCCCACCAACGCATGTCTCCCAGCACCCCCACCCCCCAGCACTGTGGGGTACCCTCCACCAGGCCCCCACTCATGTCCAACTCATGTCCCCCTGCACCCCCACCCCCAAGCACTGTGGGGCACCCTCCACGAGGCCCCCACTCATGTCCAACTCCTGTCTCCCTGCACCCCCACCCCCCTGCATCCAGGGGCACCCTCCACCAGGCCTCCACTCCTGTCCCCCCTGCACCCCCACCCCGCAGCAGTGCAGGGCACCCTCCACCAGGCCCCCACTCCTGTCCCCCTGCACCCCCACCCCCCAGCACTGTAGGGCACCCTCCACCAGGCCCACACTCATGTCCAACTCATGTCTCCCAGCACCCTCACCCCCCACCAGTCAGGGGCACCTGCCAGCAGGCCCCCACTCATGTCCAACTAATGTCCCCTGCACCCCCACCCCCCTGAATCCAGGGGCACCCTCCACCATGCCCCCACTCCTGTCTCCCTGCACCCCACCCCCCAGCACTGTAGGGCACCCTCCACCAGGCCCCCACTCCTGTCCCCCTGCACCCCACCAGGCCCCCACTCATGTCCCCCTGCACCCCCACACCCCTGCATCCAGGGCCACGCTCCACCAGGCCCCCACACATGTCCAACTCATGTCCCCCTGCACCCCCACACCCCCAGCATCCAGGGGCACCCTCCACCAGGCCCCCACTCCTGTCTCCCTGCACCCCCACCCCCCAGCATCCAGGGACACCCTCCACCAGGCCCCCACTCCTGTGTACCACCCCCCCACCCCCAGCAGTGTGATTCGCCTGGGTACGTGTATTTCAGGGGTGCGTGTGTAGTCTGACACGCAAATTTATCAGGGTATGTGTATTATGGGTCCGCGTGAACTTCCACACGTGATGTCAGCAGGGTACGTGTATTACGGGGTTCGCGGGAAGTTCCACACGCGATTGCCCTGGGTATGTGTATTTTGGGGTTGCTTGGGCAGTTCCACACGCGATTGCCCTGGGTACATGTATTTCAGGGTGCGTGAGAAGTTCCACATGTGATTGCCCTGGGTACGTGTATTTCGGAGTGCGCAGGAAGTTCCACACGCGATTGCCCTGGGTACGTGTATTTCGGGGTGCGCGGGAAGTTCCACACGCGATTGCCCTGGGTACGTGTATTTCGGGGTGCGCGGGAAGTTCCACACGCGATTGCCCTGGGTACGTGTATTTTGGGGTGCGCGGAAAGTTCCACACGCGATTGCGCTGGTATGTGTATTTCGGGGTGCGTGGGAAGTTCCACACGCGATTGCCCTGTGTATGTGTATTTCGGGGTGCGCGGGAAGTTCCACACGCGATTTCAGCAGGGTACGTGTACTCCAAGGTGCGTGGGAAATTCCACACGCGAATCCAGCAGCCTACGTATATTCCGGGGGTGCCGGGGCGGCCTACACTTGAATCGGCCGTGTGGGTCCTCCCAGCTGTTCACTCTACACCCTCCACGGCCCCTGCAGGCGGCCCACACCACAGGGGACTACCCTGCACATGTCCCGCAGGCAGCCCATCCACCATGGCCATGCCCCCCAGCCAACCCACATGTCACCTTGCACCACTGCCCACCAACGCATGTCTCCCAGCACCCCCACCCCCCAGCACTGTGGGGTACCCTCCACCAGGCCCCCACTCATGTCCAACTCATGTCCCCCTGCACCCCCACCCCCAAGCACTGTGGGGCACCCTCCACGAGGCCCCCACTCATGTCCAACTCCTGTCTCCCTGCACCCCCACCCCCCTGCATCCAGGGGCACCCTCCACCAGGCCTCCACTCCTGTCCCCCCTGCACCCCCACCCCGCAGCAGTGCAGGGCACCCTCCACCAGGCCCCCACTCCTGTCCCCCTGCACCCCCACCCCCCAGCACTGTAGGGCACCCTCCACCAGGCCCACACTCATGTCCAACTCATGTCTCCCAGCACCCTCACCCCCCACCAGTCAGGGGCACCTGCCAGCAGGCCCCCACTCATGTCCAACTAATGTCCCCTGCACCCCCACCCCCCTGAATCCAGGGGCACCCTCCACCATGCCCCCACTCCTGTCTCCCTGCACCCCACCCCCCAGCACTGTAGGGCACCCTCCACCAGGCCCCCACTCCTGTCCCCCTGCACCCCACCAGGCCCCCACTCATGTCCCCCTGCACCCCCACCCCCCTGCATCCAGGGGCACCCTCCACCAGGCCCCCACTCCTGTCTCCCTGCACCCCCACCCCCCAGCACTGTAGGGCACCCTCCGCCAGGCCCCCACTCCTGTCCCCCTGCATCCCCACCCCCAGCAGTGCAGGGCACCCTCCACCAGGCCCCCACTCCTGTCCCCCTGCACCCCCACCCCCCAGCACTGTAGGGCACCCTCCACCAGGCCCCCACTCATGTCCAACTCAGGTCTCCCAGCACCCCCACCCCCCACCAGTCAGGGGCACCTGCCAGCAGTCCCCCACTCATGTCCAACTCATGTCCCCCTGCACCCCCACCCCCCTGCATCCAGGGGCACCCTCCACCAGGCCCCCACTTATGTCCCCCTGCACCCTCACCCACCTGCATCCAGGGGCACCCTCCACCAGGCCCCCACTCCTGTCTCCCAGCACCCACACCCCCCAGCACTGTAGGGCACCCTCCACCAGGCCCCCACTCCTGTCCCCCTGCACCCCACCCGCCTGCATCCAGGGGCACCCTCCACCATGCCCCCACTCCTGTCTCCCAACACCCCACCCCTCAGCACTGTAGGGCACCCTCCACCAGGCCCCCACTCATGTCCAACTCATGTTCCCCTGCACCCCCACCCCCCTGCATCCAGGGGCACCCTCCACCAGGCCCCACTCATGTCCAACTCATGTCCCCCTGCACCCCCAACCCCCAGCACTGTGGGGCACCCTCCACCAGGCCCCCACTCATGTCCAACTCATGTCTCCCAGCACCCTCACCCCCCACCAGTCAGGGGCACCTGCCAGCAGGCCCCCACTCATGTCCAACTCATGTCCCCTGCACCCCCACCCCCCTGTATCCAGGGGCACCCTCTACCATGCCCCCACTCCTGTCTCCCAGCACCCCTACCCCCCAGCACTGTAGGGCACCCTCCACCAGGCCCCCACTCCTGTCCCCCTGCACCCCACCAGGCCCCCACTCATGTCCAACTCATGTCCCCCTGCACCCCCACCCCCCTGCATCCAGGGGCACCCTCCACCAGGCCCCCACTCCTGTCTCCCTGCACCCCCACCCCCAGCACTGTAGGGCACCCTCTGCCAGGCCCCCACTCCTGTCCCCCTGCACGCCCACCCCCCAGCAGTGCAGGGCACCCTCCACCAGGCCCCCACTTCTGTCCCCCTGCACCCCCACCTCCCAGCACTGTAGGGCACCCTCCACCAGGCCCCCACTCATGTCCAACTCAGGTCTCCCAGCACCCCCACCCCCCACCAGTCAGGGGAACCTGCCAGCAGTCCCCCACTCATGTCCAACTCATGTACCCCTGCACCCCCACCCCCCTGCATCCAGGGGCACCCTCCACCAGGCCCCCACTCCTGTCTCCCAGAACCCACACCCCCAGCACTGTAGGGCACCCTCCACCAGGCCCCCACTCCTGTCCCCCTGCACCCCACCCCCCTGCATCCAGGTGCACCCTCCACCATGCCCCCACTCCTGTCTCCCAGCACCCCCACCCCCCAGCACTGTAGGGCACCCTCCACCAGGCCCCCACTCATGTCCAACTCATGTCCCCCTGCACCCCCACCCCCCTGCATCCAGGGGCACCCTCCACCAGGCCCCACTCATGTCCAACTCATGTCCCCCTGCACCCCCACCCCCCAGCACTGTGGGGCACCCTACACCAGGCCCCCACTCATGTCAAACTCATGTCCCCCTGCACCCCCACCCCCCTGCATCCAGGGGCACCTGCCAGCAGGCCCCCACACATGTCCCCCAGCCAACACGTCATCACAATCTAGATCCATGGCCCTTATGGGCTGCCTCCACATGCCAAACACCCACCCAAGTATTGCATCCACCCACTTAGACATGCCAATTACATGGTACAACACCAATGTCAAGTATGTAAATGAACACATGTCCCTCACATACACACAATGGGTGTCAGTGAATGTCAAAACCCATATCATGACATGAATGAAACCAATGAGATGATACTACACATTGAAGTATGATGAAAAAATATGTATTAAAAGCAACATAAATGGAATAAAAAAAAAACAAACGAAAATGGGAATTAAAAACAAAAAGCAGCATGTCCGTAAAATAATGTAAAACCACAAATCATAATCCAAAAGAAAGGTGTCCAAAGTCACAGTTCACAAAAGTAAATCCAATGGAAAATTAAAACCAAAAACCATTGCTCCATGGGTAAAATCAAAATAAAAAAAAACATTCCAACACTCAACTATATACAGATAAACAATCCAGGGTCCATGATCCCAACAGAAGAAATGACACCTACCTAATAACACTGCCTAATAAAAATAACTATATACAAAAATGTGGTCCATTGCCCAAAAGGTCCAAAAAATATAAAAAAGCAAAGGAAACCTAACACTAACTACAGAACTATTTTACAAGGGCAGCGGGCCAGTCCGACGGCTCACTTCAGGATGTTGCGGGCCAGGGCATCATCGAACTCCTGCTCAATGTCTCAGAGGCGGTCCTCCTCCATGGCCCCGAGGGTCCGCAGGGCAGACGACATGTTCACCTCCAACTCCCTGCGGATTGCCTCGAGGCACTCGGCCCGCCTCAGGGCCCTCTGCATGGAGTTCTCCGCCCTGACCATCGTGAGCCATGCCTCTTCCGCCCGCCGCCGCTCCACATCTATGGCTTGGCCCAACCGCTGCCACACGGAAGACACTTCCCATCCTGGGTCCTCCTGCCCTCTGGCCGATGCCTGCCCCTCCGATTTCGAAGGCCCTGAGCCATCATGGCTCCCACCTCGTTGCTGCTGCTGCTGTGCCCGTGCCCTGGCTCCTGCTGCCTGCACATCCTCCACCGGCTGGGGTGCAGTCGTTGATGTGGCCACCCCTGCTGGACGTCCGACTCCCGACTGTTGCAGGGATGCCTCCTCCACCAGCCTGGCCGCACCGTCAGAGGCAGCTCCACAGGGCACCCAGATGACAAATGGGTGGGAAGATGGCACGGAGGACGACTGGCGCATAGGGTGTTCAGTTGAGGAGGGGGTCGGAGCAAGCTGCAGCAAACTGAGGAATCCGGCCTGGGTGACCTGTCCCAGTAGGCCGACGCGGTCAACAAGGCATTCAAGATGACGTGCAGTCTCCTCATGAAAAGACTGCAGGTCACCTCGCATGGCCCGTTGACGCAACGCCACACCAGTCAGGACAGGCTCAACCCGTACCTGGATAGCCACGTCCGCAGGCAGAGGAAGGCCAGTTGTGAGCTCATCCCCTGCCTGAAAACGGGTCTGGACGTAGGCATCCCTGCTGGTGCAAGATGATGCAGTGACAGGATCAGGGACAGGATTGCACACAGGCACCTCCGCGGCGGACTGTGCTGCCTCCTGTCCCTGGTCCTGCACTGCACCACTAGCACCAGTGGAATCCCCACCTCCAGACCCCATCTCTGTCGCTTGCACGGCCTCCTCCTCCACCAAACCCCCCACCAACCTGGATGACTCCGTGCCATCTTCCCCCGTTGGGCCCTGTGGGGTCCCAGCTGCCCCTTCTGCTGCCGAGGAGTCCAACTCTGACCTCCGCCTCTTGGACCTCCCCCCGGCAGCTGCGGCCTGGGACGCGGCACCGGACTCCTCACTTCCCGACGAGATCACAACATGGGAGGGGAGCCGGGCCTTGCGTCTCCTGCTGGCGGTGCGATCCCCGCCGCTGTGCTCCACAGCACCTTCTCCACCCTCTTCATCAGTTGACGCTGCAGACACGGAGAAATAAAACACAGGCATCAGGGCACTGTACAATGGACACATACACACATGACAGTTGTACATGAGTGGCATTGGCAAACCTCAGACATGGCATCACAATCCCCAACACACATGTCATTTCAACTCGCACACATGAGCCATACCACAGCCATATCGCTACAGCCAGCACCATCCATACACATACAACAGCATGAGCAGGCAAAGGTGAGCCAGACATTGCATGCAACACAGGGAGTGCACTAAACATGCACACACACCACCACACTTGCATGCATGTGTACACCTCTGCCAACTGTCGCAGTGTTCAGATTGGCATCCATGTCACATCTGCCAATCAGGCTTCCACATCCCGCTGTCACATGCATCCATGTTGCATCACTGTTGCACCCTTGTCAAATACACATACATGCACATGTACACAGTGCTGATAAATGCAGCTGAAAACAACATCCATGTGTGACATCACAAACAGGCCTACTTACATACACATTCATCCAAACATGTGTGCCCACACAACTGCATTTGGCATGCAAGCCTACACACACAAGCACCATCCATGTCTCACACATGACAGCCCTCGCATGTGTTAGCCTCACGGCCCTGTACACCCCCCCCATAATTGGCCCCATAAAAACACATGTGCAACCTGCACACTACTGGCACATCACCACACGCACAGCTCACAATCATGATGCATGTACACTTACCGATCGACTCCAGACGGGTCTGCCTCTCAAGGACCTGGACGTGGAGCGCTGGGGAACAAGCGTTCCAGGACCCTCATCTGATCGTCCGACAAGTGGCACTGGCGGCCCTTAGCATCCGCTGCCTTCAAGAGGCGCCGGGCCTTGTTGAGGGTCCTGGACCTGAAGTCGTCCCAGCGCTTCTTGGCATGATGGAATAGTCGGACTGCCACCCCCTCCACGTTGATGGCAGTCACAATGTCCGTCCAGATCCGAGTCTGTCCTTCCTTGTCGGCACGCAAACGTCCGAAGAGGGCATCATACTGCCCCAGGACTTGCTCCACCAGGACACCAACTTCGGTGGCAGTGAAGCTGGTGCCCCTCTGCCTCTCTGGCCGGGGGTTGTCAGTGGTGCCAGATGTTGCAGTGCCCGACAGGACAACCCCAGAGGCAGGAGTAGGTGGGCAACTGGGTCCTGGGGCTGGTCTGTGGAGCGATGGAATCCCAGTCGGGAGTCTTCGGTTCCAGCAGGGGTGGTCACAACAACAGCAGCCTTGGCTGATGTGCAGGCAGCAAATGGCAGGGCACGTGGGCAGCAGGCAATCAGGCAGCAGCAGATGGCAGGTGGGAGCGTGCTCGGGGCTCTGGGGGGCAGTAATTCGGCCTTCTGGGCAGGAGCGTGGTCTTCCATGTGCTTACGCGTGGCCAGCTTGATACGGAGTGATTTGGCACGTGAAAATCCAGCACGTCTGTGTGTAATTCGAGGAAAGGGCCTATGCGCGTAAGCGCGTCAGCACACGTACGCGAATTCATTGGCCCAAAGGCCACTAGCGCGTATGCGCGAATGTGACGTGCATGTGCAGGCATTTCCCTGTACACGGGTGCATGTCAGCTCGTGTAATTGGAGGATGGGGCCTTAGCGCGTACACGCGGAAGTGACGCTGGACGTGTGGGCATGTTTAAAAGGTATGTGTAGAACGCCATTTCCTTGTACGTGCTTTTCGTGGAGAGCGAGTGGGTGAAATCTGTACTTCTTGTCGGTTCACACGCGATTTACTTCACGGCGTTCCAAGTTCGTACTCCCTGTTACCTCTGACAGCTTTTTCTCTTCTTGTCTTTTTCTTGGGCCTGTTTCCTCAAACAGCGTTCACTTCTCCTGTTGTCCTGTCTCCTCAGACAGCGTACAATTCTTCTTTTGGCGGGGGTGTTGCCAACGCGCACACGCGCCTCTTTTTCACGCGATATTTCCTGGCAGACGGTGAGTCGCGCACGTATTTGACATCTGTGCTTGCCCTGTGTGTTGCCTACCCCTTCAGAGGTCAGTCTAGGCTGCATGTGACACGCATACGTTAATTTTTGTGTTTCTGGGTGCCACAGCGTAGTGCAGGTTTATTTTTCCACGCACGTGGTCTAGGAGGGGTTGCGTGCACATTATCTCCCTTTTTCGGGGTGCCTGTGCGTTGCGTGACCCGTCATCTTCCCCCAGGGGTCACATACAGCCTTGCTAGAGCACTAGGGTACGAATTCCATCTAGTACCCTACCCCTTTGACCCCCAATTGCCCAGGACAATAGTTTACTGCAACTCCCATACGCACAACAACATCAGTGCCATGGTTGGGAGGCGAGTACGCGGTAAGGGTGGCAAAGGTGGGCGAGCCACAAGAGGTGGCCGTGGTGGATACGGTAGGGGACGTGGCCGGGACTTGCCGGGTGCCCCTAGCCCCCCATGTGTGGGTGACCAGTCAGGGACACCCATGCCCCCCCTGGTTGAGGGTAACGTGGCTGACACCATCCCTGCTCAGCCCTTGTTGGACCAGCCCATTGTGGCACCAGACCTGGCACAGGGTGACTCCATGGCTGACTTCCAGGTCAGCAGGTCTAGGCCACGTGTGGCGGTGCACGTTGAAGTCACCAGGCCACGTGGATCAGAGGCAGCTATGTCATCTGCTGCCCCGAGTAGGCAGGGTGGGGAGGCTGCAGGGGCAGCTGCGGCTCCATCCACCCCAGCTCTGAGTCTCCCAGCCAGGACATTGTCGGTCCCAGTCCATCCTTCTGACTACATCACACTTCAGCTAATGCCTGCACCAAGTCCCATGGTGAGTGTTCATTCCCACACTCCTAGTCCACAGGCCACCGGGGCTCCTGCCCCTAGTGTCCAGAGCGGCGTAGGACACTCAGTATCACTACCACCTTCCAAACGGAAGAGGAAGAGTGCTCGTCCAGTACAGGCTGATGCCCCAGACACGACTACACAGTCCGGCCCACCAATGAAGCCCAGCTTCAATCAGGCCGAACTTGATGCACTTGTGGAGTATGTGTCCGCACATGACAGCGAAATGGTGATTACTGCAGGATGCAAGACCACACCTGCACAACGTCAGGCACACTGGCAGACCATCGCGGAACTCATAAGTGCCCTTGGATTTGTGAGGTGCACAGATAATGATATTGATGTGCTTCATCCAATACATTCTGCGCACCAGGATTTGGGTGTTTCAGTATCCCTTCTGGTAACAGTATACATTCAGCCCAACCTCACGCCAGTTGCCCTTGAAGTGTCATCTCGCCACAACATAGTTGCATATTATTCTGTGTTCATTCAGGCTGATTGTCTGCATTCCACCACTTTCACTAGGCATTTCTCAGTCCTATTGTCACATGTGTGACATGGCTAGGGTACATGCCATCTGTGTGATGGCATGTGTCATTTATGTGTATTGGACATGCCAATCCCAGGCCAATGTGTGATGGCACTGCTAGCCAGCATGCATCAAATGTGTTGGTCTTCCATCTTGGTGTCAGCAATGTGTGCCATTTGCCTCCCCTTCATACGCAGTGACAGTGCATGCATGGGAGGGTTATAGTCATGTGGGACATGTGTCAATGAAGTACTGTTTCTGTTGCTTCTCAGCCCTAATTGTGTGACATGGTGCTAATGCCTGTTCCCATTTCTTTTCTTTCATGTCTTTGCAGGGGATGACGCACTTGATACTGCTGGGGTTGTGGAGATGGTGCAGACCCAGGAGGGGTCTCAGGCCCAAACGGGCACCAGTGAGGGACGTGGTGTGGTGGTGGGTGAGAACCCACACTTGCTGCAGACCATCATCTCAAGGGGTGTCTCTGGGTGCACCTCCCCCGAGCTCTATTCAGGTGTCGATTCGGATGATGAGACCTATGTGCCGTCACAGGTAAGTGTTTCTGGGAGGGATTCTGTACTGTCCAACCCACCTGCACCAGGGGTAGAACCCTCAATGGGGATGTCAGTGTTGGTAGGTCCGCCTTTGGTGGTTTCGGATGCAGGGTCACACTCTGCTACATCTGATCCTGTTCCTGGGCCAGCAGATCAGAGGGGGAATGCAGTCCTGCAGCCTCAGGCAGTGCCGGCACAGCAAGGCACCGTTCGCCTTGCCCCAGACAGGTGAGGTGCCCGCCGACGCAGTGGACGTAAGCCACCTTGCAATACCGCATGGGAGCAATCCATATACGGTATGGCAAACCAACAGGCAGCATCAACTGAGATGATGGCTCAGGCCATGGGTAGGGTGGCCACTTCCATTGTCCCCCAAGAAAGGCTGATTGAACAACTACAGCAGGCAACAGACTCCATTAGCCAGTCAAACAGGGAGGACATGTTGGCGTCCAACAGAGACAGGCGGGCGGCACTGGAGACTCTGCGGGAAGCCATTTCTATTGAGTCCCAGGGCCACAGGGAAGCCCTGAGGGTGGAACTCCGTCAGCTCGGGGTAACTCTGGTTGAGCTTGAGGCTTCAGCTAACATGAGGACAGAACAGCAGCTGGAGCGGCTCACACGTACGCTCTCAGCTGAGATGCAGGCAACTAGGGAGGAGGTCTGGGCATCCCGTGAGTTGTTGTATGGGGACCTCCGCACAATTATCCTCCAGAACCAGACCTTCCACACCCGCATGCTTGCTGCCATGGAGGACCAGACTAGGGCTTTGCGTGGACTGCCTCCCATAGTGCCACCACCTCCTGATGCAGCTGCAGAGGGTGAGGAGAGCGACAGCAGCGATTCTCCCACAATAGGGTAGCCGTGCAGGCCATGAGCCCATGGAGGTGTTTTTTTTTCGCAAGATCCACACAGGTAGGTTTTGGTATGCACCCTGTCCTCGGACCTCCTGGGTGGCCTCCCCCGCACCCCGAGGCCCATTCATGGCCATTTTTGATTTTTGATTTTTGAGTTTTGTTTTTTGATTTTTGATTTTTGATATTTTGGACAGTGTGTTGCCTTGTGTGGCTCCCGTGGGCATACGCTGTATTGTGGCTGAGCACACGAAGGCTTGTCCTGAATTTGGGTCAGATACTTGGGTTTGTGTGACACACACCCCTCCTGCTTCCCGTTTCCATGGGCTTGCAAAGGGTGTGCCCAAGTGACATTGACGTACACGGTGATGTTGGACTCCCATTTGATGTGTGAGCAGTCTGTAGTCAATACTGTGTATACATTCCGAGTGCATATTGTTGTTGTATTGTACACTGCATGGTGTATTGATATGTGCCTCTGCATCCATCTCATCCTCCTAATTTGCAGGTCCATTTCTCATGTCTTCACAAGGCGGTCTACTTTGGAAATGGAGTCCATGTTGTAAGCAGTGCACCTACACTTTTGCGTGGCGCTAACACTGTACAGTTGGAAGTGTTCGAAGTGCTGGCATTATCAGGTAGTGAGGCTACCAATTTTTTAAGTCCGTACTGTCATGTTTATGGTAAGTTGGAGGTTGTGTAGGTGATTAGTATTATTGGTAAGTATTTGGTAATGTGTGTTGTTGGTCCTGCATTACTGTGAGCATTTCATGTGTGTCCAGTTTCCATTAGGGACACTGTAGTTTGTGACACTTGGGTCATGTTGTGGGGATTCATTTGTTTGCTCTCACATAGCATGACATGCCATGGTGTGTTGTGTGGCCGTGCCTGCGAGGGGTTGGGTGACATGGCACAGTTCTCATGTTGTATTTTGCAAGTGGGTATTCATTTTTGCTGCATGGAAGTGTGTTTTTTGATGACACTGCATTGGTGGTGTTTGTGTAGGTAGGGATGCACACATTGTGACACTTCCAGATGAACAATCTCAGGCTGCTAGGGTTCTGACAGTTGACTGTCCCTTAATTCATCATAATTGTCAGATTGAGTCATCATTGATTGTCAGATGGTATGTGCCAGGGCTGTGTGCACTCCACAGGGGTGTGATTTCTATGTAAAGTAATTAGCCACCAGCTGCGTACGGGCTGCCTCACCCTGTGCCCTTTCCCCTCCCATGCGCAGCGGGCGTGCATGTGGTTGGGGATGTGGGGGCACCACCATGTCCACAGCCACGCCCCGGCGTGTTGCAACATTGTGCAGGACACATGCTGCCACTATGATCCTGCACACTACTGGGGGCGCATATAACAGCTGCCCGCCAGAACGGTCAAGGGAGCGAAAGCGTGACTTGAGCACTCCGAATGTGCGCTCCACTATGCCCCGGGTTGCAATATGGGCTGTGTTGTATCTTACCTCGGGAGGCGTGATGGGGTTCCGAATTGGCGTCATCATGTGGGTGCTCAGAGGGTAGGCCCTGTCCCCTGGGGAGGTGGTGATGGGGATCATTAGTGGGGTATTGCCATTACTCTGTATCTGTCATGCATGCGTGTGCTGTGGCATTTATACTCACCAAGCAGCCATGCATCGCCATGCCGCCCAGCTTCCATGTCCCGGTTTAGGGTTGACATCCTGTAAATGAAGCTGTCGTGGGTGGACCCTGGATAGTTGGCATATACTGAGGTGATGATTCCCTTGGCATCACATGCTACCTGGACGTTGATGGAGAACACTCCGTGTGTACTCATTCTGCTCGATCTCTCCTCTGCCTTTGACACTGTCAACCATGCCATCCTGCTCAACCGTCTCCGTGAAAACCTGGGTATCCCTGGTCAGGCTCTGGCGTGGCTGACCTCTTTCCTTTCAAATCGACCCTCCCAGGTCCAACTGGGGTCCTTCCTCTCCGACATCTTTTTCTCCACCTCTGGTGTCCCCCAGGGATCTAATCTCTCTCCCTGGCTGTTCAACCAGTATCTGGCACTCCTTGCCCACCGCATCGCCGCTCTCTGCCCTAATTTCCAGTGCTATGCGGACGATACCCAGCTCATTTTCAGGCTACCTTCAGCCTCCCCCTCTCCTTCCCTCATCTCTGACTGTCTGTCTGCTATCCAGGAATGGTGTGCCGCCAATGACCTCTGCCTTAATGCCAGTAAGACTGAGATTCTACTCATCGGTACACCCACTCCCTCCTTCCCTGCAGCTCTCTGGCCTGCCTCCCTTGGCCCCCTCCCTGCTCCTACCTGCAATGCAAAAAACCTTGGGGTCATCTTCGACTCCACACTCTCCTTCTCTCCTCATATTTCTGACGTCGCTAAGAAGTCACACTACCAGCTGCACCTCCTCAGAGGTATTCTTCCCTTCCTCTCCTTCCCCCAGAAGCTCACTGTCTCCCGAGCCCTGGTTCTCTCGAAGCTGGATTACTGTAACAGCCTCTACCTTAATCTGCCTGCCTCCACTCTCCGCCCTCTGCAACTCATACAGAACAGAACTGCGAGACTTGTCCTTGGCCTCAAGCCCAGGGACCGTATCTCTCCAGGACTAAAATCTCTAGACTGGCTCCCAGTGGCTGCGAGGATAAAGTTCAAAACCCTCTGCAGTGTACACAAGGCCTTCTGGGGCCTTGGTCCTTCAACTCTCTCTTCCCAAATATCTTCCTTCCCGAGCCCTTCGCTCATCCGCCTCCAACTCCCTCAGGGTCAGCCGCTTCTCGAAGCAACGAGCTGGGGGTAGATCTCTCTCCGCGGCAGGGGCCTCCCTCTGGAACAGCCTTCCTGCCTCCCTGAAACTTGAGGAGAACCATCTCCGGTTCCGGAAGCACCTCAAAACCTTCCTCTTTGCCTCTGCTTTCTCTCTCCCTCTCCCCTGCTGAACAGCTAATATTCCTCACTGAAACTGCACTGATTCTGCAACTGGACCACTCTTAACGGCCTCGGTCCTGGGCCCAGCCACTCTCCACTTGCACTGATGCCCTGGAACCCCTCTGCACTGCGGGACTGTCTCTGTATCCCTACAGCCCCCCCCTTTTCCAGCACTTGTTCTGCACTTACCTTTCACTTGCCACCAGCTGGCCCTATTTATTTATTACTTTACGCCACTTACCTTGTACTGCACTTCCCCCCTCCCCTTCCCCTTGCACTTTTCCCCCACCCCCACCCCTGCACTTGCGCGATCTGAATGACACCTGGCCTAGTAGGATTGTTGTCTGTCTCCCCTTGTTTCCTCCCCTCCCTGCCTCGTCGCGCCTTGAAACACCTGTGTATAGGCGCGTTACAAATGCCATATCATATCATATCATATCAATGCCAGTGCTTGCGGTTTCTATAGATGTGCTCAGATGCCCTGGGGGGGACGTAGAGCCACATGGGTGCAATCAGTGGCACCTAGCACTTTGGGGAATTGTGCCACCCTGTAGAAATCCTGGTTGACAGCCTGCCTTTCTGCAGGTGTTCTGGGCAGGTATATGTGCCTGCGGACTGATGGGCGTGCAGTGATGATGGCCAACACCTGGTGTAGACACCGTGACTGCGTGGCCTGTGACACCCCCCCATTATGGCACTTGTCCGCTGAAATGATCCGGTAGCCAAGAAGTGCAGTACATTGAGGACCTTCTCCAGGGGGCTGAGTGCTTGGGAGCACAGGGTGGGTGATGTGAGGTCATCCTCCCACTCACTGACCAGGCCGAGTATTATGTGTGGTGGAAACCTGTACCTCCCATACACCTGGTCATCAGGCATACCAAATAGGCTGGTTTTGGGTGTGAAGATTCTGGCCCTGACTATCCTTCTCCTCCTCCTGCGGCATCCCACGGCCACTGCTGCTAGGAACGGTATATTCATCCTGGCGTCTGAGCTTGTTTGTTGTTTGCGCACTCTTTTGTGCTGCGCGGGACGTGCGCCTGCTTCATGCTGGCGTACGTGTTTCCGGATCGGACCTTTTTTTTTGGCTCATTGTAGGCGACCGTGTAAATCTTCCCCCCACCCCAGGAATACACGTAACACGCTCTCCCAGGCACAGTCGCGAGTAAATATTTCCGCCCACCCCTGGAATACACGTACCCCACTCTCACCGGCCCAGTCGCGTACACGTACCCTGCAAATTTGCGTGTGAAACTTCCCGTGCACCCCGAAATACACGTACCCAGGGCAATCGCGTGTGGAACTTCCCGCGAACCCCGTAATACATGTACCCTGCTGATATCGCGTGTGGAAGTTCACTCGGACCCATAATACACGTACCCTGATGAAATCGCATGTAAGACTACCCGCGCACCCCTGGAATACACGTACCCAGGCAAATCGCACTGCTGGGGGGTGGGGGGGTGGGAGACATGTGTGGGGGCCTGGTGGAGGGTGCCCCTGGATGCTGGTGGGTGGGGGTGCTGGGAGACATGTGTGGGGGCATGGTGGAGGGTGCCCTATAGTGCTGGGGGGTGGGGGTGCAGGGAGACAGGAGTGGGGGAATGCTGGAGGGTGTGCCTGGATGCATGGGGGTGGGGGTGCAGGGGGACAGGAGTGGGGGCCTGGTGGAGGGTGCCCTGCACTGCTGGGGGTGGGGGTGCTGGGAGACAGGAGTGGGGGCATGGTGGAGGGTGCCCTACAGTGCTGGGGGGTGGGGGTGCAGGGGGACAGGAGTAGGGGCCTGGTGGAGGGTGCCCTGCACTGCTGGGGGGTGGGGGTGCAGGGGGACAGGAGTGGGGGCCTGGTGGAGGGTGCCCGGCACTGCTGGGGGATAGGGTGCTGGGAGACAGGAGTGGGGGCCTGGTGGAGGGTGCCCTACAGTGCTGGGGGGTAGGGGAGCAGGGGGACAGGAGTGGGGGCCTGGTGGAGGGTGCCCTGACTGCTGGGGGGTGGGGGTGCAGGGGGACAGGAGTGGGGGCCTGGTGGAGGGTGCCCTGCACTGCTGGGGGGTGGGGGTGCTGTGGGACATGAGTGGGGGCCTGGTGGAGGGTGCCCCTGGATGCTGGGAGGTGGGGGTGCTGGGAGACAGGAGTGGGGGCCTGGTGGAGGGTGCCCTACAGTTCTGGGGGGTGGGGGTGCAGGGAGACAGGAGTGGGGGCCTGGTGGAGGGTGCCCCTGGATGCAGGGGGGTGGGGGTGCAGGGGGCATGAGCTGGACATGAGTGGGGGCCTGGTGGAGGGTGCCCCTGACTGCTGGTGGGTGGGGGTGCAGGGGGACAGGAGTGGGGGCCTGGTGGAGGGTGCCCTGCACTGCTGTGGGGTGGGGGTGCTGGGAGACAGGAGTGGGGGCATGGTGGAGGGTGCCCCTGGATGCAGGGGGTGGAGGTGCAGGGGGACAGGAGTGGGGGCCTGGTGGAGGGTGCCCTACAGTGCTGGGGGTGGGGGTGCTGGGAGACAGGAGTGGGGGCCTGGTGGAGGGGGCCCTTGGATGCAGGGGGGTGGGGGTGCAGGGGGACATGAGTGGGGGCCTGGTGGAGGGTGCCCCGGGATGCAGGGGGGTGGGGGTGCAGGGAGACAGGAGTGGGGGCCTGGTGGAGGGTGCCCTACAGTGCTGGGGGGTGGGGGTGCAGGGGGACATGAGTTGGACATGAGTGGGGGCCATATGGAGGGTGCCGCTGGATACAGGGGGGTTGGGGTGCATGGAGACAGGAGTGGGGGCATGGTGGAGGGTGCCCCTGGATGCAGGGGGGTGGGGGTGCAGGGGGACAGGAGTGGGAGCCTGGTGGAGGGTGCCCTACAGTGCTGGGGGGTGTGGGTGCTGGGAGACAGGAGTGGGGGCCTGGTGGAGGGTGCCCTGCACTGCTGTGGGGTGGGGGTGCTGGGAGACAGGAGTGGGGGCATGGTGGAGGGTGCCCCTGGATGCAGGGGGTGGAGGTGCAGGGGGACAGGAGTGGGGGCCTGGTGGAGGGTGCCCTACAGTGCTGGGGGTGGGGGTGCTGGGAGACAGGAGTGGGGGCCTGGTGGAGGGGGCCCCTGGATGCAGGGGGGTGGGGGTGCAGGGGGACATGAGTGGGGGCCTGGTGGAGGGTGCCCCGGGATGCAGGGGGGTGGGGGTGCAGGGAGACAGGAGTGGGGGCCTGGTGGAGGGTGCCCTACAGTGCTGGGGGGTGTGGGTGCTGGGAGACAGGAGTGGGGGCCTGGTGGAGGGTGCCCTGCACTGCTGTGGGGTGGGGGTGCTGGGAGACAGGAGTGGGGGCATGGTGGAGGGTGCCCCTGGATGCAGGGGGTGGAGGTGCAGGGGGACAGGAGTGGGGGCCTGGTGGAGGGTACCCTACAGTGCTGGGGGTGGGGGTGCTGGGAGACAGGAGTGGGGGCCTGGTGGAGGGGGCCCCTGGATGCAGGGGGGTGGGGGTGCAGGGGGACATGAGTGGGGGCCTGGTGGAGGGTGCCCCGGGATGCAGGGGGGTGGGGGGGCAGGGAGACAGGAGTGGGGGCCTGGTGGAGGGTGCCCTACAGTGCTGGGGGGTGGGGGTGCAGGGGGACATGAGTTGGACATGAGTGGGGGCCATGTGGAGGGTGCCGCTGGATACAGGGGGGTTGGGGTGCATGGAGACAGGAGTGGGGGCATGGTGGAGGGTGCCCCTGGATGCAGGGGGGTGGGGGTGCAGGGGGACAGGAGTGGGAGCCTGGTGGAGGGTGCCCCTGGATGCAGGGGAGTGGGGGTGCAGGGAGACATGAGTGGGGGCCTGGTGGAGGGTGCCCCTGGATGCTGGGGGGTGGGGGTGCTGGGAGACTTGCGTTGGTGGGCAGTGGTGCAAGGTGACATGTGGGTTGGCTGGGGGGCATGGCCATGGTGGATGGGCTGCCTGCGGGACATGTGCAGGGGTGCAGGGTAGTCCCCTGTGGTGTGGGCCGCCTGCAGGGGCCGTGGAGGGTGTAGAGGGAACAGCTGGGAGGACCCACATGGCCAATTCACGTGTGGGACTCCCCGGCACCCCCGAAATACACGTAGGCTGCTGGATTCGCGTGTGGAATTTCCCGCGCACCCGGAGTACACGTACCCTGCTGAAATTGCGTGTGGAACTTCACGCGCACACCGAAATACACGTACCCTGCAAATTCGCGTGTGAAACTTCCCGCGCACCCTGAAATACACGTACCCAGGGCAATCGCGTGTGGAACTTTCTGCGAACCCCGTAATACACGTACCCTGCTGATATCGCGTGTGGAAGTTCACGCGGACCCATAATACATGTACCCTGATGAAATCGCGTGTAAGACTACCCGCGCACCCCTGGAATACACGTACCCAGGCAAATCGCACTGCTGGGGGTTGGGGGGGTGGGAGAGATGAGTGGGGGCCTGTTGGAGGGTGCCCCACAGTGCTGGGGGTGGGGGTGCAGGGAGACAGGAGTGGTGGCCTGGTGGAGGAGGCCCTACAGTGCTGGGGAATGTGGGTGCAGGGGGACATGAGTTGGACATGAGTGGGGGCCTGGTGGAGGGTGCCCCTGACTGCTGGTGGCTGGGGGTGCAGGGGGCCTGGTGGAGGGTGCCCTGCACTGCTGAGGGGTGGGGGTGCTGGGAGACATGCGTTGGTGGGCAGTAGTGCAAGGTGACATGTGGGTTGGCTGGGGGGCATGGCCATGGTGGATGGGCTGCCTGTGGGACGTGTGCAGGGGTGCAGAGTAGTCCCCTGTGGTGTGGGCCACCTGCAGGGGCCGTGGAGGGTGTATAGGGAGCAGCTGGGAGGACCCACACGGCCAATTCATGTGTGGGACTCCCCGGCACCCCCGAAATACACGTAGGCTGCTGGATTCACGTGTGGAATTTCCCGCGCACCCGGAGTACACGTACCCTGCTGAAATTGCATGTGGAACTTCACGCGCACACCGAAATACACGTACCCTGCAAATTCGCGTGTGAAACTTCCCGCGCACCCCGGAATACACGTGCCCAGGCCAATCGCGTGTGGAACTTCCCGCGAAACCCGTAATACACGCACACGATATTTTTCACACAGCAGGTGTCCGTGTTTGTCGGTACCCCTTTACACCTCATTTGTCCTAGAGGGCCACAGTATGAATCATTCATCATAGCTGTATATGGGTGCTTTTTGTTAGCGCACATTTTGGCGCACATTTATTTCAGGCGCAGGGACGCTACCGCCTGCTTTCTTGTTGCGTACTTGTTTGGCCCTGTGCGCGTCTTTGACCGTGCGCTGGTTTGCCCTATTCGATTCCATGAATACGATTTGTAGGCAAGCGTGTGGGCGTTCCGCGCACTTGCCTCCTGTACTTCCCCCGTGACGCCCATATTTTCACGCGTTGTTCCCCATTCCGAGTGTTACGCCCCGTGTTCTGCCTACTTTTGTAATGTGCGCCGCGCTATGTGCGATTTCGCAGCAGCCGTGGCGCATGCAGTTGGATGACCTGTGCGCCGGCGTGCACCGTGCACTTTTTCAGCGCACATCCAATATTTGTCTCGCGCATGGACTTCCATGAATCGATGTGCGCTGGTTTCCCTGCGATTTTCGCAGTTGCACTACGATTTTCGCACTTTTACTGCGAATCACACGTTTTGGCACCTCTGCGCCAGAATTTTTGGCGCACATTAATTCCATGAATTGGCCTATAAATGGTTTGAATTAGCTTTGTATCTTTTAGCTGAAAGCAAATATGAAATAACTGAACGCCTAAAATGTGCAGTTACTGTACTGCAAAATTAGACAACAACCACACTCCTTCACATGCAATTACAAATATTTTGGAATTGTTTCCATTACCAAAAATCCTGCAGCAGCTCAATTTGTATGAGAGCATAATAATTCAAACAGTTCACCCATTTCAAGCAATTATACGCCTTCATCCAAAAACAGCACATTTACCTTCCTCTGAATTGGGAAGGAATTTGTGGCAAAGTAATTTACTTGCCATTAGATGAAACGGAAAATGTGCACACTTTAGGAGTGGAACGTTCAATAGACCATTCTTTAATAGTCTTGGTAAATGGAGTACCAACAAAGGATAAAATAAATTGGCAACAATTAGTAGACTTACACAAAGTAACACAAACATTGCAATATCTACAAGATAACAATGAGTACTACAAGGAAATAAATATTGATGAAATTTTAAGGCAAACAACTGATATAATTCAATAGCCATCAGACACTGGACAATTCAAACATTTGGATCCAGCTGCAGTATCCACTCTTTCGGTTCATTACACACTTCATCCATTGCATTCGAATGAAAGCATAGATGATGCACTAGAAACCTACCAAATGCGACAAACCAAAGGGTCACCAATGAGTATTTGGGAAAAAAGTATAGAAGCACGTGCTTTTCCACTGCTATTTCCAACTGGCAAAGGTGGGAGATACGATGATAGACCCACTCAGATTGGGGCATCAGAATACCGCTCATTACGAATGTATTCGCAAGATCCCAGATTTAGACAAAATATGGAATACTTATTCCACCTACTCTATGAAAGTGAATTAGCAACACTATGTTATGGAGTTGCACACATTCTTAAATCTGGAACGCACTTTCAAAATATGTCAGCTACGCAGTTAATACAAAAAGTACAAGAAAAAGATGAGGTTTTACCGTCAAGTATAACAAATTTGTTTGCAAACATGCGTGGTAGAAAGGAATACTGGTTCAGACGGCACGGAGACGAGCGTTGCATGATCAGAAACCTTGGACCAACAACTTGGTTTTTTAGGCTAAGTTGTGCAGAATATGCATGGGAAGATTTGCATGAGTTCTTACGCATAGCAAACAGCAACAAAAACAACAAAGATATATTAACACCTAGAGAACTTTGCTCTCTAGATCCAGTTAATGTCTCAAGATATTTCCATCATCGTTTCATTGCAATGCTACACTTTATTTGCAATAAAACTGTTCCTCCCCTCGGAGAAGTGCAACACTTCTTTTGGAGAAAAGAACATAAAGCAAGAGGATCACCACATATTGACATGCTGTTATGGATCAAAGGTGCTCCGAAATTTGGGCACGACCGTGATAGCACTGTTTTGCAGTTTATCCAAAAATATGTCACATGTGAAATCCCTTCACAACAGACACATAGTGAGCTGCATGGGCAGATTTTACAATTTCAAAGACACAAATGTGGCAAATATTGTCACTGCAAATACAAAAACAAACATACTACACCAAATGCCGCTTTGGTTTCCCTAAACCAGTTACAGAAACAGGTGAAGTACGAACTCCATGTCTTCAGTTCGACATAGTGTTAAAGGTAAATCACCTAAAAACACTTATTACATAAAAAGAAGGGAAGAATCAAAATATATCAATGATTATAATGCAATCTTTGCTCTATTATGGAATTCAAACATAGATGTGCAGTACATTGCAGACAATTCTACTGTTGTTGCATGATATGTTGCAGCCTACTTAACAAAAGCAGAAAAAACAGAGCTGCAAGACCTCTGGGATGACCTAGCATCAGACAAAACATTATCACAGAAATTGTACAGCTAGGCATAAAAATGCTCTCTCATAGAGAATGTGGGGTCTATGAAGCAGCAGATTGTTTAACCAACACTGCTTTGTATGGAAAATCAGACAACATAGTTTGGCTCAGTCCTGGCCCTGCAGAATCTAGAAAAAGAGTGCTAAAATCATATGAGGACATAGAAACAATTGCCAGAAATGATCCCAACAGCCAAGACATTCTAAAAAACAATTTACTGGACACATACTATCCAAACAGGAGTACCACTCAGGAAAGCATGTGTCTATACCACATAGCTCAAAACTTTGCATACAAAAATAAAGTAAAACCCGATGAAAGCAAACATCGATATAGAGTGACCGATTGTGAAGGGCGCTTAGTGAAACTTAACAAACAAAGCTTAATTAATCATGTGAAATTGTCATTAAAAACTCCTCAACAGAAAGAACTATATTACATGTCTCTGTTATAACTTTTCAAACCATGGAGAAAAGAGGAAGACATACTAGATAATTATGAGTGCTATGAAGATGCTTTCAAAGCAAATGAAAGCACTATCACTGATGGTAACTTTACGCAGTATAAAACAATGTTAGACAATGAGCAGCAACAGGAAGAAGAAATTCAGGCCCAACTACATAAAGACTCTTCCGACAGTAGTCAACCTTCTGTAACAGGAAGTCAAGAACCATTAGGACAACCACTAATAGCAAATGAGGCTGAAGTTGCTATGGCAGAAGTCGAAAACATCATGTATCAGTATCAAGAAGATACAGAGGATTTAACTGTACAACAAGGAAAACTTAACAACGATCAGCGCACCATTTTTGAAGAGGTAACAAAACAAATTGTGCATAGCGTACAACACGAAAATAAAGAATGTACCTGCCAAAATTACAAACCTATACTGCTGTTCGTCAGTGGTGAAGCTGGATCAGGGAAAACATTCTTAATCAAAATTATCAGCAAGTTCCTTCAACAATTGACAAATAACAAACTGTCAGCTGTTGTAACAGCCCCCATAGGTTTAGCTGCCTACAACATAGGCCGTGTGACTTTACACCGATTACTACTACTTCCAGTAGAGCATCAAAATAAATTAGACTACTACAAACTTTCTACAGTAGCTGCAATGGAATTAGGTAGAGTATTGAAGCAAATGAAAATGCTACTAATAGATGAATTGAGCATGGTCTCCAATCTAATGTTGGCTTTGATTCATCTCAGATTGCAAGAAGTACTTAAAAGGAATAACGAAGAACCCTTTGCAGGGAAACACATTATCGTTTTCGGAGATCTTCTACAATTGACACCAGTAAAAGGTGAACCGATTTCTAAAACCTTAGGCCACAAACTCTGCCGGAAAACTGTTGGTAGCATAGGTAATGTTAACCTTTGGCAACATTTCCAATACAGAGAATTAACTGAGAACCTGCGGCAATCTGCAGATCTCACTTATGCCAACATTTTGAAAAGTATTAGAGTTAGTGTATTATCTCAAGAAGCACAAGCTGTATTGAAAAAGCGGCATATACATGCACTTTATGGCGATAATGCATGCGCAACTGATGTTATGGAACAAATAGCGCACAAAAATGTCAATTGTATGGCCTTAATGCCAACTCTTGCAAGCTGTTTCAAATTCAATGAAACAATGTTAAAGAAAGAAATGCAAGCAATAATAGAAATTAGTGCCACAGACAAACTAGACGTACATGGTTTGACAGTACCCATGTGTGAGCAAGCCACAGTTTAGAAAATTCAATCTCCAACACAGCTAGGTTGGAAAAAGTATTGAAATTATCATTAAATTGTAGAGTAATGCTGAAACGTGACCTTGACATAGAGCAAGGACTAGTTAATGGAGCACTGGGCACAGTTGTTGGCTTTCAATCATACCCACGTGATAGCAACATTCAGTTTGTCAATATTCGCTTTGATAAAGTTTCAGAAGTAAAAAGGATAGGGCGCTCAATGGCTCGATTCCTTCTCTTCAAAGAAATGTATGTACGTAGAGAGCAATATTCTCTAACTCTTGCATATGCAGTCACCATTCATAAATCCCAAGGTCTTACCCTAGAGAAAGCAATGATAGATATAGGAAAGACAGTGTTTAAGGAAGGCATGAGCTACGTAGCATTATCACGCTTACGTACACTTGATGGTCTAATGCTAATAAACTTTGATTCAAGTAAAGTCAAAGCTAATATTCCTTGCATTCTATAATACAATAGATTGCGTTGTCTGTACACTCATCTGAAACAATACCCTGTTCCAGATAAAGTGAAACGTGGTAAAGAAAAAGTAAATGAAACCGAAATACAACAAAATGCAACAGGAAATTCCGCAAAAAAAAGAAAAGAAGCTAAAGTTTCATCAAATGCCGCAAACATAGAAGAACCTTTTAGGGAATGTAAAGCAGGCACATCGGCAAAGAAGCAACAGAAAAAATGATACATCTCCTGGAGATTCTTTGCAACACGCGATCAGACGCTGTATTGGTACGAGAGGGCTCTAACCCCTTTATTGTGAAGGATTAATTCCAAATATAATAGCGGCACAAGAGGAATTCAAGCCCTGATTTGAAAAAGGTCTCAGGGAGACCGAAACACGTGTCATCACTTAAGGGGACTTTGAAAATAAAACAACCTCTTTGAACACCCCCGCCAAAAGAAGAATTGTACGCTGTCTGAGGAGACAGGACAACAGGAGAAGTGAACGCTGTTTGAGGAAACAGGCCCAAGAAAAAGACAAGAAGAGAAAAAGCTGTCAGAGGTAACAGGGAGTACGAACTTGGAACGCCGTGAAGTAAATCGCGTGTGAACCGACAAGAAGTACAGATTTCACCCACTCGCTCTCCACGAAAAGCACGTACAAGGAAATGGCGTTCTACACATACCTTTTAAACATGCCCACACGTCCAGCGTCACTTCCGCGTGTACGCGCTAAGGCCCCATCCTCCAATTACACGAGCTGACATGCACCCGTGTACAGGGAAATGCCTGCACATGCACGTCACATTCGCGCATACGCGCTAGTGGCCTTTGGGCCAATGAATTCGCGTACGTGTGCTGACGCGCTTACGCGCATAGGCCCTTTCCTCGAATTACACACAGACGTGCTGGATTTTCACGTGCCAAATCACTCCGTATCAAGCTGGCCACGCGTAAGCACATGGAAGACCACGCTCCTGCCCAGAAGGCCGAATTACTGCCCCCCAGAGCCCCGAGCACGCTCCCACCTGCCATCTGCTGCTGCCTGATTGCCTGCTGCCCACGTGCCCTGCCATTTGCTGCCTGCACATCAGCCAAGGCTGCTGTTGTTGTGACCACCCCTGCTGGAACCGAAGACTCCCGACTGGGATTCCATCGCTCCACAGACCAGCCCCAGGACCCAGTTGCCCACCTACTCCTGCCTCTGGGGTTGTCCTGTCGGGCACTGCAACATCTGGCACCACTGACAACCCCCGGCCAGAGAGGCAGAGGGGCACCAGCTTCACTGCCACCGAAGTTGGTGTCCTGGTGGAGCAAGTCCTGGGGCAGTATGATGCCCTCTTCGGACGTTTGCGTGCCGACAAGGAAGGACAGACTCGGATCTGGACGGACATTGTGACTGCCATCAACGTGGAGGGGGTGGCAGTCCGACTATTCCATCATGCCAAGAAGCGCTGGGACGACTTCAGGTCCAGGACCCTCAACAAGGCCCGGCGCCTCTTGAAGGCAGCGGATGCTAAGGGCCGCCAGTGCCACTTGTCGGACGATCAGATGAGGGTCCTGGAACGCTTGTTCCCCAGCGCTCCACGTCCAGGTCCTTGAGAGGCAGACCCGTCTGGAGTCGATCGGTAAGTGTACATGCATCATGATTGTGAGCTGTGCGTGTGGTGATGTGCCAGTAGTGTGCAGGTTGCACATGTGTTTTTATGGGGCCAATTATGGGGGGGGTGTACAGGGCCGTGAGGCTAACACATGCGAGGGCTGTCATGTGTGAGACATGGATGGTGCTTGTGTGTGTAGGCTTGCATGCCAAATGCAGTTGTGTGGGCACACATGTTTGGATGAATGTGTATGTAAGTAGGCCTGTTTGTGATGTCACACATGGATGTTGTTTTCAGCTGCATTTATCAGCACTGTGTACATGTGCATGTATGTGTATTTGACAAGGGTGCAACAGTGATGCAACATGGATGCATGTGACAGCGGGATGTGGAAGCCTGATTGGCAGATGTGACATGGATGCCAATCTGAACACTGCGACAGTTGGCAGAGGTGTACACATGCATGCAAGTGTGGTGGTGTGTGTGCATGTTTAGTGCACTCCCTGTGTTGCATGCGATGTCTGGCTCACCTTTGCCTGCTCATGCTGTTGTATGTGTATGGATGGTGCTGGCTGTAGCGATATGGCTGTGGTATGGCTCATGTGTGCGAGTTGAAATGACATGTGTGTTGGGGATTGTGATGCCATGTCTGAGGTTTGCCAATGCCACTCATGTACAACTGTCATGTGTGTATGTGTCCATTGTACAGTGCCCTGATGCCTGTGTTTTATTTCTCCGTGTCTGCAGCGTCAACTGATGAAGAGGGTGGAGAAGGTGCTGTGGAGCACAGCGGCGGGGATCGCACCGCCAGCAGGAGACGCAAGGCCCGGCTCCCCTCCCATGTTGTGATCTCGTCGGGAAGTGAGGAGTCCGGTGCCGCGTCCCAGGCCGCAGCTGCCGGGGGGAGGTCCAAGAGGCGGAGGTCAGAGTTGGACTCCTCGGCAGCAGAAGGGGCAGCTGGGACCCCACAGGGCCCAACGGGGGAAGATGGCACGGAGTCATCCAGGTTGGTGGGGGGTTTGGTGGAGGAGGAGGCCGTGCAAGCGACAGAGATGGGGTCTGGAGGTGGGGATTCCACTGGTGCTAGTGGTGCAGTGCAGGACCAGGGACAGGAGGCAGCACAGTCCGCCGCGGAGGTGCCTGTGTGCAATCCTGTCCCTGATCCTGTCACTGCATCATCTTGCACCAGCAGGGATGCCTACGTCCAGACCCGTTTTCAGGCAGGGGATGAGCTCACAACTGGCCTTCCTCTGCCTGCGGACGTGGCTATCCAGGTACGGGTTGAGCCTGTCCTGACTGGTGTGGTGTTGCGTCAACGGGCCATGCGAGGTGACCTGCAGTCTTTTCATGAGGAGACTGCACGTCATCTTGAATGCCTTGTTGACCGCGTCGGCCTACTGGGACAGGTCACCCAGGCCGGATTCCTCAGTTTGCTGCAGCTTGCTCCGACCCCCTCCTCAACTGAACACCCTATGCGCCAGTCGTCCTCCGTGCCATCTTCCCACCCATTTGTCATCTGGGTGCCCTGTGGAGCTGCCTCTGACGGTGCGGCCAGGCTGGTGGAGGAGGCATCCCTGCCACAGTCGGGAGTCGGACGTCCAGCAGGGATGGCCACATCAACAGGTGCACCCCAGCCGGCGGAGGATGTGCAGGCAGCAGGAGGCAGTGCACGGGCAGAGGCAGAGCAGCAGCAGCAGCAAGATGGTGGGAGCCATGAAGGCTCGGGGCCTTCGACATCGGAGGGGCAGGCATCGGCCGGAGGGCAGGAGGACCCAGGACAGAGAGTGTCTTCCGTGTGGCAGCGGTTGGGCCACGCCATAGGTGCGGAGCGGCGGCGGGCAGAAGAGGCGCGGCTCACAATGGTCAGGGCGGAGAACTCCATGCGGAGGGCCCTGAGGCGGGCCGAGTGCCTCGAGGCAATCGCAGGGGGTTGGAGGAGGACACGGCGTCGTCCCTGCGGACCCTCGGGGCCATGGAACTGGACCGCCTCCGGGACATCGAACAGGAGTTCGATGATGCCCTGGCCCGGAACACCACAGAGTGAGCCGCTGGACTTGCCCGCCGCCTTTGTATATAGTTCTTTAGTTTTAGGTTTCCTTTCGTTCTTATTATTATTTGGAGTCGACGGACACTGCTCCACTTTTTGTATATAGTTGATATTTAGGTAGGTTTTTTAGGAGGTTTCCTTAGTTCAGTTGTGATGATGGACCCTTGTTATTTTTGTACATAGTTCTTTGTTGCATGGAGAGTTTTTACATTTCACTTTGGACATAATTTTTTTGATTTGATTTTCTAGTTTTGTGTTTTTATGCGGACATGCAGCTTATTTTTTCACATTTACATTGTAGTTAGTTTTCTTTCTTTGGCATTTGTATTTTTTTCAATACATTTTTTTTCCATTGTTCACTGTGTGGTTTCATCTCATTGGTTTCATGCATGTCATGTTGTGTGTTTTCCCATTCAATTTGAAAATATGTGTGTGACGGACATGGGTTCATTTGCTTCATGTACATTGGGGGTGTAACATGTGATTTCCATTTCCATGTGGGTGAATGGGTTACTTGGTAGGGCTTTTTGGCTGTGGAGGCTGACCATTACGCACATGATTGGGGATTGTGAGGACCTGGTGGGGGCTGCACATGGTGGCAGGGGGGTGGGGGTACAGGGGGACATGAGTGGGGGCCTGGTGGAGGTTGAGCCTGCACTGCTGGGGGGTGGGGGTGGTGGGAGACATGAGTGGGGGCCTGGTGGAGGCTGCCCCTGGTGGCTGGGGGGTGGGGGTGGTGGGTGACATGAGTGGGGGCCTGGTGGAGGGTGCCCCTGGTGGCTGGGGGGTGGGGGTGGTGGGAGACATGAGTGGGGGCCTGGTGGAGGGTGACCCTGCACTGCTGGGGTGTGGGGGTGATGGGAGACATGAGTGAGGGCCTGGTGGAGGGTGACCCTGGTGGCTGGGGGGTGGGGGTGATAGGGGACATGAGTGGGGGCCTGGTGGAGGGTGACCCTGGTGGCTGGGGGGTGGGGGTGGTGGTAGACATGAGTGGGGGCCTGGTGGAGGGTGACCCTGCACTGCTGGGGTGTGGGGGTGGTGGGAGACATGAGTGGGGCCCTGGTGGAGGGTGACCCTGCACTGCTGGGGGATGGGGGTGGTGGTAGACATGAGTGGGGGCCTGGTGGAGGGTGACCCTGCACTGCTGGGGTGTGGGGGTGGTGGGTGACATGAGTTGGACATGGGTGGGGGCCTGCTGGCAGGTGCCCCACAGTGCTGGGGGGTGGGGGTGGTGGGAGACATGAGTTGGACATGGGTGGGGGCCTGCTGGCAGGTGCCCCACAGTGCTGGGGGGTGGGGGTGGTGGGAGACATGAGTGGGGCCCTGGTGGAGGGTGACCCTGCACTGCTGGGGTGTGGGGGTGGTGGGTGACATGAGTGGGGGCCTGGTGGAGGGTGACCCTGGTGGCTGGGGGGTGGGGGTGGTGGTAGACATGAGTGGGGGCCTGGCGGAGGGTGACCCTGCACTGCTGGGGTGTGGGGGTGGTGGGAGACATGAGTGGGGCCCTGGTGGAGGGTGACCCTGCACTGCTGGGGTGTGGGGGTGGTGGGTGACATGAGTGGGGGCCTGGTGGAGGGTGACCCTGCACTGCTGGGGTGTGGGGGTGGTGGGTGACATGAGTGGGGGCCTGGTGGAGGGTGACCCTGCACTGCTGGGGTGTGGGGGTGGTGGGAGACATGAGTGGGGCCCTGGTGGAGGGTGACCCTGCACTGCTGGGGTGTGGGGGTGGTGGGTGACATGAGTGGGGCCCTGGTGGAGGGTGACCCTGCACTGCTGGGGGGTGGGGGTGGTGGTAGACATGAGTGGGGGCCTGGTGGAGGGTGACCCTGCACTGCTGGGGTGTGGGGGTGGTGGGAGACATGAGTGGGGCCCTGGTGGAGGGTGACCCTGCACTGCTGGGGTGTGGGGGTGGTGGGTGACATGAGTAGGGGCCTGGTGGAGGGTGACCCTGGTGGCTGGGGGGTGGGGGTGGTGGTAGACATGAGTGGGGGCCTGGTGGAGGGTGACCCTGCACTGCTGGGGTGTGGGGGTGGTGGGAGACATGAGTGGGGCCCTGGTGGAGGGTGACCCTGCACTGCTGGGGGGTGGGGGTGGTGGGAGACATGAGTGGGGCCCTGGTGGAGGGTGATCCTGGTGGCTGGGCGGTGGGGGTGGTGGGAGACATGAGTTGGACATGGGTGGGGGCCTACTGGCAGGTGCCCCACAGTGCTGGGGGGTGGGGGTGGTGGGAGACATGAGTTGGACATGGGTGGGGGCCTGCTGGCAGGTGCCCCACAGTGCTGGGGGGTGGGGGTGGTGGGAGACATGAGTGGGGCCCTGGTGGAGGGTGACCCTGGTAGCTGGGCAGTGGGGGTGGTGGGAGACATGAGTTGGACATGGGTGGGGGCCTACTGGCAGGTGCCCCACAGTGCTGGGGGGTGGGGGTGGTGGGAGACATGAGTTGGACATGGGTGGGGGCCTGCTGGCAGGTGCCCCACAGTGCTGGGGGGTGGGGGTGGTGGGAGACATGAGTGGGGCCCTGGTGGAGGGTGACCCTGGTGGCTGGGGGGTGGGGGTGGTGGGAGACATGAGTTGGACATGGGTGGGGGCCTACTGGCAGGTGCCCCACAGTGCTGGGGGGTGGGGGTGGTGGGGGACATGAGTTGGACATGGGTGGGGGACTGCTGGCATGTGCCCCACAGTGCTGGGGGGTGGGGGTGCAAGGGGACATGTGTTGGTGTTCATTAGTTCAAGGAGACATGTGCCTTTGCTGGGGGGCATGCCCATGTTGGGTGGGCTGCCTGCGGGACATGACCAGGGATGCAGGGTAGTCCCCTGTGGTGTGGGCTGCCTGCAGGGGCCGTGGAGGGTGTACAGGGTACACCTGGGAGGACCCACACTGTCAAATCACATGTGGGACTCCCCGGCACCCCTGAAATACACGTACCGTGCAGAAATCGCGTGTAAAACTTCCCGCGCACCCCTGAAATACACGCGCCCAGGCTATTCGCGTGTAGAACTTCCCGCGCACCCCTGAAATACACGCGCCCAGGCTATTCGCGTGTAAAACTTCCCGCGCACCCCTGAAATACACGCGCCCAGGCTATTCGCGTGTAAAACTTCCCGCGCACCCCTGAAATACACGCGCCCAGGCTATTCGCGTGTGGAACTTCCCGCGCACCCCTGAAATACACGCGCCCAGGCTATTCGCGTGTGGAACTCCCCGCGCACCCCTGAAATACACGCGCCCAGGCTATTCGCGTGTGGAACTCCCCGCGCACCCCTGAAATACACGCGCCCAGGCTATTCGCGTGTGGAACTTCCCGCGCACCCCTGAAATACACGCGCCCAGGCTATTCGCGTGTGGAACTTCCCGCGCACCCCTGAAATACACGCGCCCAGGCTATTCGCGTGTGGAACTTCCCGCGAACCCCTGAAATACATGCGCCCAGGCTATTCGCGTGTGGAACTTCCCGCGCACCCCTCAAATTCACGCGCCCAGGCTATTCGCGTGTGGAACTTCCCGCGAACCCCTGAAATACACGCGCCCAGGCTATTCGCGTGTGGAACTTCCCGCGCACCCCTGAAATACACGCGCCCAGGCTATTCGCGTGTGGAACTTCCCGCGCACCCCTGAAATACACGCGCCCAGGCTATTCGCGTGTGGAACTTCCCGCGAACCCCTGAAATACACGCGCCCAGGCTATTCGCGTGTGGAACTTCCCGCGAACCCCTGAAATACACGCGCCCAGGCTATTCGCGTGTGGAACTTCCCGAACCCCTGTAATACACGTAGCCCGCTCCCCCAGGCCCGATCGCGTGAGGAACTTCCCGCGCACCCCTCAAATTCACGCGCCCAGGCTATTCGCGTGTGAAACTTCACGCGAACCCCTGAAATACACGTAGCACGCTCCCCCAGGCCCGATCGCGTGAGGAACTTCACGCGAACCCCTGTAATACACGTAGCCCGCTCCCCCAGGCCCGATCGCGTGAATAACTTCACGCGAACCCCTGTGATGCACGTACCCTGCAAATCGCGTGTGACACTTCCCGCGCACCCCGGTATACATGCACACGTATTTTTTGTCAGCGGGTGTCCGTGTTTGTGGGTACCCCTTTGCACGTCATTTTTCCTGGAGGGCCACAGTATGGGACATTCATCATGGCAGTATATAGGTGCTATTTGTTGGCGCACCTTTTGGCGCACATTTCTTACAGCCGCAGAGACGCTACCGCCTCCTTTCTTGTGGCGGTCGTGTTTGTGCCTGTGCGCTGGTTTGAGCGTGCGCTTTTTTCCCCTATTCTATTCCATGAATACGTGTTGTAGGCGAGCGTGTGGGCGTTCCGCGCACTTGTGCCCTGTACTTCCCCTGTGACGCCCACGTTTTGGCAAGTTGTTCCCCATTCCGAGTGTTACGCCCGTGTTCCGCCTACTTTTATTGCGTGCGCCGCGCTATGTGCGAATTTCGCTGTGGCCTGTGCGATTTTCGCTGTGACCTGGCGCACGCTGTTAGATGGCCTGTGCGCCAACGTGCGCCAACGTGCGGCGCGCACTTTTTTATCGCACATCCGCTGGTTTTCTCACGCACGGCCTTCCATGAATCGACGTGCGCTGCTTTTCGTGCGATTTTCGCTCTTGGACTGCGATTTTCGCTATTCCACTGCGATTCGCACGTTTTTGCCCACTTGCGCCGCGCTAATTATTCCATGAATCGGCCTCTGTATGTGTTGTCAGGATTGCTTGTTGCATTTCTATGCAGTACTAACATTTGCAAACACAATTGGTATGTGCTGTGCAGGTAAATATTGTTAACAATTGGTGGCAATTGAAATAGAATATTAATTGCAACATTTGCATAGCAATTTACCCCACTTTCATTTGTAAATTTGAATGGGCCAGCAAGTTCTGTACCTGAGTGCATTTTTCAGTTTTTCTGTTGCTTCTTTGCCGACGTGCCTTGTTCACATTCCCTAATAGGTTCTTCTATGTTTGCGGCAATTGATGAAACTTTAGCTTCTATTCTTTTTTTTGCAGAATTTCCTGTTGCATTCTGTTGCATTTCTGTTTCATTTACTTTTCTTTTACCACGTTTCACTTTATCTGGAACAGGGTATTGTTTCAGATGAGGGGTGTACAGTGAACGCAATCTATTGTATTCTAGAATGCAAGGAATATCAGCTTTGACTTTACTTGAATCAAAGTTAATTAACAAAAGACCGTCAAGTGTACGTAAGCGTGATAATGCTACGTAGCTCATGCCTTCCTTAAACACTGGGCCTCATTACAGGTCGGGCGGTCCGCAAATAACAGTGGCGGTAAACCCGCCGCCACTGTTAATTCCAGACCGCCCGATCCCGACTCCTGCAGGCGGGAGGTGAAGATCCCGCCAGGTCTGACGTGGCGGGTTTAACACCGCCCGCCTGCAGGCAGACGTGGAAACACCAGCACCATCACAAGATGGTGCCGGTGTTTCCACTTCCCCATTCCCATTGAGTCCTATAGGACAGCTGTGTCCTATAGGACTCAATGGGAATGGGGATTTACCGAATTCCGCGTCCGGAATTCCCGGGACACCAGGGTCGTAATGCCCTGTTATTTCCGGGAGTCACGGAGGCAGAATGATAATACGAGTCCGGCGGTAACCAGGCGGTTTTACTGCCTCGGTTACCACCAGACTTGTAATGAGGCACACTGTCTTTCCTATATCTATCAATGCTTTATCTAGGGTAAGACCTTGGGATTTATGAATGGTAACTGCATATGCAAGAGTTAGAGGAAATTGCTCTCTCAATGTACATACATGTCTTTGAAGAGAAGAGATCGAGCCATTGAGTGCCCTATCCTTTTTACTTCTGAAACTTTATCAAAGCAAATATTTACAAGCTGAATCCTGTTATCATGTGGGTATGATTGAATCCAACAACTGTGCCCAGTGCTCCATTAACTAGCCCTTTCTCTACATCAAGGTTACGTTTAAGCATTACTCTACAATTTAATGATAATTTCAATACTTTTTCCAACCCAGCTGTGTTGGAGATTGAATGTTCTAAAGTATGTAGTCGTGTTGTGTCTTGCTCACACATGGGTACTGTCAAACCATGTATGTCTAGTTTGTCTGTGGCACTAATTTCTATTATTGCTTGCATTTCTTTCTTTAACATTGAATTTGAAACAGCTTGCAAGAGTTGGCATTAAGGCCATACAATTGACATTTTTGTGCGCTATTTGTTCCATAACATCAGTTGCGCATGCATTATCGCCATAAAGTGCCTGTATATGCCGCTTTTTCAATACAGCTTGTGCTTCTTGAGATAATACACTAACTCTAATACTTTTCAAAATGTTGGCATAAGTGAGATCTGCAGATTGCCGCAGGTTCTCAGTTAATTCTCTGTATTGGAAATGTTGCCAAAGGTTAACATTACCTATGCTACCAACAGTTTTCCGGCAGAGTTTGTGGCCTAAGGTTTTAGAAATCGGTTCACCTTTTACTGGTGTCAATTGTAGAAGATCTCCGAAAACGATAATGTGTTTCCCTGCAAAGGGTTCTTCGTTATTCCTTTTAAGTACTTCTTGCAATCTGAGATGAATCAAAGCCAACATTAGATTGGAGACCATGCTCACTTCATCTATTAGTAGCATTTTCATTTGCTTCAATACTCTACGTAATTCCATTGCAGCTACTGTAGAAAGTTTGTAGTAGTCTAATTTATTTTGATGCTCTACTGGAAGTAGTAGTAATCGGTGTAAAGTCACACCGCCTATGTTGTAGGCAGCTAAACCTGTGGGGGCTGTTACAACAGCTGACAGTTTGTTATTTGTCAATTGTTGAAGGAACTTGCTGATAATTTTGATTAAGAATGTTTCCCTGATCCAGCTTTACCACTGACGAACAGCAGTATAGGTTTGTAATTTTAGCAGGTACATTCTTTATTTTCGTGCTGTAAGACATGCACAATTTGTTTTGTTACCTCTTCAAAAATGGTGCGCTGATCGTTGTTAAGTTTTCCTTGTTGTACAGTTAAGTCCTCTGTATCTTCTTGATACTGATACATGATGTTTTCGACTTCTGCCATAACAACTTCAGCCTCATTTGCTATTAGTGGTTGTCCTAATGGCTCTTGACTTCCTGTTACAGAAGGTTGACTACTGTCGGAAGAGTCTTTATCTAGTTTGGCCTGAATTTCATCTTCTTGTTGCTGCTCATTGTGTAACATTGTTTTGTACTGCGTAAAGTTAACATCGGTGATAGTGCTTTCATTTGCTTTGAAAGCATCTTCATAGCGCTCATAATTATCTAGTATGTCTTCCTCTTTTCTCCATGGTTTGGAAAGTTGTAAAAGAGACATGTAATATAGTTCTTTCTGTTGAGGAGTTTTTAATGACAATTTCACATGATTAATTAAGCTTCCTTTGTTAAGTTTCACTAAGCTCCCTTCACAATCAGTCACTCTATATCTACGTTTACTTTCATCGGGTTTTACATTATTTTTGTATGCAAAGTTTTGAGCTATGTGGTACAGACACATGCTTTCCAGAGTGGTACTCCTGTTCGGATAGTATGTGTCCATTAAATTGTTTTTCAGAATGTCTTGGCTGTTGGGATCATTTCTGTCAATAGTTTCTATGTCCTCATATGATTTTAGCACTCTTTTTCTAGATTTTGCAGGACCAAGACTGAGCCCTACTATGTTGTCTGATTTTCCGTACAAAGCAGTGCCGGTTAAATGATTTGCTGCTTCATAGGCCCCACATTCTCTATGAGAGAGCATTTTCATGCCTAGGCTGTACAATTTCTGTGATAATATTTTGTCTGATGCTAGGTCATCCCAGAGGTCTTGAAGCTCTGTTTTTTCTGCTTTTGTTAAGTAGGCTGTAACATATCGTGCAACAGCAGTTGACTTGTCTGCAATGTACTGCACATCTATGTTGGCATTCCATAACAGGGCAATGATTGCATTGTAATCATTGATAGATTTTGATTCTTCCCTTTTTTTAATGTAATACGTGTTTTTAGGTGATTTACCTTCAACACTATGTCGGACTGAAGACATGAAGTTGTTTACTTCACCTGTTTCTGTAACCGGTCTAGGGAAACCAGAGCGGCATTTGGTGTAGTATTTACCTGTTTTTGTATTTACGGCAACACTATTTGCCACATTTGTGTCTTTGAAATTGTAAAATCTGCCCATGCAGCTCACTATGTGTCTGTTGTGAAAGGATTTCACATGTGAAATATTTTTGGATACACTGCAAAACAGTGCTATCACTATCGTGGCCAAATTCCGGTGCACCTTTGATCCATTCCAGCATGTGGATATGTGGTGCTCCTCTCGCTTGATATTCTTTTCTCCAAAAGAAGTGTTGCACTTCTCCAAGGGGAGGAACAGTTTTATTGCAAATAAAGTGTAGCATCGCAATGAAACAACGATGGAAATATCTTGAGACATTAACTGGATCTAGCAAAGTTCTCCAGGTTTTAATATATCTATGTTATTTTTGTTGCTGTTTGCTATGCATAGGAACTCATGCAAATCTTCCCATGCGTATTCTGACAACTTAGCGTAACAAACCAAATTGGTGCTCCAAGGTTTCTGATCATGCAACGCGCGTCTCCGTGCCGTCTAAACCAGTATTCCTTTGTACTGAGCATGTTTGCAAACAAATTTGTTATACTTGATTGTAAAACCTCATCTTTTTCTTGTACTTTTTGTATTAACTGCATAGCTGACATATTTTGAAAGTGCGTTCCAGATTTAAGAATGTGTGCAACTCCATAACATACTGTTGCTAATTCACTTTCGTACAGTAGGTAGAATATGTATTCCACATTTTGTCTAAATCTGGGATCTTGGGAATACATTCGTAATGAGCGGTATTCTGATGCCCCAATCTGAGTGGGTCTGTCATCGTACCTCCCACCTTTGCCAGTGGAAAAGCACATGCTTCTATACTTTTTTCCTAAATACTCATTGGTGACCCTTTGGCTTGTCGCATTTGGTAAGTTTCTAGTACATCATCTATGCTTTCATTGGAATGCAATGGATGAATTGTGTAATGGTCTAACAGAGTGGATACTGTTGCTGGATCCCGAAGTTTGAATTGTCCAGTTTCTGATGACTCTTCAATTATTTCAGTTGTTTGCCTTAAGCTTTCATCAATGTTTATTTCCTTTTAGTACTCATTGTTGTCTTTTAGATATTGCAATGCTTGTGTAACTTTGTGTAAGTCTACTAATTGTTGGCAATTTTTTTTGTCCTTTGTTGGTACTCCATTTACCAAGACTATTAAAGAATGCTCTATTGAATGTTCCACTCCTAGAGTGTGTACATTTTCAGTTAGATCTAATGGCAAGTAAACTACTTTGCCACAAATGCCTTTCACCAATTCAGAGGGAGGTAAATTTGCTGTTTTTGGATGAAGGCGTATAATTGCTTGAAATGGGTGAACTGTTTGAATTATGATGCTCTCATACAAATTGAGCTGTTGCAGGATTTTTGGTAATGGAAACAATTCCAAGTTATTTGTAATTTCACGCGAAGGAGTGTGGTTGTTGTCTAATTTTGCAGTAAAGTAACTGCAACATATTAGACGTTCAGTTACTTCATATTTGATTTCAGCTAAAAGGTACAATGCTAATTCAAACCATTTAGAGTCTTCATTGTTTTCTATTTTGTATGCTATGTCCTCATTTTTTGTGTTCCTTTTGTTAAACATTCTGCGGCAACATACACACACATAGTTTGGTACTTCAGCCGATGACCTTTTAAATTTTACTATTTCTTTTCTGTATGTGTGTAATAGAAGGTTGCTATGTGCAGAATTGTTGCAACTATGTTCCAAAACTGTTGCATTTTGTAAGTGGCTTTCACCTCCAAAATACTTTCTCTGAGTACGGTCAATTTCTTCTTGTAAGTATTTGGGTGTACCATACAGAAGAGTGGTATTTAAATTGCCTAATTCTGAAGCTGGACTTTTTGCACAATATATTTTATACACTAAATGTATTACTTTAGAATGATGTACTGATATTCTTTTGATATCATGGAAGGTACTTTTGCAAATAGGCCCAGAAATGCAGGCTAGTGAATGTCCTTTTAGTCTTGTGTGTTTTCTCGCTACACAAATATCCATATTTTGCAGCACTTTCATTTTACTTTTGTCTTTACCTTTTACATACTGATTGAGGAACACACGTAAAGATTTGAAAGCTTTATTTAGAATGGCACACATTGATGTGCAGGGCCATTTGTATACTGGACGGTGTGGTTCTGCTGAATCGAGAGGTAATTCTGAGTTTTCAGAAGACAGTTTTGTAAGCAGTGTTTCTTGTCCATGATGCTAGTATTGATTTTCTCATACCCACATCCACTGCTATGGATGGCAATTGTGTTTGTTTGATTTTGTTTGTATGCTTCTTCATTGAAGTATGGCTCTGTGGTTGTTGTGTGACTCCATTCACCACCACAAAAATGCAAAAAATATTTTTGTTCACATTCCGTTTATTGCTGAGTTTCAATTGTAGTTTGGTACTTATTTTTGTTAGTGCTTTCATCCTTTTTAACACTAATATGAACAACTTCCTTTTGAGAAGGATTGCACTGTGCACGAGTGCTTGCAGAATTAACTTTCTACGGTACGTTTTAAGGGGTGAGGATGACTTTGGTCCTCTTCTTAGTAGATTGTGAAGGACTCTGTGACAAAACATTTTTGCTAAAAGACTTTTTTTTACTATGGGTTCTTCTTACACTATCAGGATTATTAGGAACATTGTTAGCTATACTGGCAGCCATTTCTTTGATCATTTTTGTGTTTTGTGATACTTTCTGATGGAGGATGTACAGTTTTGGTAGTTGAGACTTCTTTTATTATGTTACCCAATTGCATTAGGTGGTTTGTACCAAGATTCTCCCCTAACTCTACAACAGGTGGATGCTTACATTGGGTACCTTTATTTTTATTTGCTCTAATTCTGTGTTCCTTTCCACGGAGCTGCTTTTTGGTAGGCATTCTTTGGTGTCTGTTGAAAAAAATATATTCTTTGGTCTGTTGTCCAATGTATGTGTGTTGTGTGCATGTGTGTCTAAGTGTGATGGCGAAACTCTTTGGCACGGTGTGGCAACACAAAGTGACCTCTAACTATCATTTGGTAAGGCTACTTTACTGTTTGCATAGTAGTACAATGTGCTTTAGATGAGAGTACACAGTGCCCTACTTGTGCCGAGAACCATTATTAATAACCAAAATGGCAAAAACTTGTTACCGCCACTTATTTTGACAATCTAACCTTCTACGGATTTCCTATGTCATTTTAGTACCAAGCACACAGCCATTTGTCAGCGATTCCACCTGTTAATCTTTGTCCTAGAATTGGATATTTGTAGGCAGAATGGTTTACAAATGAATGCTTCTTTTGGTGCCCAAAGTAAACAAATAACCCACGCAGCCTCTTTAAGGAGAAGTTACAATATGAAGGTTGTACTTTTTGTGGAAGATGCCAAGGTTTCTTCGGATATGTCGTCTGCAGTGTAGATGTTGTTGATTCTCAGGAGAGTAGTCTTCACTGGGAATTAAAAAAACAATATCAATTACTTTGAGTGTTTGCAGCCGTCATTATACTGCAGCCTTTACTTGTACTTCTTTCGTCATGCGATTCAACTTTCATGTTTCAACCCAATCCACGTGCACATTTCACTTCTCTCTACGCACTCTTTGTATACTAATCTCAATATGGTACTTCAAAGTCCTTCATAATATCCATCTTTTTTTAGGGGTTTGGAAATGCCTTGTTCTTTGCAAAGTGTACTATGCATATGAGGGAGGTTTGTAAGCGATAGGGCAACGTAGTAGATGGGAAAACCTTTTGTACTTCTTACTGCAAAGCACGATGTCCAAAAATCGGGACACCCTCCGAAGGACATGTCAGCATCACAATCAGGAGCGATTACTATTGTCATACGGTCACATTGCAAGTAGCATTACTGTTGGCAGTACAGAGGACAGAACTCCGACATTTTTACATACAAAATTAAGGTCTGCCCTAAATTATACTTCTCAACTCACCCGCTTTTGGCGGGTGTCACCCGCCTTGTAAAGGGCAGACTCACCCGCCAAGCATCCTGCACGGCCATTCATTCCAATGGGCGTGTCACCCGTCAAAAACAAAATCAGCTCATTTCACCCGCACTTCACACAAAAATGGTTGAGAGCTATGCCTAAATAGGCATGCTTGCAATGTATGTACATGTTATGCAGAAGTAAGTAAGCAGTTGTGCAAATTGTTAATGGCAAATCGGCATTCTTGCACTTTACAAGGGGGAGCGTTGTTATGTGCTTCCTATGGAAATTTACCAGCATTATTTTCTCTACTTTAAATGATAAGACTTCCACATGTTCTCTGATTAGAATGAACATACCTGCATTCTATACTGATGCATGTGGTCATGCATGGAACAGTACGTAGAAATTCGCAATCATTGCGATTTCCATTAAGAATCATAGACAATAATTTTGAAGTGCGCAATGATGATAACGGAGTTAAAATTAGCGAGGGTCTGTGTGATTGGTCGCTGATTGTGCACCCGCTTAGTTGTGTCCAATGATGGAATCGCTTTGGTACCGCTGTAGAAAGGGTGGAAAGACTGGGTAAGAGTTACGTGCCGCACGTAGGCAACGCTTGTCCGCTGGGAGGGCGTGTCACATACGGGTTTCTACAGCTAATCCTGCATGGAAAGATGACTGTAGCCATCAGCCAATCAGATTTTCACATTACTCTTTTGTGTCGAAAGACGGTGCACACACTGAAAATGGCAGAGGTGCAGAGGGTCTGTGTTTTGCTGCTTGGAGACATTTTTGTGCAAGGCTTACAACACTATGCCGAAAGTAGGCATGTGGCACACCATTTCGATGTGCGAGGAGTGGAGGTGGTTTGGAGTGCTGACACTGATGCCAATGCTGTGGCAATTCTGCAAGTTTGCAGAGACATGCGTAGAATGACCACTCCTCATGTGGTAATTTTGCACTACAATGCTTGCCACTTGGAATACCTGACTTCACATACTTTGTTTGAAGATTTCGCATAGTTGGTTGAAGCAATCATGACCATCTTCCCAACATCCAGAGTTATTTTTTCTGCTTTACTCCCCAGACTACAATGGACCAACACTTCTGTTTTCTGTCCAGATCAAAGCATCGGGAGGTGCATCATCAATCGCGGCATGCGTGCATTCATGCTGCGAGTTGGTATGTTTTTTTGTAGCCACAATAACATTGCTCCCAGCAATGCGCATTACTTTGCAAGAGATGGCATTGCACTATCCTCTTTGGGAAATGCGATGTTCTTTTGGAACATAAGGCTTGCTTTAGAGAAGGATCTGTAATGTTTGCAAGAGTAAAGCAAGGACAAAAACTACAAAAAATGCATAAAATACCACATGTCTGTACGATATGGCTCTTCTCAGAGCCTATCTTTAAGGGGAAAAAGGGGATTAGTACTTCAATGTACCGTCGTCACGCTCTGCTCCTCTACATGTCCGCGAACATGGAGGTAGTTAACTGCCAGCACATATCACCACCGGGGACTGAAGGGTGGAGCCGCATGTAAATGAGAATGAGCGGCGCTAGGGATTGGTCCATAAAGTTCAGTAGGTGTGTTCTGACCAACGTACTTTAGTAAGACCGTCTTCTCCCTCACAGGACACCACACAGCCATGGCTTTCCATGCTCGAAAACAGATTGTCTGGATTGTGGGAGACTCATGGATACGTTGGTTGAAGGTGCATGCCGAAAGCTGCAGTGTATCTAAAAATCTCGGATTTCCACATGCAGAAGTGAACTGGCATGGCATGCGCGGCATGAGATGGCTGGACTTGGTGCCTCTTTGTGTTACTTTACAGAGAGAGCGTCCTCCAGATATACTCATCATTCATTGTGGCGGAAAGAGTTTAGGCCATGTATCTGGAATTTCTTTTCAATTTGTCATGAAGGAAGGACTCACGAAGCTCATGAACATGTTTCCAAATTGTCAAATACTTTTTTCCCGTATTGCCCAAAGACAAATATGGTTGCATTCTTCTGCATTTGGTCCACAAATGGAGAAAGTGAGACGCAATGTGAATAAGGCTGTGTGTGCCTTTTTAAGAGATGTTGGTATGTCCTCTTTCCACAATGAAAACATTTTGTTTCGGAGCAATTTGATTTTCTGCACAGATGGAGTCCACCTCACATATGCAGGTAATCAGATGTTTCTTCACAATATACAAAATGCATTGCGCCCTCTTTTGCAATCACACTAACCTATCTAACAATCCTTTCACCCAATCCACTCCTTTTCAACCCGCACAACACAACACCAAAAGGCTCTTTTCAGAGCCGCCACTTACTCCCAACATACACTTTATTGCGTTTGCTCCGCTAGCACCCTCTCTTTTTGCCCTCCACGACTGTCTGCAAACTTTTGCTGAACTCCGCAGGGCTCTACGGCCTTCACTTCATAGTTCTATTGTTACACTGAGAAAGGCGGCTCTGAAAAAGAGCCTTTTCTGTCATTTTTGTTGTTTTTTTACGTTCATTGATTAACAGCACTCCACACTCTAGGAGAAGAGGCGAGAGGAGGGTAAGGAAGGGACACCAGCCACGGGCATAAGAAAGGGCAACTGAACAGATATATATTAAGGGTGATCTTTATTTAGGTAAGGAGCAAATCTTCTGGTGCTCGCTGACTGCAGCCTCAAAAGCACTTCGAAGACTCTCCCCCTGCAGAGTACTGCGTCACAATACGTGCACACTACTATCACCTTTGAAAGGTAAGGGTCCACAGCATTGCAAATGGCTTGTGAAGCAGCTGGAGGGATGCGCTCCCCCACAGGGTGTCTCTTGTAGGAGGATAGGATTCCGAGGATGCTGTGGAGGAACTCAAACGACTATGCTCTTCACATGGCACCACCTTGCGAATGTCCGCAGTGTGGAACAAAGTGAGGTGGCGCTTCATGGTTTTTGAACCAAAACTGTACGCTCCAAATCTCCCGCGACTCAACACCACATCGCACTCGTTACACTTCACCAGGTGCGCACGGCTTTTGGTAAGTTCCCATAAACGGAAAACAACCGCCACACCTATGACTGCCGGCGAATGCTCCTAGTGCGGAATTCCTCCACATTCTCTTCCTCCTCTTCTTCCTCAACCTCTACATCCTCACCCAAATATCTCTCTGCAGGTCCTTGGTGAGGTGGTGATGGTGGTGGGTTTGGGGGAGGTACAAAGGCTAATAATCCAACAGCTGCCAGGGAAGCCATAGTAAATTGTTTCCTTTTCGTTACTACAGCAGTAAAGGCAACGCACCTCTATCTGCTATAGCTCGAAGGACAATGAAGATGCGCTCCGGGGGTGTGGCCATTTGAAGGGGTGCAGGGGTGTGCCTCGCCCCTGTCTTCATCCCTACAAAGTGGTACCCACATTTTACACAGCAACTCATGAGGTGGCCTATTGTTTGGGATGTGTGAAATTACATTTTTACACTCCTCAATAGTTTGCCTTGTGTCTACAACTTCATTTTTAGTGTTGCGGAAGCACACAAACCGCAGAAACTAGTCCCACGCGCAGCGTAGGGGCAGTCACAAGATGACGTCCTGAACACATCCGCCCCTTAATGAAAGTCCCCTCGATAGCAAATGCAAAGATGCAAACATGCGCATGCGCACAAGTGTCCTACGGACAGTGTTCGGGTTCTCAAACTACTTCAAAGTGCGACACAAGTGAGACAGACAATTAGCAACTGGCGCCATGTTGCCAATCCTTTTGTTTGTACTGCGCATGTGCTCGCATGCTATGTTCACTGTACAGACAGTTCCAGTGTCCTTAGGACAACTCCATTTTGTTTGCCTACGACCTTGCCGCCCACCGTGCCTGTTCTACGGAAGGCACCATTTTGACTGCGCCCAACACGAACCGCTATACTGTCCTTCAGACACTCCCTTTCTACTCATTTACACCCATTCCGGACATCTTGTGTGTTCTAACACCATGTATTATCTCGTTCCCAAGCAGTACGCCAAGTTAGTATATCCTTTGAACACACCTTTCTGTTTATGTACGCACATTGTGAAAAGATGGTGCTGTCACACATCAAATCCATCTTACTTGGCATTAGGCAGCACCCACATTCCAATCCTTGCGGATAGGTCGAACAGGCCGGCTGTTCTCAAACATTTTACATCTTTTTAAAAAAAAACTTTAAACACATACTCTATCTCTACAACTACTTTACAAAACCATTTACTATATACACAAAAACACACATCAATCTAAAGAAACAGCAGGGGAAGTGGACACTGAAACAAATATGGGGAAATTTGGATTTAACACGGGCTGGTTATGAGAGGGAGATTTGTGAGGGGAAGAAGGAATGGATACTTCGTCGAAATGCTATTTTCCTGTTGCAGGTTTGGGGATGTGTCACTAGGGAATGGAGAAGCAGGGCAGGTGCAGGTGGGGCAATGGCACCGAACTTTCCTCCACAAACTCCTGTAAACTTTGAAAATTGCTGTTCAAAACATCCAAGACATCTCGTCTGTTGCCCTTTCCTCTTTTTTTTCCTGGTCTGTTGAAAAAATAAATACCACATGTTAAATGCCTATAAAATAATGGTCTCTATTCTCCATATGCAGACCAATGTGTACCATTGTTGTCACTGTCTTCAGACATTTCCTCCTTCGGGAAATACTCCTCCAGCCACTCCAAAGTACTAGCCATTTCTGAGTCAAAATAACAGAAAAAAATTATTATTTCTGCACCACATACCAAAAAAAAACACACCCACTTCAAAAACATGACCTGCACTCACTCTTTTGTTGTAATCTCCCTTCTTCCAAATGCGTCCATCACCTATCGTTCCAGGCTGCCCAGTTTCTGTGAAGTGACTACAGTGGTGAAATCCTTTCTTTTTTTTTTTGATACCATACACTTCATTCTACATGATTATTAAATGTTGTCGTTACCATTACCTACCTTCAAGTTTCCATATTTACTTATTACTACATACCCTTCTTCACCGTTTCACACTTTTTGTGTAAAACAATAGTACATTTTCAGATACCCCCCGCCTCTTTGGGTAATGTTGATCCTGTCCGCCCCCGTCCGCAAATAGGCGCTTAGTCCGTCCCTTTCTAAAGTCAATAGGGAGGAGGTTCTGAATGTTCTATGTTAAATGTATGGCAAGTACATAGTTTATACTACATATATCTCAAAATCACATGATTACAGTGCATATTCTGCTCACCAACTTCATTGCCACAATTTCATGCTTAAGTTCCACCTTCCAAAAACCTCTACATTTCCCTACAAAATACACTTTGATAAGGGGACTTTAGGGTTCAGTTGCCCTCCCAAAAACCAGTACAATTCACTACAAAAAGAAACTTTGTTGAGGGGACGTTATGGTTAGGTTGCCCCAACAAAAACCTGTACACTTCACAAAAAAAACTTTCCTCCTCCCCTTTATGCTTCAAATTAAAACCGAAAAAACCCTGAAATTCGACAGTTATGGTAAATTAAGCCCCCAACCCTGCCACCACCCCTCTGCACTGCTAATTCTAACACCCAGACCATGAAAGGTGTCATCTCAAATGTCATTGATGACATCAACGACAACATCAATTGTTTAGCCCCTTTCTTTACCTTCCCTGCCATTCATATATATGTACGTTCAGTAAAAAAATTTCACTAAAGGCATGTTACACTTCACAGTGCAACCAAACACCACTGCACATTCCCCCATTATAGTAAGCTAAGTACAGTACAGTGAACATTGCGCCTGTCCCTAACTGTCTGTCTCACTTGTGTCCCACTTTTAATTAGTCGCAGGACCCGAACACTGTCCGTAGGACATTTCCGCGCATGCGCACGTTTGTAACTCGCCATTTGCTGTCCAGCGGGCACTCATTTCCCTCGCAGATGTGTTCAGGACGTCATCATGTGGCCGCACCCACGCTAAGCATGTGGACTAATTTGCGCAGTTTGTATGCTTCCTCAACATTACAAAAGAAGTTATATGCAGAAAGGGAAATTATTTCACAGTATAAAATCATCATTTCACATTTTCCATACAATAGCTGTACCTGTGTACGTATTGTTTGAAGTTTTTGTGATGGCTTTTGAGCCGTACCCCTCCACCCCTATAAATAGCCACACCCCCGAGTGCATCCTCATTGTGCTTCTGGCTATTGCACATTGAGTTGTGTTGCCTTTACTGCTGTAGCGACCAATGGGAAAGTATCTGTCATGGCATCCATGAGTACTGTTGCTTCATTAGTCTCAGCAGCACCCCCAAACCCTCCACCGCCACCACCTCCCCAAGGGCCTGCAGAGGGATATACGGGGTGAGGATGTAGAGATTGAGGAGGAAGAGGAAGAAGAGAATGAGGTTGAGGAACTCCGCATTACAAGCATTCGCCAGGAGTCGTGGGTGTGGCAGTTGTTTTCCGTTTGTGGGAACGTACCAAAAGCACGTGCGAACCTGGTGAGGTGTAACCAGTGCCAGTTCGTGTTGAGTCGCGGGAGACCTGGTGCGTACAGCTTTGGTACTACAACCATGAAGCGTCATCTAACTTTGTTCCACAGTGCGGACATTCGCAAGGCGGTGCCATGTGAAGAACGAAGTAGATTGAGTTCCTCCACAGCATCCTCCGTGTCCGATCCTCTCACCACAAGAGACACTCCTGTGGGGGAGCGCATCCCTCTATCTGCCTCACAAGCCATTCGCGATGCTGTTGACCCTTACCTTTCGAAGGTGACAATATTGTGTGTGTATTGCGATGCAGTACTCTGGAGGGGGGAGACTTTTCGAAGTGCTTTTGAGGCTTTGGTCTCGGAGCACCAGAAGAAGTGCCTCCTAACCAAGTAAAGCTCACCCTATATCTTTCTGTCTCTTCCTGCCCCTTCTTATCCTTGTGGTTGGTGTCCCTTCCTTACTCTCCTTTGACCTCCTCTCCTAGTGTGTCGTGTGGCCAAAAGCAGTGAAGTGGAAAAGTACATTTTTTAAAAAATGGCTCTTTTCAGAGCTGCCTTTCATAGTTTAACAATAGAACTATGAAGTGACCGTTGTAGGCCTCCGCGCATTTTTGAAAAAGTCCGCGGACAGTCGTAGGCCACACAAAAATGGAGGGTGCAAGCGCAACAAAACCAATGGACTGTACGCTGGGAGTAAGTGGTGGCTCTGAAAAGAGCTATTTGGGTGGTGTTGTACATTTGAAAAAACGGATTGTCAAATAGGGTACAGTCAATGCAAAAAAGGTTGCAATATTGCATATTTGTCTTTGTGCAATACGGGAAAAAAGTATTTGACAATTTGGGAACATGTCCATGACCTTCGCAAGTACTTCCTTCATTGCAAATTGCAAAGAAATTCTAGAAACATGCCCTAAACTGTTTCCTCCACAATGAATGATAATTATATCAGGATGACGCTCTTTCTGTAAAGTAGCACAGAGAGGTATCAAGTCGAGCCATCTCATTCCATGCAGGACATGCCAGTGTATTTTCACATGAGGAAATCAAAGATCTGCAGATAGACCGCAACTTTCTGCATGCACCTTCAACCAATGTATCCAGGAGTCTCCCACAATCCAGATAATCTGTTTGCGCGCACACAGAGCCATGGCTGTCTAGTCTGCTGTCAGGGAGAAGACGGTCTCAGTAAATTTCTCCTTTCAGAACACACCCACTGAAATTTACTGACCAATCCCTAGCTCCGCTCATTCTCATTTGCATACGTCTCCACCCCAGAATCCCCCTTGTTAACATGCACTGCCTGCAAACCACTGCCATGTCCTCGGACACGTACAGGATCAGATCGTGACGACTGTACATTTAAGTATTATTCCCCTTTTCCCCTTTAAGGTGGGCTCTGAAAAGAGCCGTTTTTTTTTTCGTTTTTGGGCAGATGCCTTACTTTTGCCTGTTATTTTGTGTTTTTTTATATATTTTTTTTTCTTGATTTACTCCTACAATCATTATAGAACCTTCTCTAAAGCAAGCCGTACATTCCAAAAGAACATGGCATTTCCCAAAGAAGACAACGCAACACCATCGGCTTCAAAATAATCGGCATTACTGGGAACAATGTTATTGTGGTTGCAGAAAAACATACCAGCTTGTAACATGAACGCACGCATGCCACGATTGATGATACACCTCCCAATATTTTGACCAGGACAGAACACAGAACTGTTGTCCCATTTTCCTCTAGGGAGTAAACCAGAAAAAATGACTGTCGCAGTTAGAAAGATTTTCATCACAGCTTGAACCAACTGTTCCAAGTCTTTTAACAAAGTACGTGAAGTCACGTAGCCCAAATGGCAAGCACCGTAGTGCAAAAGTACCACATGCGGAGTGGTCATCATACGCATATGTCACCAAACTTCCAGAATTGCCTCAACATTGCCATCACTCTCAGTGCTCCACACCACCTCCACTCCTCTCACATCGAAATGGTGTGCCACATGCCTACTCTCGGCATAGTGCTGTAAACCATGGACAAAAATATCCCCAAGCACCAAAACCATGACTCTCTGTACCTCTGCCATCTTCAGTGTATGCACGGTCTTTCGACACAAAAGAGCAATGTGAACATCTGATTGGCTGAAGCCTACAGTCCCCTTTCCATGCTGGATTTACTGTAGAAACCCGTATGCGACACGGCCTACCCGCGGGCCAGCATTGTCTACGTGCGGAACGTAACTCTTACCCAGTCCTTCTATCCTTTCTACATCGGTCACAAATCCATTTCCTCATTGGACAGCACTAAGCAGTCACACAGCCATCCACCAATCACAATCATCTTCGCTAAATCAAACTCCGTCATCAACATTTCGCACTTCAAATGTACTATCGATGACTCTGAAAGGAAGTTGCATATCATTGCAAAGCACCTACTTCAAAAACTGCTGTGCAAGTGTCATGGATTTCTACATACATCTCCATGCATGTGCACATGCATGAGTATAAAGTACAGGTATGCATATTTTAATCAGAGAACATGCAACCCTTATGATTTAATTTAAACAAATGAATGTCAATAATTCTGCATAGGCAATACATACCAACGCTCCCCCTTAATGCGCAATATATGCAATTTTTAATTGACAAACCGCACTATTTCTTAATATCTCCGGCATAACCTATTCATACGTCACAATCATCCCTATTGAGTGCGAAACTCTATTGTCCACTAGAAAATGTCTGAATTTTGTAACGTGTACCGCCTAAATTAATGCTACTTGCACTGTGATCGCATGAGAAAAATAAACGCTCCTGATTACTGTGGTGACATCTCCCGCTGAGGGTCTCCCGATTTTTCCGAATCGTACTTATAATATGAAAGTATAGGAACTTTTCCCATCTACTATAATGACCTATCGCTTACAAACCTCTCTCCTACAGATAATACATGTTTAAAAAACAAGGCATTTTCATAACCTAAAAAGTGTACTAATTTCTGAAGCACGTGCAATTAAGATACTGCAAATAACATATACAGGTGGCACATAGGGAAGTGAAATGTACACATGCACTATGTTGAAATATGAAAGGAGAATACTCCGATAAAAGAAGCAAAAGTAACGCATATAGTAAAATCACTGCTTTAAACACACAAAGGTAGTTCATTTTTTTATACATTTGCAGTGAAAACTACTCTGCTGAAAATCAACAGCATCTACACTGCAAACAACATATCCGAAGAAACCTGGTTGTTCCACAAAAAAAGTAAGTACAGTACTACCTTTATATTCTAACTATTACTCAAAGAGACTGTGTGGGTTATTTATTTAATTTGTACACCAAAGCAAACATTGATTTCGGAACCATTCTACCCACAAATCCCCATTTATTATGTAAAGAATTACAGGCAGAATGGCTCACAAATTCCTGTGTGTTTGGAACGCAAATAACAAACAAAATTGTTAGAATGTTAGTACTAGAAAACAAATAGATGATTTAATTTCATGCCATTATGTTACTATTAATACTTCTGCTCACCACTAGTCCACTTTGTACTCTCATCTGAAGCACATTGTAGTAGTATACAAACAGAAAAATAGCCTTCCCAAATCATTTTAAGAGGCCAATGCACATTGACACACGACCACAAAGAGTTTCCCCATCAAACACATGCACACAAGCACACCGCACACATACATTGTACAAACCATGCCTTCTTTTTTTCAACAGACCCCAAAGAATGCCTAACAAAAAGCAAGTCCATAGAAAGGAACGCAGGAGTAGAGCAAATAAAAATAAAAATGTCCAACCTAAGCATCCATCTGTAGCAGAGTTTGTACAGAAGGTTGGGACAAAACAGCTAATACAGTCATTTAGGAAAACAAAGGAAGCTTCAACTACCGAAACTTTACCTACTCCATCAAAATGTAGCATGAAACACAAAACTCTTCACAAGAAATCGGCTACCAGTATTTCTAACAATCCTGATACAGTAACAAGAACATATAGTAAAAAAATATTTTAGCAAAAATTTTTCACCACAGAGTCCTTCAGAATCTAATAGGAACAGGACCGAAATCATCCTCAACCCTTAAAACCTACCATAGAAAATTAATCCTACAAGCTCTCGTGCACAGTGCAATCCTTCTCAAAAGGAAGTTGTTCATATCAGTGTTAAATTGGATGAAATCACTAACGAAACTAAGTACCAAACTACAAAAGAAACTCAGCAATAAACGGACTGCAAGGACATTCATTAGCGTGCTTTTCTGGACCTATTTGCAAAAGCACCTTCCATGATATCAAAAGGATATCAATACATCATTCAAATGTAAGAAATCTAGTGTATAAAATATACTATGCTAAAAGTCCAGCTTTAGAATTAGCCAATTTAAATACCACTCTTCTGCATGGTACACCCAAATACTTACAAGAAGAAATTGACCGTACTCAGAGAAAATATTTTGGAAGTGAAATGCAATAGTTTTAGAACAGACTAGCAACAATTCTGCACATAGCAACCTTCTATTACACAAATACAAAAAAGAAATAATAAAATTTAAAAGTGCATTGACTGAAGTACCAAACCATGTGTGTATGTGTTGCAGCAGAACGTTTTACAAAAGGAACACAAAAAATATAGACATAGCATACAAAATAGAAGACAGTGAAGATTCCAAATGGTTTGAATTAGCTCTCTACCTTTTAGCAGAAAACAAATACCAAATAACTGACCCCTTATATACTCTTGGCTCATGCTCGACCGTCACAGAATTAACATGTATAGATGTATGTGTACGCAAATAAGCCAACACACCTCCAGCACTGCCAGAGCACAACATCAAATATTTAATTGTAACAGAATGCCATTGGTGAGGGGTAGTGGGGCGATGGGCATGAGCTTTTTTTTTTAACTTTTTGTAAGCCAAGCCAGCTGGCAATACTGCCTCTGAAAGTGAGCTCTGCTAATCAGATTCTCTTTCATAAATGCTTCAAACTGAAAGTAAAGTGCAAACCTGCAACCCTGCTGAGCCCGTCAAGTAACACCTAATCGGCTGCCTTGTAGTTTGGCAACATGGCAGTTACAGAGTAACATGCACATTCTCACAACAGGCTGCTGGAATCTAAAGTTTGAACATTCATGGACTGCCTGTAAACGTGGGGAATCCTGATCCAACTGGGAATGGTTACCCAGGCCAAGGTAAGGAGTCTCCCGACCCCCTCCTCCCCAAACCCTGCAATGTAATATTGCATAGGTGCTTAAAAGCACCATAGCGCACTCGGCGCGTGGTCCCTCTCCCCAGCCCACCCGCTTCCTGGTTCCCCTGTGCCCGCCTCCCCACTGTCCCGATTGGTCCTTAGAAAAAATAGAAAAGAAAAAAAAAAAAACCGAGGCCGTGGCGAGGGTCTGCAGCCGGCGTCCCCGCCATTTGCAGTGACCCAGGCCAAGGTAAGGAGTCTCCCGACCCCCTCCTCCCCAAACCCTGCAATGTAATATTGCATAGGTGCTTAAAAGCACCATAGCGCACTCGGCGCGTGGTCCCTCTCCCCAGCCCACCCGCTTCCTGGTTCCCCTGTACCCGCCTCCCAACACGCCCACTCCAACCGGATTGGTCCCCATACACCACTTCAAGGACATCCAAGGGCAGCCCTCTGCCCGGCAGCCCTGCGGCGAAGGACCCCGAGGCAAAGGACGGCCCCAAGATGTGTCTGTAGGTGTCCGCAGGGGACGCCAAGGAAGCCAGCAGCCAACAGACACCAACAAAAAAAAACGTGAGTGTGGCATGGGTGGGGAGTAGAGCAATCACTCTACTCCAGAAAAGCCTGACACTCTAACTTACCTACCAATAACATAGTGTGCCATAATACTAGCATGTCCACTCTTAGACGGAATTGTGAGTGTTAGCATGTCCACTCTTAGATAGAATTGTGAGTGTTAGCATGTCCACTCTTAGACGGAATTGTGAATGTTAGTATGTTCACTCTTAGATAGAAGCGCCAAATCTAGACAGAAATGTGATTGTTAGCATATACCACACTTAGATGGAATTTCAGAAATGTGATTCTTAGCATATGCCACACTTAGATGGAATTCTCAAGCTTAGCCCGCATCGCATCTACATAGAAATATGATTGTTGGCATATGCCACACTTATATGGAATTTCTCAAGTTTAGTCTGCGTCAAATCTAGACAGAAATGTGATTGTTATCACATGCCACACTTAGATGGAATTCTCAAGCATAGTTTGCGCCAAATCTAGACAGAAATTTGATTGTTAGCAAATACCACACCTAGATGGAATCTCAGAAATGTGATTGTTAGCATATGTGATTCTTAGCATGCACCACACTTAGAATTATGAACCTAGCTTGCGCGGCATCTAGACAGAAATGTGATTCTTACCATGTACCGGACCCAGATGGAATCCCACAATTGCAAGGACAGCAATGCCAACTAAGCAACCAACTAACAATTCCATCCCTCTGCAGACACCTCTCAAACTCTAACCAAACACAACCACAAGCCTTAAACGCAGCAATCCGCACAAACTTCACAACAATGCAACAACAAAACAAACCACACATAGACTTGCACAACAGCACGCGATGACTACGGACCATAAAACACCCCAAGCCCAGCGGACAGACCCACCGGGCTGAGGCTGCCAACAGCACATCACTGCTCTCTTGCACTTTTCCAGCTTATTCCCACTAACCCAAACCCTCTCCTCCCCTTTTTCAGAGCCGCCAGAGCGCCAGGGGACCACTTCGGTGGTGATAGTGCGCGGTACAAATGTCCTTTAACATTAACATTAACAAGTACTACAGGCATGTAAGACATAAATGGATTCTGAAAAAAAGTAAACAGTAAGTATATTACAGTCATCTCATACATATGTGAATCTACACGTGTAATCTATGGCACTAATATGCAGCATCGGCTGTAGGCTAGCCCAAGCAACTTCGTTGTATAACCAACCACCTACACCCTACGGCCAAGCTACCAAGACTGTAGGTCCTACCCACAACCATCGCTGCATAGCAAAACCATGGGGCTTGTAATTTGACTACTTATAAGTTTACTCTTGGGTGCATAGTCTGCAGCCATGCACGCAAGACGCTAGGACGTGCACACAACTACCTCACCACACCACACCACACCCATGTTCACTTATAACCTCACTGCTTATGACTTCAGTCTTGGGTGCATGGGCTTTGGCCATGCACCCAAGAGTCTGGATCCTGGCCAGAACCACCACAGCATATGGCATCCATTGTGGCTTCTAATTTCACTACGTATAAAGTTGGTTTTGGGAGCATGCCCTTTGGCCATGCCCCCAAAAACGCTACGCCCTCCCCACAACCACCTGAATGATGTTTTATAGTACAAGCGTACCTATATCTCTGATATGCTGCAGTAGTTGTGGCCACAGGCTACAGACTTGGGTGTGAGGCCATAGATGTTTAAATGTAGTATATAAAATCCATAGTGGCTTACAACTGCAGTGTGTATAACTTTGTTCTTTCGTGCATGGCCTTCACTCATGCACCAAAACCTCTACGTTCTGCCCACAACTACCACACCATAAGACACCCATTGGGGTGTGTAACTACACTACGTACAATTGTGCTGTTGGGTGCATGGCCTTCGTTTATGCACCCATGCCTGCAGGCCCTCCCCACAGCCACCTGAGTAATGTACTACCACACCATATCACACCCATTGTGGCTTGTAACTAAACTACGTATACATGTGCTATTGGGTGCATGGCTTTGGCCATGCACCCATGACTGCAGGCCCCCCACAGCCACCGGAGAGATGGGCGATACTACAGGTGTATGTATGGTTGTGGTATGTTGCAATGAATGAGGCCATAGTATAGACACTAATTTGTTTGTCCATAGATATTTCAATGTGTGGATGTGCAGTAGCTTAAAGCTGTAGTGCTTAGACATTTGTTGTTGGGTGCAAGGCCTTAGGCCATGCACCCAAGTCTCTACACACTCTGCACAACCACCTGATCCATAAGCAAGACTACAGGTGTACCCATTGCTGTGAAATGCAGCAGTGGGTGTGGCCAGGGCCTAGAGGCTTAGAAGTGTGGCCTACGGCCTACGGCCTAAGGCCATGCACCCAAGACTCTAGGCCCTGGCTACACCCAGCACCGGATGTTACATCCATGGTCGCTTATACATCATTAACACACCCATACAATGAAACATTGTAAGTGGACCATGTACTCAATTCATACTCAGGACTCTGGCCTTGGTCACACCTACCAGATACATAAATGAATGTATGGCTGTGATGTATGAAAGTGATGTCCTGGAGTGCTTGTGGGCAGGGTCTACACTCTTCGCTGTGTGCCCTACAGCCTTCAGCCATGCACTCCAAAGGGTACGTCCTGCCCACAACCACTACACTATATGAAATTTATGTTGGCTTACAAATTTAGAACTTACAAGTTTCTGCTTGAGTGCATGCACCGAAGACTGCGGGTCCTGCCCATAACCACCTCAGTGATGTGCCATAGTACGATCCATAAGCAATACTACAGGTGTATCCATTGCTGTGACATGCAGCGGTGGTTGTGGCCAGGGTCTAGAGTCTTGAAAGTATGGCCTACAGCCTACAGCCTAAGGCCATGCACCCAAGACTCTAGGCCCTGGCTACACCCAGCACAGCATATTACATCCATGGTCGCTTATACATCATGAACACACCCATTGAACAAACATTGTAGGTGGAAAATGTACTCAATTTGTACACTGGACTCTAGGCCCTGGGCAGACCTACCAGATACATAATGGAATGTATGGCTGAGGTGTATGAAGGTGATGTCCTGCAGTGCTTGTGGCAAGGGTCTACACTCTTCGGTGTGTGGCCTACAGCCTTCAGCCATGCAACCAAAAGGTTACGTCCTGCCCACAACCACTGCACTATATAAAATCCTTGTTTGGTTATAAATTTAGCGCTTATAAGTTTGTTCTTGGGTGCATGGCCTTTGGCCATGCACCGAACACTGCAGGTCGTCTCCACAACCACCTCAGTGATGTGCCGTAGTACGGGTGTATGTATAGGTGTGCTATGCTTCAGTGCTTCTGGCCAGAGGCTGGACTCGTAGCTGTGTGTGCATAGATATTGGAAGTAATGGGTGCACAGTGGCTTAAACCTCCAGTGCTTATAACTTTGTTGTTGGGTGCATGGCCTTCGGCAATGCACCCAAAACTGTACACACTCCCCAGAACGAGCTAATCGATAATCAATACTACAGGTGTAGCCAAGGCTGTGACATGCTGCTGTGGTTGTGGCCAGGGCCTAGAGTCTTGGAAGTATGGCTGTCGGTGTACGGCCTACGGCCATGCATCCAAGACTCTAGGCCCTGGCCACAACCACCGCAGCATATCACAGCTGTGGTGACGTTTGAATGAATGGCGTACGCATAGGAAAAAGGAATGTAAATACGCCATGTATTCAATTTCAATGTTTGCTAACAGCACGCGTGTCCTTACAAGAGTTTCACATTCCCTGTACAGAGTACGGACTGAAATACTACCCTTATTAGACCCCTCATTGTCTGTACATACAAACATCCCGAATAAGTCGGCCATAGAAAGTACATCAGGAACACCTACAGCCACTACAAAAGCAGTTTTTCACCCATCTCTTACTGTTTAAACCTCCTCAAGCTCTTTGACACAGCAAAATAGGTTTCAAAATAGGTTGTTGCTGCTGCTACCCGCTCCGCGGTTGGCGTATTCAAGATGTCGGGCGCATCCAAACAATCTGACGCAGAACACGTCTCGTTGCAGCCAATTGGCAGAGACGTCACATGTCCGCGATCATGACGCCAGCCCCTTAGCCAATCAGTGTCTTGTCCGTGGACCGAACAGGGAAGTGTGACCGTGGAGCGGACATAGATATCACACATTTTTTAAGCCCTACGTTTTGGTCATTTTAAAGAAAAGTACTACATGGAAGGTCACCAAATTTACAAAAGCACTCTTTTGGGACTAAGCCGCTGCCGCAAATCCTGTGAAAATCCATCCAGCGGTTTGGCCTGTAGCCGTGCGCAAAGTTTTTCCTCCATTGAGTCTATGGGAAAAACAGAAGTTTTGGGACCCCCTCTATAACTTTGCCCCCCCCTGGACCAAACCTCAACAAACTTTGCAAAAAAAAATTCAGAGTGCCCCATATACTTTTTTTGCAAAGTTTTGTAAGGATTCACCCAGGGGGAGCGAAGTTATAAGCCGCCCAAAAAGTGCTCTTCATGGAAACAGCAACTTAACCATAACTACACTGTCACTACTGTGGCCGTGTAATTAATATATATATATATATATATATATATATATATATATATATATATATATATATATATATATATATATATATTCAGTGAACAAAACTTTGTTAAAGGGACGTTATGGTTAAGTTGCGCTACTAAAAACCTATGAAATTCAGTGAAAAAACTTTGTTAAAGGGACGTTATGGTTCCAAGTAAAACCGAAAAACCCTTGAAATTCGCCAGTTACGGTAAGCTAAGCAACCATAACTCGCGCCACCACCGTGCACTGCTAAGACTAACACCCTGGACATCAAAGATGACATCACAAATGCTAAACACATACAAAAAAGAAATACTAAAATTTAAAAGTACATCAGCTGAAGTACCAAACCATGTATGTGTATGTTGCCGTAGAATTTTTTATAAAAGTAACACAAAAACCGTGGACCTATCATACAAAATAGAAGACAATGAAGATTCTAAATGGTTTGAATTAGCTCTCTACCTTCTAGCAGAACACAAATATGAAATAACTGAGCCCTTAATACTTTGCAGTTATTGCACTACAAAACCTGACAACAACCAAACTCCTTCACGTTCTATCACAAATAATTTGGAATTATACCCAGTACCAAAACCTCTACAACAACTTCATTTATATGAGAGCATCATAATTCAAACAGTACACCCATTTCAAGCAATAATACGCCTTCAACCAAAAACAGCAAAATTACCTCCCTCTGAATTGGTAAAAGGCATTTGTGGAAAAGTAGTTTATTTACCATTAAATCTAAAAGAAAATGTGCATACTCTAGGAGTGAAACGTCCAATGCAGCAATCTTTAATTATATTAGTAAATGGAGTACCTAAAAAAGACAAAAAAATATGGCAACAGCTGGTAGATTTATATAAAGTTAGACAAGCCTTCCAATATCTTAAAGAGAATAATGAATATTACAAAGAAATTAATATTGAAGAAAACTTGAAAGATACAACTGAAATAATTCAAGAAACACAAGAAGCTGGTCAATTTGAACTACTAGATCCTGCTACAATATCAAATACTTTAGACCATTATACAATTCATCCTTTGCACTGTAATGACACTGTACAAGATGTACTAGAAACTTACCAAATGTGTCAAACAAAAGGATCGCCAATCAGTATATGGGAAAAAAGTATAGAAGCACATGCTTTTCCTCTACTCTTTCCTACTGGCAAAGGAGGAAGGTATGATGATAGACCTATTCAAATATCAGCTTCAGAATACCACTCATTACGGATGTATGTCTGATTTAGACAAAATGTGGAATACATATTCCACCTACTCTTTGAAAGTGAACTAGCAACTTTATGTTACGGAGTTGCACACATATTAAAATCAGGATCACACTTTCAAAATATGACAGCTACACAATTATTAGAGAAAGTGCAACAAAAAGATGAGGTTTTACACACAAATATTACAAATCTATTAGCAAATATGCGTTGTACTAAAGAGTACTGGTTTCGACGTCATGGAGATGTACGTTGTATGATCAGAAACCTTGGCCCACCCACTTGGTTTGTTACATTAAGTTGTGCAGAATATGCATGGGAAGATTTACATGATTTTCTACGCATATCAAATAAAAACAAAACAAACATAGATATTCTAACACCTGGAGAACTTTGTTCTTTGGATCCTGTTAATGTTTCAAGATATTTTCACCATCGCTTCATTGCTATGCTACATTTTATTTGTAATAAAACTGTTCCTCCCCTTGGAGAAGTGCAACACTTCTTTTGGAGAAAAGAATACCAAGCCAGAGGAGCACCACATATCCACATGCTTTTATGGATTAAAGATGCTCCTAAATTTGGTCAAGACAGTGATGCCACTGTTTTACAGTTTATTGAAAAATATGTCACTTGTGAAATTCCATCAGAAGCCACAAATATTGATCTTCGTGCACAAATTTTACAATTTCAAAGACACAAATGTGGAAAATATTGTCATCGCAAATACAAAAACAAAGGCAAATACTACACCAAATGCTGATTTGGTTTCCCTAGACCAGTTACAAATACAGGTCAAGTAAACAACCTCATGTCATCAGTTAGACATAGTGTTAAAGGTAAGTCACCTAAAAATACATATTACATGAAAAAAGAAAAGAAGAAGAAAAATATATCAATGATTATAATGCAATCATTGCCCACTTATGGAATGCCAACATAGATGTGCCGTACATTGCAGACAATTCTACTGCAGTTGCACGATATGTCACAGCATACTTAACTAAACCAGAAAAGACAGAGCTCCAAGACCTCTGGAATGACCTGTCATCAGATAAAACAGTATCTCAGAAATTATACAGCTTGGGCATAAAAATGCTCACCCATAGAGAATGTGGATCTTATGAAGCAGCTGATCGTTTAACTGGTACTTCATTGTATGGTAAATCTGAAAATATAGTATGGCTAAGTCTTGGTCCAGCTAAATCTAGAAAAAGAGTTCTAAAATCATAAGAAGATATAGAAACAATAGCCAAACATGATCCCAACAGCCAAGACATTTTAAAAAACAATGTATTGGACACATACTACCCAAACAGAAGTAATACTTTGGAAAACATGTGTCTATACCAAATAGCCCAAAACTACACATACAAAAATAATATGAAACCTGATGAAAAAAAAGGTAAATATAGAGTGACAGACTGTGAAGGCAGCTTAGTGAAACTCACTAAACCAAATTTAATTAATCCTATCAAATTGTCATTGAAGACTCCTCAACATAAAGAAGTATATTATATGTCCCTGCTACAACTCTTCAAACCATGGAGAAAAGAAGAACAATTACTAGATAACTATGACTCATATGAGGATGCTTTCAAAGCAAATGAAAGCACTATAACTGATGTAAACTTTACACAGTACAAAACAATGTTGCACAATGAACAGCAACATGAAGAAGCACTCCAAGCCCAACTAGATAAGGATACTCCTGACAGTAGTCAACCTTCTGTAACAGGAAGCCAAGAACCACTGGGAGAACCACTAATAACAAATGAGGCAGAATTAGCTATGATAGAAGTAGAAAACACCATGTGTCAGTATGAAGATAAGGAAGACTTAACTATACTACAATCAAAACTAAACAATGAGCAAAGTAGCATTTTTCAAGAAGTAACAGAACAAATTGCACATGGTGTAAAACATGAAAATAAAGAATGTTCCTGCCATAATTATAAACCTATACTACTGTACGTCAGGGTGAAGCTGGTTCTGGCAAAACAATCCTAATCAAAATCATTAGTAGGTTCCTTCAACAATTGACAAACAACAAACTGTCAGCTGTTGTCACTGCCCCCACAGGTTTAGCTGCCTACAACATAAGTGGTGTTACATTACACTGATTACTACTATTACCAGTAGAGCACCAGAACAAATTAGACTATTACAAACTTTCTGCAGAAGCTGCAATGGAATTATGCAGAGTATTGAAACAAATGAAAATGCTACTAATAGATGAAGTGAGCATGGTCTTCAACCTGATGTTAGCTTTGATTCACCTCAGATTACAAGAAGTACTCAAAACAGACTATGAAGAGCTCTTTGCAGGAAAACACATTATTGTTTTTGGAGATCTGCTTCAATTAACACCAGTAAAAGGTGAACCGATTTTTAAAACATTAGGGCACAAACTCTGCCGTAAAACTGTTGGCAGCATTGGAAATGTCAACCTTTGGCAACATTTCCAATACAGAGAATTAACAGAAAACATGCGCCAATCTGCAGATCTAACTTATGCCAACATTTTAAAAAGTTTGAGAGTTGGTATACTTTCTAAAGAAGCAGAAGCAACATTGAAAACCAGGCACATTAATGCACTTTATGGCGATGATGCATGTGCTACAGAGGTTATGGAACAATTAGCCGACATAAATGTCATTTGTATGGCCTTAATGCCAACTCTTGCAAGCTGTTTCAAATTCAATGAAATCATGCTAAGTAAAGAAATGCAACCAATAATGGAAATTAGCGCCACAGACAAACTAGATGTACATGGTATGACACTACCCATGTGTGACCAAGCCACAACAAGACTAAATAATTTAGAAAAAACAATCTCAAACACAGCAGGTTTAGAAAAGATGTTAAAATTATCCTTAAATTGCAGAGTAATGCTTAAACGTAACCTTGACGTGGACCAAGGACTAGTTAATGGAGCACTGGGTACAGTTGTTGGCTTTCAAACATACCCACGTGACAACAAAATTCAGTTTGTCAATATACTCTTTGACAAACTTTCAGAAGTAAAACGGATAGGACGCTCAACAGCTAGATTCCTTCTCTTCAAAGATATGTATGTACGCAGAGAACAATTTTCTCTAACTCTTGCATACGCAGTCACGATTCATAAATCACAAGGTCTTACCCTAGACAAAGCAATGATAGATATTGGTAACACAGTCTTTAAAGAAGGCATGAGCTAGATAGCACTATCACGCTTACGTACACTTGACGGTCTATTTCTAATCAACTTTGATGCAAGTAAAGTAAACGCTGATATTCCTTGCATTTTAGAATATAATAGACTTCGCTCACTATACACTCCCCATCTAAACACATATTCTGTTCCACAAAAACTAAAACGTTGTAAAAGAAAACTAAATCAAACAGAAATGCAACAGGACGTCACTGCAAATCCTCCAAAGAGAGTAAAAGAAACTAATGCTTCATCAAGTACCACAAACAAAAAAAAATCAATTAGAGAAAGTAAACCAGGTACTTCTTTAAAGAAGGAAGACAAACTCCAAAAAAAGCAGTTAGATACAGAACTACCTGGACCATTTAAATTCTCAAATAAAGTTGGTGTAAGTTGCTATGCAAATGTAGCAATGAATATTCTATTTCAATTACCACCAATTGTTGACAACATTTACTTACACAGTACAGACCCATTGTGTTTGCAAATGTTAGTACTTCACAGAAATGCAGCAAACAATCCTGACAACACATATAGTGTTTTTGGTATAAGACGACAATTGGACTACTGTGCTGGAATGGTGAAATTCTCTATAAACTCACAGGAAGATCCACAAGAATTTCTAATGTACTTACTACAAGTACTGGAAAACAAAAACATACCTATAAATGAAATCTTTCAGATTTCATACATGTGGAAACATACATGCACTCTCTGCAACAATGTGACACAAGAAGAAATCCCCAATGAACGCTTCATATATATACCAATACCAAATTGTGAATCCATTCCATTTCAGCAACTTGTACAAAATGCAAACCATGGTACATTATGCTCTACCTGCAATTCAGATAATCGCTCCACTTTAGTAATACAAACACATAGTAAATACGTAATACTAATGCTTCTACATTACAATGCAGATGGTACCAAAAACAACTGCAAGCTGACTGGATTCACACATGGTCAAATATCACTTGGTAAGAAAACCTTCACAACAATAGGTATAATCTACCACGCAGGAGCCACAACCAATTTAAGGCACTACACTGCATATATAAAAAAGAAATGTGGATGGTTTGAATGTAATGATAGTACCATTACTCTAAAGCAGAGATTACCAGCAAATCTTACAAACGCTTATTTGATGTTCTTAAAACCAAAATTTGATAAATAAACTGTATTTAAACCTTTAAGTAAATTTGTGTTAAAAAAAATATAAACTGTTAGAATACTCCAAAAGCTATCTAACTGCTCAAAGATTCTACAACAACTAATCAGATAAATGAATACCACTAAATTAGACCAAAAAATACACAGTTAGAATACGCCAATTGGTATCTAACTGTCCCAAAATGATAAATTTGTGTTAAAATAATATAAACTGTTAGAATACTCCAAAAGCTATCTAACTGCTCAAAGATTCTACAACAACTAATCAGATAAATGAATACCACTAAATTAGGCCAAAAAATACAGTTAGAATACGCCAATTGGTATCTAACTGTCCCAAAATTTAACAATATCCAAATAGATAAATCAAAAGCACTAAAATATATTGAAAAAATAGACTGTTAGAATACGCCAATTGTTATCTAACTGCTCCAAAATTTTATAATATCAAAACAAATGAAGAATCTGTTACTGCTCCAAAAAAAATACAACAAAGCAAAGTATAAAGCATTAGCCAGAAACAACAAGTGAACACTGAAAACAAACAAACAAATAAACTGTAGCATAACAGAAAAAGGTTTTTTTTTAATCCAACATGGATTTTTTTTTCTCCCACAGACCCAATGATTTTAGCAACAAATACAGAAACTGAGCAAATTGCACAGTACTCTGATTTGTACTCTACTAAATATGAGGGTCGAAAAAAAATAAAATTATATTGCTTATACAATGTAATAAGTAATTACAAAATACTAATACTAACATGCTATTTTCTTTTATCACAGAAATGAAGAAGAAAAACATGGACTCCCATTAATAGACCAAACAGTAAGTATACAATAATAAGGACAACCATAGCAGCATATCACATCCATAGTATCTAATACCTTTGTTCCTTATACATTTGTTTTTCACCCAGAGTTATAAGCAGATATGAATGTGATATGCTGCGGTGGTTGTTGCCAGGGCATAGAGTCTTGGGTGCATGGCCACATGCACCCAAGACTCTATGCCCTGGCAACAACCGCCGCAGCATGTCACATCCATAGAGTCAAACATTTCAACTATGATCTATGGGAAACTTTTAATGTCCGCGAACAATGTGAGTGTTCTTAGAACACTTTGAACATGCCAGCGAACAATACGGACACCGTTTTCAGGACAACCCCTACGAACATTCCAGGACACCGGGAGTGTTCTTAGAAGCGTCTTTAGAACACCACCATCTTGTTTATTTGCGAACATTTCAGGACACCGCGAGTGTTGTTAGGACACATTCAACTTGACAAAGAACAATACGGACAGTGTCCTCAGGACACCCCCTACGAACACTCCCCGGACACCGGGAGTGTTCTTAGAAGCGTCTTCAGAACACTACCATCTTGTTTATTTGCGAACATTTCAGGACACTGCGAGTGTTCTTAGGACACATTCAACTTGACAAAGAACAATACGGATAGCGTCCTCAGGACACCCCCTACGAACACTCCCCGGACACCGCGAGTGTTCTTAGAAGCGTCTTCAGAACACCCCCATTTTGTTTATTTGCGAACATTTCAGGACACCGCAAGTGTTCTTAGGACAAATTCAACTTGACAGAGAACAATACGGACAGCGTCCTCAGGACACCCCCTACGAACACTCCCCGGACACCGCAAGTGTTCTTAGAAGCGTCTTCAGAACACCACCATCTTGTTTATTTACGAACATTTCAGTACACCGCGAGTGTTCTTAGGACACATTCAACTTGACAGAGAACAATACGGACAGGGTCCTCAGGACACCCCCTACGAACACTCCCCGGACACCGCGAGTGTTCTTAGAAGCGTCTTCAGAACACCCCCATTTTGTTTATTTGCGAACATTTCAGGACACCGCGAGTGTTCTTTTGACACATTCAACTTGACAGAGAACAATACAGACAGCGTCCTCAGGACACCCCCTACGAACACTCCCCGGATACCGCGAGTGTTCTTAGAAGCATCTTCAGAACACCCCCATTTTGTTTATTTGCGAACATTTCAGGACACCGCGAGTGTTCTTAGAACACATTCAACTTGACAGAGAACAATACGGACAGCGTCCTCAGAACACCCCCTACAAACATTTCAGGACACCGGGAGTGTTCTCAAAAACATCTTCAGAACACCCCCATTTTGTTTATTTGCGAACATTTCAGGACACCACGCGTGGTCTTAGAACACATTCAACTTGACAGAGAACAATACGGACAGCGTCCTCAGGACACCCCCTACGAACACTCCCCGGAAACCGCGAGTGTTCTTAGAACAGTTTCACTTTGCTTGCTAACAAAACAGACACATATTGACTCCTTAGAACACCCCCAGTCAGTTTATTTAGAACATTTCAGAACACCCGTGATGGCCGCAAACAAATCGAACACAAAAAGAACGTCTAACACATAAACAACACAACTTTCTTCCTATCTCATACACTCCCACCCTCCCCAAACACTCCTACACACCAACACACTCTACAAAATACACATTTTGAACAAAGTTTCACCGCGCTGTTCGGGGACGTCCACGAATCCAAGATGGCGGGCGCTACTGAAAAATCTGACGCGCTTCACGCTCCACGCCGTCCAATCAGCGAACACTTTGCATATCCGCGAACATCACGCAAGACGATTGGCCAATCAGGACACTTTCCGCGGAGCGAACAGGGAAGTGTGTCCGCAAACCCAACACAGATATCACTAATTTTTTTTGACCTAGTTTTTGGTCATTTTAAAAAAAACTACTGGACGGATTTTCACCAAATTTGCAAAAGCACGCTTTCGGGACCAAGCCGCTGCTCCTGGTCCAAATTTGGTGGAAATCCGTCCAGCGGTTTGGGCTGTATGCGCGAGCAAAGTTTTTTTCCCATTCACTCTATGGAGAGTGAGTATAATGTATACAAATATGAGCATATAGAGTGAAGGTAGAGTAATAAAAATAAAACTATGAGAAAGTGCTGATAACCCTAATGATTATCTTCATGCACAGAAAGGATTCCTCTCTTTCAAGCCTGTATCTTCCGCTATGTATATGTTTCATATCATGTGACTGGACCCTAAGTCTACAAATATAGTACCTTTTCAATTTTTACTTCCTGACTGTTACTGAAGAAAACTATGTGGCTTCGATATGTCAGTAAAGGATAAAAAGGGAGAGCCAGCCATGTGATGTCATCAGTGATGTCATCAATGACATTTGTGATGTCATCTTTAATGTCCTGGGTGTTAGTGTTAGCAGTGCACGGTGGCGCGAGTTATGGTTGCTTATGTTACCATAACTGCCGAATTTCAGGGGTTTTTCGGTTTTACTTTGAGCCATAACGTCCCTTTAACAAAGTTTTTTCACTGAATTTCATAGGTTTTTAGTGCACAACTTAACCATAATATCCCTGACTTCATATACATGTAACATAGAACATACTAACCCCCTCGTAGTGATTTTCATGTCCGCGGACTACCGCCTGTTAGGAAAGATTTCGTAATTGTAGGTAATTTTCCTTCCATGTGCCAACCCCTAAACTTTTGCTGTTGTTTTTCACCTTGTTCTCGACTTTGCCAGAGAAGTGCAGCCTTCTGCCGCACTCCTCTGGGCTTTCGCTCCTTTCTTACGGGGAAACTGACATGCCCTTAAGACAGTCAGTACCGGGGAACGCTGTTTCCCGTAGTTTCTTTTATCATGTTGCGGCTTTCATACAACATGACACAAGAGTGCACTGTAAGCTAAGTTACTGCTCTCTTGGGTCTCTAGTCTTCTACAGGCCCTAGATACTCGTTTAGGATTGTAACTGATCGGTGCAAGTGATTCACAGACGGGAATGGTGGCAGCAATCTTTTCTTGTGTTTTGAGCTCCTTTTGGCGTTCTAAGTGCGTTTCTCGCGCTTAACCCAAAATGGTGGCCTGGCTCCCAAAATGGCCAGACCACGAGGCTCCTTTGTCCTGTCCTCTGACCGTCTTGCTCCCTTCACCTTCCCCAGGTCGAGCCGACCCGGGGCCTTCCTTTTTTGTGTATGTACTTTCCCGCGAAACACTGATGCTTTCGCAGGCTTCTACATGTCTTGTGTGTGCCTCCAGGATGTGGGCTGGGATGTCTGGTCCCAATACACATCCTGGGTGCCAGAGAGTCTAGGGTGGTGTGAATGCCTGGGACCACCGTGGTCCGTGATAGGTCCACGTATGGTGTGAGTGTTGATGAGCGGATCTCCCATTGGGTCCCCTCCGTTTTGGCGCAAAGGGAACCGTGGATAAGAGGGGGCTGGAAACACCACTACCATGTCGATCTCCTGAGTTCTCACGAACGAAGGAATACAGGAGCCAAGTATCCTGCAACCAAGAGGCTGAACCGAGGAATCGCTGGTGACCCGCTGAAGGACTGCTCCTCTGCACTGCTGTCGCCTTGTGAAACCCTTTTCACCTTTGATCGAACCAGAAGGCCTGTACTGGTACTTCGACCCTTGGAATAGCGGGAACAGCTGTTCTCGGCATCTTCACCATCTCCTGCTCGTAAGCCTTCGGAAGCGTCTCTGGGCCATCCAGCAGACTGACCAGCCTACTAAGGAGTCTTGCTCTGTAACCGCCGCCAGGTTGTGTAGTATTTCGAGTCCTTGTCACTCTCACACGGTTCGTACACTTGGCGTTCCCAGGTCTGAAGTGAGTAGTGTACATTTGGCTCAGATACACACGGCCGCTCCGTTGCCCTGCTGTGGTAACAAACTGTGCGGGTTCCTTCGTTTGGGACATCTTTCACTCAACTCTGCTGCTGCAGACTCAACACGACGACGAGACGTCCCCTGCTCTTCTGAAATCTGCCAGCGACTGAAACTGACGCGGAGAAGCCTGGGTCTGCTTGCATCGGGGACCGGTGAGTAGCATAGCTAGGAACTGGTCGCCCTCCTGCAGGAGCCCATAGCTTTTCCCCGCTGTGTCAAAACAGCACACCTTTCCGTACACGCGCTCTGCTTCTGCCCACAGTGGAGGCTGCGCTTGAGTCGCGGAACACTGTTCTTCTTCATTTGTGCACTAAACTGAACTGCCTGATTTCCCTCGAAGAGACTCTCCTTTTGCCCGTTGGCACCAGCGTGTGCAGGTACTTTTGAGCACAAGGCTCCACTCTTCGTAGGGCTCGGACTTCCTTTTAGTTAGGTGCCTCTGAAGACGCACTGGGTCTAAGCATTATTTCGCACTGCCTGTTTTCCTTCCCTTTTAGGTGGACTACACATTTCGTGCATCTAACACTTGAGACGTGTTAGTATTTGTATATATATTGTATTGGTATGGTATGTGTTGGTTTACTAGAGTTGTATGTAAATTTAAATAGTGTGCCCCATTTCCCCTTTGAAGTTGGCTCTGAAAAGAGGCGTTTTTTTTTTTACAGATGCTTGATAGACACCTGTTATTTTGTATTTTTTTTCTTGTTTTTTTTTCTTACTTTACTCCTAAAATCTTCACATAACCTTCTCCAAAGCAACCTTTACATTCCAAAATAGAAAGACATTTACCGTAAAAGATAAAGAAATGCCATCTTCTTTAAAATTAACAGCATTACTGGCATCAATATTCTCATTGTTACAGAAGAACATACCAGCTCTAAGCATGAAGGCACACATGCCTCGGTTGATGACACACCTAGCAATATTTTGCTGAGGACAAAAAACTGAACTATTGTCCCATATTGCCCTAGGTAGTAATCCAGAAAAAATTACTTTTGCATTTGGAAGGATCTTCATTACTGCTTGAACCAAGCGTTCCAAATCAGCCAACAAAGTAGGGGCACTGACGTTGCCCAAATGGAAAGCACCATAGTGCAAAACTACCACATGCGGACTGTTCATCGTGGCCATATCCTCACAAACTTGTACAATTCCCTGTACATTGCAATCAGGCACACTGCTCCACACCACCTCCACTCCTTTCACATCAAAGTTCTTTGCAACATGCCTGCATTCAGCGTACTGCTGTAAACCATGCACAAACATATCTCCGAGCACCAACACCCTGACTTTCTCCACTTCTGCCATCTTCACCACACACAGTCTCTTTCAACACAAATCCACAACCTCGACATCTGATTGGCTGATCCGTACAGTCTTCTTTCCATGTTGGATTTCCTGGAAAAACCTGGATGTAGCACGCCCTGTCCACGAACAGCCGCGGTGTCCGCGGATGGCGTCCACTTTACTCTCTGTGCCATTCCCTCATTGCATACAGCTAAGCAATCACACAATACGAATAACGTCCTCAGAACACCCCCATTTTGTGAATTTTCGAACATTTCAGGACAATTATTATTTCATTATTCAACATATTAACATTACACATATTATACTTTCATCTTGTACTCTGCACACAATGCTATCTTTCTCCATTAGTAGCTCAGTATACTAGATAGAATCCCATAATACAATGCTATTTATATCAATGCATCATTCAAAGCACTAATAACGGTATGATATTTATTGCAATATCCTTGACACTTTTTTCGCAACATTATAATAAAAATCCCTAGTACACAAATTCCATGAAAAGTACATACACATGTGATGTCATCAGTGATTTCATCAATGACATTTGCGATGTCATCTTTGATGTCCTGGGTGTTAGTCTTAGCAGTGCATGTTGTTGGCGTGAGTTACTTTTCATAGCTTACCATAACTTGCTATTTTCAGGGGTCTTTCGGCTGTACTTAGAACCATAACGTCCTTTAAACAAACTTTTTTTAATATCACGCCATCAATATACAAACATGGCGTGCAAAAACCAACTTCTACAGATGGCTTTACACAGAATGTTGCAAAGTAAGAATTTATGCTCGTTCACAGTGAAGGTCAGCTGCTTCCATTTTTTTCTCGGGCCCCGGAGAGGCTCACGAAGCGGACTATAAGGTTGTATTGTGTTTTGACCTTGACAGACAGAGATTGTGATGAAAGACTTCTCTTGAAGGAGTGTTGCTAAAACGTAAGAGAAGATAAAGATGAAATTTCTGAAACGAAACCACTTTTATATATTATATCACTATGCGAAAGATGGTTGGCACACGCGGAGTCGTATTTTGGGACTGCACCACTCGTAGACAATGGAAATTGCAATTGTACTGTAAGTAACCCTTTAGATTACTTTATACCAAATATAATTACAATAGCGTAGCATTAAAGACCGCTCAAGTTGAACTTGTTCGTTGAAAGTGGCATAATGTTTTCTACCGCGCACTATCACCGCCGAATTGATCCCCTGTCGTTAAGAGGGCTCTGAAAAAGGCAGACGATATAGGGTGGGTTAATAGAAATAATTTAACCGGTCTATAGGCGGTCAAGCGCTCTACTCGCTGTGCCACTTCACTGTAGCCTGTCAAGTAGCACAGCGAGTACAGCGCTCGCTTTGACATCCGTGCACAGCTTGCTAACGCAAGTTTGAATCCCGGCAAGGCCAAACTCAGCCTTTCATCCTTCCGTGGTCGATAAATGAGCACCACACACCGTGGTTAATAATAAGCACCGCTTAGATACCTCACGGTTCTTAGCGCTATATGAATGGGAAAATATTATTATTTTATTATTAACATACTCTGTTGCACTATCTTCGATAGCAAATATTTTCACGCCCTAATAAATAAAATGATGATTTTTAATGAAGATCGGCTGGTGAGACTAATTTATGTTTTTTAAAACAGGTATGTGGCTCCATTTTGCCTATGTCACGATTTACAGACTCAGCGGATGGGGTCTTCAACTGCCAGGTGCAGGTCCAAATATGCAACTTCATGACCCTCACCATTTTATGGGACAATCGGCAAGGACCAATATGCCCTTACGCAGTACTAGCGGCTACAAACAACATACCAACCAATAGGGTGGTCTAATGGCTCGTTGTTGGAGCAACCTTCCGATTATCAGAGCAACCATTTACTGCTTTTATCATAAACCAACAGCCTATCTACCGCAAAGGAACAACGTGTGGCTCCAAATAAACTTTTGCTGATCGACAACAGAGACAATAGCAAATCGCTGAATATTCACTAAACATTTCATGTGAAATAAATGTACTTTACCAAATGTACAATCCTGCTGTTTACTTTTAAACAACAGTTTCATATTCCGAATTGTGGCGCACTGAGTTGTAAGCTGATCTAACACTCTCTGTACCGCAAAGGAACATCGCGTGTCTCAACATGAACTTTTGCGGATCGACAACAAAGACAAATGCAAATTGCTGAATATTCTCTAAACATTTGATGTCAAATAAATGTACTTTACAACATTTACAATCTTGCTGTTTGCTTTTAAATCACAGTTTCATATTCCGAATTGTGGCGCGCTGTGTTGTGACATAATGTGTGTTGTCTTCCGGGTTCTGTGTAAAGTCGCGTAGTACTGGAGACGACTGGGTGCATTTGATTACGCACCCTGTAACATCACGGAGAGAGGCGGGGAATATGAATGCTTTGATAATATCAGGCTTAGGGGCGGGAGATATGATTTAGTGTCGCAAAAACAAGTCAGCCAGGTCAATAGCGCCAGTCATAGGATTATCACATAATGTCGGCGCACACCAGCCGGATTTATCGTTTCTTTAGTGGACAAAAAGTTGGTTGACGCCCCTAGGAAATTGTACTATTAGCGGACAAAAGGAGTGCTCTTAAAACACTTTCACCCTGACAACGAACAATACAAACAACGTTCTCAGAACACCCCCATTTTGTGTAATTGCAACCATTTCGGGACACTGCGAGTGTTCGTAGAACACATTCAACTAGACAGATTACAATACGGACAGCGTCCTGAGGACACCCCCAGTTTGTGTATTTACAAACAATTAAGTACACCGCGAGTGTTCATAGCTCATTTTTACCTTCCTTGCGAACAAAAATGACACATACTCCGTCCTCTAAACACCCCACCATTTAGTTTATTTACAAAATGTCAGAACAGCCGTGTTCTCCGCGGACAAATCGAACGCAACAAAAACGTCTAGCACATAAAAAAACGAAACATTGAACCTATCTCATACTCCCCCACCCTCCCCAAACACTCTTACACACCAACACACGGCACTAAATACAATTTTTTATCCATGTTTCACTGCGCTGTACGCGGTCGACTGCTAATACAAGATGGCGGGCGCCACAGAAAATTTGACGCGCTCCACGCCCCTCGCCGTCCAATCAGCGAACACGTCGCATGTCCACGGACATGACGCAAGGCCATGGGCCAATCGGGGTGCTGTCCGCGGAGCGAACAGGGAAGTCCGTCCGCGAAGCGAACACAGATATCACTAATTTTTTTGCCTTACATTTTGCTCATTTTTAAAAAAACTACTGGACAGATTTACACCAAATTTACAAAAGCACGCTTTTGGGACCAGGCCGCCGCTCCTGGGACCCCCCCTATAACTTTTACCCTCCTGGACGAATCCTCACCAAACTTTGAAAAAAGATTCTGAGTGACCCAACTACTTTTTTTGCAAAGTTTGGTGAGGATCCGTCCTGGGAGAGCGAAGTTATAAGCCGCCCATAAAGAGCTCTTCCTATGGAAACAGCAACTTAACCATAACTACACAACCACTACCGTGGCTGTGTATTACACGGCCATGATAGTGGCTGTGTAGTTATGGTTAAGTTGATGTTTCCATAGGAAGAGCACTTTTTGGGCAGCTTATAACTTTGCTCCCCCTGGACGAATACGTCCAGTAGTTTTTTTAAAATGACCAAAAAGTATGTCACAAAAAAATAGTGATATCTATGTTCGGTCCGTGGACACACTTCCCTGTACGCTCCGTGGACAGTGTCCTGATTGGGCGACCGGCTTACGTCATGTCCGCGGACATGCAACGTGCTCACTGATTGGACGGTGAAGAGCGTAAAGCGCGTCAGATTTTCGGGAACGGCCGCCATCTTGGATTCGCAGACGTCTGTGGACAGCACAGTGAAACTTGGTGGAAAAAATACTATTTAGTAGAGTGTGTTGGTGTGTAAAAGTGTTTAGGGAGGGTGGGGGAGTAAGAGATGGGTTAAATGTTTTATTTATTTAGGTGGTAGACCCCCCTGTTGTGTTCGCTTTGTCCGCAGACAACGCAGATGTTCTTAAATGTTCTAAATAAACAAAATGGGTGTGTTCTGAGGACGGTAAGCCTACACCTGTAGGTATTGTTCGCAAGCAAGATGAAAGTGTTCTAAGAACACTTGCGGTGTCCTGAAATGTTCGAAAATAAACGAAATGGGTGTGTTCTGAGGACGGTAAGCCTGTCCATTTTGTTCGCAGGCAAGTTCAATCTGTTCTAAGAACACATCATGTGTCCTGGGATGTTTGTCAATAAACACAATGGGGGTGTCCTGAGGATGGTATGCCTGTCCGTACTTTTTGCAAGCAAGTTCAAATTGTTCTAAGAACACATGAAGTGTCCTGGGATGTTTGTAAATAAATGAAATGGGGGTGTTCTGAGGACACTACGCCTGCACGTATTGTTCGCAAGCAAGTTGAAACTGTTCTAAGAACACTCGTGGTGTCCTGAAATGTTCGAAAATAAACAAAATGGGTGTGTCCTGAGGACGGTATGCCTGCCCGTTTTGTTCGCAGGCAAGTTGAAACTGTTCCAATAACACGGCAGTGTCCTGAAATGTTTGTCAATGGACGAAATGGGGGTGTCCTGAGGACGCTGTCGTATTGTTCGCTGGCAAGATGAAAGTGTTCTTAGAACACATTATGTGTCCTGGGATGTTCATAAATAAACAAAATGGGGGTGTCCTGAGGATGCTATGCCTGTCCGTACTATTGTTCGTAGGCAAGTTGAAACTGTTCTAAGAACACTCATCATGACCGCGGACATTAAAAGTGCCAGTATGGCATAGTTAAAATTTGACTCTATGGCCATGTGACCATGCACCCAAGACTCTATGCCCTAGCCACAACCACCGCAGCATATCACACCTGTAGTGGCTTATAACTTTGGGATCATTGCTACATTTGCATAGCAACTTACACCAATTACATTTGAAAGTTTAAATGGACCAGGTAGTTCTGTATCTGAGTGCTTTTTTCTGAGTTTGTCTCCCTTCTTTGAAGAGGTACCTGGTTTACTTTCCCTAATAGGTTCTTTTTTGATTGTTGTACTTGATGAAGTATTTGTTTCTTTTAATCTCTTTGGAAGATTTGCAGTGACATCCTGTTGCATTTCTGTTTGATTTTGTTTTCTTTTAGAACATTTTACTTTTTGTGGAATAGGATATATTTTTAGATGGGGGTTGTATAGTGAACCAAGTCTATTGTATTCTGAAATGCAAGGAATATCAGTGTTTACTTTACTTGCATCAAAGTTCATTAGAAATAGACCGTCAAGTGTACGTAAGCATGATAGTGCTACGTAGCTCATGCCTCCTTTAAAGACTGTGTTACCAATGTCTATCAATGCTTTGTCTAGGGTAAGACCTTGTGATTTATGAATGGTGACTGCGTATGCAAGAGTTTGAGAAAATTGTTCTATGCGCACATACATGTCTTTGAAGAGAAGGAATCGAGCTGTTGAGCGTCCTATCCTTTTCACTTCTGAAAGTTTGTCAAAGTGAATATTGACAAACTGAATGTTGTCACGTGGGTATGTTCGAAAGCCAACAACTGTACCCACTGCTCCATTAACTAGTCCTTGATCCATGTGAAGGTTACGTTTAAGCATTACTCTGCAATTTAAGGATAATTTTAACATCTTTTCTAAGCCTGCTGTGTTTGAGATTGATTTTTCTAAATTATTTAGTCTTGTTGTGGCTTGGTCACACATGGGTAGTGTCATACCATGTACATCTAGTTTGTCTGTGGCGCTAATTTCCATTATTGGTTGCATTTCTTTACTTAGCATGATTTCATTGAATTTGAAACAGCTTGCAAGAGTTGGCATTAAGGCCATACAATTGACATTTTTGTGGGCTAATTGTTCCATAACATCCGTAGCACATGCATTATCGCCATAAAGTGCATGAATGTGCCGGGCTTTCAATATTGCTTGTGCTCCTTGAGATAATATACCAACTCTAATACTTTTTAAGATGTTGGCATAAGTGAGATCTTCAGATTGCTTCATGTTTTCTGTTAATTCTTTGTATTGGAAATGTTGCCAAAGGTTGACATTTCCAATGCTGCCAACAGTTTTACGGCAGAGTTTGTGTCCTAAGGTTTTCAAAATAGGCTCACCTTTCACTGGTGTAAATTGAAGAAGATCTCCAAAAACAATAATGTATTTTCCCCCAAAGAGCTCTTCGTAGTTGGTTTTGAGTACTTCTTGTAATCTGAGGTGAATCAAGGCCAACATTAGGTTGGAGACCGCGCTCACTTCATCTATTAGAAGCATTTTCATTTGTTTTAATACTCTGTGTAGTTCCATTGCAGCTTCTGTAGAAAGTTTGTAATAGTCTAATTTGTTTTGGTGTTCTACTGGCAGGAGTAGTAATCAGAGTAAAGTGGCACCGCCTATTTTGTAGGCAGCTAAACCTGTGGGGGCAGTGACAACAGCTGACAGTTTGTTGTCTGTCAATTGTTGAAGGAATTTACTGATGATTTTGATTAAGAATGTTTATCAGAACAAGCTTCACCACTGACGTACAGTAGTATAGGTTTGTAATTTAGGCAGGTACATTCTTTGTTTTCATGTTGTACACCATGTGCAATTTCTTTTGTTACTTCTTCAAAAATGCTACGTTGCTCATTGTTTAGTTTTGATTGCAGTATAGTTAAGTCTTCTTTATCTTCATACTGACACATGGTGTTTTCTACTTCCGTCACAGCTATTTCTGCCTCATTTGTTATTAGTGGCTCTCCCAGTGGTTCTTGGCTTCCTGTTAAAGAAGGTTGACCAATGTCAGGAGTGTCCTTATCTAGTTGGGCCTGGAGTTCTTCTTCGTGTTGCTGTTCATTGTGCAACATTATTTTGTACTGTGTAAAGTTTACATCAGTTATACTGCTTTCATTTGCTTTGAAAGCGTCTTCATAGGAGTCATAGTTATCTAGTATTTATTCTTCTTTTCTCCATGGTTTAAAGAATTGTAGCAGGGACATGTAATATAGTTCTTTATGTTGAGGAGTCTTTAATGACAATTTAATATGATTCATTAAATTTGGTTTGGTGAGTTTTACTAAGCTGCCTTCACAATTTGTCACTCGGTATTTACCTTTTTTTCATCGGTTTTTATATTATTTTTGTATGTGAAGTGTTGGGCTATGTGGTATAGACACATGGTTTCCAAAGTGGTACTTATGTTTGGGTAGTATGTGTCCAGTAAATTGTTTTTTTAAAATGTCTTGGCTGTTGGGATCATGTTTGGCTATTGTTTCTATATCTTCATATGATTTTAGAACTCTTTTTCTAGATTTAGCAGGACCAATACTTAGCCATACTATATTTTCAGATTTTGCATACAAAGCAGTACCAGTTAAATGATCTGCGACTTCATAGGAGCCACATTCTCTATGGGTGAGCATTTTTATGCCCAAGCTGTATAATTTCTGAGACAGTGATTTGTCTCAAGACAGGTCATTCCAGAGGTCTTGGAGCTCTGTTTTTTCTGCTTTGGTTAGGTGTGCTGTAACATATCGTGCAACTGCAGTGGAATTGTCTGCAATGTACTGCATATCTAAGTTTGCATTCCATAAGTGGGCAATGATTGCATTGTAATCATTGATATATTTTTCTTCTTCTGTTCTTTTTATGTAATATATATTTTTAGGTGATTTACCTTTAACACTATGTCTAACTGAAGACATGAAGTTGTTCACTTGACCTGTTTTTGTAACCGGTTTAGGGAAACCAAAGGGGCATTTGGTGTAGTATTTCCCTTGTTTTTGTATTTGCGACAACAATATTTGCCACATTTTTGTCTTTGAAATTGTAAAATTTGTACATGAAGATCACTATTTGTTGCTTCTGATGGAATTTCAAAAGTGACATATTTTTAAATAAACTGTAACACAGTGGCGTCATTGTCTTGACCAAATTTAGGAGCATCTTTAATCCATAAAAGCATGTGGATGTGTGGTGCTCCTCTGGCTTGGTATTCTTTTCTCCAAAAGAAGTGTTGCAATTCCCTGAGGGGAGGAGCAGTTTTATTACAAATAAAGTGTAGCATAGCAATGAAGCGATGGTGAAAATATCTTGAAACATTAACAGGATCTAGATAACAAAGTTCTCCAGGTGTTAGTATATCTATGTTTGCTTTGTTTTTGTTTGATATGCGTAGGAAATCATGTAAATCTTCCCATGCATATTCTGCACAACTTAATGTAACAAACCAAGTGGGTGGGCCAAGGTTTCTTATCCTACAACGTACATCTCCATGACGTCGGAACCAGTATTCTTTAGTACCACGCATATTTGCTAATAGATTTGTAATATTTTGTTGTAAAACCTCATCTTTTTGTTGCACTTTTGAAAGTGGGATCCTGATTTTAATGTGTGTGCAACTCCATAACATCAAGTTGCTAGTTCACTTTCAAAGAGTAGGTGGAATATGTATTCCACATTTTGTCTAAATCTGGGATCTTCAGAATACATCCGTAACGAGCGGTATTCTGATGCTATTATTTGAATAGGTCTATCATCGTACCTTCCTCCTTTGCCAGTAGGAAAGAGTAGAGGAAAAGCTTGTGCTTCTATACTTTTTTACCATATACTGATTGGCGATCCTTTTGTTTGATGCATTTGGTAAGTTTCCAGTACATCTTGTACGGTGTCATTACAGTGCAAAGGATGAATTGTATAATGGTCTAAAGTATTTGATATTGTAGCAGGATCTAGTAGCTCAAATTGACCAGCTTCTTGTGTTTCGTGAATTATTTCAGTTGTATCTTTCATGTTTTCTTCAATATTAATTTCTTTGTAATATTCATTATTCTCTTTAAGATATTGGAAGGCTTGTCTAACTTTATATAAATCTACCAGCTGTTGCCATATTTTTTTGTCTTTTGTAGGTACTCCATTTACTAATATAATTAAAGATTGCTGCATTGGACGTTGCACTCCTAGAGTATGCACATTTTCTTATAGATGTAATGGTAAATAAACTACTTTTCCACAAATGCCTTTTACCAATTCAGAGGGAGGTAATTTTGCTGTTTTTGGTTGAAGGCATATTATTGCTTGAAATGGGTGTACTGTTTGAATTATGATGCTCTCATATAAATTGAGTTGTTGTAGGGATTTTGGTCGTGGAAATAATTCCAAATTATTTGTGAGAGCACGTGAAGGAGTTTGGTTGTTGTCAAGTTTTGTAGTGCAGTAACTGCAAAGTATTAAGGGGTCAGTTATTTTGTATTTGTTTTCTGCTATAAGGTAGAGAGCTAATTCAAACCATTTAGAATCTTCATTGTCTTCTATTTTGTATGTTAGGTCTACAGTTTTTGTGTTACTTTTATAACAAAAGTTCTACTGCAACATACACACACATGGTTTGGTACTTCAGCAGATGTACTTTTAAATTTCAGTATTTCTTTTTTGTATGTGTGTAGTAGAAGGTTCCCATGCATACAACTGTTGCTAATTTGCTTTAAAGCTTTTTCATTCTGTAAGTGGCTTTCACTTCCAAAATATTTTTCTGGACATAGTTGATTTCTTCAAGTAGGTCTTTTGCTGTACCATGAAGAAGAATGTTATTTAAATTGGCTAGTGATAAAGCAGGACTTTTAGCATAATACAGTTTATAGACTAGATTTCTTATAGTTGAATGATGTGTTGATATCATTTTGATATAATGGAAGGTGGTTTTGCAAGTAGGTCCTGAAATGCAGGCCAATGAATGTCCTTGTAGTCCTGTGTGCTTGCGCACTTGACAGGTATCCATATTTTACAGTAGTTTAATTTTCATTTTGTCTTTGCCTTTCACATATTGATTGAGGAATTGGCGTAAAGACTTGAAAGATTTTTTGGGGATGTTACACATTGACGGGCATGGCCATTTGTACACTAGACGTTCTGATTCAGTTGAATGGAGAGGTCATTCTAAGTTTTCTGGGGATATTTTTGTAAGGAGTATTTCTTGTTCCATTATGGTATTATTAACTGTTTCATAACCTCGTCCACTACTATGTATGGCAATTGTATGTGTTTGCATTTGTTTGTATGCTTCTTCATCAAAATATGGTTCTGTGCTTGTAGTGTGACTCCACTCACCTCCACAGATACTTAAGAAGTTATTTCTGTTGACATTTCATTTATTGGTCTTTTTTGTAATTTAGTCATTAGTTTTGTTAGTGGTTTCATTTTGTTTAACACTAAAACAAATAATTTTCTTTTGAGAAGGATTGCACTGTCTATCAACGCTTCTAAGATTAATTTACTACGATAGGTTTTAAGGTTTGTGCCTGATTTCTCTCCTGTTTTTATAAGATTTTGAAGAACTCTGTGACGGAACATTTTTGCTAAAATATTTTTTTGGTATGCTTACTTTGCACTATATCAAGATTTATAGGAGCAGTTTTATCTGTAGTGGTAGCTGAATTTTTGTTAATTGTTTTCTGGTTTGTTTTACATTTTGATAGAGGAGGAAAAGTTTCTGTACTTGAAGCTTGTTTTGTTTCGCTAAATGACTGTATTAGCTGTTTTGTTTGAACTTTTTGTACAAACCCTGCTAGAGATGGATGCTTATTTTGGACACTTCTATTTTTATTTGCTCTGCTTCTGCGTTGCTTTCTACAGACTTGATTTTTGGTAGGCATTCTTTAGGGTCTGTTGAAAAAAATAAAGAAGGTATGGGTTGGGGTGTTCTGCAATGTATGTGTGCTGTGTGGATGAGTGTCTGAGTAAGATGATAAAGATGTATGTGATGGTGTGTGATTATGCATTGGGCAACTACAACTCGTTGGGATGTGTATTCTTGAATTTATGGGCTGCTAAACTGGGGTTCAGGTGACAGTAGAAAGTAAGCTAGTGGTGTGGAGAAGTACTAATAGTACATCTAATGATATACAATTAAAACAGTTGTTTGTTCTATAATATCAAAATTCTAGGGGCTGAGTTGGGTCATTTGTGTGCTGAAAAATAGGAATTTGTGCACCATTCTGCTTGTAAATCTCTGTTTAAGAAATGGGGATTTGTGGACAGAATGGTGCTCAATCTCTATTTTTAGGGGCACAAATAGCATGAATTAACCTTACAGTGTGTTTGAGTAATAGTACAAATATTATGGTGGTATTCAACTTACTTTTTTTCTGGAATGGGCAGGTTTCTTCTTAGTTGTTCTTTGTACTTCAAATTTGGCTGCTGCTTTTCAGGGGAGTGGTCTTCACTGCAATTGTAAAGGAAACAAATTAGTAATTTTGTTTGTATATAGCACTGTTTTTAATTTAGACATTGATTATTTTATTTGACATTGACCCTCAGTGCCTTCCGCAAAACCATGAAAACTATCTTATTCACATAAGATGCGTCGCACCAGTTGAATACATATCATATGTTCTTAATGCATAAGCTGTATTGTAATGACTAACGGTACCAACCAAAATATCAGTTCTATGCCTTGTGGAATTCATAATGTACCACTGAATGCCACTATTCCTGTAACTATGCTCTTGCAAGTAACTGCGCCTCAATGCCCATGGGCTGCTTGCACGCTATATACATATAAATATAACTAACTAACTAACTAACTAAATAAATAAATAAATAAATGTTCATGTTTTTGTACAAGTATTGTTTGATATTTGAACATACTGTTTGCATGCAATTTTGTTAGAGTATGTTCACTCTTTATATTGTACTTTAAATATATTAGTTCAACATGCTTTGCAAATGTGTGTGTAAAAAGAAATTAAATAGCAGATAGGTTTGGAAGTGACAGTTGATTATAGGAGATGGAAAAAATGACAGTAAGTTCATTTTATAGATTATACAAGCTAAAAGTCAGTTAATCTGTATATAAGAATCTATAAGAATTGTAAATGTACTATACAGAAAATATGCATACCTGTAGTTTGTGTTCTTGCATATGGATATGCATGCAGCTGCAAGTAGAAATTTTGGAGACTTGTACAGTATTTCTTGTAGAAGGTGCTTTCCAATGATATGACACTTGTACTCAGAGAGATTAACAGTACATTTGAAGTGCTCATGTATGATGATGCAGTTAGATGTAGAGGTCTTGGATGTGATTGGTGGATGGTCATGTGACTTCTTAGCTATATCCAATGAGAGAATACCACAGAAAGTGAAATGAAAATGGTAGAAGGACTGTCCATGTTACGATATGTCCGCAGACATGGCGGTAGTCCGCAGACATCGCGTGTTACATCCGGGGATTTTTGGGTGGGGAGGCATGCAAATGAGAATGAGTAGACCAAGGGATTGGTCAGTAAAGTTAAGTGGGTGTGTTGTGCCCGGAGAGAGTTTCTCAGATACTCTTTTTGCTGAGAGAAGAACAGATAGCTATGGCTGTGTGTTTCAGAAAACAGATTGTTTGGATTTTGGGAGACTCGTGGATACATTGGTTGAAGGTACATGCAGAAAGCTGTGGAGTAGCTGTAGATCTTGGATTCCAACATGTGGAAGTGCACTGGCATGGAGTACGTGGAATGAAGAGGTTGGACTTGCTACCTCTCTGTGCTACTTTGGAGACAGAGCAACATCCAGACATAATTGTAATTCATTGTGGAGGGAACAGTTTAGGACATGTGTCTGGAATTTCTTTGCAATTTGCAATGAAAAAAGGACTTGGGAAGTTCATGAACATGATTCCAAATTCTCAAGTAATTATTTCATGGATTGCGCAGAGACAAATGTGGCTTCGTTCTTCTTCATTTGGTCCACAAATGGAGAAAGCAAGGCGCAATGACAATAAGGCTGTTTGTGCCTTTCTAAGAGATTTCGGCATGTCTGTCTTTTCACAATGAAAATATTGTGTTTCGTAGCACATACATTTTTCGCAGAGATGGAGTCCCTCTTACTTATGCTGGCAATCAGATTTTTCTGAGAAATCTACAAAATGCATTGCGACCTTTTTTGGAATTACAGCATCCATTTTGTAGTAGGTGTTGAGAATTTCAAATTTTTCAAACACAAACAAAAACCACCAAAAGGCTCTTTTCAGAGCCACCACTTCCTCTCAGACAAAACTGCAATGGTTATGATAGGGCAGCAACCCAAAATTTTAGATGTTTGCGGACTGTCCGCGGACTTCTAAAAAATACACCGGGCCCTGCTTCATTTATTTTCACTTCTATTTTTAAACTGTGAAAGGCGGCTCTGAAAAGAGCCTTTTTTTATTTTTGTTGTTTTATATTTTTTGCTTTTTATTATACACGACACAGTAGGAAAGGAGGGAAAAGGAGGATGAGGGGGGACACCAACCACAGGGATAAGAAAGGGCGAGCTGAGAGAGGAAGATGTAGAGTGGATTTTACTTGGGTAATGAGCAGATCTTCTCGTGCTCTGAGACCAGAGCCTCAAAAGCACTTTGAAGTCTCTCCCCCCTGCAGAATACTGTGTCGCAGTACATACATACAACTGTGACCCTCGAAAGGTAAGGGTCATCAGCATTCTGTATGGCCTGTGAGGCAGCTTGAGAAAGACGCTGTCCCACAGAGGTGGAACTTGTGGTGACAGGATCAGAAACAGAGGATGAAGTAGAGGAAATCAACCTGCTACGTTCTTCGCAAGGTACAACCCTGCGAATAGCCCCAGAGTGAAATGACTTCAGGTGTCGCTTCATAGTAGTGGTCCCAAAGCTGTACTTACCGTGCTTCCCGCGACTGAGTATCATTTTGCACTCATTGCAGGTAACATGGTTCGCACGAGCCTTAGGACCATTCCCATGAATGGTAAATAACCGCCACACCCAAGACTTACGCCTAGTGCGGGTAGTAGGGTTTTCCTCTACCTCATTCTCATCATCCTCTTCATCCTCCTCTGCATTCTCACTCCTGTTATCCTCATGCCCTTGGGGAGGTGGTGGTGGTGGAGGGGTTGGGGGTGGTGCTGAGACAGATGTAGCACCAGGTGGCAGTACTGCAGCCATGGATGCCATCAGGTTTCCGATTAAAATCAGGAAAGTTGGCTGGAAAATGCACTGTGTTCTGTAAGATAGCCATAAACACAATGAGAATTAGCTCTAGGGTGTGGCCTTTTATAGGGGTGCTTGTGCGCAGTTCGCCGACATGCGCGCTTTCCGCGGACAGATCAAACACCAAAAAAAGGTTTAAAAAGTCCCATAAAGTATGTAGAAACTCAGGATTACTATGTGGGACTTGTGTTATGGTGAGTTATTATTGACAAATATTGTGGATTGCTTGAAAAGGTAGTTTTAAATTGTTCAGGGCCACGAACAGTGTTCGCAGTCAAAACACACGCTCAGCGTGGGTACGGTCATATGATAGCTTCGTGAACATGTCCGCGAAGGGAGCGGGTGTCCGCAGGACATCAAATGCACTGAAACTGTTTTGCGCATGTGCGTTGGTGTTTTACGGACACTGTTTGGGTCCTGAAGCTAATTAAAAGTGCATCACAAGTGAAACGAACAATTACGGACAGGCGTTTGTTCTTAGAACAGTTTTAACTCGCTTGCGAACAATACAGACAGGCATAGAATCCTCAGGACACCCCATTTTGTTTATTTGTGAACATCACGGGACACTTGATGTGTTCTGGAACAGTTTGAACATGCTTACAAACAGCAGTAACAGGTCTTGCATCCTCAGGACACCCCGATTTTGTTTATTTATGAATATTTTAAGACACCATATGTGTTCTTAGGACAGTTTCAGCTTGCTACCAAACAATACGGACAGGTATAGCGTTCTTAGGACACCCCCTTTTTGTTTATTTACGAACATTTCAGGATACTGCCTGTGTTCTTAGAACAGTTTCAACTCGCCTTCAAAGAATACGGACAGATCTTGCGGCCTCAGGACACCCCCATTGAGTTTATTTACAAACATTTCAGGTCACAGCGTTTGTTCTTAGGCCAGTTTCAGTTTGCCTCTGAACAATACAGACAGGCATAGCGTCCTCAGGACACATCCATTTTGGTTATTTACGAACATTTCAGGACACTGCTTGTGTTCCTAGAACAGTTTCAACTCGCCGTGAACAATATGGACAGGTCTAGCGTCCTCAGGACACCCCCATTTTGTTTATTGACGAACATTTCAGGACACCATGTGTGTTCTTAGGTAAGTTTCAGCTTGCCTCCGAACAATACGGACAAGTATACCGTCCTTAGGACACCCCTATTTCGTTTATTTACGAACATTTCAGGATACTGCCTGTGTTCTTAGAACAGTTTCAACTCGCCTGCGATCAATACGGACAGGTCTAGCGTCCTCAGGACACCTCCAATTTGTTTATTGACGAACATTTCAGGACATCGCATGTGGTAGTTTGATTGCGGACATTCCGAACACCAGCTCTGTTCTTAGAACAGTTTCAACTTGCATGCGAACATTACGAACAGATATAGTGTCCTTAGGACACTCCCATTTTCATTTCTTTACGGACATTCCGGACACCTGCGCTGTCTGCGGACACCTGAACTGCTTTTTAAAAAAAGACAAGAAATGAATTAGGACACAATATAATAATTTTACTATATTTTATATGGATGTTAAATTTATGACAGAGAAGGTGAGGCGGAAATTGAAACAAAAACAGGAGAATTGGGGGTTTCAATAGGATTTATATGAGGTGAAGAAGGGATGGAAGTCTCATCAAAACGTTTTGGTTCATGGAGAGGGTTTGGAGATAATTGACTGGGATATGGTGAGGCGGGACAGGTACATGTGGTACAATGGTATGTAGTTGTTTGTTTCAAGTGATCCTCCACAAAGTTTTTGAAATTGTTAAAATTTGCCATGAGTAGGTCCATTTTGTGTTCTATGTGCTGAAGAGTCTTATCCAATACTTCTTTTTCTTTAGTATTTTCAATTTTTGTATGGTCTGTACAAATAAAAATGTATATATTAAATGTATATAAGATAATATTTAATAATTGGTTTATATAGTAAAGTGTCTACCATTAGATTCACTATCTTCAGACATTTCCTCACGTGGGAAATGCTCCTCTAGCCACTCCAGAGTACTAGACATTTCTGTGACTACTAGACATTTTTAGACTACTTCAGCTTTTTTGCGTACTTCACTTTCCCTGTATATACCCATATTTGTTTGTGTTTTTGTCTCTTTGTGTTTTGTTTGTAATAATGCAATTATGTAATACTTGGGTTTTATTAGCTACTTATTACATATTTCACAGTACGCAAAACTCTAATAAGAAAACAGTTATCATTTCATTATTCAACATATCAACATTATGAATATTGTACCTTCATCATGTATGCTGCACACAATGCCCATGTTTCTGCATCAGGAGCTTAATATACTGTATAGAACTTCATAATAGAATGCTATTTATATCAACGCATTGCTTAATGCACTAATTAGCTCATGATATTTATTCCAATGATCCTTGACAGTTTTTTCTCAACATTATAATATGAATCCCTTGTACACACATTTCATGAAAAGTAAATACACATGTGATGTCATCAGTGATGTCATCAATGCCATTTGGGTTAGTCTTAGCAGTGCATGGTGGTGGTGTGAGTTATGGTTGCTTAGCTTACCATAACTGGCGAATTTCAAGGGTTTTTCAGTTTTACTTGGAACCACAATGTCACTTTAACAAAGTTTTTTTTACTGAATTTCATAGGTTTTTTGTAGCGCAACTTAACCATAACATCCCTTTAACAAAGTTTTTTTATTGAACATATATATATATATATAATACATGGCCACGGTAGTGGCCATGTAGTTATGGTTAAGTTGTTGTTTTCATAGGAAGAGCACTTTTTGGGCGGCTTATAACTCGGCTCCCCCTGGACGAATCCTTACCAAAGTTTGCAAAAAAAGTATATGGGACACTGATTTTTTTTCCAAAGTTTGGTAAGGATTCATCAAGGGGGGCCAAAGTTATGGGGGGGGCCCAAAACGTCTTTTTTTTCCATAGACTGAATGGGGCAAAATATTTAACACGGCTAATGGCCAAACCACAGGATGGATTGTCATCAATTTTGTGGCAGGGGCAGCAGCTTGTTCCCCAAAGCGTCCTTTTGTGTATTTTGTGCAAAATCCTTTTGTAGTTCCCTTTAAAATGATAAAAAAAATAGCTCTCAAAGAATTAGTGTTATCTATGTCCGCTCCGCGGTCCCACTTCCCTGTTCGCTCAGTGGAGAATATTTCTATTGGCTAATCCATGGCATTCTGTACGTCAAGCTGTTGCGCTTTCACCGATTGGCTCTGCCATAGCGTCAAGTGCGTAGCGTCCTTTTGATACGACCGCCATGGTCACTTACTTTTTAAGTTGTATGCCGAAATCACTGCACACAAACCCTTATGGAACCTTGTGTCGAAAGGTAAGCATTACTTATAAGTGGCAGTAGAAAGTGAAACAGTACTTTGTTCTTGTTAACACTATCGTACCGTGCACTGCAACGTGGTAGACAATGTATTCCAATTCTTTACTGCGTCTTTATAAGAAGCCAACACCAACATTACTGCGGTTAGACTGGCGTCCTATATTTTGGAATGTGAGGCAGCCACCTGCACGGTTTCGTAAACAGAGCGCGTATGCACGTGGGCGGGAGTAACGGTTCTCATGAGTGACTGCTGATATGTACTAGCAAAAAGAGAATTTATTTGCGTTCAGAGTGAAGGTCAGTTCATTTCATTTCATTTTTTCAGTAGGCGCTCAGTATGGTCATGCTCGCACCAAACCTCATAAGGGTCAATTGTTTTTCAACCTTGACGTACAGGGAACAGAGACAGAAAGAATGTAGGGAGTCACAGTTTGTGAAACATTCCCTTTGATAACTTATGCTTCAAAAAGGTTTGTGAGGCACATGAAGTATCAGTTCCCGTGGAAGTCTTCTAGCAAACAACTACTGTGTGACTGCAGAGGTCGAAATGGAGCCGGTGCATATCATGTAAGCTTATTTTCGAGGCCTGTACAGCAACCTGCCATTATTTACTTAGTCTGGAAAAAAAAAAATATTTATAACTAGTAATGATTTTGAAAGTTTGTGTTGCGTTGCAATTTAATATTGCACATTACCGCCCTTTTGGTAGTTTGTGTGCCGTTCAAAATTCATAACGCACAATAGCGCTGTCTGTACAATGTCACTACAATTTCCACTATTACCTACGACATTTATGTGACCATCATATTTTTTTAACTACTAAACCGATTGTACATTTTTGCCTTTTCTAAGGAGTCAATTCATTTCCCCCATATAAAAATAATTGTTTATAGAAAAGTAATGTGTTACCCTTTACATTTCCGTTAAGGCTTTGTATTCATGCCTTTTTTTTCTCATTTTATACTCAGCTACTTCCTTCCTTACTGTGAATGTCATGTACTTTAGCATCCGACTGATGGTTTTTTTAATGGTCAAGTGCAGCTATTCGTCACCGGTTGTATGTGCGTCATCATTGAATGGGATGACCGCATCGGACCTCTATGTCTGTACGCAGTTATAGCAGTAAGAAGCAACATACCATCCTTTCTGGTGTCATAGTTCAGAGCCATTCACGTGGCCTTGTAAATCACTGTGACAGGAATAGCCTTCTGTGTCAACAAAGCATAATTTCAGTGTGCCTAAACAACAACGTCACCATTGGCAGTAACATTATAAGTAACATGCTATACTTTCTGATGGACTACATCACAGCGATTGATGCCGTCTTCACAATGAATGTGAGAGGAAACCGACTACTGTGTCGCCACTGCATACTGTGTATGTGTTAAACACTGTGGCGCCAATGCATGGTGACTGTGTGGGAAAACATCAACGTGACCATCAAAACTAACATTTCAATTGTGCAGCAGAGGCACATATTTCCAAATTCTTTGCATCTGAGAACTGGGCGATGATTTAACACTGTGCATTGTGAAATAAAAGTCACTTACTACTGCTCACATGTTAGTGTGTTTTTTAACCATTTCTTGTTCCCCTTCATAATCTGCCATGCTCCGATGCAGGCTGTAGTATGTTCTTTCATAGGTGGCATATCACGCTACGTAAGCCTTTATGGATTCATCGCTTTCCGCTGCCACGGTACGTTATCCAGAGCGCTATTGGACACCACTTGCTTTGGCAACATTTGGCTTAGGGCTATCTATTATGCTTTCATGCCATTACGTTACTTTCTGAAACCCAGATGCCCCAATTATCGAGATTGGTTCTGTATGAAGATGCTATGTTGTCGGATTTGGTATCTTTGTATAAGGGGAAACATGAGATCAGATGCAGTGAAAGTGTTTGTTGTACAGAAACGTTTCAAAAGCAATGTTTCTTTATATCATCTCAGTACACCTTTCTTCACCCATCTTAACTTGTGACACTTACACAAAAATGTGTACACAGGTCAGTGGTAATGGTGTTGCTTGCAATATTTCTACTATTAGTGCACTTCGCTACACATAGGGTTTTTTGTGATTTTGTCCACACATTAGAACAGTAATTGTTAGCCTTCGCCAAGGTACGTTATCCAGAGCGCTATTGGACACCACTTGCTTTGGCAACATTAGGCTCAGGGCCATCTATTATTGCTTCGTGCCATTAAGTACTTTCTGAAACCCAGATGGCCCAATTACCGAGATCAGTTCTGCATGAAGACGCTATGTTGTCAGATTTGGTATCTTTCTATAAGTGGAAAAATGAGATCAGGTGCAGTGAAAGTGTTTGTTTTACAGAAACGTTTCAAAATCAATGCTTCCTTATACGTTCTCAGTACAGCTTTCTTCACCCATCTCACCGTGTGACACTTACACAAAAATGTGTGCACAGGTCAGTGGTAATGGTGTTGCTTGCAATATTTCTACCATTACTGCACTTCGCTTCACAGGGTTTGTTGTGATTTTGTCCACATATTAGAGCAGTAATTCTTTGCCTTCAGTACGCACATTTTTGCCAAACATATTCCCTGTATGTTCCACACATTTATGGAAAGGTGATTGCGCATGAACAAACACCTTTGTGTTTTACATGTGGTACTGTTTTCACACTTCAAAAGTGTTGTCATTTACATAACGCAACAACAGTACGCCTTTCGTCTCTGAAGGGTACGCTGTAGGTATGCTTACTGACCAGAATTTCGGGGCAGTACATACTGCCATTTACTAGTTGGGACAGAGCATTACATTGCAGTTGCCATGTGCACCAGGCACTGGCTTTCTGTTAAAGGTGTTGCTGGTAACCACACATTTTAAAACAAATACACATCTTCTTCCCCCACTAGGATTACACTTTTTACTTTTTTATTTTCTGGCAGCTGTAATGGAAAGCGGAAAAAGACTTTCTATGCAATGGCCGCCTCCCCTTTCCATGGTGGCCATCTTGGAAAAGGATTTGTTGTCTTCAAATGGGAACGCCGGAGGCATTCCGTTTGAAGATAAAAAATCCTTTCTTTTGGGGCAATGGGTTAGTGGCGTGCAATGTGTATAGCTAATGAAATTCAGCGACCATTCTTGTAGGGTATAATGGTGTTTGCTGATTCAAAGACCTTGGTATGCACTCTTCCTTCTATTGTGCTGCTAACTTCTTTGCCTTCTGCGCGCACATTTTTGCCAAACACATTCACTGTACTTTCAACACATTTACAGAAAGGTCATTGCGCACGAACAAACACATTTGTGTTTTACATGTGGTAGTGTTTTCATACTTCACAAGTGTCGTCTTGTACATAAGAAATCAATGGTACGTCTTTCGTCTCTAAAGGGTACGCTGTAGGTATGCTTGCTGGCCACAATGGAGATACATACTGCCATTTACTGGTTGCGAGAAAACATAGCATTGTAGTCCCCATGTGCACCCGGCAGTGGCTTTCTATTACAGGTGTTGCTGATAACCACACATTTTAGAACAAATACAAATCTTCTTCGCCAAGTACGGTGACACATTTTCCATTTTTACTTTCTGGCAGCTGTAATGGAAAGCGGCAAAAGACTTTCTATGCAACGGCCACCTTCCCTTTCCATGGTGGCCATCTTGGAAAAGGCTTTCCTTTATTCAAACGGGAACGTTGTAGGCTTTCTGGTTGCAGATAAAGAATCCATTCTTTTTGTGCAATGGGTTAGTGGCGTAAAATCTGTATAGCTAATGGAATTCAGCGCCCATTTTTTTAGGGTACAATGGAGTTTGCTGATTCAAAGACCTCGGTATGCACTCTTCCTTCTATTGTGGAGCAAACTTGCCCTGTTGAGTTGTAAATGGGAATTGCTTCAGTTACAAGTTCGTACAACAATATACAATGTCCTTCCGCACTATCAACAACTCACCCATACTATTGTGAAGTGTGTATGAGTTTTACTTGGAACCATGTGGCCATGCTGTGCTACAGCATATGCTACTGTGCATATGCTACTGTGCAATTTGTAGAAAGAGGGGCACTGCAGTGAAATGTTGCTTTACAGTATGCTTATGCGTTGCTATTGGAATCCTTCCAAATACTCAGTACAAACTTTGGTCAACTTTGACATGATTCACTTACAGTACTGCCAACATATGCAAATAATTGAAAGGACGTTTCTCAAAGGGACATTATGGTTACGATGCCCTACTAAAAACATCCAAAATTCACTACAAAAAAAAAATGTTGTTAAAGGGACATTATGGTTAAGTTGCCCTATTAAAAACCTATGCCATTCTGTACAAAACTTTGTAAAAAGGCTGTTATGATTACAAGTAAAATCTAAAAACCCCTGAAATTCAGGAGTTATGGTAGGCTAATCACCCATTTTTCCCATCAGCACTCTCCACTGCTACCACTACCACCCCGACCATAACAGATTCCACCACTCATGTCATTGATGCCATCACTGACGCCATCACTTCTTTAGCCCCTTTCTTTTATGTCAGCTAAGCAACCATAACTCGCGCCACCACCGTGCACTGCTAAGACTAACACCCAGGATATCAAAGATGACATGACAAATGTCATTGATGACAACACTGATGACATCACATGTGAAAATAATACAATTTAAAAATGCCTACGTGCAAGGGGTTGTGAGTATTATGTTGGTAGTAGGATGTGAGAGGTGTTTATGTAATGGTAAACATGCAATAACTAGGTAACAATGCAAGACTGCATATACACTTGTGCTAGTAGAAACAATACATATGAAGACGCACAATGCATACAAATAAGAGGGACACACAGGGAAACTAAATGAAGGAAGAAAGAAACAGCAGCTTCAGAAAATGTTAATGGGATTAAAGTTTATCTCCCTGTATGCAAATTAAGTCTGTGTTGGATGCCTCCTATTGCCCCATGCATGTGTACCATGATCAGAGAGCAAACCCTAAGGCATATATTTTAAGAACATATGAGAAGGTTAACGTTTTTATGTACAGCACCTTTTCAATTTTGGTATTGTGATTGTTATGCAAGAAAACAACCTGGCAACGACTTCCTTAAATTCCATAAATATTTTTCTCAAATCATTTTTATCCTCTTCGCTATCACATGCATCTGCTAACAGAATCTGCTCCTCTACCATCTTTGAAAATTCTGGGAAATCCTCCAGTGGAGGAACCTCTGTGCTCTCTTTTAACTGTGTGGCTGTATCTCTTTGCAAAGTTGGCATACCAGCTTCCACTTCTATGTGCTGATTTTCTGTTCCATTTTCATTTAAATCAAATACTATACAATTCTCTTGGTGACAGCACACAGTCTCATTTGAATCATAAGGGTACCGAGATTGAATTTGAAAGATCCCTTTGGGTTGAGAATCCAGATACTCTGGCAACACACCCTGTGCATCTACATATCTCTCAGGGATATTTCCAATCACCATGTTATTGAAGTCTACAGTATAATGCGATTTTTGAATGGCCATCCCTAATAAAGAATTCTCTTCTAAGTGAATATCCTGACATCCTTTATTATTCACCATAATTTTGACGGACCCTTCCCCAACATCTACCAATGGGGTATATTCATAATCCAAGCCTTGCTGCTTCATGGATTCATTCAAGTGCACAAATGCATCAGAATCTTTCATTTGCTGACCACGCTTGCACTTTAGTGTTATAGCAGCCTGCTTGGTGAATGCAGGGATAGTAATTTCCATCTTCATCTGTAATTCAATTGCATATGGTACCAATTGTGCAAAATGATATGCCTTTCTCTTGTCTTCAAATTCGGCACAGGCCTGCCTAGCCGGGACCATATTTTTTGGTTAAGGAAATCTAACACCATACACATTCTGTGCATGATATCATTGCCCATGTAAAAATAATGTTGTGTTCCACTCACTATCCACACTTTGTGGTAGATGGTTTTCTGTCCAATATTAATTTTTAGCATGCATCTTCCTGCAATTCGGTTTTCAAAGTCTGGATTGTCCAAACCAGAGACATATTGGTATATAATTCTAAATTTTGGGATCTCCTCCCTCTCCATTATTGTCTGCAGTAGTTTCTCATTAATAAAACTCCTTTCCTGTTCAAGTGCCAAAATAGCTTTCATCACTTTAGAATGGCCATTTATACCAATGTGAATCCATGGCTGCTCATCTTCCATGTGTATTTCAGCAAGGGTGATGATGTGTTTTTCTGTGTCTGCTTTAGGAATAGTGTTATGTTTGCATTTCTTCTCTTTTAAATAGAAGCGCAATGTGTGCTCATCTATTTCAGTTTGCCATTTCTTCCTGGGATCCAAATAAATCTGCACAGATCGTTTTTCTTTTTCACTTTGCATTTTATCCTGACACATCAAAATGACAGTGACACTAGGCATACAGCTATTCTGTAGGTACACCTCCACTGCATCATTCGTTTTAGCAAAAGTGTGACAGTCACTTACACTGCTGTTTTGGGACCTTATTTTCTTAGGTCTTAATGGTCTTTTTGTTAAAGACCACAGTACCCCATTTCCCCCATCTATGAGAGGAGACAAACTTTTCAAGCAATCTGTTCCCATCCGAAATGGAATTTCACAAATAGATGTGATCAACACTTCCTGTTTTATTCTGTGTTTTCCTATATTTATTTCAACCTCGGTGACACCCACGATAGGCACCGCCTCACCGTTAAAGTTATGCACTGGGCCTTCACTTTGCCTCACTGTGATCTGATTCTGTGGAGATCTCCCTTCATTGATACTTTTTACCAATTCTTTGGACATAATTGTGGCCTGTGCGCCTATGTCAATCATTGCAAATGTATTGTATTTCAATTCCACAGTAATGGGAGTATCAACTTCCTCTAACACACACAAAAAGTGTGGATTTTTACTGATTTCAGGACTCACTTTTCTTAGACCCTTCTCACTTTTGGCTTAGCACATTGGTAAATGAAAGGACATTTTTCCCTCCTTTCTGTCCATTTCCGTTTGAGAAGTCTTACCCATCGCCCCATATTCAGGAGTCCTTTGGAGTGTGGCCACTGTTCCCCATTCCATCCGGGCATCATCAGAGTTCACACTACAGCCCTCTAACTGAATATCCGTAGAAACATCACCTGATAATTTGTCATTTTCTAATTCTGGGCATTTGGGTGTATTTGGCATGGTACCAATCTTTTTAACTTCCTCAAAAATCTGTGACTCAACAAACTCTTCAGGTGACTGATCTGTACCCTCCTTTTGAGTACTTATTCATCATGACTGTATTATATTAGCATCTTGATTGTCTAGGGAGAGAGTTTTAACATCCCCACTTACTCCCTGATTAATTGTATTGCCCATGCATGAGTTCTCTTTCTTAAATCTGTTTCTTTGTTCTTTTGGAGTTTCACGTTTTCCTTTTTCATTTGTGCAAATCTCCAATGTTTGATTTAACTCCAGGTTAAACCGAAATACTTTTTTTAGATGTATTTGCAATTTCTGTCTCATGTTTATTTGCAGGTATTTTTGTTTTTAAAACATAAGGCATCCCAGAGTCATTATGCAAAACCAGATCAGGGCAATATGTCTCTTTATCATTGCAGGGATCATGAAGATTTAGTCACTTATTATCAGAAGTCACCCGGTCACTACTATGGCCTTCTGCTCCCTCCTTTGATGACTGTTTTTGGCCCGTACAGAGCTTTCCTATTTGTTCAGCCAACATTTTCACTTGGGCCTCGAGAGACTGGAATCTTTCCATCTCTCTAGAATCTTCTCTCTGCGGCCTATGCTGATATTGATTGTGTTCCCCCTGGTTGAATCTATTCTGATATCTCTCAGGAGAGTGATTTCTATTGGTATTGTTTCTGAACTCTTGATTCATGTGGGGCGGGAAGTGGGGTGAACTTATCCTTTGGTTGCAGTCCCCTGGTGGCGGTGATTGATTGTATTGACGTGGGGCATAATTCATACTCTGACTCATGTCCTGTCTCTCATTTTGTGAGTATTGTCCCCTATGCTGATTCCCATTTTCAGTAAATCGAGCGGGATCTGTGATTACCATAGATCATGGTGTTGGGGTCAAATCTGCTTTGTGTCCCCAATGTCTGATAAGGACCATTATTTTTTTGATCCTGGCTTTGTCTCTGATTATTGTTAATACCTGACATGTCAGGCCGATATCCTGCCCGGGGCCTTTCTCCTAAGTACCTTTGGCTAATGTAGCTCTCCCTATTACTAGGATCATGTGATTGAAACATCGGTGCAGAGAGCGGCAACTTTTGTTGATTACCCCTTGTTTGTGTATCACATTATTTTTACCTGGACTTTGAGCGGACTCAAGTGAAATTTTAGCTGACCTGATATCCATCACTGTTGCTGAGGATTCTTTAGATTTTTGTCAGTATCTTTCATTTTATCACTCTCTCTACCCTGACAATATAGCACTTCATATAGTTTTGTACTTTGGTGCACAATCCACTCAAGGGACTTTCCACGGTCAAATTCACGGACTAACTGTGATATGATGTCTTTCTGCAGCCCATAGGAATAGGCAGTTTCAAACTCAATTGAATTAGGGTCAAAAGATACATCAAAGCGAGAAAAAGCTCTTTTTAAGTCTTGCAAAAATGGGCGAGGGGACATATTTGGCCCAGCCGTATTCATGTATGCCACTTTCTTTCCTGTAATGACTGGAATGGAGAAAAATAACGCCTAATCTCTTTTTCAAACTCTGCCCATGTCATGTTCTGCTTCTAAGTGGTCCTCTATACAGCACTCCCCTCCTTTTTTGAATGGTTTGATGAGGGCCTTGATTGATTTCATTATTTTGATAGGGCTACTTATTGCTATGCATGGGATTGCACTACTTTGTGTTTCAACCCTTGTTTCAGGTGTATGGGATTGGTGGCGGCCCCCAATGGGTGTTTCAAATCCCCCAAGGGCGTTGCAACCAAGTTCAGTCACCGGCACTGCCACTGGGGCACTATCTCTCCGTATAGAAACAGAATTCACCTCGACTCCATTGAATGCCCTGTCGTTTGTCCTGGGACCTGGAAATGCACATTTGCTGTTCCAAATCCTTGCACTTTTTAAGGAGTCGATCTGCCTCCTTACACAAGTAATTGTTTTCATCACCCATCTTATTAATCACATTTTGCATATCGCTCATTTGCATTTGGCATTCATTAAAATCTTTGTCTCGTCTGTCTTTTTCTTGAAACATTTTAACTATCTCTTGTTCAGCATTTTGAAGATCACTTTCTTTCTCAAAATGTTCTTTTTGTAAAATCTGCATTTCCAAAACAACCTTGTCTTTATCTTGGCTAATATGATCTACCAACCCTTTCACATGTTTTAATTCTTGCTCACTATCCTCAAACTGTTTCTTTCTTTGGGACAATTGAGTGTCAAGGTCTTTACATTTTGACTGTATGTCCTTTTGACATACATTCAGTTCTGCTCTTAACTTTTCCTCTTGTTCACTAGCTCCATCCAGTTCAACTTTTAATCTGCTAATCAGCTTGCCATCATTTTCTTGTATTCGCAGAGACCTATTTAAAATAATAATTTCCCCCAATCAGGCTAACAAGAATGTGTTTTGTATCAACCCTCACGTTTAGAACAATGAGGGCTTTAGGCCTCCCTGAATAAATGTTAAATGTTTCATTCTGTTTCCTGCTGCCTCTTTCCCTCTGCTCTCCCCAAGCTAATACAGAAAATAATGCCAGTGTGCATTTAAAAATGAATTACAGCAGTGCCACTAAAACATAGATTTTCACCTCATTTTGCATATGAGACTGCATTATAATGTTAGGGAAGTTAGAATTTTGTATTTTAGCAATGTTAATAATGTAGTCTCCATGTGTGAGGTATCCAAACAAATATGGTGCACTTCATTATTTGGCCTGGCAGCAGTAAACCTTGCTATGTGTGCATTTCATTCTCTGCAGTTTCAAGTTGGGCTTGGCTGTGTTGTAAAACCTGTACTTTGCATGCCACCAACAACAACTTTACATGTCATACTGGCAAATATATACTGTCCAAAGCCGGACTATCCTTTAAACACAGACAACATGATCTCACAAAAGGACAAGGAAATTGCCAGAAGGGAACAAGCAGCTTCCCTGTTTTGCGAGAAGCAAACTACCATGTATATGGGGAAACCAAAGGGACCGCAGCCAGAGGCATTGCCCAATACAGAAATCAAATTATTGAGAGAATTGGAAAAATTGCAGCGTCGAGAGATTTCGAAATGGTGGGACGAGTTCTCACCACAGAACGATATAGACGTAGGGAGAGTGCTGAGAGGCCTACGTATCCTCACCACACCCACATTCGAAGAGCAAGATCCAGAAATGATGCAAGAATGGGGAGAAGCAAGCGGTTTGTGTTCCATTACTTTTCTAAAGATCCTCATCAAGTATGCAGGAATTGATAGAAAGAAGTTACTGTCAAAAATACAGGAAGTGGAGGACTAGCTCAAAACCATTGATCCAAGTGAAGAGGGGATAGTTATGAGAAACAGCATGAAAAGGGATACAAAGCATTTGAGGATGACATCAAGTTGCGGAAAAAATGCAAATGTATACGCGACAAGGAGGATTATGAAAAAGGAAGGGTATTTACCTTTGCCAAACGCTTTGATACCCTCAGACTCAAACTACCCACTGGTCCCAAATCAACAGTAACAGAACTCCCAGCTGCATGCTCATCTTCAGAAGTGGAAACCACAGAAAGTGAAAGCGAGCTACTGACACGCAAGCTGAATTTTTTTAGAAGAAATGCAGTTGCTGGGGATGGATACACGAAACAGCAACAAAAAACCAAGAGGAAGAGGCCGAGGCAAATCAATGGGCCAGAGAGGAGGAAGAAAACAAGGAGGAGCAATAGGTTCAGACATCGGGGACAAGGACCAGCCAGCACGGAAGACCCGCTCTGGCACCAAGAACTTGTAAAAATTAATATGGAAGAACTAGATATGTCTATTATCAACCTCTCCTCATACCCTCTCTCAGATGACCAACTCAAAGTATTAAAACGTGGCCTAAACCTCTGCCCGACGAGCCATTACAACTATGCAGAAACACGCATAGATTTTGACAAATATATGCGCAAGATCAGGCTAAAAAAGTTTATTCTATTAATCCATCCAAACAACCAGCTCCAGAGATGTTAGAAGGTTATACACCGGTTTCCATTGAAGACATGACTACGTTTGGTAACCTTATAAGCCTGGGATCAGGAAGTGCAGCGTCTGATGAGAATATTGATCAAGACTGGAACTCCATGAATATACATACAGATTGGCCAGGGACCAGTCAACTCAGGTGCAAATCAAGATTCAATCCCATGTTCAATCCGGAGGACATATTGAAGCATTTCAAGACCTAGTTATTAATGATCTGAGAAAAATCAGAAAGATCAAATGGAGTTATAACGACAACCTCACTCGTCATGAACTTAATGTCTTGAAGGATCTCAGTGCATCATCAGATTGTATTATTAAACGATCAGACAAAGGCACTAACATTGTTGTGATGAACCGTGTCGATTATATCAAGGAGGTGGCAAGACAACTCAACGACCAATCCTGCTACACTAAATTGGGAAAGGATCCCACTGCAGGTATGAATATGAAACTTTTGGACTTGCTGAACACATATAAAGATAAGGGACTACTAGAGGATGATATATGCAAGTACTTACATCCGAAATTTCCGGTGATGCCGACCATCTACTTTTTGCCTAAAGTACACAAGAATATGAGGAAGCCCCCTGGGCGCCCTATAGTGACACTCTGTGGGGCACTATATGAGAACACCTCAAAATGTGTAGACGAGACTTTGGTGTCCTTTGTACGACACGCCCTTCTTATTTGAGAGACACTAAAGATTTTCTGAATAAAATTGACGGCATCACCTGGGAACCTACATACTTGCTTACCACCCTAGATGTGGTTTCCTTATATATCTCCATAAGACATGACGATGGGTTACGGGCCTGTGAATATTTTCTTCATACTAGGTCAATGAACTTTTTATCACACAGTCGCATGATACTGGACATGATTCACCTTTGTCTGACCAATAACTGTTTTATATTTGATAAGGAGTTTTATGTACAGCTTCAGGGTACAGCCATGGGGACAACATTTGCTCTGGCATATGCCAATTTATTCATGGGTTGGTGGGAGAAGTTTGTTGCATGGGGCCCAGAGTACAACAGGTATACATCTAAAATGGTACTCTGGCTGCGGTATATAGACGATTTGTTCATTATCTGGGATGGAACTAGCTCAGAGTGGTTGGATTTTGTTAAGAAACTCAACATCAATGAATTAAATCTTCAGTTCACAGAGAGCCACAACAAGACTGCTATCGTGTATTTAGATATTCTTGTTAAAGTCACTCATGAAGAACTTGTGACAGAACTTTATAGGAAACCGACAAGTTCAACCTCTACACGCTAAAAGCAACCACCCTACTTCCCTGAAATGGTCTATACCATATAGCGAATTTATCCGCATAAGGAGGAACTGTTCCAAGTTGGACACCTTTGATGCAGAATGTGGGTATATGGCCCAGAAATTTAAACAGCGAGGTTACCCAAAGAAGATACTTGAATGAGCTTACCATAAAGCTAGGGACCAAGATCGCTCCTCATTTCTAACAACTAAAGAGGTGCCATTATCACAGGAATGTCAGAGTGAGACGCATCTTATCCTTACCTATGGCACAAATTCACAGAATATATGCCAAATTATGTGTAAACACTGGCATGTTCTGAAACTGGATGAACACTTAGGGGCGATTTTGGGAGACAGGATGAATATTACATTTAGACGTTCTGCCTCACTTAAAGATAATCTTGTCTCTAGCTTCATGAGCCCTTCCTCGCTTTCAAGAGGCTCTACTTGGCTTCACACATCAAATACAGGCTTCCAAAAGTGTAGGAAATGTAAGGCCTGTCAGTTTGCCAAAGATGTTTCCAGTAATGACCATCCTATCTTGGCCAAAAGTGTTCCCATCGCATCGCGAATCACCTGTGACACTGATTACGCGGTTTATGTGCTCGCATGTCCTTGTGATAAGTGGTACGTTGGGAGAACCATAGGAAGGCTCAAGCTGCGGATGTTGCAGCATATTCGAGCAATTAAAAATGTTGATGTAACATACCCATGGCTTTACATTTCAAAGAAGTACATGATGGAAAGCTGGATGGCTTTACATATTTTGGCATTCATACTATAGCCAAACACCCAAGGGGTGGGAATAGAGAATTGGCTTTGAGACAATTGGAAGCCAAATGCATTCTTGATGTTGTTACGAAGAAACCAAGAGGTCACAATTGAGATGAAGACTCTATACCTTCTTAGGGTCTTAATTATAACCCTTTTTTCTTAAATCATGCCATCTAGAGTTATAATGCTCTTCTTCCATCTTGTAAATGCATATGAGATTCAGTTTCCTTCTTGTGCTCATCCTTTTATTTTCATTTTCCTTTCCCTCCCTTTTTCCTTTCCAACCTCAGCCATTATAAGAGTGCTTTCCTGTTAATTGCACTTCATTTACTATACCTGAGATTACATGGACACTCCTCTCGATAAACAAACATAGTAATAGTTTGAGATTATGGAGCTGATTGAGGACTGGTGTAAGATATATTTTTTATGGCATTTGGAGATGGTATTTCTATATGATCTTCTTTGCATCTCTCCCATTGATTCTTTTCAGCTAGCTCTATCCTCTTAGCTTTATTTCTATCGCATCTTGTTATACTTCCCTAATTCTATACCCCCAGTGGTCACTAGGTTTCCCCTCAGGGTCTGTGGAAATGTTTGAGTTCGCACTGTTGATGCATAGGGGGAACCTTTATGGTTCAGTATATAGATTAGTCTATAGGGCTCATTTGAGTGTGGTATTATTGAACTACCCCTTGCATAACAGAGGAAACACTTCTGTTTTTAGAATTGAGATGTATTGTTTTTCATCAAAAAATCTTTTTTAACTTCTAATTTTGTTTCATGAAAGTGCACCAAGGTTACATGTACAATAGGATATCCTTTTATTCTGTCTCTTTGCCGTCATTCCTTTTCTTTTTCTGTCCTTTTATATATTCCTTCCAAATTCAGAATTAGGAGTTTGGTATTTTAGACTCATAAGTATCAAATGTTGTGTAATAATGCTGTTCTCTGTTATGTGGCTCTTGTGAATTATTCTTAGAGACTGGACTTTAGGTGCACTATGGATATTAGCACCTTCTATTTGCTATTTTGAACAAGTCAAATCTTTACAGGCACCATGCACCTTATAGTTAGGTATGCACTTTGCGCTTTATATCAAAAAGATGCTGAACACTTTATAGGCTAGGATTAGTCTACTCAGAGTTAGCATTCAGGATATTGCTGCTTTGCAATTTTGCACAAGGTAGTCAACTCAGTTTTAATGTCCAGCCTAACATCATAGCATATATTTAATTGATGTATGCCAGTAACAGCTTTTGTTCACCTTTTGGCAACTACTTAACACTGCATTTGGGTCCGTGTCAACATAATAATTACCGCAACAGATTTCAAATGCGGATGTTCGAGTAGCAAATATATAAAAGCTACTGGAGGTTTGAGCAACTTTTTTTCGGAAGGCTCAGGGCAGAATTGTACAGTGTTTGAACACGCAGATATCTTGATGGCTGCTAAAATAGTCACGGTAGCAACGAGACAAAAATGGCATGCATTTCAAGTTTAAATATGCTCAAACTATGGTTGTCTTTACAGAATGAATGCGATGCACTAAACGTACATTATTCTTGAGGTAAATGAGAATGACAACACGTGAGCTTACTAATTATTCTTATTTTCATTTCACTCTTAAGCATGTGTAAAGAATAATTGTAAATATTGCTAAATAATGTGACTTGCACACAAAGAGGAACCTTTAATGTGCATAAATGCTGCAGCAACAACACTGGTTTTTAAACATGTAAAGATGTCTGCCTTTTAACTACAGCAACTGCACTGTGTCGTGAATGTATACACTCTGTCCGACATGGAGATCATAGAGACTAAGTATCCTATTTAAAGTCACCTTGTTTATGTTTGCACTTTGAACGTGATCAAGCGGTCTGTGAACCGTGAAACGCATCGTTTTCTGGTTTCTTTCCTTGCCATGCTGACATAAGAAATAAAGAACTGTCAGTCTGGTAAAACTTTGGATTGTGTTTTGCCTCTGTGCAGAGAGTCACCATTGGCTTTCTCTGCTGTTCTTGGGAGTGCATTCCGCTGGCCTGTTTTTCCCGGTTCCATTTGGATCTGGTGCTTTGGTTTTTGTTTCTGAATATATATATATTCAGTGAAAAAACTTTGTTAAAGGGACGTTATGGTAAAGTTGCGCTACTAAAAACCTATGAAATTCAGCGAAAAAACTTTGTCAAAGGAACGTTATGGTTCCAAATAAAACCGAAAAACCCTTGAAATTCGCCAGTTATGGTAAGCTAAGCAACCATAACTTGCGCCACCACCGTGCACTGCTAAGACTAACACCCAGGACATCAAAGATGACATCACAAATGTCATTGATGACATCACTGATGACATCACATGTCTGGCTCACTCTTTTTTCTTTTGCTGACATATCTAGGCCACATGGTTTTCTTCAGTAACAGTCAGAAACTAAACATTTTATTTTATTTGTAGACGTATCCTTCAAGTAGGTTCTTACAGTAATTCTGTTAGAGTCCAGTCACATCATATGAAACATATACATACGGGAAGACACAAGCTTGAAAGACAGCAATCCTTTTTGTGCATAAAGATAATCAATAGACTTATCAGCACTTTCTGATAGTTCTGTTGTTTTTTTTTTATGGCTGTACTTTCCCTGTGGGTCCAATCACATCAAGTGATACTTATACATAGGGTGAATAGCAGCTTTGAAACAGAGCAATCATTTATTTGCATGAAAATAATCAGTTAAGTTATGAATTGTTTCTGCTACTACTTGTGCTTTTTTGCTAACTTCACTTTCCCTGTATATACCCATATTGGTACGTGTTCTTGTGTCTTTGTGTTTTGTCTATAGTAATGTTTTATTAGCTACGTATTACATATTTCACAGTACACAAAAATCTAATAAGAAAACAATTATCATTTCATTATTCAACATATCAACATTACAAATATTATACCTTCATCTTGTACACTGCACACCATGTTATGTTTCTGTATCAGTAGCTTAGTATACTAGATAGAACCCCATAATAGAATGCTATTTATATCAATGCATCGTTCAATGCACTAATTAGGGTATGATATTTATTGCAATGATCCTTGACACTTGTTTCGCAACATTATAATAAGAATCCCTTGTACACATATTTCATGAAAAGTACATACACATGTGATGTCATCAGTGATGTCATCAATGACATTTGTGATGTCATATTTGATGTCCTGGGTGTTAGTCTTAGCAGTGCACGGTGGTGGCGCGAGTTATGGTTGCTTAGCTTACCATAACTGGCGAATTTCAAGGGTTTTTCGGTTTTACTTGGAACCATAACGTTCCTTTGACAAAGTTTTTTCACTGAATGTCATAGGTTTTTAGCAGCGCAACTTTACCATAACGTCCCTTTAAGAAAGTTTTTTCACTGAATTTCATAGGTTTTTAGTAGCGCAACTTAACCATAACGTCCCTTTAACAAAGTTTTTTCATTGAATTTCATAGGTTTTTATTAGTACAACGTGACCATAACATCCTTTTCAATAGATGAAGACCACTAACATCTTATGTCCTCAAAGTGGGAATGCCGGGTGGTAAAAAAAACAAAAAGATTTTCCTTCCTACGCCGGGACGCCTGCGGCGTCTCGGTGTAGGAAGGAAAATCTTTTACCAAGATGGCCACCATGGAAAGGGAAGGCGGGGTGTATAAAGAACACAATGGCGCATGAGCGGGGTTGGGGGGGCACAGGGGAGACACATGGGCATGAGCGGGGGGTGAGAGGGAACAGGGTACAAACGGGGCATGAGCAGGGGGTGGGGGGGAAAAGGAAGGAAACACAGGGCATGAGCGGTGGTGGGGGGAACACGAGAGAGACACGGGGCATGAGCAGCAGGTGGGGAGGAACATGAGGGAGACACGGGGTATGAGCAGGGGGTGGGGAGGAACACGAGGGAGACACAGGGCATGAGCGGGGGGGTACAGGGTACATACGGGACATGAGCGGGGGTGGGGAGGAAAGGAGAGAGACAAGGGGCATGAGCAGGGGGTAGGGGGAACACGAGGGAGACACGGAGCATGAGCGGGGGTGGGGGTAACATGAGGGAAACACGAGGCATGAGCGGGGGTGGGTGGAACACGAGGGAGACACGGGGCATGAGCGGGGGGTGGGGGGCAACAGGAGACAGACTCGGGGCATGAGCAGGGGGTGGGGGGCAACAGGAGACAGACACGGGGCATGAGCTGGGGGTGAGGGCAAGAGGAGACATACATGGGCCATGAGCAGGGGGTGGGGGGAACAGGGGACAGACACGGGGCATGAGCGGGGGGTGGGGAGAACAGGAGACAGACACGGGGCATGAGAGGGGGGTGGGGGGCAACAGGAGACAGACACGGGGCATGAGCGGGGGGCAACAGGAGAGAGACACGGGACATGAGCGGGTGAGGGGAACCGGAGACAGACACGGGGCATGAGTGGGGGGGCAACAGGAGACAGACACGGGGCATGAGCGGGCGGTCAGGGTTACAGGAGGCAGACATGGGGCATGAGCGGGGGGTGGGGGCAACAGGAGGGAGACACGGGGCATGAGCGGGGGGTGGGGGGAACAGGAGACAGACACGGGGCATGAGCGGGGGGTGTGGGGAACAACAGAGACAGACACGGGGCAGGAGCGGGGAGTGGAGGGCAACAGGAGACAGACACGGGGCATGAGCGGGGGGTGGGGGGCAACAGGAGACAGACACGGGGCATGAGCGGGGAGTGAGGGGCAACAGGAGACAGACACGGGGCATGAGCGGGGGGTGCAGGGCAACAGGAGAGACACGGGGCATGAGCGGGGGGTGAGGGGCAACAGGAGACAGACACGGGGCATGAGCGGGGGGTGGGGGGAACAGGAGACAGACACGGGGCATGGGCGAGGGGTGGGGGGAACAGGAGACAGACACGGGGCATGAGCGGGGGGTGGGGGGAACAACAGACACGGGCATGAGCGGGGGTGGGGAGAACAGACACGGGGCATGAGCGGGGCGGTGGGGGGCAACAGGAGACAGACACGGGGCATGAGCGGGGGGTGGTAGGAACAGGAAAAAGACACGGGGCATGAGCAAGGGGTGGGGAGAACAGGAGACAAACACGGGGCATGAGCGGGGGGTGGGGGGCAACAAGAGAGGGACACGGGGCATGAGCGTGTGGGGGGAACAGGAGACAGACACGGGGCATGAGTGGGTGGGGGGAACAGGAGACAGACACGGGGCATGAGCAGGGGGAACAGAAGACAGACATGGGGCATGAGCGGGGGGTGGGGGAAGGGAGAGAGACACACGGGGCGTGAGCGGGGGTGGGGGGAGGGAGAGAGACACAAGGGGCAAGAGCGGGGGTGGGGCGGGAGGGTGAAAGACACGGGGCAAGAGCGGGGGTGGGCGGGAGGGAGAAAGACACGGGGCAAGAGCGGGGGTGGGCGGGAGGGAGAAAGACACAGGGCAAGAGTGGGGGTGGGCGGGAGGGAGAAAGACATGGGGCAAGAGCGGGGGTGGGCGGGAGGGAGAAAGACATGGGGCAAGAGCGGGGGTGGGAGGGAGGGGGAAAGACACGGGGCAAGAGCGGGGGTGGGAGGGAGGGGGAAAGACACAGGGCAAGAGCGGGGGTGGGAGGGGCAACAGGAGACAGACACGGGGCATGAGCGGGAGGTGGGGGGCAACAGGAGACAGACTCGGGGCATGAGCGAGGGGTGGGGGGAACAGGAGACAGACACGGGGCATGAGCGGGGGTGGGAGGAACAACAGACACGGGAATGAGCGGGGGATGGGGAGAACCGACACAGGGCATGAGCGGGGTGGTGGGGGCAACAGGAGACAGACACGGGGCATGAGCAGGGGGTGGGCGGGAGGGGGCAAGACGGGGCAAGAGCGGGGGTGGGTGGGAGGGGGAAAGAGACATGGGGCAAGAGCGGGGGTGGGCGGGAGGGTGAAAGAGACATGGGGCAAGAGCGGGGGTGGGCCAGAGGGGGAAAGAGACACGGGGCAAGAGCGGGGGTAGGCGGGAGGGGTCAAGAGCAGGGGTGGGAGAGGGAAAGAGCGGGGGTGGGAGGGGGAAAGAGCGGGGGTGGGAGGGGGAAAGAGCGGGGGTGGGCCAGAGGGGGAAGGAGACATGGGGCAAGAGCGGGGGTGGGCGGGAGGGGGCAAGAGCGGGGGTGGGCGGGAGGGGGAAAGAGACATGGGCCAAGAGTGGGGGTGGGCGGGAGGGGGAAAGAGACACGGGCCAAGCGCAGGGGTGGGCGGGAGGGGGAAAGAGACACGGGGCAAGAGCGGGGGTGGGCGGGAGGGGGAAAGACACACAGGGCAAGATCGGGGGTGGACGGGAGGGGGAAAGACACACGGGGCAAGAGCGGGGGTGGGGGGAGGGAGACAGACACATGGGGCAAGAGCAGGGGTGGTGGGGTACAGGAGACAGACATGGGGCATGAGCGGGGTGTGGGGGGCAACAGGAGAGAGACACGGGGCATGAGCGGGGGGTGGGGGGAAAAGGAGACAGACACGGGGCATGAGCGGGGGTGGGGGGAACAACAGAGACAGACACGGGGCATGAGCAGGGGGTGGGGGCAACAGGAGACAGACACAGGGCATGAGCGGGGGGTGGGGGGCAACAGGAGACAGACACGGGGCATGAGCGGGGGGTGGGGGGAACAACAGACACGGGCATGAGCGGGGGTGGGGAGAACAGACACGGGGCATGAGCGGGGCGGTGGGGGGCAACAGGAGACAGACACGGGGCATGAGCGGGGGGTGGTAGGAACAGGAAAAAGACACGGGGCATGAGCAAGGGGTGGGGAGAACAGGAGACAAACACGGGGCATGAGCGGGGGGTGGGGGGCAACAAGAGAGGGACACAGGGCATGAGCGTGTGGGGGGAACAGGAGACAGACACGGGGCATGAGTGGGTGGGGGGAACAGGAGACAGACACGGGGCATGAGCGGGAGGGGTGGGGGGCAACAGGAGATAGACAGGGGGCATGAGCGGGGGTGGGGGGAACAGGACACAGACACGGGGCATGAGCGGGATGTGGAGAGAACAGGAGACAGACACGGGGCATGAGCGGGGGGAACAGAAGACAGACATGGGGCATGAGCGGGGGGTGGGGGAAGGGAGAGAGACACACGGGGCGTGAGCGGGGGTGGGGGGAGGGAGAGAGACACAAGGGGCAAGAGCGGGGGTGGGGCGGGAGGGTGAAAGACACGGGGCAAGAGCGGGGGTGGGCGGGAGGGAGAAAGACACGGGGCAAGAGCGGGGGTGGGCGGGAGGGAGAAAGACACAGGGCAAGAGTGGGGGTGGGCGGGAGGGAGAAAGACATGGGGCAAGAGCGGGGGTGGGCGGGAGGGAGAAAGACATGGGGCAAGAGCGGGGGTGGGAGGGAGGGGGAAAGACACGGGGCAAGAGCGGGGGTGGGAGGGGGGGGAAAGACACAGGGCAAGAGCGGGGGTGGGAGGGGCAACAGGAGACAGACACGGGGCATGAGCGGGAGGAGGGGGGCAACAGGAGACAGACTCGGGGCATGAGCGAGGGGTGGGGGGAACAGGAGACAGACACGGGGCATGAGCGGGGGTGGGAGGAACAACAGACACGGGAATGAGCGGGGGATGGGGAGAACCGACACAGGGCATGAGCGGGGTGGTGGGGGCAACAGGAGACAGACACGGGGCATGAGCAGGGGGTGGGCGGGAGGGGGCAAGACGGGGCAAGAGCGGGGGTGGGTGGGAGGGGGAAAGAGACATGGGGCAAGAGCGGGGGTGGGCGGGAGGGGGAAAGAGACATGGGGCAAGAGCGGGGGTGGGCCAGAGGGGGAAAGAGACACGGGGCAAGAGCGGGGGTGGGCGGGAGGGGTCAAGAGCGGGGGTGGGAGAGGGAAAGAGCGGGGGTGGGAGGGGGAAAGAGCGGGGGTGGGAGGGGGAAAGAGCGGGGGTGGGCCAGAGGGGGAAGGAGACATGGGGCAAGAGCGGGGGTGGGCGGGAGGGGGCAAGAGCGGGGGTGGGCGGGAGGGGGAAAGAGACACGGACCAAGAGTGGGGGTGGGCGGGAGGGGGAAAGAGACACGGGCCAAGCGCGGGGGTGGGCGGGAGGGGGAAAGAGACACGGGGCAAGAGCGGGGGTGGGCGGGAGGGGGAAAGACACTCGGGGCAAGAGCGGGGGTGGACGGGAGGGGGAAAGACACATGGGGCAAGAGCGGGGGTGGGGGGAGGGAGACAGACACATGGGGCAAGAGCAGGGGTGGTGGGGTACAGGAGACAGACATGGGGCATGAGCGGGGTGTGGGGGGCAACAGGAGAGAGACACGGGGCATGAGCGGGGGTGGGGGGAAAAGGAGACAGACACGGGGCATGAGCGGGGGTGGGGGGAACAACAGAGACAGACACGGGGCATGAGCAGGGGGTGGGGGCAACAGGAGACAGACACAGGGCATGAGCGGGGGGTGGGGGGCAACAGGAGACAGACACGGGGCATGAGCGCGGGGTGGGGGGCAACAGGAGACAGACACGGGGCATGAGCGGGGGGTGGAGGGCAACAGGAGACAGACATGGGGCCTGAGCGGGGGGTGGGGGGGAACAGGAGACAGACACGGAGCATGAGCGGGGGGTGGGGAGAACAGGAGACAGACACGGGGCATGAGCGGGGGGTGGGTGGCAACAGGAGACAGACACAGGGCATGATCGGGGGTGGGAGGAACAGGAGACAGACACGGGGCATGAGCGGGGGGTGGGGAGAATAGGAGACAGACACGGGGCATGAGCGAGGGGGTTGGGGGCAACAGGAGACAGACACGGGGCATGAGCGGGGGTGTGGGGGGCAACAGGAGAGAGACACGGGCATGAGCGTGGAGTGGGGGGTACAGGAGACAGACACGGGGCATGGGTGGGAGCAAGAGGAGACAGACATGGGGCATGAGCAGGGGGTGGGGGGAACAGGAGACAGACACGGGGCATGAGCGGGGGGTGGGGGGTACAGAAGATAGACACGGGGCATGAGCAGGGTAGTGGGGGGCAACAGGAGAGAGACATGGGGCATGAGCGGGGGGTGGGGGGTACAGGAGACAGACTCGGGGCATGAGCAGGGGGTGGGAGGCAACAGAAGAGAGACACAGGGCATGAGCGGGGGGTTGGGGGGGTACAGGAGACAGACGCGGGGCATGAGCGGGGGGTGGGGGGCAACAGGAGAGAGACACGGGACATGAGCGGGTGGGGGCAACAGGAGACAGACATGGGGCATGAGCGGGGGGTGGGGGGTACAGGAGACAGACACGAGCATGAGCGGGGGTGGGGGGTACAGGAGTCAGACACGGGGCATGAGCAGGCGGTAGGGGGCAACAGGAGAGAGACACGGGACATGAGCGGGGGGTGGGGGGAACAGGAGACAGACAGAGGGCATGAGCGGGGGTGGGGGGAACAAAAGAGACAGACACAGGGCATGAGCGGGGGGTGGGGGGCAACAGGAGACAGACATGGGGCATATGCGGGGGGTGAGGGCAACAGGAGACAGACACGGGGCATGGGGTGGGGGGGAACAGGAGACAGACACGGAGCATGAGCGGGGGGTGGGTAGAACAGGAGACAGACACGGGGCATGAGAGGGGCGTGGGGGGCAACAGGAGACAGACACGGGGCATGAGCGGGTGGGGGGAACAGGAGACAGACACAGGGCATGAGCGGGCGGTGGGGGGTACAGGAGACAGACATGGGGCATGAGCGGGGGATGGGGGCAACAGGTGAGAGACACGGGGCAAGAGCGGGGGTGGGGGGAGGGAGAGAGACACAAGGGGCAAGAGCGGGGGTGGAGCGGGAGGGTGAAAGACACGGGGCAAGAGCGGGGGTGGGCGGGAGGGAGAAAGACACGGGGCAAGAGCGGGGGTGGGCGGGAGGGAGAAAGACACAGGGCAAGAGCGGGGGTGGGCGGGAGGGAGAAAGACATGGGGCAAGAGCGGGGGTGGGCGGGAGGGAGAAAGACATGGGGCAAGAGCAGGGGTGGGACGGAGGGGGAAAGACACGGGGCAAGAGCGGGGGTGGGAGGGAGGGGGAAAGACACGGGGCAAGAGCGGGGGTGGGAGGGGCAACAGGAGACAGACACGGGGCATGAGCGGGAGGTGGGGGGCAACAGGAGACAGACTCGGGGCATGAGCGAGGGGTGGGGGAACAGGAGACAGACACGGGGCTTGAGCGGGGGGTGGGGGGAACAACAGACATGGGCATGAGCGGGGGAAGGGGAGAACCGACACGGGGCATGAGCGGGGTGGTGGGGGGCAACAGGAGACAGACACGGGGCATGAGCAGGGGGTGGGCGGGAAGGGGCAAGACGGGGCAAGAGCAGGGGTGGGCGGGAGGGGGAAAGAGACACGGGGCAAGAGCGGGGGCGGGAGGGGGAAAGAGACATGGGGCAAGAGCGGGGGTGGGCCGGAGGGGGAAAGAGACACGGGGCAAGAGCGGGGGTGGGCGGGAGGGGGAAAGAGCGGGGGTGGGAGAGGGAAAGAGCGGGGGTGGGAGGGGGAAAGAGCAGGGGTGGGAGGGGGAAAGAGCGGGGGTGGGAGGGGGAAAGAGCGGGGGTGGGCCAGAGGGGGAAGGAGACATGGGGCAAGAGCGGGGGTGGGCGGGAGGGGGCAAGAGCGGGGGTGGGCGGGAGGGGGAAAGAGACACGGGCCAAGAGCGGGGGTGGGCGGGAGGGGGAAAGAGACACGGGCCAAGAGCGGGGGTGGGCGGGAGGGGGAAAGAGACACGGGCCAAGAGCGGGGGTGGGCAGGAGGGGGAAAGAAACACGGGCCAAGAGCGGGGGTGGGCGGGAGGGGGAAAGAGACACGGGCCAAGAGCAGGGGTGGGCGGGAGGGGGAGAGAGACACGGGGCAAGAGCGGGGGTGGGCGGGAGGGGGAAAGACACACGGGGCAAGAGTGGGGGTGGACGGGAGGGGGAAAGACACACGGGGCAAGAGCGGGGGTGGGGGGGAGGGAGACAGACACACGGGGCAAGAGCAGATGTGGTGGGGTACAGGAGACAGACATGGGGCATGAGCGGGGTGTGGGGGGCAACAGGAGAGAGACACGGGGCATGAGCGGGGGGTGGAGGAACAGGAGACAGACACAGGGCATGAGCGGGGGTGGGGGGAACAACAGAGACAGACACGGGGCATGAGCAATGGGTGGGGGGCAACAGGAGACAGACATGGAGCATGAGCGGGGGGTGGGGAGAACAGGAGACAGACACGGGGCATGAGCGGGGGGTGGGTGGCAACAGGAGACAGACAGAGGGCATGAGCGGGGTTGGGAGGAAAAGGAGACAGACACGGGGCATGAGCGGGGGGTGGGGAGAACAGGAGACAGACACGGGGCATGAGCATGGGGTGGGGGGGAACAGGAGACAGACACGGAGCATGAGCGGGGGGTGGGGAGAACAGGAGACAGACACGGGGCATGAGAGGGGGTTGGGGGGCAACAGGAGACAGACACGGGGCATGAGCGGGTGGGGGGAACAGGAGACAGACACAGGGCATGAGCGGGCGGTGGGGGGTACAGGAGACAGACATGGGCATGAGCGGGGGATGGGGGCAACAGGAGAGAGACACGGGGCAAGAGCGGGGGTGGGGGGAGGGAGAGAGACACAAGGGGCAAGAGCGGGGGTGGGGCGGGAGGGTGAAAGACACGGGGCAAGAGCGGGGGTGGGCGGGAGGGAGAAAGACACGGGGCAAGAGCGGGGGTGGGCGGGAGGGAGAAAGACACAGGGCAAGAATGGGGGTGGGCGGGAGGGAGAAAGACACGGGGCAAGAGCGGGGGTGGGCGGGAGGGAGAAAGACATGGGGCAAGAGCGGGGGTGGGAGGGAGGGGGAAAGACACGGGGCAAGAGCGGGGGTGGGAGGGAGGGGGAAAGACACGGGGCAAGAGCGGGGGTGGGAGGGGCAACAGGAGACAGACACGGGGCATGAGCGGGAGGTGGGGGGCAACAGGAGACAGACTCGGGGCATGAGCGAGGGGTGGGGGGAACAGGAGACAGACACGGGGCATGAGCGGGGGGTGGGGGGAACAACAGACACGGGCATGAGCGGGGGAAGGGGAGAACCGACACGGGGCATGAGCGGGGTGGTGGGGGGCAACAGGAGACAGACACGGGGCATGAGCAGGGGGTGGGCGGGAAGGGGCAAGACGGGGCAAGAGCGGGGTGGGCGGGAGGGGGAAAGAGACACGGGGCAAGAGCGGGGGTGGGCGGGAGGGGGAAAGAGACATGGGGCAAGAGCGGGGGTGGGCCGGAGGGGGAAAGAGACACGGGGCAAGAGCGGGGGTGGGCGGGAGGGGGAAAGAGCGGGGGTGGGAGAGGGAAAGAGCGGGGGTGGGAGGGGGAAAGAGCAGGGGTGGGGGGGGAAAGAGCGGGGGTGGGAGGGGGAAAGAGCGGGGGTGGGCCAGAGGGGGAAGGAGACATGGGGCAAGAGCGGGGGTGGGCGGGAGGGGGCAAGAGCGGGGGTGGGCGGGAGGGGGAAAGAGACACGGGCCAAGAGCGGGGGTGGGCGGGAGGGGGAAAGAGACACGGGCCAAGAGCGGGGGTGGGCGGGAGGGGGAAAGAGACACGGGCCAAGAGCGGGGGTGGGCAGGAGGGGGAAAGAAACACGGGCCAAGAGCGGGGGTGGGCGGGAGGGGGAAAGAGACACGGGCCAAGAGCAGGGGTGGGCGGGAGGGGGAGAGAGACACGGGGCAAGAGCGGGGGTGGGCGGGAGGGGGAAAGACACACGGGGCAAGAGTGGGGGTGGACCGGAGGGGGAAAGACACACGGGGCAAGAGCGGGGGTGGGGGGGAGGGAGACAGACACACGGGGCAAGAGCAGGGGTGGTAGGGTACAGGAGACAGACATGGGGCATGAGCGGGGTGTGGGGGGCAACAGGAGAGAGACACGGGGCATGAGCGGGGGGTGGGGGGAACAGGAGACAGACACAGGGCATGAGCGGGGGTGGGGGGAACAACAGAGACAGACACGGGGCATGAGCAGGGGGTGGGGGGCAACAGGAGACAGACATGGAGCATGAGCGGGGGGTGGGGAGAACAGGAGACAGACACGGGGCATGAGCGGGGGTGGGTGGCAACAGGAGACAGACACAGGGCATGAGCGGGGTTGGGAGGAAAAGGAGACAGACACGGGGCATGAGCGGGGGGGGGGAGAACAGGAGACAGACACGGGGCATGAGCGAGGGGGTGGGGGGCAACAGGAGACAGACACGGGGCATGAGCGGGGGTGTGGGGGGCAACAGGAGAGAGACACGGGCATGAGCGTGGAGTGGGGGGGTACAGGAGACAGACACGGGGCATGGGTGGGAGCAAGAGGAGACAGACATGGGGCATGAGCAGGGGGTGGGGGAACAGGAGACAGACACGGGGCATGAGCGGGGGGTGGGGGGTACAGAAGACAGACACGGGGCATGAGCAGGGTAGTGGGGGGCAACAGGAGAGAGACATGGGGCATGAGCAGGGGGTGGGGGGTACAGGAGACAGACACGGGGCATGAGCAGGGGGTGGGGGGGCAACAGAAGAGAGACACAGGGCATGAGCGGGGGGTTGGGGTGGTACAGGAGACAGACGCGGGGCATGAGCGGGGGGTGGGGGCAACAGGAGAGAGACACGGGACATGAGCGGGTGGGGGGAACAGGAGACAGACACGGGGCATGAGCAGGGGGGCAACAGGAGACAGACATGGGGCATGAGCGGGGGGTGGGGGGGTACAGGAGACAGACACGAGCATGAGCGGGGGTGGGGGTACAGGAGTCAGACACGGGGCATGAGCAGGGGGTGGGGGGCAACAGGAGAGAGACACGGGACATGAGCGGGGGGTGGGGGGAACAGGAGACAGACACAGGGCATGAGCGGGGGTGGGGGGAACAAAAGAGACAGACACAGGGCATGAGCGGGGGGTGGGGGGCAACAGGAGACAGACACGGGGCATATGCGGGGGGTGTGGGCAACAGGAGACAGACACGGGGCATGAGCATGGGGTGGGGGGGAACAGGAGACAGACACGGAGCATGAGCGGGGGGTGGGGAGAACAGGAGACAGACACGGGGCATGAGAGAGGGGTGGGGGGCAACAGGAGACAGACACGGGGCATGAGCGGGTGGGGGGAACAGGAGACAGACACAGGGCATGAGCGGGCGGTGGGGGGTACAGGAGACAGACATGGGGCATGAGCGGGGGATGGGGGCAACAGGAGAGAGACACGGGCCAAGAGCGGGGGTGGGCGGGAGGGGGAAAGAGACACGGGCCAAGAGCGGGGGTGGGCGGGAGGGGGAAAGAGACACATGCCAAGATCGGGGGTGGGCGGGAGGGGGAAAGAGACACGGGCCAAGAGCGGGGGTGGGCGGGAGGGTGAAAGAGACACGGGCCAAGAGCGGGGGTGGGCGGGAGGGGGAAAGACACATGGGGCAAAAGCGGGGGCGGGGGGGAGGGAGACAGACCCACGGGGCAAGAGCGGGGGTGGGGGGTAGGTCGACAGACACACGAGGCATGAGCGGGGGGTGGGGGAAGGGGAGAGACACGTGGGGCCAGCGGGGGGTGGCCGGGAGGGGGAGAGACACACGGGCATGAGCGGGGGATGGGCGGGAGGGGGAGAGACACACAGGGCATGGGTGGGGGGGAGAGACACACGGGGCATGAGTGGGGGGTGAGGGGAAGGAGAGAGAGACACATGGGGCATGAGTGGGGGGTGGGGGGGAGGGGGAGAGACACACGGGGCATGATTGGGGGTGGGGGGGAGGGGGACAGACACACGGGACATGAGTGGGGGTGAGGGGGAGGGAGAGAGACACACGGGACATGAGTGGGTGGGGAGAGACACACGGACATGAGTGAGGGTGGGCGGGAGGGGGAGACACACATGGGACATGAGCAGGGGGTGGGGGGAGGGAGAAAGACACACAGGGCAAGAGCAGGGGTGGGGGGGAGGGAGACAGACACACGGGGCAAGAGCAGGGGGGGACAGACACAAGGGGCAAGAGCGGGGGTGGGGGGGAGCTAGACAGACACAAGGGGCATGAGTGGGGGGTGGGGGGAAGGAGAGAGAGACACATGGGGCATGAGCGGGGGGTGGGCAGGAGGGGGAGAGACACACAGGGCATGAGTGGGGGTGGGGGGGAGGGAGAGAGACACACGGGACATGAGTGGGGGGTGGGCGCGGGTGGGGAGAGACACACGGACATGAGCGGGGGTGGGCGGGAGGGGGAGAGACACGGGCCAAGAGCGGGGGTGGGCGGGAGGGGGAAAGAGACACGGGCCAAGAGCGGGGGTGGGCGGGAGGGGGAAAGAGACACGGGCCAAGAGCGGGGGTGGGCAGGAGGGGGAAAGAAACACGGGCCAAGAGCGGGGGTGGGCGGGAGGGGGAAAGAGACACGGGCCAAGAGCAGGGGTGGGCGGGAGGGGGAGAGAGACACGGGGCAAGAGCGGGGGTGGGCGGGAGGGGGAAAGACACACGGGGCAAGAGTGGGGGTGGACCGGAGGGGGAAAGACACACGGGGCAAGAGCGGGGGTGGGGGGGAGGGAGACAGACACACGGGGCAAGAGCAGGGGTGGTAGGGTACAGGAGACAGACATGGGGCATGAGCGGGGTGTGGGGGGCAACAGGAGAGAGACACGGGGCATGAGCGGGGGGTGGGGGGAACAGGAGACAGACACAGGGCATGAGCGGGGGTGGGGGGAACAACAGAGACAGACACGGGGCATGAGCAGGGGGTGGGGGGCAACAGGAGACAGACATGGAGCATGAGCGGGGGGTGGGGAGAACAGGAGACAGACACGGGGCATGAGCGGGGGTGGGTGGCAACAGGAGACAGACACAGGGCATGAGCGGGGTTGGGAGGAAAAGGAGACAGACACGGGGCATGAGCGGGGAGGGGGAGAACAGGAGACAGACACGGGGCATGAGCGAGGGGGTGGGGGGCAACAGGAGACAGACACGGGGCATGAGCGGGGGTGTGGGGGGCAACAGGAGAGAGACACGGGCATGAGCGTGGAGTGGGGGGGTACAGGAGACAGACACGGGGCATGGGTGGGAGCAAGAGGAGACAGACATGGGGCATGAGCAGGGGGTGGGGGAACAGGAGACAGACACGGGGCATGAGCGGGGGTGGGGGGTACAGAAGACAGACACGGGGCATGAGCAGGGTAGTGGGGGGCAACAGGAGAGAGACATGGGGCATGAGCAGGGGGTGGGGGGTACAGGAGACAGACACGGGGCATGAGCAGGGGGTGGGGGGGCAACAGAAGAGAGACACAGGGCATGAGCGGGGGGTTGGGGTGGTACAGGAGACAGACGCGGGGCATGAGCGGGGGGTGGGGGCAACAGGAGAGAGACACGGGACATGAGCGGGTGGGGGGAACAGGAGACAGACACGGGGCATGAGCAGGGGGGCAACAGGAGACAGACATGGGGCATGAGCGGGGGGTGGGGGGGTACAGGAGACAGACACGAGCATGAGCGGGGGTGGGGGTACAGGAGTCAGACACGGGGCATGAGCAGGGGGTGGGGGGCAACAGGAGAGAGACACGGGACATGAGCGGGGGGTGGGGGGAACAGGAGACAGACACAGGGCATGAGCGGGGGTGGGGGGAACAAAAGAGACAGACACAGGGCATGAGCGGGGGGTGGGGGGCAACAGGAGACAGACACGGGGCATATGCGGGGGGTGTGGGCAACAGGAGACAGACACGGGGCATGAGCATGGGGTGGGGGGGAACAGGAGACAGACACGGAGCATGAGCGGGGGGTGGGGAGAACAGGAGACAGACACGGGGCATGAGAGAGGGGTGGGGGGCAACAGGAGACAGACACGGGGCATGAGCGGGTGGGGGGAACAGGAGACAGACACAGGGCATGAGCGGGCGGTGGGGGGTACAGGAGACAGACATGGGGCATGAGCGGGGGATGGGGGCAACAGGAGAGAGACACGGGCCAAGAGCGGGGGTGGGCGGGAGGGGGAAAGAGACACGGGCCAAGAGCGGGGGTGGGCGGGAGGGGGAAAGAGACACATGCCAAGATCGGGGGTGGGCGGGAGGGGGAAAGAGACACGGGCCAAGAGCGGGGGTGGGCGGGAGGGTGAAAGAGACACGGGCCAAGAGCGGGGGTGGGCGGGAGGGGGAAAGACACATGGGGCAAAAGCGGGGGCGGGGGGGAGGGAGACAGACCCACGGGGCAAGAGCGGGGGTGGGGGGTAGGTCGACAGACACACGAGGCATGAGTGGGGGGTGGGGGAAGGGGAGAGACACGTGGGGCCAGCGGGGGGTGGCCGGGAGGGGGAGAGACACACGGGCATGAGCGGGGGATGGGCGGGAGGGGGAGAGACACACAGGGCATGGGTGGGGGGGGAGAGACACACGGGGCATGAGTGGGGGGTGAGGGGAAGGAGAGAGAGACACATGGGGCATGAGTGGGGGGTGGGGGAGAGGGGGAGAGACACACGGGGCATGATTGGGGGTGGGGGGGAGGGGGACAGACACACGGGACATGAGTGGGGGTGAGGGGGAGGGAGAGAGACACACGGGACATGAGTGGGTGGGGAGAGACACACGGACATGAGTGAGGGTGGGCGGGAGGGGGAGACACACATGGGACATGAGCAGGGGGTGGGGGGAGGGAGAAAGACACACAGGGCAAGAGCAGGGGTGGGGGGAGGGAGACAGACACACGGGGCAAGAGCAGGGGGGGACAGACACAAGGGGCAAGAGCGGGGGTGGGGGGGAGCTAGACAGACACAAGGGGCATGAGTGGGGGGTGGGGGGAAGGAGAGAGAGACACATGGGGCATGAGCGGGGGGTGGGCAGGAGGGGGAGAGACACACAGGGCATGAGTGGGGGTGGGGGGGAGGGAGAGAGACACACGGGACATGAGTGGGGGGTGGGCGCGGGTGGGGAGAGACACATGGACATGAGCGGGGGTGGGCGGGAGGGGGAGAGACACACGGGGCATGAGTGGGGGTGGGGGGAGGGAGAGAGACACACGGGACATGAGCGGGGGGTGGGCGGCGGGTAGGGAGAGACACACGGACATGAGCGGGGGTGGGGAGAGACACACGGACATGAGCGGGGGGTGGGCGGCGGGTGGGGAGAGACACACGGACATGAGTGGGGGGTGGGCGGTGGGTGGGGAGAGACACACGGACATGAGCGGGGGGTGGGCGGGAGGGGGAGAGACACACGGGGCATGAGTGGGGCTGGGGGGAGGGAGAGAGACACACGGGACATGAGTGGGGGGTGGGCGGCGGGTAGGGAGAGACACACGGACATGAGCGGGGGTGGGGAGAGACACACGGACATGAGCGGGGGGTGGGCGGCGGGTGGGGAGAGACACACGGACATGAGCGGGGGGTGGGCGGCGGGTGGGGAGAGACACACGGACATGAGCGGGGGGTGGGCGGGAGGGAGAAAGACACACGGACATGAGCGGGGGGTGGGCAGAGGGTGGGGAGAGACACACGGACATGAGCGGGGGTGAGCGGGAGGGCGAAAGACACACGGACATGAGCGGGGGTGGGCGGGAGGGAGAAAGACACACGGACAGGAGCGGGGGGTGGGCGGGAGGGAGAAAGACACACGGACCTGAGCAGGGGGTGGGCGGGAGGAAGAAAGACACACGGACATGAGCGGGGGGTGGGCGGGAGGGAGAAAGACACACGGACATGAGCGGGGGGTGGGAGGAACAGGAGAGAGACACGGGCATGAGCGGGGGTGGGCGGTTGAGAGAGACGAGCGGGGCACGAGCGGGGGTCTCTGAAGCCAGACGCACTGCACGCTTTCACGCATCCAATGAGAGAGCAAGTCAGATGTTCGCGGACATCACGCAAGCTGCTTGCCCAATCACCGTCCTGTCCGCGGCGCGAACAGGGAAGTGTGTCCGCGATGCGAACACAGATGTCACTAATTTTTTTCACTTACATTTTTGTCATTTTTTAAAAAACTACTGGACGAATTTACACCAAATAAAGCAAAGCACGCTTTCGGGACCAAGCCGCCGCTCCTGCTGCTAATTTGGTGTAAATCCGTCCAGCGGTTTGGGCTGTAGGCGTGAGCAAAATTTTTCCCATTATGTCTATGGAAAAAAAAAAGTTTTGGGACCCCCCTATAACTATTCCCCCCTGGACGAATCCTCACCAAACTTTGCAAATAAATTCAGAGTGACCCAAATACTTTTTTTGCAAAGTTTGGTGGGGATCCGTCCAGGGAGAGCGAAGTTATAAGCCGCCCAAAAAGTGCTCTTCCTATTGAAACAGCAACTTAACCATAACTACATGGCCACTACCGTGTAATAGTATATATGTAGTTAGTTTGGTGAGGATTCGTCCAGGGGGGGAAAAGTTATAGGGGGGGTCCCAAAACTTTTTTTTCCCATAGACTGAATGGGAAAAAACTTTGCGCACGGCTACAGCCCGAACCGCTGGACGGATTTACACCAAATTTGCGGCAGGAGCGGCGGCCTTGTCCCAAAAGCGTGCTTTTGTAAATTTGGTGTAAATCTGTCCAGTAGTTTTTTTAAAAATGACCAAAATGTAAGGCAAAAAAATTAGTGATATCTGCGTTCGCTTCGCGGACGGACTTCCCTGTTCGCTCCGTGGACAGCACCCCGATTGGCCCATGGGCTTGCGTCATGTCCGCGGACATGCGACGTGTTCGCTGATTGGACGGCGAGGGGCGTGGAGCGCGTCAGATTTTCTGTGGCGCCCGCCATCTTGTATTCGCAGTCGAAACGTGGATAAAAAATTGTATTTAGTGCCGTGTGTTGGTGTGTTAGAGTGTTTGGGGAGGGTTGGGGAGTATGAGATAGGTTCAATGTTTTGTTTTTTCATGTGCTAGACCTTTTTGTTGCGTTCGATTTGTCCACGGAGAACACGGCTGTTCTGACATTTTGTAAATAAACTAAATGGTGGGGTGTTTAGAGGACGGAGTATGTGTCATTTTTCTTCGCAAGGAAGGTAAAAATGAGCTATGAACTTGTTCGTAAATACACAAACTGGGGGTGTCCTCAGGACGCTGTCCGTGTTGTAATCTGTCTAGTTGAATGTGTTCTAAGAACACTCGCAGTGTCCCGAAATGGTTGCAATTACACAAAATGGGGGTGTTCTGAGAACGTTGTTTGTATTGTTCGTTGTCAGGGTGAAAATGTTTGAAGAGCACTCCTTTTGTTCGCTAATAGTACAATTTCCTAGGGGCGTCAACCGACTTTTTGTCCACTAAAGAAACGATAAATCCGGCTGGTGTGCGCCGACATTATGTGATAATTCTATGACTGGCGCTATTGACCTGGCTGACTTGCTTTTGCGACACTAAATCATATCTCCCGCCCCTAAGCCTGATATTATGAAAGCATTCATATTCCCCGCCTTTCTCCGTGACATTACAGGGTGCGTAATGAAACGCGCCCAGTCGTCTCCAGTACTACGCGACTTTACACAGAACCCGGAAGACAACACACATTATGTCACAACACAGCGCGCCACAATTCGGAATATGAAACTGTGATTTAAAAGCAAAGAGCAAGATTGTAAATGTTGTAAAGTACATTTATTTGACATCAAATGTTTAGAGAATATTCAGCAATTTGCATTTGTCTTTGTTGTCGATCCGCAAAAGTTCATGTTGAGACACGCGATGTTCCTTTGCGGTACAGAGAGTGTTAGATCAGCTTACAACTCAGTGCGCCACAATTAGGAATATGAAACTGTGGTTTAAAAGTAAAGAGCAGGATTGTACATTTGGTAAAGTACATTTATTTCACATGAAATGTTTAGTGAATATTCAGCGATTTGCTATTGTCTCTGCTGTCGATCAGCAAAAGTTTATTTGGAGCCACGCGTTGTTCCTTTGCGGTAGATAGGCTGTTGGTTTATGATAAAAGCAGTAAATGGTCGCTCTGATAATCGGAAGGTTGCTCCAACAAGGAGCCATTAGACCACCCTATTGGTTGGTATGTTGTTTGTAGCCGCTAGTACTGCATAAGGGCATATTGGTCCTTGGCGATTGTCCCATAAAATGGTGAGGGTCATGAAGTTGCATATTTGGACTTGCACCTGCCAGTTGAAGACCCCATCCGCTGGAGTCTGTAAATCGTGACATAGACAAAATGGGGCCACGTACCTGTTTTAAAAAACATAAATTAGTCTCACCAGCCGATCTTCATTAAAAATCATCATTTTATTTATTAGGGCGTGAAACTATTTGCTATCGAAGATAGTGCAACAGAGTATGTTAATAATAAAATAATATTATTTTCCCATTCATATATTGCTAAGAACTGTGAGGTATGCAAGCGGTGCTTATTATTAACCACGGTGTGTGGTGCTCATTTATCGACCACGGAAGGATGAAAGGCTGAGTTTCGCCTTGCCAGGATTTGAACTTGCGTTAGCAAGCTGTGCACGGATGTCAAAGCGAGCGCTGTACTCGCTGTGCCACTTGACAGGCTACAGTGAAGTGGCACAGCGAGTAGAGCGCTTGACCGCCTATAGACCGGTTAAATTATTTATATTAACCCACTCTGTGTCGTCTGCCTTTTTCAGAGCCCTCTAAACGACAGGGGATCAATTCGGCGGTGATAGTGCGCGGTAGAAAACATTATGCCACTTTCAACGAACAAGTTCAACTTTAGCGGTCTTTAATGCTACGCTATTGTAATTATATTTGGTATAAAGTAATCTAAAGGGTTACTTACAGTACAATTGCAATTTCCATTGTCTACGAGTGGTGCAGTCCCAAAATACGACTCTGCGTGTGCCAACGATCTTTCGCATAGTGATATACTATGTAAAAATGGTTTCGTTTCAGAAACTTCATCTTTATCTTCTCTTACGTTTTAGCAACACTCCTTCAAGAGAAGTCTTTCATCACAATCTCTGTCTGTCAAGGTCAAAACACAATACAACCTTATAGTCTGCTTCGTGAGCCTCTCCGGGGCCCGAGAAAAAAATGGAAGCAGCTGACCTTCACTGTGAACGAGCATAAATTCTTACTTTGCAACATTCTCTGTAAAGCCATCTGTAGAAGTTGGTTTTTGCACGCCATGTTTGATTATTGTTTGCGTGATATTAAAAAAAGTTTGTTTAAAGGACGTTATGGTTCTAAGTACAGCCGAAAGACCCCTGAAAATAGCAAGTTATGGTAAACTATGAAAAGTAACTCGCGCCAACAACATGCACTGCTAAGACTAACACCCAGGACATCAAAGATGACATCGCAAATGTCATTGATGAAATCACTGATGACATCACATGTGTATGTACTTTTCATGGAATTTGTGTACTAGGGATTTTTATTATAATGTTGCGAAAAAAGTGTCAAGGATATTGCAATAAATATCATACCGTTATTAGTGCTTTGAACAATGCATTTATATCAATAAATAGCATTGTATTATGGGATTCTATGTAGTATACTGAGCTACTAATGGAGAAAGATAGCATTGTGTGCAGAGTACAAGATAAAAGTATAATATTTGTAATGTTAATATGTTGAATAATGAAATGATAATTGTCCTGAAATGTTCGAAAATTCACAAAATGGGGGTGTTCTGAGGACGTTATTCGTATTGTGTGATTGCTTAGCTGTATGCAATGAGGGAATGGTACAGAGAGTAAAGGGGACGCCGTCCGCGGACAACGCGGCTGTTCGTGGATAGGGCGTGGTAAATCCAGGTTTTTCCAGGAAATCCAACATGGAAAGAAGACTGTACGGATCAGCCAATCAGATGTCGAGGTTGTGGATTTGTGTTGAAAGAGACTGTGTGTGGTGAAGATGGCAGAAGTGGAGAAAGTCAGGGTGTTGGTGCTCGGAGATATGTTTGTGCATGGTTTACAGCAGTACGCTGAATGCAGGCATGTTGCAAAGAACTTTGATGTGAAAGGAGTGGAGGTGGTGTGGAGCACTGTGCCTGATTGCAATGTACAGGGAATTGTACAAGTTTGTGCGGATATGGCCACGATGAACAGTCCGCATGTGGTAGTTTTGCACTATGGTGCTTTCCATTTGGGCAACGTCAGTGCCCCTACTTTGTTGGCTGATTTGGAACGCTTGGTTCAAGCCATAATGAAGATCCTTCCAAATGCGAAAGTAATTTTTTCTGGATTACTACCTAGGGCAATATGTGACAATAGTTCAGTTTTTTGTCCTCAGCAAAACATTGCTAGGTGTGTCATCAACCGAGGCAAGTGTGCATTCATGCTTAGAGCTGGTATGTTCTTCTGTAACAATGAGAATATTGATGCCAGTAATGCTGTTAATTTTAAAGAAGATGGCATTTCTTTATCTTTTACCTGAAATGCCTTTCTATTTTGGAATGTAAGGGTTGCTTTGGAGAAGGTTATGTGAAGATTTTAGGAGTAAAGTAAGAAAAAAAAACAAGAAAAAAAATATAAAATAACAGGTATCTGTCAAGCATCTGTAAAAAAAAAAACGGCTCTTTTCAGAGCCAACTTCAAAGGGGAAATGGGGCACACTATTTAAATTTACATTCACCACGCTCAGATTTTCGATGTGTCCGCGGACATGGCGGTAGTCCGCGGACATGAAAATCACTACGAGGGGGTTAGTATGTTCTATGTTACATGTCAGGGATATTATGGTTAAGTTGTGCTACTAAAAACCTATGAAATTCAGTGAAAAAACTTTGTTAAAGGGACGTTATGGTTCCAAGTAAAACCGAAAAACCCTTGAAATTCGCCAGTTATGGTAACATAAGCAACCATAAGTCGCGCTACCATGCACTGCTAACACTAACACCCAGGACATCAAAGATGACATCACAAATGTCATTGATGACATAACTGATGACATCACATGGCTGGATCTCCCTTTTTACCTTTTTATCCTTTACTGACATATCGAAGCCACATAGTTTTCTTCAGTAACAGTCAGGAAGTAAAAATTGAAAAGGTACTATATTTGTAGACTTGGGGTCCTGTCACATCATATGAAACATGTACATAGCGGAAGATACAGGCTTGAAAGAGAGCAATCCTTTCTGTGCATGAAGATAATCATTATGGTTATCTGCACTTTGTCATAGTTTTATTTTTATTACTCTACCTTCCCTCTATATGCTCATATTTGTATACATTGTACTCACTCTTCATAGAGTGAATGGGAAAAAAATTTTGCTCGTGCATACAGCCCAAACCGCTGGACGGATTTCCACCAAATTTGGACCAGGAGCAGCGGCTTGGTCCCGAAAGTGTGCTTTTGCAAATTTGGTGAAAATTCGTGCAGTAGTTTTTTTTAAAATGACCAAAAAGTAGGTTAAAAAAAAATAGTGATATCTGTGTTCGGTTTGCGGATACACTTCCCTGTTCGCTCCGCGGAAAGTGTCCTGATTGGCCAATCGTCTTGCGTGATGTTCGCAGACATGTAAAGTGTTTGCTGATTGGACGGCGTGGAGCGTGCAGCGCGTCAGATTTTTCGGTAGCGCCCGCCATATTGGATTCCCGGACGTCCCCGGACAGCGCGGTGAAACTTTGTTCAAAATGTGTATTTTGTAGAATGTTTTGGTGTGTATGAGTGTTTGGGGAGGGTGGGAGTGTGTGAGATAGGATGAAAGGTATGTTTTTAATGTGTTAGACGTTCTTTTTGTGTTCAATTTGTTTGCGGACATCACGGGTGTTCTGAAATGTTCTAAATAAACTGACTAGGGGGTGTTCTAAGGAGTCAATATGTGTCTGTTTTGTTCGCAAGCAAAGTGAAACTGTTCTAAGAACACTCGCGGTGTCCGGGGAGTGTTCGTAGATGGTGTCCTGAGGACGCTGTCCGTATTGTTCTCTGTCAAGTTGAATGTGTCCTAAGAACATTCGCGGTGTACTGAAATGTTCGCAAATAAACAAGATGGTGGTGTTCTGAAGAGGCTTCTAAGAACACTCGCGGTGTCCGGGGAGTGTTCGTAGGGGGTGTCCTGAGGACGCTGTTCGTATTGTTCTCTGTCAAGTTGAATGTGTCCTAAGAACACTCGCGGTGTCCTGAAATGTTCGCAAATAAACAAAATGGGGGTGTTCTGAAGACGCTTCTAAGAACACTCGCAGTGTCTGGGGAGTGTTCATAGGGGGTGTCCTGAGGCGCTGTCCGTATTGTTCTTTGTCAAGTTGAATGTGTCCTAAGAACACTCGCGGTGTCCTGAAATGTTCGCAAATAAACAAAATGGGGGTGTTCCTAAGACGTTTCTAAGAACACTCGCGGTGTCCGGGGAGTGTTCGTAGGTGGTGTCCTGAGGACGCTGTCCGTATTGTTCTCTGTCAAGTTGAATGTGTCCTAAGAACACTCGCGGTGTACTGAAATGTTCGCAAATAAACAAGATGGTGGTGTTCTGAAGAGGCTTCTAAGAACACTCGCAGTGTCTGGGGAGTGTTCATAGGGGGTGTCCTGAGGACGCTGTCCGTATTGTTCTTTGTCAAGTTGAATGTGTCCTAAGAACACTCGCGGTGTCCTGAAATGTTCGAAATAAACAAGATGGTGGTGTTCTGAAGACGCTTCTAAGAACACTCCTGGTGTCCTGGAATGTTCATAGGGGGTGTCCGTAGGACGCTGTCCGTATTGTTAGTTGTTAAAATGAAAGAGTTGTAAGAACTATCGCGTTGTTCTGAAATGTTTGTAGGGGGTGTCCTGAAAACGGTGTCCGTATTGTTCGCTGGCAAGTTCAAAGTGTTCTAAGAACACTCACATTGTACGCGGACATTAAGGGGCCGATTAATGGAACAAACGTGCGCCGAAAATCTACGCGCAAGCAGGCGCAAGCGGAAAAAAAGAGGCGCACGTGCACGCGTGCGATTCATGGAAGTCCCTGCGCGTGTCTTCCTCGGGATGTGCGCCAAACCCGTGCATGGCGCACACGTCACTGCAACATCCCGAAAGACGTGCGCGACTCGCACAGTGAAAGCACACAACCTCTGCGCATACACTAGAAAGTGGGCGGAACACAGGGCGTAACGCGCGGAATGGGGAACAACGTGTGAAAAGAAGTGCGTAACTGGGGATGTACTGCAGGGAAGCAGACGGAACGCCCACACGCACCCGAACCACACGTATTCATGGAATCGAATAGGGCAAAGCCACGCACAGCGAAAGACACGCACAAGCCCAAACACGTCCGCCACACGAAGGCAGGCGGTAGAGTCCCTGCGCATTACAAAAGTGGCAACATACAGCAATAGTGCCTGTGCGAGCGGGGCACGTGTATTTCGGGGTTGCGCGGGAAGTTACACACGCGATTGAGCGGGGTATGTGTATTCCGGGGGTGCGCGTGAACTTTCTCACGCGATCGGGCTTGGGGGAGCGGGCTACGTGTATTTCAGGGGTTCGCGTGAACTTTTTCACGCGATCGGGCCTGGGGGAGCGGGCTACGTGTATTTCAGGGGTTCGTGTGAAGTTTCTCACGCGATCGGGCCTGGGGGAGCGGGCTACGTGTATTTCGGGGGTTCGCGTGAAGTTTCTCACGCGATCGGGCCTGGGGGAGCGGGCTACGTGTATTTCGGGGGTTCGCGTGAACTTTTTCACGCGATCGGGCCTGGGGGAGCGGGCTACGTGTATTTCGGGGGTTCGCGTGAAGTTTCTCACGCGATCGGGCCTTGGGGAGCGGGCTACGTGTATTGTGGGGGTTCGCGTGAAGTTTCTCACGCGATCGGGCCTGGGGGAGCGGGCTATGTGTATTTCGGGGGTTCGCGTGAAGTTTCTCACGCGATCGCGCCTGGGGGAGCGGGCTACGTGTATTTCGGGGGTTCGCGTGAAGTTTCTCACGCGATCGGGCCTGGGGGAGCGGGCTACGTGTATTCCGGGGGTGCGCGTGAACTTTCTCACGCGATCGGGCCTGGGGGAGCGGGCTACGTGTATTTCAGGGGTTCGCGTGAACTTTTTCACGCGATCGGGCCTGGGGGAGCGGGCTACGTGTATTTCAGGGGTTCGCGTGAAGTTTCTCACGCGATCGGGCCTGGGGGAGCGGGCTACGTGTATTTCAGGGGTTCGCGTGAACTTTTTCACGCGATCGGGCCTGGGGGAGCGGGCTACGTGTATTTCAGGGGTTCGCGTGAAGTTTCTCACGCGATCGGGCCTGGGGGAGCGGGCTACGTGTATTTCAGGGGTTCGCGTGAAGATTCTCACGCGATCGGGCCTGGGGGAGCGGGCTACGTGTATTTCAGGGGTTCGCGTGAACTTTTTCACGCGATCGGGCCTGGGGGAGCGGGCTACGTGTAATTCAGGGGTTCGCGTGAAGTTTCTGACGCGATCGGGCCTGGGGGAGCGGGCTACGTGTATTTCAGGGGTTCGTGTGAAGATTCTCACGCGATCGGGCCTGGGGGAGCGGGCTACGTGTATTTCAGGGGTTCGCGTGAAGTTTCTGACGCGATCGGGCCTGGGGGAGCGGGTTACGTGTATTTCAGGGGTTCGCGTGAAGTTTCCACGCGATCGGGCCTGGGGGAGCGGGCTACGTGTATTTCAGGGGTTTGCGTGAACTTTTTCACGCGATCAGGCCTGGGGGAGCGGGCTACGTGTATTTCAGGGGTTCCGGGCCTTGGGGAGCGGGGTACCACTCACCGTCTGCCTTGCGTGTAGAAGAACGCGTAGCCAACACCCGCTGTGAAGTAATAGCGTGTGAACCCCAACGGATGGAAAACACACGGACCGCACGAAAAGCACGTACAGAACATAAAGGCACGCGGGATCTCCAAGCCCTGCCAGGGCAATGCCCGTGCGCAAAACGTCACAGACGCGCTTACGCTGTAAGGGCCTTTGGTCCAATGAAATCGCGTACGCATGCTGATGCGCTTACGCGCTAAGGGCCTTTCCTCGATTTTCACGCTGACGTGCAGGATTTTTACGTGCCAAATCACTCCGTATCAAGCTGGCCACGCGAAAACACACGGAAGACCACGCTCCTGCCCAGAAGGCCGAATTACTGCCCCCCAGTGCCCCGAGCAGCCTCCCACGTGCCATCTGCTGCTGCCTGCCTGCCTGCCTGCCTGCCTGCTGCCACCGTGCCCTGCCATTTGGTGCCTGCACATCAGCCATCTGCAGGTGTCCAGTTGCTGTGTCCACCCCTGCTGGAACAGAAGACTCCCGACTCGGATAACATCGCTCCACAGCCCAGCCCCAGGACCCAGTTGCCCACCCACTCCTGCCCCTGGGGTTGCCATGTCGGGCACATCAACATCTGGCACCAGTGGCAACCCCCGGCCAGAGGGGCAGAGGGGCACCAGCTTCACTGCCACCGAAGTTGGTGTCCTGGTGGAGCAAGTCCTGGGGCAGTATGATGCCCTCTTCGGATCGTCCCGCGCCAACAGGGAAGGACGGGAGAGGATCTGGGCCGACTGTGTGGTTGCCATCAACACGGAGGGGGTGGCAACCTGCACCATCCAGAAGGTCAAGAAGCGCTGGGAGGACTTGAGGTCCAGGACCCTCATGAAGGCCCGGCACCTCGTGGAGGCGGGCCGGGGCCGCATGAGTTCCATCCAGTTGAGGGTCCTGGAACGCGCACACCCAGCGCTCCACGCCCATGTCCTTGAGAGGGAGACCCGTCTGGAGTTGAGCGGTAAGTGGCCAAGCATTGCTGTGTGAGACAGGGCATGTTGCAGCGTGCTGGTTATCTGATACTTGCCTGCATGTGTGACATAGGCCATGTACGCATGTATGTGTGCAGGGACATCATGGGAATGCATGTGCGACCTGTAATGTGTGAACCACACGGTTGTTGCATGTGTTTGAATGCGACATGGGGAGCCCTGTGCAGATTGCACACATGAGAGCATGGCAGTCTCTGTTCCTGGACATGGGTGGGGGCGAGGGATGAGTGCTGATGCCAGATACATATGTGGTATCCATGTCTGTGTGCCTGACCTGCATGTCTGTGACTTGTGAGTGCCATGGATGCATGACACATGTCTGTGACAATGTACAGATTCACTGATGCAGCCTAGTCATCCTTGTATGCACTGTGATTGGGGTGTACGGGGCCAGATGGATGTGACTGAGGTGAAGTGTGTGCATGTGATAGGCATGACCCATGATGCATGTGAGTCCCATTACATTGTATGATTCGAGAGTCCATTGGACATGCATTGAAATGTCCATGGCACGCACCATGACTGTCACTGTGTGTGTTTTGCCTGGACTGACACATGTGTTGTGGTGTGACATGATGGAAGTGTACTTTGACAATGGCACTCATCTGCTATTGCTTCCTGTCTAGGGGACCATTGTACAGTACCCTGATGCTTGTGTTCTATGTCTCCCTCTACGCAGCGGCTAGTGAAGGAGAGGGCGGAGACAGCGCTGTGGAGCAAGGCGGCGGGGATGCCTCCACGGCTGCAGCGGAAGGGGTGGGTGAGCCCCCACAGGGGCCTGCTACGGCGGTAGACGGCGAGGAGCCATCCAGGTTGGTGGTTTCCACAGAGGAGGAGGAGGCCGCCACTGAGGCGCACATGGGGCCTGGTGGGGACATCCCTGCTGGTGCAAGTGGTGCAGTCCAGGGGCAGGAGGCAGCACAGGTCACCGTGGAGGGGCCTGTGCATGTCGCTGTCCCTGAACCTGTGGGTGCACCACCTTGCACCAGCAGGGATGCACCGTCCCAGGCCCGTCCGCAGGTAGAGGGGATGTCCATGTCATCTGTCTCCCCTCCACCTGCGGACGAGGGGACCCCTGGCCGTGTGGAGAAGGTCCTGATTGGGGTCGCGATGTGCACTGCTGTGATTCGTGATGCCGTGCGTGCTTCCCAGGAGGAGCATGCACGTCATCACGAAGAGCACCGTGCCGACGTGGCCCAATTGAGATCGGCCATGTTCGGGGGTTTCCTGCATGTGTCGGCCAATCTGGCGGCCCTCTCCTCCTCTGTGGAGACTATACGCCAGTCGTTCTCCTTGCCGTCTTCCGGCCCAGATGCCACCAGGGCCCCCTGTGGACCTGCCCTGACCAATGCAGCCAGCTCGGTGGGGATCCCATCCCTGCCACAGTCGGGAGTCAGAGGTCCAGCAGGGGTGGACAACACAGCAACTGGACCCCAGCAGATGGAGGATGTGACGGCATCATCGGGCAGGGCACGTGCACGACGGCGTCGGTGGTTTCCATCATCCTGGATGCCGTCGTGCTGGCAGAGGCAGGGGCGTCGGAGGCAGCAGCAGGCTCGACGTGGGAGGCATCATGGCTCGGGGCCATCAAGATCAGAGGGGCAGGCATCGGCCGGAGGGCAGGAGAAGCCTGGGATGGTAGTGTCTTCCGTGTGGGAGCAGTTGGTCCAGCGGATAGGTGCGGAGCGGCAGCGGGCGGAAGAGGAGCGGCTCACCATGGTCAGGGCGGAGTTCTCCATGCGTCGGGCGTTGAGGCGGGCTGAGTGCCTCGAGGAAGCTCGCAGGGAGTTTGAACATGGGGTTATCCCTGCGAGACCTCGGGCCAGGACAGAGTCCCGCCTCCAGGACATCGACATGGAGTTCGATGATGCCCTGGCCGGCAACATCACAGAGTGAGCCGCAGGACTTGCCCGCTGCCATTGTATATAGTTATATAGTTAGTGGTAGGTTTCCTTTAAATTATTTTTTTTTTATTTGGTTGCGATTGGACAATGCGCCACTTTTTTGTATATAGTTCAGTTTTTAGTTAGTTGACATAGTTAGGTTTCATTTGGTTGGGCTCATGGACCCGGGATTGTCTTGTAAATAGTTCTTCTATGGATTTTTTGATTTTTTGGATTTTTTTCATGGACATTCATCTTCTTTTTGTTGTTTTGCTTTGTGGTTTTTCTAATTTCATTTCCATTCAAGTTGATTTTCAATACATTTTTATTTTCATCCTTCAATGTGTCGTATCATCTCATTACTTTCATGCATGTCATGTTGGGTGTTTTAACATTCACTTGCAGCCATTGTGTGTGACAGACATGTGTTCATTTGCATTATTTACATTGGGTGTGTAACATGTAATTGCCTTTGATATGTGGGTGGATGTGATAGTTGGTTGGGCCTTTTGGCAGGGGAGGATGGCCATTACGGACATGATTGGGGATTGTTGGGACCCAGGTGCAGGGGGGCATGGATGGGACATGGGCGAGGGCCTGGTGGAGGGTGCCCCGCAATGCTGGGGGGTGGGGGTGGTGGGGGACATGAGTTGGAAATGGGTGGGGGCCTGCTGGTAGGTGCCCCACAGTGCTGTGGGGTGGGGGTGGTGGGGGACATGAGTTGGACATAGGTGGGGGCCTGCTGGCAGGTGCCCTACAGTGCTGGGGGGTGGAGGTGGTGGGGGACATGAGTTGGACATGGGTGGGGGCCTACTGGCAGGTGCCCTACAGTGCTGGGGGTGGTGGGGGACATGAGTTGGACATGGGTGGGGGCCTGCTGGCAGGTGCCCCACAGTGCTGGGGGGTGGGGGTGGTGGGGGACATGAGTTGGACATGGGTGGGGGCCTGCTGGCAGGTGCCCCACAGTGCTGGGGGGTGGGGGTGGTGGGGGACATGAGTTGGACATGGGTGGGGGCCTGCTGGCAGGTGCCCCACAGTGCTGGGGGGTGGGGGTGGTGGGGGACATGAGTTGGTGTTCATTAGTTCAAGGAGACATGTGCCTTTGCTGGGGGGCATGCCCATGTTGGGTGGGCTGCCTGCGGGACATGACCAGGGATGCAGGGTAGTCCCCTGTGGTGTGGGCTGCCTGCAGGGGCCGTGGAGGGTGTACAGGGAACACCTGGGAGGACCCACACTGTCAAATCACATGTAGGACTCCCTGGCACCCCTGAAATACACGTACCCTGCTGAAATCGCGTGTAAAACTTCCCGCGCACCCCTGAAATACACGCGCCCAGGCTATTTGCGTGTGGAACTTCCCGCGCACCCCTGAAATACACGCGCCCAGGCTATTCGCGTGTGGAACTTCCCGCGCACCCCTGAAATACACGCGCCCAGGCTATTCGCGTGTGGAAATTCCCGCGCACCCCTGAAATACACGCGCCCAGGCTATTCGCGTGTGGAACTTCCCGCGCACCCCTGAAATACACGCGCCCAGGCTATTCGCGTGTGGAACTTCCCGCGCACCCCTGAAATACACGCGCCCAGGCTATTCGCGTGTGGAACTTCCCGCGCACCCCTGAAATACACGCGCCCAGGCTATTCGCGTGTGGAACTTCCCGCGCACCCCTGAAATACACGCGCCCAGGCTATTCGCGTGTGTAACTTCCCGCGCACCCCTGAAATACACGCGCCCAGGCTATTCGCGTGTGGAACTTCCCGCGCACCCCTGAAATACACGCGCCCAGGCTATTCGCGTGTGGAACTTCCCGCGCACCCCTGAAATACACGCGCCCAGGCCAATCGCGTGTGGAACTTCCCGCGCACCCCTGAAATACACGCGCCCAGGCCATTCACGTGTGGAACTTCACGCGCACCCCGAAATACACGTACCGTGCTGGAATCGCGTGTGTAACTGCCCCTGCACCCTGAAATACACGTACTCTGCTGATATCGCGTGTGGAACTTCACACGCACCCCGAAATACACGTACCCTGATGGAATCGCGTGTGTAACTTCCCGCGCTCCCCTGAAATACGCGTACCCTGCTCGCACGGGGCCAATCGCATGAGGTACTTCCCGCGCACCCCAGTGATACACGTAGCCCGCTTGCTGTGCTGGTACAGGGTTAGCGCAGCCCTTTGCGCTGGATTGGGTATGTTGATAGCTTTTCCCTGCGCGGGAGGCGTTCTTGGGGGCGTAACTGGCGCTGCTGCAGGGTCGCTGCGCCACTGTGCGCCACGGCTGGTTTTGGTGGCTGGAATCCATGAATACGCTGTGCGCGGAAATGGGTTTTGGCGCACGCGGCTGGCGCAGGGATTCACACGCGCACACTGTGCGCCAGCCGCGTGCGCCACTTGTGCGCTTAATTCTATGAATTACCCCCTAAAAGTTTCCCATAGATCATAGTTGAAATGTTTGTCTCTATGGATGTGATATGCTGCGGTGGTTGTTGCCAGGGCATAGAGTCTTGGGTGCATGGCCATTTGGCCATGCACCCAAGATTGTATGCCCTGGCATCAACCACCGCAGCATATCACATTCATATTTGCTTATAACTTTGGGTGAAAAACAAATGTATAAGGAACAAAGGTATTAGATACTATGGATGTGATATGCTGCTATGGTTGTCCTTATTATTGTATACTTACTGTTTGGTGTAGTAATGGGAGTCCATGTTTTTCTTCTTCATTTCTGTGATAAAAGAAAATAGCATGTTAGTATTAGTATTTTGTAATGACTTATTACATTGTATAAGCAATATACTTTTATTTTTTTTCGACCCTCATATTTAGTAGAGTACAAATCAGAGTACTGTGCAATTTGCTCAGTTTCTGTATTTGTTGCTAAAATCATTGTGTATGTGGGAGAAAAAAAAATCCATGTTGGATTAAAAAAAAAACCTTTTTCTGTTATGCTACAGTTTATTTGTTTGTTTGTTTTCAGTGTTCACTTGTTGTTTCTGGCTAATGCTTTATACTTTGCTTTGTTGTATTTTTTTTGGAGCAGTAACAGATTCTTCATTTGTTTTGATATTATAAAATTTTGGAGCAGTTAGATACCAATTGGCATATTCTAACTGTCTATTTTTTTAATATATTTTAGTGGTTTTGATTTACCTATTTGGATATTGTTAAATTTTGGGATAGTTAGATACCAATTGGCGTATTCTAACTGTGTATTTTTTGGCCTAATTTAGTGGTATTCATTTATCTGATTAGTTGTTGAAGAATCTTTGAGCTGTTAGATAGCTTTTGGAGTATTCTAACAGTTTATATTATTTTAACACACATTTATAATTTTGGGACAGTTAGATACCAATTGGCGTATTCTAACTGTGTATTTTTTGGTCTAATTTAGTGGTATTCATTTATCTGATTAGTTGTTGTAGAATCTTTGAGCAGTTAGATAGCTTTTGGAGTATTCTAACAGTTTATATTTTTGTAACACAAATTTACTTAACGGTTTAAATACAGTTTATTTATCAAATTTTGGTTTTAAGAACATCAAATAAGCGTTTGTAAGATTTGCTGGTAATCTCTGCTTTAGAGTAATGGTACTATCATTACATTCAAACCATCCACATTTCTTTTTTATGTATGCAGTGCAGTGCCCTGAATTGGTTGTGGCTCCTGCGTGGTAGATTATACCTATTGTTGTGAAGGTTTTCTTACCAAGTGATATTTGACCATGTGTGAATCCAGTCAGCTTGCAGTTGTTTTTGGTACCATCTGCATTGTAACGTAGAAGCATTAGTATTACGTATTTACTATGTGTTTGTATTACTAACGTGGAGCGATTATCTGAATTGCAGGTAGAGCATAATCTACCATGGTTTGCATTTTGTACAAGTTGCTGAAATGGAATGGATTCACAATTTGGTATTGATATATATATGAAGCGTTCATTGGGAATTTCTTCTTGTGTCACATTGTTGCAGAGAGTGCATGTATTTTTCCACATGTATGAAATCTGAAAGATTTCATTTATAGGTATGTTTTTGTTTTCCAGTACTTGTAGTAAATACATTAGAAATTCTTGTGGATCTTCCTGTGAGTTTATAGTGAATTTCACCATTCCAGCACAGTAGTCCAATTGTCATCTTATTCCAAAAACACTATGGGGCCGATTCATGGAACAAACGTGCGCCGAAAATCTTCGCGCAAGCAGGCGCAAGCAGGCGCAAGCAGGCGCAAGCGGAAAAAAACAGGCGCACGCGCACGCGTGCGATTCATGGAAGTCCCTGCGCGTGTTTACCTCGGGATGTGCGCCAAACCCGTGCATGGCGCACACGTCACTGCAACATCCCGAAAGACGTGCGTGACGCGCACAGTGAAAGCGCACAACCTCGGCGCATACACTAGAAAGTGGGCGGAACACGGGGCGTAACGCCCGGAATGGGGAACAACTCGCGAAAACAAGGGCGTAACTGGGGATGTACTGCAGGGAAGCAGACGGAACGCCCACACGCACCCGAACCACACGTATTCATGGAATCGAATAGGGCAAAGCCACGCACAGTGAAAGACACGCACAAGCCGAAACACGTCCGCCACTCGAAGGAAGGCGGTAGCGTCCCTGCGCATTACAAAAGTGGCAACATACAGCAATTGGGCCTGTGCGAGCGGGGCACGTGTATATCGGGGGTCCGCATGAAGTTTTTCACGCGATCGGGCCTGGGGGAGCGGGCTACGTGTATTTCAGGGGTTCGCGTGAAGTTTTTCACGCGATCGGGCCTGGGGGAGCGGGCTACGTGTATATCAGGGGTTAGCGTGAACTTTTTCACGTGATCGGGCCTGGGGGAGCGGGCTACGTGTATTTCAGGGGTTCGCGTGAAGTTTCTCACGCGATCGGGCCTGGGGGAGCGGGGCACGTGTATATTGGGGGTTCGCGTGAAGTTTTTCACGCGATCGGGCCTGGGGGAGCAGGCTACGTGTATTTCAGGGGTTCGCGTGAAGTTTTTCACGCGATCGGGCCTGGGGGAGCGGGCTACGTGTATTTCAGGAGTTCGCATGAAGTTTCTCATGCGATCGGGCCTGGGGGAGCGGGCTACGTGTATTTCAGGGGTTCGCGTGAAGTTTTTCACGCGATCGGGCCTGGGGGAGCGGGCTATGTGTATATCAGGGGTTCGCGTGAACTTTTCCACGCGATCGGGCCTGGAGGAGCGGGCGACGTGTATTTCAGGGGTTCGCGTGAACTTTTACACGCGATCGGGCCTGGGGGAGCGGGCTATGTGTATTTCAGGGGTTTGCGTGAAGTTTCTCACGCGATTGGGCCTGGGGGAGCGGGGTACCACTCACCGTCTGCCTTGCGTGGAGAAGAACGCGTAGCCAACACCCGCTGTGAAGTAATAGCGTGTGAACCCCAACGGATGGAAAACACACGCACCGCACGAAAAGCACGTACAGAACATAAAGGCACGCGGGATCTCCAAGACCTGCCAGGGCAACGCCCGTGCGCAAAACGTCACAGACGCGCTTACGCTGTAAGGGCCTTTGGTCCAATGAAATCGCGTACGCGTGCTGACGCACTTACGCGCTAAGGGCCTTTCCTCGAATTTCACGCTGACGTGCAGGATTTTCACGTGCCAAATCACTCCGTATCAAGCTGGCCACGCGAAAACACACGGAAGCCCACGTTCCTGCCCCGAGCAGCCTCCCACGTGCCATCTGCTGCTGCCTGCCTGCCTGCTGCCACCGTGCCCTGCCATTTGGTGCCTGCACATCAGCCATCTGCAGGTGTCCAGTTGCTGTGTCCACCCCTGCTGGAACAGAAGACTCCCGACTCGGATAACATCGCTCCACAGCCCAGCCCCAGGACCCAGTTGCCCACCCACTCCTGCCCCTGGGGTTGCCATGTCGGGCACATCAACATCTGGCACAAGTGGCAACCCCCGGCCAGAGGGGCAGAGGGGCACCAGCTTCACTGCCACCGAAGTTGGTGTCCTGGTGGAGCAAGTCCTGGGGCAGTATGATGCCCTCTTCGGATCGTCCGGCCCCAACAAGGAAGGACGGGAGAGGATCTGGGCCGACTGTGTGGTTGCCATCAACACGGAGGGGGTGGCAACCCGCACCATCCAGAAGGTCAAGAAGCGCTGGGAAGACTTGAGGTCCAGGACCCTCATAAAGGCCCGGCGCCTCGTGGAGGGGGGCCGGGGCCGCATGAGTTCCATCCAGATGAGGGTCCTGGAACGCGTACACCCAGCGCTCCACGCCCAGGTCCTTGAGAGGGAGACCCATCTGGAGTTGAGCGGTAAGTGGCCAAGCATTGCTGTGTGAGACAGGGCATGTTGCAGTGTGCTGGTTGTCTGATACTTGCCTGTATGAGTGACATAGGCCATGTACGCATGTATGTGTGCAGGGACATCATGGTAATGCATGTGCGATCAGCAATGTGTGAACCGCACGGTCGTTGCATGTGTTTAAATGCGACATGGGGAGCCCTATGCAGATTGTACACATGAGAGCATGGCAGTCTCTGTTCCTGGACATGGGTGGGGGTGAGGGATGGGTGCTGATGCCAGGTACATATATATCGTATCCATGTCTGTGTGCCTGACCTGCGTGTCTGTGAATGCCATGGATGCATGACACATGTCTGTGACAATGTACAGATTCACTGATGCAGCCTAGTCATCCTTGTATCCACTGTGATTGGGGTGTACGGGGCCAGATGGATGTGACTGAGGTGAAGTGTGTGCATGTGATAGGCATGACCCATGATGCATGTGAGTACCATTACATTGTATGTTTCGAGACTCCATTGGACATGTATGGAAATGTCCATGGCATGCACCATGACTGTCGCTGTGTGTGTTTTGCCTGGACTGACACATGTGTTGTGGAGGGACATGATGGAAGTGTACTTTGACAGTGGCACTCATCTGCTATTGCTTCCTGTCTAGGGGACCATTGTACAGTACCCTGATGCTTGTGTTCTATGTCTCCCTCTACGCAGCGGCTAGTGAAGAAGAGGGCGGAGACGGCGCTGTGGAGCAAGGCGGTGGGGATGCCCCCACGGCTGCAGCGGAAGGGGTGGGTGAGCCCCCACAGGGGCCTGCTGTGGCGAAAGACGTTGAGGAGCCATCCAGGTTGGTGGTTTCCACAGAGGAGGAGGAGGCCGCCACTGAGGCACACATGGGGCCTGGTGGGGGCATCCCTGCTGGGGCAGGGGGCAGGAGGCAGCACAGGTCACCGTGGAGGGGCCTGTGCATGTCGCTGTCCCTGACCCTGTGGGTGCACCACCATGCACCAGCAGGGATGCCCCGTCCCAGGCCCGTCCGCGGGTAGAGGGGATGTCCATGTCATCTGACTCCCCTCCACCTGCGGACGAGGGGACCCCTGGCCGTATGGAGAAGGTCCTGATTGGGGGCGCGATGCGCACGGCTGTGATTCGTGATGCCGTGTGTGCTTCCCAGGAGGAGCACGCACATCATCACGAAGAGCACCGTGCCGACGTGGCCCAATTGGGATCGTCCATGTTGGGGGGTTTCCTGCATGTGTCGGCCAATCTGGCTGCCCTCTCCTCCTCTGTGGAGACTATATGCCAGTCGTTCTCCTTGCCGTCTTCCGGCCCAGATGCCACCAGGGCCCCCTGTGGACCTGCCCTGACCAATGCAGCCAGCTCGGTGGGGATCCCATCCCTGCCACAGTCGGGAGTCAGAGGTCCAGCAGGGGTGGACACACCAGCAACTGGACCCCAGCAGATGGAGGATGTGACGGCATCATCGGGCAGGGCACGTGCACGACGGCGTCGGTGGTTTCCATCCGCCTGGATGCCGTCGTGCTGGCACAGGCAGTTGCGTCGGAGGCAGCAGGCTCAACGTGGGAGGCATCATGGCTCGGGGCCATCAACATCAGGGGTGCAGGCATCGGCCGGAGGGCAGGAGAACCCTGGAATGGGAGTGGCTTCCGTGTGGGAGCGTTTGTGCCAGCAGATAGGTGCGGAGCGGCAGCGGGCAGAGGAGGAACGGCTCACAATGGTCAGGGCGGAGGACTCCATACGGAGGGCGCTGAGGCGGGCTGAGTGCCTCGAGGGTCTTCGCAGGGAGTTGGAGCTGGACACTGCATTATCCCTACGGGACCTCGGGGCCAGGGAACATGCCCGCCTCCAAGCCATTGAACGGGAGTTCGATGATGCCCTGGCCCATGACAACAACCAGTGAGCCGTCGGACTAGCCCGCTGCCTTAGTGGTAGGTTTCCTTTAAATTATTTGTTTTTTATTTGGTTGCGATTGGACAATGCACCACTTTTTTGTATATAGTTCAGTTTTTAGTTAGTTGACATAGTTAGGTTTCATTTGGTTGGGCTCATGGACCCGGGATTGTCTTGTAAATAGTTCTTCTATGGATTTTTTGATTTTTTTGATTTTTTTCATGGACATTCATCTTCTTTTTGTTGTTTTGCTTTGTGGTTTTTCTAATTTCATTTCCATTCTAGTTGATTTTCAATACATTTTTATTTTCATCCTTCAATGTGTCGTATCATCTCATTACTTTCATGCATGTCATGTTGGGTGTTTTAACATTCACTTGCAGCCATTGTGTGTGACAGACATGTGTTCATTTGCATTATTTACATTGGGTGTGTAACATGTAATTGCCTTTGATATGTGGGTGGATGTGATAGTTGGTTGAGCCTTTTGGCAGGGGAGGATGGCCATTACGGACATGATTGGGGATTGTTGGGACCCAGGTGCAGGGGGGCATGGATGGGACATGGGCGAGGGCCTGGTGGAGGGTGCCCCGCAATGCTGGGGGTGGGGGTGGTGGGGGACATGAGTTAGACATGGGTGGGGGCCTGCTGGCAGGTGCCCCACAGTGCTGGGGGGTGGGGGTGGTGGGGGACATGAGTTGGACATGGGTGGGGGCCTATTGGCAGGTGCCCCACAGTGCTGGGGTGGGGGTGCAAGGGGACATGAGTTGGACATGGGTGGGGGCCTGCTGGCAGGTGCCCCACAGTGCTGGGGGGTGGGGGTGCAAGGGGACATGAGTTGGACATGGGTGGGGGCCTGCTGGCAGGTGCCCCACAGTGCTGGGGGGTGGGGGTGCAAGGGGACATGAGTTGGACATGGGTGGGGGCCTGCTGGCAGGTGCCCCACAGTGCTGGGGGGTGGGGGTGCAAGGGGACATGAGTTGTACATGGGTGGGGGCCTGCTGGCAGGTGCCCACAGTGCTGGGGGGTGGGGGTGCAAGGGGACATGAGTTGGTGTTCATTAGTTCAAGGAGACATGTGCCTTTGCTGGGGGGCATGCCCATGTTGGGTGGGCTGCCTGCGGGACATGACCAGGGATGCAGGGTAGTCCCCTGTGGTGTGGGCTGCCTGCAGGGGCCGTGGAGGGTGTACAGGGAACACCTGGGAGGACCCACATTGTCAAATCACATGTAGGACTCCCCGGCTCCCCTGAAATACACGTACCCTGCTGAAATCGCGTGTAAAACTTTCCGCGCACCCCTGAAATACACGCGCCCAGGCCATTCGCGTGTGGAACTTCCCGCGCACCCCTGAAATACACGTACCCTGCTGAAATCGCGTGTAAAACTTTCCGCGCACCTCTGGTATACACGCACACGCTCCCCCAGGCCATTCGCGTGTGGAACTTCCCGCGCACCCCTGAAATACACGCACGCAAGCCAATCGCGTGTGGAACTTCCCGCGCAACCCTGGAATACACGCGCCCAGGCCAATCACGTGTGGAACTTCCCGTCGCACCCCTGAAATACACGCACCCAGGCCATTCGCGTCTGGAACATCCCGCGCTCCCCTGAAATACACGCGCCCAGGCCAATCGCGTGTGGAACTTCCCGCGCACCCCTGAAATACACGCGCCCAGGCCAATCGCGTGTGGAACTTCCCGCGCACCCCTGAAATACACGCGCCCAGGCCATTCGCGTGTGGAACTTCCCGCGCACCCCTGAAATACACGCGCCCAGGCCAATCGCATGTGGAATTTCCCGAGCACCCCTGAAATACATGCGCCCAGGAGAATCGCGTGTGGAACGTCCCGCGCACCCCTGAAATACACGCGCCCAGGCCATTCGCGTTTGGAACTTCCCGCGCACTCCTGAAATACACGCGCCCAGGCTATTCGCGTGTGGAACTTCCCGCGCACCCCTGAAATACACGCGCCCAGGCCAATCGCGTGTGGAACTTCCCACGCACCCCTGAAATACACGCGCCCAGGCCAATCGCGTGTGGAACTTCCCGCGCACCCCTGAAATACACGCGCCCAGGCCAATCGCGTGTGGAACTTCCCGCGCACCCCTGAAATACACGCCCCCAGGCCATTCACGTGTGGAACTTCCCGCGCACCCCTGAAATACACGCACCCAGGCCAATCACGTGTGGAACTTCACGCGCCCCCCGAAATACACGTACCGTGCTGGAATCGCGTGTGTAACTTCCCATGCACCCTGAAATACACGTACCCTGCTGATATCGCGTGTGTAGCTTCCCCTGCACCCTGAAATACACGTACCCTGCTGATATTGCGTGTGGAACTTCACGCGCACCCTGAAATACACGTACCCTGATGGAATCGCGTGTGGAACTTCCCGCGCACCCCTGAAATACGCGTACCCTGCTCGCACGGGGCCAATCGCGTGAGGTACTTCCCGCGCACCCCAGTGATACATGTAGCCTGCTTGCTGTGCTGGTACAGGGTTAGCGCAGCCCTTTGCGCTGGATTGGGTATGTTGATGGCTTTTCCCTGCGCGGGAGGCGTTCTTGGGGGCGTAACTGGCGCTGCTGCAGGGTTGCTGCGCCACTGTGCGCCACGGCTGGTTTTGGTGGCTGGAATCCACGAATACGCTGTGCGTGGAAATGGATTTCAGCGCACGCGGCTGGCGCAGGAATTTGCACGCGCACACTGTGCGCCAGCCGCGTGCGCCACTTGTGCGCTGAATTCTATGAATTACCCCCTATATGTGTTGTCAGGATTGTTTGCTGCATTTCTGTGAAGTACTAACATTTGCAAACACAATGGGTCTGTACTGTGTGAGTAAATGTTGTCAACAATTGGTGGTAATTGAAATAGAATATTCATTGCTACATTTGCATAGCAACTTACACCAACTATATTTGAGAATTTAAATGGTCCAGGTAGTTATGTATCTAACTGCTTTTTTTGGAGTTTGTCTTCCTTCTTTAAAGAAGTACCTGGTTTACTTTCTCTAATTGATTCTTTTTTGTTTGTGGGACTTGATGAAGTATTAGTTTCTTTTACTCTCTTTGGAGGATTTGCAGTGACGTCCTGTTGCATTTCTGTTTGATTTAGTTTTCTTTTACAACGGTTTAGTTTTTGTGGAACAGAATATGTGTTTAGATGGGGAGTGTACAGTGAGCGAAGTCTATTATATTCTAAAATGCAAGGAATATCAGCGTTTACTTTACTTGCATCAAAGTTGATTAGAAATAGACCGTCAAGTGTACGTAAGCGTGATAGTGCTACGTAGCTCATGCCTTCTTTAAAGACTGTGTTACCAAAATCTATCATTGTCTAGAGTAAGACCTTGTGATTTATGAATCGTGACTGTGTATGCAAGAGTTAGAGAAAATTGTTCTCTGCGTACATACATATCTTTGAAGAGAAGGAATCTAGCTGTTGAGCGTCCTATCCGTTTTACTTCTGAAAGTTTGTCAAAGAGTATATTGACAAACTGAATTTTGTTGTCACGTGGGTATGTTTGAAAGCCAACAACTGTACCCAGTGCTCCATTAACTAGTCTTTGGTCCACGTCAAGGTTACGTTTAAGCATTACTCTGCAATTTAAGGATAGTTTTAACATCTTTTCTAAGCCTGCTGTGTTTGAGATTGATTTTTCTAAATTATTTAGTCTTGTTGTAGCTTGGTCACACATGGGTAGTGTCATACCATGTACATCTAGTTTGTCTGTGGTGCTAATTTCCATTATTGGTTGCATTTCTTTACTTAGCATGATTTCATTGAATTTGAAACAGCTTGCAAGAGTTGGCATTAAGGCCATACAATTGACATTTTTGTGGGCTAATTGTTCCATAACATCTGTAGCACATGCATTATCGCCATAAAGTGCATTAATGTGCCGGGTTTTCATTGTTGCTTCTGCTTCTTTAGAAAGTATACCAACTCTCAAACTTTTTAAAGTGTTGGCATAAGTTAGATCTGCAGATTGGCGCATGTTTTCTGTTAATTCTCTGTATTGGAAATGTTGCCAAAGGTTGACATTTCCAATGCTGCCAACAGTTTTACGGCAGAGTTTGTGCCCTAATGTTTTAAAAATAGGTTCACCTTTTACTGGTGTTAATTGAAGCAGATCTCCAAAAACAATAATGTGTTTTCCTGCAAAGAGCTCTTCATAGTCTGTTTTGACTACTTCTTGTAATCTGAGGTGAATCAAAGCTAACATCAGGTTGGAGACCATGCTCACTTCATCTATTAGTAGCATTTTCATTTGTTTCAATACTCTGCGTAATTCCATTGCAGCTTCTGCAGAAAGTTTGTAATAGTCTAATTTGTTCTGGTGTTCTACTGGTAATAGTAGTAATCGGTGTAATGTAACACCACCTATGTTGTAGGCAGCTAAACCTGTGGGGGCAGTGACAACAGCTGACAGTGTGTTGTTTGTCAATTGTTGAAGGAACTTACTAATCATTTTGATTAGGAATGTTTTGCCAGAACCAGCTTCACCACTGACGTACAGTAGTACAGGTTTATAATTATGGCAGGAACATTCTTTATTTCCATGTTTTACACCATGTGCAATTTGTTTTGTTACTTCTTGAAAAATGCTACTTTGGTCATTGTTTAGTTTTGATTGTAGTATAGTTAAGTCTTCCTTATCTTCATACTGACACATGGTGTTTTCTACTTCTATCATAGCTAATTCTGCCTCATTTGTTATTAGTGGTTCTCCCAGTGGTTCTTGGCTTCCTGTTACAGAAGGTTGACTACTGTCAGGAGTATCCTTATCTAGTTGGGCTTGGAGTTCTTCTTCATGTTGCTGTTCATTGTGCAACATTGTTTTGTACTGTGTAAAGTTTACATCAGTTATACTGCTTTCATTTGCTTTGAAAGCATCCTCATATGAGTCATAGTTATCTAGTAATTGTTCTTCTTTTCTCCATGGTTTGAAGAGTTGTAGCAGGGACATGTAATATACTTCTTTATGTTGAGGAGTCTTCAATGACAATTTGATATGATTAATTAAATTTGGTTTAGTGAGTTTAACTAAGCTGCCTTCACAGTCTGTCACTCTATATTTACCTTTTTTTCATCGGGTTTCATATTATTTTTGTATGTGTAGATTTGGGCTATTTGGTATAGACACATGTTTTCCAAAGTATTACTTCTATTTGGGTAGTATGTGTCTAATAAATTGTTTTTTAAAATGTCTTGGCTGCTGGGATCATGTTTGGCTATTGTTTCTATATCTTCATATGATTTTAGAACTCTTTTTCTAGATTTAGCTGGACAAAGACTTAGCCATACTATATTTTCAGATTTACCATACAATGAAGTACCAGTTAAACAATCAGCTGCTTCATAAGATCCACATTCTATATGGGTGAGCATTTTTATGCCCAAGCTGTATAATTTCTGAGATACTGTTTTATCTGATGACAGGTCATTCCAGAGGTCTTGGAGCTCTGTCTTTTCTGCTTTAGTTAAGTATGCTGTGACATATCGTGCAACTGCAGTAGAATTGTCTGCAATGTACTGCACATCTATGTTTGCATTCCATAAGTGGGCAATGATTGCATTATAATCATTGATATATTTTTCTTCTTCTTTTCTTTTTATGTAATATGTATGTTTAGGTGACTTTCCTTTAACAGTATGTCTAACTGAAGACATGAGGTTGTTTACTTGACCTGTATTTGTAACTGGTCTAGGGAAACCAAATCGGCATTTGGTGTAGTATTTGCCTTTGTTTTTGTATTTGCGACGACAATATTTTCCACATTTGTGTCTTTGAAATTGTAAAATTTGTGCACAAAGATCACTATTTGTGGCTTCTGATGGAATTTCACAAGTGACATATTTTTCAATAAACTGTAAAACAGTGGCATCACTGTCTTGACTAAATTTAGGAGCATCTTTAATCCATAAAAGCATGTGGATATGTGGTGCTCCTCTGGCTTGGTATTCTTTTCTCCAAAATAAGTGTTGCACTTCTCCAAGGGGGGAACAGTTTTATTACAAATAAAATGTAGCATAGCAATGAAGCGATGGTGAAAATATCTTGAAACATTAACAGGATCCAAAGAACAAAGTTCTCCAGGTGTTAGAATATCTATGTTTGTTTTGTTTTTATTTGATATGCGTAGGAAATCATGTAAATCTTCCCGTGCATATTCTGCACAAATTAATGTAACAAACCAAGTGGGTGGGCCAAGGTTTCTGATCATACAACGTACATCTCCATGACGTCGAAACCAGTACTCTTTAGTACCACGCATATTTGCTAATAGATTTGTAATATTTGATTGTAAAACCTCATCCTTTTGTTGCACTTTCTCTAATAATTGTGTAGCTGTCATATTTTGAAAGTGTGATCCTGATTTTAATATGTGTGCAACTCCGTAACATAAAGTTGCTAGTTCACTTTCAAAGAGTAGGTGGAATATGTATTCCACATTTTGTCTAAATCTGGGATCTTCAGAATACATCCGTAATGAGCGGTATTCTGAAGCTGATATTTGAATAGGTCTATCATCATACCTTCCTCCTTTGCCAGTTGGAAAGAGTAGAGGAAAAGCTTGTGCTTCTATACTTTTTTACCATATACTGATTGGCGATCCTTTTGTTTGATGCATTTGGTAAGTTTCCAGTACATCTTGTACGGTGTCATTACAGTGCAAAGGATGAATTGTATAATGGTCTAAAGTATTTGATATTGTAGCAGGATCTAGTAGCTCAAATTGACCAGCTTCTTGTGTTTCTTGAATTATTTCAGTTGTATCTTTCATGTTTTCTTCAATATTAATTTCTTTGTAATATTCATTATTCTCTTTAAGATATTGGAAGGCTTGTCTAACTTTATATAAATCTACCAGCTGTTGCCATATTTTTTTGTCTTTTGTAGGTACTCCATTTACTAATATAATTAAAGATTGCTGCATTGGACGTTGCACTCCTAGAGTATGCACATTTTCTTATAGATGTAATGGTAAATAAACTACTTTTCCACAAATGCCTTTTACCAATTCAGAGGGAGGTAATTTTGCTGTTTTTGGTTGAAGGCATATTATTGCTTGAAATGGGTGTACTGATTGAATTATGATGCTCTCATATAAATTAAGTTGCTGTAGAGGTTTTGGTACTGGGTATAATTCCAAATTATTTGTGATAGAACATGAAGGAGTTTGGTTGTTGTCAAGTTTTGTAGTGCAATAACTGCAAAGTATTAAGGGCTCAGTTATTTCATATTTGTTTTCTGCTAGAAGGTAGAGAGCTAATTCAAACCATTTAGAATCTTCATTGTCTTGTATTTTGTATGATAGGTCCACAGTTTTTGTGTTACTTTTATAAAAAAATTCTACGGCAACATACACATACATGGTTTGGTACTTCAGCTGATGTACTTTTAAATTTTAGCATTTCTTTTTTGTATGTGTTTAGCAAAAGGTTTCCATGTGTAGAATTGTTGCTTAATTGGTTTACAGCTATTTCATTCTGTAAATGGCTTTCACTTCCAAAATATTTTTTCTGGATATAGTGAATTTCTTCAAGTAGGTCTTTTGCTGTACCATGTAGAAGGATGTTATTTAACTTTGCTAGTGCTAAAGCAGGACTTTTAGCATAGTACAGTTTATAGACTAGATTTCTTATAGTTGAATGATGTGTTGATATCCTTTTGATATCATGGAAAGTGGTTTTACAAGTAGGTCCTGTAATGCAGGCCAATGAATGTCCTTGCAGTCCTGTGTACTTGCGCACTGGACAGGTATCTATATTTTGCAGTAATTTAATTTTGATTTTGTCTTTGCTTTTTACATATTTATTGAGGAATTGGTGTAAAGATTTGAAACATTGTTTGGGAATGTTACACATTGACGTGCATGGCCATTTGTAACTAGACGTTCTGATTCAGTTGAATGGAGGGGTCATTCTAAGTTTTCAGGGCATATTTTTGTAAGGAGTACTTCTTGTTCCATTATGGTATTATTCACTTTTTCATAACCTCGACCACTGCTATTTATGGCAATTGTATTAGTTTGCTTTTGTTTGTACGCTTCTTCATTAAACCTTTAAGTGCCAAGGACGAGGTATCTCATCCTTGACAGTGCACACGCAGTGCCAAGGACGAGATAGCTCGTCCTTTTCGGCACCTTGTTTTGAGCGATCCCTGCAAAGCAGGGATCGCTCAAAACTGTAATCCAACCCCCGGGCTATGTGAGGGGGAGGTCCCCCCTCACTGCCAGGGGGCTGGATTACCTTCAGTTTCACGTCGGTGTGCGTAATGCACGTCGGCGTGAAACTGAAAGTAAATTCCCTGCAGCAAGCATTTTCGGCTGCTGCGGGGAAGAGAGAAGGTAAGAGACCTTCTTTGTCCACCTCGATCTCCGGCTGTATTTCAAGCCGGAGATCGAGGTGGGTATCGTTGGAAAGGGGAGATTCTCCCCTTTCCAACGATACCCATTGTGTGGCATTGCTGCCCGCGGATCGGGCGCAGGGTGCGCGATCCGCGGGCAGCAATGCCACCGGATCAATACAGATCTGTTTGTGATGGTAAATCTGAAAATATAGTATGGCTAAGTCTTGGTCCAGCTAAATCTAGAAAAAGAGTTCTAAAATCATATGAAGATATAGAAACAATAGCCAAACATGATCCCAACAGCCAAGACATTTTAAAAAAACAATTTATTGGACACATACTACCCAAACAGAAGTAATACTTTGGAAAACATGTGTCTATTCCAAATAGCCCAAAACTACACATACAAAAATAATATGAAACCCAATGAAAAAAAGGTAAATATAGAGTGACAGACTGTGAAGGCAGCTAAGTTAAACTCACTAAACCAAATTTAATTAATCATATCAAATTGTCATTGAAGACTCCTCAACATAAAGAAGTATATTACATGTCCCTGCTACAACTCTTCAAACTATGGAGAAAAGAAGAACAATTACTAGATAACTATGACTCATATGATGATGCTTTCAAAGCAAATGAAAGCACTATAACTGATGTAAACTTTACACAGTACAAAACTATGTTTCACAATGAACAGCAACATGAAGAAGAACTCCAAGCCCAACTAGATAAGGATACTCCTGACAGTAGTCAACCTTCTGTAACAGGAAGCCAAGAACCACTGGGAGAACCACTAATAACAAATGAGGCAGAATTAGCTATGATAGAAGTAGAAAACGCCATGTGTCAGTATGAAGATAAGGAAGACTTAACTATACTACAATCAAAACTAAAGAATGAGCAAAGTAGCATTTTTCAAGAAGTAACAAAACAAATTGCACATGGTGTAAAACATGAAAATAAAGAATGTTCCTGCCATAATTATAAACCTATACTACTGTACGTCAGTGGTGAAGCTGGTTCTGGCAAAACATTCCTAATCAAAATCATTAGTAAGTTCCTTCAACAATTGACAAACAAGAAACTGTCACCTGTTGTCACTGCCCCCACAGGTTTAGCTGCCTACAACATAGGTGGTGTTACATTACACCGATTACTACTATTACCAGTAGAACACCAGAACAAATTAGACTATTACAAACTTTCTGCGGAAGCTGCAATGGAATTACGCAGAGTATTGAAACAAATGAAAATGCTACTAATAGATGAAGTGAGCATGGTCTCCAACCTGATGTTAGCTTTGATTCACCTCAGATTACAAGAAGTACTCAAAACAGACTATGAAGAGCTCTTTGCAGGAAAACACATTATTGTTTTTGGAGATCTGCTTCAATTAACACCAGTAAAAGGTGAACCTATTTTTAAAACATTAGGGCACAAACTCTGCCGTAAAACTGTTGGCAGCATTGGAAATGTCAACCTTTGGCAACATTTCCAATACAGAGAATTAACAGAAAACATGCGCCAATCTGCAGATCTAACTTATGCAAACATTTTTAAAAGTTTGAGAGTTGGTATACTTTCTAAAGAAGCAGAAGCAACAATGAAAACCCGGCACATTAATGCGCTTTATGGCGATAATGCATGTGCTACAGATGTTATGGAACAATTAGCCCACAAAAATTTCAATTGTATGGCCTTAATGCCAACTCTTGCAAGCTGTTTCAAATTCAATGAAATCATGCTAAGTAAAGAAATGCAACCAATAATGGAAATTAGCGCCACAGACAAACTAGATGTACATGGTATGACACTACCCATGTGTGACCAAGCCACAACAAGACTAAATAATTTAGAAAAATCAATCTCAAACACAGCAGGCTTAGAAAAGATGTTAAAATTATCCTTAAATTGCAGAGTAATGCTTAAACGTAACCTTGACGTGGACCAAGGACTAGTTAATGGAGCACTGGGTATAGTTGTTGGCTTTCAAACATACCCACGTGACAACAAAATTCAGTTTGTCAATATACTCTTTGACAAACTTTCAGAAGTAAAACGGATAGGACGCTCAACAGCTAGATTCCTTCTCTTCAAAGATATGTATGTACGCAGAGAACAATTTTCTCTAACTCTTGCATACGCAGTCACAATTCATAAATCACAAGGTCTTACCCTAGACAAAGCAATTATAGATATTGGTAACACAGTCTTTAAAGAAGGCATGAGCTACGTAGCACTATCACGCTTACGTACACTTGACGGTCTATTTCTAATCAACTTTGATGCAAGTAAAGTAAACGCTGATATTCCTTGCATTTTAGAATATAATAGACTTCGCTCACTATACACTCCCAATCTAAACACATATTCTGTTCCACAAAAACTAAAACGTTGTAAAAGAAAACTAAATCAAACAGAAATGCAACAGGACATCACTGCAAATCCTCCAAAGAGAGTAAAAGAAACTAATACTTCATCAAGTACCACAAACAAAAAAGAATCAATTAGAGAAAGTAAACCAGGTACTTCTTTAAAGAAAGAAGACAAACTCCAAAAAAAGCAGTTAGATACAGAACTACCTGGACCATTTAAATTCTCAAATATAGTTGGTGTAAGTTGCTATGCAAATGTAGCAATGAATATTCTATTTCAATTACCACCAATTGTTGACAACATTTACTCACACAGTACAGACCCATTGTGTTTGCAAATGTTAGTACTTCACAGAAATGCAGCAAACAATCCTGACAACACATATAGTGTTTTTGGAATAAGACGACAATTGGACTACTGTGCTGGAATGGTGAAATTCACTATAAACTCACAGGAAGATCCACAAGAATTTCTAATGTACTTACTACAAGTACTGGAAAACAAAAACATACCTATAAATGAAATCTTTCAGATTTCATACATGTGGAAACATACATGCACTCTCTGCAACAATGTGACACAAGCAGAAATCCCCAATGAACGATTCTTATATATATCAATACCAAATTGTGAATCCATTCCATTTCAGCAACTTGTACAAAATGCAAACCATGGTAGATTATGCTCTACCTGCAATTCAGATAATCGCTCCACGTTAGTAATACAAACACATAGTAAATACGTAATACTAATGCTTCTACGTTACAATGCAGATGGTACCAAAAACAACTGCAAGCTGACTGGATTCACACATGGTCAAATATCACTTGGTAAGAAAACCATCACAACAATAGGTATAATCTACCACGCAGGAGCCACAACCAATTCAGGGCACTACACTGCATACATAAAAAAGAAATGTGAATGGTTTGAATGTAATGATAGTATCATTACTCTAAAGCAGAGATTACCAGCAAATCTTACAAACGCTTATTTGATGTTCTTAAAACCAACATTTGATAAATAAACTGTATTTAAACCTTTTAGTAAATTTATGTTACACAAATATAAACTGTTAGAATACTCCAAAAGCTATCTAACTGCTCAAACATTCTACAACAACTAATCAGATAAATGAATACCACTAAATTAGACCAAAAAATACACAGTTAGAATACGCCAATTGGTATCTAACTGTCCCAAAATTATAAATTTGTGTTAAAATAATATAAACTGTTACAATACTCCAAAAGCTATCTAACAGCTCAAAGATTCTACAACAACTAATCAGATAAATGAATACCACTGAATTAGGCCAAAAAATACATTGTTAGAACACGCCAATTGGTATCTAACTGTCCCAAAATTTAACAATATCCAAATAGGTAAATCAAAACCACTAAAATATATTAAAAAAATAGACAGTTAGAATACGCCAATTGGTATCTAACTGCTCCAAAATTTTATAATATCAAAACAAATGAAGAATCTGTTACTGCTCTAAAAAAAATACAACAAAGCAAAGTATAAAGCATTAGCCAGAAACAACAAGTGAACACTGAAAACAAACAAACAAATAAACTGTAGCATAACAGAAAAAGGGTTTTTTTTAATCCAACATGGATTTTTTTTTTCTCCCACAGACCCAATGATTTTAGCAACAAATACAGAAACTGAGCAAATTGCACAGTACTCTGATTTGTACTCTACTAAATATGAGGGTCGAAAAAAAATAAAAGTATATTGCTTATACAATGTAATAAGTCATTACAAAATACTAATACTAACATGCTATTTTCTTTTATCACAGAAATGAAGAAGAAAAACATGGACTCCCATTACTAGACCAAACAGTAAGTATACAATAATAAGGACAACCATAGCAGCATATCACATCTATAGTATCTAATACCTTTGTCCCTTATACATTTGTTTTTCACCCAAAGTTATAAGCAAATATGAATGTGATATGCTGCGGTGGTTGTTGCCAGGGCATAGAGTCTTGGGTGCATGGCCAAATGGCCATGCACCCAAGACTCTATGCCCTGGCAACAACCACCGCAGCATATCACATCCATAGAGTCAAACATTTCAACTATGATCTATAGGAAACTTTTAATGTCCGCGAACAATGTCAGTGTTCTTAGAACACTTTGAACTTGCCAGCGAACAATACGGACACCGTTTTCAGGACACCCCCTACGAACATTTCAGAACAACGCTATAGTTCTTACAACACTTTCAACTTAACAACGAACAATACGGACAGCGTCCTAAGGACACCCCCTACGAACATTCCAGGACACAGGGAGTGTTCTTAGAAGCGTCTTCAGAACACCACCATCTTGTTTATTGGCGAACATTTCAGGACACCGCGAGTGTTCTTAGGACACATTCAACTTGACAAAGAACAATACGGACAGCGTCCTCAGGACACCCCCTACGAACACTCCCCGGACACCGGGAGTGTTCTTAGAAGCGTCTTCAGAACACCACCATCTTGTTTATTTGCGAACATTTCAGGACACCGTGAGTGTTCTTAGGACACATTCAACTTGACAAAGAACAATACGGACAGCATCCTCAGGACACCCCCTACGAACACTCCCCGGACACCGCAAGTGTTCTTAGAAGCGTCTTCAGAACACCCCCATTTTGTTTATTTGCGAACATTTCAGGACACCGCGAGTGTTCTTAGGACACATTCAACTTGACAGAGAACAATACGAACAGCGTCCTCAGGACACCCCCTACGAACACTCCCCGGACACCGCGAGTGTTCTTAGAAGCGTCTTCAGAACACCACCATCTTGTTTATTTGCGAACATTTCAGTACACCGCAAGTGTTCTTAGGACACATTCAACTTGACAGAGAACAATACGGACAGCGTCCTCAGGAAACCCCCTACGAACGCTCCCCGGACACCGTGAGTGTTCTTAGAAGCGTCTTCAGAACACCCCCATTTTGTTTATTTGCGAACATTTCAGGACACCGCGAGTGTTCTTAGGACACATTCAACTTGACAGAGAACAATACGGACAGCGTCCTCAGGACACCCCCTACGAACACTCCCCGGACACCGCAAGTGTTCTTAGAAGCGTCTTCAGAACACCCCCATTTTGTTTATTTGCGAACATTTCAGGACACCGCGAGTGTTCTTAGAACACATTCAACTTGACAGAGAACAATACGGACAGCGTCCTCAGAACAACCCCTACAAACATTTCAGGACACCGGGAGTGTTCTCAAAAACGTCTTCAGAACACCCCCATTTTGTTTATTTGCGAACATTTCAGGACACCGCGAGTGTTCTTAGGACACATTCAACTTGACAGAGAACAATACGGACAGCGTCCTCAGGACACCCCCTACGAACACTCCCCGGACACCGCAAGTGTTCTTAGAAGCGTCTTCAGAACACCCCCATTTTGTTTATTTGCGAACATTTCAGGACACCGCGAGTGTTCTTAGGACACATTCAACTTGACAGAGAACAATACGGACAGCGTCCTCAGGACACCCCCTACGAACACTCCCTGGACACCGCAAGTGTTCTTAGAAGCGTCTTCAGAACACCCCCATTTTGTTTATTTGCGAACATTTCAGGACACCGCGAGTGTTCTTAGAACACATTCAACTTGACAGAGAACAATACGGACAGCGTCCTCAGAACAACCCCTACAAACATTTCAGGACACCGGGAGTGTTCTCAAAAACGTCTTCAGAACACCCCCATTTTGTTTATTTGCGAACATTTCAGGACACCACGCGTGTTCTTAGAACACATTCAACTTGACAGAGAACAATACGGACAGCGTCCTCAGGACACCACCTACGAACACTCCCCGGACACCGCGAGTGTTCTTAGAACAGTTTCACTTTGCTTGCGAACAAAACGGACACATATTGACTCCTTAGAACACCCCCTAGTGAGTTTATTTAGAACATTTCAGAACACCCGTGATGGCCGCAAACAAATCGAACACAAAAAGAACGTCTAACACATAAAAAACACAACTTTCATCCTATCTCATACACTCCCACCCTCCCCAAACACTCCTACACACTAACACACTCTACAAAATACACATTTTGAACAAAGTTTCACCGCGCTGTCCGGGGACGTCCGCGAATCCAATATGGCGGGCACTACCGAAAAATCTGACGCGCTTCACGCTCCACGCCGTCCAATCAGCGAACACTTTGCATGTCCGCGAACATCACGCAAGACGATTGGCCAATCAGGACACTTTCCGCGGAGCGAACAGGGAAGTGTATCCGCAAACCGAACACAGATATCACTATTTTTTTTTTACCTACTTTTTGGTCATTTTAAAAAAAACTACTGGATGGATTTTCACCAAATTTGCAAAAGCACGCTTTCGGGACCAAGCCGCTGCTCCTGTTCCAAATTTGGTGGAAATCCGTCCAGCGGTTTGGGCTGTATGCGCGAGCACATTTTTTTTCCCATTCACTCTATGGAGAGTGAGTATAATGCATACAAATTTGAGCATATAGAGGGAAGGTAGAGTAATAAAAATAAAACTATGAGAAAGTGCTGATAACCATAATGATTATCTTCATGCACAGAAAGGATTGCTCTCTTTCAAGCCTGTATCTTCCACTATGTACATGTTTCATATGATGTGACAGGACCCTAAGTCTACAAATATAGTACCTTTTCAATTTTTACTTCCTGACTGTTACTGAAGAAAACTATGTGGCTTCGATATGTCAGTAAAGGATAAAAAGGGAGAGCCAGCCATGTGATGTCATCAGTTATGTCATCAATGACATTTGTGATGTCATCTTTGATGTCCTGGGTGTTAGTGTTAAAACAAAGAGGTGATGGCTGGAAGGTTTAGACTTAATCTTAACCACTGGCAATGCTCTGGGCAACCCTCCAGACCACCGTTCTTCGCCTGCCAAGACATTACAGAAGGGAAAGACCATATGCAAATCAGGCTTGGCCCCACCCCAAAAGGGGCAGTCCAGCCCAAACTGCTAGGCCACATCCCTTCTGCACGAGACCACAAGCATCCCCAAACATGTTTCGCCCTTGTTGGGGCTCATCAGTGAGGAGTAGCTTGGGTCTCTAGGCCCAGCAGGCACAGGACCCACGTCTGGGCATACCCGTCCCACTCGGGGTGACATAGTGTCAGGATTAGTCCTGCGAATACTAAGGCAGCGAATATGGCAAGGGAAATGTGCACATAGGAACAACGACTCATGTATGCTAGAAGCCAGGAGGGCAAACAGAGTGTGATATTAAACCCAATATGTGAAAAGGGATGTGGGGTAAGCACCTGACCGCGAGGAAAGTCGGCAAGCGCCTTACCCCCAATTGCTGTTACAGGTACTGACAGCGCTAAACCCACGTGGAGGGCAAGCAATGACAGAATCTGTGAACTAACGCTCTGATGGTATCAAATAAGGGAACTAAAGAACTGTACTCACAAGGACGAGAATAAACCTCTTGAATGTCAGCTAGCCCAGGAATCCTGTTGATGAACTGGGACCCCGAGAGGCTAGAACAGCAATGGGAGAAGTAGGAAGGTTCAGAGGGCACGAGCTGTAGGTTGCCAGGGAGAGGTAGACTGTAGAACAGGGGGGCCCAAGAGGACAAGGGCTGAAGGCAGCCGGAGCGAGGCAGGCTGCAGGGCAGGGAGCCCAGAGGACAAGGGCGGAGGCTGGAATGCAGCAGAGCGTGATCCGCTGTTAGGTGGGGAGCCCGACAGGGCAAGGGTGAAGACTGGAAGGCAGCCGAGAGTGATCCGCTACAGAAAACTAAATACCTAAGTTGAAATAGTGATAACAAATAGTGAGGAAAACATAAGCATTCACACAGGAGCTAGCTAACAACCGCACACCACACCTAAAATCAAATGGGAAAATAAATGCAGAAGTGCTAAGGAAAACCTGGAATGGATCCCAATAGAAGTAAGGATCAGGAGCAGGGAAAAAGCTAAATAACCAATGCAAACTTCTCCCTATCCTTCCAAGGAAAAGACAGGAAGCTAATCAAGAGGAAGGCTAAGGCATACGGTTTAACAGCAGCAAAGGATAGAGTCAAAGAAATACCAACTGGGCTGCATTTGAATAGGGAAAGCACTGAGAAATGCTGCCTGTAAACAGAGGAAGGAAAAAAGGGATACAAGGGAGCAGAAATCAATTAGAGCATGAATCAGAGATTCAGGGCGGAGGAAACAAGAAAACAGGAACAAGGAAGTAGGTGCAAAGGCAAGGAACCAGGAACCAGGGACTAGTCTAAAACAGGAACACTGCAAACGATGACCAGCGCTGGACTGAAGTGAGACTGAGGCTTTTAAAGCTGCTAAACGAGCACACGCCTCAGGTGTGCTGACTGCTGCACCTGCAGCCACAGGTGTTGCTTATCCTCCACCCAACCTAGTCCTGCAAGGGTGGAGGTGGAGCAGTGGGCCAGGCATTCTGGGAAACACAGTCATTTGGTTAAAGAAGCATGCTGGCTGCCAAAGACCTGGAATGGATCCGGAAGGGAAGTAGTTTGGAAAATAGGGATTTTGCGCTCCCAATTCATTACAGCACTGTGGCATTAGGTTCGGAGGAAATGTCCAGCAAGGAATAAGCCCCAAAACATGCCCCCAAGTGGCGGGAACGGGAGCGAAGGGAGCGAGTCGTGACACATAGCAAAAACAAAGAGGTGATGGCTGGAAGGTTTAGACTTAATCTTAACCACTGGCAATGCTCTGGGCAACCCTCCTGACCACCGTTCTTCGCCTGCCAAGCCATTACAGAAGGGAAAGACCATATGCAAATCAGGCTTGGCCCCACCCCAAAAGGGGCAGTCCAGCCCGAACTGCTAGGCCACATCCCTTCTGCACGAGACCACAAGCATCCCCAAACATGTTTCGCCCTTGTTGGGGCTCATCAGTGAGGAGTAGCTTGGGTCTCTAGGCCTATGTCCTGGGTGTTAGTGTTAGCAGTGCACGGTGGCGCGAGTTATGGTTGCTTATGTTACCATAACTGCCGAATTTCAGCGGTTTTTCGGTTTTACTTTGAGCCATAACGTCCCTTTAACAAAGTTTTTTCACTGAATTTCATAGGTTTTTAGTAGCGCAACTTAACCATAACGTCCCTTTAACAAAGTTTTTTCACTGAATTTCATAGGTTTTTAGTAGCACAACTTAACCATAATATCCCTGACTTCATATATATGTAACATAGAACATACTAACCCCCTCGTAGTGATTTTCATGTCCGCGGATGTCAGAAAACGCTCCAGGTCTTGTATCACCCCTGCGGTTCTCGTGTCTCATCCTCACCAAAAGCTTCTGTCCCGTTATACCACCATACAGAAGGCACGCTTGCGGTATCCACGCTCTACGCACGGAACACATTTGCGTCGGGAACGCAGTTCCCGACGCCTCACGTGGAAGTTGCCATGGAGACTACGTCAGTGGACGCAGCATCTTCCACGTGATAGAAAACGTGTTGGGTCACGTGACCGTCTTGGTGCCGGTACTTCAAGTACTTAATGATCTGGCGCCCACTTCTCGCTGCTTCTGATCCAATAGTGACAGTGGTTTTTCTTGCTCGGATTTTGTGGTTTTGTTTGATCTCGGATTACGTTTACTGGATTGCTCTTGGATTACCCTTACCTGTTCTTGTATCTTGACCTCGGATTGTTTATGGATTATTCTTGCCTAGTGATTTGGTTTTGTCGAATTCGGACCTCGAAGCTTGGGAGACCTCTTCCCTTCTTTCTTTCCTTCCTTCCTTTTACCCCCTCCAATCCCTTCCTTGTCCTTCCCCAGGGTGCTGTAGGCGTCCTCGTGCCGGCGGGTATAGGCTTGGTGCTGGACTAGAGACTTCCTGAGCACCTTTTAGGCGTCCTCGTGCCGGCGGGAATAGGTGGTTGCTGGACTAGTGACTTCTTACTCCTTGGATTGTTTTGGACCACCGAACAGAGGGCAGATACCATCACACTGTTCCTACAGGAAAGAAGAAGGACTTTGCCAGAGACGTTCACTTCCAGGGAAACCAGGGTAAGAAACCTACCTTTCCTTACCATTTTTTCTTTCACTCATTCTCTGGTACTGATTGTCTTTTCTCTTCTTCTGGTCTCCAGAGTACACCAGTATAGAGGACATTCTTGCATGAAACACTTCTGGTTAAATCGTTTTCTGCAGGTTAGTCTCTTGAGATTTTGTTACGTGTTCTCTTGAAAGGGGTGTATTTGATTGTAATCAGTATATATTCTGCAGTCGTTGGACGGAACCTGGAACCATCATCTACCGGGAAGTTGCGGGCCACTCAGCTTTACGATCCCAACGACTCTACACCATCTTCCGATCAATTGGATTCTCAGACTGTCCTTTCGTACCCCTGAGAATCACATTGGTAGGAAGAAATATATCCTTCACGACGGGTCAACACGGAACCAGGCTCCCGGATTTCTGACAGAATCAGAAGCCCTATTATGGATGCCGCGAATGACCCGTTGGCCGTTTTGGTTCAGTTAGTGGCCGACCTACGTGCCGATATGACGGCCACCCAGGCTGACACCCACCGGCGCATCGATGAAATGCAAGCTGGTATCAGGGAAGTGGTTACAGGAATACCATCTTTGGCCTCCGCTTCCGCTTCAGGTCAGGCAGGGCCTTCGGTCAGACCTGATTCTACGCATGTGTACATGGCCGCTCAGTTCCCGCTTGCTCCCCCAGAAAGGTTTACTGGGGATCCAAAATCCTTTCGGACATTCATTAACCAATGCAGACTGCATTTCTTGTGTCGGCCTACCTCGTTTCCTGATGCGACTACAAAAGCAGCCTTTGTCTTATCTAACCTTGGAGGTATGGCCGCGGTTTGGGCAAATCCTTTGTTGGAACAAGGCAGTCCGCTGTTGTTCGACTGCGATGCATTGATCAGTGCTATGACGAGGGTGTTTGATACTCGCTACAAGACTCAAGCCACGGATCTGGAATTGCTGAATCTCCGTCAGGGGGACACTCCTTTATTATCGTATTTGGCTAATTTCAATCAGTTGGTGGCTGAAACTGGTTGGCCGGATGATAAGAAAGCCGCTCTGTTCTATAAAGGACTGTCGGATACGTTAAAGGATACCATAGCTACGGTTCCGGTGGTTCCTACGTCCTTTCCTGATTTCTTGGATCTAGTACTCCAGATTGATGCCCGACGTACCGAAAGAAAGGGGGAGAAGAGAATGATTTCGGTCAATACCACTATATCCCCAATCCCTGTTTCTGGCGGTGATGAGCCTATGCAAATTGGGGCAGTAAGGGGCCCGTTAACGACAGAAGAACGAGAACATCGTAGACGGAACAATCTGTGCTTTTATTGTGGTTCCTCTACTCATCTGCTTAGTGCATGTCCAAAGAGACCCCGCAAGTCGGGAAACGCCAAGGCCCGGTCGTAGAAGGAACCCCTACGCCGAGCTCTTCCCTGCAGGGTTCCTCGTTGTCCACGCCTTTTTATATTGACGTCATGTTGAGTTACGATCAGGTCACTCCTTGGAGTTCTGCAGCTGTTCTTGACTCAGGGGCAACCGATAACTACATTGATGCCCAATACGTTCGGAAATGGGGTATCCCCTTGTTGTCAAAAAATGTTCCGGAGGTAGTCAATGCGGTTGACGGTTCAACCCTACTTTCGGGGCTTGTTACTGAACATACCATTCCGTTATTGTTAACTATTGGCACCGAGCATTCGGAAACCATCACATTTGACGTCATTATGGCACCGCAATACAAACTCATCCTGGGTTTACCGTGGCTCAAGCTTCATAACCCGGTCGTTAACTGGGAGACCGGGGTTATCGCTTTCAGTGCTCAGCAACGTCATCGAACCGGCAGTTCCCTAGAGTCCATGTATGAAGTACCTGAAGCTCCTAGTCGGGCGTTGTTGAACTCTGTGGTTGCAATCGGAGCTGTTGTTAACACTGTATTACCTGTCGAATACACAAGTTATAAGGACGTCTTTGACAAGGGGAAAGCAGAGATCCTGCCGCCTCATCGGCCCTACGATTGCCCCATTGTTCTCAAACCGGATGCCAAGACACCTTCGGGACGTATCTATTCCCTTACACAAAAGGAAGAAGTCGTCCTTAAAGAATATTTGGATAAAGCCCTCGAGTTAGGTTTCATTCGGCCTTCTCACTCTCCATTTGCTTCACCGTTATTTTTTGTACCCAAGAAGGAGGGGGACTTAAGACCTTGTATTGATTATCGGGAACTCAATGCAGGTACTATCCGTAATCAATACCCGATTCCGTTGATTTCTGTCTTGCTGGATCAGTTAGGGTCTTCAGAATGCTTCACCAAATTAGATCTAAGGGGTGCATACAATTTGGTCCGGATACGTCGAGGGGATGAGTGGAAAACTGCCTTTAAGACACGATATGGCCTATTCGAGTATTTGGTGATGCCATTCGGGCTTTGCAATGCCCCGGCCACATTCCAGAATTTCATCAACGACGTTCTACGCGACATGATCGACAGATTCGTTATTGTCTACTTAGATGATATACTCATCTATTCTCCATCCATGGAAGATCATGTACGTCATGTTTCACAAGTCTTACAACGCTTGCGGGAGCATCATCTTTTTGTCAAGCTGGAAAAATGTGTATTCCATGCGAGTGAGGTCGAGTTCCTTGGATATGACATCACCAATAAAGGAGTGCAGATGAGTAGCAATAAGGTGAAAGCTGTCGTAAACTGGCCTGTACCAACTTCAAGGAAGGAGTTACAATCATTTCTGGGGTTTTCGAACTTTTACAGGCGGTTCATTAGACAATTCTCTTCGATTGCTGCACCCCTCACCGAATTGACCAGTAACAAGAAACCTTATTTGTGGAACGATAACGCCCAAATAGCGTTTGAGTCTTTAAAAGCCGCGTTCACTACAGCCCCAGTGTTGCTACACCCAAATGTCAAACGTCCTTTCGTTGTCGAAGCTGATGCTTCGGATGTTGCGGTAGGGGCTGTCTTGTCCCAAACCTGCGCTGATACCAAGGAGTTGCATCCAGTCGCCTACCATTTGCGCAAATTAACGCCCTATGAGCGTAACTACACCGTTACTGAACGGGAATTGTTGGCCGTAAGGGACGCATTTATGATCTGGCGTCATCATCTCCTTGGGACGGAATTACCGGTCCAGGTTTTTACTGACCACAGAAACCTGTTGGCGTTGCAGTCCCTGACGTGCACCACTGCGAGACATGCCCGTTGGCATGAATTCTTTTCCATGTACAACTTTAATTTGACTTACCGCCCAGGTGTCTTGAATTCCAAGGCGGACGCGCTATCCAGAAGCCTGGGTAATGATGGTTCACGTCCACAGGATGGGTCTTTGTTATTACCTACACAAGTGGTCTGTAGTTGTGTTCTACAACCCACTCTGAAGTCAACACTCCAGAACTGGGTTGATAAAGAGCCCACAGAACTGGCAGACTATAACATGGATATTCTGCATGGTCTTCCTTATGTCCAGGGTCGTGTTTTTATGCCTGATCAGGATACCCGGTGTACAGCTATTTCTTTGTGTCATGACGCTGCTATCGCAGCACATCCTGGTTCCCAGAAAACTCTTGAACTCCTTAAACGCTGGTGTTGGTGGCCTTCCATGCGAAGAGACGTCTCGCAATATATTTTGACCTGCGCCATCTGTGCCCAGTGTAAGTCCCATTCAGCGAAACCTATGGGGTTATTACAACCATTACCAGTGCCAGCCAGACCTTGGGCGATGATTACCATGGACTTTGTGGTGGAGTTGCCTTTAATTGATGGTTTTGATACCATATGGGTGGTGGTTGACAGTTTTTCTAAGATGTCTCTCTTTGTGCCTTGCCAAGGTCTGCCATCCGCTGCTAAGCTGGCAGAGTTGTTCTTGCGACATGTTTTCAGGTTTTTTGGGTTGCCTGAGATTGTGGTTTCTGACAGGGGGTCCCAGTTCACGTCGCGTTTCTGGAGGCATCTAATGTTCTCTTTGGGGGTAGATGAACGGTGTTCCACAGCGTTCCATCCCCAGACGGATGGTCAAACAGAGCGGGTTAACGCTACCATGGAGCAGTACCTCAGGTGTCTCATCCTTCAACATCAGGAATCCTGGCTAGCAGTTCTTCCTTTGGCGGAATTCGCGTACAATAATTCCAGCCATTCATCAACGGGAACATCGCCATTCTATGCCTTGTATGGGCAACACCCACGCACCCTTCCTCTTGATTGGAAGCTACCTGAGGATTGTCCGGCAGTTCAATCTTGTATCAAAGATCTGTCTCTGGTCCGTGATAGGGTGCTGGAACATCTGAATCAAGCACAAGAACAGGCGAAGAAGTACGCGGATCGGAATCGCCGTCCTGCACCCGTCTACATTCCAGGTACACGGGTATGGTTGTCCACTAAGAATCTACGCATTCCAGGTCGACGATGCTTGTTGCCACGTTTTGTAGGTCCTTATGTTATAAAGGACGTCTTGAGTCCATTGGTGGTCAAATTAGAACTTCCGCACTCTTGGAAGATACATCCGGTTTTCCATGTGTCCATGGTTAAGCCTTGTGTAGACAGTACCAGGATACCGGCTTCTCCGTCTCCGATATTGGTTCAAGGGGTGGAGGAGTATGAGGTCAATTCCATTCTTGATACCAAGGTTTCTCGTGGTACCAGGTATTTCTTAGTGGACTGGAAGGGTTACGGTCCGGAAGATCGGACATGGGAACCGGAGCAGAATGTGCATGCCCCGTTATTGGTTTCCAAATTTCTGGCCTCTCGGGGGCATGGGGGTCCTTTGGGGGAGGATACTGTCAGAAAACGCTCCAGGTCTTGTATCACCCCTGCGGTTCTCGTGTCTCATCCTCACCAAAAGCTTCTGTCCCGTTATACCACCATACAGAAGGCACGCTTGCGGTATCCACGCTCTACGCACGGAACACATTTGCGTCGGGAACGCAGTTCCCGACGCCTCACGTGGAAGTTGCCATGGAGACTACGTCAGTGGACGCAGCATCTTCCACGTGATAGAAAACGTGTTGGGTCACGTGACCGTCTTGGTGCCGGTACTTCAAGTACTTAATGATCTGGCGCCCACTTCTCGCTGCTTCTGATCCAATAGTGACAGTGGTTTTTCTTGCTCGGATTTTGTGGTTTTGTTTGATCTCGGATTACGTTTACTGGATTGCTCTTGGATTACCCTTACCTGTTCTTGTATCTTGACCTCGGATTGTTTATGGATTATTCTTGCCTAGTGATTTGGTTTTGTCGAATTCGGACCTCGAAGCTTGGGAGACCTCTTCCCTTCTTTCTTTCCTTCCTTCCTTTTACCCCCTCCAATCCCTTCCTTGTCCTTCCCCAGGGTGCTGTAGGCGTCCTCGTGCCGGCGGGTATAGGCTTGGTGCTGGACTAGAGACTTCCTGAGCACCTTTTAGGCGTCCTCGTGCCGGCGGGAATAGGTGGTTGCTGGACTAGTGACTTCTTACTCCTTGGATTGTTTTGGACCACCGAACAGAGGGCAGATACCATCACACTGTTCCTACAGGAAAGAAGAAGGACTTTGCCAGAGACGTTCACTTCCAGGGAAACCAGGGTAAGAAACCTACCTTTCCTTACCATTTTTTCTTTCACTCATTCTCTGGTACTGATTGTCTTTTCTCTTCTTCTGGTCTCCAGAGTACACCAGTATAGAGGACATTCTTGCATGAAACACTTCTGGTTAAATCGTTTTCTGCAGGTTAGTCTCTTGAGATTTTGTTACGTGTTCTCTTGAAAGGGGTTTATTTGATTGTAATCAGTATATATTCTGCAGTCGTTGGACGGAACCTGGAACCATCATCTCCCGGGAAGTTGCGGGCCACTCAGCTCTACGATCCCAACGACTCTACACCATCTTCCGATCAATTGGATTCTCAGACTGTCCTTTCGTACCCCTGAGAATCACATTGGTAGGAAGAAATATATCCTTCACGACGGGTCAACACGGAACCAGGCTCCCGGATTTCTGACAGCGGACTACCGCCATGTCCGCGGACACATCGAAAATCTGAGCGTGGTGAATGTAAATTTAAATAGTGTGCCCCATTTCCCCTTTGAAGTTGGCTCTGAAAAGAGCCTTTTTTTTTTTTTTACAGATGCTTGACAGACACCTGATATTTTGTATTTTTTTCTTGTTTTTTTTTCTTAAAATCTTCTAAAATCTTCATATAACCTTCTCCAAAGCAACCCTTACATTCCAAAATAGAAAGGCATTGCCCGTAAAAGATAAAGAAATGCCATCTTCTTTAAAATTAACAGCATTACTGGCATCAATATTCTCATTGTTACAGAAGAACATACCAGCTCTAAGCATGAAGGCACACATGCCTCGGTTGATGACACACCTAGCAATATTTTGCTGAGGACAAAAAACTGAACTATTGTCCCATATTGCCCTAGGTAGTAATCCAGAAAAAAATACTTTTGCATTTGGAAGGATCTTCATTACTGCTTGAACCAAGCGTTCCAAATCAGCCAACAAAGTAGGGGCACTGACGTTGCCCAAATGGAAAGCACCATAGTGCAAAACTACCACATGCGGACTGTTCATCGTGGCCATATCTTCACAAACTTGTACAATTTCCTGTACATTGCAATCAGGCACACTGCTTCCACACCACCTCCACTCCTTTCACATCAAAGTTCTTTGCAACATGCCTGCATTCAGCGTACTGCTGTAAACCATGCACAAACATATCTCCGAGCAACAACATCCTGACTTTCTCCACTTCTGCCATCTTCACCACACACAGTCTCTTTCAACACAAATCCACAACCTCGACATCTGATTGGCTGATCCGTACAGTCTTCTTTCCATGTTGGATTTCCTGGAAAAACCCGGATGTAGCACGCCCTGTCCACGAACAGCCGCGGTGTCCGCGGACGGCGTCCACTTTACTCTCTGTGCCATTCCCTCATTGCATACAGCTAAGCAATCACACAATACGAATAACGTCCTCAGAACAACCCCATTTTGTGATTTTTCGAACATTTCAGGACAATTATTATTTCATTATTCAACATATTAACATTACACATATTATACTTTCATCTTGTACTCTGCACACAATGCTATGTTTCTCCATTAGTAGCTCAGTATACTAGATAGAATCCCATAATACAATGCTATTTATATCAATGCATCGTTCAAAGCACTAATAACGGTATGATATTTATTGCAATATCCTTAACACTTTTTTCGAAACATTATAATAAAAATCCCTAGTACACAAATTCCATGAAAAGTACATACACACGTGATGTCATCAGTGATTTCATCAATGACATTTGTGATGTCATCTTTGATGTCCTGGGTGTTAGTCTTAGCAGTGCACGGTGGTGGCGCCAGTTATTTTTCAAGCTTACCATAACTTGCGATTTTCAGGGGTCTTTCGGCTGTACTTAGAACCATAACTTCCTTTAAACAAACTTTTTTTAATATCACGCAAACAATATACAAACATGGCGTGCAAAAACCAACTTCTACAGATGGCTTTACACAGAATGTTGCAAAGTAAGTATTTATGCTCGTTCACAGTGAAGGTCAGCTGCTTCCATTTTTTTCTCGGGCCCCGGAGAGGCTCACGAAGCGGACTATAAGGTTGTATTGTGTTTTGACCTTGACAGACAGAGATTGTGATGAAAGACTTCTCTTGAAGGAGTGTTGCTAAAACGTAAGACAAGATAAAGATGAAATTTTTGAAACGAAACCACTTTTATATATTATATAACTATGCGAAAGATCGTTGGCACACGCGGAGTTGTATTTTGGGACTGCACCACTCGTAGACAATGGAAATTGCAATTGTACTGTAAGTAACCCTTTAGATTATTTTATACCAAATATAAATACAATAGCGTAGCATTAAAGACCGCTCAAGTTGAACTTGTTCGTTGAAAGTGGCATAATGTTTTCTACCGCGCACTATCACCGCCGAATCGATCCCCTGTCGTTTAGAGGGCTCTGAAAAAGGCAGACGACACAGGGTGGGTTAATAGAAATAATTTAACTGGTCTATAGGCGGTCAAGCGCTCTACTCACTGTGCCACTTCACTGTAGCCTGTCAAGTGGCACAGCGAGTACAGCGCTCGCTTTGACATCCGTGCACAGCTTGCTAACGCAAGTTTGAATCCCGGCAAGGCCAAACTCAGCCTTTCATCCTTCCGTGGTCGATAAATGAGCACCACACACCGTGGTTAATAATAAGCACCGCTTAGATACCTCACAGTTCTTAGCGCTATATGATTGGGAAAATATTATTATTTTATTATTAACATACTCTGTTGCACTATCTTCGATAGCAAATATTTTCACGCCCTAATAAATAAAATGATGATTTTTAATGAAGATCGGCTGGTGAGACTAATTTATGTTTTTCAAAACAGGTATGTGGCTCCATTTTGCCTATGTCATGATTTACAGACTCCAGCGGATGGGGTCTTCAACTGCCAGGTGCAGGTCCAAATATGCAACTTCATGACCCTCACCATTTTATGGGACAATCGCCAAGGACCAATATGCCCTTACGCAGTACTAGCGGCTACAAACAACATACCAACCAATAGGGTGGTCTAATGGCTCCTTGTTGGAGCAACCTTCCGATTATCAGAGCGACCATTTACTGCTTTTATCATAAACCAACAGCCTATCTACCGCAAAGGAACAACGCGTGGCTCCAAATAAACTTTTGCTGATCGACAGCAGAGACAATAGCAAATCGCTGAATATTCACTAAACATTTCATGTGAAATAAATGTACTTTACCAAATGTACAATCCTGCTCTTTACTTTTAAACCACAGTTTCATATTCCGAATTGTGGCGCACTGAGTTGTAAGCTGATCTAACACTCTCTGTACCGCAAAGGAACATCGCGTGTCTCAACATGAACTTTTGCGGATCGACAACAAAGACAAATGCAAGTTGCTGAATATTCTCTAAACATTTGATGTCAAATAAATGTACTTTACAACATTTACAATCTTGCTCTTTGCTTTTAAATCACAGTTTCATATTCCGAATTGTGGCGCGCTGTGTTGTGACATAATGTGTGTTGTCTTCCGGGTTCTGTGTAAAGTCGCTTAGTACTGGAGACGACGGGGCGCGTTTCATTACGCACCCTGTAACGTCACGGAGAGAGGCGGGGAATATGAATGCTTTGATAATATCAGGCTTAGGGGCGGGAGATATGATTTAGTGTCGCAAAAGCAAGTCAGCCAGGTCAATAGCGCCAGTCATAGGATTATCACATAATGTCGGTGCACACCAGCCGGATTTATCGTTTCTTTAGTGGACAAAAAGTCGGTTGACGCCCCTAGGAAATTGTACTATTAGCGGACAAAAGGAGTGCTCTTAAAACACTTTCACCCTGACAACGAACAATACAAACAACGTTCTCAGAACACCCCCATTTTGTGTAATTGCAACCATTTCGGGACACTGCGATTGTTCTTAGAACACATTCAACTAGACAGATTACAATACGGACAGCGTCCTGAGGACACCCCCCAGTTTGTGTATTTACGAACAATTAAGTACACTGCGAGTGTTCATAGCTCATTTTTACCTTCCTTGCGAACAAAAATGACACATACTCCGTTCTCTAAACACCCCACCATTTAGTTTATTTACAAAATGTCAGAACAGCCGTGTTCTCTGCGGACAAATCGAACGAAACAAAACGTCTAGCATATAAAAAAACAAAACATTGAACCTATCTCATACTCCCCCACCCTCCCCAAACACTCTTACACACCAACACACGGCACTAAATACAATTTTTTATTCACGTTTCACTGCGCTGTACGCGGTCGACTGCGAATACAAGATGGCGGGCGCCACAGAAAATCTGACGCGCTCCACGCCCCTCGCCGTCCAATCAGCGAACACGTTGCATGTCCGCGGACATGACGCAAGGCCATGGGCCAATCGGGGTGCTGTCCGCGGAGCGAACAGGGAAGTCCGTCCGCGAAGCGAACGCAGATATCACTAATTTTTTTGCCTTACATTTTGGTCTTTTTTTAAAAAACTACTGGACAGATTTACACCAAATTTACAAAAGCATGCTTTTGGGACCAGGCCGCCGCTCCTGCCGCAAATTTGGTGTAAATCCGTCCAGCGGTTCGGGCTGTAGCCGTGCACAAAGTTTTTTCCCATTCAGTCTATGGGAAAAAAAAAGTTTTGGGACCCCTCCATAACTTTGCCCCTCCTGGACGAATCCTCACCAAACTTTGCAAAAAAAATCAGAGTGACCCAACTACTTTTTTTGCAAAGTTTGGTGAGGATCCGTCCAGGGAGAGCGAAGTTATAAGCCACCCGAAGAGTGCTCTTCCTATGGAAACAGCAACTTAACCATAACAACATGGCCACTACCGTGGCCATGTAATATATATATATATATATATATATATATTACATGGCCATGGTAGTATTACATGGCCACAGTAGTTTGGTGAGGATTCGTCCAGGGGGGGCAAAGTTATAGGGGGGGTCCCAAAACTTTTTTTTTCCCATAGACATATTGGGAAAAAACTTTGCTCACGCCTACAGCCCAAACCGCTGGACGGATTTACACCAAATTAGCGGCAGGAGCGGCAGCTTGGTCCCGAAAGCGTGCTTTGCTTTATTTGGTGTAAATCCGTCCAGTAGTTTTTAAAAAAAATGACAAAAATGTAAGTGAAAAAAATTAGTGATATCTGTGTTCGCTTCGCGGACACACTTCCCTGTTCACTCCGCGGACAGGACGGTGATTGGGCAAGCAGCTTGTGTGATGTCCGCGGACATCTGATGTGCTCTCTCATTGGATGCGTGGAAGCGTGCAGTGCGTCTGGCTTCAGAGACGCCCGCCATCTTTGTTCCTCGCATGAGAGGCTTTGTATCCCGCCTGCACAGTAAGTCCCCCACCCCCGCTCATGCCCGTGTCTGTCTCCTGTTCCTCCCACCCCCCACTCATGCTAAGTGTCTTCCCTTTTCCTCCAGCCCCCCGCTCACGCCATCGGCACACAGTGGCCAGCGGAGGGCCGAGGAGCGGGATCTGACGCCTGCACACGAACGCCGTGTGTCTTTCTCCCTCCCGCCCACCGCCGGGTCATGTCCGTGTGTCTTTCTCCCTCCCGCCCAAACCCCGCTCATGCCCCGCTCGTGCCCGGCTCGTCTCTCCCAACCGCCCACCCCCCGCTCTTGCCCTGTGTGTCTCTCCGACCCCCGTGTGTCTCTACCACACACTGCTCATGTCCGTGTGTCTCTCCCCACCCGCCGTCCACCCCCCACTCATGTCCTGTGTGTCTCTCTCTCCTTCCCTCCACCCCCCACTCATGCCCCGTGTGTCTCCTCTCCCTCCCCCCCGCTCATGCCCCGTGTTTCTTTCCCCCTCCCGCCCACCCCTGCTCTTGCCCCATGTGTCTTTCCCCCTCCTGCCCACCCCCGCTCTTGCCCTGTGTGTCTTTCCCCCTCCCGCCCACCCCCGCTCTTGCCCCGTGTGTCTTTCCCCCTCCCGCCCATCCCCGCTCTTTCCCCCTCCCGCCCAGCCCCACTCTTTCCCCCTCCCGCACACCCCCGCTCTTGCCCCGTGTCTCTTTCCCCCCCGCCCACCCCCGCTCTTGCCCCGTGTTTCTTTCCCCCTCCCGCCCACCCCCGCAATTGCCCCGTGTCTCTTTCCCCCTCCCGCCCACCCTCGCTCTTGCCCCGTGTCTCTTTCCCCCTCCCGCCCACCCCCGCTCTTGCCCTGTGTCTTTCCCCCTGCCGCCCACCCCCGCTCTTGCCCCGCTCTTGCCCCGTGTCTATCACCATCCTGCCCACCCCCGCTCTTGCCCCGCACCCCCGCTCTTGCCCCGTGTCTTTCCCCTTCCCACCCACCCCCGCTCATGCCCCGCTCTTGGCCCGTGTCTTTCTCCCTCCCGGCCACCCCCGCTCTTGCCCCGTGTCTTTCAGCCTCCCGCCCACCCCCGCTCTTGCCCCGTGTGTCTTTCACCCTCCCGCCCACCCCCGCTCTTGCCCCGCACCCCCGCTCTTGCCCCGTGTCTTTCCCTCTCCCGCCCACCCCCGCTCTTGCCCCGTGTCTTTCCCCCTCCCGCCCACCCCCGCTCTTGCCCCGTGTGTCTTTCCCCCTCCAGCCCACCCCCGCTCTTGCCCACCCCCGCTCTTGCCCCGTGTGTCTTTCCCCCTCCCGACCACCCCCGCTCTTGCCAAGTGTCCCTTTCCCCCTCCCGCCCACCCCCGCTCTTGCCCCGTGTCTCTTTCCCCCTCCTGCCCACCCCTGCAATTGCCCCATGTCTCTTTCCCCCTCCCGCCCACCCCCGCTCTTGCCCCGTGTCTCTTTCCCCCTCCCACCCACCCCCGCTCTTGACCCTTTCTTGCCCCGTGTCTTTCTCCCTCCTGCCCACCCCCGCTCTTGCCCCGCGTGTCTATCACCCTCCCACCCACCCCCGCTCTTGCCCCGCACCCCCGCTCTTGCCCCGTGTCTTTCCCCCTCCCGCCCACCCCCGCTCTTGCCCCGCTCTTGCCCCGTGTCTTTCACCCTCCCGCCCACCCCCGCTCTTGCCCCGTGTGTCTTTCGCCCTCCCGCCCACCCCCGCTCTTGCCCCGTGTGTCATTCGCCCTCCCGCCCAGCCCCGCTCTTGCCCAGTGTGTCTTTCGCCCTCCCGCCAAACCCCGCTCTTGCCCCGCGTGTCTTTCGCCCTCCTGCCTACCCCCGCTCTTGCCCCGCATGTCTTTCACTCTCCCGCCCACCCCCGATCTTGCTCCGCGTGTCTTTCAGACACCCGCCCACCCCCGCTCTTGCCCCGCGTGTCTATCACCCTCCCGCCCACCCCCGCTCTTGCTCCGCACCCCTGCTCTTGCCCCGTGTCTTTCCCCCTCCCGCCCACCCCCGCTCTTGCCCTGCACCCCTGCTCTTGCCCTGTGTCTTTCCCACTCCTGCCCTCCCCCACTCTTGCCCCGTGTCTTTCCCCCTCCCTCCCACCCCCGCTCTTGCCCCGCGTCTTTCCCCTCCCTCCCACCCCCGCTCTTGCCCCGCACCCCGCTCTTGCCCCGTGTCTCTTTCACCCTCCCGCCCACCCCCGCTCTTTCCCCGCACCACCGCTCTTGCCCCTTGTCTCTTTCCCCCACCCACCCACCCCCGCTCTTGCCCCGTGTCTCTTTCCCCCTCCCGCCCACCCCCGCTCTTGCCCACCCCCACTCTTGCCCTGTGTTTTTCCCCCTCCCGTCCACCCCCGCTCTTGCCCCGTGTTTTTTCCCCCTCCCGCCCACCCCCGCTCTTGCCCCGTGTTTTTCCCCCTCCCGCCCACCCCCGCTCTTGCCCCGTGTTTTTCCCCCTCCCGCCCACCCCCGCTCTTGCCCCGTGTTTTTCCCCCTCCCGCCACCCCCGCTCTTGCCCCGTGTGTTTGCCCCTCCCTCCCACCCCCGCTCTTGCCCTGTGTGTCTCTCCCCACCTGCAGCCCACCCCCACTCATGTCCCGTGTGTCTCTCTCCCTCCCCCCCACCCCCGCTCATGCCCCGTGTGTCTCTCTCCCTCCCCCCAACCCCGCTCATGCCCCGTGTGTCTCTCTCCCCCTCCCGCCCACCCCACGCTCATGCCCCGCGTGTCTCTCCCCTTCCCCCACCCCCGCTCATGCCCCGTGTGTCTTTAGCCCTCCCGCCCACCCCCGCTCTTGCCCCGTGTCTCTTTCCCCCTCACGCTCACCCCCGCTCTTGCCCCGTGTGTCTTTCCCCCTCCCGCCTACCCCCACTCTTGCCCCGTGTGTCTTTCCCCCTCCCCCCCACCCCGCTCTTGCCCACCCCCGCTCTTGTCCCGTGTGTCTTTGCCCCTCCCGCCCACCCCCGCTCTTCCCCCCGCCCACCCCCGCTCTTGCCCTGTGTCACTTCCCCCTCCCACCCACCCCTGCAATTGCCCCGTGTCTCTTTCCCCCTCCCGCCCACCCCCGCTCTTGCCCCGTGTCTCTTTCCCCCTCCCGCCCACCCCCGCTCTTGCCCTGTGTCTCTTTCCCCTCCCGCCCACCCCCGCTCTTGCCATGTGTCTTTCCCCATGCCGCCCACCCCCGCTCTTGCCCCGCGTGTCTATCACCCTCCCGCCCACCCCCGCTCTTGCCCCACACCCCCGCTCTTGCCCCGCTCTTGCCCCGTGTCTATCTCCCTCCTGCCCATCCCCGCTCTTGCCCTGTGTGTCTATCACCCTCCAGCCCACCCCCGCTCTTGCCCCGCACCCCCGCTCTTGCCCCGTGTCTTTCGCCCTCCCGCCCACCCCCGCCCTTGACCCGTGTCTTTCTCCCTCCAACCCACCCCCGCTCTTGCCCCATGTCTTTCACCCTCCCGCCCACCCCCGCTCTTGCCCCGTGTGTCTTTCGCCCTCCCGCCCACCCCCGCTCTTGCCCCGTGTTTTTCCCCCTCCCGCCACCCCCGCTCTTGCCCCGTGTTTTTCCCCCTCCCGCCCACCCCCGCTCTTGCCCCGTGTTTTTCCCCCTCCCGCCCACCCCCGCTCTTGCCCCGTGTTTTTCCCCCTCCCGCCACCCCCGCTCTTGCCCCGTGTGTTTGCCCCTCCCTCCCACCCCCGCTCTTGCCCTGTGTGTCTCTCCCCACCTGCAGCCCACCCCCACTCATGTCCCGTGTGTCTCTCTCCCTCCCCCCCACCCCCGCTCATGCCCCGTGTGTCTCTCTCCCTCCCCCCAACCCCGCTCATGCCCCGTGTGTCTCTCTCCCCCTCCCGCCCACCCCACGCTCATGCCCCGCGTGTCTCTCCCCTTCCCCCACCCCCGCTCATGCCCCGTGTGTCTTTAGCCCTCCCGCCCACCCCCGCTCTTGCCCCGTGTCTCTTTCCCCCTCACGCTCACCCCCGCTCTTGCCCCGTGTGTCTTTCCCCCTCCCGCCTACCCCCACTCTTGCCCCGTGTGTCTTTCCCCCTCCCCCCCACCCCGCTCTTGCCCACCCCCGCTCTTGTCCCGTGTGTCTTTGCCCCTCCCGCCCACCCCCGCTCTTCCCCCCGCCCACCCCCGCTCTTGCCCTGTGTCACTTCCCCCTCCCACCCACCCCTGCAATTGCCCCGTGTCTCTTTCCCCCTCCCGCCCACCCCCGCTCTTGCCCCGTGTCTCTTTCCCCCTCCCGCCCACCCCCGCTCTTGCCCTGTGTCTCTTTCCCCTCCCGCCCACCCCCGCTCTTGCCATGTGTCTTTCCCCATGCCGCCCACCCCCGCTCTTGCCCCGCGTGTCTATCACCCTCCCGCCCACCCCCGCTCTTGCCCCACACCCCCGCTCTTGCCCCGCTCTTGCCCCGTGTCTATCTCCCTCCTGCCCATCCCCGCTCTTGCCCTGTGTGTCTATCACCCTCCAGCCCACCCCCGCTCTTGCCCCGCACCCCCGCTCTTGCCCCGTGTCTTTCGCCCTCCCGCCCACCCCCGCCCTTGACCCGTGTCTTTCTCCCTCCAACCCACCCCCGCTCTTGCCCCATGTCTTTCACCCTCCCGCCCACCCCCGCTCTTGCCCCGTGTGTCTTTCGCCCTCCTACCCACCCCCGCTCTTGCCCCGCGTGTCTTTCTCCCTCCCACCCACCCCCGCTCTTGCCCCGCGTGTCTTTCACCCTCCTGCCCACCCCCGCTCTTGCCCTGCGTGTCTATCACCCTCCCGCCCACCCCCGCTCTTGTCCCAGACCCCCGCTCTTGCCCTGTGTCTTTCCCCCTCCCGCCCACCCCCGCTCTTGCCCCGTGTCTCTTTCCCCCTCCTGCCCACCCCTGCAATTGCCCCATGTCTCTTTCCCCCTCCCGCCCACCCCCGCTCTTGCCCCGTGTCTCTTTCCCCCTCCCACCCACCCCCGCTCTTGACCCTTTCTTGCCCCGTGTCTTTCTCCCTCCTGCCCACCCCCGCTCTTGCCCCGCGTGTCTATCACCCTCCCACCCACCCCCGCTCTTGCCCCGCACCCCCGCTCTTGCCCCGTGTCTTTCCCCCTCCCGCCCACCCCCGCTCTTGCCCCGCTCTTGCCCCGTGTCTTTCACCCTCCCGCCCACCCCCGCTCTTGCCCCGTGTGTCTTTCGCCCTCCCGCCCACCCCCGCTCTTGCCCCGTGTGTCATTCGCCCTCCCGCCCAGCCCCGCTCTTGCCCAGTGTGTCTTTCGCCCTCCCGCCAAACCCCGCTCTTGCCCCGCGTGTCTTTCGCCCTCCTGCCTACCCCCGCTCTTGCCCCGCATGTCTTTCACTCTCCCGCCCACCCCCGATCTTGCTCCGCGTGTCTTTCAGACACCCGCCCACCCCCGCTCTTGCCCCGCGTGTCTATCACCCTCCCGCCCACCCCCGCTCTTGCTCCGCACCCCTGCTCTTGCCCCGTGTCTTTCCCCCTCCCGCCCACCCCCGCTCTTGCCCTGCACCCCTGCTCTTGCCCTGTGTCTTTCCCACTCCTGCCCTCCCCCACTCTTGCCCCGTGTCTTTCCCCCTCCCTCCCACCCCCGCTCTTGCCCCGCGTCTTTCCCCTCCCTCCCACCCCCGCTCTTGCCCCGCACCCCGCTCTTGCCCCGTGTCTCTTTCACCCTCCCGCCCACCCCCGCTCTTTCCCCGCACCACCGCTCTTGCCCCTTGTCTCTTTCCCCCACCCACCCACCCCCGCTCTTGCCCCGTGTCTCTTTCCCCCTCCCGCCCACCCCCGCTCTTGCCCACCCCCACTCTTGCCCTGTGTTTTTCCCCCTCCCGTCCACCCCCGCTCTTGCCCCGTGTTTTTTCCCCCTCCCGCCCACCCCCGCTCTTGCCCCGTGTTTTTCCCCCTCCCGCCCACCCCCGCTCTTGCCCCGTGTTTTTCCCCCTCCCGCCCACCCCCGCTCTTGCCCCGTGTTTTTCCCCCTCCCGCCACCCCCGCTCTTGCCCCGTGTGTTTGCCCCTCCCTCCCACCCCCGCTCTTGCCCTGTGTGTCTCTCCCCACCTGCAGCCCACCCCCACTCATGTCCCGTGTGTCTCTCTCCCTCCCCCCCACCCCCGCTCATGCCCCGTGTGTCTCTCTCCCTCCCCCCAACCCCGCTCATGCCCCGTGTGTCTCTCTCCCCCTCCCGCCCACCCCACGCTCATGCCCCGCGTGTCTCTCCCCTTCCCCCACCCCCGCTCATGCCCCGTGTGTCTTTAGCCCTCCCGCCCACCCCCGCTCTTGCCCCGTGTCTCTTTCCCCCTCACGCTCACCCCCGCTCTTGCCCCGTGTGTCTTTCCCCCTCCCGCCTACCCCCACTCTTGCCCCGTGTGTCTTTCCCCCTCCCCCCCACCCCGCTCTTGCCCACCCCCGCTCTTGTCCCGTGTGTCTTTGCCCCTCCCGCCCACCCCCGCTCTTCCCCCCGCCCACCCCCGCTCTTGCCCTGTGTCACTTCCCCCTCCCACCCACCCCTGCAATTGCCCCGTGTCTCTTTCCCCCTCCCGCCCACCCCCGCTCTTGCCCCGTGTCTCTTTCCCCCTCCCGCCCACCCCCGCTCTTGCCCTGTGTCTCTTTCCCCTCCCGCCCACCCCCGCTCTTGCCATGTGTCTTTCCCCATGCCGCCCACCCCCGCTCTTGCCCCGCGTGTCTATCACCCTCCCGCCCACCCCCGCTCTTGCCCCACACCCCCGCTCTTGCCCCGCTCTTGCCCCGTGTCTATCTCCCTCCTGCCCATCCCCGCTCTTGCCCTGTGTGTCTATCACCCTCCAGCCCACCCCCGCTCTTGCCCCGCACCCCCGCTCTTGCCCCGTGTCTTTCGCCCTCCCGCCCACCCCCGCCCTTGACCCGTGTCTTTCTCCCTCCAACCCACCCCCGCTCTTGCCCCATGTCTTTCACCCTCCCGCCCACCCCCGCTCTTGCCCCGTGTGTCTTTCGCCCTCCCGCCCACCCCCGCTCTTGCCCCGTGTTTTTCCCCCTCCCGCCACCCCCGCTCTTGCCCCGTGTTTTTCCCCCTCCCGCCCACCCCCGCTCTTGCCCCGTGTTTTTCCCCCTCCCGCCCACCCCCGCTCTTGCCCCGTGTTTTTCCCCCTCCCGCCACCCCCGCTCTTGCCCCGTGTGTTTGCCCCTCCCTCCCACCCCCGCTCTTGCCCTGTGTGTCTCTCCCCACCTGCAGCCCACCCCCACTCATGTCCCGTGTGTCTCTCTCCCTCCCCCCCACCCCCGCTCATGCCCCGTGTGTCTCTCTCCCTCCCCCCAACCCCGCTCATGCCCCGTGTGTCTCTCTCCCCCTCCCGCCCACCCCACGCTCATGCCCCGCGTGTCTCTCCCCTTCCCCCACCCCCGCTCATGCCCCGTGTGTCTTTAGCCCTCCCGCCCACCCCCGCTCTTGCCCCGTGTCTCTTTCCCCCTCACGCTCACCCCCGCTCTTGCCCCGTGTGTCTTTCCCCCTCCCGCCTACCCCCACTCTTGCCCCGTGTGTCTTTCCCCCTCCCCCCCACCCCGCTCTTGCCCACCCCCGCTCTTGTCCCGTGTGTCTTTGCCCCTCCCGCCCACCCCCGCTCTTCCCCCCGCCCACCCCCGCTCTTGCCCTGTGTCACTTCCCCCTCCCACCCACCCCTGCAATTGCCCCGTGTCTCTTTCCCCCTCCCGCCCACCCCCGCTCTTGCCCCGTGTCTCTTTCCCCCTCCCGCCCACCCCCGCTCTTGCCCTGTGTCTCTTTCCCCTCCCGCCCACCCCCGCTCTTGCCATGTGTCTTTCCCCATGCCGCCCACCCCCGCTCTTGCCCCGCGTGTCTATCACCCTCCCGCCCACCCCCGCTCTTGCCCCACACCCCCGCTCTTGCCCCGCTCTTGCCCCGTGTCTATCTCCCTCCTGCCCATCCCCGCTCTTGCCCTGTGTGTCTATCACCCTCCAGCCCACCCCCGCTCTTGCCCCGCACCCCCGCTCTTGCCCCGTGTCTTTCGCCCTCCCGCCCACCCCCGCCCTTGACCCGTGTCTTTCTCCCTCCAACCCACCCCCGCTCTTGCCCCATGTCTTTCACCCTCCCGCCCACCCCCGCTCTTGCCCCGTGTGTCTTTCGCCCTCCTACCCACCCCCGCTCTTGCCCCGCGTGTCTTTCTCCCTCCCACCCACCCCCGCTCTTGCCCCGCGTGTCTTTCACCCTCCTGCCCACCCCCGCTCTTGCCCTGCGTGTCTATCACCCTCCCGCCCACCCCCGCTCTTGTCCCAGACCCCCGCTCTTGCCCTGTGTCTTTCCCCCTCCCGCCCACCCCCGCTCTTGCCCCGTGTCTTTCCCCCTCCCGCCCACCCCCGCTCTTGCCCCGCGTGTCTATCACCCTCCCGCCCACTCTGCTCTTGCCCCGCACACCTGCTCTTGCCCTGTGTCTCTGTCCCCCTCCCGTCCACCCCCGCTCTCGCCCCGTGTCTCTTTCCCCCGACCGCCCACCCCCGCTCTTGCCCCCTCCCGCCCACCCCCACTCTTGCCCATGTCTTTCCCCGTCCCGCCCACCCCCGCTCTTGCCCCGTGTTTCTTTCCCCCTCCCGCCCACCCCCGCAATTGCCCCGTGTCTCTTTCCCCCTCCCGCCCACCCTCGCTCTTGCCCCGTGTCTCTTTCCCCCTCCCGCCCACCCCCGCTCTTGCCCTGTGTCTTTCCCCCTGCCGCCCACCCCCGCTCCTGCCCCGCTCTTGCCCCGTGTCTATCACCATCCTGCCCACCCCCGCTCTTGCCCCGCACCCCCGCTCTTGCCCCGTGTCTTTCCCCTTCCCACCCACCCCCGCTCATGCCCCGCTCTTGGCCCGTGTCTTTCTCCCTCCCGGCCACCCCCGCTCTTGCCCCGTGTCTTTCAGCCTCCCGCCCACCCCCGCTCTTGCCCCGTGTGTCTTTCACCCTCCCGCCCACCCCCGCTCTTGCCCCGCGTGTCTTTCGCCCTCCCGCCCACCCCCGCTCTTGCCCCACGTGTCTTTCACCCTCCCGCCCACCCCCGCTCTTGCCCTGTGTGTCTATCACCCTCCCGCCCACCCCCGCTCTTTCCCCGCACCCCCGCTCTTGCCCCGTGTCTTTCCCTCTCCCGCCCACCCCCGCTCTTGCCCCGTGTCTTTCCCCCTCCCGCCCACCCCCGCTCTTGCCCCGTGTGTCTTTCCCCCTCCAGCCCACCCCCGCTCTTGCCCACCCCCGCTCTTGCCCCGTGTGTCTTTCCCCCTCCCGACCACCCCCGCTCTTGCCAAGTGTCCCTTTCCCCCTCCCGGCCACCCCCGCTCTTGCCCCGTGTCTCTTTCCCCCTCCCGCCCACCCCTGCAATTGCCCCATGTCTCTTTCCCCCTCCCGCCCACCCCCGCTCTTGCCCCGTGTCTCTTTCCCCCTCCCACCCACCCCCGCTCTTGACCCTTTCTTGCCCCGTGTCTTTCTCTCTCCTGCCCACCCCCGCTCTTGCCCCGCGTGTCTATCACCCTCCCACCCACCCCCGCTCTTGCCCCGCACCCCCGCTCTTGCCCCGTGTCTTTCCCCCTCCCGCCCACCCCCGCTCTTGCCCCGCTCTTGCCCCGTGTATTTCACCCTCCCGCCCACCCCCGCTCTTGCCCCGTGTGTCTTTCGCCCTCCCGCCCACCCCCGCTCTTGCCCCGTGTGTCATTCGCCCTCCCGCCCAGCCCCGCTCTTGCCCAGTGTGTCTTTCGCCCTCCCGCCAAACCCCGCTCTTGCCCCGCGTGTCTTTCGCCCTCCTGCCTACCCCCGCTCTTGCCCCGCATGTCTTTCACTCTCCCGCCCACCCCCGATCTTGCTCCGCGTGTCTTTCAGACACCCGCCCACCCCCGCTCTTGCCCCGTGTGTCTATCACCCTCCCGCCCACCCCCGCTCTTGCTCCGCACCCCTGCTCTTGCCCCGTGTCTTTCCCCCTCCCGCCCACCCCCGCTCTTGCCCTGCACCCCTGCTCTTGCCCCGTGTCTTTCCCACTCCTGCCCTCCCCCGCTCTTGCCCCGTGTCTTTCCCCCTCCCTCCCACCCCCGCGTCTTTCCCCTCCCTCCCACCCCCGCTCTTGCCCCGCACCCCGCTCTTGCCCCGTGTCTCTTTCACCCTCCCGCCCACCCCCGCTCTTTCCCCCCACCCCCCGCTCATACCCCGTGTCTCCCTCATGTTCCTCCCCACCCGCTGCTCATGCCCCGTGTCTCACTCGTGTTCCCCCACCACCGCTCATGCCCTGTGTTTCCTTCCTTTTCCCCCCCACCCCCTGCTCATGCCCCGTTTGTACCCTGTTCCCTCTCACCCCCCGCTCATGCCCATGGGTCTCCCCGTGTCCCCCCAACCCCGCTCATGCGCCGTTGTGTTCTTTATACACCCCGCCTTCCCTTTCCATGGTGTCCATCTTGGTAAAAGATTTTCCTTCCTACACCGAGACGCCGCAGGCGTCCCGGCGTAGGAAGGAAAATATTTTTGTTTTTTTTACCTCCCGGCATTCCCACTTTGAGGACATAAGATGTTAGTGGTCTTCATATATTGAAAAGGATGTTATGGTCACGTTGTACTAATAAAAACCTTTAAAATGTAGTAAAAAAAAAAATGTTACAGGGACGTTATGGTTAAGTTGCACTAATAAAAACCTATGAAATTCAATGAAAAAACTTTCTTAAAGGGACGTTATGGTTAAGTTGCGCTACTAAAAACCTATGAAATTCAGTGAAAAAACTTTGTTAAAGGGACGTTATGGTAAAGTTGCGCTACTAAAAACCTATGAAATTCAGTGAAAATCATCATCAGTGATGTCATCAATGACATTTGTGATGTCATCTTTGATGTCCTGGGTGTTAGTCTTAGCAGTGCACGGTGGTGGCGCGAGTTACGGTTGCTTAGCTTACCATAACTGGCAAAGTTCAAGGGTTTTTCGGTTTTACTTGGAACATAACGTTCCTTTGACAAAGTTTTTTCACTGAATTTCATAGGTTTTTAGTAGAGCAACTTTACCATAACGTCCCTTTAACAAAGTTTTTTCACTGAATTTCATAGGTTTTTAGTAGCGCAACTTAACAATAACGTCCCTTTAAGAAAGTTTTTTCATTGAATATATATATATATATATATATATTACATGGCCACGGTAGTGGCCATGTAGTTATGGTTAAGTTGCTGTTTCCATAGGAAGAGCACTTTTTGGGTGGCTTATAACTTCACTCTCCCTGGACGATCCTCACCAAACTTTGCAAAAAAAAGTATTTGGGTCACTCTGAATTTTTCTGCAAAGTTTGGTGAGGATTCGTCCATGGGGGCAAAGTTATAGGGGGGGTCCCCAAAACTTTTTTTTTCCCATAGACATAATGGGAAAAAACTTTGCTCACGCCTACAGCCCAAACCGCTGGACGGATTTACACCAAATTAGCGGCAGGAGCGGCGGCTTGGTCCCAAAAGCGTGCTTTGCTTTATTTGGTGTAAATCCGTCCAGTAGTTTTTAATAAAATGACAAAAATGTAAGTTGAAAAAATTAGTGATATCTGTGTTCGCTTCGCGGACACACTTCCCTGTTCGCTCCGCGGACAGGACAGTGATTGGGCAAGCAGCTTGCGTGAAAGCGTGCAGTTCGTCTGGCTTCAGAGACGCCCGCCATCTTTGTTCCTCGCTGAGAGGCTTTGTATCCCGCCTGCACAGTAAGTCCCCCACCCCCGCTCATGCCCGTGTCTGTCTCCTGTTCCTCCCACCCCCCGCTCATGTCCGTGTGTCTTTCTCCCTCCCGCCCACAGCCGGCTCATGTCCGTGTGTCTTTCCCATCCCGCCCACCGCCAGCTCATGTCCGTGTGTCTTTCTCACTCCCGCCAACCCCCGCTCATGTCCGTGTGTCTTTCTCCCTCCCGCCCACCACCCGCTCATGCCCCGCTCGTGCCCCGCTCGTCTCTCCCAACCGCCCACCCCCCGCTCTTGCCCCGTGTGTCTCTCCCACCCCTGTGTGTCTCTACCACCCGCTGCTCATGTCCGTGTGTTCTCCCCACCCGCTGCCCGCTCCTGTCCGTGTGTCTCTCCCCACCCCGCCGTCCACCCCCCGCTCATGTCTGTATGTCTCTCACCACCTGCCGCCCACCCCCGCTCATGTCCGTGTGTCTCTCCCCACCCCCTCTCATGTCCGTGTGTCTCTCCCCACCCGCCGCCCACCCCCCGCTCCTGCCCCGTGTGTCTCTCCCCCTCCTGCCCACCCCCCGCTCATGCCCCATGTGTCTCTCTCTCCTTCCCCCCACCCCCCACTCATGCCTCGTGTGTGTCTCCCCCTCCCGCCCACCCCCGCTCATGTCTGTGTGTCTCTCCCACCCACCGCCCACCCCCCGCTCATGCCCCGTGTGTCTCTCCCCCTCCCGCCCACCCCCCGCTCATGCCCCAAGTGTCTCTCTCTCCTTCCCCCAACCCCCCACCCATGCCCCGTGTGTCTCTCCCCCTCCCGCCCACCCCCCGCTCATGCCTCGTGTGTCTCTCCCCCTCCCGCCCACCCCCCGCTCATGCCCCGCGTGTCTCTCCCCTTCCCCCACCCCCCGCTCTTGCCTCGTGTGTCTGTCTCCCTACCCCCCACCCCCGCTCTTTCCCCGTGTGTCTGTCTCCCTCCCCCCCACCCCCGCTCCTGCCCCGTGTGTCTCTCCCCTCCCGCCCACCCCCCGCTCATGCCCCAAGTGTCTCTCTCTCTCCTTCCCCCAACCCCCCACCCATGCCCCGTGTGTCTCTCCCCCTCCCGCCCACCCCCCGCTCATGCCCCGTGTGTCTTCTCCCCCTCCCGCCCACCCCCGCTCATGCCCCGCATGTCTCTCCCCTTCCCCCACCCCCCGCTCTTGCCTCGTGTGTCTGTCTCCCTCCCCCCACCCTCGCTCTTGCCCCGTGTGTCTGTCTCCCTCCCCCCACCCCCGCTCTTGCCCCGTGTGTCTTTCCCCCTCCCACCCACCCCCGCTCTTGCCCCGTGTGTCTTTCCCCCTCCCGCACACCCCCGCTCTTGCCCCCTCCCCGCCCACCCCCGCTCTTGCCCCGTGTGTCTTTCCCCCTCCTGCACACCCCCGCTCTTGCCCCGTGTGTCTTTCCACCTCCCGCCCACCCCCGCTCTTGCCCCCTCCCGTCCAACCCCGCTATTGTCCCTTGTCTCTTTCCCCCTCCTGCCCACCCCCGCTCGTGCCCCGTGTCTCTTTCCCCCTCCCGCCCACCCCCGCTCTTGCCCCGTGTCTCTTTCCCCCGCCCACCCCCGCTCTTGCCCCACTCTTGCCCCCTCCCGCCCACCCCCGCTCTTGCCCCGCTCTTTCCCCGTGTCTCTTCCCCCTCCCGCCCGCCCCCGCTCTTGACCCGTGTCTCTTTCCCCCTCCCGCCCACCCCCGCCTCTTGCCCTGTGTCTTTCTCCCTCCCGCCCACCCCTGCTATTGCCCGTGTCTTTCTCCTCCCGCCCACCCCCGCTCTTGCCCCGTGTCTTTCTCCCTCCCGCTCTTGCCCCGCGTGTCTTTCACCCTCCCGCCCACCCCCGCTCTTGCCCCACGTGTCTTTCACCCTCCCGCTCTTGCCCCGCGTGTCTATCACCCTCCCGCCCACCCCCGCTCTTGCCCCGCACCCCCGCTCTTGCCCCGTGTCTTTTTCCCTCCCGCCCACCCCCGCTCTTGCCCCGTGTGTCTTTCACCCTCCCGCCCACCCCGCTCATGCCCCGTGTGTCTTTCATCCTCCCGCCCACCCCCGCTCATGCCCCGTGTGTCTTTCGACCTCCTGCCCACCCCCCGCTCATGCCCCGTGTGTCTTTCACCCTCCAGCCCACCCCCCGCTCATGCCCCGTGTGTCTTTCACCCTCTCGCCCACCACCCGCTCATGCCCCGTGTGTCTTTCACCCTCCCGCCCACCCCCCGCTCATGCCCTGTGTGTCTTTCACCCTCCCGCCCACCCCCCGCTCATGGCTCGTGTGTCTTTCACCCTCCCGTCCACCCCCCCGCTCATGGCCCCGTGTGTCTCTCTCCCTCCTGCCCACCCCCCGCTCATGCCCCGTGTGTCTCTCTCCCTCCCCACCCACCCCGCCCACGCCCGGTGTGTCTCTCTCCCCTTCCCCCACCCCCCGTTCATGCCCCGTGTCTGTCTTCTGTTCCCCCCGCTCATGCCAAGTGTCTGTCTTCTGTTCTCTCCACACCCCGCTCATGCCCCATGTCTGTGTCCTGTTCCCCCCACCCCTCGCTCATGCCCCGTGTCTATCTCCTGTGCCCCCACCCCTCCCGCTCATGCCCCGTGTCTGTCTCCTGTTGCCCGCCACCGCCCCACTCATGCCCCGTGTCTGTTCTCCCCACCCCCCGCTCATGCCCGTGTCTGTTGTTCCCCCCACCCCCCGCTCATGCCCCGTGTCTGTCTCCTGTTCCCCCACCCCTCGCTCATGCCTCGTGTCTGTCTCCTGTTCCCCCCACCCCGCTCATGCCCCGTGTCTGTCTCCTGTTGCCCTCACCCCCAGCTCATGCCCCGTGTCTCTCCTGTTGCCCCCACCCCCCGCTCATGCCCCGTGTCTGTCTCCTGTTGCCCCCCACCCCCTGCTCATGCCCCGTGTCTGTCTCCTGTTGCCCCCCACCCCCGCTGATGCCCCGTGTCTGACTCCTGTTGCCCCCCACCCCCGCTCCTGCTCCGTGTCTGTCTCTGTTGTTCCCCCCACCCCCCGCTCATGCCCCGTGTCTGTCTCCTGTTCCCCCCACCCCCCACTCATGCCCATGTCTCTCTCCTGTTGCCCCCCACCCCCCGCTCATGCCCCGTGTCTGTCTCCTGTACCCCCCACCCCCCGCTCATGCCCCGTAACTGTCTCCTGTTCCCCTATCCCCCGCTCATGCCCGTGTCTGTCTCCTGTTCTCCCCACCCCCGCGCTCATGCCCCTTGTCTGTCTCCTGTTCCCCCCACCCCCCGCTCATGTCCCGTGTCTCTCTACTGTTGCGGCCCACCGCCCGCTCATCCCCTGTGTCTTTCTCCTGTTGCCCCCCACCCCCCGCTCATGCCCTGTGTCTGTCTCCTGTTCCCCCCACCGCCCGCTCATGCCCTGTGTCTGTCTCCTGTTGCACCCCCGCTCATGCCCCGTGTCTGTCTCCGGTTCCCCGCACCCGCTCATGTCCTGTGTCTCTCTCCTGTTGCCCCCCACCCCCCGCACATGCCCTGTGTCTGTCTCCTGTTGCCCCCCACCCCCCTCTCATGCCATGTGTCTGTCTCCTGTTCTCCCCACCCCCCGCTCATGCTCCGTGTCTGTCTCCTGTTCCACCCACCCCCCTGCTCATGCCCCGTGTCTGTCTCCTGTTGCCCTCACCCCCCGCTCCTGCCCCGTGTCTGTCTCCTGTTGCCCCCCACCCCCCGCTCCTGCCCTGTGTCTCTCTCCTGTTGCCCCCCAGCCCCCGCTCATGCTCGTGTCTGTCTCCTGTACCCCCCCACCCCCCGCTCATGCCCCATGTCTGTCTCCTGTTGCCCCCCTGCTCATGCCCGTGTCTGTCTCCTGTCCCCCCACCCGCTCATGTCCTGTGTCTCTCTCCTGTTGCCCCCCCACCCCCGCTCATTCCCCGTGTCTGTCTCCTGTAGCCCCACATTCCCCGCTCATGCCCTGTGTCTCTCTTCTGTTGCCCCGCACCCCCTGTTCATGCCCCGTGTCTGTCTCCTGTACGCCCCCTACCCCCTGCTCATGCCCCGTGTCTGTCTCCTGTACCCCCCATCCCCTGCTCATACCCCGTGTCTGTCTCCTGTACCCCCCACCCTCCGCTCATGCCTGTGTCTCTCTCCTGTAACCCCCACCCCCCGCTCATGCCCCGTGTCTGTCTCCTGTTCGCCCCACCCCCCGCTCATGCCCCGTGTCTGTCTCCTGTACCCCCCACAACGCGCTCATGCCCGTGTCTCTCTCCTGTTGCCCCCCACACCCCCGCTCATGCCCCGTGTCTGTCTCCTGTTGCCCCCCACCCCCTCTCATGCCCCGTGTCTGTCTCCTGTTCTCCCCACCCCCCGCTCATGCTCCGTGTCTGTCTCCTGTTCCCCCCCACCCCCTGCTCATGCCCCGTGTCTGTCTCCTGTTGCCCTCACCCCCGCTCCTGTCCCTTGTTTGTCTCCTGTTGACCCCACCCCCCGCTCCTGCCCTGTGTCTCCTCCTGTTGCCCCCCGCTCATGCCCCGTGTCTGTCTCTTTTTGTTCCCCCACCCCCCGCTCATGCCCTGTGTCTGTCTCCTATTCCCCCAACCACCCGCTCATGCCCCATGTCTGTCTCCTGTTGCCCCCCTGCTCATGCCCCGTGTCTGTCTCCTGTTCCCCCACCCGCTCATGCCCCGTGTCTCTCTCCTGTTGCCCCCCATCCCCTGCTCATGCCCCCGTGTCTGTCTCCTGTACCCCCCACCCCCTGCTCATGCCCTGTGTCTCTCTTCTGTTTCTCCCCACCCCCTGCTCATGCCCCTGTGTCTGTCTCCTGTACGCCCCCACCCCCTGCTCATGCCCCGTGTCTGTCTCCTCTACCCCCCCACCCCCTGCTCATGCCCCGTGTCTGTCTCCTCCCGCCCACCCTCGCTCTTGCCCCGTGTCTTTCTCCCTCCCGCCCACCCCCGCTCTTGCCCCGTGTCTTTCTCCCTCCCGCCCACACCCGCTCTTGCCCTGTGTCTTTCTCCCTCCCGCTCACCCCCGCTCTTGCCCCGTGTCTTTCTCCCTCCCGCCCACCCCCGCTCTTGCCCTGTGTCTTTCCCCCTCCCTCCCACCCCCGCTCTTGCCCCGTGTCTTTCCCCCTCCCTCCCTCCCCCGCTCATGCCCCGTGTATTTCTCCCTCCCGCCCACCCCCGCTCTTGCCCCGTGTCTCTTTCCCCCTCCCGCCCACCCCCGCTCTTGCCCCGTAGCTCTTTCCCCTCCCGCCCACCCCCGCTCATGCCCCGTGTCTTTCTCCCTCCCGCCCACCCCCGCTCTTGCCCCGTGTCTTTCTCCCTCCCACCCACCCCCGCTCTTGCCCTGTGTCTATCTCCCCTCCCGCCCACCCCCGCTCTTGCCCCGTGTCTTTCTCCCTCCCGCCCACCCCCGCTCTTGCCCCGTGTCTTTCCCCCTCCCTCCCACCCCCGCTCTTGCCCGGTGTCTTTTCCCCCTCGCTCTCTCCCCCGCTCATGCCCCGTGTCTTTCTCCCTCCCGCCCACCCCCAGCTCATGCCCCGTGTCTTTCTCCCTCCCGCCCACCCCCGCTCATGCCCCGTGTGTCTCTCTCCCTCCCGCCCAACCCCCGCTCATGCCCCGTGTGTCTCTCTCCCTCCCGCCCACACCCCTGTTCTCTCCACACCCCGCTCATGCCCCGTGGCTGTCTCCTGTTGCCCCCCACCCCTCCCGCTCATGCCCCGTGTCACTCTCTTGTTGCCCCGCACCCCCCGCTCATGCTCCGTGTCTGTCTCCTGTTCCCCCCACCCCCTGCTCATGCCTCGTGTCTGTCTCCTGTTGCCCTCACCCCCCGCTCCTGCCCCGTGTCTGTCTCCTGTTGCTCCCCACCCCCCGCTCCTGCCCTGTGTCTGTCTCCCGTTGCCCCCCACCCCCCACTCATGCCCCGTGTCTGTCTCCTGTTGCCCCCCACCCCCCGCTCATGCCCTGTGTCTGTCTCCTATTCCCCCCACCACCCGCTCATGCCCCATGTCTGTCTCCTGTTGCCCCCCCTGCTCATGCCCCGTGTCTGTCTCCTGTTCCCCCACCCGCTCATGCCCCGTGTCTCTCTCCTGTTGCCCCCCATCCCCCGCTCATGCCCCGTGTCTGTCTCCTGTACCCCCCCGCCCCCTGCTCATGCCCTGTGTCTCTCTTCTGTTTCTCCCCACCCCCTGCTCATGCCCTGTGTCTGTCTCCTGTACGCCCCCACCCCCTGCTCATGCCCCGTGTCTGTCTCCTGTACCCCCCCACCCCCTGCTCATGCCCCGTGTCTGTCTCCTCCCGCCCACCCTCGCTCTTGCCCCGTGTCTTTCTCCCTCCCGCCCACCCCCGCTCTTGCCCCGTGTCTTTCTCCCTCCCGCCCACACCCGCTCTTGCCCTGTGTCTTTCTCCCTCCCGCCCACCCCCGCTCTTGCCCCGTGTCTTTCTCCCTCCCGCCCACCCCCGCTCTTGCCCTGTGTCTTTCCCCCTCCCTCCCACCCCCGCTCTTGCCCCGTGTCTTTCCCCCTCCCTCCCTCCCCCGCTCATGCCCCGTGTATTTCTCCCTCCCGCCCACCCCCGCTCTTGCCCCGTGTCTCTTTCCCCCTCCCGCCCACCCCCGCTCTTGTGCCGTAGCTCTTTCTCCCTCCCGCCCACCCCCGCTCATGCCCCGTGTCTTTCTCCCTCCCGCCCAACCCCGCTCTTGCCCCGTGTCTTTCTCCCTCCCACCCCCGCTCTTGCCCTGTGTCTATCTCCCTCCCGCCCACCCCCGCTCTTGCCCCGTGTCTTTCTCCCTCCCGCCCACCCCCGCTCTTGCCCCGTGTCTTTCCCCCTCCCTCCCACCCCCGCTCTTGCCCGGTGTCTTTCCCCCTCCCTCTCTCCCCCGCTCATGCCCCGTGTCTTTCTCCCTCCCGCCCACCCCCAGCTCATGCCCCGTGTCTTTCTCCCTCCCGCCCACCCCCCGCTCATGCCCCGTGTGTCTCTCTCCCTCCCGCCCAACCCCCGCTCATGCCCCGTGTGTCTCTCTCCCTCCCGCCCACACCCCTGTTCTCTCCACACCCCGCTCATGCCCCGTGGCTGTCTCCTGTTGCCCCCCACCCCTCCCGCTCATGCCCCGTGTCTGTCTCCTGTTCCCCTCACACGCTCATGCCCCGTGTCACTCTCTTGTTGCCCCCCACCCCCCGCTCATGCCCCGTGTTTGTCTCCTGTTCTCCCGACCCCCCGCTCATGCTCCGTGTCTGTCTCCTGTTCCCCCCCACCCCCTGCTCATGCCTCGTGTCTGTCTCCTGTTGCCCTCACCCCCCGCTCCTGCCCCGTGTCTGTCTCCTGTTGCCCCCCGCTCCTGCCCTGTGTCTGTCTCCTGTTGCCCCCCACCCCCCACTCATGCCCCGTGTCTGTCTCCTGTTGCCCCCCACCCCCCGCTCATGCCCCGTGTCTGTATCCTGTTCTCCCCACCCCCCGCTCATGCTCCGTGTCTGTCTCCTGTTGCGCCCCACTCATGCCCTGTGTCTGTCTCCTGTTGCCCCCCGCTCATGCCCTGTGTCTGTCTCCTGTTGCCCCCCACCCCCCGCTCATGCCCTGTCTCTGTCTCCTGTTGCCCCCCACCCCCTGGTCATGCCCCGTGTCTGTCTATGTTTTTCCCCCGCTCATGCCCCATGTCTGTCTCCTGTTCCCCCACCCCCCGCTCATGCCCCGTGTTTGTCTCCTGTTCTCCCGACCCCCCGCTCATGCTCCGTGTCTGTCTCCTGTTCCCCCCCACCCCCTGCTCATGCCTCGTGTCTGTCTCCTGTTGCCCTCACCCCCCGCTCCTGCCCCGTGTCTGTCTCCTGTTGCCCCCCGCTCCTGCCCTGTGTCTGTCTCCTGTTGCCCCCCACCCCCCACTCATGCCCCGTGTCTGTCTCCTGTTGCCCCCCACCCCCCGCTCATGCCCCGTGTCTGTATCCTGTTCTCCCCACCCCCCGCTCATGCTCCGTGTCTGTCTCCTGTTGCGCCCCACTCATGCCCTGTGTCTGTCTCCTGTTGCCCCCCGCTCATGCCCTGTGTCTGTCTCCTGTTGCCCCCCACCCCCCGCTCATGCCCTGTCTCTGTCTCCTGTTGCCCCCCACCCCCTGGTCATGCCCCGTGTCTGTCTATGTTTTTCCCCCGCTCATGCCCCATGTCTGTCTCCTGTTCCCCCCACCCCCCGCTCATGCCCCGTGTCTCTCTCCTGTTGCCCCCCACCCCCTGCTCATGTACCGTGTCTGTCTCCTGTACCACCCCACCCCCGCTCATGCCCCATGTGTCTTTCCCCCTCCCGCCCACCCCCACTCTTGCCCCATGTCTCTTTCCCCCTTCAGCCCACCCCCGCTCTTGCCCCGTGTCTCTTTCCCCCTCCCGCCCACCCCCGCTCTTGCCCCGTGTCTCTTTCCCCCTCCCGCCCACCCCCGCTCTTGCCCCGTGGCTCTTTCCCCCTCACGCCCACCCCCGCTCTTGCCCCGTGTCTTTCTCCCTCATGCCCACCTCTGCTCTTGCCCCGTGTCTTTCTCCCTCCCGCCCACCCCCGCTCTTGCCCCGTGTCTTTCTCCCTCCCGCCCACCCCCGCTCTTGCCCCGTGTCTTTCTCCCTCCCGCCCACCCCCGCTCTTGCCCCGTGTCTTTCCCCCTCCCTCCCACCGCCGCTCTTGACCCGTTTCTTTCCCCCTCTTCCCTCCCCCGCTCATGCCCCGTGTGTCTTTCATCCTCCCGCCCACCCCCTCTCATGCCCCGTGTGTCTTTCGACCTCCCGCCCACCCCCCGCTCATGCCCCGTGTGTCTTTCACCCTCCAGCCCACCCCCCGCTCATGCCCCGTGTGTCTTTCACCCTCCCGCCCACCACCCGCTTATGCCCTGTGTGTCTTTCACCCTCCCGCCCACCCCCCGCTCATGCCCTGTGTGTCTTTCACCCTCCCGCCCACCCCCCGCTCATGCCTCGTGTGTCTTTCACCCTCCCGTCCACCCCCCGCTCATGCCCCGTGTGTCTCTCTCCCTCCTGCCCACCCCCGCTCTTGCCCCGTGTTTTTCCCCCTCCCTCCCACCCCCGCTCTTGCCCGGTGTCTTTCCCCTCCCTCTCTCCCCCGCTCATGCCCCGTGTCTTTCTCCCTCCCGCCCACCCCCAGCTCATGCCCCGTGTCTTTCTCCCTCCCGCCCAGCCCCCGCTCATGCCCCGTGTGTTTCTCTCCCTCCAGCCCAACCCCCGCTCATGCCCCGTGTGTCTCTCTCCCTCCCGCCCAAACCCCTGTTCTCTCCACACCCCGCTCATGCCCCGTGGCTGTCTCCTGTTGCCCCCCACCCCTCCCGCTCATGCCCCGTGTCTGTCTCCTGTTCCCCTCACACGCTCATGCTCCGTGTCTGTCTCCTGTTCCCCCCACCCCCTGCTCATGCCTCGTGTCTGTCTCCTGTTGCCCTCACCCACCCGCTCCTGCCCCGTGTCTGTCTCCTGTTGCCCCCCACCCCCCGCTCCTGCCCTGTGTCTCCTCCTGTTGCCCCCCACCCCCCGCTCATGCCCCGTGTCTGTCTCTTTTGTTCCCCCCACCCCCCACTCATGCCCTGTGTCTGTCTCCTGTTCCCCCCACCCCCCGCTCATGCCCCATGTCTGTCTCCTGTTGCCCCCCTGCTCATGCCCCATGTCTGTCTCCTGTTCCCCCCACCCGCTCATGTCCCGTGTCTCTCTCCTGTTGCCCCCATCCCCAGCTCATGCCCTGTGTCTGTCTCCTGTACCCCCCCACCCCCCGCTCATGCCCTGTGTCTCTCTCTTCTGTTTCCCCCCACCCCCTGCTCATGCCCCGTGTCTGTCTCCTGTACACCCCCCACCCCCTGCTCATGCCCCGTGTCTGTCTCCTGTACCCCCCCACCCCCTGCTCATGCCCCGTGTCTGTCTCCTGTACCCCCCACCCCCAGCTCATGCCCCGTGTCTCTCTCCTGTACCCCCCACCCCCGCTCATGCCCCGTGTCTGTCTCCTGTTCCCCCCACCCCCCGCTCATGCCCCATGTCTGTCTCCTCTTGCTCCCACCCATGCCCCGTGTCTGTCTCCTGTACCCCCCACTCTGCGCTCATGCCCGTGTCTCTCTCCTGTTGCCCCCCACACCCCTGCTCATGCCCTGTGTCTGTCTCCTATTGCCCCCCACCCCCTCGCTCATGCCCCGTGTCTGTCTCCTGTTCTCCCCACCCCCGCTCATGCTCCGTGTCTGTCTCCTGTTGCCCCCCGCTCATGCCCTGTGTCTGTCTCCTGTTGCCCCCCGCTCATGCCCCGTGTCTGTCTCCTGTTGCCCCCACCCCCCGCTCATGCCCTGTGTCTGTCTCCTGTTGCCCCCCACCCCCTGCTCATGCCCCGTGTCTGTCTATGTTTTTCCCCCGCTCATGCCCCATGTCTGTCTCCTGTTCCCCCCACCCCCCGCTCATGCCCCGTGTCTCTCTCCTGTTGCCCCCCACCCCCTGCTCATGCCCCGTGTCTGTCTCCTGTACCACCCCACCCCCGCTCATGCCCCATGTGTCTTTCCCCCTCCCGCCCACCCCCACTCTTGCCCCATGTCTCTTTCCCCCCCGCCCACCCCCGCTCTTGCCCCGTGTCTCTTTCCCCCTCCCGCCCACCCCGCTCTTGCCCCGTGTCTCTTTCCCCCTCCCGCCCACCCCCGCTCTTGCCCCGTGGCTCTTTCCCCGTGTCTTTCTCCCTCCCGCCCACCTCCGCTCTTGCCCCGTGTCTTTCTCCCTCCCGCCCACCCCCGCTCTTGCCCTGTGTCTTTCTCCCTCCTGCCACCCCCGCTCTTGCCCCGTGTCTTTCTCCCTCCCGCCCACCCCGCTCTTGCCCCGTGTCTTTCCCCTCCCTCCCACCCCCGCTCTTGCCCCGTTTCTTTCCCCCTCCCTCCCTCCCCCGCTCATGCCCCGTGTGTCTTTCATCCTCCCGCCCACCCCCGCTCATGCCCCGTGTGTCTTTCGACCTCCCGCTCATGCCCCGTGTGTCTTTCACCCTCCAGCCCCACCCCCCGCTCATGCCCCGTGTGTCTTTCACCCTCCCGCCCACCACCCGCTCATGCCCCGTGTGTCTTTCACCCTCCCGCCCACCCCCCGCTCATGCCCTGTGTGTCTTTCAACCCTCCCGCCCACCCCCCCGCTCATGCCTCGTGTGTCTTTCACCCTCCCGTCCACCCCCCGCTCATGCCCCGTGTGTCTCTCTCCCTCCTGCCCACCCCCCGCTCATGCCCCGTGTGTCTCTCTCCCTCCCACCCACCCCGCCCACGCCCGGTGTGTCTCTCTCCCCTTCCCCCACCCCCCGCTCATGCCCCGTGTCTGTCTTCTGTTCCCCCCGCTCATGCCAAGTGTCTGTCTTCTGTTCTCTCCACACCCCGCTCATGCCCCATGTCTATGTCCTGTTCCCCCCACCCCTCGCTCATGCCCCGTGTCTATCTCCTGTGCCCTCACCCCTCCCGCTCATGCCCCGTGTCTGTCTCCTGTTGCCCCCCACCCCCGCTCCTGCCCTGTGTCTCTCTCCTGTTGCCCCCCACCCCCGCTCATGCTCGTGTCTGTCTCCTGTAACACCCCCACCCCCCGCTCATGCCCCATGTCTGTCTCCTGTTGCCTCCTGCTCATGCCCTGTGTCTGTCTCCTGTTCCCCCCACCCGCTCATGTCCTGTGTCTCTCTCCTGTTGCCCCCCTCTCATTCCCCGTGTCTGTCTCCTGTAGCCCCACCCCCCGCTCATGCCCTGTGTCTCTCTTCTGTTGCCCCGCACCCCCCGCTCCTGCCCTGTGTCTCTCTCCTGTTGCCCCCACCCCCCGCTCATGCTCGTGTCTGTCTCCTGTAACCCCCCACCCCCCGCTCATGCCCCATGTCTGTCTCCTGTTGCCTCCTGCTCATGCCTGTGTCTGTCTCCTGTTCCCCCCACCCCCCACTCATGCCCCGTGTCTCTCTCCTGTTGCCCCCCACCCCCCGCTCATGCCCTGTCCTGTGTCTGTCTCCTGTACCCCCCACCCCCGCTCATGCCCCGTATCTGTCTCCTGTTCCCCCATCCCCCGCTCATGCCCGTGTCTGTCTCCTGTTCTCCCACCCCCCGCTCATGCCCCGTGTCTGTCTCCTGTTCCCCCCACCCCCCGCTCATGTCCCGTGTCTCTCTACTGTTGCCGCCCACCGCCCGCTCATCCCCTGTGTCTTTCTCCTGTTGCCCCCCACCCCCCGCTCATGCCCTGTGTCTGTCTCCTGTTCCCCCACCACCCGCTCATGCCCTGTGTCTGTCTCCTGTTGCCCCCCCCGCTCATGCCCCGTGTCTGTCTCCGGTTCCCCACACCCGCTCATGTCCCGTGTCTCTCTCCTGTTGCCCCCCTCCCCCCGCACATGCCCCGTGTCTGTCTCCTGTTGCCCCCCACCCCCCTCTCATGCCATGTGTGTGTCTCCTGTTCTCCCCACCCCCGCTCATGCTCCGTGTCTGTCTCCTGTTCCCCCCACCCCCTGCTCATGCCCGGTGTCTGTCTCCTGTTGCCCTCACCCCCCGCTCCTGCCCCGTGTCTGTCTCCTGTTGCCCCCCACCCCCCGCTCCTGCCCTGTGTCTCTCTCCTGTTGCCCCCCACCCCCCGCTCATGCTCGTGTCTGTCTCCTGTAACCCCCCACCCCCCGCTCATGCCCCATGTCTGTCTCCTGTTGCCTCCTGCTCATGCCCTGTGTCTGTCTCCTGTTCCCCCACCCGCTCATGTCCTGTGTCTCTCTCCTGTTGCCCCCCTCTCATTCCCGTGTCTGTCTCCTGTAGCCCCCCACCCCCCGCTCATGCCCTGTGTCTCTCTTCTGTTGCCCCGCACCCCCTGTTCATGCCCCGTGTCTGTCTCCTGTACGCCCCCTACCCCCTGCTCATGCCCCGTGTCTGTCTCCTGTACCCCCATCCCCTGCTCATGCCCCGTGTCTGTCTCCTGTACCCCCCCACCCTCCGCTCATGCCTGTGTCTCTCTCCTGTACCCCCCACCCCCGCTCATGCCCCGTGTCTGTCTCCTGTTCGCCCCACCCCCCGCTCATGCCCCATGTCTGTCTCCTCTTGGCTCCCACCCATGCCCCGTGTCTGTCTCCTGTACCCCCACACCGCGCTCATGCCCGTGTCTCTCTCCTGTTGCCCCCCACACCCCGCTCATGCCCGTGTCTGTCTCCTGTTGCCCCCCACCCCCCTCTCCATGCCCCGTGTCTGTCTCCTGTTCCCCCACCGCCTGCTCATGCCCTGTGTCTGTCTCCTGTTGCCCCCCCCGCTCATGCCCCGTGTCTGTATCCGGTTCCCCACACCCGCTCATGTCCCGTGTCTCTCTCCTGTTGCCCCCCACCCCCACGCACATGCCCCGTGTCTGTCTCCTGTTGCCCCCCACCCCCTCTTATGCCATGTGTCTGTCTCCAGTTCTCCCCACCCCCGCTCATGCTCCGTGTCTGTCTCCTGTTCCCCCCACCCCCTGCTCATGCCCCGTGTCTGTCTCCTGTAGCCCTCACGCCCCGCTCCTGCCCCGTGTCTGTCTCCTGTTGCCCCCCACCCCCCGCTCCTGCCCTGTGTCTCTCTCCTGTTGCCCCCCACCCCCGCTCATGCTCGTGTCTGTCTCCTGTACCCCCCCACCCCCTGCTCATGCCCCATGTCTGTCTCCTGTTGCCCCCCTGCTCATGCCCCTGTGTCTGTCTCCTGTTCCCCCCACCCGCTCATGTCCTGTGTCTCTCTCCTGTTGCCCCCTCTCATTCCCCGTGTCTGTCTCCTGTAGCCCCCCACCCCCGCTCCTACCCTGTGTCTCTTTTCTGTTGCCCCGCACCCCTGTTCATGCCCCATGTCTGTCTCCTGTACACCCCCTACCCCCTGCTCATGCCCCGTGTCTGTCTCCTGTACCCCCCCATCCCCTGCTCATGCCCCGTGTCTGTCTCCTGTACCCCCCACCCTCCGCTCATGCCTGTGTCTCTCTCCTGTACCCCCCACCCCCCGCTCATGCCCCGTGTCTGTCTCCTGTTCGCCCCACCCCCCGCTCATGCCCCATGTCTGTCTCCTCTTGCTCCCCACCCATGCCCCGTGTCTGTCTCCTGTACCCCCCACACCGCGCTCATGCCCGTGTCTCTCTCCTGTTGCCCCCCACACCCCCGCTCATGCCCCGTGTCTGTCTCCTGTTGCCCCCCACCCCCTCTCATGCCCCGTGTCTGTCTCCTGTTCTCCCCACCCCCCGCTCATGCTCCGTGTCTGTCTCCTGTTCCCCCCACCCCCTGCTCATGCCCCGTGTCTGTCTCCTGTTGCCCTCACCCCCCGCTCCTGTCCCGTGTTTGTCTCCTGTTGACCCCACCCCCCGCTCCTGCCCTGTGTCTCCTCCTGTTGCCCCCGCTCATGCCCCGTGTCTGTCTCTTTTGTTCCCCCCACCCCCCGCTCATGCCCTGTGTCTGTCTCCTATTCCCCCCCACCCGCTCATGCCCCATGTCTGTCTCCTGTTGCCCCCCTGCTCATGCCCCGTGTCTGTCTCCTGTTCCCCCACCCGCTCATGTCCCGTGTCTCTCTCCTGTTGCCCCCCATCCCCCGCTCATGCCCCGTGTCTCTCTCCTGTACCCCCCACCCCCCGCTCATGCCCCGTGTCTGTCTCCTGTTCGCCCCACCCCAAGCTCATGCCCCATGTCTGTCTCCTCTTGCTCCCACCCATGCCCCGTGTCTGTCTCCTGTACCCCCCACACCGCGCTCATGCCCGTATCTCTCTCCTGTTGCCCCCCACACCCCCGCTCATGCCCCGTGTCTGTCTCCTGTTGCCCCCCACCCCCCTCTCATGCCCCGTGTCTCTCTCCTGTTCCCCCCACCGCCTGCTCATGCCCTGTGTCTGTCTCCTGTTGCCCCCCGCTCATGCCCCGTGTCTGTATCCGGTTCCCCACACCCGCTCATGTCCCGTGTATCTCTCCTGTTGCCCCCCACCCCACGCACATGCCCCGTGTCTGTCTCCTGTTGCCCCCCACCCCCCTCTTATGCCATGTGTCTGTCTCCTGTTCTCCCCACCCCCGCTCATGCTCCGTGTCTGTCTCCTGTTCCCCCCACCCCCTGCTCATGCCCCGTGTCTGTCTCCTGTTGCCCTCACGCCCCGCTCCTGCCCCGTGTCTGTCTCCTGTTGCCCCCCACCCCCCGCTCCTGCCCTGTGTCTCTCTCCTGTTGCCCCCCACCGCCGCTCATGCTCGTGTCTGTCTCCTGTACCCCCCCCCACCCCCTGCTCATGCCCCATGTCTGTCTCCTGTTGCCCCCCTGCTCATGCCCTGTGTCTGTCTCCTGTTCCCCCCACCCGCTCATGTCCTGTGTCTCTCTCCTGTTGCCCCCCTCTCATTCCCCGTGTCTGTCTCCTGTAGCCCCCCACCCCCCGCTCATGCCCTGTGTCTCTCTTCTGTTGCCCCGCACCCCCTGTTCATGCCCCGTGTCTGTCTCCTGTACGCCCCCTACCCCCTGCTCATGCCCCGTGTCTGTCTCCTGTACCCCCCCATCCCCTGCTCATGCCCCGTGTCTGTCTCCTGTACCCCCCACCCTCCGCTCATGCCTGTGTCTCTCTCCTGTACCCCCCATCCCCACTCATGCCCCGTGTCTGTCTCCTCTTGCTCCCACCCATGCCCCGTGTCTGTCTCCTGTACCCCCCACACCGCGCTCATGCCCGTGTCTCTCTCCTGTTGCCCCCCACCCCCCGCTCATGCCCCATGTCTGTATCCTCTTGCTCCCACCCATGCCCCGTGTCTGTCTCCTGTACCCCCCACACCGCGCTCATGCCCGTGTCTCTCTCCTGTTGCCCCCCACACCCCCGCTCATGCCCCGTGTCTGTCTCCTGTTGCCCCCCACCACCCTCTCATGCCCCGTGTCTGTCTCCTGTTCTCCCCACCCCCCGCTCATGCCCTGTGTCTGTCTCCTGTTGCCCCCCCCGCTCATGCCCCGTGTATGTATCCGGTTCCCCACACCCGCTCATGTCCCGTGTCTCTCTCCTGTTGCCCCCCACCCCACGCACATGCCCCGTGTCTGTCTCCTGTTGCCCCCCACCCCCCTCTTATGCCATGTGTCTGTCTCCTGTTCTCCCCACCCCCGCTCATGCTCCGTGTCTGTCTCCTGTTCCCCCCACCCCCTGCTCATGCCCCGTGTCTGTCTCCTGTTGCCCTCACGCCCCGCTCCTGCCCCGTGTCTGTCTCCTGTTGCCCCCACCCCCCGCTCCTGCCCTGTGTCTCTCTCCTGTTGCCCCCCACCCCCGCTCATGCTCGTGTCTGTCTCCTGTACCCCCCACCCCCTGCTCATGCCCCATGTCTGTCTCCTGTTGCCCCCCTGCTCATGCCCTGTGTCTGTCTCCTGTTCCCCCCACCCGCTCATGTCCTGTGTCTCTCTCCTGTTGCCCCCCTCTCATTCCCCGTGTCTGTCTCCTGTAGCCCCCCACCCCCCGCTCCTGCCCTGTGTCTCTCTTCTGTTGCCCCGCACCCCCTGTTCATGCCCCGTGTCTGTCTCCTGTACACCCCCTACCCCCTGCTCATGCCCCGTGTCTATCTCCTGTACCCCCCCATCCCCTGCTCATGCCCCGTGTCTGTCTCCTGTACCCCCCCACCCTCCGCTCATGCCTGTGTCTCTCTCCTGTACCCCCCACCCCCCGCTCATGCCCCGTGTCTGTCTCCTGTTCGCCCCACCCCCCGCTCATGCCCCATGTCTGTCTCCTCTTGCTCCCACCCATGCCCCGTGTCTGTCTCCTGTACCCCCCACACCGCGCTCATGCCCGTGTCTCTCTCCTGTTGCCCCCCACACCCCCGCTCATGCCCCGTGTCTGTCTCCTGTTGCCCCCCACCCCCCTCTCATGCCCCGTGTCTGTCTCCTGTTCTCCCCACCCCCGCTCATGCTCCGTGTCTGTCTCCTGTTCCCCCCACCCCCTGCTCATGCCCCGTGTCTGTCTCCTGTTGCCCTCACCCCCCGCTCCTGTCCCGTGTTTGTCTCCTGTTGACCCCACCCCCCGCTCCTGCCCTGTGTCTCCTCCTGTTGCCCCCCGCTCATGCCCCGTGTCTGTCTCTTTTGTTCCCCCCACCCCCCGCTCATGCCCTGTGTCTGTCTCCTATTCCCCCCCACCCGCTCATGCCCCATGTCTGTCTCCTGTTGCCCCCCCTGCTCATGCCCCGTGTCTGTCTCCTGTTCCCCCACCCGCTCATGTCCCGTGTCTCTCTCCTGTTGCCCCCCATCCCCCGCTCATGCCCCGTGTCTCTCTCCTGTACCCCCCACCCCCCGCTCATGCCCCGTGTCTGTCTCCTGTTCGCCCCACCCCCCGCTCATGCCCCATGTCTGTCTCCTCTTGCTCCCACCCATGCCCCGTGTCTGTCTCCTGTACCCCCCACACCGCGCTCATGCCCGTGTCTCTCTCCTGTTGCCCCCCACACCCCCGCTCATGCCCCGTGTCTGTCTCCTGTTGCCCCCCACCCCCTCTCATGCCCCGTGTCTGTCTCCTGTTCCCCCCACCGCCTGCTCATGCCCTGTGTCTGTCTCCTGTTGCCCCCCCGCTCATGCCCCGTGTCTGTATCCGGTTCCCCACACCCGCTCATGTCCCGTGTCTCTCTCCTGTTGCCCCCCACCCCACGCACATGCCCCGTGTCTGTCTCCTGTTGCCCCCCACCCCCCTCTTATACCATGTGTCTGTCTCCTGTTCTCCCCACCCCCGCTCATGCTTCGTGTCTGTCTCCTGTTCCCCCCACCCCCTGCTCATGCCCCGTGTCTGTCTCCTGTTGCCCTCACGCCCCGCTTCTGCCCCGTGTCTGTCTCCTGTTGCCCCCCACCCCCCGCTCCTGCCCTGTGTCTCTCTCCTGTTGCCCCCCACCCCCGCTCATGCTCGTGTCTGTCTCCTGTACCCCCCCACCCCCTGCTCATGCCCCATGTCTGTCTCCTGTTGCCCCCCTGCTCATGCCCTGTGTCTGTCTCCTGTTCCCCCCACCCGCTCATGTCCTGTGTCTCTCTCCTGTTGCCCCCTCTCATTCCCCGTGTCTGTCTCCTGTAGCCCCCCACCCCCCGCTCATGCCCTGTGTCTCTCTTCTGTTGCCCCGCACCCCCTGTTCATGCCCCGTGTCTGTCTCCTGTACACCCCCTACCCCCTGCTCATGCCCCGTGTCTGTCTCCTGTACCCCCCCATCCCCTGCTCATGCCCCGTGTCTGTCTCCTGTACCCCCCCACCCTCCGCTCATGCCTGTGTCTCTCTCCTGTACCCCCCACCCCCCGCTCATGCCCCGTGTCTGTCTCCTGTTCGCCCCACCCCCCGCTCATGCCCCATGTCTGTCTCCTCTTGCTCCCACCCATGCCCCGTGTCTGTCTCCTGTACCCCCCACACCGCGCTCATGCCCGTGTCTCTCTCCTGTTGCCCCCCACACCCCCGCTCATGCCCCGTGTCTGTCTCCTGTTGCCCCCCACCCCCCTCTCATGCCCCGTGTCTGTCTCCTGTTCTCCCCACCCCCCGCTCATGCTCCGTGTCTGTCTCCTGTTCCCCCCACCCCCTGCTCATGCCCCATGTCTGTCTCCTGTTGCCCTCACCCCCCGCTCCTGTCCCGTGTTTGTCTCCTGTTGACCCCACCCCCCGCTCCTGCCCTGTGTCTCCTCCTGTTGCCCCCCGCTCATGCCCCATGTCTGTCTCTTTTGTTCCCCCCACCCCCCGCTCATGCCCTGTGTCTGTCTCCTATTCCCCCCACCCGCTCATGCCCCATGTCTGTCACCTGTTGCCCCCCCTGCTCATGCCCCGTGTCTGTCTCCTGTTCCACCACCCGCTCATGTCCCGTGTCTCTCTCCTGTTGCCCCCCATCCCCCGCTCATGCCCCGTGTCTGTCTCCTGTACCCTCCCACCTCCTGCTCATGCCCTGTGTCTCTCTTCTGTTTCCCCCCACCCCCTGCTCATGCCCTGTGTCTGTCTCCTGTACGCCCCCCACCCCCTGCTCATGCCCCGTGTCTGTCTCCTGTACCCCCCCACCCCCTGCTCATGCCCCGTGTCTGTCTCCTGTACCCCCCCACCCCCCGCTCATGCCCCGTGTCTCTCTCCTGTACCCCCCACCCCCCGCTCATGCCCCGTGTCTGTCTCCTGTTCCCCCACCCCCCGCTCATGCCCCATGTCTGTCTCCTCTTGCTCCCACCCATGCCCCGTGTCTGTCTCCTGTACCCCCCCACTCCGTGCTCATGCCCGTGTCTATCTCCTGTTGCCCCCACACCCCTGCTCATGCCCTGTGTCTGTCTCCTGTTGCCCCCCACCCCCTCGCTCATGCCCCGTGTCTGTCTCCTGTTGCCCCCCACCCCCCACTCATGCCCCGTGCCTGTCTCCTGTTGCCCCCCACCCCCCGCTCATGCCCTGTGTCTGTCTCCTGTTCTCCCCACCCCCCGCTCATGCTCCGTGTCTGTCTATGTTTTTCCCCCGCTCATGCCCTGTGTCTGTCTCCTGTTCCCCCACCCCCCGCTCATGCCCCGTGTCTGTCTCCTGTTGCCCCCCACCCCCCGCTCATGTCCTGTGTCTGTCGTCTGTCTCCTGTTGCCCCCCACCCCCTGCTCATGCCCCGTGTCTGTCTATGTTTTTCCCCCGCTCATGCCCTGTGTCTGTCTCCTGTTCCCCCACCCCCCGCTCATGCCCCGTGTCTCTCTCCTGTTTCCCCCCACCCCCTGCTCATGCCCCGTGTCTGTCTCCTGTACCACCCCACCCCCGCTCATGCCCCATGTGTCTTTCCCCCTCCCGCCCACCCCCACTCTTGCCCCGTGTCTCTTTCCCCCTCCCGCCCACCCCCGCTCTTGCCCCGTGTCTCTTTCCCCCTCCCACCCACCCCCGTTCTTGCCCCGTGTCTCTTTCCCCCTCCCGCCCACCCCCGCTCTTGCCCTGTGGCTCTTTCCCTCTCCCGCCCACTCCCGCTCTTGCCCCGTGTCTTTCTCCCTCCCGCCCACCCCCGCTCTTGCCCCGTGTCTTTCTCCCTCCCGCCCACACCCGCTCTTGCCCTGTGTCTTTCTCCCTCCCGCCCACCCCCGCTCTTGCCCCGTGTCTTTCTCCCTCCCGCCCACCCCCGCTCTTGCCCCGTGTCTTTCCCCCTCCCTCCCACCCCCGCTCTTGCCCCGTGTCTTTCCCCCTCCCTCCCTCCCCCGCTCATGCCCCGTGTATTTCTCCCTCCCGCCCACCCCCGCTCTTGCCCCGTGTCTCTTTCCCCCTCCCGCCCACCCCCGCTCTTGCCCCGTAGCTCTTTCCCCCTCCCGCCCACCCCCGCTCTTGCCCCGTGTCTTTCTCCCTTCCGCCCACCCCCGCTCTTGCCCCGTGTCTTTCTCCCTCCCGCCCACCCCCGCTCTTGCCCTGTGCCTTTCTCCCTCCCGCCCACCCCCGCTCTTGCCCCGTGTCTTTCTCCCTCCCGCCCACCCCCGCTCTTGCCCCGTGTCTTTCCCCCTCCCTTCCACCCCCGCTCTTGCCCGGTGTCTTTCCCCCTCCCTGTCTCCCCCGCTCATGCCCCGTGTCTTTCTCCCTCCCGCCCACCCCCAGCTCATGCCCCTTGTCTTTCTCCCTCCCGCCCACCCCCCGCTCATGCCCCGTGTGTCTCTCTCCCTCCCGCCCAACCCCCGCTCATGCCCCGTGTGTCTCTCTCCCTCCCGCCCACACCCCTGTTCTCTCCACACCCCGCTCATGCCCCGTGGCTGTCTCCTGTTGCCCCCCACCCATCCCGCTCATGCCCCGTGTCTGTCTCCTTTTCCCCTCACACTCTCATGCCCCGTGTCTCTCTCTTGTTGCCCCCCACTCCGCGCTCATGCCCGTGTCTATCTCCTGTTGCCCCCCACACCCCTGCTCATGCCCTGTGTCTGTCTCCTGTTGCCCCCCACCCCCTCGCTCATGCCCCGTGTCTGTCTCCTGTTGCCCCCCACCCCCCACTCATGCCCCGTGTCTGTCTCCTGTTGCCCCCCACCCCCCGCTCATGCCCCGTGTCTGTCTCCTGTTCTCCCCACCCCCCGCTCATGCTCCGTGTCTGTCTCCTGTTGCCCCCCGCTCATGCCCCGTGTCTGTCTCCTGTTGCCCCCCGCTCATGCCCCGTGTCTGTCTCCTGTTGCCCCGCACCCCCCGCTCATGCCCTGTGTCTGTCTCCTGTTGCCCCCCCCTGCTCATGCCCCGTGTCTGTCTATGTTTTTCCCCCGCTCATTCCCCGTGTCTGTCTCCTGTTCCCCCACCCCCCGCTCATGCCCCGTGTCTCTCTCCTGTTGCCCCCCACCCCCTGCTCATGCCCCGTGTCTGTCTCCTGTACCACCCCACCCCCGCTCATGCCCCATGTGTCTTTCCCCCTCCCGCCCACCCCCACTCTTGCCCCGTGTCTCTTTCCCCCTCCCGCCCACCCCCGCTCTTGCCCCGTGTCTCTTTCCCCCTCCCACCCACCCCCGCTCTTGCCCCGTGTCTCTTTCCCCCTCCCGCCCACCCCCGCTCTTACCCCGTGGCTCTTTCCCCCTCCCGCCCACCCCCGCTCTTGGCCCGTGTCTTTCTCCCTCCCGCCCACCCCCGCTCTTGCCCCGTGTCTTTCTCGCTCCCGCCCACAACCGCTCTTGCCCTGTGTCTTTCTCCCTCCCGCCCACCCCCGCTCTTGCCCCTTGTCTTTCTCCCTCCCGCCCACCCCCGCTCTTGCCCCGTGTCTTTCTCCCTCCCGCCCACCCCCGCTCTTGCCCCGTGTCTTTCCCCCTCCCTCCCACCCCCGCTCTTGCCCCGTGTCTTTCCCCCTCCCTCCCTCCCCCGCTCATGCCCTGTGTATTTCCCCCTCCCGCCCACCCCCGCTCTTGCCCTGTGTCTCTTTCCCCCTCCCGCCCACCCCCGCTCTTGCCCCGTATCTCTTTCCCCCTCCCGCCCACCCCCGCTCTTGCCCCGTGTCTTTCTATCTCCCGCCCACCCCCGCTCTTGCCCCGTGTCTTTCTCCCTCCCGCCCACCCCCGCTCTTGCCCTGTGCCTTTCTCCCTCCCGCCCACCCCCGCTATTGCCCCGTGTCTTTCTCCCTCCCGCCCACCCCTGCTCTTGCCCCGTGTCTTTCCCCCTCCCTCCCACCCCCGCTCTTGCCCGGTGTCTTTCCCCCTCCCTCTCTCCCCCGCTCATGCCCCGTGTCTTTCTCCCTCCCGCCCACCCCCAGCTCATGCCCCGTGTCTTTCTCCCTCCCGCCCACCCCCCGCTCATGCCCTGTGTGTCTCTCTCCCTCCCGCCCACACCCCTGTTCTCTCTACACCCCGCTCATGCCCCGTGGCTGTCTCCTGTTGCCCCCCACCCCTCCCGCTCATGCCCCGTGTCTGTCTCCTGTTCCCCTCACACGCTCATGCCCCGTGTCTCTCTCTTGTTGCCCCCCACCCCCGCGCTCATGCCCCGTGTTTGTCTCCTGTTCTCCCCACCCCCCGCTCATGCTCCGTGTCTGTCTCCTGTTCCCCCCACCCCCTGCTCATGCCTCGTGTCTGTCTCCTGTTGCCCTCACCCCCGCTCCTGCCCTGTGTCTGTCTCCTATTCCCCCCACCACCCGCTCATGCCCCATGTCTGTCTCCTGTTGCCCCCCCTGCTCATGCCCCGTGTCTGTCTCCTGTTCCCCCACCCGCTCATGTCCCGTGTCTCTCTCCTGTTGCCCCCCATCCCCCGCTCATGCCCCGTGTCTGTCTCCTGTACCCCCCAACCTCCTGCTCATGCCCTGTGTCTCTCTTCTGTTTCCCCCCACCCCCTGCTCATGCCCTGTGTCTGTCTCCTGTACGCCCCCCACCCCCTGCTCATGCCCCGTGTCTGTCTCCTGTACCCCCCCACCCCCTGCTCATGCCCCGTGTCTGTCTCCTGTACCACCCCACCCCCCGCTCATGCCCCGTGTCTCTCTCCTGTACCCCCCACCCCCCGCTCATACCCCGTGTCTGTCTCCTGTTCCCCCACCCCCCGCTCATGCCCCATGTCTGTCTCCTCTTGCTCCCACCCATGCCCTGTGTCTGTCTCCTGTAGCCCCCCTCTCCGCGCTCATGCCCGTGTCTCTCTCCTGTTGCCCCCCACACCCCTGCTCATGCCCTGTGTCTGTCTCCTGTTGCCCCCCACCCCCTCGCTCATGCCCCGTGTCTGTCTCCTGTTGCCCCCCACCCCCCACTCATGCCCCGTGTCTGTCTCCTGTTGCCCCCCGCCCCCCGCTCATGCCCCGTGTCTGTCTCCTGTTCTCCCCACCCCCCGCTCATGCTCCGTGTCTGTCTCCTGTTGCCCCCCGCTCATGCCCCGTGTCTGTCTCCTGTTGCCCCCCGCTCATGCCCCGTGTCTGTCTCCTGTTGCCCCCCACCCCCGCTCATGCCCTGTGTCTGTCTCCTGTTGCCCCCCACCCCCTGCTCATGCCCCGTGTCTGTCTATGTTTTTCCCCCGCTCATGCCCCGTGTCTGTCTCCTGTTCCCCCCACCCCCCGCTCATGCCCCGTGTCTCTCTCCTGTTGCCCCCCACCCCCTGCTCATGCCCGGTGTCTGTCTCCTGTACCACCCTACCCCTGCTCATGCCCCATGTGTCTTTCCCCCTCCCGCCCACCCCCACTCTTGCCCCGTGTCTCTTTCCCCCTCCCGCCCACCCCCGCTCTTGCCCCGTGTCTCTTTCCCCCTCCCACCCACCCCCGCTCTTGCCCCGTGTCTCTTTCCCCCTCCCGCCCACCCCGCTCTTGCCCCGTGGCTCTTTCCCCCTCCCGCCCACCCCCGCTCTTGCCCCATGTCTTTCTCCCTCCCACCCACCCCCGCTCTTGCCCCGTGTCTTTCTCCCTCCCGCCCACACCCGCTCTTGCCCTGTGTCTTTCTCCCTCCCGCCCACCCCCGCTCTTGCCCCGTGTCTTTCTCCCTCCCGCCCACCCCCGCTCTTGCCCCGTGTCTTTCCCCCTCCCTTCCACCCCTGCTCTTGCCCCGTGTCTTTCCCCCTCCCTCCCTCCTCCACTCATGCCCCGTGTATTTCTCCCTCCCGCCCACCCCCGCTCTTGCCCCGTGTCTCTTTCCCCCTCCCGCCCACCCCCGCTCTTGCCCCGTAGCTCTTTCCCCCTCCCGCCCACCCCCGCTCTTGCCCCGTGTCTTTCTCCCTCCCGCCCACCCCCGCTCTTGCCCCGTGTCTTTCTCCCTCCCTCCCACCCCCGCTCTTACCCGGTGTCTTTCCCCCTCCCTCTCTCCCCCGCTCATGCCCCGTGTCTTTCTCCCTCCCGCCCACCCCCCGCTCATGCCCCGTGTGTCTCTCTCCCTCCCGCCCAACTCCCGCTCATGCCCCATGTGTCTCTCTCACTCCCACACCCCTGTTCTCTCCACACCCCGCTCATGCCCCGTGTCTGTCTCCTGTTCCCCTCACACGGTCATGCCCCGTGTCTCTCTCTTGTTGCCCCCCACCCCCCGCTCATGCCCCGTGTTTGTCTCCTGTTCTCCCCACCCCCCGCTCATGCTCCGTGTCTGTCTCCTGTTCCCCCCCACCCCCTGCTCATGCCTTGTGTCTGTCTCCTGTTGTCCCCCACCCCCCGCTCCTGCCCTGTGTCTCCTCCTGTTGCCCCCCACCCCCCGCTCATGCCCCGTGTCTGTCTCTTTTGTTCCCCCTACCCCCCACTCATGTCCCGTGTCTCTCTCCTGTTGCCCCCCATCCCCCGCTCATGCCCCGTGTCTGTCTCCTGTACCCCCCCACCCCTGCTCATGCCCTGTGTCTCTCTTCTGTTTCCCCCCACCCCCTGCTCATGCCCCGTGTCTGTCTCCTGTACGCCCCCCACCCCTGCTCATGCCCCGTGTCTGTCTCCTGTATCCCCCACCCCCTGCTCATGCCCCGTGTCTGTCTCCTGTACCCCCCCACCCCCCGCTCATGCCCCGTGTCTCTCTCCTGTACCCCCCACCCCCGCTCATGCCCTGTGTCTGTCTCCTGTTCCCCCCACCCCACGCTCATGCCCCATGTCTGTCTCCTCTTGCTCCCACCCATGCCCCGTGTCTGTCTCCTGTACCCCCCCACTCTGCGCTCATGCCCGTGTCTCTTTCTTGTTGCCCCCCACACCCCTGCTCATGCCCTGTGTCTGTCTCCTGTTGCCCCCCACCCCCTAGCTCATGCCCCGTGTCTGTCTCCTGTTGCCCCCCACCCCCCACTCATGCCCCGTGTCTGTCTCCTGTTGCCCCCCACCCCCCGCTCATGCCCCGTGTCTGTCTCCTGTTCTCCCCACCCCCCGCTCATGCTCCGTGTCTGTCTCCTGTTGCCCCCCGCTCATGCCCTGTGTCTGTCTCCTGTTGCCCCCCGCTCATGCCCCGTGTCTGTCTCCTGTTGCCCCCCACCCCCCGCTCATGCCCTGTATCTGTCTCCTGTTGCCCCCCACCCCCTGCTCATGCCCCGTGTCTGTCTATGTTTTTCCCCCGCTCATGCCCCATGTCTGTCTCCTGTTCCCCCCACCCCTGCTCATGCCCCGTGTCTCTCTCCTGTTGCCCCCCACCCCCTGCTCATGCCCCGTGTCTGTCTCCTGTACCACCCTACCCCCGCTCATGCCCCATGTGTCTTTCCCCCTCCCGTCCACCCCCACTCTTGCCCCATGTCTCTTTCCCCCTCCCGCCCACCCCCGCTCTTGCCCCGTGTCTCTTTCCCCCTCCCGCCCACCCCCGCTCTTGCCCCGTGTCTTTCTCCCTCCCGCCCACCCCCGCTCTTGCCCCGTGTCTTTCCCCCTCCCTTCCACCCCTGCTCTTGCCCCGTGTCTTTCCCCCTCCCTCCCTCCTCCACTCATGCCCCGTGTATTTCTCCCTCCCGCCCACCCCCGCTCTTGCCCCGTGTCTCTTTCCCCCTCCCGCCCACCCCCGCTCTTGCCCCGTAGCTCTTTCCCCCTCCCCCCCACCCCCGCTCTTGCCCCGTGTCTTTCTCCCTCCCGCCCACCCCCGCTCTTGCCCCGTGTCTTTCTCCCTCCCTCCCACCCCCGCTCTTACCCGGTGTCTTTCCCCCTCCCTCTCTCCCCCGCTCATGCCCCGTGTCTTTCTCCCTCCCGCCCACCCCCCGCTCATGCCCCGTGTGTCTCTCTCCCTCCCGCCCAACTCCCGCTCATGCCCCATGTGTCTCTCTCCCTCCCACACCCCTGTTCTCTCCACACCCCGCTCATGCCCCGTGTCTGTCTCCTGTTCCCCTCACACGCTCATGCCCCGTGTCTCTCTCTTGTTGCCCCCCACCCCCCGCTCATGCCCCGTGTTTGTCTCCTGTTCTCCCCACCCCCCGCTCATGCTCCGTGTCTGTCTCCTGTTCCCCCCCACCCCCTGCTCATGCCTTGTGTCTGTCTCCTGTTGTCCCCCACCCCCCGCTCCTGCCCTGTGTCTCCTCCTGTTGCCCCCCACCCCCCGCTCATGCCCCGTGTCTGTCTCTTTTGTTCCCCCTACCCCCCACTCATGTCCCGTGTCTCTCTCCTGTTGCCCCCCATCCCCCGCTCATGCCCCGTGTCTGTCTCCTGTACCCCCCCACCCCCGCTCATGCCCTGTGTCTCTCTTCTGTTTCCCCCCACCCCCTGCTCATGCCCCGTGTCTGTCTCCTGTACGCCCCCCACCCCTGCTCATGCCCCGTGTCTGTCTCCTGTATCCCCCACCCCCTGCTCATGCCCTGTGTCTGTCTCCTGTACCCCCCCACCCCCCGCTCATGCCCCGTGTCTCTCTCCTGTACCCCCCACCCCCGCTCATGCCCTGTGTCTGTCTCCTGTTCCCCCCACCCCCCGCTCATGCCCCATGTCTGTCTCCTCTTGCTCCCACCCATGCCCCGTGTCTGTCTCCTGTACCCCCCCACTCTGCGCTCATGCCCGTGTCTCTTTCTTGTTGCCCCCCACACCCCTGCTCATGCCCTGTGTCTGTCTCCTGTTGCCCCCCACCCCCTAGCTCATGCCCCGTGTCTGTCTCCTGTTGCCCCCCACCCCCCACTCATGCCCCGTGTCTGTCTCCTGTTGCCCCCCACCCCCCGCTCATGCCCCGTGTCTGTCTCCTGTTCTCCCCACCCCCCGCTCATGCTCCGTGTCTGTCTCCTGTTGCCCCCCGCTCATGCCCTGTGTCTGTCTCCTGTTGCCCCCCGCTCATGCCCCGTGTCTGTCTCCTGTTGCCCCCCACCCCCCGCTCATGCCCTGTATCTGTCTCCTGTTGCCCCCCACCCCCTGCTCATGCCCCGTGTCTGTCTATGTTTTTCCCCCGCTCATGCCCCATGTCTGTCTCCTGTTCCCCCCACCCCTGCTCATGCCCCGTGTCTCTCTCCTGTTGCCCCCCACCCCCTGCTCATGCCCCGTGTCTGTCTCCTGTACCACCCCACCCCCGCTCATGCCCCATGTGTCTTTCCCCCTCCCGTCCACCCCCACTCTTGCCCCATGTCTCTTTCCCCCTCCCGCCCACCCCCGCTCTTGCCCCGTGTCTCTTTCCCCCTCCCGCCCACCCCCGCTCTTGCCCCGTGTCTCTTTCCCCCTCCCGCCCACCCCCGCTCTTGCCCCGTGTCTCTTTCCCCCTCCCGCCCACCCCCGCTCTTGCCCCGTGGCTCTTTCCCCCTCACGCCCACACCCGCTCTTGCCCCGTGTCTTTCTCCCTCCCACCCACCTCCACTCTTACCCCGTGTCTTTCTCCCTCCTGCCCAACCCCGCTCTTGTCCCGTGTCTTTCTCCCTCCCGCCCACCCCCGCTCATGCCCCGTGTCTTTCCCCCTCCCTCCCACCCCCGCTCTTGCCCCGTTTCTTTCCCCCCCTCCGTCCCCCGCTCATGCCCCGTGTCTCTCTCCCTCCCGCCCACCCCCGCTCTTGCCCCGTGTCTCTTTCCCCCTCCCGCCCACCCCCGCTCTTACCCCGTGTCTCTTTCCCCCTCCCGCCCACCCCGCTCTTGCCCTGTAGCTCTTTCCCCCTCCTGCCCACCCCTGCTCTTGCCCCGTGTCTTTCTCGCTCCTGCCCACCCCCGCTCTTGCCCCGTGTCTTTCTCCCTCCCGCCCACCCCCGCTCTTGCCCTGTGTCTTTCTCCCTCCCGCCCACCCCCGCTCTTGCCCCGTGTCTTTCTCCCTCCCGCCCACCCCCGCTCTTGCCCCGTGTCTTTCCCCCTCCCTCCCACCCCCGCTCTTGCCCCGTGTCTTTCCCCCTCCCTCCCTCCCCCGCTCATGCCCTGTGTCTTTCTCCCTCCAGCCCACCCCCAGCTCATGCCCCATGTCTTTCTCCCTCCCGCCCACCCCGTGCTCATGCCCCGTGTGTCTCTCTCCCTCCCGCCCAACCCCCGCTCATGCCCCGTGTGTCTCTCTCCCTCCCGCCCACACCCCTGTTCTCTCCTCACCCCGCTCATGCCCCGTGGCTGTCTCCTGTTGCCCCCCACCCCTCCCGCTCATGCCCCGTGTCTGTTTCCTGTTCCCCTCACACGCTCATGCCCCGTGTCTCTCTCTTGTTGCCCCCCACCCCCCCGATCATGCCCCATGTTTGTCTCCTGTTCTCCCCACCCCCTGCTCCTGCCCCGTGTCTGTCTCCTGTTGCCCCCCACCCCCCGCTCCTGCCCTGTGTCTCCTCCTGTTGCCCCCCATCCCCCGCTCATGCCCCGTGTCTGTCTCCTGTACCCCCCCACCCCCGCTCATGCCCTGTGTCTCTCTTCTGTTTCCCCCCACCCCCTGCTCATGCCCCGTGTCTGTCTCCTGTACGCCCCCCACCCCCTGCTCATGCCCCGTGTCTGTCCCCTGTACCCCCCCACCCCCTGCTCATGCCCCGTGTCTGTCTCCTGTACCCCCCCACCCCCCGCTCATGCCCCGTGTCTCTCTCCTGTACCCCCCACCCCCCGCTCATGCCCTGTGTCTGTCTCCTGTTCCCCCCACCCCCCGCTCATGCCCCATGTCTGTCTCCTGTTGCCCCCCTGCTCATGCCCCGTGTCTGTCTCCTGTTCCCCCCACCCGCTCATGTCCCGTGTCTCTCTCCTGTTGCCCCCATCCCCCACTCATGCCCCGTGTCTGTCTCCTGTTGCCCCCCACCCCCCGCTCATGCCCCGTGTCTGTCTCCTGTTCTCCCCACCCCCCGCTCATGCTCCGTATCTGTCTCCTGTTGCCCCCCGCTCATGCCCTGTGTTTGTCTCCTGTTGCCCCCCGCTCATGCCCCGTGTCTGTCTCCTGTTGCCCCCCACCCCCCGCTCATGCCCTGTGTCTGTCTCCTGTTGCCCCCCACCCCCTGCTCATGCCCCGTGTCTGTCTATGTTTTTTCCCCGCTCATGCCCCATGTCTGTCTCCTGTTCCCCCCACCCCCCGCTCATGCCCCGTGTCTCTCTCCTGTTGCCCCCCACCCCCTGCTCATGCCCCGTGTCTGTCTCCTGTACCACCCCACCCCCGCTCATGCCCCATGTGTCTTTCCCCCGAAACGCCCACCCCCACTCTTGCCCCATGTCTCTTTCCCCCTCCCGCCCACCCCCGCTCTTGCCCCGTGTCTCTTTCCACCTCCCGCCCACCCCCGCTCTTGCCCCGTGTCTCTTTCCCCCTCCAGCCCACCCCTGCTCTTGCCCCGTGGCTCTTTCCCCCTCCCGCCCACCCCCGCTCTTGCCCCGTGTCTTTCTCCCTCCCGCCCACCTCCGCTCTTGCCCCGTGTCTTTCTCCCTCCCGCCCACCCCCGCTCTTGTCCTGTGTCTTTCTCCCTCCTGCCCAAACCCGCTCTTGCACCGTGTCTTTCTCCCTCCCGCCCACCCCCGCTCTTGCCCCGTGTCTTTCCCCCTCCCTCCCACCCCCGCTCTTGCCCAGTTTCTTTCCCCCTCCCTCCCTCCCCCGCTCATGCCCCGTGTCTTTCTCCCTCCCGCCCACCCCCGCTCTTGCCCTGTGTCTCTTTCCCCCTCCTGCCCACCCCCGCTCTTGCCCCATGTCTCTTTCCCCCTCCCGCCCACCCCCGCTCTTGACCCGTGTCTTTCTCCCTCCCGCCCACCCCCGCTCTTGCCCTGTGTCTTTCTCCCTCCCGCCCACCCCCGCTCTTGCCCCGTGTCTTTCACCCTCCCGCCCACCCCCGCTCTTGCCCCGTGTCTTTCCCCCTCCATCCCACCCCCGCTCTTGCCCCGTGTCTTTCCCCCTCCCACCCTCCCCCGCTCATGCACAGTGTCTTTCTCCCTCCCGCCCACCCCCAGCTCATGCCCTGTGTCTTTCTCCCTCCCGCCCACCCCCCGCTCTTGCCCCGTGTGTCTCTCTCCCTCCCGCCCAACCCCCGCTCATGCCCTGTGTGTCTCTCTCCCTCCCGCCCACACCCCTGTTCTCTCCTCACCCCGCTCATGCCCCGTGGCTGTCTCCTGTTGCCCCCCACCCCTCCCGCTCATGCCCCGTGTCTGTCTCCTGTTCCCCTCACACGCTCATGCCCCGTGTCTCTCTCTTGTTGCCCCCCACCCCCCCGCTCATGCCCCGTGTTTGACTCCTGTTCTCCCAACCCCCTGCTCATGCCCCGTGTCTTTTTCCTCTTCCTCCCACCCCCCGCTCATGCCCCGTGTCTGTCTCCTGTACCACCCCACCCCCGCTCATGCCCCATGTGTCTTTCCCCCTCCCGCTCACCCCCACTCTTGCCCCATGTCTCTTTTCCCCTCCCGCCCACCCCCGCTTTTGCCCCGTGTCTCTTCCCCCTCCCGCCCACCCCTGCTCTTGCCCCGTGTCTCTTTCCCCCTCCCGCCCACCCCCGCTCTTGCCCCGTGGCTCTTTCCCCCTCACGCCCATCCCCGCTCTTGCCCTGTGTCTTTCTCCCTCCCGCCCACCTCCGCTCTTGCCCCGTGTCTTTCTCCCTCCTGCCCACCCCCGCTCTTGCCCCGTATCTTTCTCCCTCCCGCCCACCCCCGCTCTTGCCCCGTGTCTTTCCATCTCCCTCCCACCCCCGCTCTTGCCCCGTTTCTTTCCCCCTCCCTCCCTCCCCCGCTCATGCCCCGTGTCTCTCTCCCTCCCGCCCACCCCCGCTCTTGCCCCGTGTCTCTTTCCCCCTCCCGCCCACCCCCGCTCTTACCCCGTGTCTCTTTCCCCCTCCCGCCCACCCCTGCTCTTGCCCCGTAGCTCTTTCCCCGTCCCGCCCACCCTCGCTCTTGCCCCGTGTCTTTCTCCCTCCCGCCCACCCCCGCTCTTGCCCCGTGTCTTTCTCCCTCCCGCCCACCCCCGCTCTTGCCCTGTGTCTTTCTCCCTCCCGCCCACCCCCGCTCTTGCCCCGTGTCTTTCTCCCTCCCGCCCACCCCCGCTCTTGCCCCGTGTCTTTCCCCCTCCCTCCCACCCCCGCTCTTGCCCCGTGTCTTTCCCCCTCCCTCCCCCGCTCATGCCCTGTGTCTTTCTCCCTCCCGCCCACCCCCAGGTCATGCCCCGTGTCTTTCTCCCTCCCGCCCACCCCCGCTCATGCCCCGTGTGTCTCTCTCCCTCCCGCCCAACCCCCGCTCATGCCCCGTGTGTCTCTCTCCCTCCCGCCCACACCCCTGTTCTCTCCTCACCCCGCTCATGCCCCGTGGCTGTCTCCTGTTGCCCCCCACCCCTCCCGCTCATGCCCCGTGTCTGTCTCCTGTTCCCCTCACATGCTCATGCCCCGTGTCTCTCTCTTGTTGCCCCCCACCCCCCCGCTCATGCCCCATGTTTGTCTCCTGTTCTCCCCACCCCCTGCTCCTGCCCCGTGTCTGTCTCCTGTTGCCCCTCACCCCCCGCTCCTGCCCTGTGTCTCCTCCTGTTGCCCCCCACCCCCCGCTCATGCCCCGTGTCTGTGTCTCTTTTGTTCCCCCCACCCCCCACTCATGCCCTGTGTCTGTCTCCTGTTCCCCCCACCCCCCGCTCATGCCCCATGTCTGTCTCCTGTTGCCCCCCTGCTCATGCCCCGTGTCTGTCTCCTGTTCCCCCCACCCGCTCATGTCCCGTGTCTCTCTCCTGTTGCCCCCCATCCCCCGCTCATGCCCCGTGTCTGTCTCCTGTACCCCCCCACCCCTGCTCATGCCCTGTGTCTCTCTTCTGTTTCCCCCACCCCCTGCTCATGCCCCGTGTCTGTCTCCTGTACCCCCCCACCCCCTGCTCATGCCCCGTGTCTGTCGGCTGTACCCCCCCACCCCCCGCTCATGCCCCGTGTCTCTCTCCTGTACCCCCCACCCCCCGCTCATGCCCCGTGTCTGTCTCCTGTTCCCCCCACCCCCCGCTCATGCCCCATGTCTGTCTCCTCTTGCTCCCACCCATGCCCCGTGTCTGTCTCCTGTACCCCCCCACTCTGTGCTCATGCCCGTGTCTCTCTCCTGTTGCCCCCCACACCCCTGCTCATGCCCTGTGTCTGTCTCCCGTTGCCTCCCACCCCCTCGCTCATGCCCGTGTCTGTCTCCTGTTGCCCCCCACCCCCCACTCATGCCCCGTGTCTGTCTCCTGTTGCCCCCCACCCCCCGCTCATGCCCCGTGTCTGTCTCCTGTTCTCCCCACCCCCCGCTCATGCTCTGTGTCTGTCTCCTGTTGCCCCCCGCTCATGCCCTGTGTCTGTCTCCTGTTGCCCCCCGCTCATGCCCTGTGTCTGTCTCCTGTTGCCCCCCACCCCCTGCTCATGCCCCATGTCTGTCTATGTTTTTCCCCCGCTTATGCCCCATGTCTGTCTCCTGTTCCCCCCACCCCCCGCTCATGCCCCGTGTCTCTCTCCTGTTGCCCCCACCCCCTGCTCATGCCCCGTGTCTGTCTCCTGTACCACCCCACCCCCGCTCATGCCCCATGTGTCTTTCCCCCGAAACGCCCACCCCCACTCTTGCCCCGTGTCTCTTTCCCCCTCCCGCCCACCCCCGCTCTTGCCCCGTGTCTCTTTCCACCTCCGCCCACCCCCGCTCTTGCCCCGTGTCTCTTTCCCCCTCCAGCCCACCCCCGCTCTTGCCCCGTGGCTCTTTCCCCCTCCCGGCCACCCCCGCTCTTGCCCCGTGTCTTTCTCCCTCCCACCCACCTCCGCTCTTGCCCCGTGTCTTTCTCCCTCCCGCCCACCCCCGCTCTTGCCCTGTGTCTTTCTCCCTCCTGCCCACACCCGCTCTTGCACCGTGTCTTTCTCCCTCCCGCCCACCCCCGCTCTTGCCCCGTGTCTTTCCCCCTCCCTCCCACCCCCGCTCTTGCCCCGTTTCTTTCCCCCTCCCTCCCTCCCCCGCTCATGCCCCGTGTCTTTCTCCCTCCCGCCCCCCCCGCTCTTGCCCCGTGTCTCTTTCCCCCTCCCGCCCATCCCCACTCTTGCCCCATGTCTCTTTCCCCCTCCCGCCCACCCCCGCTCTTGCCCCGTGTCTTTCTCCCTCCCGCCCACCGCCGCTCTTGCCCCGTGTCTTTCCCCCTCCCTCCCACCCCCGCTCTTGCCCCGTGTCTTTCCCCCTCCCTCCCTCCCCCGCTCATGCCCTGTGTCTTTCTCCCTCCCGCCCACCCTCAGCTCATGCCCTGTGTCTTTCTCCCTCCCGCCCACCCCCCGCTCATGCCCCGTGTGTCTCTCTCCCTCCCGCCCAACCCCCGCTCATGCCCCGTGTGTCTCTCTCCCTCCCGCCCACACCCCTGTTCTCTCCTCACCCCGCTCATGCCCCGTGGCTGTCTCCTGTTGCAACCCACCCCTCCCGCTCATGCCCCGTGTCTGTCTCCTGTTCCCCTGACACGCTCATGCCCCGTGTCTCTCTCTTGTTGCCCCCCACCCCCCGCTCATGCCCCGTGTTTGTCTCCTGTTCTCCCAACCCCCTGCTCATGCCCCGTGTCTTTTTCCTGTTCCTCCCACCCCCGCTCATGCCCCGTGTCTGTCTCCTGTTGCCTGCCCCCCACTGCCCCGCTCATGCCCCATGTCTGTTCTCCCCACCCCCCGCTCATGCCCGCGTCTGTTGTTCCCCCCACCCCCCGCTCATGCCCCATGTCTGTCTCCTGTTCCCCCCACCCCTCGCTCTTGCCCCATGTCTGTCTCCTGTTCCCCCCACCCCCGCTCATGCCCCGTGTCTGTCTCCTGTTGCCCCTCACCCCCCGCTCATGCCCCGTGCCTGTCTCCTGTGGCCCCCCACCCCCCGCTCATGCCCCGTGTCTGTCTCCTGTTCCCCCCACCCCCCGCTCCTGTCCCGTGTCTTGCTACTGTTGCCGCCCACCGCCCGCTCATGCCCTGTGTCTGTCTCCTGTTGCCCCCCCGCTCATGCCCCGTGTCTGTCTCCGGTTCCCCCCACCCGCTCATGTCCCGTGTCTCTCTCCTGTTGCCCCCCACCCCCCGGTCATGCCCTGTGTCTGTCTCCTGTTGCGCCCCACGCACCTCTCATGCCCTGTGTCTGTCTCCTGTTCTCCCCACCCCCCGCTCATGCTCCGTGTCTGTCTCCTGTTCCCCCCAACCCCCTGCTCATGCCCCGTGTCTGTCTCCTGTTGCCCCCCACCCCCCGCTCCTGCCCTGCGTCTCTCTCCTGTTGCCCCCCACCCCCCGCTCATGCCCCGTGTCTCTCTCCTGTACCCCCCACCCCCCGCTCATGCCCCGTGTCTGTCTCCTGTTCGCCCCACCCCCCGCTCATGCCCCATGTCTGTCTCCTCTTGCTCCCACCCATGCCCCGTGTCTGTCTCCTGTACCCCCCACACCGCGCTCATGCCCGTATCTCTCTCCTGTTGCCCCCCACACCCATGCTCATGCCCCGTGTCTGTCTCCTGTTGCCCCCCACCCCCCTCTCATGCCCCGTGTCTGTATCCTGTTCCCCCCACCGCCTGCTCATGCCCTGTGTCTGTCTCCTGTTGCCCCCCCGCTCATGCCCCGTGTCTGTATCCGGTTCCCCACACCCGCTCATGTCCCGTGTCTCTCTCCTGTTGCCCCCCACCCCACGCACATGCCCCGTGTCTGTCTCCTGTTGCCCCCCACCCCCCTCTTATGCCATGTGTCTGTCTCCTGTTCTCCCCACCCCCGCTCATGCTCCGTGTCTGTCTCCTGTTCCCCCCACCCCCTGCTCATGCCCCGTGTCTGTCTCCTGTTCCCTCACGCCCCGCTCCTGCCCCGTGTCTGTCTCCTGTTGCCCCCCACCCCCCTCTCATGCCCCGTGTCTGTATCCTGTTCCCCCCACCGCCTGCTCATGCCCTGTGTCTGTATCCTGTTGCCCCCCCGCTCATGCCCCGTGTCTGTATCCGGTTCCCCACACCCGCTCATGTCCCGTGTCTCTCTCCTGTTGCCCCCCACCCCACGCACATGCCCCGTGTCTGTCTCCTGTTGCCCCCCACCCCCCTCTTATGCCCTGTGTCTCTCTCCTGTTCCCCCCCACCCCCGCTCATGCTCGTGTCTGTCTCCTGTACCCCCCCACCCCCTGCTCATGCCCCATGTCTGTCTCCTGTTGCCCCCCTGCTCATGCCCTGTGTCTGTCTCCTGTAGCCCCCCACCCCCCGCTCATGCCCTGTGTCTCTCTTCTGTTGCCCCGCACCCCCTGTTAATGCCCCGTGTCTGTCTCCTGTACACCCCCTACCCCCTGCTCATGCCCCGTGTCTGTCTCCTGTACCCCCCCATCCCCTGCTCATGCCCCGTGTCTGTCTCCTGTACCCCCCCACCCTCCGCTCATGCCTGTGTCTCTCTCCTGTACCCCCCACCCCCCGCTCATGCCCCGTGTCTGTCTCCTGTTCGCCCCACCCCCCGCTCATGCCCCATGTCTGTCTCCTCTTGCTCCCACCCATGCCCCGTGTCTGTCTCCTGTACCCCCCACACTGCGCTCATGCCCGTGTCTCTCTCCTGTTGCCCCCCACACCCCCGCTCATGCCCCGTGTCTGTCTCCTGTTGCCCCCCACCCCCTCTCATGCCCCGTGTCTGTCTCCTGTTCTCCCCACCCCCCGCTCATGCTCCGTGTCTGTCTCCTGTTCCCCCCACCCCCTGCTCATGCCCCGTGTCTGTCTCCTGTTGCCCTCACCCCCCGCTCCTGTCCCTTGTTTGTCTCCTGTTGACCCCACCCCCCGCTCCTGCCCTGTGTCTCCTCCTGTTGCCCCCCGCTCATGCCCCGTGTCTGTCCCTTTTGTTCCCCCCACCCCCCGCTCATGCCCTGTGTCTGTCTCCTATTCCACCCCCACCCGCTCATGCCCCATGTCTATCTCCTGTTGCCCCCCCTGCTCATGCCCCGTGTCTGTCTCCTGTTCCCCCACCCGCTCATGTCCCGTGTCTCTCTCCTGTTGCCCCCCATCCCCCGCTCATGCCCCGTGTCTGTCTCCTGTACCCCCCCACCTCCTGCTCATGCCCTGTGTCTCTCTTCTGTTTCCCCCCACCCCCTGCTCATGCCCTGTGTCTGTCTCCTGTACGCCCCCACCCCCTGCTCATGCCCCGTGTCTGTCTCCTGTACCCCCCCACCCCCTGCTCATGCCCCGTGTCTGTCTCCTGTACCCCCCCACCCCCCGCTCATGCCCCGTGTCTCTCTCCTGTACCCCCCACCCCCGCTCATGCCCCGTGTCTGTCTCCTGTTCCCCCACCCCCCGCTCATGCCCCATGTCTGTCTCCTCTTGCTCCCACCCATGCCCCGTGTCTGTCTCCTGTACCCCCCCACTCCGCGCTCATGCCCGTGTCTATCTCCTGTTGCCCCCCACACCCCTGCTCATGCCCTGTGTCTGTCTCCTGTTGCCCCCCACCCCCTCGCTCATGCCCCGTGTCTGTCTCCTGTTGCCCCCCACCCCCCACTCATGCCCCCTGTGTCTGTCTCCTGTTCTCCCCACCCCCCGCTCATGCTCCGTGTCTGTCTCCTGTTGCCCCCCGCTCATGCCCCGTGTCTGTCTCCTGTTGCCCCCCGCTCATGCCCCGTGTCTGTCTCCTGTTGCCCCCCACCCCCCACTCATGCCCCCTGCCTGTCTCCTGTTGCCCCCCACCCCCCGCTCATGCCCTGTGTCTGTCTCCTGTTCTCCCCACCCCCCGCTCATGCTCCGTGTCTGTCTCCTGTTGCCCCCCGCTCATGCCCCGTGTCTGTCTCCTGTTGCCCCCCGCTCATGCCCCGTGTCTGTCTCCTGTTGCCCCGCACCCCCCGCTCATGTCCTGTGTCTGTCTCCTGTTGCCCCCCACCCCCTGCTCATGCCCCGTGTCTGTCTATGTTTTTCCCCCGCTCATGCCCCGTGTCTGTCTCCTGTTCCCCCACCCCCCGCTCATGCCCCGTGTCTCTCTCCTGTTTCCCCCCACCCCCTGCTCATGCCCCGTGTCTGTCTCCTGTACCACCCCACCCCCGCTCATGCCCCATGTGTCTTTCCCCCTCCCGCCCACCCCCACTCTTGCCCCGTGTCTCTTTCCCCCTCCCGCCCACCCCCGCTCTTGCCCCGTGTCTCTTTCCCCCTCCCACCCACCCCCGCTCTTGCCCCGTGTCTCTTTCCCCCTCCCGCCCACCCCCGCTCTTGCCCCGTGGCTCTTTCCCCCTCCCGCCCACCCCCGCTCTTGCCCCGTGTCTTTCTCCCTCCCGCCCACCCCCGCTCTTGCCCCGTGTCTTTCTCCCTCCCGCCCACCCCCGCTCTTGCCCCGTGTCTTTCTCCCTCCCGCCCACACCCGCTCTTGCCCTGTGTCTTTCTCCCTCCCGCCCACCCCCGCTCTTGCCCCGTGTCTTTCTCCCTCCCGCCCACCCCCGCTCTTGCCCCGTGTCTTTCCCCCTCCCTCCCACCCCCGCTCTTGCCCCGTGTCTTTCCCCCTCCCTCCCTCCCCCACTCATGCCCCGTGTATTTCTGCCTCCCGCCCACCCCCGCTCTTGCCCCGTGTCTCTTTCCCCCTCCCGCCCACCCCCGCTCTTGCCCCGTAGCTCTTTCCCCCTCCCGCCCACCCCCGCTCTTGCCCCGTGTCTTTCTCCCTCCCGCCCACCCCCGCTCTTGCCCCGTGTCTTTCTCCCTCCCGCCCACCCCCGCTCTTGCCCTGTGCCATTCTCCCTCCCGCCCACCCCCGCTCTTGCCCCGTGTCTTTCTCCCTCCCGCCCACCCCCGCTCTTGCCCCGTGTCTTTCCCCCTCCCTCCCACCCCCGCTCTTGCCCGGTGTCTTTCCCCCTCCCTCTCTCCCCCGTTCATGCCCCGTGTCTTTCTCCCTCCCGCCCACCCCCAGCTCATGCCCCGTGTCTTTCTCCCTCCCGCCCACCCCCCGCTCATGCCCCGTGTGTCTCTCTCCCTCCCGCCCAACCCCCGCTCATGCCCCGTGTGTCTCTCTCCCTCCCGCCCACACCCCTGTTCTCTCCACACCCCGCTCATGCCCCGTGGCTGTCTCCTGTTGCCCCCCACCCATCCCGCTCATGCCCCGTGTCTGTCTCCTGTTCCCCTCACACTCTCATGCCCCGTGTCTCTCTCTTGTTGCCCCCCCACTCTGCGCTCATGCCCGTGTCTATCTCCTGTTGCCCCCCACCCCCCTGCTCATGCCCTGTGTCTGTCTCCTGTTGCCCCCCACCCCCTCGCTCATGCCCCGTGTCTGTCTCCTGTTGCCTCCCACCCCCCACTCATGCCCCGTGTCTGTCTCCTGTTGCCCCCCACCCCCCGCTCATGCCCCGTGTCTGTCTCCTGTTCTCCCCACCCCCCGCTCATGCTCCGTGTCTGTCTCCTGTTGCCCCCCGCTCATGCCCCGTGTCTGTCTCCTGTTGCCCCCCGCTCATGCCCCGTGTCTGTCTCCTGTTGCCCCCACCCCCCGCTCATGCCCTGTGTCTGTCTCCTGTTGCCCCCCACCCCCTGCTCATTCCCCGTGTCTGTCTATGTTTTTCCCCCGCTCATGCCCCGTGTCTGTCTCCTGTTCCCCCACCCCCCGCTCATGCCCCGTGTCTCTCTCCTGTTGCCCCCCACCCCCTGCTCATGCCCCGTGTCTGTCTCCTGTACCACCCCACCCCCGCTCATGCCCCATGTGTCTTTCCCCCTCCCGCCCACCCCCACTCTTGCCCCGTGTCTCTTTCCCCCTCCCGCCCATCCCCGCTCTTGCCCCGTGTCTCTTTCCCCCTCCCACCCACCCCCGCTCTTGCCCCGTGTCTCTTTCCCCCTCCCGCCCACCCCCGCTCTTGCCCCGTGGCTCTTTCCCCCTCCCGCCCACCCCCGCTCTTGGCCCGTGTCTTTCTCCCTCCCGCCCACCCCCGCTCTTGCCCCGTGTCTTTCTCGCTCCCGCCCACACCCGCTCTTGCCCTGTGTCTTTCTCCCTCCCGCCCACCCCCGCTCTTGCCCCGTGTCTTTCTCCCTCCCGCCCACCCCCGCTCTTGCCCCGTGTCTTTCCCCCTCCCTCCCACCCCCGCTCTTGCCCCGTGTCTTTCCCCCTCCCTCCCTCCCCCGCTCATGCCCCGTGTATTTCCCCCTCCCGCCCACCCCCGCTCTTGCCCTGTGTCTCTTTCCCCCTCCCGCCCACCCCCGCTCTTGCCCCGTATCTCTTTCCCCCTCCCGCCCACCCCCGCTCTTGCCCCGTGTCTTTCTATCTCCCGCCCACCCCCGCTCTTGCCCCGTGTCTTTCTCCCTCCCGCCCACCCCCGCTCTTGCCCTGTGCCTTTCTCCCTCCCGCCCACCCCCGCTCTTGCCCCGTGTCTTTCTCCCTCCTGCCCACCCCCGCTCTTGCCCCGTGTCTTTCCCCCTCCCTCCCACCCCCACTCTTGCCCGGTGTCTTTCCCCCTCCCTCTCTCCCCCGCTCATGCCCCGTGTCTTTCTCCCTCCCGCCCACCCCCAGCTCGTGCCCCGTGTCTTTCTCCCTCCCGCCCACCCCCCGCTCATGCCCTGTGTGTCTCTCTCCCTCCCGCCCACACCCCTGTTCTCTCTACACCCCGCTCATGCCCCGTGGCTGTCTCCTGTTGCCCCCCACCCCTCCCGCTCATGCCCCGTGTCTGTCTCCTGTTCCCCTCACACGCTCATGCCCCGTGTCTCTCTCTTGTTGCCCCCCACCCCCGCGCTCATGCCCCGTGTTTGTCTCCTGTTCTCCCCACCCCCCGCTCATGCTCCGTGTCTGTCTCCTGTTCCCCCCCACCCCCTGCTCATGCCTCGTGTCTTTCTCCTGTTGCCCTCACCCCCGCTCCTGCCCTGTGTCTGTCTCCTATTCCCCCCACCACCCGCTCATGCCCCATGTCTGTCTCCTGTTGCCCCCCCTGCTCATGCCCCGTGTCTGTCTCCTGTACCCCCCCACCCCCCGCTCATGCCCCGTGTCTCTCTCCTGTACCCCCCACCCCCCGCTCTTGCCCCGTGTCTTTCTCCCTCCCGCCCACCCCCGCTCTTGCCCCGTGTCTTTCCCCCTCCCTCCCACCCCCGCTCTTGCCCGGTGTCTTTCCCCCTCCCTCTCTCCCCCGCTCATGCCCCGTGTCTTTCTCCCTCCCGCCCACCCCCAGCTCATGCCCCGTGTCTTTCTCCCTCCCGCCCACCCCCCGCTCATGCCCCGTGTGTCTCTCTCCCTCCCGCCCAACCCCCGCTCATGCCCCGTGTGTCTCTCTCCCTCCCGCCCACACCCCTGTTCTCTCCACACCCCGCTCATGCCCCGTGGCTGTCTCCTGTTGCCCCCCACCCATCCCGCTCATGCCCCGTGTCTGTCTCCTGTTCCCCTCACACTCTCATGCCCCGTGTCTCTCTCTTGTTGCCCCCCCACTCTGCGCTCATGCCCGTGTCTATCTCCTGTTGCCCCCCACCCCCCTGCTCATGCCCTGTGTCTGTCTCCTGTTGCCCCCCACCCCCTCGCTCATGCCCCGTGTCTGTCTCCTGTTGCCCCCCACCCCCCACTCATGCCCCGTGTCTGGTTCCTGTTGCCCCCCACCCCCCGCTCATGCCCCGTGTCTGTCTCCTGTTCTCCCCACCCCCCGCTCATGCTCCGTGTCTGTCTCCTGTTGCCCCCCGCTCATGCCCCGTGTCTGTCTCCTGTTGCCCCCCGCTCATGCCCCGTGTCTGTCTCCTGTTGCCCCCACCCCCCGCTCATGCCCTATGTCTGTCTCCTGTTGCCCCCCACCCCCTGCTCATGCCCCGTGTCTGTCTATGTTTTTCCCCCGCTCATGCCCCGTGTCTGTCTCCTGTTCCCCCACCCCCCGCTCATGCCCCGTGTCTCTCTCCTGTTGCCCCCCACCCCCTGCTCATGCCCCGTGTCTGTCTCCTGTACCACCCCACCCTCGCTCATGCCCCATGTGTCTTTCCCCCTCCCGCCCACCCCCACTCTTGCCCCGTGTCTCTTTCCCCCTCCCGCCCATCCCCGCTCTTGCCCCGTGTCTCTTTCCCCCTCCCACCCACCCCCGCTCTTGCCCCGTGTCTCTTTCCCCCTCCCGCCCACCCCCGCTCTTGCCCCGTGGCTCTTTCCCCCTCCCGCCCACCCCCGCTCTTGGCCCGTGTCTTTCTCCCTCCCGCCCACCCCCGCTCTTGCCCCGTGTCTTTCTCGCTCCCGCCCACACCCGCTCTTGCCCTGTGTCTTTCTCCCTCCCGCCCACCCCCGCTCTTGCCCCGTGTCTTTCTCCCTCCCGCCCACCCCCGCTCTTGCCCCGTGTCTTTCCCCCTCCCTCCCACCCCCGCTCTTGCCCCGTGTCTTTCCCCCTCCCTCCCTCCCCCGCTCATGCCCCGTGTATTTCCCCCTCCCGCCCACCCCCGCTCTTGCCCTGTGTCTCTTTCCCCCTCCCGCCCACCCCCGCTCTTGCCCCGTATCTCTTTCCACCTCCCGCCCACCCCCGCTCTTGCCCCGTGTCTTTCTATCTCCCGCCCACCCCCGCTCTTGCCCCGTGTCTTTCTCCCTCCCGCCCACCCCCGCTCTTGCCCTGTGCCTTTCTCCCTCCCGCCCACTCCCGCTCTTGCCCCGTGTCTTTCTCCCTCCTGCCCACCCCCGCTCTTGCCCCGTGTCTTTCCCCCTCCCTGCCACCCCCACTCTTGCCCGGTGTCTTTCCCCCTCCCTCTCTCCCCCGCTCATGCCCCGTGTCTTTCTCCCTCCCGCCCACCCCCAGCTCATGCCCCGTGTCTTTCTCCCTCCCGCCCACCCCCCGCTCATGCCCTGTGTGTCTCTCTCCCTCCCGCCCACACCCCTGTTCTCTCTACACCCCGCTCATGCCCCGTGGCTGTCTCCTGTTGCCCCCCACCCCTCCCGCTCATGCCCCGTGTCTGTCTCCTGTTCCCCTCACACGCTCATGCCCCGTGTCTCTCTCTTGTTGCCCCCCACCCCCGCGCTCATGCCCCGTGTTTGTCTCCTGTTCTCCCCACCCCCCGCTCATGCTCCGTGTCTGTCTCCTGTTCCCCCCCACCCCCTGCTCATGCCTCGTGTCTGTCTCCTGTTGCCCTCACCCCCGCTCCTGCCCTGTGTCTGTCTCCTGTTCCCCCACCCGCTCATGTCCCGTGTCTCTCTCCTGTTGCCCCCCATCCCCCGCTCAAGCCCCGTGTCTGTCTCCTGTACCCCCCAACCTCCTGCTCATGCCCTGTGTCTCTCTTCTGTTTCCCCCCACCCCCTGCTCATGCCCTGTGTCTGTCTCCTGTACGCCCCCCACCCCCTGCTCATGCCCCGTGTCTGTCTCCTGTACCCCCCCACCCCCTGCTCATGCCCCGTGTCTGTCTCCTGTACCCCCCCACCCCCCGCTCATGCCCCGTGTCTCTCTCCTGTACCCCCCACCCCCCGCTCATGCCCCGTGTCTGTCTCCTGTTCCCCCACCCCCCGCTCATGCCCCATGTCTGTCTCCTCTTGCTCCCACCCATGCCATGTGTCTGTCTCCTGTAGCCCCCCACTCTGCGCTCATGCCCGTGTCTCTCTCCTGTTGCCCCCCACACCCCTGCTCATGCCCTGTGTCTGTCTCCTGTTGCCCCCCACCCCCTCGCTCATGCCCCGTGTCTGTCTCCTGTTGCCCCCCACCCCCCACTCATGCCCCGTGTCTGTCTCCTGTTGCCCCCCACCCCCCGCTCATGCCCCGTGTTCTCCCCACCCCCGCTCATGCTCCGTGTCTGTCTCCTGTTGCCCCCCGCTCATGCCCCGTGTCTGTCTCCTGTTGCCCCCCGCTCATGCCCCGTGTCTGTCTCCTGTTGCCCCCCACGCCCCGCTCATGCCCTGTGTCTGTCTCCTGTTGCCCCCCACCCCCTGCTCATGCCCCGTGTCTGTCTATGTTTTTCCCCCGCTCATGCCCCGTATCTGTCTCCTGTTCCCCCCACCCCCCGCTCATGCCCCGTGTCTCTCTCCTGTTGCCCCCCACCCCCTGCTCATGCCCCGTGTCTGTCTCCTGTACCACCCCACCCCCGCTCATGCCCCATGTGTCTTTCCCCCTCCCGCCCACCCCCACTCTTGCCCCGTGTCTCTTTCCCCCTCCCGCCCACCCCCGCTCTTGCCCCGTGTCTCTTTCCCCCTCCCGCCCACCCCCGCTCTTGCCCCGTGTCTCTTTCCCCCTCCCGCCCACCCCCGCTCTTGCCCCGTGGCTCTTTCCCCCTCCCGCCCACCCCCGCTCTTGCCCCATGTCTTTCTCCCTCCCACCCACCCCCGCTCTTGCCCCGTGTCTTTCTCCCTCCCGCCCACACCCGCTCTTGCCCCGTGTCTTTCTCCCTCCCGCCCACACCCGCTCTTGCCCTGTGTCTTTCTCCCTCCCGCCCACCCCCGCTCTTGCCCCGTGTCTTTCTCCCTCCCGCCCACCCCTGCTCTTGCCCCGTGTCTTTCCCCCTCCCTGCCACCCCTGCTCTTGCCCCGTGTCTTTCCCCCTCCCTCCCTCCTCCACTCATGCCCCGTGTATTTCTCCCTCCCGCCCACCCCCGCTCTTGCCCCGTGTCTCTTTCCCCCTCCCGCCCACCCCCGCTCTTGCCCCGTAGCTCTTTCCCCCTCCTGCCCACCCCCGCTCTTGCCCCGTGTCTTTCTCCCTCCCGCCCACCCCCGCTCTTGCCCCGTGTCTTTCTCCCTCCCGACCACCCCCGCTCTTCCCCTGTGTCTTTCTCCCTCCCGCCCACCCCCGCTCTTGCCCCGTGTCTTTCTCCCTCCCGCCCACCCCCGCTCTTGCCCTGTGTCTTTCCCCCTCCCTCCCACCCCCGCTCTTGCCCGGTGTCTTTCCCCCTCCCTCTCTCCCCCGCTCATGCCCTGTGTGTCTTTCTCCCTCCCGCCCACCCCCAGCTCATGCCCCGTGTCTTTCTCCCTCCCGCCCACCCCCCGCTCATGCCCCGTGTGTCTCTCTCCCTCCCGCCCAACCCCCGCTCATGCCCCGTGTGTCTCTCTCCCTCCCGCACCCCTGTTCTCTCCACACCCCGCTCATGCCCCGTGGCTGTCTCCTGTTGCCCCCCACCCCTCCCGCTCATGCCCCGTGTCTGTCTCCTGTTCCCCTCACACGCTCATGCCCCGTGTCTCTCTCTTGTTGCCCCCCACCCCCCCGCTCATGCCCCGTGTTTGTCTCCTGTTCTCCCCACCCCCCGCTCATGCTCCGTGTCTGTCTCCTGTTCCCCCCACCCCCTGCTCATGCCTTGTGTCTGTCTCCTGTTGTCCCCCACCCCCCGCTCCTGCCCTGTGTCTCCTCCTGTTGCCCCCCACCCCCCGCTCATGGCCCGTGTCTGTCTCTTTTGTTCCCCCTACCCCCCACTCATGTCCCGTGTCTCTCTCCTGTTGCCCCCCATCCCCCGCTCATGCCCCGTGTCTGTCTCCTGTACCCCCCCACCCCCGCTCATGCCCTGTGTCTCTCTTCTGTTTCCCCCCACCCCCTGCTCATGCCCCGTGTCTGTCTCCTGTACGCCCCCCACCCCTGCTCATGCCCCGTGTCTGTCTCCTGTACCCCCCACCCCCTGCTCATGCCCCGTGTCTGTCTCCTGTACCCCCCCCACCCCCCGCTCATGCCCCGTGTCTCTCTCCTGTACCCCCCACCCCCGCTCATGCCCCGTGTCTGTCTCCTGTTCCCCCCACCCCCCGCTCATGCCCCATGTCTGTCTCCTCTTGCTCCCACCCATGCCCCGTGTCTGTCTCCTGTACCCCCCCACTCTGCGCTCATGCCCGTGTCTCTTTCTTGTTGCCCCCCACACCCCTGCTCATGCCCTGTGTCTGTCTCCTGTTGCCCCCCACCCCCTCGCTCATTCCCCGTGTCTGTCTCCTGTTGCCCCCCACTCATGCCCCGTGTCTGTCTCCTGTTGCCCCCCACCCCCCGCTCATGCCCCGTGTCTGTCTCCTGTTCTCCCCAACCCCGCTCATGCTCCGTGTCTGTCTCCTGTTGCCCCCCGCTCATGCCCTGTGTCTGTCTCCTGTTGCCCCCCGCTCATGCCCCGTGTCTGTCTCCTGTTGCCCCCCACCCCCCGCTCATGCCCTGTGTCTGTCTCCTATTGCCCCCCACCCCCTGCTCATGCCCCGTGTCTGTCTATGTTTTTCCCCCGCTCATGCCCCATGTCTGTCTCCTGTTCCCCCCACCCCTGCTCATGCCCCGTGTCTCTCTCCTGTTGCCCCCACCCCCTGCTCATGCCCCGTGTCTGTCTCCTGTACCACCCCACCCCCGCTCATGCCCCATGTGTCTTTCCCCCTCCCGTCCACCCCCACTCTTGCCCCATGTCTCTTTCCCCCTCCCGCCCACCCCCGCTCTTGCCCCGTGTCTCTTTCCCCCTCCCGCCCACCCCCGCTCTTGCCCCGTGTCTCTTTCCCCCTCCCGCCCACCCCCGCTCTTGCCCCGTGGCTCTTTCCCCCTCACGCCCACCCCCGCTCTTGCCCCGTGTCTTTCTCCCTCCCGCCCACCTCCACTCTTACCCCGTGTCTTTCTCCCTCCTGCCCACCCCCGCTCTTGCCCCGTGTCTTTCTCCCTCCCGCCCATCCCCGCTCATGCCTCGTGTCTTTCCCCCTCCCTCCCACCCCCGCTCTTGCCCCGTTTCTTTCCCCCCCTCCATCCCCCGCTCATGCCCCGTGTCTCTCTCCCTCCCGCCCACCCCCGCTCTTGCCCGTGTCTCTTTCCCCCTCCCGCCCACCCCCGCTCTTACCCCGTGTCTCTTTCCCCCTCCCGAAATCTGCAAAAAGGAAAGGAAATTGCACACCCTATACTTTGATGAGAAATCTAATTTGATATAGCTTTTAAAAGCTCCAATGGCTTGTCACTGATTAAATGATTTTATGGGGTGCCGGGGAGAAAAACAATAGACCCTGGTATCGTAGGTCAGTGAAAATATGAACAGAATGGTGTTCCCATTAACAATGGGAACTCCCGTCCCCTGCACACCTCTGGGTATTGGATAAAAAATCCAAACAAAAAATAATGTACTCTTTTGTTCACTTGTTGGTGATTTTAAGCATTAAGAATATCAATTAGGTCACTCTTTTGTACAAATATTACATATACCAACATGAAATAATTTGTTTCAATATACATACAAGTTTCAAAAAGTCTTTATGAAGGCGTAATAGTATTTTAATACTATTTACATATCAAAAGAGAATGTTCAAGTTTAATTCACTCGAAAAGAATATACAATAATCCAAAAAAAGGGAAAGCCTTCCTAATTCAGAGCTCTACGCGTTTCGAGAGTATGCCTCTCTTCTTCAGGAGCAATAACTTATCAATATAAACACAAAGTTTTCTTAACTTGTTATTAATTCACAATCAACAAATCAATTCAAAGTATAGCTATTTCGTTTTTCTTTAATTTCAGAACTTCGAGCATCCCTTCTTGTTGTGGAATGGTGAAAACGTCATCTAATGAAGTAGCAATCTGATGTGCTGTGAATGACAATAATATCTGTATTAGCTAGTGATTTAAACCGAGGATCAATTAAATAAATATATCCGTGTGGGAACCAGTATTCCTACCTGTGTTTCTTGTTTATATCCTGTGTGTTTCTCAATTCAAAGATGACTGGCATCTGTGGCTTCTAATCAGTCTTCGTTCTATCATAAATAATGATTGAATAATGTTTATCAGAATGTGATCGTGCATCATATGTTCATATGATTCCTTCACTTAAATTCAAAAAGTTACCTCTTTGCACTGTAGGTAGTGTATGTTGTAGTGCTGGGTCCCTCGTTGTCCCGTCCCCAACTTCTCAAAGGTAACCTACGTGAAAAACATTATATCAATGTATGTAACTTAACCCCTTTCACTAATGGATATTGTGACCTCTCTCATTTCCAAAATACCTTATTGGTAATGTTCCTTCACTCCAACACAAACGCTGCAATCTCTGCCCGAGCCGCGCGTGTTTTCGAACCTCTTTCCCAATTTATTGTCATGTGACTTGAGGTCGTATGTCGGTGTAGATCATGTGGTCAGATTAGCATTCTGGGAATTGTAGTGTTGATTGCTAAATAGTGCGCAAATGCATGCTGGCCGTATATGTTTAATTTTAGTAGTCATCACCCTGTAAGATCTATTACTTATGTATATATGTCGTGTTAACACTGATTACCAGACTGAACTTTAAGGTGTTATCTTTATTCTCAACGAGCTTAATCTAGCCCCAGTGTTTTCTGGGAATTGTAGTATCAGGGACATAATCTGTAGATTGTCTTTTCCTCATTCCACATTAGTAAGTGAGAGACAGGTATACATTATAGATACAACTCCAGACATTTCTCAAGTGTATCTGGCTATTTACATATGATAGAGATAGAACAAAGGAATTATGAAGACAGTTGACAATTTATACAGAGAACATTAACATCCTTATTCATACTTTTCTTTTCACAAAAATACATTCAGACAATATTCCTCGTTCATACCTCTAGGCTCAAGAGAGTCCAATTTGTGTACCCAAAACATCTCTCTGCGAGATAGAATTTGCTGTAAATTGCCCCCTCTGGCTGGTCTTGTGATCGTTTCCAAAACTACAAATCTAAGTTGTGAGATTGTGTGTTTGTGCTCCCTAAAATGTCTTGTGACTGGTGACTTTAGATTTCCTGTTCTTATATTGGACTTGTGTTCTGAGATACGATCCTTTACACGTCTCAGTGTTTGGCCCACATAATATTTACCACATGGACATATGAGTCCATAAATTACACATTTATTGTCACAAGTAGCAAAATTTTGTAAATTAATTTTCTGGCCTGTGTATGGATGTCTGATTGTTGGTCCTTTCTGAACATTATTACATTGACTGCAATTCAAACAGGGGAATGTACCTTTCTTTGTTTTAGACAAGGATTGTTGTTGTACCATATTTACCCTCTCTGCCTTGACCAATGAGTCCCGTAGGTTTCTCCCTCTGGTGTAGGCCATTAATGGTGGTTTTGGGAATAAACTACTGAGTTTTGTATCCAACCTGGTAATCTTCCAATTCTTATGCAGAATCCTTTTGATTTGTGTGCTTTTGGTAGAGTACTGTGATAAATAGATCAGTGGGGGATTGTCCTTATCCTTTAAGGTTTTATGCATTAACAATTCTGATCTTGTCTTTTGATGGCATTTTTCTTTTGCTTCTGTAAGAATGTTTTGAGGGAATCCTCTCTCCTCAAATCGTGACATAAGATCTCTTTCTGCTTCCAAGAAAGTATCCTCTTTTGAAACTATCCGTTTGATTCTTTGTAATTGGCTCAGGGGCAAATTATTTTTCAAATGTTGAGGATGGTGACTCGTAAAAAATAAACTGTTGTTCACATCTGTGGGTTTCCTATAAACTGTTGTTTGTAGTCTTCCATTTTCAGAATAGATTTTTGTGTCTAGAAAGTGCACTGATGGTGTTCCAATTTCTAGTGTGAACTTGATTCTGTCATTACATGCGTTTAAGTATACATGAAAGTTTTCTAGTTCTTCTTTTGTGCCACACCATATGCCAAGCACATCATCAATGTAACGTTTCCACATTTTTAACTTTTCTGACCATCTTGGGTTGTCTAGGATGAACTGAGTTTCAAAATAAAACATAAATGTATTGGCATACACTGGGGCCATGGCTGCCCCCATTGAAGTTCCTGCAATCTGTAAATAATATTGTCCTTGAAATCTGAAGTAATTATTGTATAGGATCATTTTAGCAAGTTGAATGACAAATGTTTTGTTAGATGGAAAGAATTCTTGTTGGAGTAACAGCCACTCTAAGGCCTCCAGTCCTTCCTCATGGGGAATTGAGGTATACAAGGATTGTACATCGAGTGTAAATAATATCCAATTATCTTCTACTTCACAGAATGTGTTCAATATGTTAAGTAAATGGGTCGTGTCTCTTAAATAAGTTGATGTAGATTGGACAATGGGCTGAAGAAGTTTGTCTAGATATTTGGACAATGGGTCAAAGACACTTTCAGTTGCTGCAACTATTGGTCTGAAAGGGGGATTTCTTAAGTTTTTATGTACTTTCGGTAGTCCATAAAATACTGGGAGAATTGGATTTTTGTTGAGTAGGAATTCCTTAGTTTTCTCTGTTATCCAGTCTTCTTCTGCTGCTTTGTTCACCACTTCCTCAATCATCTGTTGGGTCTCTCTTGTCGGATCATATTGTAGAATCATATATGTATTGGTGTCTTCTAGTAAAGACAGACATCCTTGTTTGTATAAATTTGCGTCCATAATTACAATAGCACCCCCTTTGTCCGCTGGTTTGATCTCAATTGTTCTATCGTTTGCTAACTCTTTGAGTATTTTATGTTGGTGTTTCCGGAGATTTTGTTGTCTCTTATCAGCAAATTTTATTGAACGCAAATCTTTCTTCATTTTAGCTTCAAACAGATCTAATGTTGAATTCTTAACATTAGGAGTGAACGTACTTTTTGACTTCATTTCAAGTGATTCAAATGTTGTCAATCTTTCTTGTATTGGAGGTATAGCATCAAAAAATAATTTTAATTTCATTTTCCTTACCAATTTGAATAAGTTCACTTCTTCTGCAAATAAATTTGTTTGATTTGTTGGTACAAACGAGAGGCCTAGGCTCAGTAGATCCAATTGTTGTTTATTAAGAATTTTGGTCGAAATATTAAGGATCAAGTTTGAGTTTTTTTCTTGCTCCTTAGGTTTCTTCCTCCCTCTTCGCGCCCGCCGTCTTCTAAAAAATCAGGTATATCTAGTAAACCTTCTTCGTTCTGGACACTTGGGATTAATCCTGTGGGTACAATCCCTGATGTTGATGGTTGTTGTGTTGGGACTAAATCTCTCCCCTCACTCGATGCGTCACTTGATGGCTCTGTGCTTTTACTTCCTCTTCTCGGTATTTTCTGTGTTGGTGTTCTTTGTTTTAAATTCTGGAATTGTTGATTTTGCTGCTGGTAATACTCTTGCCATGTATAGACTATATCTCTTGAATAGTCCAATGTGTCACGACGATATTTTCGAATCTTTCTTTGCTCTATATCCTTTTTATATGAATCAAGTTTCTCATTTGTCAGGGCCAAGATATTTTTTAATTCATCTACTGAGGTTAACGAGATAAATTGTTCTTTTAATTCTGTTATTTCCGTGTCCAATTTAGATAATGATGCAGCTAATTCTTCAATCGTCAACAGAATGAGATCTAATGAACATTTGTTAAGAATTCGTTCCCACCTAGCCACAAATTCAATATTGTCCTTACAGAGTGTGGGTTTTAAATAGATTCGAAGTCCTCTGGGTATTTTTTGTGATTTGTAATACTCAGTTAGAGTTGTAGCATGCAATTTCTGTGCAATTTCTCGTCTAATGAGTTTTTCTAGATTGTTAATAATTCTATCCGGTTTATCTTGACTTGTAGATAATTTACCTGTACTCTTAATTAAACCTAATATTCGTACAGCTTCTTCTTCCGTGAATGCTAGAGTTTTTGCATGTTTGTTTGTTAATGCATTAATTTTTGAAAATGACATTCTTTAGTGATAAAACAAAAGTAATAATTTCAGAAAAGGTGGGGTGCTAATTTCGTATTGATACCACACCAAATGAATGGGATGTCACATCGAAATCTGCAAAAAGGAAAGGAAATTGCACACCCTATACTTTGATGAGAAATCTAATTTGATATAGCTTTTAAAAGCTCCAATGGCTTGTCACTGATTAAATGATTTTATGGGGTGCCGGGGAGAAAAACAATAGACCCTGGTATCGTAGGTCAGTGAAAATATGAACAGAATGGTGTTCCCATTAACAATGGGAACTCCCGTCCCCTGCACACCTCTGGGTATTGGATAAAAAATCCAAACAAAAAATAATGTACTCTTTTGTTCACTTGTTGGTGATTTTAAGCATTAAGAATATCAATTAGGTCACTCTTTTGTACAAATATTACATATACCAACATGAAATAATTTGTTTCAATATACATACAAGTTTCAAAAAGTCTTTATGAAGGCGTAATAGTATTTTAATACTATTTACATATCAAAAGAGAATGTTCAAGTTTAATTCACTCGAAAAGAATATACAATAATCCAAAAAAAGGGAAAGCCTTCCTAATTCAGAGCTCTACGCGTTTCGAGAGTATGCCTCTCTTCTTCAGGAGCAATAACTTATCAATATAAACACAAAGTTTTCTTAACTTGTTATTAATTCACAATCAACAAATCAATTCAAAGTATAGCTATTTCGTTTTTCTTTAATTTCAGAACTTCGAGCATCCCTTCTTGTTGTGGAATGGTGAAAACGTCATCTAATGAAGTAGCAATCTGATGTGCTGTGAATGACAATAATATCTGTATTAGCTAGTGATTTAAACCGAGGATCAATTAAATAAATATATCCGTGTGGGAACCAGTATTCCTACCTGTGTTTCTTGTTTATATCCTGTGTGTTTCTCAATTCAAAGATGACTGGCATCTGTGGCTTCTAATCAGTCTTCGTTCTATCATAAATAATGATTGAATAATGTTTATCAGAATGTGATCGTGCATCATATGTTCATATGATTCCTTCACTTAAATTCAAAAAGTTACCTCTTTGCACTGTAGGTAGTGTATGTTGTAGTGCTGGGTCCCTCGTTGTCCCGTCCCCAACTTCTCAAAGGTAACCTACGTGAAAAACATTATATCAATGTATGTAACTTAACCCCTTTCACTAATGGATATTGTGACCTCTCTCATTTCCAAAATACCTTATTGGTAATGTTCCTTCACTCCAACACAAACGCTGCAATCTCTGCCCGAGCCGCGCGTGTTTTCGAACCTCTTTCCCAATTTATTGTCATGTGACTTGAGGTCGTATGTCGGTGTAGATCATGTGGTCAGATTAGCATTCTGGGAATTGTAGTGTTGATTGCTAAATAGTGCGCAAATGCATGCTGGCCGTATATGTTTAATTTTAGTAGTCATCACCCTGTAAGATCTATTACTTATGTATATATGTCGTGTTAACACTGATTACCAGACTGAACTTTAAGGTGTTATCTTTATTCTCAACGAGCTTAATCTAGCCCCAGTGTTTTCTGGGAATTGTAGTATCAGGGACATAATCTGTAGATTGTATTTTCCTCATTCCACATTAGTAAGTGAGAGACAGGTATACATTATAGATACAACTCCAGACATTTCTCAAGTGTATCTGGCTATTTACATATGATAGAGATAGAACAAAGGAATTATGAAGACAGTTGACAATTTATACAGAGAACATTAACATCCTTATTCATACTTTTCTTTTCACAAAAATACATTCAGACAATATTCCTCGTTCATACCTCTAGGCTCAAGAGAGTCCAATTTGTGTACCCAAAACATCTCTCTGCGAGATAGAATTTGCTGTAAATTGCCCCCTCTGGCTGGTCTTGTGATCGTTTCCAAAACTACAAATCTAAGTTGTGAGATTGTGTGTTTGTGCTCCCTAAAATGTCTTGTGACTGGTGACTTTAGATTTCCTGTTCTTATATTGGACTTGTGTTCTGAGATACGATCCTTTACACGTCTCAGTGTTTGGCCCACATAATATTTACCACATGGACATATGAGTCCATAAATTACACATTTATTGTCACAAGTAGCAAAATTTTGTAAATTAATTTTCTGGCCTGTGTATGGATGTCTGATTGTTGGTCCTTTCTGAACATTATTACATTGACTGCAATTCAAACAGGGGAATGTACCTTTCTTTGTTTTAGACAAGGATTGTTGTTGTACCATATTTACCCTCTCTGCCTTGACCAATGAGTCCCGTAGGTTTCTCCCTCTGGTGTAGGCCATTAATGGTGGTTTTGGGAATAAACTACTGAGTTTTGTATCCAACCTGGTAATCTTCCAATTCTTATGCAGAATCCTTTTGATTTGTGTGCTTTTGGTAGAGTACTGTGATAAATAGATCAGTGGGGGATTGTCCTTATCCTTTAAGGTTTTATGCATTAACAATTCTGATCTTGTCTTTTGATGGCATTTTTCTTTTGCTTCTGTAAGAATGTTTTGAGGGAATCCTCTCTCCTCAAATCGTGACATAAGATCTCTTTCTGCTTCCAAGAAAGTATCCTCTTTTGAAACTATCCGTTTGATTCTTTGTAATTGGCTCAGGGGCAAATTATTTTTCAAATGTTGAGGATGGTGACTCGTAAAAAATAAACTGTTGTTCACATCTGTGGGTTTCCTATAAACTGTTGTTTGTAGTCTTCCATTTTCAGAATAGATTTTTGTGTCTAGAAAGTGCACTGATGGTGTTCCAATTTCTAGTGTGAACTTGATTCTGTCATTACATGCGTTTAAGTATACATGAAAGTTTTCTAGTTCTTCTTTTGTGCCACACCATATGCCAAGCACATCATCAATGTAACGTTTCCACATTTTTAACTTTTCTGACCATCTTGGGTTGTCTAGGATGAACTGAGTTTCAAAATAAAACATAAATGTATTGGCATACACTGGGGCCATGGCTGCCCCCATTGAAGTTCCTGCAATCTGTAAATAATATTGTCCTTGAAATCTGAAGTAATTATTGTATAGGATCATTTTAGCAAGTTGAATGACAAATGTTTTGTTAGATGGAAAGAATTCTTGTTGGAGTAACAGCCACTCTAAGGCCTCCAGTCCTTCCTCATGGGGAATTGAGGTATACAAGGATTGTACATCGAGTGTAAATAATATCCAATTATCTTCTACTTCACAGAATGTGTTCAATATGTTAAGTAAATGGGTCGTGTCTCTTAAATAAGTTGATGTAGATTGGACAATGGGCTGAAGAAGTTTGTCTAGATATTTGGACAATGGGTCAAAGACACTTTCAGTTGCTGCAACTATTGGTCTGAAAGGGGGATTTCTTAAGTTTTTATGTACTTTCGGTAGTCCATAAAATACTGGGAGAATTGGATTTTTGTTGAGTAGGAATTCCTTAGTTTTCTCTGTTATCCAGTCTTCTTCTGCTGCTTTGTTCACCACTTCCTCAATCATCTGTTGGGTCTCTCTTGTCGGATCATATTGTAGAATCATATATGTATTGGTGTCTTCTAGTAAAGACAGACATCCTTGTTTGTATAAATTTGCGTCCATAATTACAATAGCACCCCCTTTGTCCGCTGGTTTGATCTCAATTGTTCTATCGTTTGCTAACTCTTTGAGTATTTTATGTTGGTGTTTCCGGAGATTTTGTTGTCTCTTATCAGCAAATTTTATTGAACGCAAATCTTTCTTCATTTTAGCTTCAAACAGATCTAATGTTGAATTCTTAACATTAGGAGTGAACGTACTTTTTGACTTCATTTCAAGTGATTCAAATGTTGTCAATCTTTCTTGTATTGGAGGTATAGCATCAAAAAATAATTTTAATTTCATTTTCCTTACCAATTTGAATAAGTTCACTTCTTCTGCAAATAAATTTGTTTGATTTGTTGGTACAAACGAGAGGCCTAGGCTCAGTAGATCCAATTGTTGTTTATTAAGAATTTTGGTCGAAATATTAAGGATCAAGTTTGAGTTTTTTTCTTGCTCCTTAGGTTTCTTATTCCCTCTTCGCGCCCGCCGTCTTCTAAAAAATCAGGTATATCTAGTAAACCTTCTTCGTTCTGGACACTTGGGATTAATCCTGTGGGTACAATCCCTGATGTTGATGGTTGTTGTGTTGGGACTAAATCTCTCCCCTCACTCGATGCGTCACTTGATGGCTCTGTGCTTTTACTTCCTCTTCTCGGTATTTTCTGTGTTGGTGTTCTTTGTTTTAAATTCTGGAATTGTTGATTTTGCTGCTGGTAATACTCTTGCCATGTATAGACTATATCTCTTGAATAGTCCAATGTGTCACGACGATATTTTCGAATCTTTCTTTGCTCTATATCCTTTTTATATGAATCAAGTTTCTCATTTGTCAGGGCCAAGATATTTTTTAATTCATCTACTGAGGTTAACGAGATAAATTGTTCTTTTAATTCTGTTATTTCCGTGTCCAATTTAGATAATGATGCAGCTAATTCTTCAATCGTCAACAGAATGAGATCTAATGAACATTTGTTAAGAATTCGTTCCCACCTAGCCACAAATTCAATATTGTCCTTACAGAGTGTGGGTTTTAAATAGATTCGAAGTCCTCTGGGTATTTTTTGTGATTTGTAATACTCAGTTAGAGTTGTAGCATGCAATTTCTGTGCAATTTCTCGTCTAATGAGTTTTTCTAGATTGTTAATAATTCTATCCGGTTTATCTTGACTTGTAGATAATTTACCTGTACTCTTAATTAAACCTAATATTCGTACAGCTTCTTCTTCCGTGAATGCTAGAGTTTTTGCATGTTTGTTTGTTAATGCATTAATTTTTGAAAATGACATTCTTTAGTGATAAAACAAAAGTAATAATTTCAGAAAAGGTGGGGTGCTAATTTCGTATTGATACCACACCAAATGAATGGGATGTCACATCGAAATCTGCAAAAAGGAAAGGAAATTGCACACCCTATACTTTGATGAGAAATCTAATTTGATATAGCTTTTAAAAGCTCCAATGGCTTGTCACTGATTAAATGATTTTATGGGGTGCCGGGGAGAAAAACAATAGACCCTGGTATCGTAGGTCAGTGAAAATATGAACAGAATGGTGTTCCCATTAACAATGGGAACTCCCGTCCCCTGCACACCTCTGGGTATTGGATAAAAAATCCAAACAAAAAATAATGTACTCTTTTGTTCACTTGTTGGTGATTTTAAGCATTAAGAATATCAATTAGGTCACTCTTTTGTACAAATATTACATATACCAACATGAAATAATTTGTTTCAATATACATACAAGTTTCAAAAAGTCTTTATGAAGGCGTAATAGTATTTTAATACTATTTACATATCAAAAGAGAATGTTCAAGTTTAATTCACTCGAAAAGAATATACAATAATCCAAAAAAAGGGAAAGCCTTCCTAATTCAGAGCTCTACGCGTTTCGAGAGTATGCCTCTCTTCTTCAGGAGCAATAACTTATCAATATAAACACAAAGTTTTCTTAACTTGTTATTAATTCACAATCAACAAATCAATTCAAAGTATAGCTATTTCGTTTTTCTTTAATTTCAGAACTTCGAGCATCCCTTCTTGTTGTGGAATGGTGAAAACGTCATCTAATGAAGTAGCAATCTGATGTGCTGTGAATGACAATAATATCTGTATTAGCTAGTGATTTAAACCGAGGATCAATTAAATAAATATATCCGTGTGGGAACCAGTATTCCTACCTGTGTTTCTTGTTTATATCCTGTGTGTTTCTCAATTCAAAGATGACTGGCATCTGTGGCTTCTAATCAGTCTTCGTTCTATCATAAATAATGATTGAATAATGTTTATCAGAATGTGATCGTGCATCATATGTTCATATGATTCCTTCACTTAAATTCAAAAAGTTACCTCTTTGCACTGTAGGTAGTGTATGTTGTAGTGCTGGGTCCCTCGTTGTCCCGTCCCCAACTTCTCAAAGGTAACCTACGTGAAAAACATTATATCAATGTATGTAACTTAACCCCTTTCACTAATGGATATTGTGACCTCTCTCATTTCCAAAATACCTTATTGGTAATGTTCCTTCACTCCAACACAAACGCTGCAATCTCTGCCCGAGCCGCGCGTGTTTTCGAACCTCTTTCCCAATTTATTGTCATGTGACTTGAGGTCGTATGTCGGTGTAGATCATGTGGTCAGATTAGCATTCTGGGAATTGTAGTGTTGATTGCTAAATAGTGCGCAAATGCATGCTGGCCGTATATGTTTAATTTTAGTAGTCATCACCCTGTAAGATCTATTACTTATGTATATATGTCGTGTTAACACTGATTACCAGACTGAACTTTAAGGTGTTATCTTTATTCTCAACGAGCTTAATCTAGCCCCAGTGTTTTCTGGGAATTGTAGTATCAGGGACATAATCTGTAGATTGTCTTTTCCTCATTCCACATTAGTAAGTGAGAGACAGGTATACATTATAGATACAACTCCAGACATTTCTCAAGTGTATCTGGCTATTTACATATGATAGAGATAGAACAAAGGAATTATGAAGACAGTTGACAATTTATACAGAGAACATTAACATCCTTATTCATACTTTTCTTTTCACAAAAATACATTCAGACAATATTCCTCGTTCATACCTCTAGGCTCAAGAGAGTCCAATTTGTGTACCCAAAACATCTCTCTTTCCCCCTCCCGCCCACCCCCGCTCTTGCCCCGTAGCTCTTTCCCCCTCCCACCCACCCCTGCTCTTGCCCCGTGTCTTTCTCCCTCCTGCCCACCCCCGCTCTTGCCCCGTGTCTTTCTCCCTCCCGCCCACCCCCGCTCTTGCCCTGTGTCTTTCTCCCTCCCGCCCACCCCCGCTCTTGCCCCGTGTCTTTCTCCCTCCCGCCCACCCCCGCTCTTGCCCCGTGTCTTTCCCCCTCCCTCCCACCCCCGCTCTTGCCCCGTGTCTTTCCCCCTCCCTCCCTCCCCCGCTCATGCCCTGTGTCTTTCTCCCTCCAGCCCACCCCCAGCTCATGCCCCGTGTCTTTCTCCCTCCCGCCCACCCCGCGCTCATGCCCCGTGTGTCTCTCTCCCTCCCGCCCAACCCCCGCTCATGCCCCGTGTGTCTCTCTCCCTCCCGCCCACACCCCTGTTCTCTCCTCACCCCGCTCATGCCCAGTGGCTGTCTCCTGTTGCCCCCCACCCCTCCCGCTCATGCCCCGTGTCTGTTTCCTGTTCCCCTCACACGCTCATGCCCCGTGTCTCTCTCTTGTTGCCCCCCATCCCCCCGATCATGCCCCATGTTTGTCTCCTGTTCTCCACACCCCCTGCTCCTGCCCCGTGTCTGTCTCCTGTTGCCCCCCACCCCCCGCTCCTGCCCTGTGTCTCCTCCTGTTGCCCCCCACCCCCCGCTCATGCCCCGTATCTGTCTCTTTTGTTCCCCCCACCCCCCACTCATGCCCTGTGTCTGTCTCCTGTTCCCCCACCCCCCGCTCATGCCCCATGTCTGTCTCCTGTTGCCCCCACTTCTCATGCCCCGTGTCTGTCTCCTGTTCCCCCCACCCGCTCATGTCCCGTGTCTCTCTCCTGTTGCCCCCCATCCCCCGCTCATGCCCCGTGTCTGTCTCCTGTACACCCCCACCCCTGCTCATGCCCTGTGTCTCTCTTCTGTTTCCCCCCACCCCCTGCTCATGCCCCGTGTCTGTCTCCTGTACGCCCCCCACCCCCTGCTCATGCCCCGTGTCTGTCCCCTGTACCCCCCCACCCCCTGCTCATGCCTCGTGTCTGTCTCCTGTACCCCCCCACCCCCCGCTCATGCCCCGTGTCTCTCTCCTGTACCCCCCACCCCCCGCTCATGCCCTGTGTCTGTCTCCTGTTCCCCCCACCCCCCGCTCATGCCCCATGTCTGTCTACTGTTGCCCCCCCTGCTCATGCCCCGTGTCTGTCTCCTGTTCCCCCCACCCGCTCATGTCCCTTGTCTCTCTCCTGTTGCCCCCCATCCCCCACTCATGCCCCGTGTCTGTCTCCTGTTGCCCCCCACCCCCCGCTCATGCCCCGTGTCTGTCTCCTGTTCTCCCCACCCCCCGCTCATGCTCCGTATCTGTCTCCTGTTGCCCCCCGCTCATGCCCTGTGTTTGTCTCCTGTTGCCCCCGCTCATGCCCCGTGTCTGTCTCCTGTTGCCCCCCACCCCCGCTCATGCCCTGTGTCTGTCTCCTGTTGCCCCCCACCCCCTGCTCATGCCCCATGTCTGTCTATGTTTTTCCCCCGCTCATGCCCCATGTCTGTCTCCTGTTCCCCCCACCCCCCGCTCATGCCCCGTGTCTCTCTCCTGTTGCCCCCCACCCCCTGCTCATGCCCCGTGTCTGTCTCCTGTACCACCCCACCCCCGCTCATGCCCCATGTGTCTTTCCCCCGAAACGCCCACCCCCACTCTTGCCCCATGTCTCTTTCCCCCTCCCGCCCACCCCCGCTCTTGCCCCGTGTCTCTTTCCACCTCCCGCCCACCCCCGCTCTTGCCCCGTGTCTCTTTCCCCCTCCAGCCCACCCCCGCTCTTGCCCCGTGGCTCTTTCCCCCTCCCGCCCACCCCCGCTCTTGCCCCGTGTCTTTCTCCCTCCCGCCCACCTCCGCTCTTGGCCCGTGTCTTTCTCCCTCCCGCCCACCCCCGCTCTTGCCCTGTGTCTTTCTCCCTCCTGCCCACACCCGCTCTTGCACCGTGTCTTTCTCCCTCCCGCCCACCCCCGCTCTTGCCCCGTGTCTTTCCCCCTCCCTCCCACCCCCGCTCTTGCCCCGTTTCTTTCCCCCTCCCTCCCTCCCCCGCTCATGCCCCGTGTCTTTCTCCCTCCCGCCCACCCCCGCTCTTGCCCCGTGTCTCTTTCCCCCTCCCGCCCACCCCCGCTCTTGCCCCATGTCTCTTTCCCCCTCCCGCCCACCCCCGCTCTTGCCCCGTGTCTTTCTCCCTCCCGCCCACCCCCGCTCTTGCCCCGTGTCTTTCCCCCTCCCTCCCACCCCCGCTCTTGCCCCGTGTCTTTCCCCCTCCCGCCCACCCCCAGCTCATGCCCTGTGTCTTTCTCCCTCCCGCCCACCCCCCGCTCATGCCCCGTGTGTCTCTCTCCCTCCCGCCCAACCCCCGCTCATGCCCTGTGTGTCTCTCTCCCTCCCGCCCACACCCCTGTTCTCTCCTCACCCCGCTCATGCCCCGTGGCTGTCTCCTGTTGCCCCCCACCCCTCCCGCTCATGCCCCGTGTCTGTCTCCTGTTCCCCTCACACGCTCATGCCCCGTGTCTCTCTCTTGTTGCCCCCCACCCCCCTGCTCATGCCCCGTGTTTGTCTCCTGTTCTCCCAACCCCCTGCTCATGCCCCGTGTCTTTTTCCTCTTCCTCCCACCCCCCGCTCATGCCCCGTGTCTGTCTCCTGTACCACCCCACCCCCGCTCATGCCCCATGTGTCTTTCCCCCTCCCTCCCTCCCCCGCTCATGCCCTGTGTCTTTCTCCCTCCAGCCCACCCCCAGCTCATGCCCCGTGTCTTTCTCCCTCCCGCCCACCCCGCGCTCATGCCCCGTGTGTCTCTCTCCCTCCCGCCCAACCCCCGCTCATGCCCCGTGTGTCTCTCTCCCTCCCGCCCACACCCCTGTTCTCTCCTCACCCCGCTCATGCCCAGTGGCTGTCTCCTGTTGCCCCCCACCCCTCCCGCTCATGCCCCGTGTCTGTTTCCTGTTCCCCTCACACGCTCATGCCCCGTGTCTCTCTCTTGTTGCCCCCCATCCCCCCGATCATGCCCCATGTTTGTCTCCTGTTCTCCACACCCCCTGCTCCTGCCCCGTGTCTGTCTCCTGTTGCCCCCCACCCCCCGCTCCTGCCCTGTGTCTCCTCCTGTTGCCCCCCACCCCCCGCTCATGCCCCGTGTCTGTCTCTTTTGTTCCCCCCACCCCCCACTCATGCCCTGTGTCTGTCTCCTGTTCCCCCACCCCCCGCTCATGCCCCATGTCTGTCTCCTGTTGCCCCCACTTCTCATGCCCCGTGTCTGTCTCCTGTTCCCCCCACCCGCTCATGTCCCGTGTCTCTCTCCTGTTGCCCCCCATCCCCCGCTCATGCCCCGTGTCTGTCTCCTGTACCCCCCCACCCCTGCTCATGCCCTGTGTCTCTCTTCTGTTTCCCCCCACCCCCTGCTCATGCCCCGTGTCTGTCTCCTGTACGCCCCCCACCCCCTGCTCATGCCCCGTGTCTGTCCCCTGTACCCCCCCACCCCCTGCTCATGCCTCGTGTCTGTCTCCTGTACCCCCCCACCCCCCGCTCATGCCCTGTGTCTCTCTCCTGTACCCCCCACCCCCCGCTCATGCCCTGTGTCTGTCTCCTGTTCCCCCCACCCCCCGCTCATGCCCCATGTCTGTCTACTGTTGCCCCCCCTGCTCATGCCCCGTGTCTGTCTCCTGTTCCCCCCACCCGCTCATGTCCCTTGTCTCTCTCCTGTTGCCCCCCATCCCCCACTCATGCCCCGTGTCTGTCTCCTGTTGCCCCCCACCCCCCGCTCATGCCCCGTGTCTGTCTCCTGTTCTCCCCACCCCCCGCTCATGCTCCGTATCTGTCTCCTGTTGCCCCCCGCTCATGCCCTGTGTTTGTCTCCTGTTGCCCCCCGCTCATGCCCCGTGTCTGTCTCCTGTTGCCCCCCACCCCCGCTCATGCCCTGTGTCTGTCTCCTGTTGCCCCCCACCCCCTGCTCATGCCCCGTGTCTGTCTATGTTTTTCCCCCGCTCATGCCCCATGTCTGTCTCCTGTTCCCCCCACCCCCCGCTCATGCCCCGTGTCTCTCTCCTGTTGCCCCCCACCCCCTGCTCATGCCCCGTGTCTGTCTCCTGTACCACCCCACCCCCGCTCATGCCCCATGTGTCTTTCCCCCGAAACGCCCACCCCCACTCTTGCCCCATGTCTCTTTCCCCCTCCCGCCCACCCCCGCTCTTGCCCCGTGTCTCTTTCCACCTCCCGCCCACCCCCGCTCTTGCCCCGTGTCTCTTTCCCCCTCCAGCCCACCCCCGCTCTTGCCCCGTGGCTCTTTCCCCCTCCCGCCCACCCCCGCTCTTGCCCCGTGTCTTTCTCCCTCCCGCCCACCTCCGCTCTTGGCCCGTGTCTTTCTCCCTCCCGCCCACCCCCGCTCTTGCCCTGTGTCTTTCTCCCTCCTGCCCACACCCGCTCTTGCACCGTGTCTTTCTCCCTCCCGCCCACCCCCGCTCTTGCCCCGTGTCTTTCCCCCTCCCTCCCACCCCCGCTCTTGCCCCGTTTCTTTCCCCCTCCCTCCCTCCCCCGCTCATGCCCCGTGTCTTTCTCCCTCCCGCCCACCCCCGCTCTTGCCCCGTGTCTCTTTCCCCCTCCCGCCCACCCCCGCTCTTGCCCCATGTCTCTTTCCCCCTCCCGCCCACCCCCGCTCTTGCCCCGTGTCTTTCTCCCTCCCGCCCACCCCCGCTCTTGCCCCGTGTCTTTCCCCCTCCCACCCACCCCCGCTCTTGCCCCGTGTCTTTCCCCCTCCCGCCCACCCCCAGCTCATGCCCTGTGTCTTTCTCCCTCCCGCCCACCCCCCGCTCATGCCCCGTGTGTCTCTCTCCCTCCCGCCCAACCCCCGCTCATGCCCTGTGTGTCTCTCTCCCTCCCGCCCACACCCCTGTTCTCTCCTCACCCCGCTCATGCCCCGTGGCTGTCTCCTGTTGCCCCCCACCCCTCCCGCTCATGCCCCGTGTCTGTCTCCTGTTCCCCTCACACGCTCATGCCCCGTGTCTCTCTCTTGTTGCCCCCCACCCCCCTGCTCATGCCCCGTGTTTGTCTCCTGTTCTCCCAACCCCCTGCTCATGCCCCGTGTCTTTTTCCTCTTCCTCCCACCCCCCGCTCATGCCCCGAGTCTGTCTCCTGTACCACCCCACCCCCGCTCATGCCCCATGTGTCTTTCCCCCTCCCGCCCACCCCCACTCTTGCCCCATGTCTCTTTTCCCCTCCCGCCCACCCCCGCTCTTGCCCCGTGTCTCTTCCCCCTCCCGCCCACCCCTGCTCTTGCTCCGTGTCTCTTTCCGCCTCCCGCCCACCCCCGCTCTTGCCCCGTGGCTCTTTCCCCCTCACGCCCATCCCCGCTCTTGCCCTGTGTCTTTCTCCCTCCCGCCCACCTCCGCTCTTGCCCCGTGTCTTTCTCCCTCCTGCCCACCCCCGCTCTTGCCCCGTATCTTTCTCCCTCCCGCCCACCCCCGCTCTTGCCCCGTGTCTTTCCCCCTCCCTCCCACCCCCACTCTTGCCCCGTTTCTTTCCCCCTCCCTCCCTCCCCTGCTCATGGCCCGTGTCTCTCTCCCTCCCGCCCACCCCCGCTCTTGCCCCGTGTCTCTTTCCCCCTCCCGCCCACCCCCGCTCTTACCCCGTGTCTCTTTCCCCCTCCCGCCCACCCCTGCTCTTGCCCCGTAGCTCTTTCCCCGTCCCGCCCACCCCCGCTCTTGCCCCGTGTCTTTCTCCCTCCCGCCCACCCCCGCTCTTGCCCCGTGTCTTTCTCCCTCCCGCCCACCCCCGCTCTTGCCCTGTGTCTTTCTCCCTCCCGCCCACCCCCGCTCTTGCCCCGTGTCTTTCTCCCTCCCGCCCACCCCCGCTCTTTCCCCGTGTCTTCCCCCTCCCTCCCACCCCTGCTCTTGCCCCGTGTCTTTCCCCCTCCCTCCCTCCCCCGCTCATGCCCTTTCTCCCTCCCGCCCACCCCCAGGTCATGCCCCGTGTCTTTCTCCCTCCCGCCCACCCCCCGCTCATGCCCCGTGTGTCTCTCTCCCTCCCGCCCAACCCCCGCTCATGCCCCGTGTGTCTCTCTCCCTCCCGCCCACACCCCTGTTCTCTCCTCACCCCGCTCATGCCCCGTGGCTGTCTCCTGTTGCCCCCCACCCCTCCCGCTCATGCCCCGTGTCTGTCTCCTGTTCCCCTCACATGCTCATGCCCCGTGTCTCTCTCTTGTTGCCCCCCACCCCACCGCTCATGCCCCATGTTTGTCTCCTGTTCTCCCCACCCCCTGCTCCAGCCCCGTGTCTGTCTCCTGTTGCCCCTCACCCCCCGCTCCTGCCCTGTGTCTCCTCCTGTTGCCCCCCACCCCCCGCTCATGCCCCGTGTCTGTCTCTTTTGTTCCCCCCACCCCCCACTCATGCCCTGTGTCTGTCTCCTGTTCCCCCCACCCCCCGCTCATGCCCCATGTCTGTCTCCTGTTGCCCCCCCTGCTCATGCCCTGTGTCTGTCTCCTGTTCCCCCCACCCGCTCATGTCCCGTGTCTCTCTCCTGTTGCCCCCCATCCCCCGCTCATGCCCCGTGTCTGTCTCCTGTACCCCCCCACCCCCGCTCATGCCCTGTGTCTCTCTTCTGTTTCCCCCACCACCTGCTCATGCCCCGTGTCTGTCTCCTGTACGCCCCCCACCCCCTGCTCATGCCCCGTGTCTGTCTCCTGTACCCCCCCACCCCCTGCTCATGCCCCGTGTCTGTCGGCTGTACCCCCCCCTACCCCCCGCTCATGCCCCGTGTCTCTCTCCTGTACCCCCCACCCCCCGCTCATGCCCCGTGTCTGTCTCCTGTTCCCCCCACCCCCCGCTCATGCCCCATGTCTGGCTCCTCTTGCTCCCACCCATGCCCCGTGTCTGTCTCCTGTACCCCCCACTCTGTGCTCATGCCCGTGTCTCTCTCCTGTTGCCCCCCACACCCCTGCTCATGCCCTGTGTCTGTCTCCCGTTGCCCCCCACCCCCTCGCTCATGCCCGTGTCTGTCTCCTGTTGCCCCCCACCCCCCACTCATGCCCCGTGTCTGTCTCCTGTTGCCCCCCACCCCCCGCTCATGCCCCGTGTCTGTCTCCTGTTCTCCCCACCCCCCGCTCATGCTCCGTGTCTGTCTCCTGTTGCCCCCCACTCATGCCCTGTGTCTGTCTCCTGTTGCCCCCCGCTCATGCCCTGTGTCTGTCTCCTGTTGCCCCCCACCCCCCGCTCATGCCCTGTGTCTGTCTCCTGTTGCCCCCACCCCCTGCTCATGCCCCATGTCTGTCTATGTTTTTCCCCCGCTCATGCCCCATGTCTGTCTCCTGTTCCACCCACCCCCCGTTCATGCCCCGTGTCTCTCTCCTGTTGCCCCCACCCCCTGCTCATGCCCCGTGTCTGTCTCCTGTACCACCCCACCCCCGCTCATGCCCCATGTGTCTTTCCCCCGAAACGCCCACCACCACTCTTGCCCACTCTTGCCCCGTGTCTCTTTCACCCTCCCGCCCACCCCCGCTCTTGCCCCGTGTCTCTTTCCACCTCCCGCCCACCCCCGCTCTTGCCCCGTGTCTCTTTCCCCCTCCAGCCCACCCACGCTCTTGCCCCGTGGCTCTTTCCCCCTCCCGCCCACCCCCGCTCTTGCCCCGTGTCTTTCTCCCTCCCGCCCACCTCCGCTCTTGCCCCGTGTCTTTCTCCCTCCCGCCCACCCCCATTCTCGCCCTGTGTCTTTCTCCCTCCTGCCCACACCCGCTCTTGCACCGTGTCTTTCTCCCTCCCGCCCACCCCCGCTCTTGCCCCGTGTCTTTCCCCCTCCCTCCCACCCCCGCTCTTGCCCCGTTTCTTTCCCCCTCCCTCCCTCCCCCGCTCATGCCCCGTGTCTTTCTCCCTCCCGCCCACCCCCGCTCTTGCCCCGTGTCTCTTTCCCCCTCCCGCCCACCCCCGCTCTTGCCCCATGTCTCTTTCCCCCTCCCGCCCACCCCCGCTCTTGCCCCGTGTCTTTCTCCCTCCCGCCCACCCCCACTCTTGCCCTGTGTCTTTCTCCCTCCCGCCCACCCCCGCTCTTGCCCCGTGTCTTTCACCCTCCCGCCCACCCCCGCTCTTGCCCCGTGTCTTTCCCCCTCCCTCCCACCCCCGCTCTTGCCCCGTGTCTTTCCCCCTCCCTCCCTCCCCCGCTCATGCCCTGTGTCTTTCTCCCTCCCGCCCACCCCCAGCTCATGCCCTGTGTCTTTCTCCCTCCCGCCCACCCCCCGCTCATGCCCCGTGTGTCTCTCTCCCTCCCGCCCAACCCCCGCTCATGCCCCGTGTGTCTCTCTCCCTCCCGCCCACACCCCTGTTCTCTCCTCACCCCGCTCATGCCCCGTGGCTGTCTCCTGTTGCCACCCACCCCTCCCGCTCATGCCCCGTGTCTGTCGCCTGTTCCCCTCACACGCTCATGCCCCGTGTCTCTCTCTTGTTGCCCCCCACCCCCCGCTCATGCCCCGTGTTTGTCTCCTGTTCTCCCAACCCCCTGCTCATGCCCCGTGTCTTTTTCCTGTTCCTCCCACCCCCCGCTCATGCCCCGTGTCTGTCTCCTGTTGCCCCCCACTGCCCCGCTCATGCCCCATGTCTGTTCTCCCCACCCCCCGCTCATGCCCGTGTCTGTTGTTCCCCCCACCCCCCGCTCATGCCCCATGTCTGTCTCCTGTTCCCCCCACCCCTCGCTCTTGCCCCATGTCTGTCTCCTGTTCCCCCCACCCCCGCTCATGCCCCGTGTCTGTCTCCTGTTGCCCCTCACCACCCGCTCATGCCCCGGGTCTGTCTCCTGTTGCCCCTCACCCCCCGCTCATGCCCCGTGCCTGTCTCCTGTGGCCCCCCACCCCCCGCTCATGCCCCGTGTCTGTCTCCCGTTCCCCCCACCCCCCGCTCCTGTCCCGTGTCTTGCTACTGTTGCCCCTCACCCCCCGCTCATGCCCTGTGTCTGTCTCCTGTTGCCCCCCCGCTCATGCCCCGTGTCTGTCTCCGGTTCCCCCCACCCGCTCATGTCCCGTGTCTCTCTCCTGTTGCCCCCCACCCCCCGGTCATGCCCTGTGTCTGTCTCATGTTGCGCCCCACGCACCTCTCATGCCCTGTGTCTGTCTCCTGTTCTCCCCACCCCCCGCTCATGCTCCGTGTCTGTCTCCTGTTCCCCCCAACCCCCTGCTCATGCCCCGTGTCTGTCTCCTGTTGCCCCCCACCCCCCGCTCCTGCCCTGCGTCTCTCTCCTGTTGCCCCCCACCCCCTGCTCATGCCCCGTGTCTGTCTCCTGTTGCCCTCACCCCCCACTCATGCCCCGTGTCTGTCTCCTGTTGTCCCCCACCCCCCGCTCCTGCCCTGTTTCTCTCTCCTGTTGCCCCCCACCCCCTGCTCATGCCCCGTGTCTGCCTCCTGTACGCCCCCCACCCCCTGCTCATGACCCGTGTCTGTCTCCTGTACCCCCCCCACTACCCCGCTCATGCTCCGTGTCTGTCTCCTGTTCCCCCCCATCCCCTGCTCATGCCCCGTGTCTCTCTCCTGTTGCCCCCCACCCCCCGTTCCTGCCCTGTGTCTCTGTCCTGTTGCCCCCCACCCCCTGCTCATGCCCCGTGTCTGTCTCCTGTTGCCCTCACCCCTCGCTCATGCCCCGTGTCTGTCTCCTGTTGCCCCCCACCCCCCGCTCCTGCCCTGTTTATCTCTCCTGTTGCCCCCCACCCCCTGCTCATGCCCCGTGTCTGCCTCCTCTTCCCCCCCACCCCCTGCTCATGCCCCGTGTCTGTCTCCTGTTGCCCCCCACCCCCCGCTCCTGCCCTGTGTCTCTCTCCTGTTGCCCCCCCACCCCCTGCTCATGCCCCGTGTCTGTCTCCTGTTGCCCTCACCCCCCGCTCATGCCCCGTGTCTGTCTCCTGTTGCCCCCCACCCCCTGCTCCTGCCCTGTTTCTCTCTCCTGTTGCCCCCCACCCCCTGCTCATGCCCCGTGTCTGCCTCCTGTACGCCCCCCACCCCCTGCTCATGACCCGTGTCTGTCTCCTGTACCCCCCCACTACCCCGCTCATGCTCCGTGTCTGTCTCCTGTTCCCCCCACCCCCTGCTCATGCCCCGTGTCTCTCTCCTGTTGCCCCCCAACGCCCGTTCCTGCCCTGTGTCTCTCTCCTGTTGCCCCCCACCCCCTGCTCATGCCCCGTGTCTGTCTCCTGTTGCCCTCACCCCTCGCTCATGCCCCGTGTCTGTCTCCTGTTGCCCCCCACCCCCTGATCCTGCCCTGTGTCTCTCTCCTGTTGCCCCCCACCCCCTGCTCATGCCCCGTGTCTGCCTCCTGTACGCCCCCCACCCCCTGCTCATGACCCATGTCTGTCTCCTGTACCCCCCACCCCCCACTGATGCCCCATGTCTCTCTCCTGTTGCCCCCCACTACCCCGCTCATGCCCCGTGTCTGTCTTTTTTACCCCCGCCCCCTGCTCATGCCCCGTGTCTGTCTCCTGTTCCCCCCACCCCCCGCTCATGCCCCACGTCTGTCTCCTCTTGCTCCCACCCATGCCCCGTGTCTGTCTCCTGTACCCCCCCACTCTGCGCTCATGCCCGTGTCTCTCTCCTGTTGCCCCCCACACCCCTGCTCATGCCTCGTGTCTGTCTCCTGTTGCCCCCCACCCCCCGCTCATGCCCTGTGTCTGTCTCCTGTTGCCCCTCACCCCCCGCTCATGCCCTGTGTCTGTCTCCTGTTGTCCCCCACCCCCCGCTCATGCCCCGTGTCTGTCTCCTGTTCCCCCCACACCCTGCTCATGCCCCGTGTCTCTCTCCTGTTGCCGCCCACCGTCCGCTCATGCCCTGTGTCTGTCTCCTGTTGCCCCCCGCTCATGCCCCGTGTCTGTCTCCGGTTCCCCCCACCCGCTCATGTCCCGTGTCTCTCTCCTGTTGCCCCCCACCCCCGCTCATGCCCCGTGTCTGTCTCCTGTTGCCCCCCACCCCCTCTCATGCCCCGTGTCTGTCTCCTGTTCTCCCCACCCCCGCTCATGCTTCGTGTCTGTCTCCTGTTCCCCCACCCCCTGCTCATGCCCCATGTCTCTCTCCTGTTGCCCCCCACCCCCTGCTCATGCCCCGTGTCTGTCTCCTGTTGCCCTCACCCCCTGCTCATGCCCCATGTCTGTCTCCTGTTGCCCCCCACCCCCTGCTCCTGCCCTGTGTCTCTCTCCTGTTGCCCCCCACCCCTGCTCATGCCCCGTGTCTGTCTCCTGTACGCCCCCCACCCCCTGCTCATGCCCATTGTCTGTCTCCTGTTCCCCCACCCCCTGCTCATGCCCCATGTCTCTCTCCTGTTGCCCCCCACTACCCCGCTCATGCCCCGTGTCTGTCTTCTGTACCCCCACCCCCCGCTCATGCCCCGTGTCTGTCTCCTGTTCCCCCCACTCCCCGCTCATGCCCCATGTCTGTCTCCTCTTGCTCCCACCCATGCCCCGTGTCTGTCTCCTGTACCCCCCGACTCCGCGGTCATGCCCGTGTCTCTCTCCTGTTGCCCTCACACCCCTGCTCATGCCCCGTGTCTGTCTCCTGTTGCCCCCCCATCCCCTCACTCATGCCCTGTGTCTGTCTCCCGTTCCCCCCACCCCCCGCTCATACCCCGTGTCTGTCTCCTGTTCCTCCCACCCCCGCTCATGCCCCGTGTCTGTCTCCTGTTGCCCCCCACCCCCCGCACATGCCCGTGTCTGTTTCCTGTTCTCCCCACCCCCCGCTCATGCTCCGTGTCTGTCTCCTGTTCCCCCCCACCCCCTGCTCATGCCCCGTGTCTGTCTCCTGTTGCCCCCCACTCCCCGCTCATGCCCCGTGTCTGTCTCCTGTTGCCCCCCACCCTCCGTTCATGCCCCGTGTCTGTCTCCTGTTGCCCCCACCCCCCGCTAATGCACTGTGTCTGTCTCCTGTTGTTCCCCCACCCCCGCTCATGCCCCGTGTCTGTCTCCTGTTCCCCCCACCCCCTGCTCATGCCCCGTGTCTCTCTCCTGTTGCCTCCCACCCCCCGCTCATGCCCCGTGTCTGTCTCCTGTACCCCCCCACCCCCGCTCTTGCCCTGTGTGGCTGTCTCCCTTCCCCCAACCCCGCTCTTGCCCGGTTTCTCTTTCCCCCTCCCGCCCACCCCCGCTCTTGCCCCGTGTCTCTTTCCCCCTCCCGCCCACCCCCGCTCTTGCCCCATGTCTCTTTCCCCCTCCCGCCCACCCCCGATCTTGGCCCGTGTCTCTTTCCCCCTCCCGCCCACCCCCGCTCTTGCCCCGTGTCTCTTTCCCCCTCCCGCCCACCCCCGCTCTTGCCCCGTGTCTCTTTCCCCCTCCCACCCACCCCCGCTCTTGCCCCGTGTCTCTTTCCCCCCTCCCGCCCACCCCCGCTCTTTCCCCCTCCCGCCCACCCCCGCTCTTGCTCCGTGTCTCTCCCCCTCCCGCCCACCCCCGCTCTTGCCCCGTGTCTTTCCCCCTCCCGCCCACCCCCGCTCTTGCCCCGTGTCTTTCCCCCTCCCGCCCACCCCCGCTCTTGCCCCGTGTCTCTCCCCCTCCCGTCCACCCCTGCTCTTGCCCCGTGTCTCTTTCCCCCACCCGCCCACCCCCGCTCTTGCCGCGTGTCTCTTTCCCCCACCCGCCCACCCCCGCTCTTGCCCCGTGTCTCTTTCCCACTACTGCCCACCCCCGCTCTTTCCCCCTCCCGCCCACCCCCGCTCTTGCCCCGTGTCTCTTTCCCCGTCCCGCCCACCCCCACTCTTGCCCCGTGTCTCTTTCCCCCTCACGCCCACCCCCGCTCTTGCCCCGTGTCTCTTTCCCTCTCCCGCCCACCCCCGCTCTTGCCCCGTCTTGCCCCGTGTCTCTTTCCCCCTCCCTCCCACCCCCGCTCTTGCCCCCTCCCTCCCACCCCCGCTCTTTCCGCCTCCCTCCCACCCACGCTCTTGCCCCGTGTCTTTCCCCTCCTTCCCACCCCCGCTCTTGCCCTGTGTCTTTCCCCCTCCCGCCCACCCCCGCTCTTGCCCCGTGTCTTTCCCCCTCCTGCCCACCCCCGCTCTTGCCCCGTGTCTTTCCTCCTCCGGCCCACCCCCGCTCTTGCCCCGTGTCTTTCCCCCGCCCGGCCACCCCTGGTCTTGCCCTGCGTGTCTTTCACCCTCCTGCCCACCCCCGCTCTTGCCCCACACCCCCGCTCTTGCCCCGTGTCTCTTTCCCCCTCCCTCCAACCCCCGCTCTTGCCCCGTGTCTTTCCCCCTCCCTCCCACCCCCGCTCTTGCCCTATGTCTTTCCCCCTGGCGCCCACCCACGCTCTTGCCCCGTGTCTTTCCCCCTGCCGCCCACCACCGCTCTTGCCCGGTGTCTTTCTCCCTGCCGCCCACCCCCGCTCTTGCCCCGTGTCTTTCTCCCTCCCGCCCACCCCCGCTCTTGCCCCCTGTCTTTCTCCCTCCTGCCCACCCCCGCTCTTGCCCCGTGTCTTTCTCCCTCCCGCCCACCCCTCTCATACCCCGTGTGTCTCTCTCCCTCCCGCCCACCACCCGCTCATGCCCCGTGTGTCTCTCTCTCCCGCCCACCCCCGGCTCATGCCCCGTGTGTCTCTCTCCCTCCCGCCCACCCCCCGCTCATGCCCCGTGTGTCTCTCTCGCCTTCCCCCACCCCCCACTCATGCCCCATGTCTGTCTTCTGTTCCCCCTGCTCATGCCCCGTGTCTGTCTTCTGTTCCCCCCGCTCATGCACCGTGTCTGTCTCCTGTTCTCTCCACAACCCGCTCATGCCCCGTGTCTGTGTCCTGTTCCCCCTACCCCCGCCATGCCCCCGTGTCTATCTCCTGTTGCCCCCCACCCCTCCCGCTCATGCCCCGTGTCTATCTCCTGTTGCCCCCAACCCCTCCCGCTCATGCCCCGTGTCTGTCTCCTGTTCCCCCCACCCGCTCATGCCCCGTGTCTGTCTCCTGTTCCCCACCCCCCCGCTCATGCCCCGTGTCTCTCTCTTGTTGACCCCCACCCCCCGTTCATGCCCCGTGTTTTTTTCCTGTTCCTCCCACCCCCCGCTCATGCCCCGTGTCTGTCTCCTGTTGCCCCCCACCGCCCCGCTCATGCCCCGTGTCTGTTCTCCCCACCCCCCTCATGCCCCGTGTCTGTCTCCTGTTGCCCCCCCGCTTATGCCCCGTGTCTGTCTCCGGTTGCCCCCACCCGCACATGTCCGTGTGTCTCTGCCCACCCGCCGCCCACCCCCTGCTCATGCCCCGTGTGTCTCTCCCCCTCCCCCCACCCCCCGCTCATGCCCCATGTGTCTCTCTCTCCTTCCCCCCACCCCCCACCCATGCCCCGTGTGTCTCTCCCCCTCCCGCCCACCCGCTCATGCCTCGTGTGTCTCTCCACCTCCTGCCCACCACCCGCTCATGCCCCGTGTGTCTCTCCCCTTCCCCCACCCCCTGCTCATGCCTCGTGTGTCTGTCTCCCTCCCCCCACCCCTGCTCTTGCCCCGTGTGTCTGTATCCCTCCTCCGCAGACCCGCTCTTGCCCCGTGTGTCTTTCCCTCTCCCGCCCACCCCCGCTCTTGCCCCGTGTGTCTTTCCCCCTTCCGCCCACCCCCGCTCTTGCCCCCTCCCGCCCACCCCCGCTCTTGCCCCGTGTGTCTTTCCCCCTCCCGCCCACCCCCGCTCTTGCCCTGTGTCTCTTTCCCCCTACCGCCCACCCCCCCCGCTCTTGCCCCGTGTCTCTTTGCCCCTCCCGCCCACCCCCGCTCTTGCCCTGTGTCTCTTTCCCCCTCCCGCCCACCCCCGCTCTTGCCCCGTGTCTCGTTCCCCCTCCCGTCCACCCCTGCTCTTGCCCCGTATCTCTTTCCCCCTCCCGCCCACCCCCGCTCTTGCCCCCTCCTGCCCACCCCCGCTCTTGCCCCTTGTCTCTTTCCCCCTCCCGCCCACCCCCGCTCTTGCCCAATGTCTCTTTCCCCCTCCCGCCCACCCCCCCTCTCGCCCCGTGTCTCTTTCCCCCGCCCACCCCCCTCTTGCCCCCTCCCGCCCACCCCCGCTCTTGCCCCGCTCTTGCCCCGTGTCTCTTTCCCCCTCCTGCCCACCCCTGCTCTTGCCCCGTGTCTCTTTCCCCCTCCCACCTACCCCTGCTCTTGCCCCATGTCTTTCTCCCTCCCGCCCACCCCCGCTCTTGCCCCGTGTCTTTCTCCCTCCTGCCCACCCCCGCTCTTGCCCCGTGTCTTTCTCCCTCCTGCTCTTGCCCGGCGTGTCTTTCACCCTCCCGCCCACCCCCGCTCTTGCCCCGCATGTCTTTCACCCTCCCGCTCTTGCCCCGCGTGTCTATCACCTTCCCGCCCACCCCCCGCTCTTGCCACGCACCCCCGCTCTTGCCCCGTGTCTTTTTCCCTCCCGCCCACCCCGCTCTTGCTGAGTGTGTCTTTCACCCTCCCGCCCACCCCCGCTCATGCCCCGTGTGTCTTTCAGCCTCCCGCCCACCCCTGCTCATGCCCCGTGTGTCTTTCACCCTCCCGCCCACCCCCGCTCATGCCCCGTGTGTCTCTCTCCCTCCCGCCCACCCCGCCCACGCCCCATGTGTCTCTCTCACCTTCCCCCACCCCCCGCTCATGCCCCGTGTGTCTTTCACCCTCCCGCCCACCCCCCGCTCATGCCCTGTGTGTCTCTCTCCCTTCCGCCCACCCTCCGCTCATGCCTCGTGTGTCTCTCTCCCTCCCGCCCACCCCGCCCACGCCCCGTGTGTCTCTCTCACCTTCCCACACCCCCCGCTCATGCCGCGTGTCTGTCTTCTGTTCCCCCCGCTCATGCCCCATGTCTGTCTTCTGTTCTCTCCACACCCCGCTCATGCCCCATGTCTGTGTCCTGTTCCGCCCACCCCCCGCTCATGCCCCGTGTCTATCTCTTGTGCCCCCACCCCTCCCGCTCATGCCCCGTGGCTGTCTCCTGTTGCCCGCCACCGCTCCGCTCATGCCCCGCGTCTGTTCTCCCCACCCCCGCTCATGCCCGTGTCTGTTGTTCCCCCCACCCCCCGCTCATGCCCCGTGTCTGTCTCTTGTTCCCCCCACCCCTCGCTCATGCCTCGTGTCTGTCTCCTGTTTCCCCCACCCCCCGCTCATGCCCCGTGTCTGTCTCCTGTTGCCCCTCACCCCCCGCTCATGCCCCGTGTCTCTCCTGTTGCCCCCACCCCCCGCTCATGCCCCGTGTCTGTCTCCTGTTGCCCCCCACCCCCCGCTCATGCCCCGTGTCTGTCTCCTGTTGCCCCTCACCCCCCGCTCATGCCCCGTATCTGTCTCCTGTTGCCCCCCACCCCCCGCTCCTGCCCCGTGTCTGTCTCCTGTTGCCCCCCACACCCCGCTCCTGCTCCATGTCTGTCTCTATTGTTCCCCCCACCCCCCGCTCATGCCCCGTGTCTGTCTCCTGTTCCCCCCACCCCCCGCTCATGCCCCGTGTCTCTCTCCTGTTGCCCCCCACCCCCCGCTCATGCCCTGTGTCTGTCTCCTGTACCCCCCACCCCCGTTCATGCCCCGTATCTGTTTCCTGTTTCCCCCATCCCCCGCTCATGCCCCGTGTCTGTCTCCTGTTCTCCCCACCCCCCCGCTCATGCCCCGTGTCTGTCTCCTGTTCTCCCCACCCTAGGCTCATGCCCCGTGTCTCTCTCCTGTTGACCCCACCCCCTGCTCATGCCCTGTGTCTGTCTCCTGTTGCCTCCACCCCCCGCTCATGCCCCGTGTCTCCCTCGTGTTCCCCCCACCCCCCGCTCATGCCCCGTGTTTCCCTCGTTTTACCCCCCGCCCCCCACGCATCCTCCATGTCTCCCTCGTGTTCCCCCCACCCCCTGCTCATGCCCCTTGTCTCTCTCCTTTCCTCCCCACCCCCGCTCATGTCCCGTATGTGCCCTGTACCCCCCGCTCATGCCCTGTGTCTCCCTCGTGTTCCTCCCCACCCCCTGCTCATACCCCGTGTCTCCCTCATGTTCCTCCCCACCCTCTGCTCATGCCCCGTGTCTCTCTCGTGTTCCCCCCACCACCGCTCATGCCCTGTGTTTCCTTCCTTTCCCCCCCCACCCCCTGCTCATGCCCCGTTTGTACCCTGTTCCCTCTCACCCCCCGCTCATGCCCATGTGTCTCTCCTGTGCCCCCCCAACCCCGCTCATGCGCCGTTGTGTTCTTTATACACCCCGCCTTCCCTTTCCATGGTGGCCATCTTGGTAAAAGATTTTCCTTCCTACACCGAGACGCCGCAGGCGTCCCGGCGTAGGAAGGAAAATCTTTTTGTTTTTTTTACCACCCGGCATTCCCACTTTGAGGACATAAGATGTTAGTGGTCTTCATCTATTGAAAAGGATGTTATGGTCACGTTGTACTAATAAAAACCTTTAAAATGTAGTAAAAAAAATGTTACAGGGACGTTATGGTTAAGTTGCACTAATAAAAACCTATGAAATTCAAAGAAAAAACTTTATTAAAGGGACGTTATGGTTAAGTTGCGCTACTAAAAACCTATGAAATTCAGTGAAAAAACTTTGTTAAAGGGACGTTATGGTAAAGTTGCGCTACTAAAAACCTATGTAATTCAGTGAAAAAACTTTGTCAAAGGAACGTTATGGTTCCAAGTAAAACCAAAAAACCCTTGAAATTCGCCAGTTATGGTAAGCTAAGCAACCATAACTCGCGCCACCACCGTGCACTGCTAAGACTAACACCCAGGACATCAAAGATGACATCACAAATGTCATTGATGACATCACTGATGACATCACATGTCTGGCTCACTCTTTTTTCTTTTGCTGACATATCTAGGCCACATGGTTTTCTTCAGTAACAGTCAGAAACTAAACATTTGATTTTATTTGTAGACGTATCCTTCAAGTAGGTTCTTACAGTAATTCTGTTAGAGTCCAGTCACATCATATGAAACATATACATACAGGAAGACACAAGCTTGTAAAACAGCAATCCCTTTTGTGCATAAAGATAATCAATAGACTTATGAGCACTTTCTGATAGTTCTGTTGTTTTTTTTTATGGCTGTACTTTCCCTGTGGGTCCAATCACATCAAGTGATACATATACATAGGGTGAATAGCAGCTTTGAAACAGAGCAATCATTTATTTGCATGAAAATAATCAGTTAAGTTTTGAATTGTTTCTGCTACTACTTGTGCTTTTTTGCTAACTTCACTTTCTCTGTATATACCCATATTGGTATGTGTTCTTGTGTCTTTGTGTTTTGTCTATAGTAATGTTTTATTAGCTACGTATTTCACAGTACACAAAAATCTATTAAGAAAACAATTATCATTTAATTATTCAACATATTAACATTACGAATATTATACCTTCATCTTGTACACTGCACACCATGTTATGTTTCTGTATCAGTAGCTTAGTATACTAGATAGAACCCCATAATAGAATGCTATTTATATCATTGCATCGCTCGATGCACTAATTAGGGTATGATATTTATTGCAATGATCCTTGACACTTGTTTCGCAACATTATAATAAGAATCCCTTGTACACATATTTCATGAAAAGTATATACACATGTGATGTCATCAGTGATGTCATCAATGACATTTGTGATGTCATCTTTGATGTCCTCGGTGTTAGTCTTAACAGTGCACGGTGCTGGCGCGAGTTATGGTTGCTTAGCTTACCATACCTGGCGAATTTCAAGGGTTTTTCGGTTTTACTTGGAACCATAACGTTCCTTTGACAAAGTTTTTTCACTGAATTTCATAGGTTTTTAGTAGCGCAACTTTACCATAACGTCCCTTTAACAAAGTTTTTTTACTGAATATATACCGTGGCCATGTAGTTATGGTTAAGTTGCTGTTTCCATGGGAAGAGCACTTTTTGGGTGGCTTATAACTTCGCTCTCCCTGGACGGATCCTCACCAAACTTTGCAAAAAAAGTAGTTGGGTCACTCTGAATTTTTTTGCAAAGTTTGGTGAGGATTCGTCCAGGGGGGCAAAGTTATAGGGGGGTCCCAAAACTTTTTTTTTCCCATAGACATAATGGGAAAAACTTTGCTCACGCCTACAGCCCAAACCGCTGGACGGATTTACACCAAATTAGCGGCAGGAGCGGCGGCTTGGTCCTGAAAGCGTGCTTTGCTTTATTTGGTGTAAATCCGTCCAGTAGTTTTTAAAAAAATGACAAAAATGTAAGTGAAAAAAATTGGTGATATCTGTGTTCGCCTCGCGGACACACTTCCCTGTTCGCTCTGCGGACAGGACGGTGATTGTGCAAGCAGCTTGCGTGATGTCCGCGGACATCTAACGTGCTCTCTCATTGGATGCGTGAAAGCGTGCAGTGCGTCTGGCTTCAGAGACGCCCGCCATCTTTGTTCCTCGCATGAGAGGCTTTGTATCCCGCCTGCACAGTAAGTCCCCCACCCCCGCTCATGTCCGTGTGTCTTTCTCCCTCCCGCCCACCCCCCGCTCATGTCCGTGTGTCTTTCTCCCTCCCTCCCGCCCACCGCCGGCTCATGTCCGTGTGTCTTTCTCCCTCCCGCCCAGCCCCTGCTCATGCCCCGCTCCTGACCCGCTCGTCTCTCCCAACCACCCCCCCGCTCTTGCCCCGTGTGTCTCTCCCACCCCCGTGTGTCTCTACCACCCGCTGCTCATGTCTGTGTGTTTCTCCCACCCACCCCCGCTCATGTCCGTGTGTCTCTCCCCACCCCCGCTCATGCCCCGTGTGTCTCTCCCCACCCGCGGCCCACCCCCCGCTCATGCCCAGTGTGTGTCGTCCCCTCCCGCCCACCCCCGCTCATGTCCCTTGTGTCTCTCTCCCTCCCCCCACCCCTGCTCGCGCCCCGTGTGTCTCTCCCACTCCCGCCCACCCCCTGCTCATGCCCCATGTGTCTCTCTCTCCTTCCCCCCACCCCCCACTCATGCCCCGTGTGTCTCTCCCCCTCCCGCCCACCCCCCGCTCATGACCCGTGTGTCTCTCCCCCTCCCGCCCACCCCCCGCTCATGCCCCGCATGTCTCTCCCCTTCCCCCACCCCCCGCTCATGCCTCGTGTGTCTGTCTCCCTACCCCCACCCCTGCTCTTGCCCCGTGTGTCTTTCCGCCTCCCGCCCACCCCCGCTCTTGCCCCGTGTCTCTTTCCCCCTCCCGCCCACCCCCGATCTTGGCCCGTGTCTCTTTCCCCCTCCCGCCCACCCCCGCTCTTGCCCCGTGTCTCTTTCCCCCTCCCGCCCACCCCTGCTCTTGCCCCGTGTCTCTTTCCCCCTCCCGCCCACCCCGCTCTTGCCCCGTGTCTCTTTCCCCCTCCCACCCACCCCCGATCTTGGCCCGTGTCTCTTTCCATCTCCCGCCCACCCCCGCTCTTGCCCCGTGTCTCTTTCCCCCTCCCGCCCACCCCCGCTCTTGCCCCGTGTCTCTTTCCCCCTCCCACCCACCCCCGCTCTTGCCCCGTGTCTCTTTCCCCCTCCCTCCCACCCCCGCTCTTGCCACGTGTCTATCACCCTCCCGCCCACCCCCGCTCTTGCCCCGCATGTCTCTCCCTCCCACCCGCTCATGCCCCGTGTGTCTCTCTCCCTCCCGCCCACACCCCGCTCATGCCCCGTGTGTCTCTCTCCCTCCCGCCCACCCCCCGCTCATTCCCCGTGTGTCTCTCTCCCTCCTGCCCACCCCCCGCTCATGCCCCGTGTGTCTCTCTCCCTCGCGCCCACCCCCCACTCATGCCCCGTGTGTCTACCTCCCACCCACCCCGCCCAACCCCGTGTGTCTCTCTCCCTCCCCCCACCCCCGCTCATGCCCAGTGTCTGTCTCCTGTTCTCTCCACACCCCCTGCTCATGCCCCGTGTCTGTCTCCTGTTCCTCCCACACGCTCATGCCCCGTGTCTGTCTCTTGTTGCCCCCCACCCCCCTGCTCATGCCCCGTGTTTGTCTCCTGTTCTCCCCACCCCCTGCTCATGCCCCGTGTCTGTCTCCTGTTGCCCCTCACCCCCCGCTCATGCCCCATGTCTGTCTCCTGTTGCCCCCCACCCCCCGCTCATGCCCCGTGTCTGTCTCCTGTTGCCCTCCACCCCCCGCTTCTGCCCCGTGTCTGTCTCCTGTTGTTCCCCCCACCCCCCGCTCATGCCCCGTGTCTGTCTCCTGTTCCCCCACCCCCTGCTCATGCCCCTTGTCCCTCTCCTGTTGCCCCCCACCCCCGGCTCATGCCCCGTGTCTGTCTCCTGTACCCCCCACCGCCCGCTCATGCCCTGTGTCTGTCTCCTGTTGTCCCCCCCGCTCATGCCCCGTCTCTGTCTCCGGTTCCCCCACCCGCTCATGTCCCGTGTCTCTCTCCTGTTGCCCCCCACCACCTGCTCATGCCCCGTGTCTGTCTCCTGTTGCCCGCTCATGCCCTGTGTCTGTCTCCTGTTCCCCCCACCCCCCGCTCATGCCCTGTGTCTGTCTCCTGTTCCTCCCCACCCCCTGCTCATGCCCCGTGTCTGTCTCCTGTTGCCCTCACCCCCCGCTCATGCCCCGTGTCTGTCTCCTGTTGCCCTCACCCCCCGCTCCTGCCCCATGTCTGTCTCCTGTTGCCCCCCACCCCCCGCTCATGCCCCGTGTCTGTCTCCTGTTGCCCTCCACCCCCCGCTTCTGCCCCGTGTCTGTCTCCTGTTGTTCCCCCCACCCCCCGCTCATGCCCCGTGTCTGTCTCCTGTTCCCCACCCCCTGCTCATGCCCCTTGTCCCTCTCCTGTTGCCCCCCACCCCCGTCTCATGCCCCGTGTCTGTCTCCTGTACCCCCCACCGCCCGCTCATGCCCTGTGTCTGTCTCCTGTTGCCCCCCCGCTCATGCCCCGTCTCTGTCTCCGGTTCCCCCACCCGCTCATGTCCCGGCTCTCTCTCCTGTTGCCCCCCACCACCTGCGCATGCCCCGTGTCTGTCTCCTGTTGCCCCCCACCCCCCTCTCATGCCCCGTGTCTGTCTCCTGTTCTCCCCACCCCCCGCTCATGCCCTGTGTCTGTCTCCTGTTCCCCCCACCCCCCGCTCATGCTCCATGTCTGTCTCCTGTTCCTCCCCACCCCCTGCTCATGCCCCGTGTCTGTCTCCTGTTGCCCTCACCCCCCGCTCCTGCCCCGTGTCTGTCTCCTGTTGTCCCCCACCCCACACTCCTGCCCTGTGTCTCTCTCCTGTTGCCCCCCACCCCCTGCTCATGCCCTGTGTCTGTCTCTTTTGTTCCCCCCAACCCCCGCTCATGCCCTGTGTCTGTCTCCTGTTCCCCCCACCCCCCGCTCATGCCCCGTGTCTCTCTCCTGTTGCCCCCCACCCCCCGCTCATGCCCCGTGTCTGTCTCCTGTACCCCCCCACCCCCCGCTTATGATCTTGTCTGTCTCCTGTACCCCCCACCCCCCCGCTCATGCCCCATGTCTGTCTCCTGTTGCCCGCCCTGCTCAAGCCCCGTGTCTCTCTCCTGTTCCCCCCACCCGCTCATGTCCCGTGTCTCTCTCCTGTTGCCCCCCACCCCCTGCTCATGCACCGTGTCTGTCTCCTGTACCCCCCCACCCCCTGCTCATGCCCCATGTCTGTCTCCTGTACACCCCCACCCCCTGCTCATGCCCCGTGTCTGTCTCCTGCACCCCCCCACCCCCCGCTCATGCCCCGTGTCTCTCTCCTGTACCCCCCACCCCCCGCTCATGCCCCGTGTCTGTCTCCTGTTCCCCCACCCCCGCGCATGCCCCATGTCTGTCTCCTCTTGCTCCCACCCATGCCCCGTGTCTGTCTCCTGTACCCCCCCACTCCGCGCTCATGCCCGTGTCTCTCTCCTGTGCCCCCCACGCCCCCGCTCATGCCCCGCGTCTGTCTCCTGTTGCCCCCCACCCCCTCTCATGCCCCATGTCTGTCTCCTGTTCTCCCCACCCCCCGCTCATGCTCTGTGTCTTTCTCCTGTTCCCCCCACCCCCTGCTCATGCCCCGTGTCTGTCTCCTGTTGCCCTCACCCCCCGCTCCTGCCCCGTGTCTGTCTCCTGTTGCCCCCCAGACCCCGCTCCTGCCCTGTTTCTCCCTCCTGTTTCCCCCCACCCCCCGCTCATGCCCTGTGTCTGTCTCTTTTGTTCCCCCACCCCCCGCTCATGCCCTGTGTCTGTCTCCTGTTCCCCCCACCCCCCGCTCATGCCCCGTGTCTCTCTCCTGTTGACCCCCCCCGCACATGCCCCGTGTCTGTCTCCTGTACCCCCCCACCCCCCGTTCATGCTCGTGTCTGTCTCCTGTACCCCGCCACCCCCCCGCTCATGCCCCATGTCTGTCTCCTGTTGCCCCCCCTGCTCATGCCCCGTGTCTGTCGCCTGTTCCCCCCTCCCGCTCATGTCCCGTGTCTCTCTCCTGTTGCCCCCCACCCCCCGCTCATGCCCCATGTCTGTCTCCTGTACCCCCCTGCTCATGCCCTGTGTCTCTCTTCTGTTTCCCGCCACCCCCTGCTCATGCCCCGTGTCTGTCTCCTGTACGCCCCCACCCCCTGCTCATTCCCCGTGTCTGTCTCCTGTACCCCCCACCCCCTGCTTATGCCCCATGTCTGTCTCCTGTAACCCCCCACCCCCCGCTCATGCCCCGTGTCTCTCACCTGTACCCCCCACCCCCCGCTCATGCCCCGTGTCTGTCTCCTGTTCCCCCCACCCCCCGCTCATGCCCCATGTCTGTCTCCTCTTGCTCCCACCTATGCCCCGTGTCTGTCTCCTGTACCCCCCACTCCGCGCTCATGCCTGTGTCTCTCTCCTGTTGCCCCCCACACCCCCGCTCATGCCCCATGTCTGTCTCCTGTTGCCCCCCACCCCCTCGCTCATGCCCCGTGTCTGTTTCCTGTTGCCCCCCACCCCCCGCTCATGCCCCGTGTCTATCTCCTGTTGCCCCCCACCCCCCGCTCATGCCCCGTGTCTGTCTCCTGTTCTCCCCACCCCCCGCTCATGCTCCGTGTCTCTCTCCTGTTCCCCCCACCCGCTCATGTCCCGTGTCTCTCTCCTGTTGCCCCCCACCCCCTGCTCATGCACCGTGTCTGTCTCCTGTACCCCCCCACCCCCTGCTCATGCCCCATGTCTGTCTCCTGTACACCCCCACCCCCTGCTCATGCCCCGTGTCTGTCTCCTGCACCCCCCCACCCCCCGCTCATGCCCCGTGTCTCTCTCCTGTACCCCCCACCCCCCGCTCATGCCCCGTGTCTGTCTCCTGTTCCCCCACCCCCGCGCACGCCCCATGTCTGTCTCCTCTTGCTCCCACCCATGCCCCGTGTCTGTCTCCTGTACCCCCCCACTCCGCGCTCATGCCCGTGTCTCTCTCCTGTGCCCCCCACGCCCCCGCTCATGCCCCGCGTCTGTCTCCTGTTGCCCCCCACCCCCTCTCATGCCCCATGTCTGTCTCCTGTTCTCCCCACCCCCCGCTCATGCTCTGTGTCTTTCTCCTGTTCCCCCCACCCCCTGCTCATGCCCCGTGTCTGTCTCCTGTTGCCCTCACCCCCCGCTCCTGCCCCGTGTCTGTCTCCTGTTGCCCCCCAGACCCCGCTCCTGCCCTGTTTCTCCCTCCTGTTTCCCCCCACCCCCCGCTCATGCCCTGTGTCTGTCTCTTTTGTTCCCCCACCCCCCGCTCATGCCCTGTGTCTGTCTCCTGTTCCCCCCACCCCCCGCTCATGCCCCGTGTCTCTCTCCTGTTGACCCCCCCCGCACATGCCCCGTGTCTGTCTCCTGTACCCCGCCACCCCCCGTTCATGCTCGTGTCTGTCTCCTGTACCCCGCCACCCCCCCGCTCATGCCCCATGTCTGTCTCCTGTTGCCCCCCCTGCTCATGCCCCGTGTCTGTCGCCTGTTCCCCCCTCCCGCTCATGTCCCGTGTCTCTCTCCTGTTGCCCCCCACCCCCCGCTCATGCCCCATGTCTGTCTCCTGTACCCCCCTGCTCATGCCCTGTGTCTCTCTTCTGTTTCCCGCCACCCCCTGCTCATGCCCCGTGTCTGTCTCCTGTACGCCCCCACTCCCTGCTCATTCCCTGTGTCTGTCTCCTGTACCCCCCACCCCCTGCTTATGCCCCATGTCTGTCTCCTGTAACCCCCCACCCCCCGCTCATGCCCCGTGTCTCTCACCTGTACCCCCCACCCCCCGCTCATGCCCCGTGTATGTCTCCTGTTCCCCCCACCCCCCGCTCATGACCCATGTCTGTCTCCTCTTGCTCCCACCTATGCCCCGTGTCTGTCTCCTGTACCCCCCACTCCGCGCTCATGCCTGTGTCTCTCTCCTGTTGCCCCCCACACCCCCGCTCATGCCCCATGTCTGTCTCCTGTTGCCCCCACCCCCTCGCTCATGCCCCGTGTCTGTTTCCTGTTGCCCCCCACCCCCCGCTCATGCCCCGTGTCTATCTCCTGTTGCCCCCCACCCCCCGCTCATGCCCCGTGTCTGTCTCCTGTTCTCCCCACCCCCCGCTCATGCTCCGTGTCTGTCTCCTGTTCCCCCCCACCCCACGCTCATGCCCCGTGTCCGTCTCCTGTTGCCCCCCGCTCATGCCCCGTGTCTGTCTCCTGTTGCCCACCACTCCCCGCTCATGCCCCGTGTCTGTCTCCTGTTGCCCCCCACCCCCGCTCATGCCCTGTGACTGTCTCCTGGTGCCCCCCACCCCCTGCTCATGCCCCGTGTCTGCCTCTGTTGTTCCCCCGCTCATGCCCCATGTCTGTCTCCTGTTCCCCCCACCCCCCGCTCATGCCCCGTGTCTCTCTCCTGTTGCCCCCCACCCCCTGCTCATGCCCGGTGTCTGTCTCCTGTACCCCCCCACCCCCGCTCTTGCCCCGTGTGTCTTTCCCCCTCCCGCCCACCTCTGCTCTTGCCCCATGTGTCTTTCCCCCTCCCGCCCACCCCCGGTCTTGCCTCGTGTGTCTTTCTCCCTCGCGCCCACCCCCGGTCTTGCCCCGTGTCTCCTTCCCCCTCCCGCCCACACCCGCTCTTGCCCTGTGTCTCTTTCCCCCTCCCGCCCACCCCCGCTCTTGCCCCGTGGCTCTTCCCCCTCCCGCCCACACCCCCTCTTGCCCCGTGTCTCTTTCCCCCTCCCGCCCACCCCCGCTCTTGCCCCCTCCCCCCTCCCGCCCACTCCCGCTCTTGCCCCCTCCCACCCACCCCCGCTCTTGCCCCGTGTCTCTTTCCCCCTCCCGCTCACCCCCGCTCTTGGCCCGTGTCTCTTTCCCCCTCCCGCCCACCCCCGCTCATGTCCCGTGTCTCGTTCCCCCTCCCGCCCACCCCCGCTCTTGCCCCGTGTCTCTTTCCCTCTCCCGCCCACCCCCGCTCTTGCCCCGTGTCTCTTTCCCCCTCCCGCCCACCCCCGCTCTTGCCCCGTGTCTCTTTCCCCCTCCCACCCACCCCCGCTCTTGCCCTGTGTCTCTTTCCCCCTCCCACCCACCCCCGCTCTTGCCCCGTCTTGCCCCGTGTCTCTTGCCCCCTCCCACCCAACCCCGCTCTTGCCCCCTCCCACCCACCCCTGCTCTTGCCCCGTGTCTTTCCCCCTCCCTCCCACCCCCACTCTTGCCCCGTGTCTTTCCCCTACCCTCCCACCCCCGCTCTTGCCCCGTGTCTTCCGCCTCCCGCCCACCCCCGCTCTTGCCCCGTGTCTTCCCCCTCCCACCCACCCCTGCTGTTGCCCCGTGTCTTTCCCCCTCCCGCCCACCCCCGCTCTTGCCCTGTGTCTTTCCCCCTCCCACCCACCCCCACTCTTGCCCTGTGTCTTTCCCCCTCCCGCCCACCCCGCTTTTGCCCGGTGTCTTTCCCCCTCCCGCCCACCCCCGCTCTTGCCCCGCACCCCTGCTCTTGCCCCGTGTCTTTCCCCCTCCCGCCCACCCCCGCTCTTGCCCCGCACCCCCGCTCTTGCCCCGTGTCTTTCCCTGTGTCTGTCTCCTGTTGCCCCCCACCCCCTGCTCATGCCCCGTGTCTGTCTCTGTTGTTCCCCCACTCATGCCCTGTGTCTGTCTCCTGTTCCCCCATCCCCCCGCTCATGCCCCGTGTCTCTCTCCTGTTGCCCCCCACCCCCCGCTCATGCCCCATGTCTGTCTCCTGTACCCCCCACCCCCGCTCTTGCCCCGTGTGTCTTTCCCCCTCCCGCCCACCTCTGCTCTTGCCCCATGTGTCTTTCCCCCTCCCGCCCGCCCCCGGTCTTGCCCCGTGTGTCTTTCCCCCTCGCGCCCACCCCTGCTCTTGCCCCCTCCCTCCCACCCCCACTCTTGCCCCGTGTCTCTTTCCCCCTCCCGCCCACCCCGCTCTTGCCCCGTGTCTCTTTCCCCCTCCCACCCACCCCCGCTCTTGCCCTGTGTCTCTTTCCCCCTCCCGCCCACCCCCGCTCTTGCCCCGTGGCTCTTTACCCCTCCCGCCCACCCCCGCTCTTGCCCCGTGTCTCTTTCCCCCTCCCGCCCACCCCCGCTCTTGCCCCCTCCCCCCTCCCGCCCACTCCCGCTCTTGCCCCCTCCCACCCACCCCCGCTCTTGGCCCGTGTCTCTTTCCCCCTCCCGCCCACCCCCGCTCTTGCCCCGCACCCCTGCTCTTGCCCCGTGTCTTTCCCCCTCCCGCCCACCCCCGCTCTTGCCCCGCACCCCCGCTCTTGCCCCGTGTCTTCCCCTGTGTCTGTCTCCTATTGCCCCCCACCCCCTGCTCATGCCCCGTGTCTGTCTCTGTTGTTCCCCCGCTCATGCCCCGTATCTGTCTCCTGTTGCCCCCCACCCCCCGCTCATGCCCCGTGTCTCTCTCCTGTTGCCCCCCACCCCCCGCTCATGCCCCGTATCTGTCTCCTGTACCCCCCCACCCCCGCTCTTGCCCCGTGTGTCTTTCCCCCTCCCGCCCACCTCTGCTCTTGCCCCATGTGTCTTTCCCCCTCCCGCCCACCCCCGGTCTTGCCCCGTGTGTCTTTCCCCCTCGCGCCCACCCCTGCTCTTGCCCCCTCCCTCCCACCCCTGCTCTTGCCCCGTGTCTCTTTCCCCCTCCCGCCCACCCCCGCTCTTGCCCCGTGTCTCTTTCCCCCTCCCGCCCACCCCCGCTCTTGCCCTGTGTCTCTTTCCCCCTCCCGCCCACCCCCGCTCTTGCCCGGTGGCTCTTCACCCCTCCCGCCCACCCCCACTCTTGCCCCGTGTCTCTTTCCTCCTCCCGCCCACCCCCACTCTTGCCCCCTCCCCCCTCCCGCCCACTTCCGCTCTTGCCCCCTCCCGCCCACCCCCGCTCTTGCCCTGTGGCTCTTTCCCCCTCCCGCCCACCCCCGCTCTTGCCCCGCGTCTCTTTCCCCCTCCCGCCAACCCCCGCTCTTGCCCCCTCCCACCCACTCCCGCTCTTGCCCCCTCCCACCCACCCCCGCTCTTGCCCCGTGTCTCTTTCCCCCTCCCGCTCACCCCCGCTCTTGGCCCGTGTCTCTTTAACCCTCCCGCCCACCCCCGGTCTTGCCCCGTGTCTCTTTCCCCCTCCCGCCCACCCCCGCTCTTGCCCCGTGTCTCTTTCCCCCTCCCGCCCACCCCCGCTCTTGCCCCGTGTCTCTTTCCCCCTCCCGCCCAACCCCGCTCTTGCCCCGTGTCTCTTTCCCCCTCCCGCCCACCCCCGCTCTTGCCCCGTGTCTCTTTCCCCCTCCCGCCCACCCTCGCTCTTGCCCCGTCTTGCCCCGTGTCTCTTGCCCCCTCCCACCCAACCCCGCTCTTGCCCCCTCCCACCCACCCCCGCTCTTGCCCCGTGTCTTTCCCCCTCCCTCCCACCCCCACTCTTGCCCCGTGTCTTTCCCCTACCCTCCCACCATCGCTCTTGCCCCGTGTCTTCCCCCTCCCGCCCACCCCCGCTCTTGCCCCGTGTCTTTCCATCTCCCGCTCACCCCCGCTCTTGCCCCGTGTCTTTCCCCCTCCCACCCACCCCCACTCTTGCCCCGTGTCTTTCCCCCTCCCGCCCACCCCCGCTTTTGCCCAGTGTCTTTCCCCCTCCCGCCCACCCCTGCTCTTGCCCCGCACCCCTGCTCTTGCCCCCTGTCTTTCCCCCATCCGCCCACCCCCGCTCTTGCCCCGCACCCCCGCTCTTGCCCCGTGTCTTTCCCTGTGTCTGTCTCCTGTTGCCCCCCACCCCCTGCTCATGCCCCGTGTCTGTCTCTGTTGTTCCCCCGCTCATGTCCCGTGTCTGTCTCCTGTTCCCCCCACCCCCTGCTCATGCCCCCTGTCTGTCTCCTGTTGTCCTCACCCCCTGCTCCTGCCCCGTGTCTGTCTCCTGTTGTCCCCCACCCCACACTCCTGCCCTGTGTCTCTCTCCTGTTGCACCCCACCCCCTGCTCATGCCCCGTGTCTGTCTCTTTTGTTCCCCCCACCCCCCGCTCATGCCCTGTGTCTGTCTCCTGTTCCCCCCACCCCCGCTCATGCCCCGTGTCTCTCTCCTGTTGCCCCCCACCCCCCGCTCATGCCCCGTGTCTGTCTCCTGTACCCCCCACCCCCGCTTATGATCTTGTCTGTCTCCTGTACCTCCCCACCCCCCCGCTCATGCCCCATGTCTGTCTCCTTTTGCCCGCCCTGCTCAAGCCCCGTGTCTCTCTCCTGTTCCCCCCACCCGCTCATGTCCCGTGTCTCTCTCCTGTTGCCCCCCACCCCCCGCTCATGCACCGTGTCTGTCTCCTGTACCCCCCCACCCCCCGCTCATGCCCTGTGTCACTCTTCTGTTGCCCCCCCACCCCCTGCTCATGCCCCGTGTCTGTCTCCTATACGCCCCCCACCCCCTGCTCATGCCCCATGTCTGTCTCCTGTACAGCCCCACCCCCTGCTCATGCCCCGTGTCTGTCTCCTGTACCCCCCCACCCCCCGCTCAAGCCCCGTGTCTCTCTCCTGTACCCCCCACCCCCCGCTCATGCCCCGTGTCTGTCTCCTGTTCCCCCACCCCCGCTCATGCCCCATGTCTGTCTCCTCTTGCTCCCACCCATGCCCCGTGTCTGTCTCCTGTACCCCCCACTCCGCGCTCATGCCCGTGTCTCTCTCCTGTGCCCCCCACACCCCCGCTCATGCCCCGCGTCTGTCTCCTGTTGCCCCCACCCCCCTCTCATGCCCCGTGTCTGTCTCCTGTTCTCCCCACCCCCCGCTCATGCTCCGTGTCTTTCTCCTGTTCCCCCCCACCCCCTGCTCATGCCCCGTGTCTGTCTCCTGTTGCCCTCACCCCCCGCTCCTGCCCCGTGTCTGTCTCCTGTTGCCCCCCACCCCCTGCTCCTGCCCTGTTTCTCTCTCCTGTTGCCCCCCACCCCCGCTCATGCCCCGTGTCTGTCTCTTTTGTTCCCCCACCCCCCGCTCATGCCCTGTGTCTGTCTCCTGTTCCCCCCACCCCCTGCTCATGCCCCGTGTCTCTCTCCTGTTGCCCCCCACCCCCCGCACATGCCACGTGTCTGTCTCCTGTACCCCCCACCCCCCACTCATGCCCCATGTCTGTCTCCTGTTGCCCCCCCTGCTCATGCCCCGTGTCTGTCGCCTGTTCCCCCCTCCCGCTCATGTCCCGTGTCTCTCTCCTGTTGCCCCCCACCCCCCGCTCATGCCCCATGTCTGTCTCCTGTACTCCCCTGCTCATGCCCTGTGTCTCTCTTCTGTTTCCCCCCACCCCCTGCTCATGCCCCGTGTCTGTCTCCTGTACGCCCCCACCCCCTGCTCATTCCCCGTGTCTGTCTCCTGTACCCCCCCACCCCCTGCTTATGCCCCATGTCTGTCTCCTGTAACCCCCCACCCCCCGCTCATGCCCCGTGTCTCTCTCCTGTACCCCCCACCCCCCGCTCATGCCCCGTGTCTGTCTCCTGTTCCCCCCACCCCCCGCTCATGCCCCATGTCTGTCTCCTCTTGCTCCCACCTATGCCCCGTGTCTGTCTCCTGTACCCCTCACTCCGCGCTCATGCCCGTGTCTCTCTCCTGTTGAACCCCACACCCCCGCTCATGCCCCATGTCTGTCTCCTGTTGCCCCCCACCCCCTCGCTCATGCCCCTTGTCTGTCTCCTGTTGCCCCCCACCCCCCGCTCATGCCCTGTGTCTATCTCCTGTTGCCCCCCACCCCCCGCTCATGCCCCGTGTCTGTCTCCTGTTCTCCCCACCCCCCACTCATGCTCTGTGTCTGTCTCCTGTTCCCCCCCACCCCACGCTCATGCCCCGTTTCTGTCTCCTGTTGCCCCCCGCTCATGCCCCGTGTCTGTCTCCTGTTGCCCCCCACTCCCCGCTCATGCCCCGTGTCTGTCTCCTGTTGCCCCCCACCCCCCGCTCATGCCCTGGACTGTCTCCTGTTGCCCCCCCACCCCTGCTCATGCCCCGTGTCTGCCTCTGTTGTTCCCCCGCTCATGCCCCGTGTCTGTCTCCTGTTCCCCCCACCCCCCGCTCATGCCCCGTGTCTCTCTCCTGTTGCCCCCCACCCCCTGCTCATGCCCGGTGTATGTCTCCTGTACCCACCCACCCCCGCTCATGTCCGTGTGTCTCTCCCCACCCGTTGCCCACCCCCGCTCATGCCCCGTGTGTCTCTCCCCACCCGCGGCCCACCCCCCGCTCATGCCCCGTGTGTGTCGTCCCCTCCCGCCCACCCCCGCTCATGTCCCTTGTGTCTCTCTCCCTCCCCCCCACCCCCGCTCACGCCCCGTGTGTCTCTCCCACTCCCGCCCACCCCCTGCTCATTCCCCATGTGTCTCTCTCTCCTTCCCCCCACCCCCCACTCATGCCCCGTGTGTCTCTCCCCCTCCCGCCCACCCCCCGCTCACGCCCCGTGTGTCTCTCCCCCTCCCGCACACCCCCCGCTCATGCCCCGCATGTCTCTCCCCTTCCCCCACCCCCCGCTCATGCCTCGTGTGTCTGTCTCCCTACCCCCACCCCTGCTCTTGCCCCGTGTGTCTTTCCCCCTCCTGCCCACCCCCGCTCTTGCCCCGTGTCTCTTTCCCCCTCCCGCCCACCCCCGATCTTGGCCCGTGTCTCTTTCCCCCTCCCGCCCACCCCCGCTCTTGCCCCGTGTCTCTTTCCCCCTCCCGCCCACCCCTGCTCTTGCCCCGTGTCTCTTTCCCCCTCCCGCCCACCCCGCTCTTGCCCCGTGTCTCTTTCCCCCTCCCGCCCACCCCCGATCTTGGCCCGTGTCTCTTTCCATCTCCCGCCCACCCCCGCTCTTGCCCCGTGTCTCTTTCCAACTCCCGCCCACCCCCGCTCTTGCCCCGTGTCTCTTTCCCCCTCCCACCCACCCCTGCTCTTGCCCCGTGTCTCTTTCCCCCTCCCTCCCACCCCCGCTCTTGCCACGTGTCTATCACCCTCCCGCCCACCCCCGCTCTTGCCCCGCGTGTCTCTCCCTCCCGCCCGCTCATGCCCCGTGTGTCTCTCTCCCTCCCGCCCACACCCCGCTCATGCCCCGTGTGTCTCTCGACCTCCCGCCCACCCCCCGCTCATGCCCCGTGTGTCTCTCTCCCTCCTGCCCACCCCCCGCTCATGCCCCGTGTGTATCTCTCCCTCGCGCCCACCCCCCACTCATGCCCCGTGTGTCTACCTCCCACCCACCCCGCCCACCCCCGTGTGTCTCTCTCCCTCCCCCCACCCCCGCTCATGCCCAGTGTCTGTCTCCTGTTCTCTCCACACCCCCTGCTCATGCCCCGTATCTATCTCCTGTTGCCCCTCACCCCTCCCCCTCATGCCCCGTGTCTGTCTTCTTTTCCTCCCACACGCTCATGCCCCGTGTCTGTCTCTTGTTGCCCCCCACCCCCCTGCTCATGCCCCGTGTTTGTCTCCTGTTCTCCCCACCCCCTGCTCATGCCCCGTGTCTGTCTCCTGTTGCCCCTCACCCCCCGCTCATGCCCCATGTCTGTCTCCTGTTGCCCCCCACCCCCCGCTCATGCCCTGTGTCTGTCTCCTGTTGCCATCCACCCCCCGCTTCTGCCCCGTGTCTGTCTCCTGTTGTTACCCCCACCCCCCGCTCATGCCCCGTGTCTGTCTCCTGTTCCCCCACCCCCTGCTCATGCCCCTTGTCCCTCTCCTGTTGCCCCCCACCCCCGGCTCATGCCCCGTGTCTGTCTCCTGTACCCCCCACCGCCCGCTCATGCCCTGTGTCTGTCTCCTGTTGCCCCCCCCACTCATGCCCCGCCTCTGTCTCCGGTTCCCCCACCCGCTCATGTCCCGTGTCTCTCTCCTGTTGCCCCCCACCACCTGCTCATGCCCCGTGTCTGTCTCCTGTTGCCCCCACCCCCCTCTCATGCCCCGTGTCTGTCTCCTGTTCTCCCCACCCCCCGCTCATGCCCTGTGTCTGTCTCCTGTTCCCCCCACCCCCCGCTCATGCTCCATGTCTGTCTCCTGTTCCTCCCCACCCCCTGCTCATGCCCCGTGTCTGTCTCCTGTTGCCCTCACCCCCCGCTCCTGCCCCATGTCTGTCTCCTGTTGCCCCCCACCCCCCGCTCATGCCCCGTGTCTGTCTCCTGTTGCCCTCCACCCCCTGCTTCTGCCCCGTGTCTGTCTCCTGTTGTTCCCCCCACCCCCCGCTCATGCCCCGTGTCTGTCTCCTGTTCCCCACCCCCTGCTCATGCCCCTTGTCCCTCTTCTGTTGCCCCCCACCCCCGGCTCATGCCCCGTGTCTGTCTCCTGTACCCCCCACCGCCCGCTCATGCCCTGTGTCTGTCTCCTGTTGCCCCCCCCGCTCATGCCCCGTCTCTGTCTCCGGTTCCCCCACCCGCTCATGTCCCGTGTCTCTCTCCTGTTGCCCCCCACCACCTGCTCATGCCCCGTGTCTGTCTCCTGTTGCCCCCCACCCCCCTCTCATGCCCCGTGTCTGTCTCCTGTTCTCCCCACCCCCCGCTCATGCCCCATGTCTGTCTCCTGTACACCCCCACCCCCTGCTCATGCCCCGTGTCTGTCTCCTGTACCCCCCCACCCCCCGCTCATGCCCCGTGTCTCTCTCCTGTACCCCCCACCCCCCGCTCATGCCCTGTGTCTGTCTCCTGTTCCCCCACCCCCGCGCATGCCCCATGTCTGTCTCCTCTTGCTCCCACCCATGCCCCGTGTCTGTCTCCTGTACCCCCCCACTCCGCGCTCATGCCCGTGTCTTTCTCCTGTGCCCCCCACACCCCCGCTCATGCCCCGCGTCTGTCTCCTGTTGCCCCACACCCCCCTCTCATGCCCCATGTCTGTCTCCTGTTCTCCCCACCCCCCGCTCATGCTCCGTGTCTTTCTCCTGTTCCCCCCACCCCCTGCTCATGCCCCGTGTCTGTCTCCTGTTGCCCTCACCCCCCGCTCCTGCCCCGTGTCTGTCTCCTGTTGCCCCCCAGACCCCGCTCCTGCCCTGTTTCTCCCTCCTGTTGCCCCCCACCCCCTGCTCATGCCCCGTGTCTGTCTCTTTTGTTCCCCCCACCCCCCGCTCATGCCCTGTGTCTGTCTCCTGTTCCCCCCACCCTCCGCTCATGCCCCGTGTCTCTCTCCTGTTGCCCCCCACCCCCCGCACATGCCCCGTGTCTGTCTCCTGTACCCCCCCACCCCCCGTTCATGCTCGTGTCTGTCTCCTGTACCCCCCCACCCCCCCGCTCATGCCCCATGTCTGTCTCCTGTTGCCCCCCCTGCTCATGCCCCGTGTCTGTCGCCTGTTCCCCCCTCCCGCTCATGTCCCGTGTCTCTCTCCTGTTGCCCCCCACCCCCCGCTCATGCCCCATGTCTGTCTCCTGTACCCCCCGCTCATGCCCTGTGTCTCTCTTCTGTTTCCCCCCACCCCCTGCTCATGCCCCGTGTCTGTTTCCTGTACGCCCCCCACCCCCTGCTCATTCCCCGTGTCTGTCTCCTGTACCCCCCCACCCCCTGCTTATGCCCCATGTCTGTCTCCTGTAACCCCCCACCCCCCGCTCATGCCCCGTGTCTCTCTCCTGTACCCCCCACCCCCCGCTCATGCCCCGTGTCTGTCTCCTGTTCCCCCCACCCCCCGCTCATGCCCCATGTCTGTCTCCTCTTGCTCCCACCTATGCCCCGTGTCTGTCTCCTGTACCCCCCACTCTGCGCTCATGCCTGTGTCTCTCTCCTGTTGCCCCCCACACCCCCGCTCATGCCCCATGTCTGTCTCCTGTTGCCCCCCACCCCCTCGCTCATGCCCCGTGTCTGTCTCCTGTTGCCCCCCACCCCCCGCTCATGCCCGTGTCTATCTCCTGTTGCCCCCCACCCCCTGCTCATGCCCCGTGTCTGTCTCCTGTTCTCCCCACCCCCCGCTCATGCTCCGTGTCTGTCTCCTGTTCCCCCCACCCCACGCTCATGCCCCGTGTCCGTCTCCTGTTGCCCCCCGCTCATGCCCCGTGTCTGTCTCCTGTTGCCCACCACTCCCCGCTCATGCCCCGTGTCTGTCTCCTGTTGCCCCCCACCCCCCGCTCATGCCCTGTGACTGTCTCCTGGTGCCCCCCACCCCCTGCTCATGCCCCGTGTCTGCCTCTGTTGTTCCCCCGCTCATGCCCCGTGTCTGTCTCCTGTTCCCCCCACCCCCTGCTCATGCCCCGTGTCTCTCTCCTGTTGCCCCCCACCGCCTGCTCATGCCCGGTGTCTGTCTCCTGTACCCCCCCACCCCCGCTCTTGCCCCGTGTGTCTTTCCCCCTCCCGCCCACCTCCGCTCTTGCCCCATGTGTCTTTCCCCCTCCCGCCCACCCCCAGTCTTGCCCCGTGTGTCTTTCCCCCTCGCGCCCACCCCCGGTCTTGCCCCGTGTCTCTTTCCCCCTCCCGCCCTCACCCGCTCTTGCCAAGTGTCTCTTTCCCCCTCCCGCCCACCCCCGCTCTTGCCCCGTGGCTCTTTCCCCCTCCCGCCCACCCCCTCTCTTGCCCCGTGTCTCTTTCCCCCTCCCGCCCACCCCCGCTCTTGCCCCCTCCCGCCCACTCCCGCTCTTGCCCCCTCCCACCCACCCCCGCTCTTGCCCCGTGTCTCTTTCCCCCTCCCGCTCACCCCCGCTCTTGGCCCGTGTCTCTTTCCCCCTCCCGCCCACCCCCGCTCTTGTCCCGTGTCTCTTTCCCCCTCCCGCCCACCCCCGCTCTTGCCCCGTGTCTCTTTCCCCCTCCCGCCCACCCCCGCTCTTTCCCTGTGTCTCTTTCCCCCTCCCACCCACCCCCGCTCTTGCCCCGTCTTGCCCCGTGTCTCTTGCCCCCTCCCACCCAACCCCGCTCTTGCCCCCTCCCACCCACCCCTGCTCTTGCCCCGTGTCTTTCCCCCTCCCTCCCACCCCCACTCTTGCCCTGTGTCTTTCCCCTACCCTCCCACCCCCACTCTTGCCCCGTGTCTTCCCCCTCCCACCCACCCCCGCTCTTGCCCCGTGTCTTCCCCCTCCCACCCACCCCTGCTGTTGCCCCGTGTCTTTCCCCCTCCCGCCCACCCCCGCTCTTGCCCCGTGTCTTTCCCCCTCCCACCCACCCCCACTCTTGCCCCGTGTCTTTCCCCCTCCCGCCCACCCCCGCTTTTGCCCGGTGTCTTTCCCCCTACCACCCACCCCCGCTCTTGCCCCGCACCCCTGCTCTTGCCCCGTGTCTTTCCCCCTCCCGCCCACCCCCGCTCTTGCCCCGCACCCCCGCTCTTGCCCCATGTCTTTCGCTGTGTCTGTCTCCTGTTGCCCCCCACCCCCTGCTCATGCCCCGTGTCTGTCTCTGTTGTTCCCCCGCTCATGCCCTGTGTCTGTCTCCTGTTCCCCCATCCCCCCGCTCATGCCCCGTGTCTCTCTCCTGTTGCCCCCCACCCCCCGCTCATGCCCCGTGTCTGTCTCCTGTACCCCCCACCCCCGCTCTTGCCCCGTGTGTCTTTCCCCCTCCCGCCCACCTCTGCTCTTGCCCCATGTGTCTTTCCCCCTCCCGCCCGCCCCCGGTCTTGCCCCGTGTGTCTTTCCCCCTCGCGCCCACCCCTGCTCTTGCCCCCTCCCTCCCACCCCCACTCTTGCCCCATGTCTCTTTCCCCCTCCCGCCCACCCCCACTCTTGCCCCGTGTCTCTTTCCCCCTCCCACCCACCCCCGCTCTTGCCCTGTGTCTCTTTCCCCCTCCCGCCCACCCCCGCTCTTGCCCCGTGGCTCTTTACCCCTCCCGCCCACCCCCGCTCTTGCCCCGTGTCTCTTTCCCCCTCCCGCCCACCCCCGCTCTTGCTCCCTCCCCCCTCCCGCCCACTTCCACTCTTGCCCCCTCCCGTCCACCCCCGCTCTTGCCCCGTGGCTCTTTCCCCCTCCCGCCCACCCCCGCTCTTGCCCCGTGTCTCTTTCCCCCTCCCGCCCACCCCCGCTCTTGCCCCCTCCCCCCTCCCGCCCACTCCCGCTCTTGCCCCCTCCCACCCACCCCCGCTCTTGGCCCGTGTCTCTTTCCCCCTCCCGCCCACCCCCGCTCTTGCCCCGCACCCCTGCTCTTGCCCCGTGTCTTTCCCCCTCCCGCCAACCCCCGCTCTTGCCCCGCACCCCCACTCTTGCCCCGTGTCTTTCCCTGTGTCTGTCTCCTATTGCCCCCCACCCCCTGCTCATGCCCTGTGTCTGTCTCTGTTGTTCCCCCGCTCATGTCCCGTATCTGTCTCCTGTTGCCCCCCACCCCCCGCTCATGCCCCGTGTCTCTCTCCTGTTGCCCCCCACCCCGCACTCATGCTCCGTGTCTGTCTCCTGTACCCCCCACCCCCGCTCTTGCCCCGTGTGTCTTTCCCCCTCCCGCCCACCTCTGCTCTTGCCCCATGTGTCTTTCCCCCTCCCGCCCACCCCCGGTCTTGCCCCGTGTGTCTTTCCCCCTCGCGCCCACCCCTGATCTTGCCCCCTCCCTCCCACCCCCGCTCTTGCCCCGTGTCTCTTTCCCCCTCCCGCCCACCCCCGCTCTTGCCCCGTGTCTTTTTCCCCCCCCGCCCACCCCCGCTCTTGCCCTGTGTCTCTTTCCCCCTCCCGCCCACCCCCGCTCTTGCCCGGTGGCTCTTTACCCCTCCCGCCCACCCCCACTCTTGCCCCGTGTCTCTTTCCCCCTCCCGCCCACCCCCGCTCTTGCCCCCTCCCCCCTCCCCGCCCACTTCCACTCTTGCCCCCTCCCGCCCACCCCCACTCTTGCCCCGTGGCTCTTTCCCCCTCCCGCCCACCCCCGCTCTTGCCCCATGTCTCTTTCCCCCTCCCGCCAACCCCCGCTCTTGCCCCCTCCCCCCTCCCACCCACTCCCGCTCTTGCCCCTCCCACCCACCCCCGCTCTTGCCCCGTGTCTCTTTCCCCCGCCCGCTCACCCCCGCTCTTGGCCCGTGTCTCTTTAACCCTCCCGCCCACCCCCGCTCTTGCCCCGTGTCTCTTTCCCCCTCCCGCCCACCCCCGCTCTTGCCCCGTGTCTCTTTCCCCCTCCCACCCACCCTCGCTCTTGCCCCGTCTTGCCCCGTGTCTCTTGCCCCCTCCCACCCAACCCCGCTCTTGCCCCCTCCCACCCACCCCCGCTCTTGCCCCGTGTCTTTCCCCCTCCCTCCCACCCCCACTCTTGCCCCGTGTCTTTCCCCTACCCTCCCCACCATCGCTCTTGCCCCGTGTCTTCCCCCTCCCGCCCACCCCCGCTCTTGCCCCCTGTCTTCCCCCTCCCGCCCACCCCCGCTGTTGCCCCGTGTCTTTCCATCTCCCGCCCACCCCCGCTCTTGCCCCGTGTCTTTCCCCCTCCCACCCACCCCCACTCTTGCCCCGTGTCTTTCCCCCTCCCGCCCACCCCCGCTTTTGCCCAGTGTCTTTCCCCGTCCCGCCCCACCCCTGCTCTTGCCCCGCACCCCTGCTCTTGCCCCCTGTCTTTCCCCCTCCCGCCCATCCCCGCTCTTGCCCCGCACCCCCGCTCTTGCCCCGTGTCTTTCCCTGTGTCTGTCTCCTGTTGCCCCCCACTCCCTGCTCATTCCCCGTGTCTGTCACTGTTGTTCCCCCGCTCATGTCCCGTGTCTGTCTCCTGTTCCCCCCACCCCCTGCTCATGCCCCGTGTCTGTCTCCTGTTGTCCTCACCACCCGCTCCTGCCCCGTGTCTGTCTCCTGTTGTCCCCCACCCCACACTCCTGCCCTGTGTCTCTCTCCTGTTGCCCCCCACCCCCTGCTCATGCCCCGTGTCTGTCTCTTTTGTTCGCCCCACCCCCCGCTCATGCCCTGTGTCTGTCTCCTGTTCCCCCCACCCCCGCTCATGCCCCGTGTCTGTCTCCTGTTGCCCCCCACCCCCCGCTCATGCCCCGTGTCTGTCTCCTGTACCCCCCCACCCCCCGCTTATGATCTTGTCTGTCTCCTGTACCTCCCCACCCCCCCGCTCATGCCCCATGTCTGTCTCCTGTTGCCCGCCCTGCTCAAGCCCCGTGTCTCTCTCCTGTTCCCCCCACCCGCTCATGTCCCGTGTCTCTCTCCTGTTGCCCCCCACCCCCCGCTCATGCACCGTGTCTGTCTCCTGTACCCCCCCGCCCCCCGCTCATGCCCTGTGTCACTCTTCTGTTGCCCCCCACCCCCTGCTCATGCCCCGTGTCTGTCTCCTGTTGCCCTCACCCCCCGCTCCTGCCCTGTGTCTGTCTCCTGTTGCCCCCCATCCCCCGCTCCTGCCCTGTTTCTCTCTCCTGTTGCCCCCCACCCCCCGCTCATGCCCCGTGTCTGTCTATTTTGTTCCCCCCACCCCCCGCTCATGCCCTGTGTCTGTCTCCTGTTCCCCCACCCCCTGCTCATGCCCCGTGTCTCTCTCCTGTTGCCCCCCACCCCCCGCACATGCGCGTGTCTGTCTCCTGTACCCCCCACCCCCCCGCTCATGCCCCATGTCTGTCTCCTGTTGCCCCCCCTGCTCATGCCCCGTGTCTGTCGCCTGTTCCCCCTTCCCGCTCATGTCCCGTGTCTCTCTCCTGTTGCCCCCCACCCCCCGCTCATGCCCCATGTCTGTCTCCTGTACCCCCCCGCTCATGCCCTGTGTCTCATTTCTGTTTCCCCCCACCCCCTGCTCATGCCCCGTGCCTGTCTCCTGTACGCCCCCACCCCCTGCTCATTCCCCGTGTCTGTCTCCTGTACCCCCCCACCCCCTGCTTATGCCCCATGTCTGTCTCCTGTAACCCCCCACCCCCCGCTCATGCCCCGTGTCTCTCTCCTGTACCCCCCACCCCCCGCTCATGCCCCGTGTCTGTCTCCTGTTCCCCCCACCCCCCGCTCATGCCCCATGTCTGTCTCCTCTTGCTCCCACCTATGCCCCGTGTCTGTCTCCTGTACCCCTCACTCCGCGCCCATGCCCGTGTCTCTCTCCTGTTGAACCCCACACACCCGCTCATGCCCCATGTCTGTCTCCTGTTGCCCCCCACTCCCTCGCTCATGCCCCGTGTCTGTCTCCTGTTGCCCCCCACCCCCCGCTCATGCCCCGTGTCTATCTCCTGTTGCCCCCCACCCCCCGCTCATGCCCCGTGTCTGTCTCCTGTTCTCCCCACCCCCCGCTCATGCTCTGTGTCTGTCTCCTGTTCCCCCCCACCCCACGCTCATGCCCCGTGTCCGTCTCCTGTTGCCCCCCGCTCATGCCCCGTGTCTGTCTCCTGTTGCCCCCCACACCCCGCTCATGCCCCGTGTCTGTCTCCTGTTGCCCCCACCCCCCGCTCATGCCCTGTGACTATCTCCTGTTGCCCCCCACCCCCTGCTCATGCCCCGTGTCTGCCTCTGTTGTTCCCCAGCTCATGCCCCGTGTCTGTCTCCTGTTCCCCCCACCCCCCGCTCATGCCCCGTGTCTCTCTCCTGTTGCCCCCCACCCCCTGCTCATGCCCGGTGTATGTCTCCTGTACCCTCCCGACCCCCGCTCTTGCCCCGTGTGTCTTTCCCCCTCCCGCCCTCCTCCGCTCTTGCCCATGTGTCTTTCCCCCTCCCGCCCACCCCCGGTCTTGCCCCGTGTGTCTTTCCCCCCTCTCGCCCACCCGCGGTTTTGCCCATGTCTCTTTCCCCCTCCTGCCCACACCCGCTCTTGCCCCGTGTCTCTTTCCCCCTCCCGCCCACCCCCGCTCTTGCCCTGTGTCTCTTCCCCCTCCCGCCCACCACTGCTCTTGCCCCGTGGCTCTTTCCCCCTCCCGCCCACCCCCGCTCTTGCCCCGTGTCTCTTTCCCCCTCCCGCCCACCCCCGCTCTTGACCCCTCCCCATCCCGCCCACTCCCGCTCTTGCCCCCTCCCACCCACCCCCGCTCTTGCCCCGTGTCTCTTTCCCCCTCCCGCTCACCCCCGCTCATGCCCCGTGTCTCTCTCCTGTACCCCCCACCCCCCGCTCATGCCCCGTGTCTGTCTCCTGTTCCCCCACCCCCGCTCATGCCCCATGTCTGTCTCCTCTTGCTCCCACCCATGCCCCGTGTCTGTCTCCTGTACCCCCCCACTCCGCGCTCATGCCCGTGTCTCTCTCCTGTGCCCCCCACACCCCTGCTCATGCCCCGCGTCTGTCTCCTGTTGCCCCCCACCCCCCTCTCATGCCCCGTGTCTGTCTCCTGTTCTCCCCACCCCCCGCTCATGCTCCGTGTCTTTCTCCTGTTCCCCCCCACCCCCTGCTCATGCCCCGTGTCTGTCTCCTGTTGTCCTCACCCCCCGCTCCTGCCCCGTGTCTGTCTCCTGTTGCCCCCCACCCCCCGCTCCTGCCCTGTTTCTCTCTCCTGTTGCCCCCCACCCCCCGCTCATGCCCCGTGTCTGTCTCTTTTGTTCCCCCCACCCCCCGCTCATGCCCTGTGTCTGTCTCCTGTTCCCCCCACCCCCCGCTCATGCCCCGTGTCTCTCTCCTGTTGCCCCCCACCCCCCGCACATGCCGCGTGTCTGTCTCCTGTACCCTCCCACCCCCCGTTCATGCTCGTGTCTGTCTCCTGTACCCCCCCACCCACCGCTCATGCCCCATGTCTGTCTCCTGTTGCCCCCCCTGCTCATGCCCCGTGTCTGTCGCCTGTTCCCCCCTCCCGCTCATGTCCCGTGTCTCTCTCCTGTTGCCCCCCACCCCCCGCTCATGCCCCATGTCTGTCTCCTGTACCCCCCCGCTCATGCCCTGTGTCTCTCTTCTGTTTCCCCCCACCCCCTGCTCATGCCCCGTGTCTGTCTCCTGTACGCCCCCACCCCCTGCTCATTCCCCGTGTCTGTCTCCTGTACCCCCCACCCCCTGCTTATGCCCCATGTCTGTCTCCTGTAACCCCCCACCCCCCGCTCATGCCCCATGTCTGTCTCCTGTAACCCCCCACCCCCCGCTCATGCCCCGTGTCTCTCTCCTGTACCCCCCACCCCCCGCTCATGCCCCGTGTCTGTCTCCTGTTCCCCCCACCCCCCGCTCATGCCCCATGTCTGTCTCCTCTTGCTCCCACCTATGCCCCGTGTCTGTCTCCTGTACCCCTCACTCCGCGCTCATGCCCGTGTCTCTCTCCTGTTGAACCCCACACCCCCGCTCATGCCCCATGTCTGTCTCCTGTTGCCCCTCACCCCCTCGCTCATGCCCCGTGTCTGTCTCCTGTTGCCCCCCACCCCCCGCTCATGCCCCGTGTCTATCTCCTGTTGCCCCCCACCCCCCGCTCATGCCCCGTGTCTGTCTCCTGTTCTCCCCACCCCCGCTCATGCTCCGTGTCTGTCTCCTGTTCCCCCCCACCCCACGCTCATGCCCCGTGTCCGTCTCCTGTTGCCCCCCGCTCATGCCCCGTGTCTGTCTCCTGTTGCCCCCCACTCCCCGCTCATGCCCCGTGTCTGTCTCCTGTTGCCCCCCACCCCCCGCTCATGCCCTGTGACTGTCTCCTGTTGCCCCCCACCCCCTGCTCATGCCCCGTGTCTGCCTCTGTTGTTCCCCCGCTCATGCCCCGTGTCTGTCTCCTGTTCCCCCCACCCCCCGCTCATACCCTGTGTCTCTCTCCTGTTGCCCCCCACCCTCTGCTCATGCCCGGTGTATGTCTCCTGTACCCACCCGACCCCTGCTCTTTCCCCGTGTGTCTTTCCCCCTCCCGCCCACCTCCGCTCTTGCCCCATGTGTCTTTCCCCCTCCCGCCCACCCCCGGTCTTGCCCCGTGTGTCATTCCCCCTCTCGCCCACCCGCGGTTTTGCCCGTGTCCCTTTCCCCCTCCTGCCCACACCCGCTCTTGCCCCGTGTCTCTTTCCCCCTCCCGCCCACCCCCGCTCTTGCCCTGTGTCTCTTCCCCCTCCCGCCCACCCCCGCTCTTGCCCCGTGGCTCTTTCCCCCTCCTGCCCACCCCCGCTCTTGCCCCGTGTCTCTTTCCCCCTCCCACCCCCGCTCTTGACCCCTCCCCCCTCCCGCCCACTCCCGCTCTTGCCCCCTCCCACCCATCCCCGCTCTTGCCCCGTGTCTCTTTCCCCCTCCCGCTCACCCCTGCTCTTGGCCCGTGTCTCTTTCCCCCTCCCGCCCACCCCCGCTCTTGCCCCGTGTCTCTTTCCCCTCTCCCGCCCACCCCCGCTCTTGCCCCGTGTCTCTTTCCCCCTCCCACCCACCCCCGCTCTTGCCCCGTCTTGCCTCGTGTCTCTTGCCCCCTCCCACCCAACCCCGCTCTTGCCCCCTCCCACCCACCCCCGCTCTTGCCCCGTGTCTTGCCCCCTCCCTCCTGCCCCCACTCTTGCCCCGTGTCTTTCCCCTACCCTCCCACCCCCGCTCTTGCCCCGTGTCTTCCCCCTCCCGCCCACCCCCGCTCTTGCCCCGTGTCTTCCCCCTCCCACCCACCCCTGCTGTTGCCCCGTGTCTTTCCCCCTCCCGCCCACCCCCGCTCTTGCCCCGTGTCTTTCCCCCTCCCACCCACCACCACTCTTGCCCCGTGTCTTTCCCCCTCCCGCCCACCCCTGCTTTTGCCCGGTGTCTTTCCCCCTCCTGCCCACCCCCGCCCTTGCCCCGCACCCCTGCTCTTGCCCCGTGTCTTTCCCCCTCCCGCCCACCCCCGCTCTTGCCCCGCACCCCCGCTCTTGCCACGTGTCTTTCCCTGTGTCTGTCTCCTGTTGCCCCCACCCCCTGCTCATGCCCCGTGTCTGTCTCCTGTTCCCCCCCACCCCACGCTCATGCCCCGTGTCCGTCTCCTGTTGCCCCCCGCTCCTGCCCCGTGTCTGTCTCCTGTTGCCCACCACTCCCCGCTCATGCCCCGTGTCTGTCTCCTGTTGCCCCCCACCCCCCGCTCATGTCCTGTGACTGTCTCCTGTTGCCCCCCACCCCCTGCTCATGCCCCGTGTCTCCCTCTGTTGTTCCCCTGCTCATGCCCCGTGTCTGTCTCCTGTTCCCCCCACCCCCTGCTCATGCCCGGTGTCTGTCTCCTGTACCCCCCCACCCCCGCTCTTGCCCCGTGTGTCTTTCCCCCTCCCGCCCACCTCCGCTCTTGCCCCATGTGTCTTTCCCCCTCCCACCCACCCCCGCTGTTGCCCCGTGTCTTTCCCCCTCCCGCCCACCCCCGCTCTTGCCCCGTGTCTTTCCCCCTCCCACCCACCCCCACTCTTGCCCCGTGTCTTTCCCCCTCCCGCCCACCCCTGCTTTTGCCTGGTGTCTTTCCCCCTCCCGCCCACCCCCGCTCTTGCCCCGCACCCCTGCTCTTGCCCCGTGTCTTTCCCCCTCCCGCCCACCCCCGCTCTTGCCCCGCACCCCCGCTCTTGCCACGTGTCTTTCCCTGTGTCTGTCTCCTGTTGCCCCCACCCCCTGCTCATGCCCCGTGTCTGTCTCCTGTTCCCCCCCACCCCACGCTCATGCCCCGTGTCCATCTCCTGTTGCCCCCCGCTCATGCCCCGTGTCTGTCTCCTGTTGCCCACCACTCCCCGCTCATGCCCCGTGTCTGTCTCCTGTTGCCCCCCACCCCCCGCTCATGCCCTGTGACTGTCTCCTGTTGCCCCCCACCCCCTGCTCATGCCCCGTGTCTCCCTCTGTTGTTCCCCCACTCATGCCCCGTGTCTGTCTCCTGTTCCCCCCACCCCCCGCTCATGCCCCGTGTCTCTCTCCTGTTGCCCCCCACCCCCTGCTCATGCCCGGTGTCTGTCTCCTGTACCCCCCCACCCCCGCTCTTGCCCCGTGTGTCTTTCCCCCTCCCGCCCACCTCCGCTCTTGCCCCATGTGTCTTTCCCCCTCCCGCCCACCCCCGGTCTTGCCCCATGTGTCTTTCCCCCTCGCGCCCACCCCCGGTCTTGCCCCGTGTCTCTTTCCCCCTCCCGCCCACTCCTGCTTTTGCCCCCTCCCGCCCACTCCCGCTCTTGCCCCCTCCCACCCACCCCCTCTCTTGCCCCGTGTCTCTTTCCCCCTCCCGCTCACCCCCGCTCTTGGCCCGTGTCTCTTTCCCCCTCCCGCCTACCCCCGCTCTTGTCCCGTGTCTCTTTCCCCCTCCCGCCCACCCCTGCTCTTGCCCCGTGTCTCTTTCCCCCTCCCGCCCACCCCCGCTCTTGCCCCGTGTCTCTTTCTCCCTCCCACCCACCCCCGCTCTTGCCCCGTCTTGCCCCGTGTCTCTTGCCCCCTCCCACCCAACCCCGCTCTTGCCCCCTCCCACCCACCCCCGCTCTTGCCCCGTGTCTTTCCCCCTCCCTCCCACCACCACTCTTGCCCCGTGTCTTTACCCTACCCTCCCACCCCCGCTCTTGCCCTGTGTCTTCCCCCTCCCGCCCACCCCCGCTCTTGCCCCGTGTCTTCCCCCTCCCACCCACCCCCGCAGTTGCCCCGTGTCTTTCCCCCTCCCGCCCACCCCCTCTCTTGCCCCGTGTCTTTCCCCCTCCCACCCACCCCCACTCTTGCCCCGTGTCTTTCCCCCTCCCGCCCACCCCCGCTTTTGCCCGGTGTCTTTCCCCCTCCCGCCCACCCCCGCTCTTGCCCCGCACCCCTGCTCTTGCCCCGTGTCTTTCCCCCTCCCGCCCACCCCCGCTCTTGCCCCGCACCCCCGCTCTTGCCCCGTGTCTTTCCCTGTGTCTGTCTCCTGTTGCCCCCCACCCCCTGCTCATGCCCCGTGTCTGTCTCTGTTGTTCCCCCGCTCATGCCCTGTGTCTGTCTCCTGTTCCCCCATCCCCCCGCTCATGCCCCGTGTCTCTCTCCTGTTGCCCCCCACCCCCCGCTCATGCCCCGTGTCTGTCTCCTGTACCCCCCTACCCCCGCTCTTGCCCCGTGTGTCTTTCCCCCTCCCGCCCACCTCTGCTCTTGCCCCATGTGTCTTTCCCCCTCCCGCCCGCCCCCGGTCTTGCCCCGTGTGTCTTTCCCCCTCGCGCCCACCCCTGCTCTTGCCCCCTCCCTCCCACCCCCACTCTTGCCCCGTGTCTCTTTCCCCCTCCCGCCCACACCCACTCTTGCCCCGTGTCTCTTTCCCCCTCCCACCCACCCCCGCTCTTGCCCTGTGTCTCTTTCCCCCTCCCGCCCACCCCCGCTCTTGCCCCGTGGCTCTTTACCCCTCCCGCCCACTCCCGCTCTTGCCCCGTGTCTCTTTCCCCCTCCCGCCCACCCCCGCTCTTGCTCCCTCCCCCCTCCCGCCCACTTCCACTCTTGCCCCCTCCCGTCCACCCCCGCTCTTGCCCCGTGGCTCTTTCCCCCTCCCGCCCACCCCCGCTCTTGCCCCGTGTCTCTTTCCCCCTCCCACCCACCCCCGCTCCTGCCCCCTCAAAACCTCCCGCCCACTCCCGCTCTTGCCCCCTCCCACCCACCCCCGCTCTTGGCCCGTGTCTCTTTCCCCCTCCCGCCCACCCCCGCTCTTGCCCCGCACCCCTGCTCTTGCCCAGTGTCTTTCCCCCTCCCGCCCACCCCCGCTCTTGCCCCGCACCCCCGCTCTTGCCCCGTGTCTTTCCCTGTGTCTGTCTCCTATTGCCCCCCACCCCCTGCTCATGCCCCGTGTCTGTCTCTGTTGTTCCCCCGCTCATGCCCCGTATCTGTCTCCTGTTGCCCCCCACCCTCCGCTCATGCCCCGTGTCTCTCTCCTGTTGCCCCCCACCCCCTGCTCATGCCCCGTGTCTGTCTCCTGTACCCCCCCACCCCCGCTCTTGCCCCGTGTCTCTTTCCCCCTCCCGCCCACCTCTGCTCTTGCCCCATGTGTCTTTCCACCTCCCGCCCACCCCCGGTCTTGCCCCGTGTGTCTTTCCCCCTCGCGCCCACCCCTGCTCTTGCCCCCTCCCTCCCACCCCCGCTCTTGCCCTGTGTCTCTTTCCCCCTCCCGCCCACCCCCGCTCTTGCCCCGTGTCTCTTCCCCCTCCCGCCCACCCCCGCTCTTGCCCTGTGTCTCTTTCCCCCTCCCGCCCACCCCCGCTCTTGCCCGGTGGCTCTTTACCCCTCCCGCCCACCCCCACTCTTGCCCCCTGTCTCTTTCCCCCTCCCGCCCACCCCCGCTCTTGCCCCCTCTCCCCTCCCACCCACTTCCGCTCTTGCCCCCTCCCGCCCACCCCCGCTCTTGCCCCGTGTCTCTTTCCCCCTCCCGCCAACCCCCGCTCTTGCCCCCTCCCTCCTCCCACCCACTCCCGCTCTTGCCCCCTCCCACCCACCCCCGCTCTTGCCCCCTCCCACCCACCCCCGCTCTTGCCCCGTGTCTCTTTCCCCCTCCCGCTCACCCCCGCTCTTGGCCCGTGTCTCTTTAACCCTCCCACCCACCCCCGCTCTTGCCCCGTGTCTCTTTCCCCCTCCCGCCCACCCCCGCTCTTGCCCCGTGTCTCTTTCCCCCTCCCGCCCACCCCCGCTCTTGCCCTGTGTCTCTTTCCCCCTCCCGCCCACCCCCGCTCTTGCCCCGTGTCTCTTACCCCCTCCCACCCACCCTCGCTCTTGCCCCGTCTTGCCCCGTGTCTCTTGCCCCCTCCCACCCAACCCCGCTCTTGCCCCCTCCCACCCACCCCCGCTCTTGCCCCGTGTCTTTCCCCCTCCCTCCCACCCCCATTCTTGCCCCGTGTCTTTCCCCTACCCTCCCACCCCCGCTCTTGCCCCGTGTCTTCCCCCTCCCGCCCACCCCCGCTCTTGCCCCGTGTCTTCCCCCTCCCGCCCACCCCCGCTGTTGCCCCGTGTCTTTCCATCTCCCGCCCACCCCCGCTCTTGCCCAGTGTCTTTCCCCCTCCCACCCACCCCCACTCTTGACCCGTGTCTTTCCCCCTCCCGCCCACCCCTGCTCTTGCCCCGCACCCCTGCTCTTGCCCCCTGTCTTTCCCCCTCCCGCCCACCCCCGCTCTTGCCCCGCACCCCCGCTCTTGCCCCGTGTCTTTCCCTGTGTCTGTCTCCTGTTGCCCCCCACCCCCTGCTCATGCCCCGTGTCTGTCTCTGTTGTTCCCCCGCTCATGTCCCGTGTCTGTCTCCTGTTCCCCCCACCCCCTGCTCATGCCCCGTGTCTGTCTCCTGTTGTCCTCACCCCCCGCTCCTGCCCCGTGTCTGTCTCCTGTTGTCCCCCACCCCACACTCCTGCCCTGTGTCTCTCTCCTGTTGCCCCCCACCCCCTGCTCATGCCCCGTGTCTGTCTCTTTTGTTCCCCCCACCCCCCACTCATGCCCTGTGTCTGTCTCCTGTTCCCCCCACCCCTGCTCATGCCCCGTGTCTCTCTCCTGTTGCCCCCCACCCCCCGCTCATGCCCCGTGTCTGTCTCCTGTACCCCCCACCCCCCGCTTATGATCTTGTCTGTCTCCTGTACCTCCCCACCCCCCCGCTCATGCCCCATGTCTGTCTCCTGTTGCCCGAAAACAAAAAAACAATAGAATGAGGAAAGCACACCCTATCTTCTGTGTGATTTATTATGGAAAATTTTCGTGTTTTTTATGTTTTTTAACTCTTATACTGAACAGTTTTTTCTGGGTGCCGGGGAGAAAAAATATGACTCTGGTATCTAAAAGTCAAGAAAGAATAAAGGAAAGTGTAGTTCCCATTGGTAATAGGAACTCCCGTCCCCTGCACACCATTCAATTATGGAAAGATAGTTTTCCAAACAAATCTTAATAGTGTTTCGTGATTGTTAAATAGTTATTCTATCATGCAAACTTAAAGACAGTTTTATTTAACCACATTCAACATTAACGTGTTTCTAAACAGTTAAATCCACCGTTTTTACACTTTTTTGATTGATTTGATATTTAGTAAATTTTTTAATTAACTTTAGTTATACAAGTAACAAAACAAAAATTAGTTGTTTTCACCAATGCCACAAATTTTAGAACAAAAGTTAGTTGTTTTCACCAATGCCACAAAATTAATGCCACAAAATTAAAAACTTAAAAAAGTAGCTCAACGCGTTTCGAGAGATTTGACTCTCTTCTTCAGGAGCAATAACAATAACACTTTTTTCAAACTCTAATCATTCATTTTTTGATTCTTCATGATAATGTCCAAACAATAATATAATGGTTATGGAAAGCGAACTTCCTCTCTCTTTAGTAAACGAACACTCCTTCGTCAGTTTCCGTTACAACTATTCCATTGTGAAATGATGGAAACGTCATCCTTCTAAGTTTCCCAATTCGTGTTTGGTTATCTGTAAACGATAGGATATGTTTTTGTGTTACTTAATGTCCTTAGTATTATCAAATGCTGTGTAAATCTACTTCAAACTGTGTGATATCCAATCATACCTGTGTGTTCTTATCGGAACGGATGACACCTCTTCTCAGATTTCAAATGTCAGTTATGTTTCTTCGTACAATTCCGACTTGGTATTCTGCTGAATGTTCTATCGACTTCACGGTGCTTATCCCTCTCTCTTCGTGTGTGAACGTTTCCTTCCTGTGTTATAGCCATAATTTTCGTCAATACATTATCTAGCTTGCTCGTATTTGCATGTGTTGCAAAAAATAATTAATTTAAGGAACTTCCTCTGTTTACCTGAGCCAGTAACAGAAAGCCGCCGTGAACGTTCCTTTACTCAACACTCCTATTCTCTCCTTTCGCTGTGTCTCCGTGAATGTCTCTATCTGTTGAGGATGTTCACTGTTAGTAATGTATAAACATTTCGTCCATTTAACACTTAATAAGTCTGCATTTCGATACCGAGTCGTTTTAATTTTACCTGAACAGACTGTTCCACCGTCCCCACACTGCTTCTTCCTGTTTCCAAATTAGCCCGGTTGCCTGGCAACTAGTACCTTTATACTCATGTGATCATGTCACCTGATTCTTTGGAATTATGGGAATCGTAGTTTACATGGGATACGAGTTCAAATGTAGTGAATGGTGAGCGTTATGGGAGAAATAAACGTTCTAAGTGCGTGTATTGACTGTTTCCGTTAAGTTTTACTCAAGACACCTGACACTAGGGTCGTGAAGATCTATGGTGCTAATCCTTATTGTCATTCGTGTTTACGTGATCGACTCACATGGTTCTATGGAATTACGGGAATCGTAGTTTTTCAATCTATTTGTACATAATAGTGCATCATGGAACTCGAGGTCCCTATGAGTAGTTCTCTTTTATATCTATGTTGCAGAGTCTCTAACCCCAAGTGCACTTATTGTAACATTAGTTGATAATTTTGCCTTTTCTCCCCAATTTTCCGGATCATTTTTCCATCAGATCGCAATGTAATATACATTTTTATTACTCCTCTTTTCAAACACACTTATCTATTTCTCCAACTTTTTGTAGTACCGCCCCCATTTCTAGTTGTTAATAGGGCTATTCAATGCCCTATTCTTATACATATTTTTCATAAAAAGGAACTTAGGTTGTATTCCTCATTCATTCCTTTCGGTTCCAGGGAATCTAACTTGTGAATCCAGAACATTTCTCTGCGTGTTAGTATTTGTTCTAGATTTCCACCTCTGGGTGGTCTCATGATTGTTTCCAGGATTACAAATTTTAGTTGTGAAATTGTGTGATCCTGCTCTTTGAAATGTCTTGCCACAGGTGATTTTATATTGCCAGTTCTGATATTTGATTTGTGTTCTGAGATACGGTCTTTGGCACGTCTGATAGTTTGCCCCACGTAATATTTGCCACACGGACAGATTAATCCATATATGATACATTTACTTTCACATGTTGCATAATGTTGTAGGTTTATTTTTTGTCCTGTGTATGGATGTCTTATTATCGGACCCTTTTGTACATTGTTACATTGACTGCAATTTAAGCAGGGGAACGTACCCTTCTTTGGTTTCCCAAGAAATCTTTGTTGTATCTTGCTAACTCTTTCTGCTTTAACTAGTGAGTCTCGTAGGTTCTTTCCTCTGGTATATGCCATTAGTGGTGGTTCTGGAAAGAGACCACTAATTTGTGGGTCTAACCTTGTGATTTTCCAGTTTTTTTGTAGCATTCTTTTGATGTGTGCACTCTTTGTTGAATATTTTGTGAGGTAGATCAAAGGAGGATTACTTCTATGTTCCTTCCGTTGTTGTTTTAGGAGTTCTGTCCTTTTCTTCAGTTTACATTTCTCTTTGGCTTGAGATAAAATAATTTCTGGAAATCCCCTCTCTTTGAATCTCTCTATCTGTTCCTTCTCAGTGTCTTCATATGTATCTTCTTTTGAAATAATCCGTTTTATTCTTTGAAATTGGCTCAGTGGTAAATTCTTTTTTAAATGATGTGGATGATGACTTGTAAAAAACAAGCTGTTATTCACATCTGTAGGTTTCCTGAACACTGTTGTATGTAATTTTCTTTGTTCTGGGAATATTTTTACATCCAAAAAGTGAATTGCTGGATCGCCTACCGCTAGGGTAAACTTAATTCGGTTATTGCATGTATTCAGATATTCGAAAAATGATTGTAGCTCCTGCTTGGTACCTTTCCAGATGGCAAATATGTCATCTATATACCGTCTCCACATGGCCAAATGTATTGACCATGTGGGGTGTTCCAGTATATATTGAGTTTCAAAGTGAAACATAAAAATGTTAGCATAAGCTGGGGCCATTGCTGACCCCATTGATGTACCAGATGTTTGTAGGTAGTATTTACCTTGAAACCTGAAGTAGTTGTTGTTTAATACTAATTTTGCTAATTCTATAGCAAATACTTGATTCCCTGAAAAAAACTCTTGTTTTAGTAATATCCATTCTAAGGCTTCCAGTCCTTCTTCATGTGGGATCGATGTGTATAGTGATTGAACATCTAATGTAAATAGAATCCAATCATCCTCAATTTGGTTAATGTTGTTCAAGACGTTCAAGAAATGTGTCGTGTCTCTCAAGTATGTTGAAGTAGTTTGTACAATAGGTTGGAGTAGTTTGTCTAAATATCTTGATAATGGATCAAACACGCTCTCTGTGGCTGCCACAATTGGCCTGAATGGAGGATTCTCAAGATTTTTATGAACTTTTGGAAGGCCATAGAAAACTGGCAAAATTGGATTTTTATTAATCAAAAAGTCTTTTGTTTTTTCTGTTATCCATTCCTCTGTGGCAGCCTTGTTCACTATCTCTTCTACCATACGTTGAATTTCCGATGTAGGATCATTCTCTAAGATCATATATGTATTGCTATCTTCAAGAAGGGTCAAGCATCCTTGTTTATATAGATTTGCATCCATTATTACAATTGCTCCACCTTTATCTGCGGGTTTAATTTCAATTGTCCTGTCATTCGATAATTCCCTCAGGATTCTCAGTTGATGTTTCCGAAGATTTTGGCCTCTAATATCCATATATTTGATAGATTTAAGATCCTTTTTCATCTTCATTTCAAAAAGGTCCAATGTAGTATTTTTGATATTTGGAATGAATGTACTTTTGGATTTCATTTCCAGGCTGTCGAAAGTTACTGATCTTTCTTGTATTGGTGGAATAGAGTCAAAAAATAACTTCAATTTCATCTTTCTGACGAACTTAAACAGATTTACCTCTTCGTTAAAAAGATTTGTTTGATTCGTTGGTACAAATGATAAACCTAGTTCCAGTAGATCCAATTGTTGTGTTGAAAATGTTTTGCTTGAAATGTTTAAAATCAACTTTAGGTTTTCTTTCTGCTTCTTAGATTTCTTCCTCCCTCTTCGCGCTCGGCGTCTTCTAAAAAAAGGGCCGGTAAGTTACTCTGATTTTCTGGTATTGGAGTAATGGGTACTGTTGTGATCCCCGATGTTGAGGGTATGCCTGTTGTTGGTTGAGTAGGCCTATTTTCCCTTCCTTCACTCGATGCGTCACTCGATGGATCTGTACTTTTACTTCCTCTTCTTGGTTTATTTTGAAAGGGTGCTTGTTTATCTTTGTTTTGAAATTGTTGATTCTGTTGATGGTAGTATTCTTGCCAAGTATATACTATGTCTCTCGCATAATCTAGGGTATCTCTACGGTATTTTCGAATCTTTCTTTGTTCAATGTCTTTCTTATAAGAATCCAACTTTTGATTGGTTGAGGCTAGGATGTTCGTGAGCTCCTCCACAGACGTTAATGTAGTCAGTTGTTCTTTTAGTTCTGTTATTTCCGTGTCTAGTTTTGTTAATGATGATGCAAGTTCTTCTATTGTTAAAAGAATTAGGTCTAATGAACATTTGTTAAGGATACGTTCCCATCTCGCTACAAAGTCATTGTTCTCTTTACAGAGAGTCGGTTTCAAGTATATTCTTAAACCTCTCGGAATTTTTTGGGATTTGTAGTATTCAGTTAGGGTGGTGGCATGTAGTTTTTGGGCTATTTCTCGTCTGATTAGTCTTTCTAAGTTGTTGATTATTTTTTCTGGATTATCTTGAGTAGTTGTTGGTTTTCCTGTACTTTTGATTAAGCCCAATATTCGGCTTGCTTCTTCCTGTGAGAAAGCTAGTGTCTTTGCATATTTTGTAGTTAATGTATTAATTTTTGAAAAAGACATATTATGCAAGTATCTTCTATTCTGTTCTTATTCTAGTTTGGGGTGCTAGCCTCTGTATGATACCACACCAAATTAATGGGATTACCTAGAACAAAAAAACAATAGAATGAGGAAAGCACACCCTATCTTCTGTGTGATTTATTATGGAAAATTTTCGTGTTTTTTATGTTTTTTAACTCTTATACTGAACAGTTTTTTCTGGGTGCCGGGGAGAAAAAATATGACTCTGGTATCTAAAAGTCAAGAAAGAATAAAGGAAAGTGTAGTTCCCATTGGTAATAGGAACTCCCGTCCCCTGCACACCATTCAATTATGGAAAGATAGTTTTCCAAACAAATCTTAATAGTGTTTCGTGATTGTTAAATAGTTATTCTATCATGCAAACTTAAAGACAGTTTTATTTAACCACATTCAACATTAACGTGTTTCTAAACAGTTAAATCCACCGTTTTTACACTTTTTTGATTGATTTGATATTTAGTAAATTTTTTAATTAACTTTAGTTATACAAGTAACAAAACAAAAATTAGTTGTTTTCACCAATGCCACAAATTTTAGAACAAAAGTTAGTTGTTTTCACCAATGCCACAAAATTAATGCCACAAAATTAAAAACTTAAAAAAGTAGCTCAACGCGTTTCGAGAGATTTGACTCTCTTCTTCAGGAGCAATAACAATAACACTTTTTTCAAACTCTAATCATTCATTTTTTGATTCTTCATGATAATGTCCAAACAATAATATAATGGTTATGGAAAGCGAACTTCCTCTCTCTTTAGTAAACGAACACTCCTTCGTCAGTTTCCGTTACAACTATTCCATTGTGAAATGATGGAAACGTCATCCTTCTAAGTTTCCCAATTCGTGTTTGGTTATCTGTAAACGATAGGATATGTTTTTGTGTTACTTAATGTCCTTAGTATTATCAAATGCTGTGTAAATCTACTTCAAACTGTGTGATATCCAATCATACCTGTGTGTTCTTATCGGAACGGATGACACCTCTTCTCAGATTTCAAATGTCAGTTATGTTTCTTCGTACAATTCCGACTTGGTATTCTGCTGAATGTTCTATCGACTTCACGGTGCTTATCCCTCTCTCTTCGTGTGTGAACGTTTCCTTCCTGTGTTATAGCCATAATTTTCGTCAATACATTATCTAGCTTGCTCGTATTTGCATGTGTTGCAAAAAATAATTAATTTAAGGAACTTCCTCTGTTTACCTGAGCCAGTAACAGAAAGCCGCCGTGAACGTTCCTTTACTCAACACTCCTATTCTCTCCTTTCGCTGTGTCTCCGTGAATGTCTCTATCTGTTGAGGATGTTCACTGTTAGTAATGTATAAACATTTCGTCCATTTAACACTTAATAAGTCTGCATTTCGATACCGAGTCGTTTTAATTTTACCTGAACAGACTGTTCCACCGTCCCCACACTGCTTCTTCCTGTTTCCAAATTAGCCCGGTTGCCTGGCAACTAGTACCTTTATACTCATGTGATCATGTCACCTGATTCTTTGGAATTATGGGAATCGTAGTTTACATGGGATACGAGTTCAAATGTAGTGAATGGTGAGCGTTATGGGAGAAATAAACGTTCTAAGTGCGTGTATTGACTGTTTCAGTTAAGTTTTACTCAAGACACCTGACACTAGGGTCGTGAAGATCTATGGTGCTAATCCTTATTGTCATTCGTGTTTACGTGATCGACTCACATGGTTCTATGGAATTACGGGAATCGTAGTTTTTCAATCTATTTGTACATAATAGTGCATCATGGAACTCGAGGTCCCTATGAGTAGTTCTCTTTTATATCTATGTTGCAGAGTCTCTAACCCCAAGTGCACTTATTGTAACATTAGTTGATAATTTTGCCTTTTCTCCCCAATTTTCCGGATCATTTTTCCATCAGATCGCAATGTAATATACATTTTTATTACTCCTCTTTTCAAACACACTTATCTATTTCTCCAACTTTTTGTAGTACCGCCCCCATTTCTAGTTGTTAATAGGGCTATTCAATGCCCTATTCTTATACATATTTTTCATAAAAAGGAACTTAGGTTGTATTCCTCATTCATTCCTTTCGGTTCCAGGGCATCTAACTTGTGAATCCAGAACATTTCTCTGCGTGTTAGTATTTGTTCTAGATTTCCACCTCTGGGTGGTCTCATGATTGTTTCCAGGATTACAAATTTTAGTTGTGAAATTGTGTGATCCTGCTCTTTGAAATGTCTTGCCACAGGTGATTTTATATTGCCAGTTCTGATATTTGATTTGTGTTCTGAGATACGGTCTTTGGCACGTCTGATAGTTTGCCCCACGTAATATTTGCCACACGGACAGATTAATCCATATATGATACATTTACTTTCACATGTTGCATAATGTTGTAGGTTTATTTTTTGTCCTGTGTATGGATGTCTTATTATCGGACCCTTTTGTACATTGTTACATTGACTGCAATTTAAGCAGGGGAACGTACCCTTCTTTGGTTTCCCAAGAAATCTTTGTTGTATCTTGCTAACTCTTTCTGCTTTAACTAGTGAGTCTCGTAGGTTCTTTCCTCTGGTATATGCCATTAGTGGTGGTTCTGGAAAGAGACCACTAATTTGTGGGTCTAACCTTGTGATTTTCCAGTTTTTTTGTAGCATTCTTTTGATGTGTGCACTCTTTGTTGAATATTTTGTGAGGTAGATCAAAGGAGGATTACTTCTATGTTCCTTCCGTTGTTGTTTTAGGAGTTCTGTCCTTTTCTTCAGTTTACATTTCTCTTTGGCTTGAGATAAAATAATTTCTGGAAATCCCCCCTCTTTGAATCTCTCTATCTGTTCCTTCTCAGTGTCTTCATATGTATCTTCTTTTGAAATAATCCGTTTTATTCTTTGAAATTGGCTCAGTGGTAAATTCTTTTTTAAATGATGTGGATGATGACTTGTAAAAAACAAGCTGTTATTCACATCTGTAGGTTTCCTGAACACTGTTGTATGTAATTTTCTTTGTTCTGGGAATATTTTTACATCCAAAAAGTGAATTGCTGGATCGCCTACCGCTAGGGTAAACTTAATTCGGTTATTGCATGTATTCAGATATTCGAAAAATGATTGTAGCTCCTGCTTGGTACCTTTCCAGATGGCAAATATGTCATCTATATACCGTCTCCACATGGCCAAATGTATTGACCATGTGGGGTGTTCCAGTATATATTGAGTTTCAAAGTGAAACATAAAAATGTTAGCATAAGCTGGGGCCATTGCTGACCCCATTGATGTACCAGATGTTTGTAGGTAGTATTTACCTTGAAACCTGAAGTAGTTGTTGTTTAATACTAATTTTGCTAATTCTATAGCAAATACTTGATTCCCTGAAAAAAACTCTTGTTTTAGTAATATCCATTCTAAGGCTTCCAGTCCTTCTTCATGTGGGATCGATGTGTATAGTGATTGAACATCTAATGTAAATAGAATCCAATCATCCTCAATTTGGTTAATGTTGTTCAAGACGTTCAAGAAATGTGTCGTGTCTCTCAAGTATGTTGAAGTAGTTTGTACAATAGGTTGGAGTAGTTTGTCTAAATATCTTGATAATGGATCAAACACGCTCTCTGTGGCTGCCACAATTGGCCTGAATGGAGGATTCTCAAGATTTTTATGAACTTTTGGAAGGCCATAGAAAACTGGCAAAATTGGATTTTTATTAATCAAAAAGTCTTTTGTTTTTTCTGTTATCCATTCCTCTGTGGCAGCCTTGTTCACTATCTCTTCTACCATACGTTGAATTTCCGATGTAGGATCATTCTCTAAGATCATATATGTATTGCTATCTTCAAGAAGGGTCAAGCATCCTTGTTTATATAGATTTGCATCCATTATTACAATTGCTCCACCTTTATCTGCGGGTTTAATTTCAATTGTCCTGTCATTCGATAATTCCCTCAGGATTCTCAGTTGATGTTTCCGAAGATTTTGGCCTCTAATATCCATATATTTGATAGATTTAAGATCCTTTTTCATCTTCATTTCAAAAAGGTCCAATGTAGTATTTTTGATATTTGGAATGAATGTACTTTTGGATTTCATTTCCAGGCTGTCGAAAGTTACTGATCTTTCTTGTATTGGTGGAATAGAGTCAAAAAATAACTTCAATTTCATCTTTCTGACGAACTTAAACAGATTTACCTCTTCGTTAAAAAGATTTGTTTGATTCGTTGGTACAAATGATAAACCTAGTTCCAGTAGATCCAATTGTTGTGTTGAAAATGTTTTGCTTGAAATGTTTAAAATCAACTTTAGGTTTTCTTTCTGCTTCTTAGATTTCTTCCTCCCTCTTCGCGCTCGGCGTCTTCTAAAAAAAGGGCCGGTAAGTTACTCTGATTTTCTGGTATTGGAGTAATGGGTACTGTTGTGATCCCCGATGTTGAGGGTATGCCTGTTGTTGGTTGAGTAGGCCTATTTTCCCTTCCTTCACTCGATGCGTCACTCGATGGATCTGTACTTTTACTTCCTCTTCTTGGTTTATTTTGAAAGGGTGCTTGTTTATCTTTGTTTTGAAATTGTTGATTCTGTTGATGGTAGTATTCTTGCCAAGTATATACTATGTCTCTCGCATAATCTAGGGTATCTCTACGGTATTTTCGAATCTTTCTTTGTTCAATGTCTTTCTTATAAGAATCCAACTTTTGATTGGTTGAGGCTAGGATGTTCGTGAGCTCCTCCACAGACGTTAATGTAGTCAGTTGTTCTTTTAGTTCTGTTATTTCCGTGTCTAGTTTTGTTAATGATGATGCAAGTTCTTCTATTGTTAAAAGAATTAGGTCTAATGAACATTTGTTAAGGATACGTTCCCATCTCGCTACAAAGTCATTGTTCTCTTTACAGAGAGTCGGTTTCAAGTATATTCTTAAACCTCTCGGAATTTTTTGGGATTTGTAGTATTCAGTTAGGGTGGTGGCATGTAGTTTTTGGGCTATTTCTCGTCTGATTAGTCTTTCTAAGTTGTTGATTATTTTTTCTGGATTATCTTGAGTAGTTGTTGGTTTTCCTGTACTTTTGATTAAGCCCAATATTCGGCTTGCTTCTTCCTGTGAGAAAGCTAGTGTCTTTGCATATTTTGTAGTTAATGTATTAATTTTTGAAAAAGACATATTATGCAAGTATCTTCTATTCTGTTCTTATTCTAGTTTGGGGTGCTAGCCTCTGTATGATACCACACCAAATTAATGGGATTACCTAGAACAAAAAAACAATAGAATGAGGAAAGCACACCCTATCTTCTGTGTGATTTATTATGGAAAATTTTCGTGTTTTTTATGTTTTTTAACTCTTATACTGAACAGTTTTTTCTGGGTGCCGGGGAGAAAAAATATGACTCTGGTATCTAAAAGTCAAGAAAGAATAAAGGAAAGTGTAGTTCCCATTGGTAATAGGAACTCCCGTCCCCTGCACACCATTCAATTATGGAAAGATAGTTTTCCAAACAAATCTTAATAGTGTTTCGTGATTGTTAAATAGTTATTCTATCATGCAAACTTAAAGACAGTTTTATTTAACCACATTCAACATTAACGTGTTTCTAAACAGTTAAATCCACCGTTTTTACACTTTTTTGATTGATTTGATATTTAGTAAATTTTTTAATTAACTTTAGTTATACAAGTAACAAAACAAAAATTAGTTGTTTTCACCAATGCCACAAATTTTAGAACAAAAGTTAGTTGTTTTCACCAATGCCACAAAATTAATGCCACAAAATTAAAAACTTAAAAAAGTAGCTCAACGCGTTTCGAGAGATTTGACTCTCTTCTTCAGGAGCAATAACAATAACACTTTTTTCAAACTCTAATCATTCATTTTTTGATTCTTCATGATAATGTCCAAACAATAATATAATGGTTATGGAAAGCGAACTTCCTCTCTCTTTAGTAAACGAACACTCCTTCGTCAGTTTCCGTTACAACTATTCCATTGTGAAATGATGGAAACGTCATCCTTCTAAGTTTCCCAATTCGTGTTTGGTTATCTGTAAACGATAGGATATGTTTTTGTGTTACTTAATGTCCTTAGTATTATCAAATGCTGTGTAAATCTACTTCAAACTGTGTGATATCCAATCATACCTGTGTGTTCTTATCGGAACGGATGACACCTCTTCTCAGATTTCAAATGTCAGTTATGTTTCTTCGTACAATTCCGACTTGGTATTCTGCTGAATGTTCTATCGACTTCACGGTGCTTATCCCTCTCTCTTCGTGTGTGAACGTTTCCTTCCTGTGTTATAGCCATAATTTTCGTCAATACATTATCTAGCTTGCTCGTATTTGCATGTGTTGCAAAAAATAATTAATTTAAGGAACTTCCTCTGTTTACCTGAGCCAGTAACAGAAAGCCGCCGTGAACGTTCCTTTACTCAACACTCCTATTCTCTCCTTTCGCTGTGTCTCCGTGAATGTCTCTATCTGTTGAGGATGTTCACTGTTAGTAATGTATAAACATTTCGTCCATTTAACACTTAATAAGTCTGCATTTCGATACCGAGTCGTTTTAATTTTACCTGAACAGACTGTTCCACCGTCCCCACACTGCTTCTTCCTGTTTCCAAATTAGCCCGGTTGCCTGGCAACTAGTACCTTTATACTCATGTGATCATGTCACCTGATTCTTTGGAATTATGGGAATCGTAGTTTACATGGGATACGAGTTCAAATGTAGTGAATGGTGAGCGTTATGGGAGAAATAAACGTTCTAAGTGCGTGTATTGACTGTTTCAGTTAAGTTTTACTCAAGACACCTGACACTAGGGTCGTGAAGATCTATGGTGCTAATCCTTATTGTCATTCGTGTTTACGTGATCGACTCACATGGTTCTATGGAATTACGGGAATCGTAGTTTTTCAATCTATTTGTACATAATAGTGCATCATGGAACTCGAGGTCCCTATGAGTAGTTCTCTTTTATATCTATGTTGCAGAGTCTCTAACCCCAAGTGCACTTATTGTAACATTAGTTGATAATTTTGCCTTTTCTCCCCAATTTTCCGGATCATTTTTCCATCAGATCGCAATGTAATATACATTTTTATTACTCCTCTTTTCAAACACACTTATCTATTTCTCCAACTTTTTGTAGTACCGCCCCCATTTCTAGTTGTTAATAGGGCTATTCAATGCCCTATTCTTATACATATTTTTCATAAAAAGGAACTTAGGTTGTATTCCTCATTCATTCCTTTCGGTTCCAGGGCATCTAACTTGTGAATCCAGAACATTTCTCTGCGTGTTAGTATTTGTTCTAGATTTCCACCTCTGGGTGGTCTCATGATTGTTTCCAGGATTACAAATTTTAGTTGTGAAATTGTGTGATCCTGCTCTTTGAAATGTCTTGCCACAGGTGATTTTATATTGCCAGTTCTGATATTTGATTTGTGTTCTGAGATACGGTCTTTGGCACGTCTGATAGTTTGCCCCACGTAATATTTGCCACACGGACAGATTAATCCATATATGATACATTTACTTTCACATGTTGCATAATGTTGTAGGTTTATTTTTTGTCCTGTGTATGGATGTCTTATTATCGGACCCTTTTGTACATTGTTACATTGACTGCAATTTAAGCAGGGGAACGTACCCTTCTTTGGTTTCCCAAGAAATCTTTGTTGTATCTTGCTAACTCTTTCTGCTTTAACTAGTGAGTCTCGTAGGTTCTTTCCTCTGGTATATGCCATTAGTGGTGGTTCTGGAAAGAGACCACTAATTTGTGGGTCTAACCTTGTGATTTTCCAGTTTTTTTGTAGCATTCTTTTGATGTGTGCACTCTTTGTTGAATATTTTGTGAGGTAGATCAAAGGAGGATTACTTCTATGTTCCTTCCGTTGTTGTTTTAGGAGTTCTGTCCTTTTCTTCAGTTTACATTTCTCTTTGGCTTGAGATAAAATAATTTCTGGAAATCCCCCCTCTTTGAATCTCTCTATCTGTTCCTTCTCAGTGTCTTCATATGTATCTTCTTTTGAAATAATCCGTTTTATTCTTTGAAATTGGCTCAGTGGTAAATTCTTTTTTAAATGATGTGGATGATGACTTGTAAAAAACAAGCTGTTATTCACATCTGTAGGTTTCCTGAACACTGTTGTATGTAATTTTCTTTGTTCTGGGAATATTTTTACATCCAAAAAGTGAATTGCTGGATCGCCTACCGCTAGGGTAAACTTAATTCGGTTATTGCATGTATTCAGATATTCGAAAAATGATTGTAGCTCCTGCTTGGTACCTTTCCAGATGGCAAATATGTCATCTATATACCGTCTCCACATGGCCAAATGTATTGACCATGTGGGGTGTTCCAGTATATATTGAGTTTCAAAGTGAAACATAAAAATGTTAGCATAAACTGGGGCCATTGCTGACCCCATTGATGTACCAGATGTTTGTAGGTAGTATTTACCTTGAAACCTGAAGTAGTTGTTGTTTAATACTAATTTTGCTAATTCTATAGCAAATACTTGATTCCCTGAAAAAAACTCTTGTTTTAGTAATATCCATTCTAAGGCTTCCAGTCCTTCTTCATGTGGGATCGATGTGTATAGTGATTGAACATCTAATGTAAATAGAATCCAATCATCCTCAATTTGGTTAATGTTGTTCAAGACGTTCAAGAAATGTGTCGTGTCTCTCAAGTATGTTGAAGTAGTTTGTACAATAGGTTGGAGTAGTTTGTCTAAATATCTTGATAATGGATCAAACACGCTCTCTGTGGCTGCCACAATTGGCCTGAATGGAGGATTCTCAAGATTTTTATGAACTTTTGGAAGGCCATAGAAAACTGGCAAAATTGGATTTTTATTAATCAAAAAGTCTTTTGTTTTTTCTGTTATCCATTCCTCTGTGGCAGCCTTGTTCACTATCTCTTCTACCATACGTTGAATTTCCGATGTAGGATCATTCTCTAAGATCATATATGTATTGCTATCTTCAAGAAGGGTCAAGCATCCTTGTTTATATAGATTTGCATCCATTATTACAATTGCTCCACCTTTATCTGCGGGTTTAATTTCAATTGTCCTGTCATTCGATAATTCCCTCAGGATTCTCAGTTGATGTTTCCGAAGATTTTGGCCTCTAATATCCATATATTTGATAGATTTAAGATCCTTTTTCATCTTCATTTCAAAAAGGTCCAATGTAGTATTTTTGATATTTGGAATGAATGTACTTTTGGATTTCATTTCCAGGCTGTCGAAAGTTACTGATCTTTCTTGTATTGGTGGAATAGAGTCAAAAAATAACTTCAATTTCATCTTTCTGACGAACTTAAACAGATTTACCTCTTCGTTAAAAAGATTTGTTTGATTCGTTGGTACAAATGATAAACCTAGTTCCAGTAGATCCAATTGTTGTGTTGAAAATGTTTTGCTTGAAATGTTTAAAATCAACTTTAGGTTTTCTTTCTGTTTCTTAGATTTCTTCCTCCCTCTTCGCGCTCGGCGTCTTCTAAAAAAAGGGCCGGTAAGTTACTCTGATTTTCTGGTATTGGAGTAATGGGTACTGTTGTGATCCCCGATGTTGAGGGTACGCCTGTTGTTGGTTGAGTAGGCCTATTTTCCCTTCCTTCACTCGATGCGTCACTCGATGGATCTGTACTTTTACTTCCTCTTCTTGGTTTATTTTGAAAGGGTGCTTGTTTATCTTTGTTTTGAAATTGTTGATTCTGTTGATGGTAGTATTCTTGCCAAGTATATACTATGTCTCTCGCATAATCTAGGGTATCTCTACGGTATTTTCGAATCTTTCTTTGTTCAATGTCTTTCTTATAAGAATCCAACTTTTGATTGGTTGAGGCTAGGATGTTCGTGAGCTCCTCCACAGACGTTAATGTAGTCAGTTGTTCTTTTAGTTCTGTTATTTCCGTGTCTAGTTTTGTTAATGATGATGCAAGTTCTTCTATTGTTAAAAGAATTAGGTCTAATGAACATTTGTTAAGGATACGTTCCCATCTCGCTACAAAGTCATTGTTCTCTTTACAGAGAGTCGGTTTCAAGTATATTCTTAAACCTCTCGGAATTTTTTGGGATTTGTAGTATTCAGTTAGGGTGGTGGCATGTAGTTTTTGGGCTATTTCTCGTCTGATTAGTCTTTCTAAGTTGTTGATTATTTTTTCTGGATTATCTTGAGTAGTTGTTGGTTTTCCTGTACTTTTGATTAAGCCCAATATTCGGCTTGCTTCTTCCTGTGAGAAAGCTAGTGTCTTTGCATATTTTGTAGTTAATGTATTAATTTTTGAAAAAGACATATTATGCAAGTATCTTCTATTCTGTTCTTATTCTAGTTTGGGGTGCTAGCCTCTGTATGATACCACACCAAATTAATGGGATTACCTAGAACAAAAAAACAATAGAATGAGGAAAGCACACCCTATCTTCTGTGTGATTTATTATGGAAAATTTTCGTGTTTTTTTTAGAAAGACTAATCAGACGAGAAATAGCCCAAAAACTACATGCCACCACCCTAACTGAATACTACAAATCCCAAAAAATTCCGAGAGGTTTAAGAATATACTTGAAACCGACTCTCTGTAAAGAGAACAATGACTTTGTAGCGAGATGGGAACGTATCCTTAACAAATGTTCATTAGACCTAATTCTTTTAACAATAGAAGAACTTGCATCATCATTAACAAAACTAGACACGGAAATAACAGAACTAAAAGAACAACTGACTACATTAACGTCTGTGGAGGAGCTCACGAACATCCTAGCCTCAACCAATCAAAAGTTGGATTCTTATAAGAAAGACATTGAACAAAGAAAGATTCGAAAATACCGTAGAGATACCCTAGATTATGCGAGAGACATAGTATATACTTGGCAAGAATACTACCATCAACAGAATCAACAATTTCAAAACAAAGATAAACAAGCACCCTTTCAAAATAAACCAAGAAGAGGAAGTAAAAGTACAGATCCATCGAGTGACGCATCGAGTGAAGGAAGGGAAAATAGGCCTACTCAACCAACAACAGGCGTACCCTCAACATCGGGGATCACAACAGTACCCATTACTCCAATACCAGAAAATCAGAGTAACTTACCGGCCCTTTTTTTAGAAGACGCCGAGCGCGAAGAGGGAGGAAGAAATCTAAGAAACAGAAAGAAAACCTAAAGTTGATTTTAAACATTTCAAGCAAAACATTTTCAACACAACAATTGGATCTACTGGAACTAGGTTTATCATTTGTACCAACGAATCAAACAAATCTTTTTAACGAAGAGGTAAATCTGTTTAAGTTCGTCAGAAAGATGAAATTGAAGTTATTTTTTGACTCTATTCCACCAATACAAGAAAGATCAGTAACTTTCGACAGCCTGGAAATGAAATCCAAAAGTACATTCATTCCAAATATCAAAAATACTACATTGGACCTTTTTGAAATGAAGATGAAAAAGGATCTTAAATCTATCAAATATATGGATATTAGAGGCCAAAATCTTCGGAAACATCAACTGAGAATCCTGAGGGAATTATCGAATGACAGGACAATTGAAATTAAACCCGCAGATAAAGGTGGAGCAATTGTAATAATGGATGCAAATCTATATAAACAAGGATGCTTGACCCTTCTTGAAGATAGCAATACATATATGATCTTAGAGAATGATCCTACATCGGAAATTCAACGTATGGTAGAAGAGATAGTGAACAAGGCTGCCACAGAGGAATGGATAACAGAAAAAACAAAAGACTTTTTGATTAATAAAAATCCAATTTTGCCAGTTTTCTATGGCCTTCCAAAAGTTCATAAAAATCTTGAGAATCCTCCATTCAGGCCAATTGTGGCAGCCACAGAGAGCGTGTTTGATCCATTATCAAGATATTTAGACAAACTACTCCAACCTATTGTACAAACTACTTCAACATACTTGAGAGACACGACACATTTCTTGAACGTCTTGAACAACATTAACCAAATTGAGGATGATTGGATTCTATTTACATTAGATGTTCAATCACTATACACATCGATCCCACATGAAGAAGGACTGGAAGCCTTAGAATGGATATTACTAAAACAAGAGTTTTTTTCAGGGAATCAAGTATTTGCTATAGAATTAGCAAAATTAGTATTAAACAACAACTACTTCAGGTTTCAAGGTAAATACTACCTACAAACATCTGGTACATCAATGGGGTCAGCAATGGCCCCAGCTTATGCTAACATTTTTATGTTTCACTTTGAAACTCAATATATACTGGAACACCCCACATGGTCAATACATTTGGCCATGTGGAGACGGTATATAGATGACATATTTGCCATCTGGAAAGGTACCAAGCAGGAGCTACAATCATTTTTCGAATATCTGAATACATGCAATAACCGAATTAAGTTTACCCTAGCGGTAGGCGATCCAGCAATTCACTTTTTGGATGTAAAAATATTCCCAGAACAAAGAAAATTACATACAACAGTGTTCAGGAAACCTACAGATGTGAATAACAGCTTGTTTTTTACAAGTCATCATCCACATCATTTAAAAAAGAATTTACCACTGAGCCAATTTCAAAGAATAAAACGGATTATTTCAAAAGAAGATACATATGAAGACACTGAGAAGGAACAGATAGAGAGATTCAAAGAGAGGGGATTTCCAGAAATTATTTTATCTCAAGCCAAAGAGAAATGTAAACTGAAGAAAAGGACAGAACTCCTAAAACAACAACGGAAGGAACATAGAAGTAATCCTCCTTTGATCTACCTCACAAAATATTCAACAAAGAGTGCACACATCAAAAGAATGCTACAAAAAAACTGGAAAATCACAAGGTTAGACCCACAAATTAGTGGTCTCTTTCCAGAACCACCACTAATGGCATATACCAGAGGAAAGAACCTACGAGACTCACTAGTTAAAGCAGAAAGAGTTAGCAAGATACAACAAAGATTTCTTGGGAAACCAAAGAAGGGTACGTTCCCCTGCTTAAATTGCAGTCAATGTAACAATGTACAAAAGGGTCCGATAATAAGACATCCATACACAGGACAAAAAATAAACCTACAACATTATGCAACATGTGAAAGTAAATGTATCATATATGGATTAATCTGTCCGTGTGGCAAATATTACGTGGGGCAAACTATCAGACGTGCCAAAGACCGTATCTCAGAACACAAATCAAATATCAGAACTGGCAATATAAAATCACCTGTGGCAAGACATTTCAAAGAGCAGGATCACACAATTTCACAACTAAAATTTGTAATCCTGGAAACAATCATGAGACCACCCAGAGGTGGAAATCTAGAACAAATACTAACACGCAGAGAAATGTTCTGGATTCACAAGTTAGATGCCCTGGAACCGAAAGGAATGAATGAGGAATACAACCTAAGTTCCTTTTTATGAAAAATATGTATAGGAATAGGGCATTGAATAGCCCTATTAACAACTAGAAATGGGGGCGGTACTACAAAAAGTTGGAGAAATAGATAAGTGTGTTTGAAAAGAGGAGTAATAAAAATGTATATTACATTGCGATCTGATGGAAAAATGATCCGGAAAATTGGGGAGAAAAGGCAAAATTATCAACTAATGTTACAATAAATGCACTTGGGGTTAGAGACTCTGCAACATAGATATAAAAGAGAACTACTCATAGGGACCTCGAGTTCCATGATGCACTATTATGTACAAATAGATTGAAAAACTACGATTCCCGTAATTCCATAGAACCATGTGAGTCGATCACGTAAACACGAATGACAATAAGGATTAGCACCATAGATCTTCACGACCCTAGTGTCAGGTGTCTTGAGTAAAACTTAACGGAAACAGTCAATACACGCACTTAGAACGTTTATTTCTCCCATAACGCTCACCATTCACTACATTTGAACTCGTATCCCATGTAAACTACGATTCCCATAATTCCAAAGAATCAGGTGACATGATCACATGAGTATAAAGGTACTAGTTGCCAGGCAACCGGGCTAATTTGGAAACAGGAAGAAGCAGTGTGGGGACGGTGGAATAGTCTGTTCAGGTAAAATTAAAACGACTCGGTATCGAAATGCAGACTTATTAAGTGTTAAATGGACGAAATGTTTATACATTACTAACAGTGAACATCCTCAACAGATAGAGACATTCACGGAGACACAGCGAAAGGAGAGAATAGGAGTGTTGAGTAAAGGAACGTTCACGGCGGCTTTCTGTTACTGGCTCAGGTAAACAGAGGAAGTTCCTTAAATTAATTATTTTTTGCAACACATGCAAATACGAGCAAGCTAGATAATGTATTGACGAAAATTATGGCTATAACACAGGAAGGAAACGTTCACACACGAAGAGAGAGGGATAAGCACCGTGAAGTCGATAGAACATTCAGCAGAATACCAAGTCGGAATTGTACGAAGAAACATAACTGACATTTGAAATCTGAGAAGAGGTGTCATCCGTTCCGATAAGAACACACAGGTATGATTGGATATCACACAGTTTGAAGTAGATTTACACAGCATTTGATAATACTAAGGACATTAAGTAACACAAAAACATATCCTATCGTTTACAGATAACCAAACACGAATTGGGAAACTTAGAAGGATGACGTTTCCATCATTTCACAATGGAATAGTTGTAACGGAAACTGACGAAGGAGTGTTCGTTTACTAAAGAGAGAGGAAGTTCGCTTTCCATAACCATTATATTATTGTTTGGACATTATCATGAAGAATCAAAAAATGAATGATTAGAGTTTGAAAAAAGTGTTATTGTTATTGCTCCTGAAGAAGAGAGTCAAATCTCTCGAAACGCGTTGAGCTACTTTTTTAAGTTTTTAATTTTGTGGCATTAATTTTGTGGCATTGGTGAAAACAACTAACTTTTGTTCTAAAATTTGTGGCATTGGTGAAAACAACTAATTTTTGTTTTGTTACTTGTATAACTAAAGTTAATTAAAAAATTTACTAAATATCAAATCAATCAAAAAAGTGTAAAAACGGTGGATTTAACTGTTTAGAAACACGTTAATGTTGAATGTGGTTAAATAAAACTGTCTTTAGGTTTGCATGATAGAATAACTATTTAACAATCATTAAACTTTGTCTCCTGTTGCCCGCCCTGCTCAAGCCCTGTGTCTCTCTCCTGTTCCCCCCACCCGCTCATGTCCCGTGTCTCTCTCCTGTTGCCCCCCACCCCCCGCTCATGCACCGTGTCTGTCTCCTGTACCCCCCCACCCCCCGCTCATGCCCTGTGTCACTCTTCTGTTGCCCCCACCCCCTGCTCATGCCCTGTGTCTGTCTCCGATACGCCCCCCACCCCCTGCTCATGCCCCATGTCTGTCTCCTGTACACCCCCACCCCCTGCTCATGCCCCGTGTCTGTCTCCTGTACCCCCCCACCCCCCGCTCATGCCCTGTGTCACTCTTCTGTTGCCCCCCACCCCCTGCTCATGCCCCGTGTCTGTCTCCTATACGCCCCCCACCCCCTGCTCATGCCCCATGTCTGTCTCCTGTACACCCCCACCCCCTGCTCATGCCCCGTGTCTCTCTCCTGTACCCCCCACCACCCGCTAATGCCCTGTGTCTGTCTCCTGTTCCCCCACCCCCGCTCATGCCCCATGTCTGTCTCCTCTTGCTCCCACCCATGCCCCGTGTCTGTCTCCTGTACCCCCCCACTCCGCGCTCATGCCTGTGTCTCTCTCCTGTGCCCCCCACACCCCGCTAATGCCCCGCGTCTGTCTCCTGTTGCCCCCCACCCCCCTCTCATGCCCCGTGTCTGTCTCCTGTTCTCCCCACCCCCTGCTCATGCTCCGTATCTTTCTCCTGTTCCCCCCCACCCCCTGCTCATGCCCCGTGTCTGTCTCCTGTTGCCCTCACCCCCCGCTCCTGCCCCGTGTCTGTCTCCTGTTGCACCCCACCCCCGCTCCTGCCCTGTTTCTCTCTCCTGTTGCCCCCCACCCCCCGCTCATGCCCCGTGTCTGTCTCTTTTGTTTGTTTCCCCCACCCCCCGCTCATGCCCTGTGTCTGTCTCCTGTTCCCCCCACCCCCCGCTCATGCCCTGTGTCTCTCTCCTGTTACCCCCCACCCCCCGCACATGCCGCGTGTCTGTCTCCTGTACCCCCCACCCCCCGTTCATGCTCGTGTCTGTCTCCTGTACCCCCCACCCCCCCGCTCATGCCCCATGTCTGTCTCCTGTTGCCCCCCTGCTCATGCCCCGTGTCTGTCGCCTGTTCCCCCCTCCCGCTCATGTCCCGTGTCTCTCTCCTGTTGCCCCCCACCCCCTGCTCATGCCCCATGTCTGTCTCCTGTACCCCCCCGCTCATGCCCTGTGTCTCTCTTCTGTTTCCCCCCACCCCCTGCTCATGCCCCGTGTCTGTCTCCTGTACGCCCCCACCCCCTGCTCATTCCCCGTGTCTGTCTCCTGTACCCCCCACCCCCTGCTTATGCCCCATGTCTGTCTCCTGTAACAACCCACCCCCCGCTCATGCCCCGTGTCTCTCTCCTGTACCCCCCACCCCCCGCTAATGCCCTGTGTCTGTCTCCTGTTCCCCCACCCCCGCTCATGCCCCATGTCTGTCTCCTCTTGCTCCCACCCATGCCCCGTGTCTGTCTCCTGTACCCCCCCACTCCGCGCTCATGCCCGTGTCTCTCTCCTGTGCCCCCACACCCCCGCTAATGCCCCACGTCTGTCTCCTGTTGCCCCCCACCCCCCTCTCATGCCCCGTGTCTGTCTCCTGTTCTCCCCACCCCCTGCTCATGCTCCGTGTCTTTCTCCTGTTCCCCCCACCCCCTGCTCATGCCCCGTGTCTGTCTCCTGTTGCCCTCACCCCCCGCTCCTGCCCCGTGTCTGTCTCCTGTTGCCCCCCACCCCCGCTCCTGCCCTGTTTCTCTCTCCTGTTGCCCCCCACCCCCCGCTCATGCCCCGTGTCTGTCTCTTTTGTTTCCCCCACCCCCCGCTCATGCCCTGTGTCTGTCTCCTGTTCCCCCCACCCCCCGCTCATGCCCCGTGTCTCTCTCCTGTTACCCCCCACCCCCCGCACATGCCGCCTGTCTGTATCCTGTACCCCCCACCCCCCGTTCATGCTCGTGTCTGTCTCCTGTACCCCCCCACCCCCCCGCTCATGCCCCATGTCTGTCTCCTGTTGCCCCCCTGCTCATGCCCCGTGTCTGTCGCCTGTTCCCCCCTCCCGCTCATGTCCCGTGTCTCTCTCCTGTTGCCCCCCACCCCCCGCTCATGCCCCATGTCTGTCTCCTGTACCCCCCGCTCATGCCCTGTGTCTCTCTTCTGTTTCCCCCCACCCCCTGCTCATGCCCCGTGTCTGTCTCCTGTACGCCCCCACCCCCTGCTCATTCCCCGTGTCTGTCTCCTGTACCCCCCCACCCCCTGCTTATGCCCCATGTCTGTCTCCTGTAACCCCCCACCCCCCGCTCATGCCCCGTGTCTCTCTCCTGTACCCCCCACCCCCCACTCATGCCCCGTGTCTGTCTCCTGTTCCCCCCACCCCCCGCTCATGCCCCATGTCTCTCTCCTCTTGCTCCCACCTATGCCCCGTGTCTGTCTCCTGTACCCCTCACTCCGCGCTCATGCCCGTGTCTCTCTCCTGTTGAACCCCACACCCCCGCTCATGCCCCATGTCTGTCTCCTGTTGCCCCCCACCCCCTCGCTCATGCCCCGTGTCTGTCTCCTGTTGCCCCCCACCCCCCGCTCATGCCCCGTGTCTATCTCCTGTTGCCCCCCACCCCCCGCTCATGCCCCGTGTCTGTCTCCTGTTCTCCCCACCCCCCGCTCATGCTCCGTGTCTCTCTCCTGTTCCCCCCCACCCCACGCTCATGCCCCGTGTCCGTCTCCTGTTGCCCCCGCTCATGCCCCGTGTCTGTCTCCTGTTGCCCCCCACTCCCCGCTCATGCCCCGTGTCTGTCTCCTGTTGCCCCCCACCCCCGCTCATGCCCTGTGACTGTCTCCTGTTGACCCCCACCCCCTGCTCATGCCCCGTGTCTGCCTCTGTTGTTCCCCCGCTCATGCCCCGTGTCTGTCTCCTGTTCCCCCCACCCCCCGCTCATGCCCCGTGTCTCTCTCCTGTTGCCCCCCACCCCCTGCTCATGCCCGGTGTATGTCTCCTGTACCCACCCGACCCCCGCTCTTGCCCCATGTGTCTTTCCCCCTCCCACCCACCCCCGGTCTTGCCCCGTGTGTCTTTCCCCCTCTCGCCCACCCGCGGTTTTGCTCGTGTCTCTTTCCCCCTCCTGCCCACACCCGCTCTTGCCCCGTTTCTCTTTCCCCCTCCCGCCCACCCCCGCTCTTGCCCTGTGTCTCTTTCCCCCTCCCGCCCACCCCCGCTCTTGCCCCGTGGCTCTTTCCCCCTCCCGCCCATCCCGCTCTTGCCCCGTGTCTCTTTCCCCCTCCCGCCCCCCCGCTCTTGACCCCTCCCCCCTCCCGCCCACTCCCGCTCTTGCCCCCTTCCACCCACCCCCGCTCTTGCCCCGTGTCTCTTTCCCCCTCCCGCTCACCCCCGCTCTTGTCCCGTGTCTCTTTCCCCCTCCCGCCCACCCCCGCTCTTGCCCCGTGTTTCTTTCCCCCTCCCGCCCACCCCCGCTCTTGCCCCGTGTCTCTTTCCCCCTCCCGCCCACCCCCGCTCTTGCCCCGTGTCTCTTTCCACTCTCCCGCCCACCCCCGCTCTTGCCCCGTGTCTCTTTCCCCCTCCCACCCACCCCGCTCTTGCCCCGTGTCTCTTGCCCCCTCCCACCCAACCCCGCTCTTGCCCCCTCCCACCCACCCGCGCTCTTGCCCCGTGTCTTTCCCCCTCCCTCCCGCCCCCACTCTTGCCCCGTGTCTTTCCCCTACCCTCCCACCTCCGCTCTTGCCCCGTGTCTTCCCCCTCCCGCCCACCCCCGCTCTTGCCCCGTGTCTTCCCCCTCCCACCCACCCCCGCTGTTGCCCCGTGTCTTTCCCCCTCCCGCCCACCCCCGCTCTTGTCCCGTGTCTTTCCCCCTCCCACCCACCCCCACTCTTGCCCCGTGTCTTTCCCCCTCCCGCCCACCCCCGCTTTTGCCCGGTGTCTTTCCCCCTCCCGCCCACCCCCGCTCTTGCCCCGCACCCCTGCTCTTGCCCCGTGTCTTTCCCCCTCCCGCCCACCCCCGCTCTTGCCCCGCACCCCCGCTCTTGCCCCGTGTCTTTCCCTGTGTCTGTCTCCTGTTGCCCCCCACCCCCTGCTCATGCCCCGTGTCTGTCTCTGTTGTTCCCCCGCTCATGCCATGTGTCTGTCTCCTGTTCCCCCACCCCCCGCTCATGCCCCGTGTCTCTCTCCTGTTGCCCCCCATCCCCCCTCATGCCCCGTGTCTGTCTCCTGTACCCCCCCACCCCCGCTCTTGCCCCGTGTGTCTTTCCCCCTCCCGCCCACCTCTGCTCTTGCCCCATGTGTCTTTCCCCCTCCCGCCCACCCCCGGTCTTGCCCTGTGTGTCTTTCCCCCTCGCGCCCACCCCTGCTCTTGCCCCCTCCCTCCCAACCCCGCTCTTGCCCCGTGTCTCTTTCCCCCTCCCGCCCACCCCCGCTCTTGCCCCGTGTCTCTTTCCCCCTCCCGCCCACCCCCGCTCTTGCCCTGTGTCTCTTTCCCCCTCCCGCCCACCTCCGCTCTTGCCCCGTGGCTCTTTACCCCTCCCGCCCACCCCCGCTCTTGCCCCGTGTCTCTTTCCCCCTCCCGCCCACCCCTGCTCTTGCCCCCTCCCCCCCGCCCACTTCCGCTCTTGCCCCCTCCCGCCCACCCCCGCTCTTGCCCCGTGGCTCTTTCACCCTCCCGCCCACCCCCGCTCTTGCCCCGTGTCTCTTTCCCCCTCCCGCCCACCCCCGCTCTTGCCCCCTCCCCCCTCCCGCCCACTCCCGCTCTTGCCCCCTCCCACCCACCCCCGCTCTTGCCCCGTGTCTCTTTCCCCCTCCCGCTCACCCCCGCTCTTGGCCCATGTCTCTTTCCCCCTCCCGCCCACCCCCGCTCTTGCCCCGTGTCTCTTTCCCCCTCCCGCCCACCCCCGCTCTTGCCCCGTGTCTCTTTCCCCCTCCCGCCCACCCCCGCTCTTGCCCCGTGTCTCTTTCCCCTCTCCCGCCCACCCCCGCTCTTGCCCCGTGTCTCTTTCCCCCTCCCACCCACCCCTGCTCTTGCCCCGTCTTGCCCCGTGTCTCTTGCCCCCTCTCACCCAACCCCTCTCTTGCCCCCTCCCACCCACCCCCGCTCTTGCCCCGTGTCTTTCCCCCTCCCTCCCGCCCCCACTCTTGCCCCGTGTCTTTCCCCTACCCTCCCACCCCCGCTCTTGCCCCGTGTCTTCCCCCTCCCGCCCACCCCCGCTCTTGCCCCGTGTCTTCCCCCTCCCACCCACCCCCGCTGTTGCCCCGTGTCTTTCCCCCTCCCGCCCACCCCCGCTCTTGCCCCGTGTCTTTCCCCCTCCCACCCACCCCCACTCTTGCCCCGTGTCTTTCCCCCTCCCGCCCACCCCCGCTTTTGCCCGGTGTCTTTCCCCCTCCCGCCCACCCCCGCTCTTGCCCCGCACCCCTGCTCTTGCCCCGTGTCTTTCCCCCTCCCGCCCACCCCCGCTCTTGCCCCGCACCCCCGCTCTTGCCCCGTGTCTTTCCCTGTGTCTGTCTCCTGTTGCCCCCCACCCCCTGCTCATGCCCCGTGTCTGTCTCTGTTGTTCCCCCGCTCATGCCATGTGTCTGTCTCCTGTTCCCCCACCCCCCGCTCATGCCCCGTGTCTCTCTCCTGTTGCCCCCCACCCCCCGCTCAAGCCCAGTGTCTGTCTCCTGTACCCCCCCACCCCCGCTCTTGCCCCGTGTGTCTTTCCCCCTCCCGCCCACCTCTGCTCTTGCCCCATGTGTCTTTCCCCCTCCCGCCCACCCCCGGTCTTGCCCCGTGTGTCTTTCCCCCTCGCGCCCACCTCTGCTCTTGCCCCCTCCCTCCCACCCCCGCTCTTGCCCCGTGTCTCTTTCCCCCTCCCGCCCACCCCCGCTCTTGCCCCGTGTCTCTTTCCCCCTCCCGCCCACCCCCGCTCTTGCCCTGTGTCTCTTTCCCCCTCCCGCCCACCCCCGCTCTTGCCCCGTGGCTCTTTACCCCTCCCGCCCACCCCCACTCTTGCCCTGTGTCTCTTTCCCCCTCCCGCCCTCCCCCGCTCTTGCCCCCTCCCCCCTCCCGCCCACTTCCGCTCTTTCCCCCTCCCTCCCACCCCCGCTCTTGCCCCGTGGCTCTTTCCCCCTCCCGCCCACCGCCGCTCTTGCCCCGTGTCTCTTTCCCCCTCCCGCCCACCCCCGCTCTTGCCCCCTCCCCCCTCCCGCCCACTCCGGCTCTTGGCCCGTGTCTCTTTCCCCCTCCCGCCCACCCCCGCTCTTGCCCCACACCCCTGCTCTTGCCCCGTGTCTTTCCCCCTCCCGCCCACCCCCGCTCTTGCCCCGGACCCTTGCTCTTGCCCCGTGTCTTTCCCTGTGTCTGTCTCCTGTTGCCCCCCACCCCCTGCTCATGCCCCGTGTCTGTCTCTGTTGTTCCCCCGCTCATGCCCCGTGTCTGTCTCCTGTTCCCCCCACCCCCCGCTCATGCCCCGTGTCTCTCTCCTGTTGCCCCCCACCCCCCGCTCATGCCCCGTGTCTGTCTCCTGTACCCCCCCACCCCCGCTCTTGCCCCATGTGTCTTTCCCCCTCCCGCCCACCTCTGCTCTTGCCCCATGTGTCTTTCCCCCTCCCGCCCACCCCCGGTCTTGCCCTGTGTGTCTTTCCCCCTCGTGCCCACCCCTGCTCTTGCCCCCTCCCTCCCACCCCCGCTCTTGCCCCGTGTCTCTTTCCCCCTCCCGCCCACCCCCGCTCTTGCCCCGTGTCTCTTTCCCCCTCCCGCCCACCCCCGCTCTTGCCCTGTGTCTCTTTCCCCCTCCCGCCCACCCCCGCTCTTGCCCCGTGGCTCTTTACCCGTCCCGCCCACCCCCGCTCTTGCCCCGTGTCTCTTTCCCCCTCCCGCCCACCCCCGCTCTTGCCCCCTCCCCCCTCCCGCCCACTTCCGCTCTTGCCCCCTCTCGCCCACCCCCGCTCTTGCCCCGTGGCTCTTTCCCCCTCCCGCCCACACCCGCTCTTGCCCCGTGTCTCTTTCCTCCTCCCGCCCACCCCCGCTCTTGCCCCCTCCCCCCTCCCGCCCACTCCCGCTCTTGCCCCCTCCCACCCACCCCCGCTCTTGCCCCGTGTCTCTTTCCCCCTCCCGCTCACCCCCGCTCTTGGCCCGTGTCTCTTTCCCCCTCCCGCCCACCCCCGCTCTTGCCCCGTGTCTCTTTCCCCCTCCCGCCCACCCCCGCTCTTGCCCCGTGTCTCTTTCCCCCTCCCGCCCACCCCCGCTCTTGCCCCGTGTCTCTTTCCCCCTCCCGCCCACCCCCGCTCTTGCCCCGTGTCTCTTTCCCCCTCCCACCCACCCCCGCTCTTGCCCCGTCTTGCCCCGTGTCTCTTGCCCCCTCCCACCCAACCCCGCTCTTGCCCCCTCCCACCCACCCCCGCTCTTGCCCCGTGTCTTTCCCCCTCCCTCCCACCCCCACTCTTGCCCCGTGTCTTTCCCCTACCCTCCCACCCCCGCTCTTGCCCCGTGTCTTCATCCTCCCGCCCACCCCCGCTCTTGCCCCGTGTCTTCCCCCTCCCGCCCACCCCCGCTGTTGCCCCGTGTCTTTCCCCCTCCTGCCCACCCCCGCTCTTGCCCCGTGTCTTTCCGCCTCCCACCCAACCCCACTCTTGCCCCGTGTCTTTCCCCCTCCCGCCCACCCCCGCTTTTGCCCGGTGTCTTTCCCCCTCCCGCCCACCCCCGCTCTTGCCCCGCACCCCTGCTCTTGCCCCGTGTCTTTCCCCCTCCCGCCCACCCCCGCTCTTGCCCCACACCCCGCTCTTGCCCCGTGTCTTTCCCTGTGTCTGTCTCCTGTTGCCCCCCACCCCCTGCTCATGCCCCGTGTCTGTCTCTGTTGTTCCCCCGCTCATGCCCGTGTCTGTCTCCTGTTCCCCCCACCCCCCGCTCATGCCCCGTGTCTCTCTCCTGTTGCCCCCCACCCCCCGCTCATGCCCCGGGTCTGTCTCCTGTACCCCCCCACCCCCGCTCTTGCCCCGTGTGTATTTCCCCCTCCCGCCCACCTCTGCTCTTGCCCATGTGTCTTTCCCCCTCCCGCCCACCCCCGGTCTTGCCCCGTGTGTCTTTCCCCCTCGCGCCCACCCCTGCTCTTGCCCCCTCCCTCCCACCCCCGCTCTTGCCCCGTGTCTCTTTCCCCCTCCCGCCCACCCCCGCTCTTGCCCCGTGTCTCTTTCCCCCTCCCGCCCACCCCCGCTCTTGCCCTGTGTCTCTTTCCCCCTCCCGCCCACCCCTGCTCTTGCCCCCTCCCTCCGACCCCCGCTCTTGCCCCGTGTCTCTTTCCCCCTCCCGCCCACCCCCGCTCTTGCCCCGTGTCTCTTTCCCCCTCCCGCCCACCCCCGCTCTTGCCCTGTGTCTCTTTCCCCCTCCCGGCCACCCCCGCTCTTGCCCCGTGGCTCTTTACCCGTCCCGCCCACCCCCACTCTTGCCCCGTGTCTCTTTCCCCCTCCCGCCCACCCCCGCTCTTGCCCCCTCCCCCCTCCCGCCCACTTCCGCTCTTGCCCCCTCTCGCCCACCCCCGCTCTTGCCCCGTGGCTCTTTCCCCCTCCCGCCCACCCCCGCTCTTGCCCCGTGTCTCTTTCCCCCTCCTGCCCACCCCCGCTCTTGCCCCGTGTCTCTTTCCCCCTCCTGCCCACCCCCGCTTTTGCCCCGTGTCTCTTTCCCCCTCCCGCCCACCCCTGCTCTTGCCCCGTGTCTCTTTCCCCCTCCCACCCACCCCCGCTCTTGCCCCGTCTTGCCCCGTGTCTCTTGCCCCCTCCCACCCAACCCCGCTCTTGCCCCCTCCCCCCTCCCGCCCACTCCCGCTCTTGCCCCCTCCCACCCACCCCCGCTCTTGCCCCGTGTCTCTTTCCCCCTCCCGCTCACCCCCGCTCTTGGCCCGTGTCTCTTTCCCCCTCCCGCCCACCCCCGCTCTTGCCCCGTGTCTCTTTCCCCCTCCCGCCCGCCCCCGCTCTTGCCCCGTGTCTCTTTCCCCCTCCTGCCCACCCCCGCTTTTGCCCCGTGTCTCTTTCCCCCTCCCGCCCACCCCTGCTCTTGCCCCGTGTCTTTCCCCCTCCCTCCCACCCCCACTCTTGCCCCGTGTCTTTCCCCTACCCTCCCACCCTCGCTCTTGCCCCGTGTCTTCCCCCTCCCGCCCACCCCCGCTGTTGCCCCATGTCTTCCCCCTCCCGCCCACCCCCGCTGTTGCCCCGTGTCTTTCCCCCTCCCGCCCACCCCCGCTCTTGCCCCGTGTCTTTCCGCCTCCCACCCACCCCCACTCTTGCCCCGTGTCTTTCCCCCTCCCGCCCACCCCCGCTTTTGCCCGGTGTCTTTCCCCCTCCCGCCCACCCCCGCTTTTGCCCCGCACCCCCGCTCTTGCCCCGTGTCTTTCCCTGTGTCTGTCTCCTGTTGCCCCCCACCCCCTGCTCATGCCCCGCACCCCCGCTCTTGCCCCGTGTCTTTCCCTGTGTCTGTCTCCTGTTGCCCCCCACCCCCTGCTCATGCCCCGTGTCTGTCTCTGTTGTTCCCCCGCTCATGCCCGTGTCTGTCTCCTGTTCCCCCCACCCCCCGCTCATGCCCCGTGTCTCTCTCCTGTGGCCCCCCACCCCCCGTTCATGCCCCGTGTCTGTCTCCTGTACCCCCCCACCCCCGCTCTTGCCCCGTGTGTATTTCCCCCTCCCGCCCACCTCTGCTCTTGCCCATGTGTCTTTCCCCCTCCCGCCCACCCCCGGTCTTGCCCCGTGTGTCTTTCCCCCTCGCGCCCACCCCTGCTCTTGCCCCCTCCCTCCCACCCCCGCTCTTGCCCCGTGTCTCTTTCCCCCTCCTGCCCACCCCCGCTCTTGCCCCGTGTCTCTTTCCCCCTCCCGCCCACCCCCGCTCTTGCCCTGTGTCTCTTTCCCCCTCCCGCCCACTCCCGCTCTTGCCCCGTGGCTCTTTACCCCTCCCGCCCCCCCCGCTCTTGCCCCGTGTCTCTTTCCCCCTCCCGCCCACCCCTGCTCTTGCCCCCTCACCGCTCCCGCCCGTTTCCGCTCTTGCCCCCTCCCGCCCACCCCCGCTCTTGCCCCGTGTCTCTTTCCCCCTCCCGCCCACCCCCGCTCTTGGCCCGTGTCTCTTTCCCCCTACCACCCACCCCCGCTCTTGCCCCGTGTCTCTTTCCCCCTCCCGCCCACCCCCGCTCTTGCCCCGTGTCTCTTTCCCCCTCCCGCCCACCCCCGCTCTTGCCCCGTGTCTCTTTCCCCCTCCCGCCCACCCCCGCTCTTGCCCCGTGTCTCTTTCCCCCTCCCGCCCACCCCTGCTCTTACCCCGTGTCTCTTTCCCCCTCCCGCCCACCACCGATCTGGCCCCATCTTGCCCCGTGTCTCTTGCCCCCTCCCACCCAACCCCGCTCTTGCCCCCTCCCGCCCACCCCCGCTGTTGCCCCGTGTCTTTCCCCCTCCCGCCCACCCCCGCTCTTGCCCTGTGTCTTTCCCCCTCCCGCCCACCCCCGCTCTTGCCCCGTGTCTTTTCCCCCCCCACCCACCCCCACTCTTGCCCCGTGTCTTCCCCCTCCCGCCCACCCCCGCTTTTGCCCGGTGTCTTTCCCCCCCCGCTATTGCCTCGTGTCTTTCCCCCTCCCTCCCACCCCCGCACTTGCCCCGTACCCCCGCTCTTGCCCCGTGTCTTTCCCCCTGCCGCCCACCCCCGCTCTTGCCCCGTGTCTTTCCCCCTGCTGCCCACCTCCGCTATTGCCCCGTGTCTTTCTCCCGCCCGCCCACCCCCGCTCTTGCCCCGTGTCTTTCTCCCTCCCGCCCACCCCTGCTCTTGCCCCGTGTCTTTCTCCCTCCCGCCCACCCCCACTCATGCCCCTTGTGTCTCTCTCCCTTCTGCCCACCCCCCGCTCATGTTTCGTGTGTCTCTCTCCCTCCCCCCACCCCCCGCTCATGCCCCATGTCTGTCTTCTGTTCCCCCCGCTCATGCCCCGTGTCTGTCTCCTTTTCTCTTCACACCCCGCTCATGCCCCATGTCTGTGTCCTGTTCCCCCATCCCCCGCTCATGCCCCGTGTCTGTCTCCTGTTCCCCCCACACGCTCATGCCCCATGTCTCTCTCTTGTTGCCCCCCACCCCCCCGCTCATGCCCCGTGTTTGTCTCCTGTTCTCCCTACCCCCTGCTCATGCCCCGTGTCTTTTTCCTGTTCCTCCCACCCCCCGCTCATGCCCCGTGTCTGTCTCCTGTTCCCCCAACCCTCGCTCATGCCCCATGTCTGTCTCCTGTTCCCCCCACCCCCCGCTCATGCCCCGTGTCTGTCTCCTGTTGCCCCTCACCCCCCGCTCATGCCCCGTGTCTCTCCTGTTGCCCCCCACCCCCCGCTCATGCCCGTGTCTGTCTCCTGTTGCCCCCCACCCCCCGCTCATGCCCGTGTCTGTCTCCTGTTGCCCCCCACCCCCTGCTCATGCCCCGTGTCTGTCTCCTGTTGCCCCCCACCCCCCGCTCATGCCCCGTGTCTGTCTCCTGTTGCCCCTCACCCCCCGCTCATGCCCCGTGTCTGTCTCCTGTTGCCCCCCACCCCCTGCTCATGCCCTGTGTCTGTCTCCTGTTGCCCTCCACCCCCCGCTCCTGCCCCGTGTCTGTCTCTGTTGTTCCCCACACCCCCTGCTCATGCCCGTGTCTGTCTCCTGTTCCCTCCACCCCCCGCTCATGCCCCGTGTCTGTCTCCTGTACCCCCCACCGCCCGCTCATGCCCTGTGTCTGTCTCCTGTTGCCCCCCCGCTCATGCCCCGTGTCTGTCTCCGGTTCCCCCCACCCGCTCATGTCCCGTGTCTCTCTCCTGTTGCCCCCCACCCCCCGCTCATGTCCTGTGTCTGTCTCCTGTTGCCCCCCACCCCCTCTCATGCCCCGTGTCTGTCTCCTGTTCTCCCCACCCCCCGCTCATGCTCTGTGTCTGTCTCCTGTTTCCCCCCACCCCCTGCTCATGCCCCATGTCTGTCTCCTTTTGCCCTCACCCCCCGCTCATGCCCCATGTCTGTTTCCTGTTGCCCCCCACCCCCCGCTCCTGCCCTGTGTCTCTCTCCTGTTGCCCCCCACCCCCCGCTCATGCCCCGTGTCTGTCTCTTTTGTTCCCCCCACCCCCGGCTCATGCCCTGTGTCTGTCTCCTGTTCCTCCCACCCCCCGCTCATGCCCCGTGTCTCTCTCCTGTTGCCCCCCACCCCCTGTTCATGCCCCGTGTCTGTCACCTGTACCCCCCCACCCTCGCTCATGCTTGTGTCTGTCTCCTGTACCCCCCACCCCCCGCTCATGCCCCATGTCTGTCTCCTGTTGCCCCCCTGCTCATGCCCCGTGTCTGTCTCCTGTTCCCCCCACCTGCTCATGTCCCGTGTACTCTCCTGTTGCCCCCCACCCCCGCTCATGCCCCGTGTCTGTCTCCTGTACCCCCCCACCCCTCCCGCTCATGCTATGTGTCTCTCTTCTGTTGCCTCCTCCCCCTGCTCATGCCCCGTGTCTGTCTCCTGTACCCCCCCACCCCCCGCTCCTGCCCCATGTCTCTCTCCTGTTGCCCCCCACTACCCCGCTCATGCCCCATGTCTGTCTTCTGTACCCCCCACCCCCCACTCATGCCCTGTGTCTGTCTCCTGTTCCCCCCACCCCTCGCTCATGCCCCATGTCTGTCTCCTCTTGCTCCCACCCATGCCCCGTGTCTGTCTCCGGTACCCCCCACTCCGCGCTCATGCCGTGTCTCTCTCCTGTTGCCCCCAACACTCCCGCACATGCCCCGTGTCTGTCTCCTGTTGCCCCCCACCCCCTCGCTCATGCCCCGTGTCTGTCTCCTGTTCTCCCCACCCCCCGCTCATGCCCCGTGTCTGTCTCCTGTTCCTCCCACCTCCGCTCATGCCCTGTGTCTGTCTCCTGTTGCCCTCCACCCCCCGCTCATGCCCCGTGTCTGTCTCCTGTTCTCCCCACCCCCGCTCATGCTCCGTGTCTGTCTCCTGTTCCCGCCCACCCCCCGCTCATGCCCCGTGTCTGTCTCCTGTTGCCCCCCCGCTCATGCCCTGTGTCTGTCTCCTGTTGCCCCCCACCCCCTGCTCATGCCCCGTGTCTGTCCCTGTTGTTCCCCCACCCCCGCTCATGCCCCGTGTCTGTCTCCGGTTCCCCCCACCCGCTCATGTCCCGTGTCTCTCTCCTGTTGCCCCCCACCCCCCGCTCATGTCCTGTGTCTGTCTCCTGTTGCCCCCCACCCCCTCTCATGCCCCGTGTCTGTCTCCTGTTCTCCCCACCCCCCGCTCATGCTCTGTGTCTGTCTCCTGTTTCCCCCCACCCCCTGCTCATGCCCCATGTCTGTCTCCTTTTGCCCTCACCCCCCGCTCATGCCCCATGTCTGTCTCCTGTTGCCCCCCACCCCCTGCTCCTGCCCTGTGTCTCTCTCCTGTTGCCCCCCACCCCCCGCTCATGCCCCGTGTCTGTCTCTTTTGTTCCCCCCACCCCCGGCTCATGCCCTGTGTCTGTCTCCTGTTCCTCCCACCCCCCGCTCATGCCCCGTGTCTCTCTCCTGTTGCCCCCCACCCCCTGTTCATGCCCCGTGTCTGTCACCTGTACCCCCCCACCCTCGCTCATGCTTGTGTCTGTCTCCTGTACCCCCCACCCCCCGCTCATGCCCCATGTCTGTCTCCTGTTGCCCCCCTGCTCATGCCCCGTGTCTGTCTCCTGTTCCCCCCACCTGCTCATGTCCCGTGTCTCTCTCCTGTTGCCCCCCACCCCCGCTCATGCCCCGTGTCTGTCTCCTGTACCCCCCCACCCCTCCCGCTCATGCTATGTGTCTCTCTTCTGTTGCCTCCTCCCCCTGCTCATGCCCCGTGTCTGTCTCCTGTACCCCCCCACCCCCCGCTCCTGCCCCATGTCTCTCTCCTGTTGCCCCCCACTACCCCGCTCATGCCCCGTGTCTGTCTTCTGTACCCCCCACCCCCCACTCATGCCCTGTGTCTGTCTCCTGTTCCCCCCACCCCTCGCTCATGCCCCATGTCTGTCTCCTCTTGCTCCCACCCATGCCCCGTGTCTGTCTCCGGTACCCCCCACTCCGCGCTCATGCCGTGTCTCTCTCCTGTTGCCCCCAACACTCCCGCACATGCCCCGTGTCTGTCTCCTGTTGCCCCCCACCCCCTCGCTCATGCCCCGTGTCTGTCTCCTGTTCTCCCCACCCCCCGCTCATGCCCCGTGTCTGTCTCCTGTTCCTCCCACCTCCGCTCATGCCCTGTGTCTGTCTCCTTTTGCCCTCACCCCCCGCTCATGCCCCATGTCTGTCTCCTGTTGCCCCCCACCCCCCGCTCCTGCCCTGTGTCTCTCTCCTGTTGCCCCCCACCCCCCGCTCATGCCCCGTGTCTGTCTCTTTTGTTCCCCCCACCCCCGGCTCATGCCCTGTGTCTGTCTCCTGTTCCTCCCACCCCCCGCTCATGCCCCGTGTCTCTCTCCTGTTGCCCCCTACCCCCTGTTCATGCCCCGTGTCTGTCACCTGTACCCCCCCACCCTCGCTCATGCTTGTGTCTGTCTCCTGTACCCCCCCACCCCCGCTCTTGCCCCGTGTGTCTTTCCCCCTCCCGCCCACCTCCGCTCTTGCCCCATGTGTCTTTCCCCCTCCCGCCCACCCCCGGTCTTGCCCCATGTGTCTTTCCCCCTCGCGCCCACCCCCGGTCTTGCCCCGTGTCTCTTTCCCCCTCCCGCCCACTCCTGCTTTTGCCCCCTCCCGCCCACTCCCGCTCTTGCCCCCTCCCACCCACCCCCTCTCTTGCCCCGTGTCTCTTTCCCCCTCCCGCTCACCCCCGCTCTTGGCCCGTGTCTCTTTCCCCCTCCCGCCTACCCCCGCTCTTGTCCCGTGTCTCTTTCCCCCTCCCGCCCACCCCTGCTCTTGCCCCGTGTCTCTTTCCCCCTCCCGCCCACCCCCGCTCTTGCCCCGTGTCTCTTTCTCCCTCCCACCCACCCCCGCTCTTGCCCCGTCTTGCCCCGTGTCTCTTGCCCCCTCCCACCCAACCCCGCTCTTGCCCCCTCCCACCCACCCCCGCTCTTGCCCCGTGTCTTTCCCCCTCCCTCCCACCACCACTCTTGCCCCGTGTCTTTACCCTACCCTCCCACCCCCGCTCTTGCCCCGTGTCTTCCCCCTCCCGCCCACCCCCGCTCTTGCCCCGTGTCTTCCCCCTCCCACCCACCCCCGCAGTTGCCCCGTGTCTTTCCCCCTCCCGCCCACCCCCTCTCTTGCCCCGTGTCTTTCCCCCTCCCACCCACCCCCACTCTTGCCCCGTGTCTTTCCCCCTCCCGCCCACCCCCGCTTTTGCCCGGTGTCTTTCCCCCTCCCGCCCACCCCCGCTCTTGCCCCGCACCCCTGCTCTTGCCCCGTGTCTTTCCCCCTCCCGCCCACCCCCGCTCTTGCCCCGCACCCCCGCTCTTGCCCCGTGTCTTTCCCTGTGTCTGTCTCCTGTTGCCCCCCACCCCCTGCTCATGCCCCGTGTCTGTCTCTGTTGTTCCCCCGCTCATGCCCTGTGTCTGTCTCCTGTTCCCCCATCCCCCCGCTCATGCCCCGTGTCTCTCTCCTGTTGCCCCCCACCCCCCGCTCATGCCCCGTGTCTGTCTCCTGTACCCCCCTACCCCCGCTCTTGCCCCGTGTGTCTTTCCCCCTCCCGCCCACCTCTGCTCTTGCCCCATGTGTCTTTCCCCCTCCCGCCCGCCCCCGGTCTTGCCCCGTGTGTCTTTCCCCCTCGCGCCCACCCCTGCTCTTGCCCCCTCCCTCCCACCCCCACTCTTGCCCCGTGTCTCTTTCCCCCTCCCGCCCACACCCACTCTTGCCCCGTGTCTCTTTCCCCCTCCCACCCACCCCCGCTCTTGCCCTGTGTCTCTTTCCCCCTCCCGCCCACCCCCGCTCTTGCCCCGTGGCTCTTTACCCCTCCCGCCCACTCCCGCTCTTGCCCCGTGTCTCTTTCCCCCTCCCGCCCACCCCCGCTCTTGCTCCCTCCCCCCTCCCGCCCACTTCCACTCTTGCCCCCTCCCGTCCACCCCCGCTCTTGCCCCGTGGCTCTTTCCCCCTCCCGCCCACCCCCGCTCTTGCCCCGTGTCTCTTTCCCCCTCCCACCCACCCCCGCTCCTGCCCCCTCAAAACCTCCCGCCCACTCCCGCTCTTGCCCCCTCCCACCCACCCCCGCTCTTGGCCCGTGTCTCTTTCCCCCTCCCGCCCACCCCCGCTCTTGCCCCGCACCCCTGCTCTTGCCCAGTGTCTTTCCCCCTCCCGCCCACCCCCGCTCTTGCCCCGCACCCCCGCTCTTGCCCCGTGTCTTTCCCTGTGTCTGTCTCCTATTGCCCCCCACCCCCTGCTCATGCCCCGTGTCTGTCTCTGTTGTTCCCCCGCTCATGCCCCGTATCTGTCTCCTGTTGCCCCCCACCCTCCGCTCATGCCCCGTGTCTCTCTCCTGTTGCCCCCCACCCCCTGCTCATGCCCCGTGTCTGTCTCCTGTACCCCCCCACCCCCGCTCTTGCCCCGTGTCTCTTTCCCCCTCCCGCCCACCTCTGCTCTTGCCCCATGTGTCTTTCCACCTCCCGCCCACCCCCGGTCTTGCCCCGTGTGTCTTTCCCCCTCGCGCCCACCCCTGCTCTTGCCCCCTCCCTCCCACCCCCGCTCTTGCCCTGTGTCTCTTTCCCCCTCCCGCCCACCCCCGCTCTTGCCCCGTGTCTCTTCCCCCTCCCGCCCACCCCCGCTCTTGCCCTGTGTCTCTTTCCCCCTCCCGCCCACCCCCGCTCTTGCCCGGTGGCTCTTTACCCCTCCCGCCCACCCCCACTCTTGCCCCCTGTCTCTTTCCCCCTCCCGCCCACCCCCGCTCTTGCCCCCTCTCCCCTCCCACCCACTTCCGCTCTTGCCCCCTCCCGCCCACCCCCGCTCTTGCCCCGTGTCTCTTTCCCCCTCCCGCCAACCCCCGCTCTTGCCCCCTCCCTCCTCCCACCCACTCCCGCTCTTGCCCCCTCCCACCCACCCCCGCTCTTGCCCCCTCCCACCCACCCCCGCTCTTGCCCCGTGTCTCTTTCCCCCTCCCGCTCACCCCCGCTCTTGGCCCGTGTCTCTTTAACCCTCCCACCCACCCCCGCTCTTGCCCCGTGTCTCTTTCCCCCTCCCGCCCACCCCCGCTCTTGCCCCGTGTCTCTTTCCCCCTCCCGCCCACCCCCGCTCTTGCCCTGTGTCTCTTTCCCCCTCCCGCCCACCCCCGCTCTTGCCCCGTGTCTCTTACCCCCTCCCACCCACCCTCGCTCTTGCCCCGTCTTGCCCCGTGTCTCTTGCCCCCTCCCACCCAACCCCGCTCTTGCCCCCTCCCACCCACCCCCGCTCTTGCCCCGTGTCTTTCCCCCTCCCTCCCACCCCCACTCTTGCCCCGTGTCTTTCCCCTACCCTCCCACCCCCGCTCTTGCCCCGTGTCTTCCCCCTCCCGCCCACCCCCGCTCTTGCCCCGTGTCTTCCCCCTCCCGCCCACCCCCGCTGTTGCCCCGTGTCTTTCCATCTCCCGCCCACCCCCGCTCTTGCCCAGTGTCTTTCCCCCTCCCACCCACCCCCACTCTTGACCCGTGTCTTTCCCCCTCCCGCCCACCCCTGCTCTTGCCCCGCACCCCTGCTCTTGCCCCCTGTCTTTCCCCCTCCCGCCCACCCCCGCTCTTGCCCCGCACCCCCGCTCTTGCCCCGTGTCTTTCCCTGTGTCTGTCTCCTGTTGCCCCCCACCCCCTGCTCATGCCCCGTGTCTGTCTCTGTTGTTCCCCCGCTCATGTCCCGTGTCTGTCTCCTGTTCCCCCCACCCCCTGCTCATGCCCCGTGTCTGTCTCCTGTTGTCCTCACCCCCCGCTCCTGCCCCGTGTCTGTCTCCTGTTGTCCCCCACCCCACACTCCTGCCCTGTGTCTCTCTCCTGTTGCCCCCCACCCCCTGCTCATGCCCCGTGTCTGTCTCTTTTGTTCCCCCCACCCCCCACTCATGCCCTGTGTCTGTCTCCTGTTCCCCCCACCCCTGCTCATGCCCCGTGTCTCTCTCCTGTTGCCCCCCACCCCCCGCTCATGCCCCGTGTCTGTCTCCTGTACCCCCCACCCCCCGCTTATGATCTTGTCTGTCTCCTGTACCTCCCCACCCCCCCGCTCATGCCCCATGTCTGTCTCCTGTTGCCCGAAAACAAAAAAACAATAGAATGAGGAAAGCACACCCTATCTTCTGTGTGATTTATTATGGAAAATTTTCGTGTTTTTTATGTTTTTTAACTCTTATACTGAACAGTTTTTTCTGGGTGCCGGGGAGAAAAAATATGACTCTGGTATCTAAAAGTCAAGAAAGAATAAAGGAAAGTGTAGTTCCCATTGGTAATAGGAACTCCCGTCCCCTGCACACCATTCAATTATGGAAAGATAGTTTTCCAAACAAATCTTAATAGTGTTTCGTGATTGTTAAATAGTTATTCTATCATGCAAACTTAAAGACAGTTTTATTTAACCACATTCAACATTAACGTGTTTCTAAACAGTTAAATCCACCGTTTTTACACTTTTTTGATTGATTTGATATTTAGTAAATTTTTTAATTAACTTTAGTTATACAAGTAACAAAACAAAAATTAGTTGTTTTCACCAATGCCACAAATTTTAGAACAAAAGTTAGTTGTTTTCACCAATGCCACAAAATTAATGCCACAAAATTAAAAACTTAAAAAAGTAGCTCAACGCGTTTCGAGAGATTTGACTCTCTTCTTCAGGAGCAATAACAATAACACTTTTTTCAAACTCTAATCATTCATTTTTTGATTCTTCATGATAATGTCCAAACAATAATATAATGGTTATGGAAAGCGAACTTCCTCTCTCTTTAGTAAACGAACACTCCTTCGTCAGTTTCCGTTACAACTATTCCATTGTGAAATGATGGAAACGTCATCCTTCTAAGTTTCCCAATTCGTGTTTGGTTATCTGTAAACGATAGGATATGTTTTTGTGTTACTTAATGTCCTTAGTATTATCAAATGCTGTGTAAATCTACTTCAAACTGTGTGATATCCAATCATACCTGTGTGTTCTTATCGGAACGGATGACACCTCTTCTCAGATTTCAAATGTCAGTTATGTTTCTTCGTACAATTCCGACTTGGTATTCTGCTGAATGTTCTATCGACTTCACGGTGCTTATCCCTCTCTCTTCGTGTGTGAACGTTTCCTTCCTGTGTTATAGCCATAATTTTCGTCAATACATTATCTAGCTTGCTCGTATTTGCATGTGTTGCAAAAAATAATTAATTTAAGGAACTTCCTCTGTTTACCTGAGCCAGTAACAGAAAGCCGCCGTGAACGTTCCTTTACTCAACACTCCTATTCTCTCCTTTCGCTGTGTCTCCGTGAATGTCTCTATCTGTTGAGGATGTTCACTGTTAGTAATGTATAAACATTTCGTCCATTTAACACTTAATAAGTCTGCATTTCGATACCGAGTCGTTTTAATTTTACCTGAACAGACTGTTCCACCGTCCCCACACTGCTTCTTCCTGTTTCCAAATTAGCCCGGTTGCCTGGCAACTAGTACCTTTATACTCATGTGATCATGTCACCTGATTCTTTGGAATTATGGGAATCGTAGTTTACATGGGATACGAGTTCAAATGTAGTGAATGGTGAGCGTTATGGGAGAAATAAACGTTCTAAGTGCGTGTATTGACTGTTTCCGTTAAGTTTTACTCAAGACACCTGACACTAGGGTCGTGAAGATCTATGGTGCTAATCCTTATTGTCATTCGTGTTTACGTGATCGACTCACATGGTTCTATGGAATTACGGGAATCGTAGTTTTTCAATCTATTTGTACATAATAGTGCATCATGGAACTCGAGGTCCCTATGAGTAGTTCTCTTTTATATCTATGTTGCAGAGTCTCTAACCCCAAGTGCACTTATTGTAACATTAGTTGATAATTTTGCCTTTTCTCCCCAATTTTCCGGATCATTTTTCCATCAGATCGCAATGTAATATACATTTTTATTACTCCTCTTTTCAAACACACTTATCTATTTCTCCAACTTTTTGTAGTACCGCCCCCATTTCTAGTTGTTAATAGGGCTATTCAATGCCCTATTCTTATACATATTTTTCATAAAAAGGAACTTAGGTTGTATTCCTCATTCATTCCTTTCGGTTCCAGGGAATCTAACTTGTGAATCCAGAACATTTCTCTGCGTGTTAGTATTTGTTCTAGATTTCCACCTCTGGGTGGTCTCATGATTGTTTCCAGGATTACAAATTTTAGTTGTGAAATTGTGTGATCCTGCTCTTTGAAATGTCTTGCCACAGGTGATTTTATATTGCCAGTTCTGATATTTGATTTGTGTTCTGAGATACGGTCTTTGGCACGTCTGATAGTTTGCCCCACGTAATATTTGCCACACGGACAGATTAATCCATATATGATACATTTACTTTCACATGTTGCATAATGTTGTAGGTTTATTTTTTGTCCTGTGTATGGATGTCTTATTATCGGACCCTTTTGTACATTGTTACATTGACTGCAATTTAAGCAGGGGAACGTACCCTTCTTTGGTTTCCCAAGAAATCTTTGTTGTATCTTGCTAACTCTTTCTGCTTTAACTAGTGAGTCTCGTAGGTTCTTTCCTCTGGTATATGCCATTAGTGGTGGTTCTGGAAAGAGACCACTAATTTGTGGGTCTAACCTTGTGATTTTCCAGTTTTTTTGTAGCATTCTTTTGATGTGTGCACTCTTTGTTGAATATTTTGTGAGGTAGATCAAAGGAGGATTACTTCTATGTTCCTTCCGTTGTTGTTTTAGGAGTTCTGTCCTTTTCTTCAGTTTACATTTCTCTTTGGCTTGAGATAAAATAATTTCTGGAAATCCCCTCTCTTTGAATCTCTCTATCTGTTCCTTCTCAGTGTCTTCATATGTATCTTCTTTTGAAATAATCCGTTTTATTCTTTGAAATTGGCTCAGTGGTAAATTCTTTTTTAAATGATGTGGATGATGACTTGTAAAAAACAAGCTGTTATTCACATCTGTAGGTTTCCTGAACACTGTTGTATGTAATTTTCTTTGTTCTGGGAATATTTTTACATCCAAAAAGTGAATTGCTGGATCGCCTACCGCTAGGGTAAACTTAATTCGGTTATTGCATGTATTCAGATATTCGAAAAATGATTGTAGCTCCTGCTTGGTACCTTTCCAGATGGCAAATATGTCATCTATATACCGTCTCCACATGGCCAAATGTATTGACCATGTGGGGTGTTCCAGTATATATTGAGTTTCAAAGTGAAACATAAAAATGTTAGCATAAGCTGGGGCCATTGCTGACCCCATTGATGTACCAGATGTTTGTAGGTAGTATTTACCTTGAAACCTGAAGTAGTTGTTGTTTAATACTAATTTTGCTAATTCTATAGCAAATACTTGATTCCCTGAAAAAAACTCTTGTTTTAGTAATATCCATTCTAAGGCTTCCAGTCCTTCTTCATGTGGGATCGATGTGTATAGTGATTGAACATCTAATGTAAATAGAATCCAATCATCCTCAATTTGGTTAATGTTGTTCAAGACGTTCAAGAAATGTGTCGTGTCTCTCAAGTATGTTGAAGTAGTTTGTACAATAGGTTGGAGTAGTTTGTCTAAATATCTTGATAATGGATCAAACACGCTCTCTGTGGCTGCCACAATTGGCCTGAATGGAGGATTCTCAAGATTTTTATGAACTTTTGGAAGGCCATAGAAAACTGGCAAAATTGGATTTTTATTAATCAAAAAGTCTTTTGTTTTTTCTGTTATCCATTCCTCTGTGGCAGCCTTGTTCACTATCTCTTCTACCATACGTTGAATTTCCGATGTAGGATCATTCTCTAAGATCATATATGTATTGCTATCTTCAAGAAGGGTCAAGCATCCTTGTTTATATAGATTTGCATCCATTATTACAATTGCTCCACCTTTATCTGCGGGTTTAATTTCAATTGTCCTGTCATTCGATAATTCCCTCAGGATTCTCAGTTGATGTTTCCGAAGATTTTGGCCTCTAATATCCATATATTTGATAGATTTAAGATCCTTTTTCATCTTCATTTCAAAAAGGTCCAATGTAGTATTTTTGATATTTGGAATGAATGTACTTTTGGATTTCATTTCCAGGCTGTCGAAAGTTACTGATCTTTCTTGTATTGGTGGAATAGAGTCAAAAAATAACTTCAATTTCATCTTTCTGACGAACTTAAACAGATTTACCTCTTCGTTAAAAAGATTTGTTTGATTCGTTGGTACAAATGATAAACCTAGTTCCAGTAGATCCAATTGTTGTGTTGAAAATGTTTTGCTTGAAATGTTTAAAATCAACTTTAGGTTTTCTTTCTGCTTCTTAGATTTCTTCCTCCCTCTTCGCGCTCGGCGTCTTCTAAAAAAAGGGCCGGTAAGTTACTCTGATTTTCTGGTATTGGAGTAATGGGTACTGTTGTGATCCCCGATGTTGAGGGTATGCCTGTTGTTGGTTGAGTAGGCCTATTTTCCCTTCCTTCACTCGATGCGTCACTCGATGGATCTGTACTTTTACTTCCTCTTCTTGGTTTATTTTGAAAGGGTGCTTGTTTATCTTTGTTTTGAAATTGTTGATTCTGTTGATGGTAGTATTCTTGCCAAGTATATACTATGTCTCTCGCATAATCTAGGGTATCTCTACGGTATTTTCGAATCTTTCTTTGTTCAATGTCTTTCTTATAAGAATCCAACTTTTGATTGGTTGAGGCTAGGATGTTCGTGAGCTCCTCCACAGACGTTAATGTAGTCAGTTGTTCTTTTAGTTCTGTTATTTCCGTGTCTAGTTTTGTTAATGATGATGCAAGTTCTTCTATTGTTAAAAGAATTAGGTCTAATGAACATTTGTTAAGGATACGTTCCCATCTCGCTACAAAGTCATTGTTCTCTTTACAGAGAGTCGGTTTCAAGTATATTCTTAAACCTCTCGGAATTTTTTGGGATTTGTAGTATTCAGTTAGGGTGGTGGCATGTAGTTTTTGGGCTATTTCTCGTCTGATTAGTCTTTCTAAGTTGTTGATTATTTTTTCTGGATTATCTTGAGTAGTTGTTGGTTTTCCTGTACTTTTGATTAAGCCCAATATTCGGCTTGCTTCTTCCTGTGAGAAAGCTAGTGTCTTTGCATATTTTGTAGTTAATGTATTAATTTTTGAAAAAGACATATTATGCAAGTATCTTCTATTCTGTTCTTATTCTAGTTTGGGGTGCTAGCCTCTGTATGATACCACACCAAATTAATGGGATTACCTAGAACAAAAAAACAATAGAATGAGGAAAGCACACCCTATCTTCTGTGTGATTTATTATGGAAAATTTTCGTGTTTTTTATGTTTTTTAACTCTTATACTGAACAGTTTTTTCTGGGTGCCGGGGAGAAAAAATATGACTCTGGTATCTAAAAGTCAAGAAAGAATAAAGGAAAGTGTAGTTCCCATTGGTAATAGGAACTCCCGTCCCCTGCACACCATTCAATTATGGAAAGATAGTTTTCCAAACAAATCTTAATAGTGTTTCGTGATTGTTAAATAGTTATTCTATCATGCAAACTTAAAGACAGTTTTATTTAACCACATTCAACATTAACGTGTTTCTAAACAGTTAAATCCACCGTTTTTACACTTTTTTGATTGATTTGATATTTAGTAAATTTTTTAATTAACTTTAGTTATACAAGTAACAAAACAAAAATTAGTTGTTTTCACCAATGCCACAAATTTTAGAACAAAAGTTAGTTGTTTTCACCAATGCCACAAAATTAATGCCACAAAATTAAAAACTTAAAAAAGTAGCTCAACGCGTTTCGAGAGATTTGACTCTCTTCTTCAGGAGCAATAACAATAACACTTTTTTCAAACTCTAATCATTCATTTTTTGATTCTTCATGATAATGTCCAAACAATAATATAATGGTTATGGAAAGCGAACTTCCTCTCTCTTTAGTAAACGAACACTCCTTCGTCAGTTTCCGTTACAACTATTCCATTGTGAAATGATGGAAACGTCATCCTTCTAAGTTTCCCAATTCGTGTTTGGTTATCTGTAAACGATAGGATATGTTTTTGTGTTACTTAATGTCCTTAGTATTATCAAATGCTGTGTAAATCTACTTCAAACTGTGTGATATCCAATCATACCTGTGTGTTCTTATCGGAACGGATGACACCTCTTCTCAGATTTCAAATGTCAGTTATGTTTCTTCGTACAATTCCGACTTGGTATTCTGCTGAATGTTCTATCGACTTCACGGTGCTTATCCCTCTCTCTTCGTGTGTGAACGTTTCCTTCCTGTGTTATAGCCATAATTTTCGTCAATACATTATCTAGCTTGCTCGTATTTGCATGTGTTGCAAAAAATAATTAATTTAAGGAACTTCCTCTGTTTACCTGAGCCAGTAACAGAAAGCCGCCGTGAACGTTCCTTTACTCAACACTCCTATTCTCTCCTTTCGCTGTGTCTCCGTGAATGTCTCTATCTGTTGAGGATGTTCACTGTTAGTAATGTATAAACATTTCGTCCATTTAACACTTAATAAGTCTGCATTTCGATACCGAGTCGTTTTAATTTTACCTGAACAGACTGTTCCACCGTCCCCACACTGCTTCTTCCTGTTTCCAAATTAGCCCGGTTGCCTGGCAACTAGTACCTTTATACTCATGTGATCATGTCACCTGATTCTTTGGAATTATGGGAATCGTAGTTTACATGGGATACGAGTTCAAATGTAGTGAATGGTGAGCGTTATGGGAGAAATAAACGTTCTAAGTGCGTGTATTGACTGTTTCAGTTAAGTTTTACTCAAGACACCTGACACTAGGGTCGTGAAGATCTATGGTGCTAATCCTTATTGTCATTCGTGTTTACGTGATCGACTCACATGGTTCTATGGAATTACGGGAATCGTAGTTTTTCAATCTATTTGTACATAATAGTGCATCATGGAACTCGAGGTCCCTATGAGTAGTTCTCTTTTATATCTATGTTGCAGAGTCTCTAACCCCAAGTGCACTTATTGTAACATTAGTTGATAATTTTGCCTTTTCTCCCCAATTTTCCGGATCATTTTTCCATCAGATCGCAATGTAATATACATTTTTATTACTCCTCTTTTCAAACACACTTATCTATTTCTCCAACTTTTTGTAGTACCGCCCCCATTTCTAGTTGTTAATAGGGCTATTCAATGCCCTATTCTTATACATATTTTTCATAAAAAGGAACTTAGGTTGTATTCCTCATTCATTCCTTTCGGTTCCAGGGCATCTAACTTGTGAATCCAGAACATTTCTCTGCGTGTTAGTATTTGTTCTAGATTTCCACCTCTGGGTGGTCTCATGATTGTTTCCAGGATTACAAATTTTAGTTGTGAAATTGTGTGATCCTGCTCTTTGAAATGTCTTGCCACAGGTGATTTTATATTGCCAGTTCTGATATTTGATTTGTGTTCTGAGATACGGTCTTTGGCACGTCTGATAGTTTGCCCCACGTAATATTTGCCACACGGACAGATTAATCCATATATGATACATTTACTTTCACATGTTGCATAATGTTGTAGGTTTATTTTTTGTCCTGTGTATGGATGTCTTATTATCGGACCCTTTTGTACATTGTTACATTGACTGCAATTTAAGCAGGGGAACGTACCCTTCTTTGGTTTCCCAAGAAATCTTTGTTGTATCTTGCTAACTCTTTCTGCTTTAACTAGTGAGTCTCGTAGGTTCTTTCCTCTGGTATATGCCATTAGTGGTGGTTCTGGAAAGAGACCACTAATTTGTGGGTCTAACCTTGTGATTTTCCAGTTTTTTTGTAGCATTCTTTTGATGTGTGCACTCTTTGTTGAATATTTTGTGAGGTAGATCAAAGGAGGATTACTTCTATGTTCCTTCCGTTGTTGTTTTAGGAGTTCTGTCCTTTTCTTCAGTTTACATTTCTCTTTGGCTTGAGATAAAATAATTTCTGGAAATCCCCCCTCTTTGAATCTCTCTATCTGTTCCTTCTCAGTGTCTTCATATGTATCTTCTTTTGAAATAATCCGTTTTATTCTTTGAAATTGGCTCAGTGGTAAATTCTTTTTTAAATGATGTGGATGATGACTTGTAAAAAACAAGCTGTTATTCACATCTGTAGGTTTCCTGAACACTGTTGTATGTAATTTTCTTTGTTCTGGGAATATTTTTACATCCAAAAAGTGAATTGCTGGATCGCCTACCGCTAGGGTAAACTTAATTCGGTTATTGCATGTATTCAGATATTCGAAAAATGATTGTAGCTCCTGCTTGGTACCTTTCCAGATGGCAAATATGTCATCTATATACCGTCTCCACATGGCCAAATGTATTGACCATGTGGGGTGTTCCAGTATATATTGAGTTTCAAAGTGAAACATAAAAATGTTAGCATAAACTGGGGCCATTGCTGACCCCATTGATGTACCAGATGTTTGTAGGTAGTATTTACCTTGAAACCTGAAGTAGTTGTTGTTTAATACTAATTTTGCTAATTCTATAGCAAATACTTGATTCCCTGAAAAAAACTCTTGTTTTAGTAATATCCATTCTAAGGCTTCCAGTCCTTCTTCATGTGGGATCGATGTGTATAGTGATTGAACATCTAATGTAAATAGAATCCAATCATCCTCAATTTGGTTAATGTTGTTCAAGACGTTCAAGAAATGTGTCGTGTCTCTCAAGTATGTTGAAGTAGTTTGTACAATAGGTTGGAGTAGTTTGTCTAAATATCTTGATAATGGATCAAACACGCTCTCTGTGGCTGCCACAATTGGCCTGAATGGAGGATTCTCAAGATTTTTATGAACTTTTGGAAGGCCATAGAAAACTGGCAAAATTGGATTTTTATTAATCAAAAAGTCTTTTGTTTTTTCTGTTATCCATTCCTCTGTGGCAGCCTTGTTCACTATCTCTTCTACCATACGTTGAATTTCCGATGTAGGATCATTCTCTAAGATCATATATGTATTGCTATCTTCAAGAAGGGTCAAGCATCCTTGTTTATATAGATTTGCATCCATTATTACAATTGCTCCACCTTTATCTGCGGGTTTAATTTCAATTGTCCTGTCATTCGATAATTCCCTCAGGATTCTCAGTTGATGTTTCCGAAGATTTTGGCCTCTAATATCCATATATTTGATAGATTTAAGATCCTTTTTCATCTTCATTTCAAAAAGGTCCAATGTAGTATTTTTGATATTTGGAATGAATGTACTTTTGGATTTCATTTCCAGGCTGTCGAAAGTTACTGATCTTTCTTGTATTGGTGGAATAGAGTCAAAAAATAACTTCAATTTCATCTTTCTGACGAACTTAAACAGATTTACCTCTTCGTTAAAAAGATTTGTTTGATTCGTTGGTACAAATGATAAACCTAGTTCCAGTAGATCCAATTGTTGTGTTGAAAATGTTTTGCTTGAAATGTTTAAAATCAACTTTAGGTTTTCTTTCTGTTTCTTAGATTTCTTCCTCCCTCTTCGCGCTCGGCGTCTTCTAAAAAAAGGGCCGGTAAGTTACTCTGATTTTCTGGTATTGGAGTAATGGGTACTGTTGTGATCCCCGATGTTGAGGGTACGCCTGTTGTTGGTTGAGTAGGCCTATTTTCCCTTCCTTCACTCGATGCGTCACTCGATGGATCTGTACTTTTACTTCCTCTTCTTGGTTTATTTTGAAAGGGTGCTTGTTTATCTTTGTTTTGAAATTGTTGATTCTGTTGATGGTAGTATTCTTGCCAAGTATATACTATGTCTCTCGCATAATCTAGGGTATCTCTACGGTATTTTCGAATCTTTCTTTGTTCAATGTCTTTCTTATAAGAATCCAACTTTTGATTGGTTGAGGCTAGGATGTTCGTGAGCTCCTCCACAGACGTTAATGTAGTCAGTTGTTCTTTTAGTTCTGTTATTTCCGTGTCTAGTTTTGTTAATGATGATGCAAGTTCTTCTATTGTTAAAAGAATTAGGTCTAATGAACATTTGTTAAGGATACGTTCCCATCTCGCTACAAAGTCATTGTTCTCTTTACAGAGAGTCGGTTTCAAGTATATTCTTAAACCTCTCGGAATTTTTTGGGATTTGTAGTATTCAGTTAGGGTGGTGGCATGTAGTTTTTGGGCTATTTCTCGTCTGATTAGTCTTTCTAAGTTGTTGATTATTTTTTCTGGATTATCTTGAGTAGTTGTTGGTTTTCCTGTACTTTTGATTAAGCCCAATATTCGGCTTGCTTCTTCCTGTGAGAAAGCTAGTGTCTTTGCATATTTTGTAGTTAATGTATTAATTTTTGAAAAAGACATATTATGCAAGTATCTTCTATTCTGTTCTTATTCTAGTTTGGGGTGCTAGCCTCTGTATGATACCACACCAAATTAATGGGATTACCTAGAACAAAAAAACAATAGAATGAGGAAAGCACACCCTATCTTCTGTGTGATTTATTATGGAAAATTTTCGTGTTTTTTTTAGAAAGACTAATCAGACGAGAAATAGCCCAAAAACTACATGCCACCACCCTAACTGAATACTACAAATCCCAAAAAATTCCGAGAGGTTTAAGAATATACTTGAAACCGACTCTCTGTAAAGAGAACAATGACTTTGTAGCGAGATGGGAACGTATCCTTAACAAATGTTCATTAGACCTAATTCTTTTAACAATAGAAGAACTTGCATCATCATTAACAAAACTAGACACGGAAATAACAGAACTAAAAGAACAACTGACTACATTAACGTCTGTGGAGGAGCTCACGAACATCCTAGCCTCAACCAATCAAAAGTTGGATTCTTATAAGAAAGACATTGAACAAAGAAAGATTCGAAAATACCGTAGAGATACCCTAGATTATGCGAGAGACATAGTATATACTTGGCAAGAATACTACCATCAACAGAATCAACAATTTCAAAACAAAGATAAACAAGCACCCTTTCAAAATAAACCAAGAAGAGGAAGTAAAAGTACAGATCCATCGAGTGACGCATCGAGTGAAGGAAGGGAAAATAGGCCTACTCAACCAACAACAGGCGTACCCTCAACATCGGGGATCACAACAGTACCCATTACTCCAATACCAGAAAATCAGAGTAACTTACCGGCCCTTTTTTTAGAAGACGCCGAGCGCGAAGAGGGAGGAAGAAATCTAAGAAACAGAAAGAAAACCTAAAGTTGATTTTAAACATTTCAAGCAAAACATTTTCAACACAACAATTGGATCTACTGGAACTAGGTTTATCATTTGTACCAACGAATCAAACAAATCTTTTTAACGAAGAGGTAAATCTGTTTAAGTTCGTCAGAAAGATGAAATTGAAGTTATTTTTTGACTCTATTCCACCAATACAAGAAAGATCAGTAACTTTCGACAGCCTGGAAATGAAATCCAAAAGTACATTCATTCCAAATATCAAAAATACTACATTGGACCTTTTTGAAATGAAGATGAAAAAGGATCTTAAATCTATCAAATATATGGATATTAGAGGCCAAAATCTTCGGAAACATCAACTGAGAATCCTGAGGGAATTATCGAATGACAGGACAATTGAAATTAAACCCGCAGATAAAGGTGGAGCAATTGTAATAATGGATGCAAATCTATATAAACAAGGATGCTTGACCCTTCTTGAAGATAGCAATACATATATGATCTTAGAGAATGATCCTACATCGGAAATTCAACGTATGGTAGAAGAGATAGTGAACAAGGCTGCCACAGAGGAATGGATAACAGAAAAAACAAAAGACTTTTTGATTAATAAAAATCCAATTTTGCCAGTTTTCTATGGCCTTCCAAAAGTTCATAAAAATCTTGAGAATCCTCCATTCAGGCCAATTGTGGCAGCCACAGAGAGCGTGTTTGATCCATTATCAAGATATTTAGACAAACTACTCCAACCTATTGTACAAACTACTTCAACATACTTGAGAGACACGACACATTTCTTGAACAACATTAACCAAATTGAGGATGATTGGATTCTATTTACATTAGATGTTCAATCACTATACACATCGATCCCACATGAAGAAGGACTGGAAGCCTTAGAATGGATATTACTAAAACAAGAGTTTTTTTCAGGGAATCAAGTATTTGCTATAGAATTAGCAAAATTAGTATTAAACAACAACTACTTCAGGTTTCAAGGTAAATACTACCTACAAACATCTGGTACATCAATGGGGTCAGCAATGGCCCCAGCTTATGCTAACATTTTTATGTTTCACTTTGAAACTCAATATATACTGGAACACCCCACATGGTCAATACATTTGGCCATGTGGAGACGGTATATAGATGACATATTTGCCATCTGGAAAGGTACCAAGCAGGAGCTACAATCATTTTTCGAATATCTGAATACATGCAATAACCGAATTAAGTTTACCCTAGCGGTAGGCGATCCAGCAATTCACTTTTTGGATGTAAAAATATTCCCAGAACAAAGAAAATTACATACAACAGTGTTCAGGAAACCTACAGATGTGAATAACAGCTTGTTTTTTACAAGTCATCATCCACATCATTTAAAAAAGAATTTACCACTGAGCCAATTTCAAAGAATAAAACGGATTATTTCAAAAGAAGATACATATGAAGACACTGAGAAGGAACAGATAGAGAGATTCAAAGAGAGGGGATTTCCAGAAATTATTTTATCTCAAGCCAAAGAGAAATGTAAACTGAAGAAAAGGACAGAACTCCTAAAACAACAACGGAAGGAACATAGAAGTAATCCTCCTTTGATCTACCTCACAAAATATTCAACAAAGAGTGCACACATCAAAAGAATGCTACAAAAAAACTGGAAAATCACAAGGTTAGACCCACAAATTAGTGGTCTCTTTCCAGAACCACCACTAATGGCATATACCAGAGGAAAGAACCTACGAGACTCACTAGTTAAAGCAGAAAGAGTTAGCAAGATACAACAAAGATTTCTTGGGAAACCAAAGAAGGGTACGTTCCCCTGCTTAAATTGCAGTCAATGTAACAATGTACAAAAGGGTCCGATAATAAGACATCCATACACAGGACAAAAAATAAACCTACAACATTATGCAACATGTGAAAGTAAATGTATCATATATGGATTAATCTGTCCGTGTGGCAAATATTACGTGGGGCAAACTATCAGACGTGCCAAAGACCGTATCTCAGAACACAAATCAAATATCAGAACTGGCAATATAAAATCACCTGTGGCAAGACATTTCAAAGAGCAGGATCACACAATTTCACAACTAAAATTTGTAATCCTGGAAACAATCATGAGACCACCCAGAGGTGGAAATCTAGAACAAATACTAACACGCAGAGAAATGTTCTGGATTCACAAGTTAGATGCCCTGGAACCGAAAGGAATGAATGAGGAATACAACCTAAGTTCCTTTTTATGAAAAATATGTATAGGAATAGGGCATTGAATAGCCCTATTAACAACTAGAAATGGGGGCGGTACTACAAAAAGTTGGAGAAATAGATAAGTGTGTTTGAAAAGAGGAGTAATAAAAATGTATATTACATTGCGATCTGATGGAAAAATGATCCGGAAAATTGGGGAGAAAAGGCAAAATTATCAACTAATGTTACAATAAGTGCACTTGGGGTTAGAGACTCTGCAACATAGATATAAAAGAGAACTACTCATAGGGACCTCGAGTTCCATGATGCACTATTATGTACAAATAGATTGAAAAACTACGATTCCCGTAATTCCATAGAACCATGTGAGTCGATCACGTAAACACGAATGACAATAAGGATTAGCACCATAGATCTTCACGACCCTAGTGTCAGGTGTCTTGAGTAAAACTTAACGGAAACAGTCAATACACGCACTTAGAACGTTTATTTCTCCCATAACGCTCACCATTCACTACATTTGAACTCGTATCCCATGTAAACTACGATTCCCATAATTCCAAAGAATCAGGTGACATGATCACATGAGTATAAAGGTACTAGTTGCCAGGCAACCGGGCTAATTTGGAAACAGGAAGAAGCAGTGTGGGGACGGTGGAATAGTCTGTTCAGGTAAAATTAAAACGACTCGGTATCGAAATGCAGACTTATTAAGTGTTAAATGGACGAAATGTTTATACATTACTAACAGTGAACATCCTCAACAGATAGAGACATTCACGGAGACACAGCGAAAGGAGAGAATAGGAGTGTTGAGTAAAGGAACGTTCACGGCGGCTTTCTGTTACTGGCTCAGGTAAACAGAGGAAGTTCCTTAAATTAATTATTTTTTGCAACACATGCAAATACGAGCAAGCTAGATAATGTATTGACGAAAATTATGGCTATAACACAGGAAGGAAACGTTCACACACGAAGAGAGAGGGATAAGCACCGTGAAGTCGATAGAACATTCAGCAGAATACCAAGTCGGAATTGTACGAAGAAACATAACTGACATTTGAAATCTGAGAAGAGGTGTCATCCGTTCCGATAAGAACACACAGGTATGATTGGATATCACACAGTTTGAAGTAGATTTACACAGCATTTGATAATACTAAGGACATTAAGTAACACAAAAACATATCCTATCGTTTACAGATAACCAAACACGAATTGGGAAACTTAGAAGGATGACGTTTCCATCATTTCACAATGGAATAGTTGTAACGGAAACTGACGAAGGAGTGTTCGTTTACTAAAGAGAGAGGAAGTTCGCTTTCCATAACCATTATATTATTGTTTGGACATTATCATGAAGAATCAAAAAATGAATGATTAGAGTTTGAAAAAAGTGTTATTGTTATTGCTCCTGAAGAAGAGAGTCAAATCTCTCGAAACGCGTTGAGCTACTTTTTTAAGTTTTTAATTTTGTGGCATTAATTTTGTGGCATTGGTGAAAACAACTAACTTTTGTTCTAAAATTTGTGGCATTGGTGAAAACAACTAATTTTTGTTTTGTTACTTGTATAACTAAAGTTAATTAAAAAATTTACTAAATATCAAATCAATCAAAAAAGTGTAAAAACGGTGGATTTAACTGTTTAGAAACACGTTAATGTTGAATGTGGTTAAATAAAACTGTCTTTAGGTTTGCATGATAGAATAACTATTTAACAATCATTAAACTTTGTCTCCTGTTGCCCGCCCTGCTCAAGCCCTGTGTCTCTCTCCTGTTCCCCCCACCCGCTCATGTCCCGTGTCTCTCTCCTGTTGCCCCCCACCCCCCGCTCATGCACCGTGTCTGTCTCCTGTACCCCCCCACCCCCCGCTCATGCCCTGTGTCACTCTTCTGTTGCCCCCCACCCCCTGCTCATGCCCTGTGTCTGTCTCCGATACGCCCCCCACCCCCTGCTCATGCCCCATGTCTGTCTCCTGTACACCCCCACCCCCTGCTCATGCCCCGTGTCTGTCTCCTGTACCCCCCCACCCCCCGCTCATGCCCTGTGTCACTCTTCTGTTGCCCCCCACCCCCTGCTCATGCCCCGTGTCTGTCTCCTATACGCCCCCCACCCCCTGCTCATGCCCCATGTCTGTCTCCTGTACACCCCCACCCCCTGCTCATGCCCCGTGTCTCTCTCCTGTACCCCCCACCACCCGCTAATGCCCTGTGTCTGTCTCCTGTTCCCCCACCCCCGCTCATGCCCCATGTCTGTCTCCTCTTGCTCCCACCCATGCCCCGTGTCTGTCTCCTGTACCCCCCCACTCCGCGCTCATGCCTGTGTCTCTCTCCTGTGCCCCCCACACCCCGCTAATGCCCCGCGTCTGTCTCCTGTTGCCCCCCACCCCCCTCTCATGCCCCGTGTCTGTCTCCTGTTCTCCCCACCCCCTGCTCATGCTCCGTATCTTTCTCCTGTTCCCCCCCACCCCCTGCTCATGCCCCGTGTCTGTCTCCTGTTGCCCTCACCCCCCGCTCCTGCCCCGTGTCTGTCTCCTGTTGCACCCCACCCCCGCTCCTGCCCTGTTTCTCTCTCCTGTTGCCCCCCACCCCCCGCTCATGCCCCGTGTCTGTCTCTTTTGTTTGTTTCCCCCACCCCCCGCTCATGCCCTGTGTCTGTCTCCTGTTCCCCCCACCCCCCGCTCATGCCCTGTGTCTCTCTCCTGTTACCCCCCACCCCCCGCACATGCCGCGTGTCTGTCTCCTGTACCCCCCACCCCCCGTTCATGCTCGTGTCTGTCTCCTGTACCCCCCACCCCCCCGCTCATGCCCCATGTCTGTCTCCTGTTGCCCCCCTGCTCATGCCCCGTGTCTGTCGCCTGTTCCCCCCTCCCGCTCATGTCCCGTGTCTCTCTCCTGTTGCCCCCCACCCCCTGCTCATGCCCCATGTCTGTCTCCTGTACCCCCCCGCTCATGCCCTGTGTCTCTCTTCTGTTTCCCCCCACCCCCTGCTCATGCCCCGTGTCTGTCTCCTGTACGCCCCCACCCCCTGCTCATTCCCCGTGTCTGTCTCCTGTACCCCCCACCCCCTGCTTATGCCCCATGTCTGTCTCCTGTAACAACCCACCCCCCGCTCATGCCCCGTGTCTCTCTCCTGTACCCCCCACCCCCCGCTAATGCCCTGTGTCTGTCTCCTGTTCCCCCACCCCCGCTCATGCCCCATGTCTGTCTCCTCTTGCTCCCACCCATGCCCCGTGTCTGTCTCCTGTACCCCCCCACTCCGCGCTCATGCCCGTGTCTCTCTCCTGTGCCCCCACACCCCCGCTAATGCCCCACGTCTGTCTCCTGTTGCCCCCCACCCCCCTCTCATGCCCCGTGTCTGTCTCCTGTTCTCCCCACCCCCTGCTCATGCTCCGTGTCTTTCTCCTGTTCCCCCCACCCCCTGCTCATGCCCCGTGTCTGTCTCCTGTTGCCCTCACCCCCCGCTCCTGCCCCGTGTCTGTCTCCTGTTGCCCCCCACCCCCGCTCCTGCCCTGTTTCTCTCTCCTGTTGCCCCCCACCCCCCGCTCATGCCCCGTGTCTGTCTCTTTTGTTTCCCCCACCCCCCGCTCATGCCCTGTGTCTGTCTCCTGTTCCCCCCACCCCCCGCTCATGCCCCGTGTCTCTCTCCTGTTACCCCCCACCCCCCGCACATGCCGCCTGTCTGTATCCTGTACCCCCCACCCCCCGTTCATGCTCGTGTCTGTCTCCTGTACCCCCCCACCCCCCCCGCTCATGCCCCATGTCTGTCTCCTGTTGCCCCCCTGCTCATGCCCCGTGTCTGTCGCCTGTTCCCCCCTCCCGCTCATGTCCCGTGTCTCTCTCCTGTTGCCCCCCACCCCCCGCTCATGCCCCATGTCTGTCTCCTGTACCCCCCGCTCATGCCCTGTGTCTCTCTTCTGTTTCCCCCCACCCCCTGCTCATGCCCCGTGTCTGTCTCCTGTACGCCCCCACCCCCTGCTCATTCCCCGTGTCTGTCTCCTGTACCCCCCCACCCCCTGCTTATGCCCCATGTCTGTCTCCTGTAACCCCCCACCCCCCGCTCATGCCCCGTGTCTCTCTCCTGTACCCCCCACCCCCCACTCATGCCCCGTGTCTGTCTCCTGTTCCCCCCACCCCCCGCTCATGCCCCATGTCTCTCTCCTCTTGCTCCCACCTATGCCCCGTGTCTGTCTCCTGTACCCCTCACTCCGCGCTCATGCCCGTGTCTCTCTCCTGTTGAACCCCACACCCCCGCTCATGCCCCATGTCTGTCTCCTGTTGCCCCCCACCCCCTCGCTCATGCCCCGTGTCTGTCTCCTGTTGCCCCCCACCCCCCGCTCATGCCCCGTGTCTATCTCCTGTTGCCCCCCACCCCCCGCTCATGCCCCGTGTCTGTCTCCTGTTCTCCCCACCCCCCGCTCATGCTCCGTGTCTCTCTCCTGTTCCCCCCCACCCCACGCTCATGCCCCGTGTCCGTCTCCTGTTGCCCCCGCTCATGCCCCGTGTCTGTCTCCTGTTGCCCCCCACTCCCCGCTCATGCCCCGTGTCTGTCTCCTGTTGCCCCCCACCCCCGCTCATGCCCTGTGACTGTCTCCTGTTGACCCCCACCCCCTGCTCATGCCCCGTGTCTGCCTCTGTTGTTCCCCCGCTCATGCCCCGTGTCTGTCTCCTGTTCCCCCCACCCCCCGCTCATGCCCCGTGTCTCTCTCCTGTTGCCCCCCACCCCCTGCTCATGCCCGGTGTATGTCTCCTGTACCCACCCGACCCCCGCTCTTGCCCCATGTGTCTTTCCCCCTCCCACCCACCCCCGGTCTTGCCCCGTGTGTCTTTCCCCCTCTCGCCCACCCGCGGTTTTGCTCGTGTCTCTTTCCCCCTCCTGCCCACACCCGCTCTTGCCCCGTTTCTCTTTCCCCCTCCCGCCCACCCCCGCTCTTGCCCTGTGTCTCTTTCCCCCTCCCGCCCACCCCCGCTCTTGCCCCGTGGCTCTTTCCCCCTCCCGCCCATCCCGCTCTTGCCCCGTGTCTCTTTCCCCCTCCCGCCCCCCCGCTCTTGACCCCTCCCCCCTCCCGCCCACTCCCGCTCTTGCCCCCTTCCACCCACCCCCGCTCTTGCCCCGTGTCTCTTTCCCCCTCCCGCTCACCCCCGCTCTTGTCCCGTGTCTCTTTCCCCCTCCCGCCCACCCCCGCTCTTGCCCCGTGTTTCTTTCCCCCTCCCGCCCACCCCCGCTCTTGCCCCGTGTCTCTTTCCCCCTCCCGCCCACCCCCGCTCTTGCCCCGTGTCTCTTTCCACTCTCCCGCCCACCCCCGCTCTTGCCCCGTGTCTCTTTCCCCCTCCCACCCACCCCGCTCTTGCCCCGTGTCTCTTGCCCCCTCCCACCCAACCCCGCTCTTGCCCCCTCCCACCCACCCGCGCTCTTGCCCCGTGTCTTTCCCCCTCCCTCCCGCCCCCACTCTTGCCCCGTGTCTTTCCCCTACCCTCCCACCTCCGCTCTTGCCCCGTGTCTTCCCCCTCCCGCCCACCCCCGCTCTTGCCCCGTGTCTTCCCCCTCCCACCCACCCCCGCTGTTGCCCCGTGTCTTTCCCCCTCCCGCCCACCCCCGCTCTTGTCCCGTGTCTTTCCCCCTCCCACCCACCCCCACTCTTGCCCCGTGTCTTTCCCCCTCCCGCCCACCCCCGCTTTTGCCCGGTGTCTTTCCCCCTCCCGCCCACCCCCGCTCTTGCCCCGCACCCCTGCTCTTGCCCCGTGTCTTTCCCCCTCCCGCCCACCCCCGCTCTTGCCCCGCACCCCCGCTCTTGCCCCGTGTCTTTCCCTGTGTCTGTCTCCTGTTGCCCCCCACCCCCTGCTCATGCCCCGTGTCTGTCTCTGTTGTTCCCCCGCTCATGCCATGTGTCTGTCTCCTGTTCCCCCACCCCCCGCTCATGCCCCGTGTCTCTCTCCTGTTGCCCCCCATCCCCCCTCATGCCCCGTGTCTGTCTCCTGTACCCCCCCACCCCCGCTCTTGCCCCGTGTGTCTTTCCCCCTCCCGCCCACCTCTGCTCTTGCCCCATGTGTCTTTCCCCCTCCCGCCCACCCCCGGTCTTGCCCTGTGTGTCTTTCCCCCTCGCGCCCACCCCTGCTCTTGCCCCCTCCCTCCCAACCCCGCTCTTGCCCCGTGTCTCTTTCCCCCTCCCGCCCACCCCCGCTCTTGCCCCGTGTCTCTTTCCCCCTCCCGCCCACCCCCGCTCTTGCCCTGTGTCTCTTTCCCCCTCCCGCCCACCTCCGCTCTTGCCCCGTGGCTCTTTACCCCTCCCGCCCACCCCCGCTCTTGCCCCGTGTCTCTTTCCCCCTCCCGCCCACCCCTGCTCTTGCCCCCTCCCCCCCGCCCACTTCCGCTCTTGCCCCCTCCCGCCCACCCCCGCTCTTGCCCCGTGGCTCTTTCACCCTCCCGCCCACCCCCGCTCTTGCCCCGTGTCTCTTTCCCCCTCCCGCCCACCCCCGCTCTTGCCCCCTCCCCCCTCCCGCCCACTCCCGCTCTTGCCCCCTCCCACCCACCCCCGCTCTTGCCCCGTGTCTCTTTCCCCCTCCCGCTCACCCCCGCTCTTGGCCCATGTCTCTTTCCCCCTCCCGCCCACCCCCGCTCTTGCCCCGTGTCTCTTTCCCCCTCCCGCCCACCCCCGCTCTTGCCCCGTGTCTCTTTCCCCCTCCCGCCCACCCCCGCTCTTGCCCCGTGTCTCTTTCCCCTCTCCCGCCCACCCCCGCTCTTGCCCCGTGTCTCTTTCCCCCTCCCACCCACCCCTGCTCTTGCCCCGTCTTGCCCCGTGTCTCTTGCCCCCTCTCACCCAACCCCTCTCTTGCCCCCTCCCACCCACCCCCGCTCTTGCCCCGTGTCTTTCCCCCTCCCTCCCGCCCCCACTCTTGCCCCGTGTCTTTCCCCTACCCTCCCACCCCCGCTCTTGCCCCGTGTCTTCCCCCTCCCGCCCACCCCCGCTCTTGCCCCGTGTCTTCCCCCTCCCACCCACCCCCGCTGTTGCCCCGTGTCTTTCCCCCTCCCGCCCACCCCCGCTCTTGCCCCGTGTCTTTCCCCCTCCCACCCACCCCCACTCTTGCCCCGTGTCTTTCCCCCTCCCGCCCACCCCCGCTTTTGCCCGGTGTCTTTCCCCCTCCTGCCCACCCCCGCTCTTGCCCCGCACCCCTGCTCTTGCCCCGTGTCTTTCCCCCTCCCGCCCACCCCCGCTCTTGCCCCGCACCCCCGCTCTTGCCCCGTGTCTTTCCCTGTGTCTGTCTCCTGTTGCCCCCCACCCCCTGCTCATGCCCCGTGTCTGTCTCTGTTGTTCCCCCGCTCATGCCATGTGTCTGTCTCCTGTTCCCCCACCCCCCGCTCATGCCCCGTGTCTCTCTCCTGTTGCCCCCCACCCCCCGCTCAAGCCCAGTGTCTGTCTCCTGTACCCCCCCACCCCCGCTCTTGCCCCGTGTGTCTTTCCCCCTCCCGCCCACCTCTGCTCTTGCCCCATGTGTCTTTCCCCCTCCCGCCCACCCCCGGTCTTGCCCCGTGTGTCTTTCCCCCTCGCGCCCACCTCTGCTCTTGCCCCCTCCCTCCCACCCCCGCTCTTGCCCCGTGTCTCTTTCCCCCTCCCGCCCACCCCCGCTCTTGCCCCGTGTCTCTTTCCCCCTCCCGCCCACCCCCGCTCTTGCCCTGTGTCTCTTTCCCCCTCCCGCCCACCCCCGCTCTTGCCCCGTGGCTCTTTACCCCTCCCGCCCACCCCCACTCTTGCCCTGTGTCTCTTTCCCCCTCCCGCCCTCCCCCGCTCTTGCCCCCTCCCCCCTCCCGCCCACTTCCGCTCTTTCCCCCTCCCTCCCACCCCCGCTCTTGCCCCGTGGCTCTTTCCCCCTCCCGCCCACCGCCGCTCTTGCCCCGTGTCTCTTTCCCCCTCCCGCCCACCCCCGCTCTTGCCCCCTCCCCCCTCCCGCCCACTCCGGCTCTTGGCCCGTGTCTCTTTCCCCCTCCCGCCCACCCCCGCTCTTGCCCCACACCCCTGCTCTTGCCCCGTGTCTTTCCCCCTCCCGCCCACCCCCGCTCTTGCCCCGGACCCTTGCTCTTGCCCCGTGTCTTTCCCTGTGTCTGTCTCCTGTTGCCCCCCACCCCCTGCTCATGCCCCGTGTCTGTCTCTGTTGTTCCCCCGCTCATGCCCCGTGTCTGTCTCCTGTTCCCCCCACCCCCCGCTCATGCCCCGTGTCTCTCTCCTGTTGCCCCCCACCCCCCGCTCATGCCCCGTGTCTGTCTCCTGTACCCCCCCACCCCCGCTCTTGCCCCATGTGTCTTTCCCCCTCCCGCCCACCTCTGCTCTTGCCCCATGTGTCTTTCCCCCTCCCGCCCACCCCCGGTCTTGCCCTGTGTGTCTTTCCCCCTCGTGCCCACCCCTGCTCTTGCCCCCTCCCTCCCACCCCCGCTCTTGCCCCGTGTCTCTTTCCCCCTCCCGCCCACCCCCGCTCTTGCCCCGTGTCTCTTTCCCCCTCCCGCCCACCCCCGCTCTTGCCCTGTGTCTCTTTCCCCCTCCCGCCCACCCCCGCTCTTGCCCCGTGGCTCTTTACCCGTCCCGCCCACCCCCGCTCTTGCCCCGTGTCTCTTTCCCCCTCCCGCCCACCCCCGCTCTTGCCCCCTCCCCCCTCCCGCCCACTTCCGCTCTTGCCCCCTCTCGCCCACCCCCGCTCTTGCCCCGTGGCTCTTTCCCCCTCCCGCCCACACCCGCTCTTGCCCCGTGTCTCTTTCCTCCTCCCGCCCACCCCCGCTCTTGCCCCCTCCCCCCTCCCGCCCACTCCCGCTCTTGCCCCCTCCCACCCACCCCCGCTCTTGCCCCGTGTCTCTTTCCCCCTCCCGCTCACCCCCGCTCTTGGCCCGTGTCTCTTTCCCCCTCCCGCCCACCCCCGCTCTTGCCCCGTGTCTCTTTCCCCCTCCCGCCCACCCCCGCTCTTGCCCCGTGTCTCTTTCCCCCTCCCGCCCACCCCCGCTCTTGCCCCGTGTCTCTTTCCCCCTCCCGCCCACCCCCGCTCTTGCCCCGTGTCTCTTTCCCCCTCCCACCCACCCCCGCTCTTGCCCCGTCTTGCCCCGTGTCTCTTGCCCCCTCCCACCCACCCCCGCTCTTGCCCCGTGTCTTTCCCCCTCCCTCCCACCCCCACTCTTGCCCCGTGTCTTTCCCCTACCCTCCCACCCCCGCTCTTGCCCCGTGTCTTCATCCTCCCGCCCACCCCCGCTCTTGCCCCGTGTCTTCCCCCTCCCGCCCACCCCCGCTGTTGCCCCGTGTCTTTCCCCCTCCTGCCCACCCCCGCTCTTGCCCCGTGTCTTTCCGCCTCCCACCCAACCCCACTCTTGCCCCGTGTCTTTCCCCCTCCCGCCCACCCCCGCTTTTGCCCGGTGTCTTTCCCCCTCCCGCCCACCCCCGCTCTTGCCCCGCACCCCTGCTCTTGCCCCGTGTCTTTCCCCCTCCCGCCCACCCCCGCTCTTGCCCCACACCCCGCTCTTGCCCCGTGTCTTTCCCTGTGTCTGTCTCCTGTTGCCCCCCACCCCCTGCTCATGCCCCGTGTCTGTCTCTGTTGTTCCCCCGCTCATGCCCGTGTCTGTCTCCTGTTCCCCCCACCCCCCGCTCATGCCCCGTGTCTCTCTCCTGTTGCCCCCCACCCCCCGCTCATGCCCCGGGTCTGTCTCCTGTACCCCCCCACCCCCGCTCTTGCCCCGTGTGTATTTCCCCCTCCCGCCCACCTCTGCTCTTGCCCATGTGTCTTTCCCCCTCCCGCCCACCCCCGGTCTTGCCCCGTGTGTCTTTCCCCCTCGCGCCCACCCCTGCTCTTGCCCCCTCCCTCCCACCCCCGCTCTTGCCCCGTGTCTCTTTCCCCCTCCCGCCCACCCCCGCTCTTGCCCCGTGTCTCTTTCCCCCTCCCGCCCACCCCCGCTCTTGCCCTGTGTCTCTTTCCCCCTCCCGCCCACCCCTGCTCTTGCCCCCTCCCTCCGACCCCCGCTCTTGCCCCGTGTCTCTTTCCCCCTCCCGCCCACCCCCGCTCTTGCCCCGTGTCTCTTTCCCCCTCCCGCCCACCCCCGCTCTTGCCCTGTGTCTCTTTCCCCCTCCCGGCCACCCCCGCTCTTGCCCCGTGGCTCTTTACCCGTCCCGCCCACCCCCACTCTTGCCCCGTGTCTCTTTCCCCCTCCCGCCCACCCCCGCTCTTGCCCCCTCCCCCCTCCCGCCCACTTCCGCTCTTGCCCCCTCTCGCCCACCCCCGCTCTTGCCCCGTGGCTCTTTCCCCCTCCCGCCCACCCCCGCTCTTGCCCCGTGTCTCTTTCCCCCTCCTGCCCACCCCCGCTCTTGCCCCGTGTCTCTTTCCCCCTCCTGCCCACCCCCGCTTTTGCCCCGTGTCTCTTTCCCCCTCCCGCCCACCCCTGCTCTTGCCCCGTGTCTCTTTCCCCCTCCCACCCACCCCCGCTCTTGCCCCGTCTTGCCCCGTGTCTCTTGCCCCCTCCCACCCAACCCCGCTCTTGCCCCCTCCCCCCTCCCGCCCACTCCCGCTCTTGCCCCCTCCCACCCACCCCCGCTCTTGCCCCGTGTCTCTTTCCCCCTCCCGCTCACCCCCGCTCTTGGCCCGTGTCTCTTTCCCCCTCCCGCCCACCCCCGCTCTTGCCCCGTGTCTCTTTCCCCCTCCCGCCCGCCCCCGCTCTTGCCCCGTGTCTCTTTCCCCCTCCTGCCCACCCCCGCTTTTGCCCCGTGTCTCTTTCCCCCTCCCGCCCACCCCTGCTCTTGCCCCGTGTCTTTCCCCCTCCCTCCCACCCCCACTCTTGCCCCGTGTCTTTCCCCTACCCTCCCACCCTCGCTCTTGCCCCGTGTCTTCCCCCTCCCGCCCACCCCCGCTGTTGCCCCATGTCTTCCCCCTCCCGCCCACCCCCGCTGTTGCCCCGTGTCTTTCCCCCTCCCGCCCACCCCCGCTCTTGCCCCGTGTCTTTCCGCCTCCCACCCACCCCCACTCTTGCCCCGTGTCTTTCCCCCTCCCGCCCACCCCCGCTTTTGCCCGGTGTCTTTCCCCCTCCCGCCCACCCCCGCTTTTGCCCCGCACCCCCGCTCTTGCCCCGTGTCTTTCCCTGTGTCTGTCTCCTGTTGCCCCCCACCCCCTGCTCATGCCCCGCACCCCCGCTCTTGCCCCGTGTCTTTCCCTGTGTCTGTCTCCTGTTGCCCCCCACCCCCTGCTCATGCCCCGTGTCTGTCTCTGTTGTTCCCCCGCTCATGCCCGTGTCTGTCTCCTGTTCCCCCCACCCCCCGCTCATGCCCCGTGTCTCTCTCCTGTGGCCCCCCACCCCCCGTTCATGCCCCGTGTCTGTCTCCTGTACCCCCCCACCCCCGCTCTTGCCCCGTGTGTATTTCCCCCTCCCGCCCACCTCTGCTCTTGCCCATGTGTCTTTCCCCCTCCCGCCCACCCCCGGTCTTGCCCCGTGTGTCTTTCCCCCTCGCGCCCACCCCTGCTCTTGCCCCCTCCCTCCCACCCCCGCTCTTGCCCCGTGTCTCTTTCCCCCTCCTGCCCACCCCCGCTCTTGCCCCGTGTCTCTTTCCCCCTCCCGCCCACCCCCGCTCTTGCCCTGTGTCTCTTTCCCCCTCCCGCCCACTCCCGCTCTTGCCCCGTGGCTCTTTACCCCTCCCGCCCCCCCCGCTCTTGCCCCGTGTCTCTTTCCCCCTCCCGCCCACCCCTGCTCTTGCCCCCTCACCGCTCCCGCCCGTTTCCGCTCTTGCCCCCTCCCGCCCACCCCCGCTCTTGCCCCGTGTCTCTTTCCCCCTCCCGCCCACCCCCGCTCTTGGCCCGTGTCTCTTTCCCCCTACCACCCACCCCCGCTCTTGCCCCGTGTCTCTTTCCCCCTCCCGCCCACCCCCGCTCTTGCCCCGTGTCTCTTTCCCCCTCCCGCCCACCCCCGCTCTTGCCCCGTGTCTCTTTCCCCCTCCCGCCCACCCCCGCTCTTGCCCCGTGTCTCTTTCCCCCTCCCGCCCACCCCTGCTCTTACCCCGTGTCTCTTTCCCCCTCCCGCCCACCACCGATCTGGCCCCATCTTGCCCCGTGTCTCTTGCCCCCTCCCACCCAACCCCGCTCTTGCCCCCTCCCGCCCACCCCCGCTGTTGCCCCGTGTCTTTCCCCCTCCCGCCCACCCCCGCTCTTGCCCTGTGTCTTTCCCCCTCCCGCCCACCCCCGCTCTTGCCCCGTGTCTTTTCCCCCCCCACCCACCCCCACTCTTGCCCCGTGTCTTCCCCCTCCCGCCCACCCCCGCTTTTGCCCGGTGTCTTTCCCCCCCCGCTATTGCCTCGTGTCTTTCCCCCTCCCTCCCACCCCCGCACTTGCCCCGTACCCCCGCTCTTGCCCCGTGTCTTTCCCCCTGCCGCCCACCCCCGCTCTTGCCCCGTGTCTTTCCCCCTGCTGCCCACCTCCGCTATTGCCCCGTGTCTTTCTCCCGCCCGCCCACCCCCGCTCTTGCCCCGTGTCTTTCTCCCTCCCGCCCACCCCTGCTCTTGCCCCGTGTCTTTCTCCCTCCCGCCCACCCCCACTCATGCCCCTTGTGTCTCTCTCCCTTCTGCCCACCCCCCGCTCATGTTTCGTGTGTCTCTCTCCCTCCCCCCACCCCCCGCTCATGCCCCATGTCTGTCTTCTGTTCCCCCCGCTCATGCCCCGTGTCTGTCTCCTTTTCTCTTCACACCCCGCTCATGCCCCATGTCTGTGTCCTGTTCCCCCATCCCCCGCTCATGCCCCGTGTCTGTCTCCTGTTCCCCCCACACGCTCATGCCCCATGTCTCTCTCTTGTTGCCCCCCACCCCCCCGCTCATGCCCCGTGTTTGTCTCCTGTTCTCCCTACCCCCTGCTCATGCCCCGTGTCTTTTTCCTGTTCCTCCCACCCCCCGCTCATGCCCCGTGTCTGTCTCCTGTTCCCCCAACCCTCGCTCATGCCCCATGTCTGTCTCCTGTTCCCCCCACCCCCCGCTCATGCCCCGTGTCTGTCTCCTGTTGCCCCTCACCCCCCGCTCATGCCCCGTGTCTCTCCTGTTGCCCCCCACCCCCCGCTCATGCCCGTGTCTGTCTCCTGTTGCCCCCCACCCCCCGCTCATGCCCGTGTCTGTCTCCTGTTGCCCCCCACCCCCTGCTCATGCCCCGTGTCTGTCTCCTGTTGCCCCCCACCCCCCGCTCATGCCCCGTGTCTGTCTCCTGTTGCCCCTCACCCCCCGCTCATGCCCCGTGTCTGTCTCCTGTTGCCCCCCACCCCCTGCTCATGCCCTGTGTCTGTCTCCTGTTGCCCTCCACCCCCCGCTCCTGCCCCGTGTCTGTCTCTGTTGTTCCCCACACCCCCTGCTCATGCCCGTGTCTGTCTCCTGTTCCCTCCACCCCCCGCTCATGCCCCGTGTCTGTCTCCTGTACCCCCCACCGCCCGCTCATGCCCTGTGTCTGTCTCCTGTTGCCCCCCCGCTCATGCCCCGTGTCTGTCTCCGGTTCCCCCCACCCGCTCATGTCCCGTGTCTCTCTCCTGTTGCCCCCCACCCCCCGCTCATGTCCTGTGTCTGTCTCCTGTTGCCCCCCACCCCCTCTCATGCCCCGTGTCTGTCTCCTGTTCTCCCCACCCCCCGCTCATGCTCTGTGTCTGTCTCCTGTTTCCCCCCACCCCCTGCTCATGCCCCATGTCTGTCTCCTTTTGCCCTCACCCCCCGCTCATGCCCCATGTCTGTCTCCTGTTGCCCCCCACCCCCCGCTCCTGCCCTGTGTCTCTCTCCTGTTGCCCCCCACCCCCCGCTCATGCCCCGTGTCTGTCTCTTTTGTTCCCCCCACCCCCGGCTCATGCCCTGTGTCTGTCTCCTGTTCCTCCCACCCCCCGCTCATGCCCCGTGTCTCTCTCCTGTTGCCCCCCACCCCCTGTTCATGCCCCGTGTCTGTCACCTGTACCCCCCCACCCTCGCTCATGCTTGTGTCTGTCTCCTGTACCCCCCACCCCCCGCTCATGCCCCATGTCTGTCTCCTGTTGCCCCCCTGCTCATGCCCCGTGTCTGTCTCCTGTTCCCCCCACCTGCTCATGTCCCGTGTCTCTCTCCTGTTGCCCCCCACCCCCGCTCATGCCCCGTGTCTGTCTCCTGTACCCCCCCACCCCTCCCGCTCATGCTATGTGTCTCTCTTCTGTTGCCTCCTCCCCCTGCTCATGCCCCGTGTCTGTCTCCTGTACCCCCCCACCCCCCGCTCCTGCCCCATGTCTCTCTCCTGTTGCCCCCCACTACCCCGCTCATGCCCCATGTCTGTCTTCTGTACCCCCCACCCCCCACTCATGCCCTGTGTCTGTCTCCTGTTCCCCCCACCCCTCGCTCATGCCCCATGTCTGTCTCCTCTTGCTCCCACCCATGCCCCGTGTCTGTCTCCGGTACCCCCCACTCCGCGCTCATGCCGTGTCTCTCTCCTGTTGCCCCCAACACTCCCGCACATGCCCCGTGTCTGTCTCCTGTTGCCCCCCACCCCCTCGCTCATGCCCCGTGTCTGTCTCCTGTTCTCCCCACCCCCCGCTCATGCCCCGTGTCTGTCTCCTGTTCCTCCCACCTCCGCTCATGCCCTGTGTCTGTCTCCTGTTGCCCTCCACCCCCCGCTCATGCCCCGTGTCTGTCTCCTGTTCTCCCCACCCCCGCTCATGCTCCGTGTCTGTCTCCTGTTCCCGCCCACCCCCCGCTCATGCCCCGTGTCTGTCTCCTGTTGCCCCCCCGCTCATGCCCTGTGTCTGTCTCCTGTTGCCCCCCACCCCCTGCTCATGCCCCGTGTCTGTCCCTGTTGTTCCCCCACCCCCGCTCATGCCCCGTGTCTGTCTCCGGTTCCCCCCACCCGCTCATGTCCCGTGTCTCTCTCCTGTTGCCCCCCACCCCCCGCTCATGTCCTGTGTCTGTCTCCTGTTGCCCCCCACCCCCTCTCATGCCCCGTGTCTGTCTCCTGTTCTCCCCACCCCCCGCTCATGCTCTGTGTCTGTCTCCTGTTTCCCCCCACCCCCTGCTCATGCCCCATGTCTGTCTCCTTTTGCCCTCACCCCCCGCTCATGCCCCATGTCTGTCTCCTGTTGCCCCCCACCCCCTGCTCCTGCCCTGTGTCTCTCTCCTGTTGCCCCCCACCCCCCGCTCATGCCCCGTGTCTGTCTCTTTTGTTCCCCCCACCCCCGGCTCATGCCCTGTGTCTGTCTCCTGTTCCTCCCACCCCCCGCTCATGCCCCGTGTCTCTCTCCTGTTGCCCCCCACCCCCTGTTCATGCCCCGTGTCTGTCACCTGTACCCCCCCACCCTCGCTCATGCTTGTGTCTGTCTCCTGTACCCCCCACCCCCCGCTCATGCCCCATGTCTGTCTCCTGTTGCCCCCCTGCTCATGCCCCGTGTCTGTCTCCTGTTCCCCCCACCTGCTCATGTCCCGTGTCTCTCTCCTGTTGCCCCCCACCCCCGCTCATGCCCCGTGTCTGTCTCCTGTACCCCCCCACCCCTCCCGCTCATGCTATGTGTCTCTCTTCTGTTGCCTCCTCCCCCTGCTCATGCCCCGTGTCTGTCTCCTGTACCCCCCCACCCCCCGCTCCTGCCCCATGTCTCTCTCCTGTTGCCCCCCACTACCCCGCTCATGCCCCGTGTCTGTCTTCTGTACCCCCCACCCCCCACTCATGCCCTGTGTCTGTCTCCTGTTCCCCCCACCCCTCGCTCATGCCCCATGTCTGTCTCCTCTTGCTCCCACCCATGCCCCGTGTCTGTCTCCGGTACCCCCCACTCCGCGCTCATGCCGTGTCTCTCTCCTGTTGCCCCCAACACTCCCGCACATGCCCCGTGTCTGTCTCCTGTTGCCCCCCACCCCCTCGCTCATGCCCCGTGTCTGTCTCCTGTTCTCCCCACCCCCCGCTCATGCCCCGTGTCTGTCTCCTGTTCCTCCCACCTCCGCTCATGCCCTGTGTCTGTCTCCTTTTGCCCTCACCCCCCGCTCATGCCCCATGTCTGTCTCCTGTTGCCCCCCACCCCCCGCTCCTGCCCTGTGTCTCTCTCCTGTTGCCCCCCACCCCCCGCTCATGCCCCGTGTCTGTCTCTTTTGTTCCCCCCACCCCCGGCTCATGCCCTGTGTCTGTCTCCTGTTCCTCCCACCCCCCGCTCATGCCCCGTGTCTCTCTCCTGTTGCCCCCTACCCCCTGTTCATGCCCCGTGTCTGTCACCTGTACCCCCCCACCCTCGCTCATGCTTGTGTCTGTCTCCTGTACCCCCCACCCCCCGCTCATGCCCCATGTCTGTCTCCTGTTGCCCCCCTGCTCATGCCCCGTGTCTCTCTCCTGTTGCCCCCCACCCCCGCTCATGCCCCGTGTCTGTCTCCTGTACCCCCCCACCCCTCCCGCTCATGCTATGTGTCTCTCTTCTGTTGCCTCCTCCCCCTGCTCATGCCCCATGTCTGTCTCCTGTACCCCCCCACCCCCCGCTCCTGCCCCATGTCTCTCTCCTGTTGCCCCCCACTACCCCGCTCATGCCCCGTGTCTGTCTTCTGTACCCCCCACCCCCCACTCATGCCCTGTGTCTGTCTCCTGTTCCCCCCACCCCTCGCTCATGCCCCATGTCTGTCTCCTCTTGCTCCCACCCATGCCCCGTGTCTGTCTCCGGTACCCCCCACTCCGCGCTCATGCCGTGTCTCTCTCCTGTTGCCCCCAACACTCCCGCACATGCCCCGTGTCTGTCTCCTGTTGCCCCCCACCCCCTCGCTCATGCCCCGTGTCTGTCTCCTGTTCTCCCCACCCCCCGCTCATGCCCCGTGTCTGTCTCCTGTTCCTCCCACCCCCGCTCATGCCCTGTGTCTGTCTCCTGTTGCCCTCCACCCCCCGCTCATGCCCCGTGTCTGTCTCCTGTTCTCCCCACCCCCGCTCATGCTCCGTGTCTGTCTCCTGTTCCCGCCCACCCCCCGCTCATGCCCCGTGTCTGTCTCCTGTTGCCCCCCCGCTCATGCCCTGTGTCTGTCTCCTGTTGCCCCCCACCCCCTGCTCATGCCCCGTGTCTGTCCCTGTTGTTCCCCCACCCCCGCTCATGCCCCGTGTCTGTCTCCTGTTCCCCCCACCCCCTGCTCATGCCCCGTGTCTCTCTCCTGTTGCCCCCACCCCCCGCTCATGCCCCGTGTCTGTCTCCTGTACCCCCCAGCCCCCGCTCATGCCCGTGTCTGTCTCCTGTTGCATCCCCACTCATGCCCCGTGTCTGTCTGATGTTCCCCCCACCCACTCATGTCCCGTGTCTCTCTCCTGTTGCCCCCCACCCCCCGCTCATGCCCCGTGTCTGTCTCCTGTACCCCCCACGCTCATGCCCCGTGTCTCTTTCCTGTTGCCCCCGACTCCCCCGCTCATGCCCCGTGTCTGTCTTCTGTTCCCCCCACCCCCTGCCCCGTGTCTGTCTCCTGTTCCCCCATCCCCCGCTCATGCCCCGTGTCTGTCTCCTGTTGCCCCCACCCATGCCCCATGTCTGTCTCCTGCATTCCCCCACTCCACGCTCATGCCCCGTGTCTCTCTCCTGTTGCCCCCCACGCCCCCCGCTCATGCCCCATGTCTGTCTCCTGTTGCCCCCCACCCCCTGCTCATTCCCCGTGCCTGTTTCCTGTTCTCCCCACCCCCGCTCATGCCCCGTATCTGTCTCCTGTTCCCCCATCCCCCGCTCATGCCCCGTGTCTGTCTCCTGTTCCCCCACCCCCCCGCTCATGCTCCGTGTCTGTCTCCTGTTCTCCCCACCCCCCGCTCATGTCCCGTGTCTCTCTCCTGTTGACCCCACCCCCTGCTCATGCCCCGTGTCTGTCTCCTTATCCCCCCACCCCCTGCTCATGCCCCGTGTTTCCCTCGTGTTACCCCACGTCCCCCGCTCATACTCCGTGTCTCCCTCGTGTTCCCCCACCCCCTGCTCATGCCCCTTGTCTCTCTCCTTTCCTCCCCACCCCCGCTCATGTCCCGTGTGTGCCCTGTACCCCCCCGCTCATGCCCTGTGTCTCCCTCGTGTTCCTCCCTACCCCCTGCTCATACCCCATGTCTCCCTCATGTTCCTCCCCATACGCTGCTCATGCCCCGTGTCTCTCTCGTGTTCCCCCACCACCTCTCCTGCCCTGTGTTTCCTTCCTTTTCCCCCCACCCCCTGCTCATGCTCCGTTTGTACCCTGTTCCCTCTCACCCACCGCTCATGCCCATGTGTCTCCCCTGTGCCCCCCCAACCCCGCTCATGCGCCGTTGTGTTCTTTATACACCTCGCCTTCCCTTTCCATGGTGGCCATCTTGGTAAAAGATTTTCCTTCCTACACCGAGACGCCGCAGGCGTCCCGGCGTAGGAAGGAAAATCTTTTTGTTTTTTTTACCACCCGGCATTCCCACTTTGAGGACATAAGATGTTAGTGGTCTTCATCTATTGAAAAGGATGTTATGGTCACGTTGTACTAATAAAAACCTGTCGGGGGGAAATTCTGCCGGGGTCGGCCGGGCCGTCCGCAGACCTCCGGGCAGGGACGCCCCAACTCCTCCCGTATATCCCAGATGAGATAGAGTATGAGACACACGCAAGAAGCAAGGTGACTCTGCTGTTTATTAGACAAAAACGGCAGGGATGGGTCAAGGAGCGTACGCGTCCGTCCTGACACACACACAATCGTAGGGCTCGCAGGCCCTTTTTACTGTATTATGACGCACTACCTGCGTCACTTTAGAACGTTAACAAAAAACCTATCGCCACTCTTAATTTGTTCCTCGAGTGGTAGGGTTAGTATAGCACACGTATAGAGAACAATGTTAGTGGTCGAAGGTTAGTCAGGTGATATATCTGGGTTGTCCCTACAATTAGATACATGAGAATTGTTACATGAAGACTCCTAATGATTGGTTAATATTACTGGCGTCAGTGATAAGAGCCCCATGTTCTAATTGGTGCGCCCGTGAGCTTCCCAGCCTGGGACCACCGCTGTTCCCAGCTCTCGGTGTACCTGCAATTTGCAACAATGTTTCACTATGGGTACGTGTAGACAATGTGAGGATTTATTCATAGCTGGAAGGCTGACCGCTCCCACTGTCGCAGATGTCCATTGATCCTTTCAAGTGTATCTGCCTGTGTCTCATAACGAGGGATCCAGACGCCTCTTTCCTCCTGGGCTTGGCATCTCGTCAGGTTCGGCTTGGTCACGTGAGGTGGGACCGTGTTTGAGGCATAATTCTGCACAATTAATATTGTTTTTTCACTGTGTGTCTGGTTTAATTTGTAGGTGTGACTTTAACGTTGGTGCGCGGCGTGCGAGGTTGCAACATCGTGCCCTTGATGATTTGCTCTTGGAATGTGGGTTTGCAACATTGCGACCTTGGCTGGTTGCTTCGCCGGGCTCATTCTGCAGGATCAGCAACCTGACTCTTGTTTTGTTAATGTCCACGGGAGCTCTTGCTTGCGGCCTACTTAGGCCTGGTGTATAAGTGGGTCCGTCTGGTGCACAGGTGCTTTAGGTTACAGTACCATATAGTTTCATGACCAGTATCGTGTCTTCATTATATTTCTCATGGTGGCAACTGGTTTTAAGAGAAGCGTGAGCAAGCTTTTTAGATGAGTTCATGACTCGTCTTGCGTTTCTGCATGTTGAAAGCCTATGTAGAAAATAATAAAGATGCACGTCCGTGAGTATGTCTGTCGCCTACGTCATAGCACTGGGTATATTCTTCGTATAGATTGGTGCGGGAGTGTCCAGTGTGTATATTTGCACAGGTGTGCTTAACCGTTGGCTAGGTCGTCATGGCATCTCTAACGACGTGTATATTTTAGTCTAGTTGGATCGTGCCGCAGGTGTCGGCATGGCCAGTGCGGGCTGCTGGGCAGGCAGGTGGACACATCCGTATGTTCCTGTACCAGGGTATCTGGTCGTCTGGTAGATGGACAAACTCTTCTCGTGGCGGGTGTCTGGGTCGTGACCCTTTAGGCCAAGCGCGAGAGGTGAAGGACGGGAGTCTGGTCTTCCATTCTCCCACTTCAGTCCCCCCTCTGGTCGACTTGTCGACCACAAACATATCCTTTTCGTTATCTCCTCTTACTCCCCATATCTTAGTTATTCCTCCTAGATGTCCATAGTGGTTAACATGATCTTCAAATGACCAATACATATATTCACAGGTTCCTCCAGGAGTACAGTATACCCATTTCCCTATGTAGCTCCTGGGGTTTCTTGGGTTCTCGATCTTCACCGATGGTGGGTCTAGATGGTTGGTGATGATTTGGTTGCGCAACTTCTCCCTCTCCTGTATTATCACGCTTGTGTGTTGGCCGTCATCTGCTGGCATCAAGGGGTGCATACCCACCATTTCAAGCAACTCGTCAGTGGTACGTGCCTTCCGGGCCTTCCAAAATCTTATTATGATCAGTGTAGCTCCAGCCAAAATAGTACAACCCACTATAATTTTCAGTCCATCTGACAGCCAGGATGGCATCCATAGTGAAAACCAGCTCTTATCCTTGTTTACAGCGTTACTTTCATCCATCATTTTGGAGTGCATCTGGGCCAATTGTGAAACTGCTTCTGTCAGTGTACCATTGTCAGCATCGTTGGCAGGAATGAACGTGCAGCATGATTGGCCTATCTTTGCACAAACTCCTCCTTCCATGGCTGTGAGAAGGTCCAATACATATCTGTTCTGGAGTGCTACCATCCTTATAGCTCGCAGCTCCTCTTTTATTGCGTTGAATCCATTTACTGTAGAATTGATGGTCATCATTAGTTCCCATCTAGTTATCTGGAGCCATTTTGCATTTGCGTAAGCCTGCAGTCCCGGATGTATTATTGAGGAGAAGAACATTGCTGCTCTGCTGAATAGTCTGTGTTCTGGCGGTATTGAAGTAAGTGCCGTTTCCGACCTTCCCCACAGGTAATTTCCTGTCAGAGGTTCTCCTTGTCTTTTCCTTCTATTTAGGACAGTATCATTGCCGTTGGTCCTGTTCCTTTGCTCCTCCTGAAGTGGGGCAGATCTCTTTTTCCTCTTGTCCCCTTCATCCATTTTGGGAAAGTTCGCCACATTGACATGCTTCTTGGGTACCACTAGTGATGGTACATTGACGTGCACCATTGTGCACACACCATTCCACAGGGGAGGCAGTGTATGGTATGCCTTTTCTCCACAGGCCCAATAATGGTCCATTATTACTGCTGTTCCTGCTCCCCCCTCAGGTAACTCCATCACACTTGCACAGTTGGTGTTATATCCTACGTCCACCTATCCTTTATGCTGGTAGCATACCTTGGGCGCAGTCAGCGGCAGTATTGTTATTGGGTCTTCATCCGTTTCCACCCACGTGAGCATTGGTACGTACTTGATCCACGTCGTCCAACATCGGTGGTTGTGTACCTCGATAGTTGAGATAGTTTCTTTTGTTACCATGTTGCTGCCAATCACTCCTATCTCCCAGCTGTTGTCCAGGTACACCTTCCCGGTTATCGTCACCAGTGGCCTCTCCCAACATCCTTGTTTACCCGGAACTTCAGTGGCGTACCAATCACATGGTAGATACTGCAGTGTTACTTTCTTTGTTTCTCCTTTTGCAGGACCACTTGTTATGTATTTGAATGCTTCAGCATGTAAACTGCTCTTGTGGTAACTCAAATAGGTCTTGAGGAAGTTGTTTTCATATGGGTATGAGTCTCGTGTTTTCCATGTCATATGCACCACTGTCCCTTGAAACCTTCCTTTCGTTTGGAACAGTGCAAAGTATATTATGCACCGTGCTGTCTTTTCATCTATTTCTGTGGCAACAAATGTTCGAGAAGCACTCATGGCGTATGGTATTAATGAGCAAACGTAGCAGCAGTCCTCTGTTGTCTGCTTACCAATGCGGGTCATGTGTTGGTACCATATGTTGTTTGAGACGTGTGCTGAATCTTGTATATAATTATCAATACCTTTATTGTCTGAGTATGTGCTGCGTTTAACTCTATTTTGCTTGGGTGCAATTCTACTACTATCACCTGACGTAACACCTGTTGCAGCAGGTGACGGGGGTGTATTAGGTTTGGGTGCAGCAATAAAATTAATAGCATAGCTGTACTGCCATACAGAGGCAGCCAAGAACCCGGTGATCATCAAAATCCCTATTAGTTTTATTACATATGCTAATCTCACCGGCATTTTGCTCTTACCTTGCTGCAGTCCTGGCAGCTTATTCTTGCGTTGTTAAAGTTGCCCGCCTGAAAATTCTCAAAATGCTTGTTATTAAATGTTAGTTGTTGGTTTTCTTTTAAGCTCTCCCTATCAAATAGTCATTCAGTGCCCAGGCGAAGAGCTGTTCCCACGCTACTCTAAGTGATCTATCTCTTAGGACCGGCAAGTATGGGCGGAGGTGGGGCATTGAATATTCTATGGCCAAGAGGAATGCTGTGTAGTAGACACGTACCCTTCTCCTTTTCAGGTACGTTGGCCTTTTTATTTTGTATACAAATTGGTGTGACAATTCTTCCGGGTAGTTATCGTCTGGGAGTACCATCTACGCCTGGGCAGTGAGCTTGTTAGTTATCTATTTTCTTAACAATACAATAATACGCAGTTCCTGTATGTGCGAGAGAAGAGAAAAAGAGAACATTCATGTGTTTACATGTGTACTTGTGCAGGCAATGTCCTTCAGTTCAGGTATTACTATATTTGGGGGTCAATGGGCAGGGGGTTTGGGCTCAGTTGGCGGAAGTGTTTTTACTCTTTGAGCGGGTGACCATGGGGTGGGCAGTATGGGGATCACCCCTTTCTTCGTCAGTTATTGTCTCCGGGGAAGCTGGGAAGTGACAGGGTATGGGAACAATTGGGTCGTTGGCTGTGGTAGAACTCTCTTCCGCCGTTGGTGATGTTGTTGCTGTTCTCCCAATGGACCTGTCGGTGGCGCTGGGGCGGGTCTGCAGTTTGTAGATCTTTACATCATGTAGGTGGTTCCAGGCACGCTTGTCCTTTAGCTTTACTGCTCTTGTTGATACTTCCTCTACCAGATGGGGCCAGTAAATTGTTCATCATTCATTTTCCTGTTGAAATTGCGAAGTAGCACGTGGTCACCTTTAGCAAGTTTACACAGGTTTTCCTTTTCCAATTCTGTATTGGCGCCTTCTTGTTGATTGCTGGTGGACCCGCCCCGTGTGCGCTCGAGCTGTTGAGACACAAACACAACACTAGTAATCAAAGAAGACACATATTGGTACATTTCATCACCTAAAACACTCGCTGTGCTTTCGTGATCAGTGAATGCCCTTGACGTTGGCGTTAGGGGAAGGCGCATTTGACGTCCGGTAACCATCTCGTGTGGTGTGAGGTGGTGGTCGGACCCTGGCCTATTCCTCAGTTCAAATAGGGCTAATGGAAGGCAATACAACCAGCTTTTCTTTGTTGTTTGTTGTATCTTTGCAATTGCCTCCTTTAATAGGCCATTCAGGCGTTCACATACACCGTTGGCCTGTGGGTGGTATGCACATGCAAATTTGTGTTTTATGCTCAGCAAGGATGTGAAATGCTGGAACATTTCGTTTGTGAAATGCGGGCCATTGTCTGACCTTAACACCTCGCACACTCCCCACCTGGGGAAGACCTCCCTCACTAGGAATTTGGCTGCTCTAAATGCATCTGGGTGTGAACAGGGTCCTGCTTCAATCCACCTAGAGAATGGGCATACTACTACAATCATATACCTATTACCTTGACATATGTTGATCATATCAACATAGTCAATATGAAGATGCCGAAAAGGTCCCTCTGGCCGGGGTATAGTACCTCTTATTACTTTTAGGGTATGACCGGCTGTAAACTGTTGACATGTGAGACAATTGCTGATAAAATTTGACACATGAGAATTTAACTCGGGGCAAAACCAATCTTCTCTAATTCGTGCTGCAATTATTTCCTTGCCTGTATGGGCTGGGTGATGTAATTGGCTCAGGGCGGTGTTCAAAAGTGCCAATGGTATTACAACCTTTCCAGTGCCACCCTGGCGCCATAGTGCGTCGGTTGGTGACATTGTACATCCTCTTTTTACCCATATTTCTTTTTCGGCCATTGGTGCAGCCGCTTGTAGCTCCATAATCTGCGTGGCTGGGAGATGGATGTACCCTTCTCTTATCAACATCTCCTTAGCCATTCCCCTCCCTCTCCCTCTCTGTGATTCTGGGGGGTTCCATATCTCACCAAAGTATGCAGCATATTTCGCATGTGCGTCTGCTGCTGCATTCCCTTTTGAGACGTGGTCTTCACCATTGGTGTGTGCGGTGCATTTTACTAGGGCTAATTCTTGGGGGTCATTTATTACTTCAATTAGTTCAGCCAATGAGAGGGCATGTTGCACTGGAGTGCCATCAGCTCTCCTAAACCCTCTTCTTCTCCATTTTGACAGCCCTGAGTGGACAGTGGATGTAACATATGCACTGTCGGAGTATATGGTTACTCGTTAGTCAAAGCTTTCCTTCAATGACAATATTAGTGCAACCAGTTCCGCGGCTTGAGCGGAGTAATGCTGTGGTAATTGTACACATTTCATAGCCACACACACCGGTGCCTCCAATCATTTTTACCACTGCTGCCCCAGTCCTCCGTATCCCAGCTCCTTGATCAATAGTTGATGACCCATCAATAAACAAAAGCTCACCTCCCTCTAGTGCGTTCTCTTCAACTTTTCTAGTACATGAGTACATTTCAGTTATTTGTGTACAGTCATGGGCATAATCTCCCTCCTCAATTACTTCTGCTAGGAACCTTGCAGGGTTGACCGTGCTACATCTAACAATTTCTAGTTCAGCTCTAGACAGAATGATCTCATAACCTGATGCCCTCTGCATGGTTAGGGTGGACTTAGGTTTATTCAATATTGCAAATAGTGCATGTTCCACAAACAGTGTAGTTGGACACCCCATGGTTATTGCTGATGCTTTTTCCACTGCAAAAGCAGCTGCAGCGAGACCTTGTTCGAAAGGGAAGTGACCTAACATCACAGGGTCCAAGTGACCGCTGTAAAATGCTACTGGTTTATAGCCCATGCTTGTTTTTTGGGCCAATACTGCTTTCATTACTGCTGAGTCGCAATGTGAGAATATAAAAAATCGTCGCTCATAGTCTGGGGATGCCAGTACTGGAGCAGTTGATATCGCATCTTTCAATTCATCAAAGGCCTCTCTCATTTCCATAGTCCACCCCAACTTTTTCTCCCCTTTATTAGCTTCCCTTAAAGCCTCAAGCAGGGGTCCTATGTATGAACTGTAATCAAATACCCATGCTCTACAGTAGTTGCACAGCCCCAGAAATTACTGCAGTTCCCTCACAGTCTGTGGCATTGGAGTGCTTGAAATGGCCTGTGCTCTTTGTGGTGCAATCTTTCTTCCATGTTGGGATATGAGTTGGCCAATGTAAAGTACCTGTTCTTGACAGTATTGTATCTTTTCCATGTCTTCCTTGTACCCTTTTTCAGCCAATATTGTCAACATCTTTAAGGAGTCCTCTCTGCATTTACTTTCGTTTGTACTGCAAATTATTATGTCATCCACATACTGTAACACTGTGCTTTCCACTTCAATGTTACCCAAATCCATCTGTATTACTCTATTGAAAATTGAGGGTGATTCGCAATACCCCTGTGGCAATCTGGTATGTTTCCACTTTGTATTTCGGTAAGTGAAGCTTGTCAAATCTTGTGAGTCTGGGTGTAATGGTATTGAGAAAAAAGCATTTTTAAGGTCGATCACTGTAAATCGTGATGCTTCCGCTGGAATGCCACACAATATTGTGGCCGGGTTTGCTGTTACTGGATATTCTGCTTCTACTATGTTGTTCAAGGGCCTGAGGTCCTGTATGAAGCGCCAAGACCCCCCTTTAGCCTTGCGCACTGGGTACACAGCCGTGTTGCATGGTGATTCTGAGGGGACCAATATGCCATTGTTTATAAGGGCCGTTATGGTTTCATATATGCCCTCATCTGCCTCTTTTGATAGTGGGTACTGTTTCACTCTGGGTAGTATGGCACCTTTTTTCAATTTTATCCTTACTCCCCCTATGCTTTTTATGAATCCCACGTCATAAGGGCTAATAGTCCACAATGATTTGGGTACCTTTGACATATCCTCCTTAAAGAAGGGTACTGGGGTGCATGTGGGTGCCTCAAGTGCCATCGCAATTTTCTGTGCTACTTGTTTGTGAGCCACTCTTAGCCATATTTCGACACTCATCATGAACACCATTTCACCTTCCTCCTTTTCTTCTGAGAACAGCTCCTCATCTGCCACCTGGGTCAGCCTACATCCTTCTGCTAGTGTTATCACTGCCCTCCATGCTCTTCCTTCTTTATCTTGGGCGTGCACAGCAATATAATCAGCTGTTGCAATAATGCTCTCAATGTCCATTAGAACCACCTTTCCTTCTGGTTCATTAACAGGTGTTTCTGGTCGGAACAGATAGGCTGCTGGCCTCCTCCATACTTTCCCTTCTATCCCTGGCATCCATGCAAATGCCATATCTGTTCCATACTGGAATAGCTCGCCATCTACTGGCTCCGCCCTAATCGCTGTCTGTCCGCAGTATGCTTGCATAATCTGTCGTGCTGCGAGCATGTTAATCCCTGGAGTAGAGCAAATTATGCCGTCCTCTGTAAAGGAGATCGTCATATTCAACCTGTTCATTATGTCTCTCCCCAGTATATTTACTGGTGAGGCACTATAATATAAAAGTGGAACTGACAGATCATAATCTCCAATAGATAAGGGAATGTTATCAGTAAAGGGAACCAACCCTTTAGCCCCAGAGAATCCTTGGGTGTTCATGGCTTCGCCTGACATCTTAAATTTACCTTCCCTTATGCAAGACCGGGTTGCCCCGGTGTCAACAAGGAATGATAATTTTTTGTCACCTATCGTTACCTCTATGCGTGGCTCCTCCGCACTATTAGGTGTTACTGACAGGATGGGACACAGCAAGGCCGTCTGTGGGCTGTCCTATTGAGGGTACAATGATTGGCCATTTCCTGTGTAAGGGTTGTGTCCCAAGACCGTCACCCTACCCAATTGTGTTTGTTGCGTTTGGGGTTGTTGTGTTATCGCTACCTGTTGTTGTGGCAGTGAATATGTCTGTGGCTGTTGTTGTGTTATTTGTTGTTGTTGTTCACTTCCCTGTTGCAACGTCTGCTGTTGTTGTATGCCCTGCTGTTCTTGTGAGGTCCTAAGTTGTCCCTGTTCATTCCATGCTGGTGTTCCTGGCCTAACCCTACACGTGCGTGACATGTGTCCTAATAATCCACAACTCCAACACACGGGTGGTTCCCTGCTTTGCCATGGGAAGCTCCCTGTGTTGTCCTGGTATACTGGTTGTCCTGTGGGGTAGGAATTTCTAAGTCCTCCCACCTGCTGTTGGGTGTTATATCCGTATCCTCTCCCTCTCATAAATCCTCCTCTCCCCCTGTTATAATTATAATACCCAGCTCCTTGCATTGGGTACCCTCCTCCCATGTTGGGTGTGTGTAATTGCAGTGGCGGCGCTTGTTGTGTTATAGTCTGTGAAGGTGGTATTTGGGTGGGATCTTGTGCAGCCACTACTTGTGTGGGGCTTTGGGCCATTGGTGTGGGCGTAGTTATTAGTGCCCCTTCCATTGTGTATTTAGTAAGTTTTTTCTGTACTAGTTTAGCCTCTTCGTTTTCCTGTCCTCTTCCTTTTGTTTCATCTTTCCTTGCCATGTCCTGCAGTGATGTACTATAGTCAGTTGTATTTCTGGCCATGGTTTTGCTTCCATTCCCACTACTTTCTTTAGTTGTTTCTGAACTCCTTCTGGGAGCCCTTGTACTAGTATATGATAGAATATTGCTGGTGTTTTATCCCATTGCTCTCTAGTTTCCATGCGCCACTTCTCTTGGATATCCTGGATATAATCAACAGGATCCTCATTCTCACGCATCTTACGGGAAGTAATTGCTCCTATGTCTGATGTGTCTGGGTACTGTACCCTGAGTGCCTGCCATAGTGCATGTCTGCAGTTTGCGAATGGTGCCCCATCATGCGATGTATTTGTTATTGTTACCCCATGGAATCCCGCTCTCTTCCAAATGTCATCCGCTCTATCCCCTAATATTGATATTAACAGGCCCTTTACATCTCCTACTGCTAGTTTCTGTCCTGCGGTGTGTTTTTCCATTTCATATATCCACTTACCCGCACCTCCACTTAATGATGGAAGCCTACATTTTATATTTTCTTTATCTGTATGCTTCCAAGGGACATACTGTGGTCTAACCCCTCCTCTCTCCAACAGTGGCATTAAGTTGTGTCTCGTGTCACCCTTTACGTTCCATAATATCGAGTCCTCACACCCGTCCTCCTCTTCCGTTTCTTTTACATCTTCAATTTCGTCCTTATTACCCCTGCTCTTAACTCCTTCTTCTCCATCCTTCCCCTCCTTTCATCATTTCCTGTATTTAATGTGGGCATGTTTATTCGTCTGTCCTGCCTGCGACTAGGGAGGTCTCTAAGCCGACATGCATAGGGTGTCAGTTCGTCTATGAAGGCCGCGAGCTTTATTCTGCGCAGCGAGCGTGAGGTGGTTGAGCATGTAGGGTGCGATGGGGGAGGACGTGATGGGGATGGGGATGGTGTGGTTTCATGGGTTTGTCTTTCCACTAGTCCTTGCTCTCCCTCCTCACTTCTCTCCAGCTCCTCCTTTCTCCTACTGATCCATGGCGAGTCTATGTTGGTTCGAGTGAGGTATAGCTTATCTAAGCTTTCCCTTTCACTTTTTCTTCCTTCCCTCTCCACTCCTTCTTCCTCCTCACTACAAAAATCATTCATAAAAGGCATCCCCCACTCTGTCTTTTTCCCTTTTATTGTTACTGTTTGTAAGTCTATTAGGTCTATTTCTCCTTTTTCTCCGTTACCAACTGCTCCCCCTAGTGCTGATGTTGTCGCTACTTCTCTGCTTCTATATACATCCCCCATCTTTCACTCTCCCTACTCCTCTCTTCTCTTCCTCCTTCACTTCTCTCCTCCATCTCCCTACTATTTTCCTCCCTTTTTCTTTTCAATTCCTCCATCACTTCATTGCTCATCTGTTCCAATATTCTTTCATCCTCTTTCTTCCTTTCCCATTTCACCCTTTCTCTTTCTACTATACTCTCTATTACCTTCCCTTCTTCATATTTCTTAGTTGTCTCTGAAAGTAACCTCCTCTTCCATATTGCAATTTCTTTTTCTTCTTCTTCCCTCTTCTTCTCTCGCAGCACTACTCTTGATACCCTATCTGCTGCTGCTTTTACCTTTTCAGCTTCTCTCCTTTGCTCCTCATTTCGTTCCCTTAATTTTTCCAATTCGTTCTTACCTTCTTTCCTTTTCCTCGCTCTCTCTCTTTCCTCCCTTTCGAGCTGTTTGATCAATTCATTCTGCTCATCCCTTAGCTTTGCTAATCGTTCCTCCAAAATCTCTTCCTTTTGCCGTAATAGCTCTTCCCCCCTCATTTCACTCTCTCTGGCACTATCCTCGTCTGTTCTCTTTACTACCTCCCTCTCTTCTCCAGTTAATGAACCTCGTAATTTTAATAATATCTGTGCAGCTACCCACTCATCATTTCCTATCTCTACAGTCTGTTCTTCTCCAATCCTCCCCTCCCCCACTGGCATCTTCCTATGAGCCACATATGGTGGAGGGCTGTATGCCGGGTTCGAGTATCCTTCAGCCACCCTTAACTGTCCTCCTTCTATTTCTCCTAATTCTCTTAAAGGGTACAACCCCCCTCCCTCTGTTTTCACTCCCTGTGTTATGGGTATCTCGTTGCTTGGTTCCTTTTTTATGTCGTCTGATTTATCAATCTTTTCTCCTCCCTCTCCTCCGTTCCCCGTGTTCTTTGTGCTTTCACTCCCCTTTTTCCCATCCTCTCCTTCCTTCTTAATCTCTTTTTCTTCCGGTGTTCCCCCCATAGTGAACATTCCATTTGGTCCTGGTCGGGACCCCTGGAACATCCTCCCTAAGTTAAACACCTCCACATGGTTTGCCAACTTCTTCCCCTTGTATGTATTGTGCAGATGTTTTAGCAGTGAATGTTGGGCATATGGATCGAAGCTACCATTAGGCGGCCATGGTGTTAGCATTTTGTTATCCGTCCCCTGGGTCCATTCTATGCTGTACTTAATCAGTTTCTCCCGATGGGGTGGCAGTGTTGTGCATATGTGTTGTAGTGGGGTAGTGAGGGTGTTCCCCCACCCTCCCGACCCTGTCCCGTATGACATAGTAGCGCTCCACTTGTTACCCTTCCCCTATCTGGTAGCAGCTTACCTCACTAGCAGTTTACCATATACAACCTTATATTGTTTTACCTGGCCCCGTAAGTTTGGGGACTTACGACAATCCTTTGAAATAAAAAAAAATAAATAAAAAATTATAAAATAATAAAAAAAATATATGGGGTTTTACATTTGTCTATTTCCTTCTATCTTTCTTTGTTTATACAACACCCTTACGGCCCCCTGCGGCCGAAGCGCACGCAGCCCCCTGCGGCTGCGTACCCCTTATGACGCTCTTATACAGTCGTCCTGTTTTCACGTGCTCCTCCCCCTTTTACACTTGCCGCGGCCGGCGTTCTCCGTGCGCAGCCACGCCCCTCCCCCTTTCTCCTTTCCCCGATCAACTCGTTTACCGTTTATCTCCGTGTCCGCTCCCTTACCATATTTCTCTTCCCCACCACTCTCAAAACTAATGTGCCTTGTGCTTGTGATATCCTATTAAAGCCCTACTGGTGACGTCACTGATCTCTTCGAGCTACTGGTAAGTTCTTCATATGTTCTTTAAGTTCAAAATACACTTGCAATCTACCCCCGTTACCCCTACAGCTGTCTTCCTGTCACTCCTGGAACAAGGTAATCAAATCAATAATATAATCGGACTGCGCACGCTGCGTCGCCTCGCGTGTGATACGCCCCTCAACAGGAGGGCTTAACCAGCCAATTATCTTCCGTATTGGGCAACTAGCTAGCTACCGCCTACAGGGAAACGTCATCTACCTATCGAGTTTCTTGCTCGAACAATAGGGATCCTCATCTACTCATTGACCAATAAATGCCAAATCTTAGGAAACCACACACCCCCACCCTTACACGTAGTCGCAACCTAGGCCAATCAGTGTCTACGAGCGGCCGCACGTAATGTTTTTGTGCTCCGCCCCCCTCTTTCGCGTGACGTAGCCGACTGCTCTCGCACTCATTTCACTACCATTCATTCCATTGCCAACACTAAGTTGTTAAACCTTCGCCGCGCACCTGTACAACACCTCCCTCCTCCCTTATTTACTTCCTCCCCCCTCCCTCACAATTTCGCATTGCTTGTTGTGCGTGTCATGCTCACCAAGTTCTCTCGATGCAGGGCCGCTCGACTGCGTGCACCCCTCCAAGCGGCTCGCCACCTCCCCTCGTCTGGACCACGTCTGGACACTCGCCAACCGCGGGCAGGATACTTCTCAACCGGCTCCCGAGGGCCAATATCCAGATTGCGCTGTCCGGTCTTCTCGCAGCTCCGCGATGGTCCTGTAGTCCTCACAAGGGGGCAACGGCAGAGGGGGCCGCGCCGCCGGGCCTCCTCTCAAAGGGAGTGCCTGGAAAAAGTAAAAAATAAAAAGTCGATCTTAAACAGATCTCAGCAGTGCCTCCAACTTGTCGGGGGGAAATTCTGCCGGGGTCGGCCGGGCCGTCCGCAGACCTCCGGGCAGGGAGGCCCCAACTCCTCCCGTATATCCCAGATGAGATAGAGTATGAGACACACGCAAGAAGCAAGGTGACTCTGCTGTTTATTAGACAAAAACGGCAGGGATGGGTCAAGGAGCGTACGCGTCCGTCCTGACACACACACAATCGTAGGGCTCGCAGGCCCTTTTTACTGTATTATGATGCGCTACCTGCGTCACTTTAGAAAGTTAACAAAAAACCTATCGCCACTCTTAATTGGTTGCTCGAGTGGTAGGGTTAGTATAGCACACGTATAGAGAACAATGTTAGTGGTCGAAGGTTAGTCAGGTGATATATCTGGGTTGTCCCTACAATTAGATACATGAGAATTGTTACATGAAGACTCCTAATGATTGGTTAATATTACTGGCGTCAGTGATAAGAGCCCCATGTTCTAATTGGTGCGCCCGTGAGCTTCCCAGCCTGGGACCACCGCTGTTCCCAGCTCTCGGTGTACCTGCAATTTGCAACAATGTTTCACTATGGGTACGTGCAGACAATGTGAGGATTTATTCATAGCTGGAAGGCTGACCGCTCCCACTGTCGCAGATGTCCATTGATCCTTTCAAGTGTATCTGCCTGTGTCTCATAACGAGGGATCCAGACGCCTCTTTCCTCCTGGGCTTGGCATCTCGTCAGGTTTGGCTTGGTCACGTGAGGTGGGACCGTGTTTGAGGCATAATTCTGCACAATTAATATTGTTTTTTCACTGTGTGTCTGGTTTAATTTGTAGGTGTGACTTTAACGTTGGTGCGCGGCGTGCGAGGTTGCAACATCGTGCCCTTGATGATTTGCTCTTGGAATGTGGGTTTGCAACATTGCGACCTTGGCTGGTTGCTTCGCCGGGCTCATTCTGCAGGATCAGCAACCTGACTCTTGTTTTGTTAATGTCCACGGGAGCTCTTGCTTGCGGCCTACTTAGGCCTGGTGTATAAGTGGGTCCCTCTGGTGCACAGGTGCTTTAGGTTACAGTACCATATAGTTTCATGACCAGTATCGTGTCTTCATTATATTTCTCATGGTGGCAACTGGTTTTAAGAGAAGCGTGAGCAAGCTTTTTAGATGAGTTCATGACGCGTCTTTCGTTTCTGCATGTTGAAAGCCTATGTAGAAAATAATAAAGATGCACATCCGTGAGTATGTCTGTCGCCTACGTCATAGCACTGGGTATATTCTTCGTGTAGATTGGTGCAGGAGTGTCCAGTGTGTATATTTGCACAGGTGTGCTTATCCGTTGGCTAGGTCGTCATGGCATCTCTAACGACGTGTAGATTTTAGTCTAGTTGGTCCGTGCCGCAGGTGTCGGCATGGCCAGAGCGGGCTGCTGGGCAGGCAGGTGGACACATCCGTATGTTCCTGTACCAGGGTATCTGGTCGTCTGGTAGATGGACAAACTCTTCTCGTGGCGGGTGTCTGGGTCGTGACCCTTTAGGCCATGCGCGAGAGGTGAAGGACGGGAGTCTGGTCTTCCATTCTCCCACTTCAAACCTTTAAAATTTAGTAAAAAAAAAAATGTTACAGGGACGTTATGGTTAAGTTGCACTAATAAAAACCCATGAAATTTCATGAAAAAACTTTGTAAAAGGGACGTTATGGTTAAATTGCGCTACTAAAAACCTATGAAATTCAGTGAAAAAACTTTGTCAAAGGAACGTTATGGTAAAACCGAAAAACCCTTGAAATTCGCCAGTTATGGTAAGCTAAGCAACCATAACTCGCGCCACCACCGTGCACTGCTAAGACTAACACCCAGGACATCAAAGATGACATCACAAATGTCATTGATGACATCACTGATGACATCACATGTCTGGCTCACTCTTTTTTCTTTTGCTGACATATCTAGGCCACATGGTTTTCTTCAGTAACAGTCAGAAACTAAACATTTTATTTTATTTGTAGACGTATCCTTCAAGTAGGTTCTTACAGTAATTCTGTTAGAGTCCAGTCACATCATATGAAACATATACATACGGGAAGACACAAGCTTGAAAGACAGCAATCCTTTTTGTGCATAGAGATAATCAATAGACTTATGAGCACTTTCTGATAGTTCTGTTGTTTTTTTTTTTTTATGGCTTTACTTTCCCTGTGGGTCCAATCACATCAAGTGATACATATACATAGGGTGAATAGCAGCTTTGAAACAGACCAATCATTTATTTGCATGAAAATAATCAGTTAAATCATGAATTGTTTCTGCTACTACTTGTGCTTTTTTGCTAACTTCACTTTCCCTGTATATACCCATATTGGTATGTGTTCTTGTGTCTTTGTGTTTTGTCTATAGTAATGTTTTATTAGCTAAGTATTACATATTTCACAGTACACAAAAATCTATTAAGAAAACAATTATCATTTCATTATTCAACATATTAACATTACGAATATTATACCTTCATCTTGTACACTGCACACCATGTTATGTTTCTGTATCAGTAGCTTAGTATACTAGATAGAACCCCATAATAGAATGCTATTTATATCAATGCATCGTTCAATGCACTAATTAGGGTATGATATTTATTGCAATGATCCTTGACACTTGTTTCGCAACATTATAATAAGAATCCCTTGTACACATATTTCATGAAAAGTACATACACATGTGATGTCATCAATGATGTCATCAATGACATTTGTGATGTCATCTTTGATGTCCTGGGTGTTAGTCTTAGCAGTGCACGGTGGTGGCGCGAGTTATGGTTGCTTAGCTTACCATAACTGTCGAATTTCAAGGGTTTTTCGGTTTTACTTGGAACCATAACGTTCCTTTGACAAAGTTTTTTCACTGAATTTCATAGGTTTTTAGTAGCGCAACTTTACCATAACGTCCCTTTAACAAAGTTTTTTCACTGAATATATATATATATATATATATATATTACATGGCCACGGTAGTGGCCATGTAGTTATGGTTAAGTTGCTGTTTCCATAGGAAGAGCACTTTTTGGGTGGCTTATAACTTCGCTCTCCCTGGACGGATCCTCACCAAACCTTGCAAAAAAAGTAGTTGGGTCACTCTGAATTTCTTTGCAAAGTTTGGTGAGGATTTGTCCAGGGAGGGCAAAGTTATAGGGGGGGTCCCAAAACTTTTTTTTTCCCCATAGACATAATGGGAAAAAACTTTGCTCACGCCTACAGCCCAAACCGCTGGACGGATTTACACCAAATTAGCGGCAGGAGTGGCGGCTTGGTCCCAAAAGCATGCTTTGCTTTATTTGGTGTAAATCCGTCCAGTAGTTTTTAAAAAAATGACAAAAATGTAAGTGAAAACAATTAGTGATATCTGTGTTCGCTTCGCGGACACACTTCCCTGTTCGCTCCGCGGAAAGGACGGTGATTGGGCCAGTAGCTTGCGTGATGTCCGCGGACATCTGACGTGCTCTCTCATTGGATGCGTGAAAGCGTGCAGTGCGTCTGGCTTCAGAGACGCCCGCCATCTTTGTTCCTCGCATGAGAGCTTTGTATCCCGCCTGCACAGTAAGTCCCTGACCCCCGCTCATGCCCGTGTCTGTCTCCTGTTCCTCCCACCCCCCGCTCATGTCCGTGTGTCTTTCTTCCTCCCGCCCACCGCCGGCTCATGTCCGTGTGTCTTTCTCCCTCCCGCCAACCCCCGCTCATGTCCGTGTGTCTTTCTCCATCCCGCCCACCGCCGGCTCATGTCCGTGTGTCTTTCTGCCTCCCGCCCACCCCCCGCTCATGCCCCGCTCGTGCCCTGCTCGTCTCTCCCAACCGCCCACCCCCCGCTCTTGCCCCGTGTGTCTCTCCCACCCCCGTGTGTCTCTACCACCCGCTGCTCATGTCCGTGTGTCTCTCCCCACCTGCCGCCCACCCCCCGCTCATGTCTGTGTGTCTCTCCCCACCCGCCGTCCACCCCCGTTCATGTCTGTATGTCTCTCACCACCTGCCGCCCAACCCCGCTCATGTCCGTGTGTCTCTCCCCACCCCCGCTCATGTCTGTGTGTCTCTCCCCACCAGCCGCCCACCCCCGCTCATGCCCTGTGTGTGTCTCCCACCCCCGCTCATGTCCGTGTGTCTCTCCCCACCCACCGCCCACCCCCCACTCATGCCCCATATGTCACTCTCTCCTTCGCCCCACCCCCACTCATGCCCTGTGTGTCTCTCCCCCTCCCACCCACCCCCCGCTCATGCCCCGTGTGTCTCTCCCCCTCCCGCCCACTCCCCGCTCATGCCCCGCGTGTCTCTCCCCTTTTCCCACCCCCCGCTCATGCCTCGTGTGTCTGTCTCCCTACCCCCCACCCCCGCTCTTGCCCCGTGTGTCTTTACCCCTCCCGCCCACCCCCGATCTTGGCCCGTGTCTCTTTCCCCCACCCCCGCTCTTGCCCCGTGTGTCTTTCCCCCTCCCGCCCACCCCCGATCTTGGCCCGTGTCTCTTTCCCCCTCCCGCCCACCCCCGCTCTTGCCCTGTGTCTCCCAGGGCATGAGCGGGCGGTGGGGGGTACAAAAAGGATTGCTGTCTTTCAAGCTTGTGTCTTCCCATATGTATATGTTTCATATCATGTGACTGGACTCTAACAGAATTACTGTAAGAACCTACTTGAAGGATACGTCTACAAATAAAATAAAATGTTTAGTTTCTGACTGTTACTGAAGAAAACCATGTGGCCTAGATATGTCAGCAAAAGAAAAAAGAGTGAGCCAGACATGTGATGTCATCAGTGATGTCATCAATGACATTTGTGATGTCATCTTTGATGTCCTGGGTGTTAGTCTTAGCAGTGCACGGTGGTGGCGCGAGTTATGGTTGCTTAGCTTACCATAACTGGCGAATTTCAAGGGTTTTTCGGTTTTACTTGGAACCATAACGTTCCTTTGACAAAGTATTTTCACTGAATTTCATAGGTTTTTAGTAGCGCAACTTTACCATAACGTCCCTTTAATAAAGTTTTTTCACTGAATATATATATATATATGTATCAGTAAAAAAAACTTTGTTAAGGGGACGTTATGGTTCTAGGTAAAACCAAAAAAACGCTGAAATTCACCAGTTATGGTAGGCTAAGCAACCATAACTCGCGCCACCACCGTGCACTGCTAAGACTAACACCCAGGACATCAAAGATGACATCACAAATGTCATTGATGACATCACTGACAGTGATCATAGGTATTGCTTCAGGATACCTAGTAGGATGGTCTACTACAACCAGGATAAACCTGTTTCCCGAAGATGTGGGAGGGTCAAGGGGACCAACAATGTTGATGCCCACCGTCTCAAAAGGAACTCCCACCACTGGGAGAGGCACCAAGGGTGCCACATTCTTGGCTACACTCTTGCCAGAGTTTTGGCAAGTGTGACAGCTCCTACAGAATTTGTCAACTTCTGAACCCATTTTAGGCCAGTAGAAGTATAAGGAGAGCCTTTCCTTGGTCTTTTTGAAACTGAAATTACCAACCAAATGTATCTCATGGGCCAACTGTAAGAACTGGAGTGTGTTTTCTAGGGGCATTACAAGTTGTTTGCAGTCCCCAGGGGTACACTCAGTCGGTTCACTGTAGAAGAGGCCATCTTCTCAGCTCAACCTATGCTTCACAACTTTTTGCCCATCAAGTTGAGAAGCTGATTGTTGGTGAAGACCTTCTAGAGTAGGACACTCTCTTTATCCTCTGCTGAAGTCTGCCCTTTTGGGTCCACCTTCTGCCATTAAAGACTGCGGCTCAGGATGGTCAACAGGGTCCAGATCTCCAACCAAAGTTATGTCTTCTTCCAGATCTGACTCTTCAGAGACTGGATCAACCACACAGGGTTGTACCTCACACTCAGCCTCAGCAGGTGGAGGAGTCACAGGTGTGACTTTGGACAATCTTGGGGAGGTCCTTGTTGGTAGCACAGGGGTGCCATCTGCTTTCTTCTTGAAGGTCTTGGGTTTCCCCTTTTCCTCTTTCTTCCCTGCAATAGCAGTGAGCAACTCCTGTGGGGTGGGGGTGATCATTTCCTCTATCTCTTTCCCTGGAGAGCCTCTCAAGGTCTTCTCCCTCGCAGGCCTAATGAGCTCCTGTTTTCTTTTACTGGGAGGCCTGGGGGTACTAGACACCACTTCAAGAGTTTTCAAGTCATTACCTAACAGGATTCTCCCAGGCACTTCACTCTGCACACTAACATGTATTTTGACAGTCATATCATTACACTGGATGAGATTTGGTAACTGGGGAAGCATTTGCACAGGGCCTCCAGCTAACATGGTTAGGCAACATCCTCCACCTTGAAAAGATTCATCAACCACAGTTATGCTGGCTCCAGTGTCTCTGATAGCAGAGGTCTCCTGGCCATTCACAAGAACACTATCTTTATAATACTCTTTAGTATTATCTGGGATGGAATTATAGACATATAAATTCTGGTGTTCCCAAAAACCCAGGGACACTAAAGAAACACTGGCAGAGACTCTCATGGGTTCATCAGCCAGTAGTTCAAAGTTTCCAATTGCCATTGATATGTCATCCTCTGGAGCTAAGGCTAAGGAGACAGTGTGGACCCCTGAAGGTTTACCCTTGCATTTGGGATCCCCTTTCACGTGGTCAGTTGACCCACAAACATAACATTTTCCAAATGTTTTGATGAATTGGGGTTTGTTCTGACCTCCATCTGGTTTGGGTCCAGATGGTACACCAGCCTGATTCGGTTTCCCAGGTGGCTTACCCTTATGTTGCTGTTTGTAGGCCCTCTTTTGGATTGAAGGTATTAGAATTCTCCTTGTTATCTTTCTTTGGCTTTTTCCCCTCATCCTTCTTCTGAGTTGCCCCAGAATCCTCGTGAGTAGCCCTGTTGGCAACCAACAAGCCAGCAGCCTTAGCTGACTTCTTGGGATCTGGCTCCTTAGAATCAGCCAAGTGCTGTCTGAGCTCAGGTGAGCAGGCATCATACATTGATTCCAACATAACAAGATTCATCATGCCTTCATAGGTTTTTACTCTGTAACCCTTAACCCAACCATTTAAGTTCTTCAAACATTCACATACCCAGGTAGCCCAAGGGGTACCATCATGCTTTTTGAGGGTCATAAACCTCTTTGCGGTCTTCCAAATCTAGCAATTAAAGCTAGCTTGACACACTCATAATCCATCCTATCCACCTCCCCCAACTCCATCACAACATCAGATGCAACAGTGGGTAGCCTCGAGAAGAGCCAAGGAAGAAAATTATTCCCTGTAATATCTTGAATCCCATGGTTATATTCAAACATTGCCAACAAATCCAAAATATCAAGCTTAACCTCATACATACCAACAATTTCTTTAGGCATACGGGGTCTCTTAAGACTGGAAGACCTAGAAGACTCTGGGAGAGAAGCATTTTCAATAGACAATTTCTTCATTTCTAATGCATGGTTCAACTCCATTTCTCTGAGCTTAAGTTCTTGGTGCTTTTTTTTAATTCAGTTTGAGCATTAATACGTTTGAATTCCAATTCAAGCATCATCTTTTCTAGAGCAATGAATTCAGGACTGAGTGTAGGACCTGATGACGTCCCAGTGGACAAAGGTTGAGGTTGTAGAGCAGGTTGAGGGGCTGTGAGGCCTATATTTTGAGACTCATCTGCCTCATCTAACTCATCAATAACATCAGAGTGCGAATCTGGATAGGCAGGCATTTCAGACCCACTCCCCAGACTATGTTTCTTTAACAACCTTTCAATTAATTCTGAAATTTTGCAATTTTTCAGATAATGCACATTGTAACTAAGGGGGTTCTCCTGACTGTAGCTTTCCATATCAGACGTGATTAAAATTAGCATTTAGTGATGTTTAGCCTTGTGGTTAGTTGATCCAAGGTAATAGCAGCACTCTAAGTGTAATCACTATACTTTATCCCACCACTGCCACCAGTGTTAGGCAGAATCATATTCAGTACCGGTTGGGAACATCACACACAATTAAGACAACAAGTGTAAGTACAATTTCACCTTTAGTACAAGCCTGTACTACACAGTAAAGTGGTAGCAATGGTTGAGAAGCCAGACTTATCACAAGAGTTTAAGTGAGCAGTATCAGAGGTTACACAAAGGAAAGTAATTACTATGATTCAAACAAACACTGACTCAAGGTTTCTCAGTAAAAGAATATACATTTATTTACACATCAGTTGTAAAACAATACACTAAAGTAAAGCAATAGAAAAATCACACTCGTAATATACTACACCACATCCAATCAATTCTGGACAAGTTAAGCTCAAAATGAAGTGTGAGCGAAATGGCACTGCAGCAATTTAAAAGGGGAAGGAAAGACAAGGCAATAAAATTAAGCTGCACCAACAAGTGAATAATCAGGCAATCTAGAAAAGGCTTACTACAATGAGGATTTTAAATCAATAGGCCTGGGCCAATGTTAATGGGTCTTAGTCTTTGCTCAAGATCACACAGTTCAGAGTAGTTTACGGTTAAGTCTTTGCCAAGAGTTCAAAACGAAGTTGGTCGGAAGAAAAGTTACTTAAAAGAGTAGAAAAGGACAAGCCCTCGGATTGGCAAAAGATTTCAAACACTTTCAACGCGGTCGGATGGAACGGACAACCGTGTTTGAACAGTACCTTATATAAAGAAGGCTGCAGCAGAGGCAGAAGTTCCTGTCAGGTCTTGCAGGCTCACGGTTCCTGCAGCGACTGTCAGATTTCAGTGGTCGAAGTGTATGAAAAGAAGCAGTGTTCCCTACTGGCATGCACAGCTCCCCACAAAGCCCATCGCCGTGCCCCCTCCCATGCACAACAAAAACCCCAAAACACACATGCCTGCTCTACAAGAAAACATCCTGTGCAGTGCACTGAAAGTGCAAGTTTCAACTGCTTCCTACACTGTTATTTTAAAATGAAACCGTTCCGGAACGGTTTCTTTTTCAAATAAAAGTATAGGAACGGTAAAACTTAATTAAAAGAAGTAGAGGAGCACCACTCCCGACCACTCCCTCCAACTTCGACCACTGTCGAACCGACACGAAGTAGGAAGACTGGAGGGTCCTGCACTGCCCAACTGATTTTTTTCACCTGGTAAGAGTGTGAGCCTTTTTTTCCCACTCTTATATGTGTTTTTTTGTGTGTTTTACATTTATGTGTTCATAGACGGTGGAGACTCACCTACTCCATAAGCAACATCTTTTTACTCTGTGTCACAAAGCACCTTTAGTGCAGTGACACAGGGTTGTCTTTTTCAGACTTCCAACATCAAACTACATTTCATTTTCTCGGACGGACTACTGTCTCACAGAAATATGTAAAGTTGCCATTGACTTTATTAGTCTTTTTAAACTCACAGACCCTGTACTAACTATCTTATATAGAGCACTGGAAAGGGTTAATAGTTATCCCTTTCTGTCTGTCATGGAACCTTATTTTGTTCCCCTTTCAATAAGATTTGGGAGGTGGCAGCGGTATCTACCATATTTTGTACTACCGTGGTCTATGCAAATAGCCTTGGTACTGTTTTATAGCCTCATACTTAAACCTGCTGGACCACATTCACACACATGCATCAGCAATCATGCAGCATTCATTCTTCATTCACTCTCACATTCACAAACATGCATCAGCATTCAGCAGCATTCATTATTCATTCACTCTCACATTCACACACATGCATCAGCATTCATGCAGCATTTATTCTTCATTCACTCTCACATTCACACACATGCATCAGCATTCATATGGCATTCATTCTTCATTCACTCTCACATTCACACACATGCATCAGCATGCATATGGCATTCATTCTTCATTCACTCTCACCTTCACACACATGCATCAGCATGCATATGGCATTCATTCTTCATTCACTCTCACATTCACACACATGCATCAGCATTCATGCAGCATTCATTCTTCATTCACTCTCACATTCACACAAATGCATCAGCATTCAGCAGCATTCATTATTCATTCACTCTCACATTCACACACATGCATCAGCATTCATGCAGCATACATTCTCCATTCACTCTCACATTCACACACATGCATCAGCAATCATGCAGCATTCATTCTTCATTCACTCTCACATTCACACACATGCATTAGAATTCATACAGCATTTATTCTTTATTCACTCTCACATTCACACACATGCATCAGCAATCATGCAGCATTCATTCTTCATTCACTCTCACATTCACACACATGCATCAGCAATCATGCAGCATTCATTCTTCATTCACTCTCACATTCACACACATTCATCAGCATTCATGCAGCATTCATTCTTCATTCACTCTCACATTCACACACATGCATCAGCAATCATGCAGCATTCATTCTTCATTCACTTTCACATTCACACTTCATTCACTCTCACATTCACACTCATGCATCAGCATTCATGCAGCATTCATTCTTCATTCACTCTCACATTCACACACATGCATCAGCATTCATGCAGCATTCATTCTTCATTCACTATCACATTCACACACATGCATCAGCATGCATATGGCATTCATTCTTCATTCACTCTCACATTCACACACATGCATCAGCTTTCATGCAGCATTCATTATTCATTCACTCTCACATTCACACACATGCATCAGCATGCATATGGCATTCATTCTTCATTCACTCTCACATTCAAACACATGCATCAGCATTCAGCAGCATTCATTCTTCATTCACTCTCACATTCACACACATGCAACAGCATTCAGCAGCATTCATTCTTCATTCACTCTCACATTCACACACATGCATCAGCATTCATGCAGCATCCATTCTTCATTCACTCTCACATTCACACACATGCATCAGCAATCATGCAGCATTCATTATTCATTCACTCCTACATTCACACACATGCATCAGCATTCAGCAGCATTCATTATTCATTCACTCTCACATTCACACACATGCATCAGCATTCAAGCAGCATTAATTCTTCATTCACTCTCACATTCACACACATGCATCAACATTCAGCAGCATTCATTCTTCATTCACTATCACATTCACACACATGCATCAGCATTCATGCAGCATTCATTCTTCATTCACTCTAACATTCACACACATGCATCAGCATGCATATGGCATTCATTCTTCATTCACTCTCACATTCACAAACATGCATCAGCATTCAGCAGCATTCATTCTTCATTCACTCTCACATTCACACACATGCATCAGCATTCAGCAGCATTAATTCTTCATTCACTCTCACATTCACACACATGCATCAGCATTCATGCAGCATTCATTCTTCATTCACTCTCACATTCACACACATGCATCAGCAATCATGCAGCATTCATTATTCATTCACTCTCACATTCACACACATGCAACAGCATTCAGCATCATTCATTCTTCATTCACTCTCACATTCACACACATGCATCAGCATTCAAGCAGCATTCATTCTTCATTCACTTTCACATTCACACTTCATTCACTCTCACATTCACACACATGCATCAGCATTCAAGCAGCATTCATTCTTCATTCACTCTCACATTCACACACATGCATCAGCATTCAAGCAGCATTAATTCTTCATTCAATTTCACATTCACACTTCATTCACTCTCACATTCACACACATGCATCAGCATTCAAGCAGCATTAATTCTTCATTCACTTTCACATTCACACTTCATTCACTCTCACATTCACACACATGCATCAGCATTCAATCAGCATTCATTCTTCATTCACTCTCACATTCACACACATGCATCAGCATTCATGCAGCATTCATTCTTCATTCACTTTCACATTCACACTTAATTCACTCTCACATTCACACTCATGCATCAGCATTCAAGCAGAATTAATTCTTCATTCACTCTCACATTCACACACATGCATCAGCATTCATGCAGCATTCAGTCTTCATTCACTCTCACATTCACACACATGCATCAGCATGCATATGGCATTCATTCTTCATTCACTCTCACATTCACACACATGCATCAGCATTCATGCAACATTCATTATTCATTCACTCTCACATTCACACACATGCATCAGCATGCATATGGCATTCATTCTTCATTCACTCTCACATTCAAACACATGCATCAGCATTCAGCATCATTCATTCTTCATTCACTCTCACATTCACACACATGCATCAGCATTCAGCAGCATTCATTCTTCATTCACTCTCACATTCACACACATGCATCAGCATTCATGCAGCATCCATTCTTCATTCACTCTCACATTCACACACATGCATCAGCAATCATGCAGCATTCATTATTCATTCACTCTCACATTCACACACATGCATCAGCATTCAGCAGCATTCATTATTCATTCACTCTCACATTCACACACATGCATCAGCATTCAAGCAGCATTCATTCTTCATTCACTCTCACATTCACACACATGCATCAGCATTCAGCAGCATTCATTCTTCATTCACTCTCACATTCACACACATGCATCAGCATTCAAGCAGCATTCATTCTTCATTCACTCTCACATTCACACACATGCATCAGCATTCAGCAGCATTAATGTAACGCTCACCTGATTCCCGTAGAGGCGCCGGTCTTGACTGGGCGTATACCGTATCTGCAAAGGTGATGTGTAACACACGGCTGGCTCTTTGGGCTGGACCTCTGTGCACTGTATGTCTGACTTGAAGGGTAAGATGTCTGCAGATAGAAAATATGGGATTAAGGAACTGGGTTATTGAATGTCTCTCTCTTCTTCCCTTTCTCTTCTCCTGTAGAACCCCAAAGGTTAAAGCTCTCACCTTAGGTAAGTGAACGCCGTGCTCTCCATCTGCCTCGGGGCAGGGTGCTGTAACCAGTTTCTTCACTGGATAAGGGGAGCAGGCCTCTTGACTTCAGAGGACTGCTGTCTGTCGTTTACTGCACGAACAGTAAGTTTCCAGTAATTCTAATGTCTTTAAAGTCTTTAGTAATGATGTTTCTTGTTTTGCAGGGTTCCGGCGATGGCGGATGACGGGCTGAAGTGAGTTGAAGATGGAGCCCGTGTGATGAATAGAAGCGCCTGGAAGCACGTAAGTAAGCGCTTGTTGCCTGCTTCACGATGCGCTCTAACTGTCTTTTTATTTTGCAGGTACAAGTTCGGAGCGGCTGCAGGGTGCCGGAATACCCACTGGGTTAGATGTGGAAAGGAGTAATGGCACGTGAGTATTAAAGTTCCCCAATGTCTTTAAACGCACCTTGTTTTGTCTTTCAGATGCGGGATGCAGCGCCGAAGGCCTCCGGAGCGTGCGATGAGTTGGTAAGCTTTTGTCTTTCAGATGCCGGAATGCAGCGCGAGGCGTTGGTGACAGCCGATGGACCAGGTAAGTGAAGAGCTGTCACTGAAGATCGTAATGCTAACCTGTTCTTTCTTGTCTTTATAGGTTTTGCTGAAGACTGGATTCAGGATGGTAAGCCTTTTTCCTTAGGCCCAGGATCAGATGCAGAAGACACGATGAGCGTTCTGCTGCAGAGGATGCAGAATAACGCAAAGCAAGATTCATCCATCGGGTGTGGTTTAAATAGCCTCCTGTAGTACTTAGGTGTCTCCTTCCACAGCCACGCCTAGGTAAGAAAAGAGTTCCTGCTTTCCAGAAGAGTTCCAGTGTTCTGAATCTAGGGAGTGGCTCCTGCCCCACCCAACAGGAAAAGTAGTTCCAAACAGAAGAGGATCAGAGGCTCAACTGGCAGGCAAGTAAGCAGCATGGTCTGCTGCAGGTAAGTCCACCCAAGCATTATGAGCCTGGCGTTTCCAGCGCTGGGACTGGGCATATTTATGAGCCTGGTGCCACTGGCGCCAGGACTGGGTCCAAAAGGTCCCAATTGGGACTGGTTGGCACTCGGAACCTGGGTTATGGATCTGCTTCCAAGGGAGTTGGGAAAACCCTGACCTTTTGGAAGCAGAGATCATGACAGTACCCCCCCTCAAGGCCCCTCCCAAACCGGGCTTCTCCCGGGGTTTTGGCTTGTCAGGAAATGTTCGGTGAAATCTTTTGATTAGGCGAGGAGCGTGGACATATTCAGCAGGTTCCCAGGATCTCTCTTGGGGGCCGTAGCCTTTCCAGTCAATTAGGTAAAATAGTTTAGATTTGGAGATCTTGGAGTCCAGAATGCTTTTGACTTCAAACTCGAGTTCTCCATCAACTAGGATAGGTTTTGGAGATTTAGTTAGTCGGGTTTGAGGTTGCACAGGTTTTAACAGAGAGACGTGGAAGACCGGATGTATCTTCATGTGCGGGGGCAAGTCCAACTTGACCGCTACTTGGTTTACTATGGTAGTGATGGAATAGGGACCAAGGTATCTTGGGTTGAATGTGCGTGGCCCTTTTAGAGGTAGATATTTGGTGGATTGTATTGTTCTTTATCCCTTTGAAGGTGAGAAACAGCTTCCTTAAAGGCTTGGGTGATTGTAGAATGCAGGTAGTCTACTGCTGGTGTTTCAAGATCTTGGAGGGGATCCAACTCCGAGGTTCGAGGGTGACTGCCGTACAAAAGAAAAAACGGGGTTTTCCCAGTTCCCGAATGGACAGAGTTATTGTAGGCATATTCGGCTATCCAAAGGATGTCTTTCCAAGTTTTTTCAGTTTGTTGCAGCATGCAGCGTAAATACTGTTCCAGAGTTTGATTGGTCCTCTCGGTTTGTCCGTCGGTCTGAGGGTGGTGACTGGTCGATAGTCTCACATCAATTTGAGCCGACCGACAGCAACTTCGCCAAAAATGAGAAATAAATTGACTACCTCGATCCGAAATTAGAACCGAAGGAAAACCGTGCAGTCGGACGATGTTTTCAAGAAATTCTCGGGCCAGAGTTGCTGCTGTTGGCAAGCCTTTGAGCGGAATGAAATGCGCCATCTTGGAGAATAAGTCCACGATTACTAGAATCGTATTGTATCCGGAGCATGGAGGTAGATCGGTGATGAAGTCCATAGAAAGCGTATGCCAAGGGCGAGGTGGGATGTCAATAGGGCGTAAGAGGCCTGCTGGTCTTTCCTTTTGACTCTTGTTTTGGGCGCATACTCCACAGGACATTATAAAGTCTCTGATATCTTTTTTCCAAGACGGCCACCAGAAGTAGCGCTTGATCTTTTCTGAGGTCTTGGCCAGACCGGAATGTCCTTCCATTAAAGAATCGTGATAACAAGAGATTACTTTTTTCTGTAAATCTGTGCTGGGTAGGTATAATCGTTCTTGGAAATACAATAAGTTGTCCTTTACTGCAAAGTCCTTTCCCTGCAGATGCCAATTCTGTATGTCTGCTGGAGTTACAAGTTGCCTGGCCTTATCCTTAACTTCCTCTATGGATTCTGTGGCGATTACACCCAGAATTCTTTGTTCGGGAATGATTGGTACAGGTTTAGGGTTGATCAAGTGTTCTTCCACTCCCATCCGAGAAAGGGCATCAGCTTTACCGTTCTTTGTACCAGGTCGATAGGTAATTATGAAGTCAAACTCGGCAAAGAATAATGCCCAACGGAGTTGTCTAGAGGATTGGACTTTTGCGGTTTTCAAATATTGCAGGTTTCGGTGATCCGTAATCACAGTAACGGTGTGTCGGGCCCCCAGCAGATAATGCCGCCAAGCCTTAAAGGCAGACTTGATAGCCAGAAGTTCCTTGTCAGTAATCGTGTAATTGATTTCAGGAGGCGAGAATTTGCGGGACCAAAATGCCACGGGATGCAACTGATTGGTTACCGGGTCCTTTTGTGATAGAACTGCCCCCATGGCAAGGCTTGAAGCATCAGTTTCCACGATGTAGGGGAGTTCGGGGCGAGGGTGTTTTAAGATTGGTGCACAGATAAATTTAGTCTTCAAATCCTGGAAAGCTTGTTCCGCCTCGGTAGACCATTCAAAACGTTTGTTTTTCTTTAACAAGGCAGTGATGGGCTGGACTATTCGAGAGAATTCGGGCATAAACCTGCGGTAAAAGTTAGCGAAGCCTAACATGCTTTGCACACCTTTTACGGAGGATGGTGATGGCCATTTGAGAACTGCATCGACCTTCTTTGAATCCATACGCACTCTCCCAGGTGATAATATGAATCCCAAGAATTCAACTTCAGTCACGTTGAAAACACATTTTTCCAACTTAGCGAAAAGTTTGTGTTGACGCAATCTTTCGAGGACCATTTTCACGTGTTTCCGATGTTCAGATTCCGATGAAGAATAAACGAGGATGTCATCAATGTAAACAACAACACACACATCTATGAGCTCTCTGAGGACATCGTTCATAAAATATTGAAAGGCGGCCGGGGCATTGCAAAGTCCGAAGGGCATGACCTGATATTCAAATAGCCCATACTTGGTGCGGAAGGCCGTCTTCCATTCATCGCCCTCTTTTACTCGTACCAAGTGGTAAGCTCCTCTAAGATCCAGCTTTGTATATATGCATGCTTTTCTGACTTGGTCCAGGAGTTCAGGGATCAAAGGTAACAGATATCTATTCTTAACGGTGATCTGGTTCAGGGAGCGATAATCTATACAAGTTCTAAGGTCTCCTTCCTTTTTTGGAACGAAGAACAAAGCTGAAGAAGCAGGGGACTTGGAAGGACGAATAAACCCATTTGCCAGGTATTGATCCAGGTATTGTCGAAGGTGAAGGTTCTCAGGCTCGGTGAGGGCATACATTCTACTACAAGGAGGAGTAGATCCAGGTATCAGGTCTATCTGGCAGTCATAAGACCTATGAGGAGGTAGAGAGTTAGCCTGATCCTTCCGGAAAACATCTTGGTATTCTAGGTATTCGGGAGGTAACTGGGGAGTCTCTGAAGAAATTGCTGCCAGTGCAACACCAGGCGGAGGGTGACAAGTAGAGACACATTCTGGAAACTGGACGGTTCTTGCTCGCCAATCAATCAGAGGATTGTGTTTCTCTAACCAAGGTATTCCTAGAATAATCTGAAACTGAGGGGCCTTGATCACATCGAACACGATCTTCTCATGGTGTCCATCTTGACTTACTAGCGTCACCTCTTGAGTGGTATGCGTTACTGGCCCGGAGGCTATCTCCGTACCATCCACCGTAGTAATGACGTCCTTTACAGCCTTGGGACAAAGAGTTAGATTCATCCTCAAAACCATTTCATGATCCACATAATTGCCGATGGCACCGCTGTCGACGTAAGCTTCAATTGCATGTAATCGATCCGGATTATCAGGGCTAATGAGGACCATAGGTATCACGAAATGCGAGGTCACGGAACTGGTTTTCACGCTCGGCAAGAGGACCTCTATTCTTGTCGGGCGAGGTCGTTTCCCTTCTCAGAGTTTGTAACTTTGGTAACTGCAGCTCCTACTGCCTTCTTGGCAGGTTTCACCGGACAGTCTCGAAGAAAGTGCCCTGAGTTTCCGCAATAGAGGCATAATTGCAACTGTTTTCTCCTTTCCCGCTCCTTTTGTGTTAGAGGACCTTTCAGACCCCCTATTTGCATGGGTTCCCCGGAGTCTACTCCTTTGGAAGGAGTTGGCGGTTTGGAAAATACTCGAGCATCAAACTTGGAACGATCGGCCTTCCTGTTCTGCAGTCTGTGATCTATTTGAACGACTAAGTCTATATAGTCCGAACAATCTTGTGGGGGATTCACTACTTGGGCTAACACATCTTTGAGCTCTCCACGTAGACCTCTATAAAACAGCGTAATCCTTTTGTCCTCAGGCCATTGAGTTTCCACTATCAGTCTGTTGAAAGACGCAATATAAGCCAAAAGGTCTTGATTACCTTGTCGCAACGAAAGAAGCTCATTGTCCAAGGCCTGCCCCTGTGAATGTCTTGCGAACAGTTTTTCCATACTGAGCTGAAAAGCTTGAAAATCATGGAGGACCGGATCATCTTGATTTACTAAAGGGATCGACCAGTCTGCCGCATTGCCACTAAGGTACGAAAGCACGAAAGCTACTTTAGCTTGATCAGTTGGAAAGGCTGCTGGCCGGCATAAGAAATGCAACCGGCACTGATTGATAAATACTGCAAACCTCTTTGGGTCACCAGAAAATCGTTCGGGCGGAGCCAGAGGTACATTCCCAGGTAGGTTGATCTGCACTGGATTCATAGAGGATGTAGAAGGAAGATTTCCCCCAGATGCGGGTAACGGGGTCTGTCCGGCTTGTGACTGTAGCAATTGTCTAGCGAGATCATCTGTTCGCTCCTTGGAAATAATCAGTTCCCTTCTTAGAGCGTTTGTTTCCTGACGGGCTGCATGCACTTCTGCCCTTAGTTCCCCAAGTAACTGGGCTAGCTGGTCGGTATCCGAGGTTTCCATAGCGCCTGGACGGGAGTTTTGTGGTAGGCTTTGCGTTCTGTAACGCTCACCTGATTCCCGTAGAGGCGCCGGTCTTGACTGGGCGTATACCGTATCTGCAAAGGTGATGTGTAACACACGGCTGGCTCTTTGGGCTGGACCTCTGTGCACTGTATGTCTGACTTGAAGGGTAAGATGTCTGCAGATAGAAAATATGGGATTAAGGAACTGGGTTATTGAATGTCTCTCTCTTCTTCCCTTTCTCTTCTCCTGTAGAACCCCAAAGGTTAAAGCTCTCACCTTAGGTAAGTGAACGCTGTGCTCTCCATCTGCCTCGGGGCAGGGTGCTGTAACCAGTTTCTTCACTGGATAAGGGGAGCAAGCCTCTTGACTTCAGAGGACTGCTGTCCGTCTTTTACTGCACGAACGGTAAGTTTCGAGTAATTCTAATGTCTTTAAAGTCTTTAGTAATGATGTTTCTTGTTTTGCAGGGTTCCGGCGATGGCGGATGACGGGCTGAAGTGAGTTGAAGATGGAGCCCGTGTGATGAATAGAAGCGCCTGGAAGCACGTAAGTAAGCGCCTGTTGCCTGCTTCACGATGCGCTCTAACTGTCTTTTTATTTTGCAGGTACAAGTTCGGAGCGGCTGCAGGGTGCCGGAATACCCACTGGGTTAGATGTGGAAAGGAGTAATGGCACGTGAGTATTAAAGTTCCCCAATGTCTTTAAACACACCTTGTTTTGTCTTTCAGATGCGGGATGCAGCGCCGAAGGCCTCCGGAGCGTGCGAAGAGTTGGTAAGCTTTTGTCTTTCAGATGCCGGAATGCAGTGTGAAGACCTCCGGAGCGCACGAAGAGTAGGTAAGCCTTTGTCTTTCAGATGCCGGAATGCAGCGCGAGGCGTTGGTGACAGCCGATGGACCAGGTAAGTGAAGAGCTGTCACTGAAGACCGTAATGCTAACCTGTTCTTTCTTGTCTTTATAGGTGTTGCTGAAGACTGGATTCAGGATGGTAAGCCTTTTTCCTTAGGCCCAGGATCAGATGCAGAAGACACGATGAGCGTTCTGCTGCAGAGGATGCAGAATAACGCAAAGCAAGATTCATCCATCGGGTGTGGTTTAAATAGCCTCCTGTAGTGCTTAGGTGTCTCCTTCCACAGCCACGCCTAGGTAAGAAAAGAGTTCCTGCTTTCCAGAAGAGTTCCAGTGTTCTGAATCTAGGGAGTGGCTCCTGCCCCACCCAACAGGAAAAGTAGTTCCAAACAGAAGAGGATCAGAGGCTCAACTGGCAGGCAAGTAAGCAGCATGGTCTGCTGCAGGTAAGTCCACCCAAGCATTATGAGCCCGGTGCTTCCAGCGCTGGGACTGGGAATATTTATGAGCCTGGTGCCACTGGCGCCAGGACTGGGTCCAAAAGGTCCCAATTGGGACTGGTTGGCACTCAGAACCTGGGTTATGGATCTGCTTCCAAGGGAGTTGGGAAAACCCTGACCTTTTGGAAGCAGAGATCATGACAATTAATTCTTCATTCACTTTCACATTCACACTTCATTCACTCTCACATTCACACACATGCATCAGCATTCAAGCAGCATTCATTCTTCATTCACTCTCACATTCACACACATGCATCCGCATTCATGCAGCATTCATTCTTCATTCACTCTCAAATTCACACACATGCATTAGCATTCATACAGCATGTATTCTTTATTCACTCTCACATTCACACACATGCATCAGCAATCATGCAGCATTCATTCTTCATTAACTCTCACATTCACACACATGCATCAGCAATCATGCAGCATTCATTCTTCATTCACTCTCACATTCACACACATGCATCAGCATTCATGCAGCATTCATTCTTCATTCACTCTCACATTCACACACATGCATCAGCAATCATGCAGCATTCATTCTTCATTCACTTTCACATTCACACTTCATTCACTCTCACATTCACACTCATGCATCAGCATTCAAGCAGCATTAATTCTTCATTCACTCTCACATTCACACACATGCATCAGCATTCATGCAGCATTCATTCTTCATTCACTCTCACATTCACACACATGCATCAGCATGCATATGGCATTCATTCTTCATTCACTCTCACATTCACACACATGCATCAGCATTCATGCAGCATTCATTATTCATTCACTCTCATATTCACACACATGCATCAGCATGCATATGGCATTCATTCTTCATTCACTCTCTGTTACACTTCGGACTTCCCCGCCGGCATCCTTGCAGAATACAACTTCTTTACAGGCTCCTCTATGGTCCAGGTACAAGCTACCATGGCGTCTGTACAAACGTCGACGCACTCCAGGTCACCTGACACACCTTGTACGTGGAAGACGTACAGCAAACCACACCCCTCTTACGACTATAAAACCACCGTCTTCCAAGGGGCTCGTTGCTGCTAATTAGCGTTAACAGCTACACGCGGTTTCATCCGTTTCCTCTTCGTGTATCCCTACACGAATCCTTATCTGAACTCCTGGTTTTGACCTTTTGCCTGAAATTTGGATTGCTTTGTCTCCTCCCTTGTTCTTGTTGCGATCGTCTGGTTGTTGGACTCGGAACGCTACTGGATACGGCTCTCGTCTGTGTCTTGCAGTTCTTCCCTGGTTGCCGCTCTGCACATCACTTTTGCTGGTTACCTCCGGATCATCTCAACAACTACTCAACTATACTCGTGTACTCAGGTACATATCTATTGTCTTCCATGGACATTGTTTTCTGTTGGATTCTGGGACATTGAGTGACTTTCCTGTGAGATTGCTCTTCAGTGCATTTGAACGCTTTCCTGAACTGCACCATCCCGACCCTAGTGCGTCCCTCGTGCCGTTCGGGGTTACTTACCTATACTAACTTCCCTGTTTGTTATTTTCTCCTGTCGTTGTCTTCAGAATCCTGAACTCCTCTTTCAATCCTGGATTTCTCTTACTCCATTTATCTTTACTTAGGTCAGTTGTTATCAATTCTATAGCTAAAGTGGGAAACAATACTGATTTCGATTTATTCCACTCATTCGTGTTATTCTTTGTAGATTATCCCGGGGAAACGCAATTCCATTCCAATATCCATATAGGTAGTTGTCCAATCATTTTTAACTGTTCTAATCACTTGTTTAACATCAACACATCAACACTGTCTAATATCTTGGTATTCTTTTGCAGCATTGGTATTGGCGGTGTGTGTTCTCCCCGCTCTTTTATTCAATTGACATCTCTGTCTGTTCTACTGAAACAGCAGATAGGTATATTGTGGAAAAGAGCCCCTCTTTGAGGAAGCCTGAGTCTTGTACTCAGGGGAGCTGGGATGGAAGGCTGAATTCGGAATTCTATACTACCAACACCTCCAAGGTCGTGTTCTCCGCATCTTCGACCTATTCGGAGTGGTGAGTAACAGAATTAGCAGCCTTAAAAAATGTCCACAGAGGCCAGTGATGCTTTGAATCAAATCGTACAAATGGTCACGGATCTACGTTCCGACTTGACCAATGCACAAGAAGCACTGCGCCAACGCATGGACGCCATTCAGTCTTTGGTTACCACACCAGCGTCACAGATGGCTGGTGCCGGAGCTACAGCATCCGGTTCAGGGTTTCCACCTCCACAGCAGGAATCAAATCCGATCATGCTTACAACCCAGTTCCCGCTAGCTCCTCCTGAACGCTTCCTTGACGACCCTAAACAATACAGAACTTTCATCAATCAATGCAAATTACATTTTCTGTGTCGCCCCACCTCATTTCCCACATCTACAACCAAAGCGGCTTTTATTTTGTCTCATTTGGGAGGCACTGCAGCCGCATGGGCTAACCCGTTGTTGGAATCTAATAGTCATGTTCTTGTTAGGCGGAAACCTGTGCAGCTCCCTCTGGGACCACTGCAAAAGATTTAGGACTACAGGTGTTGCGATGAACCCACTTGGTAGCAGTCTGCACCACACAGATTCAATTGGTAGCTGTGGCTGAGCAGTCAGACTTCTCTCAAGAAAAGTTGGTCAGTATAGGGAACATACAAGATAGGGTAATTCTTCGCAGCAAAACGAGTAAACACGCAACCAGGCTTTAGTATAAAGATAGCAAGTTATTTATTAATAACAGAACATCTACGGAAAATACTAAAGCGAACCACGGCAAACAAATCAAAATACAATTACTCTGCAGAATGGAATAAAGCTCAATCCCCGACAACACAATATCGACAACTCTAGGTCCTACGGCACCACTTATTTTCAGACAGAGGTGTATACCTCGACCCAGATGACACTCGAATATTTAGTGAGGAAGGGAGAGAAGAAATAGGCAGGTAATGAAGTCAACACGGTTCGTACTGAAGCAGGTAAAAATGCAAGGCAAGAAGGCATTAATCACACTAGATCATACAGTTCGGCGGCCAGGCCCACTCGGTGAGAGGTATGGCACGATGTCCTGGAAAGTCTCTATGGGTGATGCGTTCAAGTCTCAGTTAGCAGTTTGGTTAGCGACAGGTTGAACCAGTTCAGAACAAAGAGTGAATAAAGCTTGGAGGCAACCCAACGGAACGGAGAGGAATCAAATACCTCACACGAACCGATCGATAAGGGAAGCCAGGCGGTTACGGTACCTTGTTGTGGAAGACCACTCCAGCGGGGGCAGTTGTTCCTGGTGGTGGATGCACGACGGGTCTTGGCCAAGAGAAGAGATGCTCTCGTCGTCGAAGAGAAGATGTCCGGTGCACCACCAGGGAAGAAACCAGCCGCGGAGGGCTTCGTCACAAGGCACCACCTTTCGATCACGATGCCGGAGTAGTGGCTATCCGGTTGCCGGGTGCTCTGCACGGGCAATTCGACCACTGCGTCCAGGGCGATCAAAAAGCACAAAGAAGAAGAAGACTGGTTGTTCCCACCAGCCAGGGAAAGAGCCTCTCCGGCAGGGAGATCTCTTCTGTCGGCGGGAGATTGTGAGACGGTTCCGCAGGGCTCCACCGGAGGTGTCGTCGTGCAGGTCGGCTCAGCGTTACCCTCGTCGGATTTTTTAGGTCCAGTGGCGACGTTCCTGAGATCCAGTCCCAAAAGCCCTGCTTTTATGCAGACGTCCCCCATTCATTCAGCCTAGCTTGTCAATCAATACATGCTAAGTGGTGAGCGGGAAGGCTCACCACCTGGGCCAATCACTCCAGAGTGCGACCTGAGTTGGCAAGGCAACTCGGTCCAGGGTGCCTAAACCCCATCCCACACCCCTGAGGTAACCCAGACAGAATGGCGCCACCTTGGAGGGTCTCTGTCCAGAGGCCCGCCAAAAGTGGAACAAAGGGCTCAACCTTTGGTTTAGGAGTCACAGAGAAAAACACAGACGCCATTTTACAACCCGAGTTCTGGCAGAAAATACCACTCGATAAACCTATTTAAGATAAGTAGATCGGTGGTACGTTGGAGATTAACGAAAAACAGTATCAATCTTCAACAATGGGACGAATCCCATAGGGTTATGCTCGGGGTCGAACATAACAAGTAGTTTCCACTGCCACCAGCCAAAACTCGACGAGGAGGGACGGGACAGTGCCCCCTCGAGTAACAGTTCCAGGAGTAATCCAATTACCCCTACTAGCACGTCCACAATAAGATGGTTGGTACTAGTTCTGTTAGCAAATTTAGGTCTAGTAAAGCCAATGGTGACTTTACATGCCCGGGGAGACGGTAGTCAGTCCCCGGGTATGGAGTCTATGGTGGGGGGACCAGCTAGGGTGCCCCCGCGTCACGACACGTAGGGTGCGGAGTGACACACATAGAAAAACGTATGAGACCCTATGGAGTAAAAGACCCCATAGCCCATCGAACACATTGACAACTCAAAGGAATCACACACATACATGTCCAAGAGTGAGAGGAAAAGGGTCACACTCTTGGCAGGATGGAAAAAACAAACTCCAGAAATCCAGCAAAGCTGCTGGGGGACTCACTAGGTTAGGAAATTCAGCCTAAACAGAGAATTCTCCCTAACACTCGCCCCCCCCAGACTAAGGGACAGGAGGATTTAATCCACTCCTGGATGAATCTCATACCTCTAGTCGATGATATACATCCTAGAGAGACCATCAGCATTTTGGTGGTGACACCCTGACCTGTGCTCAATGGTGAAATCGAACCCTTGCAGGCAGATCGACCATCTCAGTAGTTTCGGGTTTTCCCCTTTCATTTGCATTAACCATCTCAAGGGTTGGTGGTCAGTCTGAATAACAAAAGTAGAACCATACAAGTACGGCTTAAACTTCTTCATAGCCCACACGATAGCAAAGCATTCTCTTTCGATTGTTGCCCACCTTGTTTCAGGATCCTTCAGCTTGCGGCTGATGTAGCAAACGGGGTGCTCCCTACCTTTCCCATCCAGTTGACTGAGTACGGCACCTATCCCTACATTGGAAGCGTCTGTCTGCACAATGAAGTGTTGGCGGTAATCAGGAGCTCTGAGTACTGGGGCTTGGCAAATAGCCTTTTTCAGGTTTTCAAAAGCCTGATTGCACTCCTCGTTCCATTTAACCTTTTTAAGGAATTTGGGAGAGGAGATGACATTCAGTGGAGAAGCTATGGTCCCATAGTTCTCTATGAAATTCCTGTAATACCCGGTGAGGCCTAGGAAGGCTCTCACCTGAGTCTGAGTAGTCGGTGTTGTCCAATTTTGCACAGCTTCAATCTTACTGAGCAAAGGCCTTATTTCTCCACCGCCTACCTCATGCCCAAGGTAGACTACCTTACTCTGTCCAATTTGGCATTTACTCGCCTTTATGGTCAGATTGGCTCGTCCAAGAGCCTGCAAAACATCTCTCAGGTGGGTTACATGTTCGTCCCAGGAATTGCTGAACACTGCTATGTCATCCAAGTATGCCATGCAGAAGTCCTCCATCCCGGTTAGAACCTGGTTTACCATCCGTTGAAACGTAGCAGGTGCATTTTTTAGTCCGAAAGGCATTACCGTAAACTGGTATAAACCAACGGGGGTAGAAAATGCAGTTTTCTCCTTGGCATGGTTGGTCAGGGCTATTTGCCAATAGCCTGACGTCAAGTCAAATGTGCTGAGGAACTTCGCGGCGCCAAGTTTATCCACCAACTCATCTGTCCTTGGCAAAGGGTGGGCATCAGTCGTGGTGACTGCGTTAAGAGCTCTATAATCCACGCAGAATCTAAGTTCTTTAGATCCGGCCTTTGGTACTAACACAACTGGGCTAGACCATGGACTAGTAGAGGGCTCTATTACCCCGAGATCAAGCATCTTGCTGACCTCACCTTTGATGTGGGTTCTTACGTTTTCTGACATGCGATATCCTCTGCTTTTGACAGGCAGACAGTCACCAGTGAGTATCTCGTGCTGGCCCCAAGGGGTCAAGCCTGGTGAGAGCGAGAACAGAGAGGCAAACTGATTCAACATAGACTTGCACTCTTCTTGTTGCTCGGGTGTCAGATTGGAGGAGAGATTTACTCCTTCAATTTTTTCATCTAAAGGTACGCCTCTGAGGAGATCCGGAAGAGCTTCACTCTCTTCTTCTTCCTCGGCTGATGCTAGAAGCAACGCTCCTACATCAGGTCGTGAGACATACGCTTTAAGTCGGTTGGTGTGAAAGACTGTCGGAGCCTCCTTGGGGTTGCCCAAGTCCACCAGATAGTTAACCTCGCCGAGCTTATCCACTACTCGGTAGGGTCCCATCCATTTATCTTGCAAGGCCCTCTGCCTTGTGGGGATCATAACAAGAACAAGCTGGTTTTGAGCGAACTCAACCATGTTAGCCTTTTGATCGTGCCAGTGCTTGACCAATGCTTGTCCAGCTTTCAAGTTATCGCTTGCTTCTGTCATCAGGTGCGACATTCTCCTCCGGAGACCTATCACGTAGTCAGTCACTCTGACTGGCTTGGGGGAAGGAGCACTCTCCAACCCCTCCTTAATCAGGGCCAATGGACCTCTGACGGGATGACCATAGAGCAGTTCGAAGGGAGAGTAGCCTACTCCCTCCTGAGGGACTTCTCTATAAGCAAAAAGAAGGCATGGCAATAGAAGGTCCCACTTACGTTTAAGGGGTTCTTCTAGAGCACCTATCATGCTCTTCATGGTTCGGTTGAACCGTTCTACCAACCCATTGGTTTGTGGGTGGTAAGCCGTTGAGAACTTGTAAGTTACCCCGCAGGTTTTCCACATGGCTTTCATGTAGTGGGACATAAAATTTGACCCCCTGTCAGAGATAACTTCCTTAGGAAATCCGACCCTAGTAAAAATACCAAGGAGGGCCTTAGCCACAGCCAGAGCTGTAACAGTCCTCATAGGAATTGCCTCAGGATACCTAGTAGCATGGTCTACTACAACAAGTATAAACCTGTTGCCTGAGGAGGTTGGAGGATCAAGGGGACCAACGATATCAATCCCTACTCTCTCAAATGGGACTCCCACAACGGGAAGAGGCACTAACGGTGCCACATTCTTGGACCCAACCTTACCAGAGATCTGGCAGGTATGGCAGCTTCTGCAGTGTTTTTCTACTTCGGCCCCCATCTTTGGCCAATAGAAGTAGAGCGAGAGCCTTTCCTTAGTCTTCTTGAAACTCAAGTGACCAGCCAAAGGAATCTCGTGGGCTAACTGCAAGAACTGTGGTCTGTTCTCTTGGGGTACTACAAGGCGTTTGTAGTCTCCAGGTGCAGACTCGGTCGGTTCACTATAGAAGAGGCCATCTTCCCAGTGCAACCTATGTTTCCCAGGCTCTTGCCCTTCAGCCTGAGTTTCTGCCTGACGGCGAAGACCTTCCAGAGTTGGACATTCTCTCTGTCCCTTACTGAAGTCCGCCCTGCTGGGTCCACCTTCTGCCAGTAACGACTGCAGCTCAGGATGGTCAACAGGATCCAGATCTCCAATGAGTTCTTGGCCTTCCATTAGCTCTTCTTCAGAGTCTAATTCTACCAAACAGGGTTGTATTTCCCCCTCAGCCTCAGCTGGAGGTGGAGTTACGGGTGTGACGTTGGACAACCGCGGGGAAGTCCGTGTCGGCTGCATTGGAATGTGGGCTGTTGGTTTTGGTTTAGAAGTTTTAGGTTTCCCTTTTACTTCTGTGTTCCTAGAGACAGCGGCCGCCATTTCCAATGGAGCAGGAGTGATTTCTTTCTTCATCATCTCCCCGAGAGTTCCGCGCAGGGTCCTCTCTCTTGCAGGTCTGGTTAGCTCCTGTAACCGTTTACTAGGAGGTCTGGGAGTATGCGATACAACTCCGAGAGTTTTCAAATCGTTACCCAACAGTACGCGTCCTGGTACCTCACTCTGTATGCTGACAGGTATCTTTACAGTCATGTCGTTACACTGGATGAGAACTGGTAATTGGGGAAGCATCTGCACAGGCCCTCCAGCTAACTTGGTGAGGCGTTTGGGTGCCTTAGCAACATCCTCAGCCTGAAAAAACGATTTATCCACCACAGTTATGCTGGCCCCAGTGTCCCTAATGGCAGGCGTCTCCTGACCATTCACCTGGACACTGTCCTTATAATACTCTTTAGTATTATCGGGGATAGAATTATAGACATCTAAATTCTGTTGTTCCCACAACCCCAGAGATACTAAAGAATCGCTGGCTGAGACTCCAATGGGTTCGTCAGCTAGCAGTAGAAAGTTTCCACTTGCCATTTGGACTTCCTCCTCTGGAGCGAAGGCTAAGGAGACAAGCTGGACCCCTGAAGGTTTACCCTTACATCTGGGATCTCCTTTCACGTGATCAGTCGAGCCACAAACAAAGCATTTCCCGAATGCTTTCTGGAATGGTGGCTTGTTCTGACCTCCTTCCGGTTTGGCACCAGAAGACATACTATTCTGCTGTGGTTTTCCCGGTGGCTTACCCTTCTGGTTTTGTTTGGGGCCCTCTTTGGAATGTGAGTTATTCGAATTCTCCTATGAGTCTTTTTCAGGCTGTTTTCCCTCGTCCTTCTTCTGAGTTGCCCCAGAATCCTTGTGAGTAGCCCTGTTGGCCACCCACAAGTCAGCAGCCTTAGCTAGAGCCCTGGAATCTAATTCCTTCGAATCAGCCAAGTGCTGTCTGAGCTCAGGAGAACAGGCATCATAAATCGACTCCAACATAAAAAGATTTCGCATACCCTCGTAAGTGTTAACTTTGTAACCCTTAATCCATCCCTCTAAGTTTTTCAACCCTTCACTCACCCAGGTAGCCCAAGGGGTACCATCATGCTTTTTGAGGGTTCTAAACCTCTTAAGATACTGGGAAGGGGTCTTCCAGAATCTAGCTATCAATGCTAGTTTCACACTTTCGTAATCCGTCTTATCCACCTCCCCCAATTCCATTACCACATCAGTTGCAACAGGAGGAAGCCTAGAGAACAACCAGGGAAGCAACGCATTCCCGGTGATGTCCTGGAGCCCATGATTGTATTCAAACAGTTTCAACCAATCCAACACATCCAATCTCGGTTCGTACATACCCACTAATTCCTTCGGCATCCGGGGTCTTTTGGGACTGGAGCTCCTAGAGGAACCAGAGGAGAGAGAAGCATTTTCCATAGACAACTTTTTCATTTGTAACTCATGATTAAGCTCTATTTCCCTGAGTCTTAACTCAGCTTGCCTCTGCTCAGTTTGAGCCAAGAACCGTTTATGTTCTAATTCGAGCTTCATTTTTTCAAGTTCAAAATAAGCAGCATTACTCGTGGGACCTGGTATTGGCCCCGTAGGCACAGTTGGTAAGGCAGGTAGAGGAACAGGTGAGACAGTTTCGTTAGCCTCGCCGTCCTTGTCAGCCTCTTCATCGCTATTATCAGAATTACGATTCAGATCAACACCATTACTGTTATCTACAGTTGCTGGAGAGTTTGGTTCCTCTGAACCAGTACCCAGACTTTGGTTCGCCAGCAATCTCTCTATCAGTTCTAACTTCTTGCCTTTTACAGGAAGATTCTCTTGTCTACAGAGAGCTCGCAGACTCTCAGTATTTTTATCTGACAAAGACTCTTGGCTGTAAATTTCCATCGTAGACATGTTTTTTTTTTTAAAGTTGCTTTTGTAACGTTTTGTGGTTAGCCGTCCTACAGCATCGAAAAACACTCTAAACTGTATGCTCGATACTAATCCCACCGCTGTACACCAGTGTTAGGCGGAAACCTGTGCAGCTCCCTCTGGGACCACTGCAAAAGATTTAGGACTACAGGTGTTGCGATGAACCCACTTGGTAGCAGTCTGCACCACACAGATTCAATTGGTAGCTGTGGCTGAGCAGTCAGACTTCTCTCAAGAAAAGTTGGTCAGTATAGGGAACATACAAGATAGGGTAATTCTTCGCAGCAAAACGAGTAAACACGCAACCAGGCTTTAGTATAAAGATAGCAAGTTATTTATTAATAACAGAACATCTACGGAAAATACTAAAGCGAACCACGGCAAACAAATCAAAATACAATTACTCTGCAGAATGGAATAAAGCTCAATCCCCGACAACACAATATCGACAACTCTAGGTCCTACGGCACCACTTATTTTCAGACAGAGGTGTATACCTCGACCCAGATGACACTCGAATATTTAGTGAGGAAGGGAGAGAAGAAATAGGCAGGTAATGAAGTCAACACGGTTCGTACTGAAGCAGGTAAAAATGCAAGGCAAGAAGGCATTAATCACACTAGATCATACAGTTCGGCGGCCAGGCCCACTCGGTGAAAGGTATGGCACGATGTCCTGGAAAGTCTCTATGGGTGATGCGTTCAAGTCTCAGTTAGCAGTCTGGTTAGCGACAGGTTGAACCAGTTCAGAACAAAGAGTGAATAAAGCTTGGAGGCAACCCAACGGAACGGAGAGGAATCAAATACCTCACACGAACCGATCGATAAGGGAAGCCAGGCGGTTACGGTACCTTGTTGTGGAAGACCACTCCAGCGGGGGCAGTTGTTCCTGGTGGTGGATGCACGACGGGTCTTGGCCAAGAGAAGAGATGCTCTCGTCGTCGAAGAGAAGATGTCCGGTGCACCACCAGGGAAGAAACCAGCCGCGGAGGGCTTCGTCACAAGGCACCACCTTTCGATCACGATGCCGGAGTAGTGGCTATCCGGTTGCCGGGTGCTCTGCACGGGCAATTCGACCACTGCGTCCAGGGCGATCAAAAAGCACAAAGAAGAAGAAGAAGACTGGTTGTTCCCACCAGCCAGGGAAAGAGCCTCTCCGGCAGGGAGATCTCTTCTGTCGGCGGGAGATTGTGAGACGGTTCCGCAGGGCTCCACCGGAGGTGTCGTCGTGCAGGTCGGCTCAGCGTTACCCTCGTCGGATTTTTTAGGTCCAGTGGCGACGTTCCTGAGATCCAGTCCCAAAAGCCCTGCTTTTATGCAGACGTCCCCCATTCATTCAGCCTAGCTTGTCAATCAATACATGCTAAGTGGTGAGCGGGAAGGCTCACCACCTGGGCCAATCACTCCAGAGTGCGACCTGAGTTGGCAAGGCAACTCGGTCCAGGGTGCCTAAACCCCCTCCCACACCCCTGAGGTAACCCAGACAGAATGGCGCCACCTTGGAGGGTCTCTGTCCAGAGGCCCGCCAAAAGTGGAACAAAGGGCTCAACCTTTGGTTTAGGAGTCACAGAGAAAAACACAGACGCCATTTTACAACCCGAGTTCTGGCAGAAAATACCACTCGATAAACCTATTTAAGATAAGTAGATCGGTGGTACGTTGGAGATTAACGAAAAACAGTATCAATCTTCAACAATGGGACGAATCCCATAGGGTTATGCTCGGGGTCGAACATAACAAGTAGTTTCCACTGCCACCAGCCAAAACTCGACGAGGAGGGACGGGACATTGCCCCCTCGAGTAACAGATCCAGGAGTAATCGAATTACCCCTACTAGCACGTCCACAATAAGATGGTTGGTACTAGTTCTGTTAGCAAATTTAGGTCTAGTAAAGCCAATGGTGACTTTACATGCCCGGGGAGACGGTAGTCAGTCCCCGGGTATGGAGTCTATGGTGGGGGGACCAGCTAGGGTGCCCCCGCGTCACGACACGTAGGGTGCGGAGTGACACACATAGAAAAACTTATGAGACCCTATGGAGTAAAAGACCCCATAGCCCATCGAACACATTGACAACTCAAAGGAATCACACACATACATGTCCAAGAGTGAGAGGAAAAGGGTCACACTCTTGGCAGGATGGAAAAAACAAACCCCAGAAATCCAGCAAAGCTGCTGGGGGACTCACTAGGTTAGGAAATTCAGCCTAAACAGAGAATTCTCCCTAACAGTTCTGTACAATTGTGATGCCCTTCTTGCTATGATGAGTAAAGTATTTGATACACGTTATACCACTCAAGCTACTGATCTGGAACTCTTGAAACATCGACAAGGAAACAATTCTTTATTGGTTTATTTGGCTCGATTCAATCAGTTGGCAGCAGAGACTGACTGGCCTGAAGAAAAGAAGACAGCTGTCTTCTATCAAGGACTCTCAGATGATCTAAAGGACATCCTCTCCACTGTTCCTGTGGTTCCCGCAGCATTCGGGGAACTGCTAGATTTAGTCCTTCAGATTGATGCTCGTAAGTCGAAAGACGCGGCGAAAATAAAAGAGCATTGTTCAGCTCGGTTGCAGCAGAGGCCTCATCTTCGTCATCTCCTGCGCCTGAGCCTATGCAGATTGGGGTGATTAGGGGACCACTTACCCCTGCTCAACGAAAATATCGTCGATCACACAATCTCTGCATGTATTGTGGGGCCTCTGATCACTTGTTACCTGAGTGTACCAAAAAACCTAAAAGAAAGGCGGGAAACACCAAATCCCGACAGTAGACAGAGTCCCTATGTCGGGAAACTCACCCTTGGACTCTACAGTACAGAATCTGAGTCATTTAGTTCGCCTACCTGTTACATTTTCTTTAGATCATGGTGCTTCATTCCAGACTACAGCTGTGATTGATTCAGGTGCAACAGGTAATTATGTTGATCAATGTTTTGCCACCATGTCAAAAATACCATTAGTTCGCAAAACTATCCCTGAAACAGTGAATGCAGTGGATGGTTCACTTCTTGTCTCAGGAATGGTAACTCACCAAACAGTTCCACTCCATATGAGTACTGACGAAGGCCATACTGAAGACATATCATTTGATATCATTAAAGCACCAGCTTACAAAGTCATTCTGGGCATTCCATGGTTGAAACTTCATAATCCTGCCATCGACTGGTCGACATCTCAGATTCAGTTCCCTTCCAATATGTGCAATACTCGATGTACTACATTACTCGGTATTACCCATGATAGTCCAGTCAGGGCGCTAGTTTCGCCTACTATGCATATCGGAGCTGTCTCTAAAAACGTATCCTCTGTTGTACCTTCGCAATATACAGATTATTCAGATGTTTTTGACAAAGGGATGGCGGAGACCCCCACATAGAGCTTATGATTGTCCAATAGACCTAATTCCGGGAGTAAAAATACCATCCGGCAGAGTGTACTCTCTCACTCTCAAAGAAGACGAAGTTCTTAAAGATTACATAGACAAGGCTTTGTCTATGGGATTTATTCGTTCTTCCAAATCACCTATTTCATCACCACTTTTCTTTGTCCCTAAGAAGGAAGGGGATCTACGTCCTTGTATAGATTATCGTGCTTTGAATGCAGCAACCATTAAAAACCAGAATCCTCTTCCTCTGATTTCTGTCCTTCTTGACCAGTTGGGTTCTTCCAAAATATTCACTAAGCTCGATCTTAGAGGAACTTACAATCTCGTCCGCATGAGAGAGGGGGACGAATGGAAGACCGCATTTAAAACACGTTATGGCCTATTTGAATATCTTGTCATGCCTTTTGGCTTATGTAATGCCCCGGCCACCTTTCAAGCTTTCATGAACGATCTGTTTTATGACATTCTTGATCAATTTGTTGTTGTCTACCTGGATGACATTTTGATTTATTCTCAAAACCAGGAAGACCACGAAAACCACGTCAAGATAGTACTCCAACGTCTGAGAGAACATAGATTGTTCGTTAAAGCCGAAAAGTGCATATTTCATGCCTCAGAGGTGGAATTTCTGGGATATGATCTTACTAACAATGTTGTGCGCATGAGTCAATCCAAAATTAGTGCGATCTTGGAATGGCCTGTGCCTAATTCAGTCAGATCATTACCATCATTACTGGGATTTGCAAACTTCTATAGACGCTTCATCAATGGGTTTTCTGAAATATCTGCACCACTTACCTCCCTAACAAGTGTCAAAGTACCATTTGTATGGTCTTCAGAAGCTCAGGGAGCCTTTGATCAATTAAAATCAGCCTTCACTTCCGCTCCTGTCCTCAAACATCCTGATCCCGAGCTTCCTTTTTTTGTTGAAGCTGATGCTTCAGGTTATGCCATTGGGGCGGTATTGTCTCAAACCTGTCCGCATTCGGAAGAGATTCATCCTGTTGCCTATTTTTCTCGTAAATTGACAGCTTACAAAAAGAATTATTCCATCACAGAACGCAAACTTTTAGCCATCAGAGACGCATTCTTGGAATGGAGGCATCATCTTTTGGGGGCTAAACACCTTGTAACTGTATACTCTGATCACCGCAGTCTCTTAGCCTTCAAGTCTATGAACTGTCTTACAGCTAGACAGGCGCGGTGGCATTTATTCTTTTCACAATACCAATTTGTTATTCCATACCGTCCTGCTAAAGCTCAAGTTCCGGCTGATACTCTCTTGCGTTTACATGCGGATGGCCAGTCTCAACGGATCGAAGCTCTTCCTCTTCTACCAAACAAGGTTGTTTGTGGTTGTTCGCTTCAGCCCTCTTTGCGTTCAATTATCCTTGATTGGGTTTCAAAACATCCAAAAGAGATCAGTGACCTCAATCTGGAAATCATTCAGGGTATGCCATTCATTCAAGGGCGCGTCTATATACCATCAGGTGATTTAGCTCTTCAGTGGTCTCACGATTCCTTGATTGCTGCACATCCAGGAAGTCAAAAAACTCTTGAAGCCTTACGGCGTTGGGCCTGGTGGCCTTCTATGGTTCGTGACGTAAAGGATTACATTTTGACTTGTTCCATATGCACTCAGTGTAAAAATTCTAGAGCCAAACCAGTTGGATTGTTACAACCTCTTCCTGTGCCGTACAAACCTTGGCAGATGCTGTCTATGGATTTCATCGTGGAACTTCCTGACGTTCAGGGCTATGACACTATTTGTGTAATCGTTGATTACTTCACTAAATACGCATTGTTCATACCTTGTTCTGGTTTACCTGCAGCTCCTGAATTGGCAAAACTGTTCTTGAAGAATGTGTTTCGTTTCTTTGGGTTACCCTCAGTTATTGTTTCCGATCGTGGCACCCAATTTACGTCACGATTCTGGAAGGCTCTTACAGCTTCTTTGGGTATTGAGGACAGGTATTCCTCAGCTTACCATCCTCAAACGGATGGGCAAACTGAGAGAACTAATGCTACCATCGAACAGTATCTACGCTGTTTATGCCTTCAGTACCAACAGTCTTGGTTTACTTCATTGCCTTATGCAGAATTTGCATATAACAACTCTATGCATACATCAACTGGAGTTTCTCCCTTTTTTTCCGCCCTGTATGGTGGTCATCCTAGGGCACTTCCACTTGATCCGGTATTACCGGCCATTAATCCTGCAGCAAAGGATTGCATCAGAGATATCGATAAGATTCATCGGGATGTACGCTGCCATTTACTCCGAGCTCAAGATCGTGCCAAGAAGTATGCCGATGTGCATCGATCACCTGCTCCACTCTATCGCAGTGGCATGAAGGTGTGGTTATCGTCCCGCAATTTGCGAATTGCAGGTAAACGCTCGCTTCTGCCTAAATTTGTGGGACCCTATGTCATTACTGATGTCATCAATCCTGTGGCAGTTAAGCTTTCTTTGCCCGATCATGGCGCACACACCCTGTCTTTCACGTCTCCTTGATCAAGCCTTTCATCCCTGGGACCCGTCTGCCTACTCGTCCTTCGCCGATCTTGGTGGATGGTGAGGAGGAATATGAGGTCTCGCATATCCTGGACTGCAGGGTGTCTAGGGGTACGTTGTTCTACCTCGTGGATTGGAAGGGGTATGGGCCTGAGGACCGTACTTGGGAGCCACTCTCCAATTTGCATTGTCCGGTTCTTCGCAGGAGTTTCCATTCCGCCAGGGGGTTGCCGGTGTCTTTGGGGGAGGATGCTGTTACACTTCGGACTTCCCCGCCTGCATCCTTGCAGAATAAAACTTCTTTACAGGCTCCTCTATGGTCCAGGTACAAGCTACCATGGCGTCTGTACAAACGTCGATGCACTCCAGGTCACCTGACACACCTTGTACGTGGAAGACGTACAGCAAGCCACGCCCCTCTTACGACTATAAAACCACTGTCTTCCAAGGGGCTCGTTGCTGCTAATTAGCGTTACCAGCTACACGTGGTTTCATCCGTTTCCTCTTCGTGTATCCCTACACGAATCCTTATCTGAACTCCTGGTTTTGACCTTTTGCCTGAAATTTGGATTGCTTTGTCTCCTCCCTTGTTCTTGTTGCGATCGTCTGGTTGTTGGACTCGGAACGCTACTGGATACGGCTCTCTTCTGTGTCTTGCAGTTCTTCCCTGGTTGCCGCTCTGCACATCACTTTTGCTGGTTACCTCCGGATCATCTCAACAACTACTCAACTATACTCGTGTACTCAGGTACATATCTATTGTCTTCCATGGACATTGTTTTCTGTTGGATTCTGGGACATTGAGTGACTTTCCTGTGAGATTGCTCTTCAGTGCATTTGAACGCTTTCCTGAACTGCACCATCCCGACCCTAGTGTGTCCCTCGTGCCGTTCGGGGTTACTTACCTATACTAACTTCCCTGTTTGTTATTTTCTCCTGTCGCTGTCTTCAGAATCCTGAACTCCTCTTTCAATCCTGGATTCCTCTTACTCCATTTATCTTTACTCAGGTCAGTTGTTATCAATTCTATAGCTAAAGTGGGAAACGATACTGATTTCGATTTATTCCACTCATTCGTGTTATTCTTTGTAGATTATCCCGGGGAAACGCAATTCCACTCCAATATCCATATAGGTAGTTGTCCAATCATTTTTAACTGTTCTAATCACTTGTTTAACATCAACACATCAACACTGTCTAATATCTTGGTATTCTTTTGCAGCATTGGTATTGGCGGTGTGTGTTCTCCCCGCTCTTTTATTCAATTGACATCTCTGTCTGTTCTACTGAAACAGCAGAGAGGTACATTGTGGAAAAGAGCCCCTCTTTGAGGAAGCCTGAGTCTTGTACTCAGGGGAGCTGGGATGGAAGGCTGAATTCGGAATTCTATACTACCAACATCTCCAAGGTTGTGTTCTCCGCATCTTCGACCTATTCGGAGTGGTGAGTAACACTCTCACATTCACACACATGCATCAGCATTCAGCAGAATTCATTCTTCATTCACTCTCACATTCACACACATGCATCAGCATTCAGCAGCATTCATTCTTCAATCACTCACATTCACACACATGCATCAGCATTCATGCAGCATTCATTCTTCATTCACTCTCACATTCACACACATGCATCAGCAATCATGCAGCATTCATTCTTCATTCACTCTCACATTCACACACATGCATCAGCATTCAGCAACATTCATTCTTCATTCACTCTCACATTTACACACATGCATCAGCATTCATACAGCATTCATTCTTCATTCACTCTAACATGCACACACATGCATCAGCATGCATATGGCATTCATTCTTCATTAACTCTCACATTCACACACATGCATCAGCATTCAAGCAGCATTCATTCTTCATTCACTCTCACATTCACACACATGCATCAGCATTCAGCAACATTCATTCTTCATTCACTCTCACATTTACACACATGCATCAGCATTCATACAGCATTCATTCTTCATTCACTCTAACATTCACACACATGCATCAGCATGCATATGGCATTCATTCTTCATTCACTCTCACATTCACACACATGCATCAGCATTCAGCAGCATTCATTCTTCATTCACTCTCACATTCACACACATGCATCAGCATTCAGCAGCATTCATTCTTCATTCACTCTCACATTCACACACATGCATCAGCATTCAAGCAGCATTCATTCTTCATTCACTCTCACATTCACACACATGCATCAGCATTCAAGCAGCATTCATTCTCCATTCACTTTCACATTCACACTTCATTCACTCTCACATTCACACACATGCATCAGCATTCAAGCAGCATTCATTTTTCATTCACTCTCACATTCACACACATGCATAAGCATTCATGCAGTATTCATTCTTCATTCACTCTCACATTCACACACATGCATCAGCATGCATATGGCATTCATTATTCATTCACTCTCACATTCATACACATGCATCAGCATTCAAGCAGCATTCATTCTTCATTCACTCTCACATTCACACACATGCATCAGCATTCATGCAGCATTCATTCTTCATTCACTCTCACATTCACACACATGCATCAGCATGCATATGGCATTCAAGCTTCATTCACTCTCACATTCACACACATGCATCAGCATTCAAGCAGCATTCATTCTTCGTTCACTTTCACATTCACACTTCATTCACTCTCACATTCACACACATGCATCAGCATTCAAGCAGCATTCATTCTTCATTCACTCTCACATTCACACACATGCATCAGCATTCATGCAGCATTCATTCTTCATTCACTCTCACATTCACACACATGCATCAGCAATCATGCAGCATTCATTGTTCATTCACTCTCACATTCACACACATGCATCAGCATTCAAGCAGCATTAATTCTTCATTCACTCTCACATTCACACACATGCATCAGCATTCATGCAGCATTCATTCTTCATTCACTCTCACATTCACACGCATGCATCAGCATGCATATGGCATTCATTCTTCATTCACTCTCACATTCACACACATGCATCAGCATTCAAGCAGCATTCATTCTTCGTTCACTTTCACATTCACACTTCATTCACTCTCACATTCACACACATGCATCAGCATTCAAGCAGCATTCATTCTTCCTTCACTCTCACATTCACACACATGCATCAGCATTCATGCAGCATTCATTCTTCATTCACTCTCACATTCACACACATGCATCAGCAATCATGCAGCATTCATTGTTCATTCACTCTCACATTCACATACATGCATCAGCATTCAGCAGCATGCATTCTTCATTCACTCTCACATTCACACAAATGCATCAGCATTCATATGGCATTTTCTCTTTCCTTCACTCTCACATGCACCCATGCTGGGCACAGATACAGCATGCACCCAAGGGCCTGTCTGGAAGATGTGAACCAGGGTGTGAGGACATTAAGCATGTATGTTTTCACTTCTACTAGGTCAGTGAATTCCTTGGAATGTTTTTGAAGCCCCACAGCTTTTCCCCGCTCAGTCAATGTCTTGTGGCTATAGACATGGAAGCAGCATGATCCGCCCATGGAAAAGGCCTGCATGCAGCATCCAGACATGTGCAGATTTTGGACAAACCATGGATGCTGCATACGGCTATTGATTCCAATATATATAATTCAGGGTTTCACCATGGAAGCTAGTAGTGGCATCTCTTATTTTAATTCAGGAAACAGCAAACGCTTTCAAAAATGGAAAATAGAAAGTAGGTAAAGATGAAAGGATCACACATAGTCTTGCTACTTTTTGCAGACATCCTAGTCCTCGTACTGATGCCCTACTACAACCCCTACACACACACACCACACACATGCCACACCACACACCACACACACTTCACAGCATGCACACACACCACACACACCACAAACACCACACACACGCCACACCACACACACACACACAAACACATACACACACAGTCGCTCTCTCTCTCTTTCTCCCTCTCTATTTCTCTCTCTCTCTCCATACATTTACCATCCAAGGCTTCCATTGTTGCCGCTGTAGTTCTCTGGTTGTGGATTCCTTGTGTTTTAGGGATGACAGAGTTGTGTGCAGGGCGTGCGCCGCAGCATAGACTGCATTGTAAATGGTGTACCCTTGCAATGCTGTTCTTGAATTCAAGAAATTGTATGCATTCTCCAGAGTTTCTGTGCCTGTGCAGTTTGGGAAATGTGTAGAAAGGACAGTTCCTGGAAAGGTACATTGAAAAGTCACTAACCAAACATCATCCAGAAAGAAGTCATCTGGGTACCTTTCAGGGGTAACCATAGACAGAAAATCTTTGAACCCCGGAATCTCCATTTTATGGGTGACAAGAGCCAAACTTCCATTGAGTGGAAAGGTGCTGCTGTGATACCATATGGCAAAATCAAGTTCTTCTGTGAAGATCCAAACCCTGCCTGGCAGTGAGTCAGGGTCTTGGATTAAAATATGTCCAAGGATTAAATGTTCATTGGAGTTCCCGTAGAAAATAATCACCTTTGCTGTGCTGCTTCTTATAGACCGCAGTACTGTGTTCATCCTCTGTTCTATATTAAACCATGCCGGTATTGTTACAATGAATTCAATGCAGCCTCCAGTTTTATAAGTCTCTTCTTTCAGCTGCTGAATCCCTTTCATGTTGTCCTCCTCCAGTGCCAGGACGCCAATCCAGGTCCATCCAAAATGTTTCACCAGCCGGCTGATGGCCACATGGAGGTGTGCCTCGCTTGTCACGGTCCGGTAGGAAGATGGGAAAAGGACTTTGTCATTGAGGAGGTCATCCAGTGACGCAGTGCTAATCTGAGGCAGAAAGAGAGCGTTATCAATTAGATTATACAAACATAGTATTGTACAGTGCTGTTCATACTTTGCTGTTATTTTTCTTATCGCAAGGTTATTTAGATGTTAAGTGCTCTGCAATCAAAAAGACAAGCTACCCTCCTAGTACTAAACTGTGAGGACTGCCAAGCAGAAAGATACTCGTCAACATTGAATTAATTGCATTCTTTATTGAAAGCCACAGCGAAAGCCTTAAATCAAGTGCGCCACCTTCTGCATATTTCTACTCATTCAAACAAGCTCTTCTGTCTGTGATCCGCTATTGTAGTTGGCCATGCCCACATTTCTGCTGAGATCCCAGACCTGCACGGAGTCCTAGCCCTAATTCCTGACTGTAGCATGCGGCCGCAATGATTGGTCAATCGACAGCCTAAAGTGAGCAAATGGGAGCAGCAGGCAAACGCTGGCCCCCCATTAAAGGCCCACGCTCAAGGCCCATCACTGTCTGTGGCTGTCCGTGGCGGGCGTCAGGCGTACTGTGACCATGCTCCTTTGTGCCTTGATGTAAGTCAACACCTGTCTTCTTGTCACTGTGCAACTTTTCTTAGTATTTCCACCACCACGGAGCCCACGCAATCTAATTCACCCCCTCTAAATTACATGTTATCTGAGCGCACTCACTCAGGGGCTGCTTCTACACACCAACAATCAACAACAGACTGCCCTGCGACACATACCGCCCGTTGGGCTCCCCACGTACAGCAGTGAAATAGTGCTTCCACTTGTCTACGTGTGTCAACAACTTCTGCACCCATTCAGATTGAAGAGTTGCCGCTGTCGCTTGCAATCTCACTGCTAAACCTCTACTTGATGCCCAGGACGCAATACACATCCCAAAACGTATTGGATCTGCATTCAGCATCCACTAAGCATTTCCTACCTGTGCTCACATCACCACTTTTGGCCATCCGCATGCTCATACATAATGCACACCCATTTTTACTCATCTCATTTAGCGCTCTATAGATCGCTACTCTGCTGTCCTAGCTCTCATGCCCCACCACCTGGGCACTAGCCTCTGTCGTGCGACACCCTCCCATACAGGCCGATACCATTATGGTTTATTTCACCCCTGCCCGTAGGGCCTTAAATATTGACTGCTGCAACCTGACTAGCTGCTAAAATGATTGCTTGTTGCACCTTGCCTATCTGTGAGAAACATTGATTGCTGTACCGTGACTAGCTGCTAAAATGATTGCTTGTTGCACCTTGCCTATCTGTGAGAAACATCGATTGCTGCACCGTGACTAGCTGCTAAAATGATTGCTTGTTGCACCTTGCCTATCTGTGAGAAACATTGATTGTTGCACCCTGCTTAGCTGCTAAAAACATTGATTGTTGCACCTTGCCTATCTGTGAGAAACATTGATTGCTGCACCGTGACTAGCTGCTACAATGATTGCTTGTTGTACCTTGCCTATCTGTGAGAAACATTGATTGTTGCACCCTGCTTAGCTGCTAAAAACATTGATTGTTGCACCTTGCCTATCTGTGAGAAACATTGATTGTTGCACAAGGACTAGCTGCTAAAATGATTGCTTGTTGCACCTTGCCTATCTGTGAGAAACAATGATTGTTGCACCCTGCTTAGCTGCTAAAAACATTGATTGTTGCACCTTGCCTATCTGTGAGAAACATTGATTGCTGCACCCTGACTAGTGCTTAAATGATTGCTTGTTGCACCTTGCCTATCTGTGGGAAACATTGCGTGTTGCACACTGCCTAGCTGCTAAAATTATTATATGTTGCACCCTGACTAGCTGCTAAAAACATTGATTGTTGCACCTTGCCTATCTGTGAGAAATATTGATTGCTGCACCCTGACTAGCGGCTAAAATTATTGATTGTTGCACCTTGCCTATCTGTGAGAAACATTGCTTGTTGCACCCTGCCTAGCTGCTAAAATTATTGTTTGTTGCACCTTGACTAGCTGCTAAAAACATTGATTGTTGCACCTTGCCTATCTGTGAGAAATATTCATTGCTGCACTTGACTAGATGCTAAAATTATTGATTGTTGCACCTTGCCTATCTGTGAGAAACATTGCTTGTTGCACCCTGCCTAGCTGCTAAAATTATTGTTTGTTGCACCCTGACTAGCTGCTAAAAACATTGATTGTTGCACCTTGCCTATCTGTGAGAAATATTGATTGCTGCACCCTGACTAGATGCTAAAATTATTGATTGTTTCACCATGCCTATCTGTGAGAAACATTGCTTGTTGCACCCTGCCTAGCTGCTAAAATTATTGTTTGTTGCACCCTGACTAGCTGCTAAAAACATTGATTGTTGCACCTTGCCTATCTGTGAGAAGTATTGCTTGTTGCACCCTGCCTAGCCGCTAAAATTATTGTTTGTTGCATCCTGACTAGCTGCTAAAACTATTGATTGTTGTACCTTGCCTATCTGTGAGAAACATTGATTGCTGCAACCAGCCTCGCTGCTAAAAACATTGATTGTTGCACCTTGCCTACCTGTAAGAAACATTGATTGCCGCACCCTGACTTGCTGCTAAAATGATTGCTTGTTGCACCTTGCCCATCTGTGAGAAACATTGATTGTTGCACCCACTTAGCTGCTAAAAACATTGATTTGTGCACCTTGCCTATCTGTGAGAAACATTGATTGCGGCACCCTACCTAGCTGCTAAAAACAATGATTGTTGCACCTTGCCTATCTGTGAGAAATATTGATTGCTGCACCCTGACTAGATGCTAAAATTATTGATTGTTGCACTTTGCCTATCTGTGAGAAACATTGCTTGTTGCACCCTGCCTAGATGCTAAAATTATTGTTTGTTGCACCCTGACTAGCTGCTAAAAACATTGATTGTTGCACCTTGCCTATCTGTGAGAAATATTGATTGATGCACCCGGACTAGATGCTAAAATTATTGATTGTTGCACCGTGCCTATCTGTGAGAAACATTGCTTGTTGCACCAAGCCTAGCTCCTAAAATTATTGTTTGTTGCATCCTGACTAGCTGCTAAAATTATTGATTGTTGTACCTTGCCTATCTGGGAGAATGGTTGATTGCTTCACCATGCCTCGCTGCTAAAAATATTGATTGTTGCACCTTTCCTATCTGTGAGAAACATTGATTGCTGCACCCTGAATAGCTGCTATTTGCTAAAATTAGTGTTTGTTGCACCCTGACTAGCTGCTAAAACTATTGATTGTTGCACCTTGCCTATCTGTGAGAAACATTGCTTGTTGCACGTTGCCTATCTGTTAAAAGTATTGTTTGTTGCACCTCACTAGCTGCTAAAACATTGATTGTAGCACCTTGCCTATCTGTGAGAAACATTAATTGTTTCACCCTGCTTAGCTGCTAAAAACATTGATTGTTGCACCTTGCCTATCTGTGAGAAATATTGATTGCTGCACCCTGACTAGCGGCTAAAATTATTGATTGTTGCACCTTGCCTATCTGTGAGAAACATTGCTTGTTGCACCTTGCCTATCTGCTAAAATGATTGTTTGTTGCACCCTGACTAGCTGCTAAAACATTGATTGTTGCACCTTGCCTATCTGTGAGAAATATTGATCGCTGCACCCTGCCTAGCTGCTAAAATGATTGCTTGTTTCACCATGCCTATTTGTGAGAAACATTGATTGCTAAACCCTGACTAGCTGCTAAAATGATTGCTTGTTGCACCATGCCTATTTGTGAGAAACATTGATTGCTGCACCCTAACTAGCTGCTAAAAACATTGATTGTTGCACCTTGCCTATCTGTGAGAAATATTGATTGCTGCACCCTGACTGGATGCGAAAAACATTGATTGTTGCACCCTGCCTAGCTGCTAAAATTATTGTTTGTTGCACCCTGACTAGCTGCTAAAAACATTGATTGTTGCACCTTGCCTATCTGTGAGAAACATTGCTTGTTGCACCCTGCATGTTGCTAACATTATTGTTTGTTGCACCCTGACTAGCTGCTAAAAATATTGATTGTTGCACCTTCCCTATCTGTGAGAAATATTGATTGCTGCAACCTGACTAGATGCTAAAAACATTGATTGTTGCACCTTGCCTGTCTGTGAGAAACATTGCTTGTTGTACCCTGCGTAGCTGCTAAAATAATTGGTTGTTGCACCCTGACTAGCTGCTAAAAACATTGATTGTTGCACCATGCCTATCTGTGAGAAATATTGATTGCTGCACTGCACCCTGCCTAGCTGCTAAAACTATTGTTTGTTGCACCCTGACTAGCTGCTAAAAACATTGATTGTTGCACCTTGCCTATCTGTGAGAAACATTGCTTGTTGCACCCTGCCTAGTTGATAAAAGTATTGTTTGTTGCACCCTGACTAGCTGCTAAAAACATTGATTGTTGCACCTTGCATATCTGTGAGAAATATTGATCGCTGCACCCTGACTAGCAGCTAAAATTATTGATTGTTGCACCTTGCCTATCTGTGAGACACATTGCTTGTTGCACCCTGCCTAGCTGCTAAAAGTATTGTTTGTTGCATCCTGACTAGCTGCAAAAATGATTGATTGTTTCACCTTGGCGATCTGTGAGAAACATTGATTGCTGCACCCTGACTAGCTGCTAAAATGATTGCTTGTTGCACCATGCCTATTTGTGGGAAACCTTGATTGCTACACCCTGAATAGCTGCTAGAAACATTGATTGTTGCACCTTGCCTATCTGTGAGAGATATTGATTGTTGCACCCAGACTAGCTGTTAAAAAGATTGTTTGTTGCACCTTGCCTATTTGTGAGAAACATTGATTGCTGCACACTGACGAGCTGCTAAAAACATTGCTTGTTGCACCTTGCCTATCTGTGAGAAACATTTATTGCTGCACCCTGACTAGCTGCTACAATTATTGCTTGTTGCACCTTGGCTATCTATGAGAAACATTGATTGCTGCACCCTGACTAGCTGCTAAAATGATTTCTTGCTGCACCTTGCCTATTTGTGAGAAACATTGATTGCTGCACCTTGACTAGCTGCAAAAAAATGGATTGTTGCACCCTACCTAGCTGCTAAAATTATTGTTTGTTGCACCCTGACTAGTTGCTAAAAACATTGATTGTTGCACCTTGCCTATCTGTGAGAAATATTGATTGCTGCACCCTGACTAGATGCTAAAAGTATTGATTGTTGAACCTTGCGTATCTCTGAGAAACATTTCTTGTTGCACCCTGCCTAGCTGCTAAAATTATTGTTTGTTGCATCCTGACTAGGTGCTAAAAACATTGATTGTTGCACATTGCCTATCTCTGAGAAATATTGATTGCTGCACCCTGACTGAATGCGAAAAACATTGATTGTTGCACCCTGCCTAGCTGCTAAAATTATTGTTTGTTGCACCCTGACTAGCTGCTAAAAACATTGATTGTTGCACCTTGCCTATCTGTGAGAAACATTGCTTGTTGCACCCTGCCTAGTTGCTAAAATTATTGTTTGTTGCACGCTGACTAGCTGCTAAAAATATTGATTGTTGCACCTTGCCTATCTGTGAGAAATATTGATTGCTGCACCCTGACTAGATGCTAAGCTAAAATGATTGATTGTTGGACCTTGCCTATCTGTGAGAAACATTGCTTGTTGCACCCTGCCTAGATGCTAAAATTATTGTTTGTTGCACCTTGCCTATCTGTGAGAAATATTGATTGATGCACCCGGACTAGATGCTAAAATTATTGATTGTTGCACCTTGCCTATCTGTGAGAAACATTGCTTGTTGCACCAAGCCTAGTTCCTAAAATTATTGTTTGTTGCATCCTGACTAGCTGCTAAAATTATTGATTTTTGCACCTTGCCTATCTGTGAGAAACATTGCTTGTTGCACCCTGCCTAGTTGCTAAAATTATTGTTTGTTGCATGCTGACTAGCTGCTAAAAATAATGATTGTTGCACCTTCCCTATCTGTGAGAAATATTGATTGCTGCACCCTGACTAGATGCTAAAATGATTGATTGTTGCACCTTGCCTATCTGTGAGAAACATTGCTTGTTGTACCCTGCGTAGCTGCTAAAATAATTGGTTGTTGCACCCTGACTAGCTGCTAAAAACATTGATTGTTGCACCATGCCTATCTGTGAGAAATATTGAATGCTGCACCCTGACTGGATGTGAAAAACATTGATTGTTGCACCCTGCCTAGCTGCTAAAATTATTGTTTGTTGCACCCTGACTAGCTGCTAAAAACATTGATTGTTGCACCTTGCCTATCTGTGAGAAATATTGATTGCTGCACCCTGAATAGATGCTAAAATGATTGATTGTTGCACCTTGCCTATCTGTGAGAAACATTGCTTGTTGCACCCTGCCTAGATGCTAAAATTATTGTTTGTTGCACCCTGACTAGCTGCTAAAAACATTAATTGTTGCACCTTGCCTATCTGTGAGAAATATTGATTGATGCACCCGGATGTTAAGACGGATTTCTGAACTCTGTCCTGGTGGCGCAGAAGTTCAGAAGGCCAACCTAATTACTTGGAACAGGGTAACCTCTGGACGAGCCAGACCAATCAAGGTAGCGATCGCGGCGGTCAAGACTAGGCTCAAGAGGGGTGAGGGTGACTGAAAGCCCGCAATGAGCACACAAAGCAAGATCACTTACTACTCCAAACAGTTGTTATATTAAAAATATATACACATTTATTTCAAGGCCTTTAAAACAATGACCGTAGTGAGAATATCACAATATAACGATAGTAAACCAACACATACCATATCAACACAATATATATACAAATACAACAAGTCTCAAGCGTTATATGCACGAAATATGTAGTCCACCTAAAAGGGAGGGAAAACAGGCAGTGCGAAATAATGCTTAGACCCAGTTCGCCTTCAGAGGCACCTAACTAGATGGAAGTCCGAACCCTGCGAAGAGTGGAGCCTTGTGCTCAAAAGTACCTGCATGCGCTGGTGCCAACGGGCAAAAGGAGAAGCTCTTTGAGGGAAATCAGGCAGTTCAGTTTAGTGCACAAAAGAAGCAGAACAAGTTCCGCGACTCAAGCGCAGCCTCCACAGTGGGCAGAAGCAGAGCGCGAGTACGGAAAAGGGTGCTGTTTGACACAGCGGGGAAAAGCAATGGGCTCCTGCAGGAGGGCGACCAGATCCTAGCTATGCTACTCACCGGTCCCCGATGCAAGCAGACCCAGGCTTCTCCGCGTCCGTTTCAGTAGCTGGCAGGTTCAGAAAAGCAGGGAACGCCTCGTCGTCGTGTTGAGTAAAAAGACGTCCCAATCGAAGAAACCCGCACAGTTTGTTACCACAGCAGGGCAACGGAGCGGCCGTGTGTATCTGAGCCAAATGTACACTACTCACTTCAGACCTGGGAACGCCAAGTGTACGAAGCGTGTGAGAGTGACAAGGACTCGAAATACTACACAACCTGGCGGCGGTTACAGAGCAAGACTCCTGTGTAAGCTGGTTAGTCAGCTGGATGGCCCAGAGACGCTTCCGAAGGCTTACTGGCAGGAGATGGTGAAGATGCCGAGAATAGCTGTTCCCGCTATTCCAAGGGTCGAAGTACCAGTACAGGCCTTCTGGTTCGATCAAAGGTGAAAAGGGTTTCACAAGACGACAGCAGTGCAGAGGAGAAGTCCTTCAGCGGGTCACCAGCGATTCCTCGGTTCAGCCTCTTGGTTGCAGGATACTTGGCTCCTGTATTCCTTCGTTCGTGAGAACTCAGGAGATCGACATGGTAGTGGTGTTTCCAGCCCCCTCTTATCCACGGTTCCCTTCGCGCCAAAACGGAGGGGACCCAATGGGAGATCCGCTGATAAACACTCACACCATTCGTGGACCAATCACGGACCACGGTGGTCCCAGGCATTCACACCACACTAGACTCTCTGGCACCCAGGATGTGTATTGGGACCAGACATCCCAGCCCACATCCTGGAGGCACACACAAGACATGTAGAAGCCCGCGAAAGCATCCGTGTTTCGCGGGAAAGTACTTGCCCAAATAAGGAAGGCCCCGGGTCGGCTCGACCTGGGGAAGGTGAAGGGAGCAAGACGGTCAGCGGACAGGACAAAGGAGCCTCGTGGTCTGGCCATTTTGGGAGCCAGGCCACCATTTTGGGTTAAGCGCGGAAAACGCGCTTAGAACGCCAAAAGGAGCTCAAAACACAAGAAACGATCGCTGCCACCCTTCCTATCCCTGAATCACTTGCACCGATCAGATACAATCCTAAACGAGTATCTAGGGCCTGTAGAAGGCTAGAGACCCAAGAGAGCTGTAACTTAGCTTACAGTGCCCTCTTGTGTCATGTTGCACGAAAGCTGCAACATGATAAAAGAAACTACGGGAAACAGCGTTTCCCGGTACTGACTGTCTTAAGGGCATGTCAGTTTCCCCCTAAGAAAGGAGCGAAAGCCCAGAGGAGTGCGACAGAAGGCTGCACTTCTCTGGCAAAGTCAAGAACAAGGTGAAAAACAACAGCAACAGGTTTAGGGGTTGCCACATGGAAGGAAAATTACCTACAATTACGAAATCTTTCCTAACACTCGCCCCTCCCAGACTATGGACATGGGGAACTAATCCACCCCTGGATGAGTCTCTTGTTCAGGTCGGTTAAACATTCTGGACAACCCATCAGCATTGCTATGTTGGACACCTGGCCTATGCTCAATAGTGCAGTCGAAGCATTGTAGATTTATGGACCACCTAAGCAACTTTGGATTCTCCCCCTTCATGTTCATTAGCCACTTTAAAGGCTTATGGTCAGTTTGCACAGTGAAGTGGGTCCCATAGAGGTAGGGCCTCAGCTTCCTTAGGGCCCACACAACAGAGAAACATTCTTTCTCTACCATGGACCATCTGAGCTCTCTGTCCTTAAGCTGGCGGCTAATAAAACCAATAGGGTGTTCCTTACCCTTCTCATCTACTTGTGATAGTACAGCTCCTATCCCAGTGTCAGAGGCGTCCGTCTGCACGATAAAAGGTCTTTGATAGTCAGGGGCCCTGAGGACAGGGGCCTGGCACAAGGAGTCTTTTAAGCCATTGAAGGCCTTCTCACACTCATCGGTCCAAGTTACCTTCTTGGGTTTCTTCGGAGTTGTGAGGGCCGTCAGAGGGGCAGCTATGGTGCCATAGTCTGCCACAAAATTGCGGTAATACCCCGTGAGTCCTAAGAAGGCTCTCACTTGGGTTTGCGTAGTGGGGGTAGGCCAGTCTTGTACTGCTTGTACTTTACTGGGAAGAGGCTGTATCCTCCCTCCACCTACTTCATGTCCAAGGTAAACCACTGAGCCTTGTCCAATCTGGCATTTACTAGCCTTTATGGTCAGGTGTGCTTTCTGAAGAGCCTGGAGCACAATCCCGAGGTGTTTCACATGGTCTTCCCAGGTGGCACTGAAAACTGCTATATCGTCCATATATGCAAGACAGAATTCGTCCAACCCATTCAAAACATGATTCACAAGCCTCTGGAAAGTGGCAGGGGCATTCTTCAACCCGAACGGCATTACCCGGAATTGGTAAAGGCCGTCTGGAGTAGAAAATGCTGTCTTCTCCTTGGCAGGTTCTGCTAAAGCTATTTGCCAATAGCCAGCAGTGAGGTCAAACGTGCTGAGGTACTAGGAGGCACCCAAAGTATCCACCAGCTCATCTGTTCGAGGCAAGGGGTGTGCATCTGTCTTGGTGACAGCATTCAGAGCCCTGTAATCCACGCAGAACCTCAATTCAGAAGTGCCTGCCTTTGGAACCAAAACCACAGGGCTGTACCAAGGACTACTAGAGGGTTCAATCACCCCAAGGTCTAACATCTTGTTGACCTCGGTCTTAATATAAGACCGTACTTTGTCTGACATCCTGTATCCCCTACTTTTGGTAGGTACACTGTCTCCTGTGTCAATGTTATGTTTGCACCAAGGTGTCAAACCAGGCGACAGTGAAAACAGGGGGGAAAACTGCCTAAGCAAACTTTTCACCTCAGCCTGCTGATCAGAAGTCAGGTGAGGGGCCACTCGGACACCCTCAAAGGAGCTATCTGAAGGACCGCTTTGGAACAGGTCGGGGAGAGGTTCAGACTCCTCTTCCTCAACATCTGAAGCCAGTAGCAGTGCTGCGATTTCGACTCTTGGGACGAAAGCCTTCAGCCTATTCACGTGAAACACTTTTGGAGCCTGTCCAGGCCTTCCAAGGTCCACTAAATAGTTAACCTCACCCAGGGGCTCCACCACTGTGTAAGGGCCTGACCATTTGTCCTGTAAAGCTCGAGGCCTTATGGGATTCATGATCAGGACTTGCTGACCAGGTGTAAAGTTGATGAGGGAAGCTTTCTGGTCGTACCAATGTTTCACCAGCGCTTGTCCTGCCTTCAATTTATCACTAGCCAAGCCCATCAGAATTACCATCCGTTTTCTGAGCCCTAGCACATAATCAACTACGTTGGTAGTAACAGGGGGAGTGGGCATCTCCCATCCCTCTTTGATGATGGCTAAGGGTCCCCGTACGGGATGACCGAACAGAATGTTCGAAGGGGCTGAAGCCAACACCCTCCTGTGGTACCTCTCAGTAGGCAAACAGTAAGCATGGTAAAAGAAGATCCCGTTTTCTTCTCTGAGGTTCCTCCAGAGCCCCAATCATGCTTTTTAACGTTCTCTTGAAACGTTCCACCAGACCATTGGTCTGGGGGTGGTATGCAGAAGAGAACTTGTAGGTGACCCCACATTCTTTCCACATAGCCTGCATATACTTTGACATAAAGTTGCTGCCACGATCCGACACAACTTCTTTAGGGAAGCTAACCCTAGTAAATATGCCAAGTAAAGCTTTTGCAACTGACTTGGCAGTTACAGTTTTCAATGGGATGGCCTCAGGATATCTGGTTGCATGGTCGACCAGCACCAGGATAAACCTATTGCCCGAGGATGTTTGCGGGTCAAGGGGACCAACGATGTCGATCCCTACCCTTTCAAATGGTACCCCCACAAATGGGAGCGGTACCAACGGAGCTTGGATTGTCGCGCCAACCTTACCAGACAACTAGCAGGAGGCGCAACTCCTGCAGTGACTTTCTACTTGCACCCCCATCTTGGGCCAGTAGAAGTGCATGGATAACCTTTGCTTGGTCCTCTTCATACCAAGGTGACCAGCAAGGGGAACTTCATGCGCCAACTGCAGGAGGAAGGGCCTAATAGCAAGGGGAACCACCAATCTCCTATGGTCTCCTTCTGTAGACTCTGTGGGCTCACTATACAGGAGTCCACCTTCCCAATAAATCCTATGCGTCCCAGGAGGTTCACCCTCAAGCTAGGAGCAGGCCTGTCTCCTAAGGCCTTCCAGAGATGGGCACTCACGTTGGCCTTTACTGAATTCGTCCCTATCAGGACCTTCTTCAACTAACAAGTCTTTTAGTTCAGGATGATCGTTGGGGTCAAATACTTCAAGCATCGCCACCTCCTCGTCAGGCCCGGGCGATTGACCAACTTCCTCCACCGCAGTGGTAGGCGAGCTCGGGGGAATATTCTCTTTCCCTCGTCTTGACTTGTCAACTCCTTTCGCCTTGGGTTTCCCCTTCGGCTGGGGCGGCGTCTTGGTCTTGGCCAATGCTGCCCGTGCTTGAGACCATGTGTAGGGTCTTTCGGCAGTGTGTCCTACGAGCCCTAAAGCTCTGAGATCATTACCTAACAAGACCTTTCCCGGGACGTTTCTCTGAATGCTCACTGGAATCCTGACTGCTGTACCATTTAAAGTAAGATTTACAGGTATTACTGGGAACATACGGAGTGGGCCGTCAGCCAACTTAGTGGGCATCAGAGTAGCTCTGGCAACTTCCTCTGAGTCTACCAAGGTAGAATCCACTACAGTGCGACTGCACCCACTATCCCTAAGAGCTGGAGTATCTACTCCATTGATCAGCACACTGTCTTTAAAGTAGTGCTTGGTATTATCTGGAATCCTAGCATAAGCCTCTGCGACTTTAGGCTCCCAGGAACCCAGGGAAACTAAAACTGCCTCAGCCTCTATCCCGCTGGGAAATGAGTCTGAGAAGGATGCTCCTGTAATCTCTTCTTCCTCGTAGGAGGAGAAGGCCAGATTAGCGGAGTGGACCCCCAAAGGTCTAACCTTACACCGGGGATCCCCCTTCACGTGGTCAGTTGCTCCACAAGCAAAACAAGATCCATTGGGTCTGTTTACATAGGGAGGCTTATTGTAACCAGAGTTCTGTTTCGGAGGCTGACCTCCACTACCCTGTGAGTTCTCTTGTGTCTTACCCTTATTTTTCTTTTTGTGGCCTTTATGAGAAGAAGATTTATCAGTCTCTCCACCCTCCTTATCTTTGGACTTTTTCCCTTCCTCCTGCTTACCAGGATGAGTTTTGTCCTTATGGGACACTCGATGTGACACCCATAAGTCGGCTGCAATGGCCAGCTTCTTAGGATCTATCTCCTTCGAATTGGCCAAATGCTGCTTAAGTTGCGGGAAGAAGATGCAAAAATGTGTTCCAGCATGACAAGACTTATCATGCCTCCGAAGGTAGAAACCTTATAACCTTCGACCCAGCCAGTTAAGTTTTTCAAGGATTCAGTGACATAAGATACCCAAGTACCACCTTCCTTTTTCTTATACTCTCTGAAACATTTCAAATATTGGGCCGGAGTCTTCCCAAACTTTAAAATGAGAGTTTGCTTTACCATTGCGAAATCAGCTCGCTCAGCCTTCGACATTTCCATAATGGCACTACAGCCAGAATGGGGCAGTCTGCTGAGTAACCAGGCAATCTTATCAGCATTGTCAACTTGTTGAACTTCGCATGCATACTCAAACGCATTCAGCCAGTCCATAATGTCATTCCTTTCCTCATACACACTGAGCAGATCTTTCGGAAACCGTGGATGAGAGGAAGCCCCAGACCCATGTCCAGGACCCTTGGACCCATTTGCAAACTGAAGCTTGGCCAGTTCCAACTGGTGATCTCTGTCTTTTTGTTTTTCTGCCTGTTCGATTTTTAGTTTGGCTAAGCTGAATTCAAGCTCCTGCTGCCTAAACCGCAGCTCTTGCTTCTTGAATTCAAGCATAGCCTCCCCATCAGCACTGGCAGAGGAAACATTAGACATCTCGTCCTCCCTGTCCTCGTGGTCGCGGTGGATCAGTGCAGCGGTAGAACCGTCGGTTCTACCAGTGAGAACAGCCCCACCTCCTTCCGCACTGTCCTCAGAAGTTATAGCGTCAAGCTGCGCTTCTTGCCACGCCACGATTCTTTGGATCATTTCCAATTTCGTGCCTTGAGAGGAAACACCTCTCTCCGCACACATCTTTTTCAATGTTTCTGATTTGGAAGCATTTAAAGTTAACAAGGTATTTGTTTCAATACTGTTAGATAGGACTATGGCCTTTTTAAAGTTATACCTTGCCTATCTGTGAGACACATTGCTTGTTGCACCCTGCCTAGCTGCTAAAAGTATTGTTTGTTGCATCCTGACTAGCTGCAAAAATGATTGATTGTTGCACCATGCCTATTTGTGGGAAACTTTGATTGCTGCACTCTGAATAGCTGCTAGAAACATTGATTGTTGCACCTTGCCTATCTGTGAGAGATATTGATTGTTGCACCCAGACTAGCTGCTAAAATGATTGATTGTTTCACCTTGCCTTATTGTGAGAAACATTGATTGCTGCACACTGACTAGCTGCTAAAAACATTGCTTGTTGCACCTTGCCTATCTGTGAGAAACATTTATTGCTGCGCTGTGACTAGCTGCTACAATTATTGCTTGTTGCACCTTGCCTATCTATGAGAAACATTGATTGCTGCACCCTGACTAGCTGCTAAAATGATTTCTTGCTGCACAATGCCTATTTGTGAGAAACATTGATTGCTGCACCTTGCCTAGCTGAAAAAAAATGATTGTTGGACCCTGCTTAGCTGCTTAAATTATTGTTTGTTGCACCCTGACTAGTTGCTAAAAACATTGATTGTTGCACCTTGCCTATCTGTGAGAAATATTGATTGCTGCACCCTGACTAGATGCTACAATTATTGATTGTTGCACCTTGCCTATCTCTGAGAAACATTGCTTGTTGCACCCTGCCTAGCTGCTAAAATTATTGTTTGTTGCACCCTGACTAGCTGCTAAAAACGTTGATTGTTGCACCTTGCCTATCTGTGAGAAATATTGATTGCTGCACCCTGACTGGATGTGAAAAACATTGATTGTTGCACCCTGCCTAGCTGCTAAAATTATTGTTTGTTGCACCCTGACTAGCTGCTAAAAACATTGATTGTTGCACCTTGCCTATCTGTGAGAAACATTGCTTGTTGCACCCTGCCCAGTTGCTAAAATTATTGTTTGTTGCACCCTGACTAGCTGCTAAAAATATTGATTGTTGCACCTTCCCTATATGTGAGAAATAGTGATTGCTGAACCCTGACTAGATGCTAAAATGATTGATTGTTGCACCTTGCCTATCTGTGAGAAACATTGCTTGTTGTACCCTGCGTAGCTGCTAAAATAATTGGTTGTTGCACCCTGACTAGCTGCTAAAAACATTGATTGTTGCACCTTGCTTATCTGTGAGAAACATTGCATGTTGCACCCTGCCTAGTTGATAAAATTATTGTTTGTTGCACCCTGACTAGCTGCTAAAAACATTGATTGTTGCACCTTGCCTATCTGTGAGAAATATTGATTGCTGCACCCTGACTAGATGCTAAAATGATTGATTGTTGCACCTTGCCTATCTGTGAGAAACATTGCTTGTTGCACCCTGCCTAGATGCTAAAATTATTGTTTGTTGCACCCTGACTAGCTGCTAAAAACATTGATTGTTGCACCTTGCCTATCTGTGAGAAATATTGATTGATGACCCGGACTAGATGCTAAAATTATTGATTGTTGCACCTTGCCTATCTGTGAGAAACATTGCTTGTTGCACCAAGCCTAGATCCTAAAATTATTGTTTGTTGCATCCTGACTAGCTGCTAAAATTATTGATTGTTGTACCTTGCCTATCTGGGAGAATCGTTGATTGCTGCACCCTGCCTCGCTGCTAAAAATATTGATTGTTGCACCTTTCCTATCTGTGAGAAACATTGATTGCTGCACCCTGAATAGCTGCTAAAATGATTGCTTGTAGCACCTTGCCTATCTGTGAGAAACATTAATTGTTTCACCCTGCTTAGCTGCTAAAAACATTGATTGTTGCACCTTGCCTATCTGTGAGAAATATTGATTGCTGCACCCTGACTAACGGTTAAAATTATTGATTGTTGCACCTTGCCTATCTGTGAGAAACATTGCTTGTTGCACCATGCCTATCTGCTAAAAGTATTGTTTGTTGCACCCTGACTAGCTGCTAAAACATTGATTGTTGCACCTTGCCTATCTGTGAGAAATATTGATCGCTGACCCTGACTAGCAGCTAAAATGATTGATTGTTGCACCTTGCCTAGCTGCTAAAAGTATTGTTTGTTGCATCCTGACTAGCTGCAAAAATCATTGATTGTTTCACCTTGCCGATCTGTGAGAAACATTGATTGCTGCAGCCTGACTAGCTGCTAAAATGATTGCTTGTTGCACCATGCCTATTTGTGGGAAACTTTGATTGCTGCACTCTGAATAGCTGCTAGAAACATTGATTGTTGCACCTTGCCTATCTGTGAGAGATATTGATTGTTGCACCCAGACCAGCTGCTAATATGATTGATAGTTTCACCTTGCCTATTTGTGAGAAACATTGATTGCTGCACACTGACTAGCTGCTAAAAACATTGCTTGTTGCACCTTGCCTATCTGTGAGAAATAATTTATTGCTGCACTGTGACTAGCTGCTACAATTATTGCTTGTTGCACCTTGCCTATCTATGAGAAACATTGATTGCTGCACCCTGACTAGCTGCTAAAATGATTTCTTGCTGCACCTTGCCTATTTGTGAGAAACATTGATTGCTGCACCTTGCCTAGCTGCAAAAAAAATGATTGTTGCACCCTGCTTAGCTGCTAAAATTATTGTTTGTTGCACCCTGACTAGTTGCTAAAAACATTGATTGTTGCACCTTGCCTATCTGTGAGAAACATTGATTGTTGCACCCATTTAGCTGCTTAAAACATTGATTTGTGCACCTTGCCTATCTGTGAGAAACATTGATTGCTGCACCCTGGCTAGCTGCTAAAATGATTGCTTGTTTCACCTTCCCTATTTGTGAGAAACATTGATTGCTGCACCCTGCCTAGCTGCTAAAAGCAATGATTGTTGCACCTTGCCTATCTGTGAGAAACATTGCTTGTTGCACCCTGCCTAGCTGCTAAAATTATTGTTTGTTGCACCATGACTAGCTGCTAAAAACATTGATTCTTGCACCTTGCCTATCTGTGAGAAACATTGATTGCTGCACCAAGCCTTGCTGCTAAAATCATTGATTCTTGCACCTTGCCTATCTGTGAGAAACATTGATTGCTGCACCCTAATTTGCTGCTAAAATGATTGCTTGTTGCACCTTGCCTATTTGTGAGAAACAGTGATTGCTGCACCCTGCCTAGCTGCTCAAAAGAATGATTGTTGCACCTTGCCTATCTGTGAGAAATATTGATTGCTGCACCCTGACTAGCAGCTAAAATTATTGATTGTTGCACCTTGCCTATCTGTAAGAAACATTGCTTGTTGCACCTTGCCTATCTGCTAAAATTAGTGTTTGTTGCACACTGACTAGCTGCTAAAATTATTGATTGTTGCACCTTGCCTATCTGTGAGAAACATTTCTTGTTGCACGTTGCCTATCTGCTAAAAGTATTGTTTGTTTCACCTCACTAGCTGCTAAAACATTGATTGTTGCACCTTGCCTATCTGTGAGAAATATTGATTGCTGCACCGTGACTAGCAACTAAAATTATTGATTGTTGCACCTTGCCTTTCTGTAAGAAACATTGCTTGTTGCACCCTGCCTAGGTGCTAAAATTATTGATTGTTGCACCATGCCTATCTGTGAGGAACATTGCTTGTTGCACCTTGCCTATCTGCTAAAATTATTGTTTGTTGCACACTGACTAGCTGCTAAAAACATTGATTGTTGCACCTTGCCTATCTGTGAGAAATATTGATTGCTGCACCCTGACTAGATGCTAAAAAAATTGATTGTTGCACCTTGCCTATCTCTGAGAAACATTGCTTGTTGCACCCTTCCTAGCTGCTAAAATTATTGTTTGTTGCACCCTGACTAGCTGCTAAAAACATTGATTGTTGCACCTTGCCTATCTGTGAGAAACATTGCTTGTTGCTCCCTGCCTAGTTGATAAAGTTATAGTTTGTTGCACCCTGACTAGCTGCTAAAAACATTGATTGTTGCACCTTGCCTATCTGTGAGAAACATTGCATGTTGCACCCTGCCTAGTTGATAAAATTATTGTTTGTTGCACCCTGACTAGCTGCTAAAAACATTGATTGTTGCACCTTGCCTATCTGTGAGAAATATTGATTGCTGCACCCTGACTAGATGCTAAAATGATTGATTGTTGCACCTTGCCTATCTGTGAGAAACATTGCTTGTTGCACCCTGCCTAGATGCTAAAATTATTGTTTGTTGCACCCTGACTAGCTGCTAAAAACATTGATTGTTGCACCTTGCCTATCTGTGAGAAATATTGATTGATGACCCGGACCAGATGCTAAAATTATTGATTGTTGCACCTTGCCTATCTGTGAGAAACATTGCTTGTTGCACCAAGCCTAGATCCTAAAATTATTGTTTGTTGAATCCTGACTAGCTGCTAAAATTATTGATTGTTGTACCTTGCCTATCTGGGGGAATCGTTGATTGCTGCACCCTGCCTCGCTGCTAAAAATATTGATTGTTGCACCTTTCCTATCTGTGAGAAACATTGATTGCTGCACCCTGAATAGCTGCTAAAATGATTGCTTGTAGCACCCTGCCTATCTGTGAGAAACATTAATTGTTTCACCCTGCTTAGCTGCTAAAAACATTGATTGTTGCACCTTGCCTATCTGTGAGAAATATTGATTGCTGCACCATGAATAGCGGTTAAAATTATTGATTGTTGCACCTTGCCTATCTGTGAGAAACATTGCTTGTTGCACCTTGCCTATCTGCTAAAATTATTGTTTGTTGCACCCTGACTAGCTGCTAAAACATTGATTGTTGCAGCTTGCCTATCTGTGAGAAATATTGATCGCTGCACGCTGCCTAGCTGCTAAAATGATTGCTTGTTGCACCATGCCTATTTGTGAGAAACATTGCTTGTTGCACCTTGCCTGTCTGCCAAAGTATTGTTTGTTGCACCATGACTAGCTGCTAAAACATTGATTGTTGCACCTTGCCTATCGGTGAGAAATATTGATCGCTGCACCCTGACTAGCAGCTAAAATTATTCATTGTTGCACCTTGCCTATCTGTGAGACACATTGCTTGTTACACCCTGCCTAGCTGCTAAAAGTATTGTTTGTTGCATCCTGACTAGCTGCAAAAATGATTGATTGTTGCACCATGCCTATTTGTGGGAAACTTTGATTGCTGCACTCTGAATAGCTGCTAGAAACATTGATTGTTGCACCTTGCCTATCTGTGAGAGATATTGATGTTTGCACCCAGACTAGCTGCTAAAATGATTGATTGTTTCACCTTGCCTTATTGTGAGAAACATTGATTGCTGCACACTGACTAGCTGCTAAAAACATTGCTTGTTGCACCTTGCCTATCTGTGAGAAACATTTATTGCTGCACTGTGATTAGCTGCTACAATTATTGCTTGTTGCACCTTGCCTATCTATGAGAAACATTGATTGCTGCACCCTGACTAGCTGCTAAAATGATTTCTTGCTGCACAATGCCTATTTGTGAGAAACATTGATTGCTGCACCTTGCCTAGCTGAAAAAAAATGATTGGTGGACCCTGCTTAGCTGCTTAAATTATTGTTTGTTGCACCCTGACTAGTTGCTAAAAACATTGATTGTTGCACCTTGCCTATCTGTGAGAAATATTGATTGCTGCACCCTGACTAGATGCTACAATTATTGATTGTTGCACCTTGCCTATCTCTGAGAAACATTGCTTGTTGCACCCTGCCTAGCTGCTAAAATTATTGTTTGTTGCACCCTGACTAGCTGCTAAAAACATTGATTGTTGCACCTTGCCTATCTGTGAGAAATATTGATTGCTGCACCCTGACTGGATGTGAAAAACATTGATTGTTGCACCCTGCCTAGCTGCTAAAATTATTGTTTGTTGCACCCTGACTAGCTGCTAAAAACATTGATTGTTGCACCTTGCCTATCTGTGAGAAACATTGCTTGTTGCACCCTGCCCATTTGCTAAAATTATTGTTTGTTGCACCCTGACTAGCTGCTAAAAATATTGATTGTTGCACCTTCCCTATATGTGAGAAATATTGATTGCTGAACCCTGACTAGATGCTAAAATGATTGATTGTTGCACCTTGCCTATCTGTGAGAAACATTGCTTGTTGTACCCTGCGTAGCTGCTAAAATAATTGGTTGTTGCACCCTGACTAGCTGCTAAAAACATTGATTGTTGCACCATGCCTATCTGTGAGAAATATTGATTGCTGCACCCTGACTGGATGCGAAAAACATTGATTGTAGCACCCTGCCTAGCTACTAAAATTATTGTTTGTTGCACCCTGACTAGCTGCTAAAAACATTGATTGTTGCACCTTGCCTATCTGTGAGAAACATTGCATGTTGCACCCTGCCTAGTTGATAAAATTATTGTTTGTTGCACCCTGACTAGCTGCTAAAAACATTGATTGTTGCACCTTGCCTATCTGTGAGAAATATTGATTGCTGCACCCTGCCTAGATGCTAAAATTATTGTTTGTTGCACCCTGACTAGCTGCTAAAAACATTGATTGTTGCACCTTGCCTATCTGTGAGAAACATTGCTTGTTGCACCCTGCCTAGATGCTAAAATTATTGTTTGTTGCACCCTGACTAGCTGCTAAAAACATTGATTGTTGCACCTTGCCTATCTGTGAGAAATATTGATTGATGACCCGGACTAGATGCTAAAATTATTGATTGTTGCACCTTGCCTATCTGTGAGAAACATTGCTTGTTGCACCAAGCCTAGATCCTAAAATTATTGTTTGTTGAATCCTGACTAGCTGCTAAAATTATTGATTGTAGCACCTTGCCTATCTGTGAGAAACATTAATTGTTTCACCCTGCTTAGCTGCTAAAAACATTTATTGTTGCACCTTGCCTATCTGTGAGAAATATTGATTGCTGCACCCTGACTAGAGGTTAAAATTATTGATTGTTGCACCTTGCCTATCTGTGAGAAACATTGCTTGTTGCACCTTGCCTATGTGCTAAAATTATTGTTTGCTGCACCCTGCCTCGCTGCTAAAAATATTGATTGTTGCACCTTTCATATCTGTGAGAAACATTGATTGCTGCACCCTGAATAGCTGCTAAAATGATTGCTTGTAGCACCTTGCCTATCTGTGAGAAACATTAATTGTTTCACCCTGCTTAGCTGCTAAAAACATTGATTGTTGCACCTTGCCTATCTGTGAGAAATATTGATTGCTGCACCCTGACTAGCGGTTAAAATTATTGATTGTTGCACCTTGCCTATCTGTGAGAAACATTGCTTGTTGCACCTTGCCTATGTGCTAAAATTATTGTTTGTTGCACCCTGACTAGCTGCTAAAACATTGATTGTTGCACCTTGCCTATCTGTGAGAAATATTGATCGCTGCACGCTGCCTAGCTGCTAAAATGATTGCTTGTTGCACCATGCCTATTTGTGAGAAACATTGATTGTTTCACCCTGCTTAGCTGCTAAAAACATTGATTGTTGCGCCTTGCCTATGTGTGAGAAACATTGATTGCTGCACCCTGAATAGCTGCTAAAATGATTGCTTGTAGCACCTTGCCTATCTGTGAGAAACATTAATTGTTTCACCCTGCTTAGCTGCTAAAAACATTGATTGTTGCACCTTGCCTATCTGTGAGTAATATTGATTGCTGCACCCTGACTAGCGGTTAAAATTATTGATTGTTGCACCTTGCCTATCTGTGAGAAACATTGCTTGTTGCACCTTGCCTATGTGCTAAAATTATTGTTTGTTGCACCCTGACTAGCTGCTCAAACATTGATTGTTGCACCTTGCCTATCTGTGAGAAATATTGATCGCTGCACGCTGCCTAGCTGCTAAAATGATTGCTTGTTGCACCATGCCTATTTGTGAGAAACATTGATTGCTGCACACTGACTAGCTGCTAAAAACATTGCTTGTTGCACCTTGCCTATCTGTGAGAAACATTTATTGCTGCACTGTGACTAGCTGCTACAATTATTGCTTGTTGCACCTTGCCTATCTATGAGAAACATTGATTGCTGCACCCTGACTAGCTGCTAAAATGATTTCTTGCTGCAAAATGCCTATTTGTGAGAAACATTGATTGCTGCACCTTGCCTAGCTAAAAAAATGATTGTTGGACCCTGCTTAGCTGCTTAAATTATTGTTTGTTGCACCCTGACTAGTTGCTAAAACATTGATTGTTGCACCTTGCCTATCTGTGAGAAATATTGATTGCTGCACCCTGACTAGATGCTACAATTATTGATTGTTGCACCTTGCCTATCTCTGAGAAACATTGCTTGTTGCACCCTGCCTAGCTGCTAAAATTATAGTTTGTTGCACCCTGACTAGCTGCTAAAAACATTGATTGTTGCACTTTGCCTATCTGTGAGAAATATTGATTGCTGCACCCTGACTGGATGTGAAAAACTTTGATTGTTGCACCCTGCCTAGCTGCTAAAATTATTGTTTGTTGCACCCTGACTAGCTGCTAAAAACATTGATTGTTGCACCTTGCCTATCTGTGAGAAACATTGCTTGTTGCACCCTGCCCAGTTGCTAAAATTATTGTTTGTTGCACCCTGACTAGCTGCTAAAAATATTGATTGTTGCACCTTCCCTATATGTGAGAAATATTGATTGCTGAACCCTGACTAGATGCTAAAATGATTGATTGTTGCACCTTGCCTATCTGTGAGAAACATTGCTTGTTGTACCCTGCGTAGCTGCTAAAATAATTGGTTGTTGCACCCTGACTAGCTGCTAAAAACATTAATTGTTGCACCATCCCTATCTGTGAGAAATATTGATTGCTGCACCCTGACTGGATGCGAAAAACATTGATTGTTGCACCCTGCCTAGCTGCTAAAATTATTGTTTGTTGCACCCTGACTAGCTGCTAAAAACATTGATTGTTGCACCTTGCCTATTTGTGAGAAACATTGCATGTTGCACCCTGCCTAGTTGATAAAATTATTGTTTGTTGCACCCTGACTAGCTGCTAAAAACATTGATTGTTGCACCTTGCCTATCTGTGAGAAATATTGATTGCTGCACCCTGTCTAGATGCTAAAATGATTGATTGTTGCACCTTGCCTATCTGTGAGAAACATTGCTTGTTGCACCCTGCCTAGATGCTAAAATTATCGTTTGTTGCACCCTGACTAGCTGCTAAAAACATTGATTGTTGCACCTTGCCTATCTGTGAGAAATATTGATTGATGACCCGGACTAGATGCTAAAATTATTGATTGTTGCACCTTGCCTATCTGTGAGAAACATTGCTTGTTGCACCAAGCCTAGATCGTAAAATTATTGTTTGTTGCATCCTGACTAGCTGCTAAAATTATTGATTGTTGTACCTTGCCTATCTGGGAGAATCGTTGATTGCTGCACCCTGCCTCGCTGCTAAAAATATTGATTGTTGCACCTTTCCTATCTGTGAGAAACATTGATTGCTGCACCCTGAATAGCTGCTAAAATGATTGCTTGTAGCACCTTGCCTATCTGTGAGAAACATTAATTGTTTCACCCTGCTTAGCTGCTAAAAACATTGATTGTTGCACCTTGCCTATCTGTGAGAAATATTGATTGCTGCACCCTGACTAGCGGTTAAAATTATTGATTGTTGCACCTTGCCTATCTGTGAGAAACTTTGCTTGTTGCACCATGCCTATCTGCTAAAAGTATTGTTTGTTGCACCCTGACTAGCTGCTAAAACATTGATTGTTGCACCTTGCCTATCTGTGAGAAATATTGATCGCTGACCCTGACTAGCAGCTAAAATGATTGATTGTTGCACCTTGCCTAGCTGCTAAAAGTATTGTTTGTTGCATCCTGACTAGCTGCAAAAATGATTGATTGTTTCACCTTGCCGATCTGTGAGAAACATTGATTGCTGCAGCCTGACTAGCTGCTAAAATGATTGCTTGTTGCACCATGCCTATTTGTGGGAAACTTTGATTGCTCCACTCTGAATAGCTGCTAGAAACATTGATTGTTGCACCTTGCCTATCTGTGAGAGATATTGATTGTTGCACCCAGACCAGCTGCTAATATGATTGATAGTTTCACCTTGCCTATTTGTGAGAAACATTGATTGCTGCACACTGACTAGCTGCTAAAAACATTGCTTGTTGCACCTTGCCTATCTGTGAGAAACATTTATTGCTGCACTGTGACTAGCTGCTACAATTATTGCTTGTTGCACCTTGCCTATCTATGAGAAACATTGATTGCTGCACCCTGACTAGCTGCTAAAATGATTTCTTGCTGCACCTTGCCTATTTTTGAGAAACATTGATTGCTGCACCTTGCCTAGCTGCAAAAAAAATGATTGTTGCACCCTGCTTAGCTGCTAAAATTATTGTTTGTTGCACCCTGACTAGTTGCTAAAAACATTGATTGTTGCACCTTGCCTATCTGTGAGAAATATTGATTGCTGCACCCTGACTAGATGCTAAAATGATTGATTGTTGCACCTTGCCTATCTCTGAGAAACATTGCTTGTTGCACCCTGCCTAGCTGATAAAATTATTGTTTGTTGCACCCTGACTAGCTGCTAAAAACATTGATTGTTGCAACTTGCCTATCTGTGAGAAATATTGATTGCTGCACCCTGACTGGATGCGAAAATGATTGATTGTTGCACCTTGCCTATCTCTGAGAAACATTGCTTGTTGCACCCTGCCTAGCTGATAAAATTATTGTTTGTTGCACCCTGACTAGCTGCTAAAAACATTGATTGTTGCAACTTGCCTATCTGTGAGAAATATTGATTGCTGCACCCTGCCCAGTTGCTAACATTATTGTTTGTTGCACCCTGACTAGCTGCTAAAAATATTGATTGTTGCACCTTCCCTATATGTGAGAAATATTGATTGCTGAACCCTGACTAGATGCTAAAATGATTGATTGTTGCACCTTGCCTATCTGTGAGAAACATTGCTTGTTGTACCCTGCGTAGCTGCTAAAATAATTGGTTGTTGCACCCTGACTAGCTGCTAAAAACATTGATTGTTGCACCATGCCTATCTGTGAGAAATATTGATTGCTGCACCCTTACTGGATGCGAAAAACATTGATTGTTGCACCCTGCCTAGATGCTAAAATTATTGTTTGTTGCACCCTGACTAGCTGCTAAAAACATTGATTGTTGCACCTTGCCTATCTGTGAGAAACATTGCTTGTTGCTCCCTGCCTAGTTGATAAAATTATAGTGTGTTGCACTCTGACTAGCTGCTAAAAACATTAATTGTTGGACCTTGCCTATCTGTGAGAAACATTGCTTGTTGCACCCTGCCTAGATGCTAAAATTATTGTTTGTTGCACCCTGACTAGCTGCTAAAAACATTGATTGTTGCACCTTGCCTATCTGTGAGAAATATTGATTGATGCACCTGGACTAGATGCTAAAATTATTGATTGTTGCACCTTGCCTATCTGTGAGAAACATTGCTTGTTGCACCAAGCCTAGCTCCTAAAATTATTGTTTGTTGCATCCTGACTAGCTACTAAAATTATTGATTGTTGTACCTTGCCTATCTGGGAGAATCGTTGATTGCTGCACCCTGCCTCGCTGCTAAAAATATTGATTGTTGCACCTTTCCTATCTGTGAGAATCATTGATTGCTGCACCCTGAATAGCTGCTAAAATGATTGCTTGTAGCACCTTGCCTATCTGTGAGAAACATTAATTGTTTCACCCTGCTTAGCTGCTAAAAACATTGATTGTTGCACCTTGCCTATCTGTGAGAAATATTGATTGCTGCACCCTGACTAGCGGTTAAAATTATTGATTGTTGCACCTTGCCTATCTGTGAGAAATATTGATTGCTGCACCCTGACTAGCGGTTAAAATTATTGATTGTTGCACTTTGCCTATCTGTGAGAAATATTGATTGCTGCACCCTGACTAGCGGTTAAAATTATTGATTGTTGCACCTTGCCTATCTGTGAGAAACATTGCTTGTTGCACCTTGCCTATCTGCTAAAATTATTGTTTGTTGCACCCTGACTAGCTGCTAAAACATTGATTGTTGCACCTTGCCTATCTGTGAGAAATATTGATCGCTGCACGCTGCCTAGCTGCTAAAATGATTGCTTGTTGCACCATGCCTATTTGTGAGAAACATTGATTGCTGCACCCTGACTAGCTGCTAAAATGATTGCTTGTTGCACCATGCCCATTTGTGAGAAACATTGATTGCTGCACCCTAACTAGCTGCTAAAAACATTGATTCTTGCACCTTGCCTATCTGTGAGAAACATTGATTGCTGCACCAAGCCTTGCTGCTAAAATCATTGATTCTTGCACCTTGCCTATCTGTGAGAAACATTGATTGCTGCACCCTAATTTGCTGCTAAAATGATTGCTTGTTGCACCTTGCCTATTTGTGAGAAACATTGATTGCTGCACCCTGCCTAGCTGCTCAAAAGAATGATTGTTGCACCTTGCCTATCTGTGAGAAATATTGATTGCTGCACCCTGACTAGCAGCTAAAATTATTGATTGTTGCACCTTGCCTATCTGTAAGAAACATTGCTTGTTGCACCTTGCCTATCTGCTAAAATTAGTGTTTGTTGCACACTGACTAGCTGCTAAAATTATTGATTGTTGCACCTTGCCTATCTGTGAGAAACATTGCTTGTTGCACGTTGCCTATCTGCTAAAAGTATTGTTTGTTTCACCTCACTAGCTGCTAAAACATTGATTGTTGCACCTTGCCTATCTGTGAGAAATATTGATTGCTGCACCGTGACTAGCAGCTAAAATTATTGATTGTTGCACCTTGCCTATCTGTGAGAAACATTGCTTGTTGCACCCTGCCTAGGTGCTAAAATGATTGCTTGTTGCACCAGGCCTATTTGTGAGAAACATTGATTGCTGCACCCTGACTAGCTGCTAAAAACATTGATTGTTGCACCTTGCCTATCTTTGAGAAACATTGCTTGTTGCACCCTGCCTAGCTGCTAAAATTATTGATTGTTGCACCATGCCTATCTGTGAGGAACATTGCTTGTTGCACCTTGCCTATCCGCTAAAATTATTGTTTGTTGCACACTGACTAGCTGCTAAAAACATTGATTGTTGCACCTTGCCTATCTGTGAGAAATATTGATTGCTGCACCCTGACTAGATGCTAAAAAAATTGATTGTTGCACCTTGCCTATCTCTGAGAAACATTGCTTGTTGCACCCTGCCTAGCTGCTAAAATTATTGTTTGTTGCACCATGACTAGCTGCTAAAAACATTGATTGTTGCACCTTGCCTATCTGTGAGAAATATTGATTGCTGCACCCTGACTGGATGCGAAAAACATTGATTGTTGCACCCTGCCTAGCTGCTAAAATTATTGTTTGTTGCACCCTGACTAGCTGCTAAATACATTGATTGTTGCACCTTGCCTATCTGTGAGAAACATTGCTTGTTGTACCCTGCCTAGTTGCTAAAATGATTGTTTGTTGCACCCTGACTAGCTGCTAAAAATATTGATTGTTGCACCTGGCCTATCTGTGAGAAATATTGATTGCTGCACCCTGACTAGATGCTAAAATGATTGACTGTTGCACATTGCCTATCTGTGAGAAACATTGCTTGTTGTACCCTGCGTAGCTGCTAAAATATTTGGTTGTTGCACCCTGACTAGCTGCTAAAAACATTGATTGTTGCACCATGCCTATCTGTGAGAAATATTGATTGCTGCACCCTGACTGGATGCCAAAAACATTGATTGTTGCACCCTGCCTAGCTGCTAAAATTATTGTTTGTTGCACCCTAACTAGCTGCTAAAAACATTGATTGTTGCACCTTGCTTATCTGTGAGAAACACTGCTTGTTGCACCCTGCCTAGTTGATAAAATTATTGTTTGTTGCACCCTGACTACCTGCTAAAAACATTGATTGTTGCACCTTGCCTATCTGTGAGAAATATTGATTGCTGCACCCTGACTAGATGCTAAAATGATTGATTGTTGCACCTTGCCTATCTGTGAGAAATATTGCTTGTTGCAACCTGCCTAAATGCTAAAATTATTGTTTGTTGCACCCTGACTAGCTGCTAAAAACATTGATTGTTGCACCTTGCCTATCTGTGAGAAATATTGATTGATACACCCGTACTAGATGCTAAAATTATTGATTGTTGCACTTTGCCTATCTGTGAGAAACATTGCTTGTTGCACCAAGCCTAGCTCCTAAAATTATTGTTTGTTGCATCCTGACTAGCTGCTAAAATTATTGATTGTTGTACCTTGCCTATCTGGGAGAATCGTTGATTGCTGCACCCTGCCTCGCTGCTAAAAATATTGATTGTTGCACCTTTCCTATCTGTGAGAAACATTGATTGCTGCACCCTGAATAGCTGCTAAAATGATTGCTTGTAGCACCTTGCCTATCTGTGAGAAACATTACTTGTTTCACCCTGCTTAGCTGCTAAAAACATTGATTGTTGCACCTTGCCTATCTGTGAGAAATATTGATTGCTGCACGTTGCCTATCTGCTAAAATGATTGCTTGTTGCACCCTGACTAGCTGCTAAAACATTGATTGTTGCACCTTGCCTATCTGTGAGAAATATTGATCGCTGCACCCTGCCTCGCTGCTAAAATGATTGCTTGTTGCACCATGCCTATTTGTGAGAAACATTGATTGCTGCACCCTGACTAGCTGCTAAAATGATTGCTTGTTGCACCATGCCTATTTGTGAGAAACATTGATTGCTGCACCCTAACTAGCTGCTAAAAACATTGATTGTTGCACCTTGCCTATCTGTGAGAAACATTGCTTGTTGCACCCTGCCTAGCTGCTAAAATTATTGTTTGTCGCATCCTGACTAGCTGCTAAAAACATTGATTGTTGCACCTTGCCTATCTGTGAGAAATATTGATTGCTGCACCCTGACTGGATGCGAAAAACATTGATTGTTGCACCCTGCCTAGCTGCTAAAATTATTGTTTGTTGCACCCTGACTAGCTGCTAAAAACATTGATTGTTGCACCTTGCCTATCTGTGAGAAACATTGCTTGTTGCACCCTGCCTAGTTGATAAAATTATTGTTTGTTGCACCCTGACTAGCTGCTAAACCATTGATTGTTGCACCTTGCCTATCTGTGAGAAACATTGCTTGTTGCGACCTGCCTAGCTGGTAAAATGATTGCTTGTTGCACCATGCCCATTTGTGAGAAACATTGATTGCTGCACCCTGACTAGCTGCTTAAATGATTGCTTGTTGCCCCATGCCTATTTGTGAGAAACATTGCTTGTTGCACCAAGCCTAGCTCCTAAAATTATTGTTTGTTGCATCCTGACTAGCTGCTAAAATTATTGATTGTTGTACCTTGCCTATCTGGGAGAATCGTTGATTGCTGCACCCTGCCTCGTAGCTAAAAATATTGATTGTTGCACCTTTCCTATCTGTGAGAATCATTGATTGCTGCACCCTGAATAGCTGCTAAAATGATTGCTTGTAGCACCTTGCCTATCTGTGAGAAACATTAATTGTTTCACCCTGCTTAGCTGCTAAAAACATTGATTGTTGCACCTTGCCTATCTGTGAGAAATATTGATTGCTGCACCCTGACTAGCGGTTAAAATTATTGATTGTTGCACCTTGCCTATCTGTGAGAAACATTGCTTGTTGCACCTTGCCTATCTGCTAAAATTATTGTTTGTTGCACCCTGACTAGCTGCTAAACCATTGATTGTTGCACCTTGCCTATCTGTGAGAAATATTGATCGCTGCACGCTGCCTAGCTGCTAAAATCATTGCTTGTTGCACCATGCCTATTTGTGAGAAACATTGATTGCTGCACCCTGACTAGCTGCTAAAATGATTGCTTATTGCACCATGCCCATTTGTGAGAAACATTGATTGCTGCACCCTAACTAGCTGCTAAAATCCTTGATTCTTGCACCTTGCCTATCTGTGAGAAACATTGATTGCTGCACCCAGCCTTGCTGCTAAAAACATTGATTCTTGCACCTTGCCTATCTGTGAGAAACATTGATTGCTGCACCCTAATTTGCTGCTAAAATGATTGCTTGTTGCAACTTGCCTATTTGTGAGAAACATTGATTGCTGCACCGTGCCTAGCTGCTAAAAAGAATGATTGTTGCACCTTGCCTATCTGTGAAAAATATTGATTGCTGCACCCTGACTAGCAGCTAAAATTATTTTTTTTTTATTTTTTTTTATTTTACTTGTGTATAATCAAAGAAAATGATTTTTACAAGAAGTTGACAGTTACAGTGGATGAAAATCAAAAGAAATCAAAAGAAAGGTTCGCCAAGTTAAGACCCAGTGACTCAGCTACACAGTAGATTTTAGAAGTAGCGGAAAACCATCAGTTAAGCATCCATAGTCTGCAGGCCACTAGTTATGCCGCCAATTTTGGTGAAGGCTGCTTCTAATATTTTGGCCGTGACAACCGCCCAACGAGACTTCTCGCCAGATATTAAGCGGCACCACCATGTGTGCTCCTCGATCAAGACCGAGTCTGACCGAAGCGGAGACAGAAATGGGGCACGAATGTCGTCCAAAGCCAGGCAGATTAGGAGCAGGTGGCGGATGTTCTCCACAGAGTCAGGGTCTTCACACAGTCTACAAGTAGTTGAGGTGGTCTGCAGTCTTCTTCTCAAGGTTTCGCGGGTGTGGAGCAGGTTTAAACGAGCCCTTAGAAAAGTTGAGCGCAGTTTTTTATCTGGAAATCGCAGACAGTACGTCATAGGAGATTTCAGTTTATTGTAGGTTGGAGGAAGATGGTTTAGGCACTTGATGGAAGCTGCTTTGTCCACAGTGGTGATCCAGTCCTGCAGTTTTAGTTTTTCACTTACTCTTTGTGGGTTCGTTATCAGGTCGTTAAGTGAACATTGCAGGCCTTCCAGTTTGGTTTTTTGAAGATCTACCCACTTTTGGACCGACTTGGTAGTGGTTGATTCAAGTTCCTGCCCAATTGTTTTAAAAATTGGGAGACTATCTTTAATTAAGGTTTTCCTGAATAGGGCAAGAGCAGCCCCACTGACAGTGGCGCCTAGAGACAAAAGGCCCAGATCTCGTCTGATTGCTTCTATAGGAATAGCGTTTGGCAGACCTAAAAGGGACTTCCATATGTAGGCCTCTAGTTTACGCCATAGTTGGGGCGGTATGGTGAACATGGCGTCCATGCCGTAGGTCAGAGAGGGTACCATTTTACCCTTGTAGAAATTGATGGCCGGGATTAATGAAAATTTGCCAAACTTCCTGTCGAGTGCTCGTAATTGGGAAGTCAGCTAAAATTATTGATTGTTGCACCTTGCCTATCTGTAAGAAACATTGCTTGTTGTACCTTGCCTATCTGCTAAAATTAGTGTTTGTTGCACACTGACTAGCTGCTAAAATTATTGGTTGTTGCACCTTGCCTATCTGTGAGAAACATTGCTTGTTGCACGTTGCCTATCTGCTAAAAGTATTGTTTGTTGCACCTCACTAGCTGCTAAAACATTGATTGTTGTACCTTGCCTATCTGTGAGAAATATTGATTGCTGCACCGTGACTAGCAGCTAAAATTATTGATTTTTGCACCTTGCCTATCTGTGAGAAACATTGCTTGTTGCACCCTGCCTAGGTGCTAAAATGATTGCTTGTTGCACCATGCCTATTTGTGAGAAACATTGATTGCTGCACCCTGACTAGCTGCTAAAAACATTGAATGTTGCACCTTGCCTATCTGTGAGAAACATTGCTTGTTGCACCCTGCCTAGCTGCTAAAATTATTGTTTGTTGCACCCTGACTAGCTGCTAAAAACATTGATTGTTGCACCTTGCCTATCTGTGAGAAATATTGATTGCTGCACCCTGACTGGATGCGAAAAACATTGATTGTTGCACCCTGCCTAGCTGCTAAAATTATTGTTTGTTGCACCCTGACTAGCTGCTAAATACATTGATTGTTGCACCTTGCCTATCTGTGAGAAACATTGCTTGTTGTACCCTGCCTAGTTGCTAAAATGATTGTTTGTTGCACCCTGACTAGCTGCTAAAAATATTGATCGTTGCACCTTGCCTATCTGTGAGAAATATTGATTGCTGCACCCTGACTAGATGCTAAAATGATTGACTGTTGCACCTTGCCTATCTGTGAGAAACATTGCTTGTTGTACCCTGCGTAGCTGCTAAAATAATTGGTTGTTGCACCCTGACTAGCTGCTAAAAACATTGATTGTTGGACCATGCCTATCTGTGAGAAATATTGATTGCTGCACCCTGACTGGATGCGAAAAACATTGATTGTTGCACCCTGCCTAGCTGCTAAAATTATTGTTTGTTGCACCCTGACTAGCTGCTAAAAACATTGATTGTTGCACCTTGCCTATCTGTGAGAAACATTGCTTGTTGCACCCTGCCTAGATGATAAAATTATTGTTTGTTGCACCCTGACTAGCTGCTAAAAACATTGATTGTTGCACCTTGCCTATATGTGAGAAATATTGATTGCTGCACCCTGACTAGATGCTAAAATGATTGATTGTTGCACCTTGCCTATCTGTGAGAAATATTGCTTGTTGCACCCTGCCTAAATGCTAAGATTATTGTTTGTTGCACCCTGACTAGCTGCTAAAAACATTGATTGTTGCACCTTGCCTATCTGTGAGAAATATTGATTGATACACCCGTACTAGATGCTAAAATGATTGATTGTTGCACCTTGCCTATCTGTGAGAAACATTGCTTGTTGCACCAAGCCTAGCTCCTAAAATTATTGTTTGTTGCATCCTGACTAGCTGCTAAAATTATTGATTGTTGTACCTTGCCTATCTGGGAGAATCGTTGATTGCTGCACCCTGCCTCGCTGCTAAAAATATTGATTTTTCCACCTTTCCTATCTGTGAGAAACATTGATTGCTGCACCCTGAATAGCTGCTAAAATGATTGCTTGTAGCACCTTGCCTATCTGTGAGAAACATTAATTGTTTCACCCTGCTTAGCTGCTAAAAACATTGATTGTTGCACCTTGCCTATCTGTGAGAAATATTGATTGCTGCACCCTGACTAGTGGTTAAAATTATTGATTGTTGCACCTTGCCTATCTGTGAGAAACATTGCTTGTTGCACCTTGCCTATCTGCTAAAATTATTGTTTGTTGCACCCTGACTAGCTGCTAAACCATTGATTGTTGCACCTTGCCTATTTGTGAGAAACATTGATTGCTGCACCCTGTTTAGCTGCTAAAATGATTGCTCATTGCACCATGCCCATTTGTGAGAAACATTGATTGCTGCACCCTAACTAGCTGCTAAAAACCTTGATTCTTGCACCTTGCCTATCTGTGAGAAACATTGATTGCTGCACCCAGCCTTGCTGCTAAAAACATTGATTCTTGCACCTTGCCTATCTGTGAGAAACATTGATTGCTGCACCCTAATTTGCTGCTAAAATTATTGCTTGTTGCAACTTGCCTATTTGTGAGAAACATTGATTGCTGCACCGTGCCTAGCTGCTAAAAAGAATGATTGTTGCACCTTGCCTATCTGTGAGAAATATTGATTGCTGCACCCTGACTAGGAGCTAAAATTATTGATTGTTGCACCTTGCCTATCTGTAAGAAACATTGCTTGTTGTACCTTGCCTATCTGCTAAAATTAGTGTTTGTTGCACACTGACTAGCTGCTAAAATTATTGATTGTTGCACCTTGCCTATCTGTAAGAAACATTGCTTGTTGTACCTTGCCTATCTGCTAAAATTAGTGTTTGTTGCACACTGACTAGCTGCTAAAATAATTGGTTGTTGCACCCTGACTAGCTGCTAAAAACATTGATTGTTGCACCTTGCCTATCTGTGAGAAATATTGATTGCTGCACCCTGACTGGATGCGAAAAACATTGATTGTTGCACCCTGCCTAGCTGCTAAAATTATTGTTTGTTGCACCCTGACTAGCTGCTAAAAACATTGATTGTTGCACCTTGCCTATCTGTGAGAAACATTGCTTGTTGCACCCTGCCTAGGTGCTAAAATGATTGCTTGTTGCACCATGCCTATTTGTGAGAAACATTGATTGCTGCACCCTGACTAGCTGCTAAAAACATTGATTGTTGCACCTTGCCTATCTGTGAGAAACATTGCTTGTTGCACCCTGCCTAGCTGCTAAAATTATTGTTTGTTGCACCCTGACTAGCTGCTAAAAACATTGATTGTTGCACCTTGCCTATCTATGAGAAATATTGATTGCTGCACCCTGACTGGATGCGAAAAACATTGATTGTTGCACCCTGCCTAGCTGCTAAAATTATTGTTTGTTGCACCCCGACTAGCTGCTAAATACATTGATTGTTGCACCTTGCCTATCTGTGAGAAACATTGCTTGTTGTACCCTGCCTAGTTGCTAAAATGATTGTTTGTTGCACCCTGACTAGCTGCTAAAAATATTGATTGTTGCACCTTGCCTATCTGTGAGAAATATTGATTGCTGCACCCTGACTATATGCTAAAATAATTGACTGTTGCACCTTGCCTATCTGTGAGAAACATTGCTTGTTGTACCCTGCGTAGCTGCTACAATAATTGGTTGTTGCACCCTGACTAGCTGCTAAAAACATTGATTGTTGCACCTTGCCTATCTGTGAGAAATATTGATTGCTGCACCCTGACTGGATGCGAAAAACATTGATTGTTGCACCCTGCCTAGCTGCTAAAATTATTGTTTGTTGCACCCTGACTAGCTGCTAAAAACATTGATTGTTGCACCTTGCCTATCTGTGAGAAACATTGCTTGTTGCACCCTGCCTAGTTGATAAAATTATTGTTTGTTGCACCCTGACTAGCTGCTAAAAACATTGATTGTTGCACCTTGCCTATCTGTGAGAAATATTGATTGCTGCACCCTGACTAGATGCTAAAATGATTGATTGTTGCACCTTGCCTATCTGTGAGAAATATTGCTTGTTGCACCCTGCCTAAATGCTAAAATTATTGTTTGTTGCACCCTGACTAGCTGCTAAAAACATTGATTATTGCACCTTGCCTATCTGTGAGAAATATTGATTGATACACCCGTACTAGATGCTAAAATTATTGATTGTTGCACCTTGCCTATCTGTGAGAAGCATTGCTTGTTGCACCAAGCCTAGCTCCTAAAATTATTGTTTGTTGCATCCTGACTAGCTGCTAAAATTATTGATTGTTGTACCTTGCCTATCTGGGAGAATCGTTGATTGCTGCACCCTGCCTCGCTGCTAAAAATATTGATTGTTGCACCTTTCCTATCTGTGAGAAACATTGATTGCTGCACCCTGAATAGCTGCTAAAATGATTGCTTGTAGCACCTTGCCTATCTGTGAGAAACATTAATTGTTTCACCCTGCTTAGCTGCTAAAAACATTGATTGTTGCACCTTGCCTATCTGTGAGAAATATTGATTGCTGCACCCTGACTAGCGGTTACAATTATTGATTGTTGCACCTTGCCTATCTGTGAGAAACATTGCTTGTTGCACCTTGCCTATCTGCTAAAATTTTTGCTTGTTGCACCCTGACTAGCTGCTAAAACATTGATTGTTGCACCTTGCCTATCTGTGAGAAATATTGATCGCTGCACCCTGCCTAGCTGCTAAAATGATTGCTTGTTGCACCATGCCTATTTGTGAGAAACATTGATTGCTGCACCCTAACTAGCTGCTAAAAACATTGATTGTTGCACCTTGCCTATCTGTGAGAAATATTGATTGCTGCACCCTGACTAGCGGTTAAAATTATTGATTGTTGCACCTTGCCTATCTGTGAGAAACATTGCTTGTTGCACCTTGCCTATCTGCTAAAATTATTGTTTGTTGCACCCTGACTAGCTGCTAAACCATTGATTGTTGCACCTTGCCTATCTGTGAGAAATATTGATCGCTGCACGCTGCCTAGCTGCTAAAATGATTGCTTGTTGCACCATGCCTATTTGTGAGAAACATTGATTGCTGCACCCTGACTAGCTGCTAAAATGATTGCTTATTGCACCATGCCCATTTGTGAGAAACATTGATTGCTGCACCCTAACTAGCTGCTAAAAACCTTGATTCTTGCACCTTGCCTATCTGTGAGAAACATTGATTGCTGTACCCAGCCTTGCTGCTAAAAACATTGATTCTTGCACCTTGCCTATCTGTGAGAAACATTGATTGCTGCACCCTAATTTGCTGCTAAAATGATTGCTTGTTGCAACTTGCCTATTTGTGAGAAACATTGATTGCTGCACCGTGCCTAGCTGCTAAAAAGAATGATTGTTGCACCTTGCCTATCTGTGAGAAATATTGATTGCTGCACCCTGACTAGCAGCTAAAATTATTGATTGTTGCACCGTGCCTATCTGTAAGAAACATTGCTTGTTGTACCTTGCCTATCTGCTAAAATTAGTGTTTGTTGCACACTGACTAGCTGCTAAAATGATTGGTTGTTGCCCCTTGCTTATCTGTGAGAAACATTGCTTGTTGCACGTTGCCTATCTGCTAAAAGTATTGTTTGTTGCACCTCACTAGCTGCTAAAACATTGATTGTTGCACCTTGCCTATCTGTGAGAAATATTGATTGCTGCACCGTGACTAGCAGCTAAAATTATTGATTGTTGCACCTTGCCTATCTGTGAGAAACATTGCTTGTTGCACCCTGCCTAGGTGCTAAAATGATTGCTTGTTGCACCATGCCTATTTGTGAGAAACATTGATTGCTGCACCCTGACCAGCTGCTAAAAACATTGATTGTTGCACCTTGCCTGTCTGTGAGAAACATTGCTTGTTGCACCCTGCCTAGCTGCTAAAATTATTGTTTGTTGCACCCTGACTAGCTGCTAAAAACATTGATTGTTGCACCTTGCCTATCTGTGAGAAATATTGATTGCTGCACCCTGACTGGATGCGAAAAACATTGATTTTTGCACCCTGCCTAGATGCTAAAATTATTGTTTGTTGCACCCTGAATAGCTGCTAAATACATTGATTGTTGCACCTTGCCTATCTGTGAGAAACATTGCTTGTTGTACCCTGCCTAGTTGCTAAAATGATTGTTTGTTGCACCCTGACCAGCTGCTAAAAATATTGATTGTTGCACCTTGCCTATCTGTGAGAAATATTGATTGCTGCACCCTGACTAGATGCTAAAATGATTGACTGTTGCACCTTGCCTAGCTGCTAAAATTATTGTTTGTTGCACCCTGACTAGCTGCTAAAACATTGGTTGTTGCACCTTGCCTATCTGTGAGAAACATTGCTTGTTGCACCCTGCCTAGTTGATAAAATTATTGTTTGTTGCACCCTGACTAGCTGCTAAATACATTGATTGTTGCACCTTGCCTGTCTGTGAGAAACATTGCTTGTTGCACCCTGCCTAGCTGCTAAAATTATTGTTTGTTGCACCCTGACTAGCTGCTAAAAACATTGATTGTTGCACCTTGCCTATCTGTGAGAAATATTGATTGCTGCACCCTGACTGGATGCGAAAAACATTGATTGTTGCACCCTGCCTAGCTGCTAAAATTATTGTTTGTTGCACCCTGACTAGCTGCTAAAACATTGGTTGTTGCACCTTGCCTATCTGTGAGAAACATTGCTTGTTGCACCCTGCCTAGTTGATAAAATTATTGTTTGTTGCACCCTGACTAGCTGCTAAAAACATTGATTGTTGCACCTTGCCTATCTGTGAGAAACATTGCTTGTTGCACCCTGCCTAGATGCAAAAATTATTGTTTGTTGCACCCTGACTAGCTGCTAAAAACATTGATTGTTGCACCTTGCCTATCTGTGAGAAACATTGCTTGTTGCACGAAGCCTAGCTCCTAAAATTATTGTTTGTTGTACCTTGCCTATCTGGGAGAATCGTTGATTGCTGCACCCTGCCTCGCTGCTAAAAATATTGATTGTTGCACCTTTCCTATCTGTGAGAAACATTGATTGCTGCACCCTGAATAGCTGCTAAAATGATTGCTTGTAGCACCTTGCCTATCTGTGAGAAACATTAATTGTTTCACCCTGCTTAGCTGCTAAAAACATTGATTGTTGCACCTTGCCTATCTGTGAGAAACATTGATTGCTGCACCCTGACTAGCGGTTAAAATTATTGATTGTTGCAACTTGCCTATCTGTGAGAAACATTGCTTGTTGCACCTTGCCTATCTGCTAAAATTATTGTTTGTTGCACCCTGACTAGCTGCTAAAACATTGATTGTTGTACCTTGCCTATCTGTGAGAAATATTGATCGCTGCACGCTGCCTAGCTGCTAAAATGATTGCTTGTTGCACCATGCCTATTTGTGAGAAACATTGATTGCTGCACCCTGACTAGCTGCTAAAATGATTGCTTGTTGCACCATGCCCATTTGTGAGAAACATTGATTGCTGCACCCTAACTAGCTGCTAAAAATATTGATTCTTGCACCTTGCCTATCTGTGAGAAACATTGATTGCTGCACCCAGCCTTGCTGCTAAAAACATTGATTGTTGCACCTTGCCTATCTGTGAGAAACATTGATTGCTGCACCCTGATTTGCTGTTAAATGATTGCTTGTTGCACCTTGCCTATTTGTGATAAACATTGATTGCTGCACCCTGCCTAGCTGCTAAAAACAATGATTGTTGCACCTTGCCTATCTGTGAGAAATATTGATTGCTGCACCCTGACTAGTGGCAAAAATTATTGATTGTTGCACCTTGCCTATCTGTAAGAAACATTGCTTGTTGCACCTTGCCTATCTGCTAAAATTAGTGTTTGTTGCACCATGACTAGCTGCTAAAATTATTGATTGTTGCACCTTGCCTATCTGTGAGAAACATTGCTTGTTGCACGTTGCCTATCTGCTAAAAGTATTATTTGTTGCACCTCACTAGCTGCTAAAACATTGATTGTTGCACCTTTCCTATCTGTGAGAAACATTGATTGCTGCACCCTGACTAGTGGTTAAAATTATTGATTGTTGCACCTTGCCTATCTGTGAGAAACATTGCTTGTTGCACCTTGCCTATCTGCTAAAATTATTGTTTGTTGCACCCTGACTAGCTGCTAAACCATTGATTGTTGCACCTTGCCTATCTGTGAGAAATATTGATCGCTGCATGCTGCCTAGCTGCTAAAATGATTGCTTGTTGCACCATGCCTATTTGTGAGAAACATTGATTGCTGCACCCTGACTAGCTGCTAAAATGATTGCTTATTGCACCATGCCCATTTGTGAGAAACATTGATTGCTGCACCCTAACTAGCTGCTAAAAACCTTGATTCTTGCACCTTGCCTATCTGTGAGAAACATTGATTGCTTCACCCAGCCTTGCTGCTAAAAACATTGATTCTTGCACCTTGCCTATCTGTGAGAAACATTGATTGCTGCACCCTAATTTGCTGCTAAAATGATTGCTTGTTGCAACTTGCCTATTTGTGAGAAACATTGATTGCTGCACCGTGCTTAGCTGCTAAAAAGAATGATTGTTGCACCTTGCCTATCTGTGAGAAATATTGATTGCTGCACCCTGACTAGGAGCTAAAATTATTGATTGTTGCACCTTGCCTATCTGTAAGAAACATTGCTTGTTGTACCTTGCCTATCTGCTAAAATTAGTGTTTGTTGCACACTGACTAGCTGCTAAAATTATTGATTGTTGCACCTTGCCTATCTGTAAGAAACATTGCTTGTTGTACCTTGCCTATCTGCTAAAATTAGTGTTTGTTGCACACTGACTAGCTGCTAAAATTATTGGTTGTTGCACCTTGCCTATCTGTGAGAAACATTGCTTGTTGCACGTTGCCTATCTGCTAAAAGTATTGTTTGTTGCACCTCACTAGCTGCTAAAACATTGATTGTTGCACCTTGCCTATCTGTGAGAAATATTGATTGCTGCACCGTGACTAGCAGCTAAAATTATTGATTGTTGCACCTTGCCTATCTGTGAGAAACATTGCTTGTTGCACCCTGCCTAGGTGCTAAAATGATTGCTTGTTGCACCATGCCTATTTGTGAGAAACATTGATTGCTGCACCCTGACTAGCTGCTAAAAACATTGATTGTTGCACCTTGCCTATCTGTGAGAAACATTGCTTGTTGCACCCTGCCTAGCTGCTAAAATTATTGTTTGTTGCACCCTGACTAGCTGCTAAAAACATTGATTGTTGCACCTTGCCTATCTGTGAGAAATATTGATTGCTGCACCCTGACTGGATGCGAAAAACATTGATTGTTGCACCCTGCCTAGCTGCTAAAATTATTGTTTGTTGCACCCCGACTAGCTGCTAAATACATTGATTGTTGCACCTTGCCTATCTGTGAGAAACATTGCTTGTTGTACCCTGCCTAGTTGCTAAAATGATTGTTTGTTGCACCCTGACTAGGTGCTAAAAATATTGATTGTTGCACCTTGCCTATCTGTGAGAAATATTGATTGCTGCACCCTGACTAGATGCTAAAATGATTGACTGTTGCACCTTGCCTATCTGTGAGAAACATTGCTTGTTGTACCCTGCCTAGCTGCTAAAATAATTGGTTGTTGCACCCTGACTAGCTGCTAAAAACATTGATTGTTGCACCTTGCCTATCTGTGAGAAATATTGATTGCTGCACCCTGACTGGATGCGAAAAACATTGATTGTTGCACCCTGCCTAGCTGCTAAAATTATTGTTTGTTGCACCCTGACTAGCTGCTAAAAACATTGATTGTTGCACCTTGCCTATCTGTGAGAAACATTGCTTGTTGCACCCTGCCTAGTTGATAAAATTATTGTTTGTTGCACCCTGACTAGCTGCTTAAAACATTGATTGTTGCACCTTGCCTATCTGTGAGAAATATTGATTGCTGCACCCTGACTAGATGCTAAAATGATTGATTGTTGCACCTTGCCTATCTGTGAGAAATATTGCTTGTTGCACCCTGCCTAAATGCTAAAATTATTGTTTGTTGCACCCTGACTAGCTGCTAAAACATTGATTATTGCACCTTGCCTATCTGTGAGAAATATTGATTGATACACCCGTACTAGATGCTAAAATTATTGATTGTTGCACCTTGCCTATCTGTGAGAAACATTGCTTGTTGCACCAAGCCTAGCTCCTAAAATTATTGTTTGTTGCATCCTGACTAGCTGCTAAAATTATTGATTGTTGTACCTTGCCTATCTGGGAGAATCGTTGATTGCTGCACCCTGCCTCGCTGCTAAAAATATTGATTGTTGCACCTTTCCTATCTGTGAGAAACATTGATTGCTGCACCCTGAATAGCTGCTAAAATGATTGCTTGTAGCACCTTGCCTATCTGTGAGAAACATTAATTGTTTCACCCTGCTTAGCTGCTAAAAACATTGATTGTTGCACCTTGCCTATCTGTGAGAAATATTGATTGCTGCACCCTGACTAGCGGTTAAAATTATTGATTGTTGCACCTTGCCTATCTGTGAGAAACATTGCTTGTTGCACCTTGCCTATCTGCTAAAATTTTTGCTTGTTGCACCCTGACTAGCTGCTAAAACATTGATTGTTGCACCTTGCCTATCTGTGAGAAATATTGATCGCTGCACCCTGCCTAGCTGCTAAAATGATTGCTTGTTGCACCATGCCTATTTGTGAGAAACATTGATTGCTGCACCCTAACTAGCTGCTAAAAACATTGATTGTTGCACCTTGCCTATCTGTGAGAAATATTGATTGCTGCACCCTGACTAGCGGTTAAAATTATTGATTGTTGCACCTTGCCTATCTGTGAGAAACATTGCTTGTTGCACCTTGCCTATCTGCTAAAAGTATTGTTTGTTGCACCCTGACTAGCTGCTAAACCATTGATTGTTGCACATTGCCTATCTGTGAGAAATATTGATCGCTGCACGCTGCCTAGCTGCTAAAATGATTGCTTGTTGCACCATGCCTATTTGTGAGAAACATTGATTGCTGCACCCTGACTAGCTGCTAAAATGATTGCTTATTGCACCATGCCCATTTGTGAGAAACATTGATTGCTGCACCCTAACTAGCTGCTAAAAACCTTGATTCTTGCACCTTGCCTATCTGTGAGAAACATTGATTGCTGTACCCAGCCTTGCTGCTAAAAACATTGATTCTTGCACCTTGCCTATCTGTGAGAAACATTGATTGCTGCACCCTAATTTGCTGCTAAAATGATTGCTTGTTGCAACTTGCCTATTTGTGAGAAACATTGATTGCTGCACCGTGCCTAGCTGCTAAAAAGAATGATTGTTGCACCTTGCCTATCTGTGAGAAATATTGATTGCTGCACCCTGACTAGCAGCTAAAATTATTGGTTGTTGCACCTTGCCTATCTGTAAGAAACATTGCTTGTTGTACCTTGCCTATCTGCTAAAATTAGTGTTTGTTGCACACTGACTAGCTGCTAAAATTATTGGTTGTTGCACCTTGCTTATCTGTGAGAAACATTGCTTGTTGCACGTTGCCTATCTGCTAAAAGTATTGTTTGTTGCACCTCACTAGCTGCTAAAACATTGATTGTTGCACCTTGCCTATCTGTGAGAAATATTGATTGCTGCACCGTGACTAGCAGCTAAAATTATTGATTGTTGCACCTTGCCTATCTGTGAGAAACATTGCTTGTTGCACCCTGCCTAGGTGCTAAAATGATTGCTTGTTGCACCATGCCTATTTGTGAGAAACATTGATTGCTGCACCCTGACCAGCTGCTAAAAACATTGATTGTTGCACCTTGCCTGTCTGTGAGAAACATTGCTTGTTGCACCCTGCCTAGCTGCTAAAATTATTGTTTGTTGCACCCTGACTAGCTGCTAAAAACATTGATTGTTGCACCTTGCCTATCTGTGAGAAATATTGATTGCTGCACCCTGACTGGATGCGAAAAACATTGATTGTTGCACCCTGGCTAGCTGCTAAAATTATTGTTTGTTGCACCCTGACTAGCTGCTAAATACATTGATTGTTGCACCTTGCCTATCTGTGAGAAACATTGCTTGTTGTACCCTGCCTAGTTGCTAAAATGATTGTTTGTTGCACCCTGACTAGCTGCTAAAAATATTGATTGTTGCACCTTGCCTATCTGTGAGAAATATTGATTGCTGCACCCTGACTAGATGCTAAAATGATTGACTGTTGCACCTTGCCTATCTGTGAGAAACATTGCTTGTTGTACCCTGCGTAGCTGCTAAAATAATTGGTTGTTGCACCCTGACTAGCTGCTAAAAACATTGATTGTTGCACCATGCCTATCTGTGAGAAATATTGATTGCTGCACCCTGACTGGATGCGAAAAACATTGATTGTTGCACTCTGCCTAGCTGCTAAAATTATTGTTTGTTGCACCCTGACTAGCTGCTAAAAACATTGATTGTTGCACCTTGCCTATCTGTGAGAAACATTGCTTGTTGCACCCTGCCTAGTTGATAAAATTATTGTTTGTTGCACCCTGACTAGCTGCTAAAAACATTGATTGTTGCACCTTGCCTATCTGTGAGAAATATTGATTGCTGCACCCTGACTAGATGCTAAAATGATTGATTGTTGCACCTTGCCTATCTGTGAGAAATATTGCTTGTTGCACCCTGCCTAAATGCTAAAATTATTGTTTGTTGCACCCTGACTAGCTGCTAAAAACATTGATTGTTGCGCCTTGCCTATCTGTGAGAAATATTGATTGATACAACCGTACTAGATGCTAAAATTATTGATTGTTGCACCTTGCCTATCTGTGAGAAACATTGCTTGTTGCACCAAGCCTAGCTCCTAAAATTATTGTTTGTTGCATCCTGACTAGCTGCTAAAATTATTGATTGTTGCACCTTTCCTATCTGTGAGAAACATTGATTGCTGCACCCTGAATAGCTGCTAAAATGATTGTTTGTAGCACCTTGCCTATCTGTGAGAAACATTACTTGTTTCACCCTGCTTACCTGCTAAAAACATTGATTGTTGCACCTTGCCTATCTGTGAGAAATATTGATTTGCTGCACCTTGCCTATCTGCTAAAATTATTGCTTGTTGCACCCTGACTAGCTGCTAAAACATTGATTGTTGCACCTTGCCTATCTGTGAGAAATATTGATCGCTGCACCCTGCCTAGCTGCTAAAATGATTGCTTGTTGCACCATGCCTATTTGTGAGAAACATTGATTGCTGCACCCTAACTAGCTGCTAAAAACATTGATTGTTCCACCTTGCCTATCTGTGAGAAACATTGCTTGTTGCACCCTGCCTAGCTGCTAAAATTATTGGTTGTTGCATCCTGACTAGCTGCTAAAATTATTGATTGTTTTATCTTGCCTATCTGTGAGAAACATTGATTGCTGCACCCAGCCTCGCTGCTAAAAACTTTGATTGTTGCACCTTGCCTATCTGTGAGAAACATTGATTGCTGCACCCTGATTTGCTGTTAAATGATTGCTTGTTGCACCTTGCCTATTTGTGAGAAACATTGATTGTTGCACCCAATTAGCTGCTAAAAACATTGCTTGTTGCACCTTGCCTATTTGTAAGAAACATTGATTGCTGCACCCTGCCTAGCTGCTAAAAACAATGATTGTTGCACCTTGCCTATCTGTGAGAAATATTGATTGCTGCACCCTGACTAGCGGCAAAAATTATTGATTGTTGTACCTTGCCTATCTGCTAAAATTAGTGTTTGTTGCACCCTGACTAGCTGCTAAAATTATTGATTGTTGCACCTTGCCTATCTGTGAGAAACATTGCTTGTTGCACGTTGCCTATCTTCTAAAAGTATTGTTTGTTGCACCTCACTAGCTGCTAAAACATTGATTGTTGCACCTTGCCTATCTGTGAGAATTATTGATCGCTGCACCCTGACTAGCATCTAAAATGATTGATTGTTGCACCTTGCCTATCTGTGAGAAACATTGCTTGTTGCACCCTGCCTAGCTGCTAAAATGATTGCGTGTTGCACCATGCCCATTTGTGAGAAACATTGATTGCTGCACCCTGACTAGCTGCTTACATGATTGCTTGTTGCACCATGCCTATTTGTGAGAAACATTGATTGCTGCACCCTAACTAGCTGCTAAAAACATTGATTGTTGCACCTTACCTATCTGTGAGGAACATTGCTTGTTGCACCCTGCCTAGCGGCTAAAATTATTGTTTGTTGCACCCTGACAAGTTGCTAAAAACATTGATTGTTGCACCTTGCCTATCTGTGAGAAATATTGATTGCTGCACCCTGACTAGATGCTAAAATTATTGATTGTTGCACCATGCCTAAATGTGAGAAACATTGCTTGTTGCACCCTGCCTAGCTGCTAAAATTATTGTTTGTTGCATCCTGGCTAGCTGCTAAAATGATTGATTGTTGTACCTTGCCTATCTGTGAGAAACATTGATTGCTGCACCTTGCCTATCTGTGAGAAACATTGCTTGTTGCACCCTGCCTAGCTGCTAAAATTATTGTTTGTTGCACCCTGACTAGCTGCTAAAAACATTGATTGTTGCACCTTGCCTATCTGTGAGAAATATTGATTGCTGCACCCTGACTGGATGCGAAAAACATTGATTGTTGCACCCTGCCTAGCTGCTAAAATTATTGTTTGTTGCACCCCGACTAGCTGCTAAATACATTGATTGTTGCACCTTGCCTATCTGTGAGAAACATTGCTTGTTGTACCCTGCCTAGTTGCTAAAATGATTGTTTGTTGCACCCTGACTAGGTGCTAAAAATATTGATTGTTGCACCTTGCCTATCTGTGAGAAATATTGATTGCTGCACCCTGACTAGATGCTAAAATGATTGACTGTTGCACCTTGCCTATCTGTGAGAAACATTGCTTGTTGTACCCTGCGTAGCTGCTAAAATAATTGGTTGTTGCACCCTGACTAGCTGCTAAAAACATTGATTGTTGCACCTTGCCTATCTGTGAGAAATATTGATTGCTGCACCCTGACTGGATGCGAAAAACATTGATTGTTGCACCCTGCCTAGCTGCTAAAATTATTGTTTGTTGCACCCTGACTAGCTGCTAAAAACATTGATTGTTGCACCTTGCCTATCTGTGAGAAACATTGCTTGTTGCACCCTGCCTAGTTGATAAAATTATTGTTTGTTGCACCCTGACTAGCTGCTTAAAACATTGATTGTTGCACCTTGCCTATCTGTGAGAAATATTGATTGCTGCACCCTGACTAGATGCTAAAATGATTGATTGTTGCACCTTGCCTATCTGTGAGAAATATTGCTTGTTGCACCCTGCCTAAATGCTAAAATTATTGTTTGTTGCACCCTGACTAGCTGCTAAAACATTGATTATTGCACCTTGCCTATCTGTGAGAAATATTGATTGATACACCCGTACTAGATGCTAAAATTATTGATTGTTGCACCTTGCCTATCTGTGAGAAACATTGCTTGTTGCACCAAGCCTAGCTCCTAAAATTATTGTTTGTTGCATCCTGACTAGCTGCTAAAATTATTGATTGTTGCACCTTGCCTATCTGTGAGAAATATTGATTGCTGCACCCTGACTGGATGCGAAAAACATTGATTGTTGCACCCTGCCTAGCTGCTAAAATTATTGTTTGTTGCACCCCGACTAGCTGCTAAATACATTGATTGTTGCACCTTGCCTATCTGTGAGAAACATTGCTTGTTGTACCCTGCCTAGTTGCTAAAATGATTGTTTGTTGCACCCTGACTAGGTGCTAAAAATATTGATTGTTGCACCTTGCCTATCTGTGAGAAATATTGATTGCTGCACCCTGACTAGATGCTAAAATGATTGACTGTTGCACCTTGCCTATCTGTGAGAAACATTGCTTGTTGTACCCTGCGTAGCTGCTAAAATAATTGGTTGTTGCACCCTGACTAGCTGCTAAAAACATTGATTGTTGCACCTTGCCTATCTGTGAGAAATATTGATTGCTGCACCCTGACTGGATGCGAAAAACATTGATTGTTGCACCCTGCCTAGCTGCTAAAATTATTGTTTGTTGCACCCTGACTAGCTGCTAAAAACATTGATTGTTGCACCTTGCCTATCTGTGAGAAACATTGCTTGTTGCACCCTGCCTAGTTGATAAAATTATTGTTTGTTGCACCCTGACTAGCTGCTTAAAACATTGATTGTTGCACCTTGCCTATCTGTGAGAAATATTGATTGCTGCACCCTGACTAGATGCTAAAATGATTGATTGTTGCACCTTGCCTATCTGTGAGAAATATTGCTTGTTGCACCCTGCCTAAATGCTAAAATTATTGTTTGTTGCACCCTGACTAGCTGCTAAAACATTGATTATTGCACCTTGCCTATCTGTGAGAAATATTGATTGATACACCCGTACTAGATGCTAAAATTATTGATTGTTGCACCTTGCCTATCTGTGAGAAACATTGCTTGTTGCACCAAGCCTAGCTCCTAAAATTATTGTTTGTTGCATCCTGACTAGCTGCTAAAATTATTGATTGTTGTACCTTGCCTATCTGGGAGAATCGTTGATTGCTGCACCCTGCCTCGCTGCTAAAAATATTGATTGTTGCACCTTTCCTATCTGTGAGAAACATTGATTGCTGCACCCTGAATAGCTGCTAAAATGATTGCTTGTAGCACCTTGCCTATCTGTGAGAAACATTAATTGTTTCACCCTGCTTAGCTGCTAAAAACATTGATTGTTGCACCTTGCCTATCTGTGAGAAATATTGATTGCTGCACCCTGACTAGCGGTTAAAATTATTGATTGTTGCACCTTGCCTATCTGTGAGAAACATTGCTTGTTGCACCTTGCCTATCTGCTAAAATGTTTGCTTGTTGCACCCTGACTAGCTGCTAAAACATTGATTGTTGCACCTTGCCTATCTGTGAGAAATATTGATCGCTGCACCCTGCCTAGCTGCTAAAATGATTGCTTGTTGCACCATGCCTATTTGTGAGAAACATTGATTGCTGCACCCTAACTAGCTGCTAAAAACATTGATTGTTGCACCTTGCCTATCTGTGAGAAATATTGATTGCTGCACCCTGACTAGCGGTTAAAATTATTGATTGTTGCACCTTGCCTATCTGTGAGAAACATTGCTTGTTGCACCTTGCCTATCTGCTAAAAGTATTGTTTGTTGCACCCTGACTAGCTGCTAAACCATTGATTGTTGCACCTTGCCTATCTGTGAGAAATATTGATCGCTGCACGCTGCCTAGCTGCTAAAATGATTGCTTGTTGCACCATGCCTATTTGTGAGAAACATTGATTGCTGCACCCTGACTAGCTGCTAAAATGATTGCTTATTGCACCATGCCCATTTGTGAGAAACATTGATTGCTGCACCCTAACTAGCTGCTAAAAACCTTGATTCTTGCACCTTGCCTATCTGTGAGAAACATTGATTGCTGTACCCAGCCTTGCTGCTAAAAACATTGATTCTTGCACCTTGCCTATCTGTGAGAAACATTGATTGCTGCACCCTAATTTGCTGCTAAAATGATTGCTTGTTGCAACTTGCCTATTTGTGAGAAACATTGATTGCTGCACCGTGCCTAGCTGCTAAAAAGAATGATTGTTGCACCTTGCCTATCTGTGAGAAATATTGATTGCTGCACCCTGACTAGCAGCTAAAATTATTGATTGTTGCACCTTGCCTATCTGTAAGAAACATTGCTTGTTGTACCTTGCCTATCTGCTAAAATTAGTGTTTGTTGCACACTGACTAGCTGCTAAAATTATTGGTTGTTGCACCTTGCTTATCTGTGAGAAACATTGCTTGTTGCACGTTGCCTATCTGCTAAAAGTATTGTTTGTTGCACCTCACTAGCTGCTAAAACATTGATTGTTGCACCTTGCCTATCTGTGAGAAATATTGATTGCTGCACCGTGACTAGCAGCTAAAATTATTGATTGTTGCACCTTGCCTATCTGTGAGAAACATTGCTTGTTGCACCCTGCCTAGGTGCTAAAATGATTGCTTGTTGCACCATGCCTATTTGTGAGAAACATTGATTGCTGCACCCTGACCAGCTGCTAAAAACATTGATTGTTGCACCTTGCCTGTCTGTGAGAAACATTGCTTGTTGCACCCTGCCTAGCTGCTAAAATTATTGTTTGTTGCACCCTGACTAGCTGCTAAAAACATTGATTGTTGCACCTTGCCTATCTGTGAGAAATATTGATTGCTGCACCCTGACTGGATGCGAAAAACATTGATTGTTGCACCCTGGCTAGCTGCTAAAATTATTGTTTGTTGCACCCTGACTAGCTGCTAAATACATTGATTGTTGCACCTTGCCTATCTGTGAGAAACATTGCTTGTTGTACCCTGCCTAGTTGCTAAAATGATTGTTTGTTGCACCCTGACTAGCTGCTAAAAATATTGATTGTTGCACCTTGCCTATCTGTGAGAAATATTGATTGCTGCACCCTGACTAGATGCTAAAATGATTGACTGTTGCACCTTGCCTATCTGTGAGAAACATTGCTTGTTGTACCCTGCGTAGCTGCTAAAATAATTGGTTGTTGCACCCTGACTAGCTGCTAAAAACATTGATTGTTGCACCATGCCTATCTGTGAGAAATATTGATTGCTGCACCCTGACTGGATGCGAAAAACATTGATTGTTGCACTCTGCCTAGCTGCTAAAATTATTGTTTGTTGCACCCTGACTAGCTGCTAAAAACATTGATTGTTGCACCTTGCCTATCTGTGAGAAACATTGCTTGTTGCACCCTGCCTAGTTGATAAAATTATTGTTTGTTGCACCCTGACTAGCTGCTAAAAACATTGATTGTTGCACCTTGCCTATCTGTGAGAAATATTGATTGCTGCACCCTGACTAGATGCTAAAATGATTGATTGTTGCACCTTGCCTATCTGTGAGAAATATTGCTTGTTGCACCCTGCCTAAATGCTAAAATTATTGTTTGTTGCACCCTGACTAGCTGCTAAAAACATTGATTGTTGCGCCTTGCCTATCTGTGAGAAATATTGATTGATACAACCGTACTAGATGCTAAAATTATTGATTGTTGCACCTTGCCTATCTGTGAGAAACATTGCTTGTTGCACCAAGCCTAGCTCCTAAAATTATTGTTTGTTGCATCCTGACTAGCTGCTAAAATTATTGATTGTTGCACCTTTCCTATCTGTGAGAAACATTGATTGCTGCACCCTGAATAGCTGCTAAAATGATTGTTTGTAGCACCTTGCCTATCTGTGAGAAACATTACTTGTTTCACCCTGCTTACCTGCTAAAAACATTGATTGTTGCACCTTGCCTATCTGTGAGAAATATTGATTTGCTGCACCTTGCCTATCTGCTAAAATTATTGCTTGTTGCACCCTGACTAGCTGCTAAAACATTGATTGTTGCACCTTGCCTATCTGTGAGAAATATTGATCGCTGCACCCTGCCTAGCTGCTAAAATGATTGCTTGTTGCACCATGCCTATTTGTGAGAAACATTGATTGCTGCACCCTAACTAGCTGCTAAAAACATTGATTGTTCCACCTTGCCTATCTGTGAGAAACATTGCTTGTTGCACCCTGCCTAGCTGCTAAAATTATTGGTTGTTGCATCCTGACTAGCTGCTAAAATTATTGATTGTTTTATCTTGCCTATCTGTGAGAAACATTGATTGCTGCACCCAGCCTCGCTGCTAAAAACTTTGATTGTTGCACCTTGCCTATCTGTGAGAAACATTGATTGCTGCACCCTGATTTGCTGTTAAATGATTGCTTGTTGCACCTTGCCTATTTGTGAGAAACATTGATTGTTGCACCCAATTAGCTGCTAAAAACATTGCTTGTTGCACCTTGCCTATTTGTAAGAAACATTGATTGCTGCACCCTGCCTAGCTGCTAAAAACAATGATTGTTGCACCTTGCCTATCTGTGAGAAATATTGATTGCTGCACCCTGACTAGCGGCAAAAATTATTGATTGTTGTACCTTGCCTATCTGCTAAAATTAGTGTTTGTTGCACCCTGACTAGCTGCTAAAATTATTGATTGTTGCACCTTGCCTATCTGTGAGAAACATTGCTTGTTGCACGTTGCCTATCTTCTAAAAGTATTGTTTGTTGCACCTCACTAGCTGCTAAAACATTGATTGTTGCACCTTGCCTATCTGTGAGAATTATTGATCGCTGCACCCTGACTAGCATCTAAAATGATTGATTGTTGCACCTTGCCTATCTGTGAGAAACATTGCTTGTTGCACCCTGCCTAGCTGCTAAAATGATTGCGTGTTGCACCATGCCCATTTGTGAGAAACATTGATTGCTGCACCCTGACTAGCTGCTTACATGATTGCTTGTTGCACCATGCCTATTTGTGAGAAACATTGATTGCTGCACCCTAACTAGCTGCTAAAAACATTGATTGTTGCACCTTACCTATCTGTGAGGAACATTGCTTGTTGCACCCTGCCTAGCGGCTAAAATTATTGTTTGTTGCACCCTGACAAGCTGCTAAAAACATTGATTGTTGCACCTTGCCTATCTGTGAGAAATATTGATTGCTGCACCCTGACTAGATGCTAAAATTATTGATTGTTGCACCATGCCTAAATGTGAGAAACATTGCTTGTTGCACCCTGCCTAGCTGCTAAAATTATTGTTTGTTGCATCCTGGCTAGCTGCTAAAATGATTGATTGTTGTACCTTGCCTATCTGTGAGAAACATTGATTGCTGCACCCAGCCTCGCTGCTAAAAACATTGATTGTTGCACCTTGCCTATCTGTGAGAAACATTGATTGCTGCACCCTGACTTGCTGCTAAAATGATTGCTTGTTGCACCTTGCCTATCTGTGAGAAACATTGATTGTTGTACCCATTTAGCTGCTAAAAACATTGATTTGTGCACCTTGCCTATCTGTGAGAAACATTGATTGCTGCACCCTGACTAGCTGCTAAAATGATTGCTTGTTGCACCTTGCCTATTTGTGAGAAACAGTGATTGCTGCACCCTGCCTAGCTGCTAAAAGCAATGATTGTTGCACCTTACCTATCTGTGAGAAACATTGCTTGTTGCACCTTGCCTATCTGCTAAAATTAGTGTTCGTTGCACCCTGACTAGCTGCTAAAAACATTGATTGTTGCACCTTGCCTATCTGTGAGAAACATTGCTTGTTGCACCCTGCCTAGATGCAAAAATTATTGTTTGTTGCACCCTGACTAGCTGCTAAAAACATTGATTGTTGCACCTTGCCTATCTGTGAGAAACATTGCTTGTTGCACCAAGCCTAGCTCCTAAAATTATTGTTTGTTGTACCTTGCCTATCTGGGAGAATCGTTGATTGCTGCACCCTGCCTCGCTGCTAAAAATATTGATTGTTGCACCTTTCCTATCTGTGAGAAACATTGATTGCTGCACCCTGAATAGCTGCTAAAATGATTGCTTGTAGCACCTTGCCTATCTGTGAGAAACATTAATTGTTTCACCCTGCTTAGCTGCTAAAAACATTGATTGTTGCACCTTGCCTATCTGTGAGAAACATTGATTGCTGCACCCTGACTAGCGGTTAAAATTATTGATTGTTGCACCTTGCCTATCTGTGAGAAACATTGCTTGTTGCACCTTGCCTATCTGCTAAAATTATTGTTTGTTGCACCCTGACTAGCTGCTAAAACATTGATTGTTGTACCTTGCCTATCTGTGAGAAATATTGATCGCTGCACGCTGCCTAGCTGCTAAAATGATTGCTTGTTGCACCATGCCTATTTGTGAGAAACATTGATTGCTGCACTCTGACTAGCTGCTAAAATGATTGCTTGTTGCACCATGCCCATTTGTGAGAAACATTGATTGCTGCACCCTAACTAGCTGCTAAAAATATTGATTCTTGCACCTTGCCTATCTGTGAGAAACATTGATTGCTGCACCCAGCCTTGCTGCTAAAAACATTGATTGTTGCACCTTGCCTATCTGTGAGAAACATTGATTGCTGCACCCTGATTTGCTGTTAAATGATTGCTTGTTGCACCTTGCCTATTTGTGAGAAACATTGATTGCTGCACCCTGCCTAGCTGCTAAAAACAATGATTGTTACACCTTGCCTATCTGTGAGAAATATTGATTGCTGCACCCTGACTAGTGGCAAAAATTATTGATTGTTGCACCTTGCCTATCTGTAAGAAACATTGCTTGTTGCACCTTGCCTATCTGCTAAAATTAGTGCTTGTTGCACCATGACTAGCTGCTAAAATTATTGATTGTTGCACCTTGCCTATCTGTGAGAAACATTGCTTGTTGCACGTTGCCTATCTGCTAAAAGTATTATTTGTTGCACCTCACTAGCTGCTAAAACATTGATTGTTGCACCTTGCCTATCTGTGAGAATTATTGATCGCTGCACCCTGACTAGCAGCTAAAATGATTGATTGTTGCACCTTGCCTATTTGTGAGAAACATTGCTTGTTGCACCCTGCCTAGCTGCTAAAATGATTGCTTGTTGCACCATGCCCATTTGTGAGAAACATTGATTGCTGCACCCTGACTAGCTGCTTAAATGATTGCTTGTTGCACCATGCCTATTTGTGAGAAACATTGATTGCTGCACCCTAACTAGCCGCTAAAAACATTGATTGTTGCACCTTACCTATCTGTGAGAAACATTGCTTTTTGCACCCTGCCTAGCGGCTAAAATTATTGTTTGTTGCACCCTGACAAGCTGCTAAAAACATTGATTGTTGCACCTTGCCTATCTGTGAGAAATATTGATTGCTGCACCCTGACTAGATGCTAAAATTATTGCTTGTTGCACCATGCCTAAATGTGAGAAACATTGCTTGTTGCACCCTGCCTAGCTGCTAAAATTATCATTTGTTGCATCCTGACTAGCTGCTAAAATGATTGATTGTTGTACCTTGCCTATCTGTGAGAAATATTGATCGCTGCACGCTGCCTAGCTGCTAAAATGATTGCTTGTTGCACCATGCCTATTTGTGAGAAACATTGATTGCTGCACCCTGACTAGCTGCTAAAATGATTGCTTGTTGCACCATGCCCATTTGTGAGAAACATTGATTGCTGCACCCTAACTAGCTGCTAAAATATTGATTCTTGCACCTTGCCTATCTGTGAGAAACATTGATTGCTGCACCCAGCCTTGCTGCTAAAAACATTGATTGTTGCACCTTGCCTATCTGTGAGAAACATTGATTGCTGCACCCTGATTTGCTGTTAAATGATTGCTTGTTGCACCTTGCCTATTTGTGAGAAACATTGATTGCTGCACCCTGCCTAGCTGCTAAAAACAATGATTGTTGCACCTTGCCTATCTGTGAGAAATATTGATTGCTGCACCCTGACTAGTGGCAAAAATTATTGATTGTTGCACCTTGCCTATCTGTAAGAAACATTGCTTGTTGCACCTTGCCTATCTGCTAAAATTAGTGTTTGTTGCACCATGACTAGCTGCTAAAATTAATGATTGTTGCACCTTGCCTATCTGTGAGAAACATTGCTTGTTGCACGTTGCCTATCTGCTAAAAGTATTATTTGTTGCACCTCACTAGCTGCTAAAACATTGATTGTTGCACCTTGCCTATCTGTGAGAATTATTGATCGCTGCACCCTGACTAGCAGCTAAAATGATTGATTGTTGCACCTTGCCTATTTGTGAGAAACATTGCTTGTTGCACCCTGCCTAGCTGCTAAAATGATTGCTTGTTGCACCATGCCCATTTGTGAGAAACATTGATTGCTGCACCCTGACTAGCTGCTTAAATGATTGCTTGTTGCACCATGCCTATTTGTGAGAAACATTGATTGCTGCACCCTAACTAGCCGCTAAAAACATTGATTGTTGCACCTTACCTATCTGTGAGAAACATTGCTTGTTGCACCCTGCCTAGCGGCTAAAATTATTGTTTGTTGCACCCTGACAAGCTGCTAAAAACATTGATTGTTGCACCTTGCCTATCTGTGAGAAACATTGCTTGTTGCACCCTGCCTAGATGCAAAAATTATTGTTTGTTGCACCCTGACTAGCTGCTAAAAACATTGATTGTTGCACCTTGCCTATCTGTGAGAAACATTGCTTGTTGCACCAAGCCTAGCTCCTAAAATTATTGTTTGTTGCATCCTGACTAGCTGCTAAAATTATTGATTGTTGTACCTTGCCTATCTGGGAGAATCGTTGATTGCTGCACCCTGCCTCGCTGCTAAAAATATTGATTGTTGCACCTTTCCTATCTGTGAGAAACATTGATTGCTGCACCCTGAATAGCTGCTAAAATGATTGCTTGTAGCACCTTGCCTATCTGTGAGAAACATTGATTGCTGCACCCTGACTAGCGGTTAAAATTATTGATTGTTGCACCTTGCCTATCTGTGAGAAACATTGCTTGTTGCACCTTGCCTATCTGCTAAAATTATTGTTTGTTGCACCCTGACTAGCTGCTAAAACATTGATTGTTGTACCTTGCCTATCTGTGAGAAATATTGATCGCTGCACGCAGCCTAGCTGCTAAAATGATTGCTTGTTGCACCATGCCTATTTGTGAGAAACATTGATTGCTGCACCCTGACTAGCTGCTAAAATGATTGCTTGTTGCACCATGCCCATTTGTGAGAAACATTGATTGCTGCACCCTAACTAGCTGCTAAAAACATTGATTCTTGCACCTTGCCTATCTGTGAGAAACATTGATTGCTGCACCCAGCCTTGCTGCTAAAAACATTGATTGTTGCACCTTGCCTATCTGTGAGAAACATTGATTGCTGCACCCTGATTTGCTGTTAAATGATTGCTTGTTGCACCATGCCTATTTGTGAGAAACATTGATTGTTGCACCCAATTAGCTGCTAAAAACATTGCTTGTTGCACCTTGCCTATTTATGAGAAACATTGATTGCTGCACCCTGCCTAGCTGCTAAAAACAATGATTGTTGCACCTTGCCTATCTGTGAGAAATATTGATTGCTGCACCCTGACTAGCGGCAAAAATTATTGATTGTTGCACCTTGCCTATCTGTAAGAAACATTGCTTGTTGCACCTTGCCTATCTGCTAAAATTAGTGTTTGTTGCACCATGACTAGCTGCTAAAATTATTGATTGTTGCACCTTGCCTATCTGTGAGAAACATTGCTTGTTGCACGTTGCCTATCTGCTAAAAGTATTATTTGTTGCACCTCACTAGCTGCTAAAACATTGATTGTTGCACCTTGCCTATCTGTGAGAATTATTGATCGCTGCACACTGACTAGCAGCTAAAATGATTGATTGTTGCACCTTGCCTATTTGTGAGAAACATTGCTTGTTGCACCCTGCCTAGCTGCTAAAATGATTGCTTGTTGCACCATGCCCATTTGTGAGAAACATTGATTGCTGCACCCTGACTAGCTGCTTAAATGATTGCTTGTTGCACCATGCCTATTTGTGAGAAACATTGATTGCTGCACCCTAACTAGCTTCTAAAAACATTGATTGTTGCACCTTACCTATCTGTGAGAAACATTGCTTGTTGCAACCTGCCTAGCGGCTAAAATTATTGTTTGTTGCACCCTGACAAGATGCTAAAAACATTGATTGTTGCACCTTGCCTATCTGTGAGAAATATTGAGTGCTGCACCCTGACTGGATGCTAAAATTATTGATTGTTGCACCATGCCTAAATGTGAGAAACATTGCTTGTTGCACCCTGCCTAGCTGCTAAAATTATTGTTTGTTGCATCCTGACTAGCTGCTAAAATGATTGATTGTTGTACCTTGCCTATCTGTGAGAAACATTGATTGCTGCACCCAGCCTCGCTGCTAAAAACTTTGATTGTTGCACCTTGCCTATCTTTGAGAAACATTGATTGCTGCACCCTGACTTGCTGCTAAAATGATTGTTTGTTGCACCTTGCCTATCTGTGAGAAACATTGATTGTTGTACCCATTTAGCTGCTAAAAACATTGATTTGTGCACCTTGCCTATCTGTGAGAAACATTGATTGCTGCACCCTGACTAGCTGCTAAAATGATTGCTTGTTGCACCTTGCCTATTTGTGAGAAACATTGATTGCTGCACCCTGCCTAGCTGCTAAAAGCAATGATTGTTGCACCTTACCTATCTGTGAGAAACATTGCTTGTTGCACCTTGCCTATCTGCTAAAATTAGTGTTCGTTGCACCCTGACTAGCTGCTAAAAACATTGATTGTTGCACCTTGCCTATCTGTGAGAAACATTGCTTGTTGCACCCTGCCTAGATGCAAAAATGATTGTTTGTTGCACCCTGACTAGCTGCTAAAAACATTGATTGTTGCACCTTGCCTATCTGTGAGAAACATTGCTTGTTGCACCAAGCCTAGCTCCTAAAATGATTGTTTGTTGCATCCTGACTAGCTGCTAAAATTATTGATTGTTGTACCTTGCCTATCTGGGAGAATCGTTGATTGCTGCACCCTGCCTCGCTGCTAAAAATATTGATTGTTGCACCTTTCCTATCTGTGAGAAACATTGATTGCTGCACCCTGAATAGCTGCTAAAATGATTGCTTGTAGCACCTTGCCTATCTGTGAGAAACATTAATTGTTTCACCCTGCTTAGCTGCTAAAAACATTGATTGTTGCACCTTGCCTATCTGTGAGAAACATTGATTGCTGCACCCTGACTAGCGGTTAAAATTATTGATTGTTGCACCTTGCCTATCTGTGAGAAACATTGCTTGTTGCACCTTGCCTATCTGCTAAAATTATTGTTTGTTGCACCCTGACTAGCTGCTAAAACATTGATTGTTGTACCTTGCCTATCTGTGAGAAATATTGATCGCTGCACGCTGCCTAGCTGCTAAAATGATTGCTTGTTGCACCATGCCTATTTGCGAGAAACATTGATTGCTGCACCCTGACTAGCTGCTAAAATGATTGCTTGTTGCACCATGCCCATTTGTGAGAAACATTGATTGCTGCACCCTAACTAGCTGCTAAAAACATTGATTCTTGCACCTTGCCTATCTGTGAGATACATTGATTGCTGCACCCAGCCTTGCTGCTAAAAACATTGATTGTTGCACCTTGCCTATCTGTGAGAAACATTGATTGCTGCACCCTGACTTGCTGCTAAAATGATTGCTTGTTGCACCTTGCCTATCTGTGAGAAACATTGATTGTTGTACCCATTTAGCTGCTAAAAACATTGATTTGTGCACCTTGCCTATCTGTGAGAAATATTGATTGCGGCACCCTGACTAGCTGCTAAAATGATTGCTTGTTGCACCTTGCCTATTTGTGAGAAACATTGATTGCTGCACCCTGCCTAGCTGCTAAAAGCAATGATTGTTGCACCTTACCTATCTGTGAGAAACATTGCTTGTTGCACCTTGCCTATCTGCTAAAATTAGTGTTCGTTGCACCCTGACTAGCTGCTAAAAACATTGATTGTTGCACCTTGCCTATCTGTGAGAAACATTGCTTGTTGCACCCTGCCTAGATGCAAAAATTATTGTTTGTTGCACCCTGACTAGCTGCTAAAAACATTGATTGTTGCACCTTGCCTATCTGTGAGAAACATTGCTTGTTGCACCAAGCCTAGCTTCTAAAATTATTGTTTGTTGCATCCTGACTAGCTGCTAAAATTATTGATTGTTGTACCTTGCCTATCTGGGAGAATCGTTGATTGCTGCACCCTGCCTCGCTGCTAAAAATATTGATTGTTGCACCTTTCCTATCTGTGAGAAACATTGATTGCTGCACCCTGAATAGCTGCTAAAATGATTGCTTGTAGCACCTTGCCTATCTGTGAGAAACATTAATTGTTTCACCCTGCTTAGCTGCTAAAACATTGATTGTTGCACCTTGCCTATCTGTGAGAAACATTGATATCTGCACGCTGCCTAGCTGCTAAAATGATTGCTTGTTGCACCATGCCTATTTGTGAGAAACATTGATTGCTGCACCCTGACTAGCGGTTAAAATTATTGATTGTTGCACCTTGCCTATCTGTGAGAAACATTGCTTGTTGCACCTTGCCTATCTGCTAAAATTATTGTTTGTTGCACCCTGACTAGCTGCTAAAACATTGATTGTTGTACCTTGCCTATCTGTGAGAAATATTGATCGCTGCACGCTGCCTAGCTGCTAAAATGATTGCTTGTTGCACTAAGCCTATTTGTGAGAAACATTGAATGCTGCACCCTGACTAGCTGCTAAAATGATTGCTTGTTGCACCATGCCCATTTGTGAGAAACATTGATTGCTGCACCCTAACTAGCTGCTAAAAACATTGATTCTTGCACCTTGCCTATCTGTGAGAAACATTGATTGCTGCACCCAGCCTTGCTGCTAAAAACATTGATTGTTGCACCTTGCCTATCTGTGAGAAACATTGATTGCTGCACCCTGATTTGCTGTTAAATGATTGCTTGTTGCACCTTGCCTATTTGTGAGACACATTGATTGTTGCACCCAATTAGCTTCTAAAAACATTGCTTGTTGCACCTTGCCTATTTATGAGAAACATTGATTGCTGCACCCTGCCTAGCTGCTAAAAACAATGATTGTTGCACCTTGCCTATCTGTAAGAAACATTGCTTGTTGCACCTTGCCTATCTGCTAAAATTAGTGTTTGTTGCACCATGACTAGCTGCTAAAATTATTGATTGTTGCACCTTGCCTATCTGTGAGAAACATTGCTTGTTGCACGTTGCCTATCTGCTAAAAGTATTATTTGTTGCACCTCACTAGCTGCTAAAACATTGATTGTTGCACCTTGCCTATCTGTGAGAATTATTGATTGGTGCACCCTGACTAGCAGCTAAAATGATTGATTGATGCACCTTGCCTATTTGTGAGAAACATTGCTTGTTGCACCCTGCCTAGCTGCTAAAATGATTGCTTGTTGCACCATGCCCATTTGTGAGAAACATTGATTGCTGCACCCTGGCTAGCTGCTTAAATGATTGCTTGTTGCACCATGCCTATTTGTGAGAAACATTGATTGCTGCACCCTAACTAACCGCTAAAAACATTGATTGTTGCACCTTACCTATCTGTGAGAAAGATTGCTTGTTGCACCCTGCCTAGCGGCTAAAATTATTGTTTGTTGCACCCTGACAAGCTGCTAAAAACATTGATTGTTGCACCTTGCCTATCTGTGAGAAATAGTGATTGCTGCACCCTGACTAGATGCTAAAATTATTGATTGTTGCACCATGCCTAAATGTGAGAAACATTGCTTGTTGCACCCTGCCTAGCTGCTAAAATTATTGTTTGTTGCACCCTGACAAGCTGCTAAAAACATTGATTTGTGCACCTTGCCTATCTGTGAGAAACATTGATTGCTGCACCCTGACTAGCTGCTAAAATGATTGCTTGTTGCACCTTGCCTATTTGTGAGAAACATTGATTGCTGCACCCTGCCTAGCTGCTAAAAGCAATGATTGTTGCACCTTACCTTTCTGTGAGAAACATTGCTTGTTGCACCTTGCCTATCTTCTAAAATTAGTGTTCGTTGCACCCTGACTAGCTGCTAAAAACATTGATTGTTGCACCTTGCCTATCTGTGAGAAACATTGCTTGTTGCACCCTGCCTAGATGCAAAAATTATTGTTTGTTGCACCCTGACTAGCTGCTAAAAACATTGATTGTTGCACCTTGCCTATCTGTGAGAAACATTGCTTGTTGCACCAAGCCTAGCTCCTAAAATTGTTTGTTGCATCCTGACTAGCTGCTAAAATTATTGATTGTTGTACCTTGCCTATCTGGGAGAATCGTTGATTGCTGCACCCTGACTAGCGGTTAAAATTATTGATTGTTGCACCTTGCCTATTTGTGAGAAACATTGATTGCTGCACCCTAACTAGCCGCTAAAAACATTGATTGTTGCACCTTACCTATCTGTGAGAAACATTGCTTGTTGCACCCTGCCTAGCGGCTAAAATTATTGTTTGTTGCACCCTGACAAGCTGCTAAAAACATTGACTGTTGCACCTTGCCTATCTGTGAGAAATATTGATTGCTGCACCGTGACTAGATGCTAAAATTATTGATTGTTGCACCATGCCTAAATGTGAGAAACATTGCTTGTTGCACCCTGCCTAGCTGCTAAAATTATTGTTTGTTGCATCCTGACTAGCTGCTAAAATGATTGATTGTTGTACCTTGCCTATCTGTGAGAAACATTGATTGCTGCACCCAGCCTCGCTGCTAAAAACATTGATTGTTGCACCTTGCCTATCTGTGAGAAACATTGATTGCTGCACCCTGACTTGCTGCTAAAATGATTGCTTGTTGCACCTTGCCTATCTGTGAGAAACATTGATTGTTGTACCCATTTAGCTGCTAAAAACATTGATTTGTGCACCTTGCCTATCTGTGAGAAACATTGATTGCTGCACCCTGACTAGCTGCTAAAATGATTGCTTGTTGCACCTTGCCTATTTGTGAGAAACATTGATTGTTGCACCTTGCCTATCTGCTAAAATTAGTGTTCGTTGCACCCTGACTAGCTGCTAAAAACATTGATTGTTGCACCTTCTCTATCTGTGAGAAACATTGCTTGTTGCACCCTGCCTAGATGCAAAAATTATTGTTTGTTGCACCCTGACTAGCTGCTAAAAACATTGATTGTTGCACCTTGCCTATCTGTGAGAAACATTGCTTGTTGCACCAAGCCAGCACCTAAAATTATTGTTTGTTGCATCCTGACTAGCTGCTAAAATTATTGATTGTTGTACCTTGCCTATCTGTGAGAAACATTGCTTGTTGCACCTTGCCTATCTGCTAAAATTAGTGTTCGTTGCACCCTGACTAGCTGCTAAAAACATTGATTGTTGCACCTTGCCTATCTGTGAGAAACATTGCTTGTTGCACCCTGCCTAGATGCAAAAATTATTGTTTGTTGCACCCTGACTAGCTGCTAAAAACATTGATTGTTGCACCTTGCCTATCTGTGAGAAACATTGCTTGTTGCACCAAGCCAGCACCTAAAATTATTGTTTGTTGCATCCTGACTAGCTGCTAAAATTATTGATTGTTGTACCTTGCCTATCTGGGAGAATCGTTGATTGCTGCACCCTGCCTCACTGCTAAAAATATTGATTGTTGCACCTTTCCTATCTGTGAGAAACATTGATTGCTGCACCCTGAATAGCTGCTAAAATGATTGCTTGTAGCACCTTGCCTATCTGTGAGAAACATTAATTGTTTCACCCTGCTTAGCTGCTAAATGCAATGATTGTTGCACCTTACCTATCTGTGAGAAACATTGCTTGTTGCACCTTGCCTATCTGCTAAAATTAGTGTTCGTTGCACCCTGACTAGCTGCTAAAAACATTGATTGTTGCACCTTGCCTATCTGTGAGAAACATTGCTTGTTGCACCCTGCCTAGATGCAAAAATTATTGTTTGTTGCACCCTGACTAGCTGCTAAAAACATTGATTGTTGCACCTTGCCTATCTGTGAGAAACATTGCTTGTTGCACCAAGCCAGCACCTAAAATTATTGTTTGTTGCATCCTGACTAGCTGCTAAAATTATTGATTGTTGTACCTTGCCTATCTGGGAGAATCGTTGATTGCTGCACCCTGCCTCACTGCTAAAAATATTGATTGTTGCACCTTTCCTATCTGTGAGAAACATTGATTGCTGCACCCTGAATAGCTGCTAAAATGATTGCTTGTAGCACCTTGCCTATCTGTGAGAAACATTAATTGTTTCACCCTGCTTAGCTGCTAAAAACATTGATTGTTGCACCTTGCCTATCTGTGAGAAACATTGATTGCTGCACCCTGACTAGCGGTTAAAATTATTGATTGTTGCACCTTGCCTATCTGTGAGAAACATTGCTTGTTGCACCTTGCCTATCTGCTAAAATTATTGTTTGTTGCACCCTGACTAGCTGCTAAAACATTGATTGTTGTACCTTGCCTATCTGTGAGAAATATTGATCGCTGCACACTGCCTAGCTGCTAAAATGATTGCTTGTTGCACCATGCCTATTTGTGAGAAACATTGATTGCTGCACCCTGACTAGCTGCTAAAATGATTGCTTGTTGCACCATGCCCATTTGTGAGAAACATTGATTGCTGCACCCTAACTAGCTGCTAAAAACATTGATTCTTGCACCTTGCCTATCTGTGAGAAACATTGATTGCTGCACCCAGCCTTGCTGCTAAAAACATTGATTGTTGCACCTTGCCTATCTGTGAGAAACATTGATTGCTGCACCCTGATTTGCTGTTAAATGATTGCTTGTTGCACCTTGCCTATTTGTGAGAAACATTGATTGTTGCACCCAATTAGCTGCTAAAAACATTGCTTGTTGCACCTTGCCTATTTATGAGAAACATTGATTGCTGCACCCTGCCTAGCTGCTAAAAACAATGATTGTTGCACCTTGCCTATCTGTGAGAAATATTGATTGCTGCACCCTGACTAGCGGCAAAAATTATTGATTGTTGCACCTTGCCTATCTGTAAGAAACATTGCTTGTTGCACCTTGCCTATCTGCTAAAATTAGTGTTTGTTGCACCATGACTAGCTGCTAAAATTATTGATTGTTGCACCTTGCCTATCTGTGAGAAACATTGCTTGTTGCACGTTGCCTATCTGCTAAAAGTATTATTTGTTGCACCTCACTAGCTGCTAAAACATTGATTGTTGCACCTTGCCTATCTGTGAGAATTATTGATCGCTGCACCCTGACTAGCAGCTAAAATGATTGATTGTTGCACCTTGCCTATTTGTGAGAAACATTGCTTGTTGCACCCTGCCTAGCTGCTAAAATGATTGCTTGTTGCACCATGCCCATTTGTGAGAAACATTGATTGCTGCACCCTGACTAGCTGCTTAAATGATTGCTTGTTGCACCATGCCTATTTGTGAGAAACATTGATTGCTGCACCCTAACTAGCCGCTAAAAACATTGATTGTTGCACCTTACCTATCTGTGAGAAACATTGCTTGTTGCACCCTGCCTAGCGGCTAAAATTATTGTTTGTTGCAACCTGACAAGCTGCTAAAAACATTGATTGTTGCACCTTGCCTATCTGTGAGAAATATTGATTGCTGCACCCTGACTAGATGCTAAAATTATTGATTGTTGCACCATGCCTAAATGTGAGAAACATTGCTTGTTGCACCCTGCCTAGCTGCTAAAATTATTGTTTGTTGCATCCTGACTAGCTGCTAAAATGATTGATTGTTGTACCTTGCCTATCTGTGAGAAACATTGATTGCTGCACCCAGCCTCGCTGCTAAAAACATTGATTGTTGCACCTTGCCTATCTGTGAGAAACATTGATTGCTGCTCCCTGACTTGCTGCTAAAATGATTGCTTGTTGCACCTTGCCTATCTGTGAGAAACATTGCTTGTTGCACCCTGCCTAGCTGCTAAAATTATTGTTTGTTGCATCCTGACTAGCTGCTAAAATGATTGATTGTTGCACCTTGCCTATTTGTGAGAAACATTGATTGCTGCACCCTGCCTAGCTGCTAAAAGCAATGATTGTTGCACCTTACCTATCTGTGAGAAATATTGATTGCTGCACCCTGACTAGCAGTTAATATTATTGATTGTTGCACCTTGCCTATCTGTGAGAAACATTGCTTGTTGCACCTTGCCTATCTGCTAAAATTAGTGTTTGTTGCACCCTGACTAGCTGCTAAAAACATTGATTTTTGCACCTTGCCTATCTGTGAGAAACATTGCTTGTTGCACCCTGCCTAGATACTAAAATTATTGTTTGTTGCACCCTGACTAGCTGCTAAAAACATTGATTGTTGCACCTTGCCTATCTGTGAGAAATATTGATTGATGCACCCGGACTAGATGCTAAAATTATTGATTGTTGCACCTTGCCTATCTGTGAGAAACATTGCTTGTTGCACCAAGCCTAGCTCCTAAAATTATTGTTTGTTGCATCCTGACTAGCTGCTAAAATTATTGATTGTTGTACCTTGCCTATCTGGGAGAATCGTTGATTGCTGCACCCTGCCTCGCTGCTAAAAATATTGATTGTCACCTTTCCTATCTGTGAGAAACATTGATTGCTGCACCCTGAATAGCTGCTAAAATGATTGCTTGTAGCACCTTGCCTATCTGTGAGAAACATTAATTGTTTCACCCTGCTTAGCTGCTAAAAACATTGATTGTTGCACCTTGCCTATCTGTGAGAAATATTGATTGCTGCACCCTGACTAGCGGTTAAAATTATTGATTGTTGCACCTTGCCTATCTGTGAGAAACATTGCTTGTTGCACCTTGCCTATCTGCTAAAATTATTGTTTGTTGCACCCTGACTAGCTGCTAAAAACATTGATTGTTGCACCTTGCCTATCTGTGAGAAATATTGATTGATGCACCCGGACTAGATGCTAAAATTATTGATTGTTGCACCTTGCCTATCTGTGAGAAACATTGCTTGTTGCACCAAGCCTAGCTCCTAAAATTATTGTTTGTTGCATCCTGACTAGCTGCTAAAATTATTGATTGTTGTACCTTGCCTATCTGGGAGAATCGTTGATTGCTGCACCCTGCCTCGCTGCTAAAAATATTGATTGTCACCTTTCCTATCTGTGAGAAACATTGATTGCTGCACCCTGAATAGCTGCTAAAATGATTGCTTGTAGCACCTTGCCTATCTGTGAGAAACATTAATTGTTTCACCCTGCTTAGCTGCTAAAAACATTGATTGTTGCACCTTGCCTATCTGTGAGAAATATTGATTGCTGCACCCTGACTAGCGGTTAAAATTATTGATTGTTGCACCTTGCCTATCTGTGAGAAACATTGCTTGTTGCACCTTGCCTATCTGCTAAAATTATTGTTTGTTGCACCCTGACTAGCTGCTAAAACATTGATTGTTGCACCTTGCCTATCTGTGAGAAATATTGATCGCTGCACGCAGCCTAGCTGCTAAAATGATTGCTTGTTGCACCATGCCTATTTGTGAGAAACATTGATTGCTGCACCCTGACTAGCTGCTAAAATGATTACTTGTTGCATCATGCCCATTTGTGAGAAACATTGATTGCTGCACCCTAACTAGCTGCTAAAAACATTGATTCTTGCACCTTGCCTATCTGTGAGAAACATTGATTGCTGCACCCAGCCTTGCTGCTAAAAACATTGATTCTTGCACCTTGCCTATCTGTGAGAAACATTGATTGCTGCACCCTAATTTGCTGCTAAAATGATTGCTTGTTGCACCTTGCCTATTTGTGAGAAACATTGATTGCTGCACCCTGCCTAGCTGCTAAAAAGAATGATTGTTGCACCTTGCCTATCTGTGAGAAATATTGATTGCTGCACCCTGACTAGCAGCTAAAATTATTGATTGTTGCACCTTGCCTATCTGTAAGAAACATTGCTTGTTGCACCTTGCCTATCTGCTAAAATTAGTGTTTGTTGCACACTGACTAGCTGCTAAAATTATTGATTGTTGCACCTTGCCTATCTGTGAGAAACATTGCTTGTTGCACGTTGCCTATCTACTAAAAGTATTGTTTGTTGCACCTCACTAGCTGCTAAAACATTGATTGTTGCACCTTGCCTATCGGTGAGAAATATTGATCGCTGCACCGTGACTAGCAGCTAAAATTATTGATTGTTGCACCTTGCCTATTGTGAGAAACATTGCTTGTTGCACCCTGCCTGGCTGCTAAAATGATTGCTTGTTGCACCATGCCTATTTGTGAGAAACATTGATTGCTGCACCCTGACTAGCTGCTAAAATGATTGCTTGTTGCAACATGCCTATTTGTGAGAAACATTGATAGCTGCACCCTAACTAGCTGCTAAAAACATTGATTGTTGCACCTTGCCTATCTGTGAGAAATATTGATTGCTGCACCCTGACTAGATGCTAAAATTATTGATTGTTGCACCATGCCTATCTGTGAGGAACATTGGTTGTTGCACCTTGCCTATCTGCTAAAATTATTGTTTGTTGCACCCTGACTAACTGCTAAAAACATTGATTGTTGCACCTTGCCTATCTGTGAGAAATATTGATTGCTGCACCCTGACTAGATGCTAAAATTATTGATTGTTGCACCTTGCCTATCTCTGAGAAACATTGCTTGTTGCACCCTGCCTAGCTGCTAAAATAATTGTTTGTTGCACCATGACTAGCTGCTAAAAACAGTGATTGTTGCACCTTGCCTATCTGTGAGAAATATTGATTGCTGCACCCTGACTGGATGCGAAAAACATTGATTGTTGCACCCTGCCTAGCTGCTAAAATTATTGTTTGTTGCACCCTGACTAGCTGCTAAAAACATTGATTGTTGCACCTTGCCTATCTGTGAGAAACATTGCTTGTTGCACCCTGCCTAGTTGATAAAATGATTGTTTGTTGCACCCTGACTAGCTGCTAAAAACATTGATTGTTGCACCTTGCCTATCTGTGAGAAATATTGATTGCTGCACCCTGACTAGATGCTAAAATGATTGATTGTTGCACCTTGCCTATCTGTGAGAAATATTGCTTGTTGCACCCTGCCTAAATGCTAAAATTATTGTTTGTTGCACCCTGACTAGCTGCTAAAAACATTGATTGTTGCACCTTGCCTATCTGTGAGAAATATTGATTGATACACCCGTACTACATGCTAAAATTATTGATTGTTGCACCTTGCCTATCTGTGAGAAACATTGCTTGTTGCACCAAGCCTAGCTCCTAAAATTATTGTTTGTTGCATCCTGACTAGCTGTAAAATTATTGATTGTTGTACCTTGCCTATCTGGGAGAATCGTTGATTGCTGCACCCTGCCTCGCTGCTAAAAATATTGATTGTTGCACCTTTCCTATCTGTGAGAAACATTGATTGCTGCACCCTGAATAGCTGCTAAAATGATTGCTTGTAGCACCTTGCCTATCTGTGAGAAACATTGATTGCTGCACCCTGACTAGCGGTTAAAATTATTGATTGTTGCACCTTGCCTATCTGTGAGGAACATTGCTTGTTGCACCTTGCCTATCTGCTAAAATTATTGTTTGTTGCACCCTGACTAGCTGCTAAAACATTGATTGTTGTACCTTGCCTATCTGTGAGAAATATTGATCGCTGCACGCTGCCTAGCTGCTAAAATGATTGCTTGTTGCACCATGCCTATTTGTGAGAAACATTGATTGCTGCACCCTGAATAGCTGCTAAAATGATTGCTTGTTGCACCATGCCCATTTGTGAGAAACATTGATTGCTGCACCCTAACTAGCTGCTAAAAACATTGATTCTTGCACCTTGCCTATCTGTGAGAAACATTGATTGCTGCACCCAGCCTTGCTGCTAAAAAACATTGATTGTTGCACCTTGCCTATCTGTGATAAACATTGATTGCTGCACCCTGATTTGCTGTTAAATGATTGCTTGTTGCACCTTGCCTATTTGTGAGAAACATTGATTGCTGCACCCTGCCTAGCTGCTAAAAACAATGATTGTTGCACCTTGCCTATCTGCGAGAAATATTGATTGCTGCACCCTGACTAGCGGCAAAAATTATTGATTGTTGCACCTTGCCTATCTGTAAGAAACATTGCTTGTTGCACCTTGCCTATCTGCTAAAATTAGTGTTTGTTGCACCATGACTAGCTGCTAAAATTATTGATTGTTGCACCTTGCCTATCTGTGAGAAACATTGCTTGTTGCACGTTGCCTATCTGCTAAAAGTATTGTTTGTTGCACCTCACTAGCTGCTAAAACATTGATTGTTGCACCTTGCCTATCTGTGAGAATTACTGATCGCTGCACCCTGACTAGCAGCTAAAATGATTGATTGTTGCACCTTGCCTATCTGTGAGAAACATTGCGTGTTGCACCCTGCCTAGCTGCTAAAATGATTGCTTGTTGCACCATGCCCATTTGTGAGAAACATTGATTGCTGCACCCTGACTAGCTGCTTAAATGATTGCTTGTTGCACCATGCCTATTTGTGAGAAACATTGATTGCTGCACCCTAACTAGCTGCAAAAAACCTTGATTGTTGCACCTTACCTATCTGTGAGAATCATTGCTTGTTGCACCCTGCCTAGCGGCTAAAATTATTGTTTGTTGCACCCTGACAAGCTGCTAAAAACATTGATTGTTGCACCTTGCCTATCTGTGAGAAATATTGATTGCTGCACCCTGACTAGAGGCTAAAATTATTGATTGTTGCACCATGCCTAAATGTGAGAAACATTGCTTGTTGCACCCTGCCTAGCTGCTAAAATTATTGTTTGTTGCATCCTGACTAGCTGCTAAAATGATTGATTGTTGTACCTTGCCTATCTGTGAGAAAAATTGATTGCTGCACCCAGCCTCGCTGCTAAAAACATTGATTGTTGCACCTTGCCTATCTGTGAGAAACATTGATTGCTGCACCCTGACTTGCTGCTAAAATGATTGCTTGTTGCACCTTGCCTATCTTGAGAAACATTGATTGTTGCACCCATTTAGCTGCTAAAAACATTGATTTGTGCACCTTGCCTATCTGTGAGAAACAGTGATTGCTGCACCCTGACTAGCTGCTAAAATTATTGCTTGTTGCACCTTGCGTATTTGTGAGAAGCATTGATTGCTGCACCCTGCCGAGCTGCTAAAAGCAATGATTGTTGCACCTTACCTATCTGTGAGAAATATTGATTGCTGCACCCTGACTAGCAGTTAATATTATTGATTGTTGCACCTTGCCTATCTGTGAGAAACATTGCTTGTTACACCTTGCCTATCTGCTAAAATTAGTGTTTGTTCCACCCTGACTAGCTGCTAAAAACATTGATTGTTGCACCTTGCCTATCTGTGAGAAACATTGCTTGTTGCACCCTGCCTAGATGCTAAAATTATTGTTTGTTGCACCCTGACTAGCTGCTAAAAACATTGATTGTTGCACCTTGCCTATCTGTGAGAAATATTGATTGATGCACCCTGACTAGCAGTTAATATTATTGATTGTTGCACCTTGCCTATCTGTGAGAAACATTGCTTGTTGCACCTTGCCTATCTGCTAAAATTAGTGTTTGTTCCACCCTGACTAGCTGCTAAAAACATTGATTGTTGCACCTTGCCTATCTGTGAGAAACATTGCTTGTTGCACCCTGCCTAGATGCTAAAATTATTGTTTGTTGCACCCTGACTAGCTGCTAAAAACATTGATTGTTGCACCTTGCCTATCTGTGAGAAATATTGTTTGTTGCATCCTGACTAGCTGCTAAAATTATTGATTGTTGTACCTTGCCTATCTGGGAGAATCGTTGATTGCTGCACCCTGCCTCGCTGCTAAAAATATTGATTGTTGCACCTTTCCTATCTGTGAGAAACATTGATTGCTGCACCCTGAATAGCTGCTAAAATGATTGCTTGTAGCACCTTGCCTATCTGTGAGAAACATTAATTGTTTTACCCTGCTTAGCTGCTAAAAACATTGATTGTTGCACCTTGCCTATCTGTGAGAAATATTGATTGCTGCACCCTGACTAGCGGTTAAAATTATTGATTGTTGCACCTTGCCTATCTGTGAGAAACATTGCTTGTTGCACCTTGCCTATCTGCTAAAATTATTGTTTGTTGCACCCTGACTAGCTGCTAAAACATTGATTGTTGCACCTTGCCTATCTGTGAGAAATATTGATCGCTGCACGCTGCCTAGCTGCTAAAATGATTGCTTGTTGCACCATGCCTATTTGTGAGAAACATTGATTGCTGCACCCTGACTAGCTGCTAAAATGATTGCTTGTTGCACCATGCCCATTTGTGAGAAACATTGATTGCTGCACCCTAACTAGCTGCTAAAAACATTGATTCTTGCACCTTGCCTATCTGTGAGAAACATTGATTGCTGCACCCAGCCTTGCTGCTAAAAACATTGATTCTTGCACCTTGCCTATCTGTGAGAAACATTGATTGCTGCACCCTAATTTGCTGCTAAAATGATTGCTTGTTGCACCTTGGCTATTTGTGAGAAACATTGATTGCTGCACCCTGCCCAGCTGCTAAAAAGAATGATTGTTGCACCTTGCCTATCTGTGAGAAATATTGATTGCTGCACCCTGACTAGCAGCTAAAATTATTGATAGTTGCACCTTGCCTATCTGTAAGAAACATTGCTTGTTGCACCTTGCCTATCTGCTAAAATTAGTGTTTGCTGCACACTGACTAGCTACTAAAATTATTGATTGTTGCACCTTGCTATCTGTGAGAAACATTGCTTGTTGCACGTTGCCTATCTGCTAAAAGTATTGTTTGTTGCACCTCACTAGCTGCTAAAACATTGATTGTTGCACCTTGCCTATCTGTGAGAAATATTGATCGCTGCACCGTGACTAGCAGCTAAAATTATTGATTGTTGCACCTTGCCTATCTGTGGGAAACATTGCTTGTTGCACCCTGCCTAGCTGCTAAAATGATTGCTTGTTGAACCATGCCTATCTGTGAGAAACATTGTTTGTTGCATCCTGATGAGCTGCTAAAATGATTGATTATTTCACATTGCCTATCTGTGAGAAACATTGATTGCTGCACCCTGACTAGCTGCTAAAATGATTGCTTGTTGCACCATGCCTATTTGTGAGAAATATTGATTGCTGCACCCTGACTAGCGGCTACAATTATTGATTGTTGCACCGTGCCTATCTGTGAGAAACATTGATTGTTACACCCTGCCTAGCTGCTAAAATTATTGTTTGTTGCACCCTGACTAGCTGCTAAAAACATTGATTGTGGCACCTTGCCTATCTGTGAGAAATATTGATTGTTGCACCCTGCCTAGCTGCTATAATTATTGTTTGTTGCACCCTTGCTAGCTGCTGAAAACTTTGCTTGTTGCACCCTGCCTAGATGCTAAAATTATTGTTTGTTGCACCCTGACTAGCTGCTAAAAACATTGATTGTTGCACCTTGCCTATCTGTGAGAAATATTGATTGATGCACCCGGACTAGATGCTAAAATTATTGATTGTTGCACCTTGCCTATCTGTGAGAAACATTGCTTGTTGCACCAAGCCTAGCTCCTAAAATTATTGTTTGTTGCATCCTGACTAGCTGCTAAAATTATTGATTGTTGTACCTTGCCTATCTGGGAGAATCGTTGATTGCTGCACCCTGCCTCGCTGCTAAAAATATTGATTGTCACCTTTCCTATCTGTGAGAAACATTGATTGCTGCACCCTGAATAGCTGCTAAAATGATTGCTTGTAGCACCTTGCCTATCTGTGAGAAACATTAATTGTTTCACCCTGCTTAGCTGCTAAAAACATTGATTGTTGCACCTTGCCTATCTGTGAGAAATATTGATTGCTGCACCCTGACTAGCGGTTAAAATTATTGATTGTTGCACCTTGCCTATCTGTGAGAAACATTGCTTGTTGCACCTTGCCTATCTGCTAAAATTATTGTTTGTTGCACCCTGACTAGCTGCTAAAACATTGATTGTTGCACCTTGCCTATCTGTGAGAAATATTGATCGCTGCACGCTGCCTAGCTGCTAAAATGATTGCTTGTTGCACCATGCCTATTTGTGAGAAACATTGATTGCTGCACCCTGACTAGCTGCTAAAATGATTGCTTGTTGCATCATGCCCATTTGTGAGAAAGATTGATTGCTGCACCCTAACTAGCTGCTAAAAACATTGATTCTTGCACCTTGCCTATCTGTGAGAAACATTGATTGCTGCACCCAGCCTTGCTGCTAAAAACATTGATTCTTGCACCTTGCCTATCTGTGAGAAACATTGATTGCTGCACCCTAATTTGCTGCTAAAATGATTGCTTGTTGCACCTTGCCTATTTGTGAGAAACATTGATTGCTGCACCCTGCCTAGCTGCTAAAAAGAATGATTGTTGCACCTTGCCTATCTGTGAGAAATATTGATTGCTGCACCCTGACTAGCAGCTAAAATTATTGATTGTTGCACCTTGCCTATCTGTAAGAAACATTGCTTGTTGCACCTTGCCTATCTGCTAAAATTAGTGTTTGTTGCACACTGACTAGCTGCTAAAATTATTGATTGTTGCACCTTGCCTATCTGTGAGAAACATTGCTTGTTGCACGTTGCCTATCTACTAAAAGTATTGTTTGTTGCACCTCACTAGCTGCTAAAACATTGATTGTTGCACCTTGCCTATCGGTGAGAAATATTGATCGCTGCACCGTGACTAGCAGCTAAAATTATTGATTGTTGCACCTTGCCTATTGTGAGAAACATTGCTTGTTGCACCCTGCCTGGCTGCTAAAATGATTGCTTGTTGCACCATGCCTATTTGTGAGAAACATTGATTGCTGCACCCTGACTAGCTGCTAAAATGATTGCTTGTTGCACCATGCCTATTTGTGAGAAACATTGATAGCTGCACCCTAACTAGCTGCTAAAAACATTGATTGTTGCACCTTGCCTATCTGTGAGAAACATTGCTTGTTGCACCCTGCCTAGCTGCTAAAATTATTGTTTGTTGCACCCTGACTAGCTGCTAAAAACATTGATTGTTGCACCTTGCCTATCTGTGAGAAATATTGATTGCTGCACCCTGACTAGATGCTAAAATTATTGATTGTTGCACCATGCCTATCTGTGAGGAACATTGGTTGTTGCACCTTGCCTATCTGCTAAAATTATTGTTTGTTGCACCCTGACTAACTGCTAAAAACATTGATTGTTGCACCTTGCCTATCTGTGAGAAATATTGATTGCTGCACCCTGACTAGATGCTAAAATTATTGATTGTTGCACCTTGCCTATCTCTGAGAAACATTGCTTGTTGCACCCTGCCTAGCTGCTAAAATAATTGTTTGTTGCACCATGACTAGCTGCTAAAAACAGTGATTGTTGCACCTTGCCTATCTGTGAGAAATATTGATTGCTGCACCCTGACTGGATGCGAAAAACATTGATTGTTGCACCCTGCCTAGCTGCTAAAATTATTGTTTGTTGCACCCTGACTAGCTGCTAAAAACATTGATTGTTGCACCTTGCCTATCTGTGAGAAACATTGCTTGTTGCACCCTGCCTAGTTGATAAAATGATTGTTTGTTGCACCCTGACTAGCTGCTAAAAACATTGATTGTTGCACCTTGCCTATCTGTGAGAAATATTGATTGCTGCACCCTGACTAGATGCTAAAATGATTGATTGTTGCACCTTGCCTATCTGTGAGAAATATTGCTAGTTGCACCCTGCCTAAATGCTAAAATTATTGTTTGTTGCACCCTGACTAGCTGCTAAAAACATTGATTGTTGCACCTTGCCTATCTGTGAGAAATATTGATTGATACACCCGTACTACATGCTAAAATTATTGATTGTTGCACCTTGCCTATCTGTGAGAAACATTGCTTGTTGCACCAAGCCTAGCTCCTAAAATTATTGTTTGTTGCATCCTGACTAGCTGTAAAATTATTGATTGTTGTACCTTGCCTATCTGGGAGAATCGTTGATTGCTGCACCCTGCCTCGCTGCTAAAAATATTGATTGTTGCACCTTTCCTATCTGTGAGAAACATTGATTGCTGCACCCTGAATAGCTGCTAAAATGATTGCTTGTAGCATCTTGCCTATCTGTGAGAAACATTGATTGCTGCACCCTGACTAGCGGTTAAAATTATTGATTGTTGCACCTTGCCTATCTGCTAAAATTATTGTTTGTTGCACCCTGACTAGCTGCTAAAACATTGATTGTTGTACCTTGCCTATCTGTGAGAAATATTGATCGCTGCACGCTGCCTAGCTGCTAAAATGATTGCTTGTTGCACCATGCCTATTTGTGAGAAACATTGATTGCTGCACCCTGACTAGCTGCTAAAATGATTGCTTGTTGCACCATGCCCATTTGTGAGAAACATTGATTGCTGCACCCTAACTAGCTGCTAAAAACATTGATTCTTGCACCTTGCCTATCTGTGAGAAACATTGATTGCTGCACCCAGCCTTGCTGCTAAAAAACATTGATTGTTGCACCTTGCCTATCTGTGATAAACATTGATTGCTGCACCCTGATTTGCTGTTAAATGATTGCTTGTTGCACCTTGCCTATTTGTGAGAAACATTGATTGCTGCACCCTGCCTAGCTGCTAAAAACAATGATTGTTGCACCTTGCCTATCTGTGAGAAATATTGATTGCTGCACCCTGACTAGCGGCAAAAATTATTGATTGTTGCACCTTGCCTATCTGTAAGAAACATTGCTTGTTGCACCTTGCCTATCTGCTAAAATTAGTGTTTGTTGCACCATGACTAGCTGCTAAAATTATTGATTGTTGCACCTTGCCTATCTGTGAGAAACATTGCTTGTTGCACGTTGCCTATCTGCTAAAAGTATTGTTTGTTGCACCTCACTAGCTGCTAAAACATTGATTGTTGCACCTTGCCTATCTGTGAGAATTATTGATCGCTGCACCCTGACTAGCAGCTAAAATGATTGATTGTTGCACCTTGCCTATCTGTGAGAAACATTGCTTGTTGCACCCTGCCTAGCTGCTAAAATGATTGCTTGTTGCACCATGCCCATTTGTGAGAAACATTGATTGCTGCACCCTGACTAGCTGCTTAAATGATTGCTTGTTGCACCATGCCTATTTGTGAGAAACATTGATTGCTGCACCCTAACTAGCTGCTAAAAAACATTGATTGTTGCACCTTACCTATCTGTGAGAATCATTGCTTGTTGCACCCTGCCTAGCGGCTAAAATTATTGTTTGTTGCACCCTGACAAGCTGCTAAAAACATTGATTGTTGCACCTTGCCTATCTGTGAGAAATATTGATTGCTGCACCCTGACTAGAGGCTAAAATTATTGATTGTTGCACCATGCCTAAATGTGAGAAACATTGCTTGTTGCACCCTGCCTAGCTGCTAAAATTATTGTTTGTTGCATCCTGACTAGCTGCTAAAATGATTGATTGTTGTACCTTGCCTATCTGTGAGAAAAATTGATTGCTGCACCCAGCCTCGCTGCTAAAAACATTGATTGTTGCACCTTGCCTATCTGTGAGAAACATTGATTGCTGCACCCTGACTTGCTGCTAAAATGATTGCTTGTTGCACCTTGCCTATCTTGAGAAACATTGATTGTTGCACCCATTTAGCTGCTAAAAACATTGATTGTGGCACCTTGCCTATCTGTGAGAAATATTGATTGTTGCACCCTGCCTAGCTGCTATAATTATTGTTTGTTGCACCCTTGCTAGCTGCTGAAAACTTTGCTTGTTGCACCCTGCCTAGATGCTAAAATTATTGTTTGTTGCACCCTGACTAGCTGCTAAAAACATTGATTGTTGCACCTTGCCTATCTGTGAGAAATATTGATTGATGCACCCGGACTAGATGCTAAAATTATTGATTGTTGCACCTTGCCTATCTGTGAGAAACATTGCTTGTTGCACCAAGCCTAGCTCCTAAAATTATTGTTTGTTGCATCCTGACTAGCTGCTAAAATTATTGATTGTTGTACCTTGCCTATCTGGGAGAATCGTTGATTGCTGCACCCTGCCTCGCTGCTAAAAATATTGATTGTCACCTTTCCTATCTGTGAGAAACATTGATTGCTGCACCCTGAATAGCTGCTAAAATGATTGCTTGTAGCACCTTGCCTATCTGTGAGAAACATTAATTGTTTCACCCTGCTTAGCTGCTAAAAACATTGATTGTTGCACCTTGCCTATCTGTGAGAAATATTGATTGCTGCACCCTGACTAGCGGTTAAAATTATTGATTGTTGCACCTTGCCTATCTGTGAGAAACATTGCTTGTTGCACCTTGCCTATCTGCTAAAATTATTGTTTGTTGCACCCTGACTAGCTGCTAAAACATTGATTGTTGCACCTTGCCTATCTGTGAGAAATATTGATCGCTGCACGCTGCCTAGCTGCTAAAATGATTGCTTGTTGCACCATGCCTATTTATGAGAAACATTGATTGCTGCACCCTGACTAGCTGCTAAAATGATTGCTTGTTGCATCATGCCCATTTGTGAGAAAGATTGATTGCTGCACCCTAACTAGCTGCTAAAAACATTGATTCTTGCACCTTGCCTATCTGTGAGAAACATTGATTGCTGCACCCAGCCTTGCTGCTAAAAACATTGATTCTTGCACCTTGCCTATCTGTGAGAAACATTGATTGCTGCACCCTAATTTGCTGCTAAAATGATTGCTTGTTGCACCTTGCCTATTTGTGAGAAACATTGATTGCTGCACCCTGCCTAGCTGCTAAAAAGAATGATTGTTGCACCTTGCCTATCTGTGAGAAATATTGATTGCTGCACCCTGACTAGCAGCTAAAATTATTGATTGTTGCACCTTGCCTATCTGTAAGAAACATTGCTTGTTGCACCTTGCCTATCTGCTAAAATTAGTGTTTGTTGCACACTGACTAGCTGCTAAAATTATTGATTGTTGCACCTTGCCTATCTGTGAGAAACATTGCTTGTTGCACGTTGCCTATCTACTAAAAGTATTGTTTGTTGCACCTCACTAGCTGCTAAAACATTGATTGTTGCACCTTGCCTATCGGTGAGAAATATTGATCGCTGCACCGTGACTAGCAGCTAAAATTATTGATTGTTGCACCTTGCCTATTGTGAGAAACATTGCTTGTTGCACCCTGCCTGGCTGCTAAAATGATTGCTTGTTGCACCATGCCTATTTGTGAGAAACATTGATTGCTGCACCCTGACTAGCTGCTAAAATGATTGCTTGTTGCACCATGCCTATTTGTGAGAAACATTGATAGCTGCACCCTAACTAGCTGCTAAAAACATTGATTGTTGCACCTTGCCTATCTGTGAGAAACATTGCTTGTTGCACCCTGCCTAGCTGCTAAAATTATTGTTTGTTGCACCCTGACTAGCTGCTAAAAACATTGATTGTTGCACCTTGCCTATCTGTGAGAAATATTGATTGCTGCACCCTGACTAGATGCTAAAATTATTGATTGTTGCACCATGCCTATCTGTGAGGAACATTGGTTGTTGCACCTTGCCTATCTGCTAAAATTATTGTTTGTTGCACCCTGACTAACTGCTAAAAACATTGATTGTTGCACCTTGCCTATCTGTGAGAAATATTGATTGCTGCACCCTGACTAGATGCTAAAATTATTGATTGTTGCACCTTGCCTATCTCTGAGAAACATTGCTTGTTGCACCCTGCCTAGCTGCTAAAATAATTGTTTGTTGCACCATGACTAGCTGCTAAAAACAGTGATTGTTGCACCTTGCCTATCTGTGAGAAATATTGATTGCTGCACCCTGACTGGATGCGAAAAACATTGATTGTTGCACCCTGCCTAGCTGCTAAAATTATTGTTTGTTGCACCCTGACTAGCTGCTAAAAACATTGATTGTTGCACCTTGCCTATCTGTGAGAAACATTGCTTGTTGCACCCTGCCTAGTTGATAAAATGATTGTTTGTTGCACCCTGACTAGCTGCTAAAAACATTGATTGTTGCACCTTGCCTATCTGTGAGAAATATTGATTGCTGCACCCTGACTAGATGCTAAAATGATTGATTGTTGCACCTTGCCTATCTGTGAGAAATAATGCTTGTTGCACCCTGCCTAAATGCTAAAATTATTGTTTGTTGCACCCTGACTAGCTGCTAAAAACATTGATTGTTGCACCTTGCCTATCTGTGAGAAATATTGATTGATACACCCGTACTACATGCTAAAATTATTGATTGTTGCACCTTGCCTATCTGTGAGAAACATTGCTTGTTGCACCAAGCCTAGCTCCTAAAATTATTGTTTGTTGCATCCTGACTAGCTGTAAAATTATTGATTGTTGTACCTTGCCTATCTGGGAGAATCGTTGATTGCTGCACCCTGCCTCGCTGCTAAAAATATTGATTGTTGCACCTTTCCTATCTGTGAGAAACATTGATTGCTGCACCCTGAATAGCTGCTAAAATGATTGCTTGTAGCACCTTGCCTATCTGTGAGAAACATTGATTGCTGCACCCTGACTAGCGGTTAAAATTATTGATTGTTGCACCTTGCCTATCTGTGAGAAACATTGCTTGTTGCACCTTGCCTATCTGCTAAAATTATTGTTTGTTGCACCCTGACTAGCTGCTAAAACATTGATTGTTGTACCTTGCCTATCTGTGAGAAATATTGATCGCTGCACGCTGCCTAGCTGCTAAAATGATTGCTTGTTGCACCATGCCTATTTGTGAGAAACATTGATTGCTGCACCCTGACTAGCTGCTAAAATGATTGCTTGTTGCACCATGCCCATTTGTGAGAAACATTGATTGCTGCACCCTAACTAGCTGCTAAAAACATTGATTCTTGCACCTTGCCTATCTGTGAGAAACATTGATTGCTGCACCCAGCCTTGCTGCTAAAAAACATTGATTGTTGCACCTTGCCTATCTGTGATAAACATTGATTGCTGCACCCTGATTTGCTGTTAAATGATTGCTTGTTGCACCTTGCCTATTTGTGAGAAACATTGATTGCTGCACCCTGCCTAGCTGCTAAAAACAATGATTGTTGCACCTTGCCTATCTGTGAGAAATATTGATTGCTGCACCCTGACTAGCGGCAAAAATTATTGATTGTTGCACCTTGCCTATCTGTAAGAAACATTGCTTGTTGCACCTTGCCTATCTGCTAAAATTAGTGTTTGTTGCACCATGACTAGCTGCTAAAATTATTGATTGTTGCACCTTGCCTATCTGTGAGAAACATTGCTTGTTGCACGTTGCCTATCTGCTAAAAGTATTGTTTGTTGCACCTCACTAGCTGCTAAAACATTGATTGTTGCACCTTGCCTATCTGTGAGAATTATTGATCGCTGCACCCTGACTAGCAGCTAAAATGATTGATTGTTGCACCTTGCCTATCTGTGAGAAACATTGCTTGTTGCACCCTGCCTAGCTGCTAAAATGATTGCTTGTTGCACCATGCCCATTTGTGAGAAACATTGATTGCTGCACCCTGACTAGCTGCTTAAATGATTGCTTGTTGCACCATGCCTATTTGTGAGAAACATTGATTGCTGCACCCTAACTAGCTGCTAAAAAACATTGATTGTTGCACCTTACCTATCTGTGAGAATCATTGCTTGTTGCACCCTGCCTAGCGGCTAAAATTATTGTTTGTTGCACCCTGACAAGCTGCTAAAAACATTGATTGTTGCACCTTGCCTATCTGTGAGAAATATTGATTGCTGCACCCTGACTAGAGGCTAAAATTATTGATTGTTGCACCATGCCTAAATGTGAGAAACATTGCTTGTTGCACCCTGCCTAGCTGCTAAAATTATTGTTTGTTGCATCCTGACTAGCTGCTAAAATGATTGATTGTTGTACCTTGCCTATCTGTGAGAAAAATTGATTGCTGCACCCAGCCTCGCTGCTAAAAACATTGATTGTTGCACCTTCCCTATCTGTGAGAAACATTGATTGCTGCACCCTGACTTGCTGCTAAAATGATTGCTTGTTGCACCTTGCCTATCTTGAGAAACATTGATTGTTGCACCCATTTAGCTGCTAAAAACATTGATTTGTGCACCTTGCCTATCTGTGAGAAACAGTGATTGCTGCACCCTGACTAGCTGCTAAAATTATTGCTTGTTGCACCTTGCCTATTTGTGAGAAGCATTGATTGCTGCACCCTGCCGAGCTGCTAAAAGCAATGATTGTTGCACCTTACCTATCTGTGAGAAATATTGATTGCTGCACCCTGACTAGCAGTTAATATTATTGATTGTTGCACCTTGCCTATCTGTGAGAAACATTGCTTGTTGCACCTTGCCTATCTGCTAAAATTAGTGTTTGTTCCACCCTGACTAGCTGCTAAAAACATTGATTGTTGCACCTTGCCTATCTGTGAGAAACATTGCTTGTTGCACCCTGCCTAGATGCTAAAATTATTGTTTGTTGCACCCTGACTAGCTGCTAAAAACATTGATTGTTGCACCTTGCCTATCTGTGAGAAATATTGTTTGTTGCATCCTGACTAGCTGCTAAAATTATTGATTGTTGTACCTTGCCTATCTGGGAGAATCGTTGATTGCTGCACCCTGCCTCGCTGCTAAAAATATTGATTGTTGCACCTTTCCTATCTGTGAGAAACATTGATTGCTGCACCCTGAATAGCTGCTAAAATGATTGCTTGTAGCACCTTGCCTATCTGTGAGAAACATTAATTGTTTTACCCTGCTTAGCTGCTAAAAACATTGATTGTTGCACCTTGCCTATCTGTGAGAAATATTGATTGCTGCACCCTGACTAGCGGTTAAAATTATTGATTGTTGCACCTTGCCTATCTGTGAGAAACATTGCTTGTTGCACCTTGCCTATCTGCTAAAATTATTGTTTGTTGCACCCTGACTAGCTGCTAAAACATTGATTGTTGCACCTTGCCTATCTGTGAGAAATATTGATCGCTGCACGCTGCCTAGCTGCTAAAATGATTGCTTGTTGCACCATGCCTATTTGTGAGAAACATTGATTGCTGCACCCTGACTAGCTGCTAAAATGATTGCTTGTTGCACCATGCCCATTTGTGAGAAACATTGATTGCTGCACCCTAACTAGCTGCTAAAAACATTGATTCTTGCACCTTGCCTATCTGTGAGAAACATTGATTGCTGCACCCAGCCTTGCTGCTAAAAACATTGATTCTTGCACCTTGCCTATCTGTGAGAAACATTGATTGCTGCACCCTAATTTGCTGCTAAAATGATTGCTTGTTGCACCTTGCCTATTTGTGAGAAACATTGATTGCTGCACCCTGCCCAGCTGCTAAAAATATTGATTGTTGCACCTTTCCTATCTGTGAGAAACATTGATTGCTGCACCCTGAATAGCTGCTAAAATGATTGCTTGTAGCACCTTGCCTATCTGTGAGAAACATTAATTGTTTCACCCTGCTTAGCTGCTAAAAACATTGATTGTTGCACCTTGCCTATCTGTGAGAAATATTGATTGCTGCACCCTGACTAGCGGTTAAAATTATTGATTGTTGCACCTTGCCTATCTGTGAGAAACATTGCTTGTTGCACCTTGCCTATCTGCTAAAATTATTGTTTGTTGCACCCTGACTAGCTGCTAAAACATTGATTGTTGCACCTTGCCTATCTGTGAGAAATATTGATCGCTGCACGCTGCCTAGCTGCTAAAATGATTGCTTGTTGCACCATGCCTATTTGTGAGAAACATTGATTGCTGCACCCTGACTAGCTGCTAAAATGATTGCTTGTTGCACCATGCCCATTTGTGAGAAACATTGATTGCTGCACCCTAACTAGCTGCTAAAAACATTGATTCTTGCACCTTGCCTATCTGTGAGAAACATTGATTGCTGCACCCAGCCTTGCTGCTAAAAACATTGATTCTTGCACCTTGCCTATCTGTGAGAAACATTGATTGCTGCACCCTAATTTGCTGCTAAAATGATTGCTTGTTGCACCTTGCCTATTTGTGAGAAACATTGATTGCTGCACCCTGCCCAGCTGCTAAAAAGAATGATTGTTGCACCTTGCCTATCTGTGAGAAATATTGATTGCTGCACCCTGACTAGCAGCTAAAATTATTGATAGTTGCACCTTGCCTATCTGTAAGAAACATTGCTTGTTGCACCTTGCCTATCTGCTAAAATTAGTGTTTGTTGCACACTGACTAGCTACTAAAATTATTGATTGTTGCACCTTGCTATCTGTGAGAAACATTGCTTGTTGCACGTTGCCTATCTGCTAAAAGTATTGTTTGTTGCACCTCACTAGCTGCTAAAACATTGATTGTTGCACCTTGCCTATCTGTGAGAAATATTGATCGCTGCACCGTGACTAGCAGCTAAAATTATTGATTGTTGCACCTTGCCTATCTGTGGGAAACATTGCTTGTTGCACCCTGCCTAGCTGCTAAAATGATTGCTTGTTGAACCATGCCTATCTGTGAGAAACATTGTTTGTTGCATCCTGATGAGCTGCTAAAATGATTGATTATTTCACATTGCCTATCTGTGAGAAACATTGATTGCTGCACCCTGACTAGCTGCTAAAATGATTGCTTGTTGAACCATGCCTATTTGTGAGAAATATTGATTGCTGCACCCTGACTAGCGGCTAAAATTATTGATTGTTGCACCGTGCCTATCTGTGAGAAACATTGATTGTTACACCCTGCCTAGCTGCTAAAATTATTGTTTGTTGCACCCTGACTAGCTGCTAAAAACATTGATTGTGGCACCTTGCCTATCTGTGAGAAATATTGATTGTTGCACCCTGCCTAGCTGCTATAATTATTGTTTGTTGCACCCTTGCTAGCTGCTGAAAACTTTGCTTGTTGCACCCTGCCTAGATGCTAAAATTATTGTTTGTTGCACCCTGACTAGCTGCTAAAAACATTGATTGTTGCACCTTGCCTATCTGTGAGAAATATTGATTGATGCACCCGGACTAGATGCTAAAATTATTGATTGTTGCACCTTGCCTATCTGTGAGAAACATTGCTTGTTGCACCAAGCCTAGCTCCTAAAATTATTGTTTGTTGCATCCTGACTAGCTGCTAAAATTATTGATTGTTGTACCTTGCCTATCTGGGAGAATCGTTGATTGCTGCACCCTGCCTCGCTGCTAAAGATATTGATTGTTGCACCTTTCCTATCTGTGAGAAACATTGATTGCTGCACCCTGAATAGCTGCTAAAATGATTGCTTGTAGCACCTTGCCTATCTGTGAGAAACATTAATTGTTTCACCCTGCTTAGCTGCTAAAAACATTGATTGTTGCACCTTGCCTATCTGTGAGAAATATTGATTGCTGCACCCTGACTAGCGGTTAAAATTATTGATTGTTGCACCTTGCCTATCTGTGAGAAACATTGCTTGTTGCACCTTGCCTATCTGCTAAAATTATTGTTTGTTGCACCCTGACTAGCTGCTAAAACATTGATTGTTGCACCTTGCCTATCTGTGAGAAATATTGATCGCTGCACGCTGCCTAGCTGCTAAAATGATTGCTTGTTGCACCATGCCTATTTGTGAGAAACATTGATTGCTGCACCCTGACTAGCTGCTAAAATGATTGCTTGTTGCACCTTGCCTATCTGTGAGAAACATTGATTGCTGCACCCAGCCTTGCTGCTAAAAACATTGATTCTTGCACCTTGCCTATCTGTGAGAAACATTGATTGCTGCACCCTAATTTGCTGCTAAAATGATTGCTTGTTGCACCTTGCCTATTTGTGAGAAACATTGATTGCTGCACCCTGCCTAGCTGCTAAAAAGAATGATTGTTGCACCTTGCCTATCTGTGAGAAATATTGATTGCTGCACCCTGACTAGCAGCTACAATTATTGATTGTTGCACCTTGCCTATCTGTAAGAAACATTGCTTGTTGCACCTTGCCTATCTGCTAAAATTAGTGTTTGTTGCACACTGACTAGCTGCTAAAATTATTGATTGTTGCACCTTGCTATCTGTGAGAAACATTGCTTGTTGCACGTTGCCTATCTGCTAAAAGTATTGTTTGTTGCACCTCACTAGCTGCTAAAACATTGATTGTTGCACCTTGCCTATCTGTGAGACATATTGATCGCTAGACCGTGACTAGCAGCTAAAATTATTGATTGTTGCACCTTGCCTATCTTTGGGAAACATTGCTTGTTGCACCCTGCCTAGCTGCTAAAATGATTGCTTGTTGCACCATGCCTATCTGTGAGAAACATTGTTTGTTGCATCCTGATGAGCTGCTAAAATGATTGATTATTTCACATTGCCTATCTGTGAGAAACATTGATTGCTGCACCCTGACTAGCTGCTAAAATGATTGCTTGTTGCACCATGCCTATTTGTGAGAAATATTGATTGCTGCACCCTGACTAGCGGCTAAAATTATTGATTGTTGCACCGTGCCTATCTGTGAGAAACATTGATTGTTCCACCCTTCCTAGCTGCTAAAAACATTGATTGTTGCACCTTGCCTATCTGTGAGAAATATTGATTGCTACACCCTGACTAGATGCTAAAAACATTGATTGTTGCACCTTGCCTATCTGTGAGAAACATTGCTTGTAGCACCCTGCCTAGCTGCTAAAATTATTGTTTGTTGCACCCTGACTAGCTGCTAAAAACATTGATTGTGGCACCTTGCCTATCTGTGAGAAATATTGATTGCTGCACCCTGACTAGATGCGAAAAACATTGATTGTTGCACCCTGCCTAGCTGCTAAAATTGTTGTTTGTTGCACCCTTGCTAGCTGCTGAAAACTTTGATTGTTGCACCTTGCCCATCTGTGAGAAATATTGATTGCTGCACCCTGACTAAATGCTAGCATTGTTGATTGTTGCACCTTGCCTATCTATGAGAAACATTGCTTATTGCACCTTGCCTATCTGCTAAAATTATTTTTTGTTGCACCCTGACTAGCTGCTAAAATTATTGATTGTTGCACCTTGCCTATCTGTGAGAAACATTGCTTGTTGCACCCTGCCTAGCTGCTAAAATTATTGTTTGTTGCACCCTTTCTAGCTGCTAAAAACATTGATTGTTGCACCTTGCCTATCTGTGAGAAATATTGATTGCTGCAACCTGATTAGCGGCTAAAATTATTGATTGTTGGACCTTGCCTATCTATGAGAAAAATTGCTTGTTGCACCTTGCCTATCTGCTAAAAGTATAGTTTGTTGCACCCTGACTAGCTGCTAAAACATTGATTGTTGCACCTTGCCTATCTGTGAGAAACATTGATTGCTGCACCCTGACTAGCTGCTAAAATGATTGCTTGTTGCACCACGCCTATTTGTGAGAAACATTGATTGCTACACCCCGACTAGCTGCTAAAAACATTGATTGTTGCAACTTGCCTATCTGTGAGAGATATTGATTTTTGCCACCCAAACTAGCTGCTAAAATGATTGCTTGTTGCACCCTGACTATCTGCTAAAATTATTGATTGTTGCACCTTGCCTATTTGTGAGAAACATTGCTTGATGCACCTTGCTTATCTGATAAAAGTATTGTTTGTTGCACCCTGACTAGCTGCTAAAACATTGATTGTTGCACCTTGCCTATCTGTGGGAAACATTGCTTGATGCACCCTGCCTAGCTGCTAAAAGTATTGTTTGTTGCATCCTGACGAGCTGCTAAAATGATTGATTATTTCACCTTGCCTATCTGTGAGAAACATTGATTGCTGCACCCTGACTAGCTGCTAAAATGATTGCTTGTTGCACCATGCCTATTTGTGAGAAATATTAATTGCTGCACCCTGACTAGCGGCTAAAATTATTGATTGTTGCACCGTGTCTATCTGTGAGAAACATTGATTGTTACACCCTGCCTAGCTGCTAAAATTATTGTTTGTTGCACCCTGACTAGTTGCTAAAAACATTGATTGTTGCACCTTGCCTATCTGTGAGAAATATTGATTGCTGCACCCTGACTAGATGCGAAAAATATTGATTGTTGCACCCTGCCTAGCTGCTAAAATTATCTTTAGTTTCACCCTGACTAGCTGCTAAAAACATTGATTGTTGCACCTTGCCTATCTGTGGGAAACATTGCTTGATGCACCCTGCCTAGCTGCTAAAAGTATTGTTTGTTGCATCCTGACGAGCTGCTAAAATGATTGATTATTTCACCTTGCCTATCTGTGAGAAATATTGATTGATGCACCCTAACTAAAATGATTGCTTGTTGCACCATGCCTATTTGTGAGAAATATTGATTGCTGCACCCTGACTAGCGGCTAAAATTATTGATTGTTGCACCGTGCCTATCTGTAAGAAACATTGATTGTTACACCCTGCCTAGCTGCTAAAATGATTGTTTGCTGTATAATGCATAGCTGCTAAAACATTGCTTGTTGCACCACGCCTATTTGTGAGAAACATTGATTGCTACACCCCGACTAGCTGCTAAAATGATTGCTTGTTGCACCTTGCCTATTTATGATAAACATTGTTTGCTGCACCCTGCATAGCTGCTAAAAACATTGCTTGTTGCACCTTGCCTATCTGTGAGAAATATTGATTGCTGCACCCTGACTAGCGGCTAAAATTATTGATTGTTGCACCGTGCCTATCTGTGAGAAACATTGATTGTTACACCCTGCCTAGCTGCTAAAATGATTGCTTGTTGCACCCTGACTAGCTGCAAAAACATTGATTATTGCACCTTGCCTATCTTTGAGAAATATTGATTGCTGCACCCTGACTAGATGCGAAAAATATTGATTGTTGCACCCTGCCTAGCTGCTAAAAACATTGATTGTTGCACCTTGCCTGTCTGTGAGAAATATTGATTTCTGCACCCTGACTAAATGCTAACATTGTTGAGTGTTGCACCTTGCCTATCTTTGAGAAACATTGCTTGTTGCACCCTGCCTAGCTGCTAAAATTATTGTTTGTTGCACCCTGACTAGCTGCTAAAAACATTGATTGTTGCACCTTGCCTATCTGTGAGAAATACCGATTGCTGCACCCTAACTAAATGCTAAAATTGTTGATTGTTGCACCTTGCCTATCTGTGAGAAACATTGCTTGTTGCACCCTGCCTAGCTGCTAAAATTATTGTTTGTTGCACCCTGACTAGCTGCTAAAATTATTGATTGTTGTACCTTGCCTATCTGTGAGAAACATTGATTGCTGCACCCTGACTAGCTGCTAAAATGATTCCTTTTTGTACCTTGCCTATCTGTGAGAAACATTGATTGTTGCACCCTGCTTCTCTGCTAAAAACATTGTTTATTGCACCTTGCCTATCTGTGAGAAACATTGATTGCTGCACCCTGACAAGCTGCTAAAATGATTGCTTGTTGCACCTTGGCTATTTGTGGGAAACATTGATTGCTGCACCCTGCCTAGCGTCTAAAATTATTGATTGTTGCACCTTGCCTATCTGTGAGAAACATTGCTTGTTGCACCTTGCCTATTTGCTAAAATTATTGTTTGTTGCACCCTGACTATCTGCTAAAATTATTGATTGTTGCACCTTGCCTATTTGTGAGAAACATTGCTTGATGCACCTTGCTTATCTGCTAAAAGTATTGTTTGTTGCACCCTGACTAGCTGCTAAAACATTGATTGTTGCACCTTGCCTATCTGTGAGAAACATTGCTTGATGCACCCGGCCTAGCTGCTAAAAGTATTGTTTGTTGCATCCTGACGAGCTGCTAAAATGATTGATTATTTCACCTTGCCTATCTGTGAGAAACATTGATTGCTGCACCCTGACTAGCTGCTAAAATGATTGCTTGTTGCACATGCCTATTTGTGAGAAATATTGATTGCTGCACACTGACTAGCGGCTAAAATTATTGATTGTTGCACCGTGCCTATCTGTGAGAAACATTGATTGTTACACCCTGCCTAGCTGCTAAAATTATTGTTTGTTGCACCCTGACTAGCTGCTAAAAACATTGATTGTTGCACCTTGCCTATCTGTGAGAAATATTGATTGCTGCACCCTGACTAGATGCGAAAAATATTAATTGTTGCACCCTGCCTAGCTGCTAAAATTATTGTTTGTTGCACCCTGACTAGCTGCTAAAACATTGATTGTTGCACCTTGCCTATCTGTGAGAAATATTGATTGCTGCACCCTGACTAAATGCTAACATTGTTGAGTGTTGCACCTTGCCTATCTTTTAGAAACATTGCTTGTTGCACCCTGCCTAGCTGCTAAAATTATTGTTTGTTGCACCCTGACTAGCTGCTATAAACATTGATTGTTGCACCTTGCCTATCTGTGAGAAATATTGATTGCTGCACCCAGACTAGATGCGAAAAACATTGCCTGTTGCACCCTGCCTAGCTGCTAAAATTATCTTTTGTTGCACCCTGACTAGCTGCTAAAAACATTGATTGTTGCACCTTGCCTATCTGTGAGAAATATTGATTTCTGCACCCTGACTAAATGCTAACATTGTTGAGTGTTGCACCTTGCCTATCTTTGAGAAACATTGCTTGTTGCACCCTGCCTAGCTGCTAAAATTATTGTTTGTTGCACCCTGACTAGCTGCTAAAAACATTGATTGTTGCACCTTGTCTATCTGTGAGAAATATTGATTGATGCACCCTAACTAAATGCTAAAATTGTTGATTGTTGCACCTTGCCTATCTGTGAGAAACATTGCTTGTTGCACCCTGCCTAGCTGCTAAAATTATTGTTTGTTGCACCCTGACTAGCTACTAAAAACATTGATTGTTGCACCTTGCCTATCTGTGAGAGATATTGACTGCTGCACCCTGACTGGATGCTAACATTATTGAGTGTTGCACCTTGCCTATGTGTGAGAAACATTGCTTGTTGCACCCTGCCTAGCTGCTAAAATTATTGTTTGTTGCATCCTGACTAGCTGCTAAAATTACTGACTGTTGTACCTTGCCTATTTGTGAGAAACATTGATTGCTACACCCCGACTAGCTGCTAAAAACATTGATTGTTGCAACTTGCCTATCTGTGAGAGATATTGATTTTTGCACCCAAACTAGCTGCTAAAATGTTTGCTTGTTGCACCCTGACTATCTGCTAAATTTATTGATTGTTGCACCTTGCCTATTTGTGAGAAACATTGCTTGATGCACCTTGCTTATCTGCTAAAAGTATTGTTTGTTGCACCCTGACTAGCTGCTAAAACATTGATTGTTGCACCTTGCCTATCTGTGGGAAACATTGCTTGATGCACCCTGCCTAGCTGCTAAAAGTATTGTTTGTTGCATCCTGACGAGCTGCTAAAATGATTGATTATTTCACCTTGCCTATCTGTGAGAAACATTGATTGCTGCACCCTGACTAGCTGCTAAAATGATTGCTTGTTGCACCATGCCTATTTGTGAGAAATATTAATTGCTGCACCCTGACTAGCGGCTAAAATTATTGATTTTTGCACCGTGCCTATCTGTGAGAAACATTGATTGTTACACCCTGCCTAGCTGCTAAAATTATTGTTTGTTGCACCCTGACTAGTTGCTAAAAACATTGATTGTTGCACCTTGCCTATCTGTGAGAAATATTGATTGCTGCACCCTGACTTGATGCGAAAAATATTGATTGTTGCACCCTGCCTAGCTGCTAAAATTATCTTTAGTTTCACCCTGACTAACTGCTAAAAACATTGATTGTTGCACCTTGCCTATCTGTGAGAAATATTGATTTCTGCACCCTGACTAAATGCTAACATTGTTGAGTGTTGCACCTTGCCTATCTTTGAGAAACATTGCTTGTTGCACCCTGCCTAGCTGTTAAAATTATTGTTTGTTGCACCCTGACTAGCTGCTAAAAACATTGATTGTTGCACCTTGTCTATTTGTGAGAAATATTGATTGATGCACCCTAACTAAATGCTAAAATTGTTGATTGTTGCACCTTGCCTATCTGTGAGAAACATTGCTTGTTGCACCCTGCCTAGCTGCTAAAATTATTGTTTGTTGCACCCTGACTAGCTGCTAAAAACATTGATTGTTGCACCTTGTCTATCTGTGAGAAATATTGATTGATGCACCCTAACTAAATGCTAAAATTGTTGATTGTTGCACCTTGCCTATCTGTGAGAAACATTGCTTGTTGCACTCTGCCTAGCTGCTAAAATTATTGTTTGTTGCACCCTGACTAGCTGCTAAAAACATTGATTGTTGCACCTTGCCTATCTGTGAGAGATATTGATTGCTGCACCCTGACTGGATGCTAACATTATTGATTGTTGCACCTTGCCTATGTGTGAGAAACATTGCTTGTTGCACCCTGCCTAGCTGCTAAAATTATTGTTTGTTGCATCCTGACTAGCTGCTAAAATTATTGATTGTTGTACCTTGCCTATCTGTGAGAAACATTGATTGCTGCACCCTGCCTCGCTGCTAAAAACATTGATTGTAGCACCTTTCCTATCTGTGAGAAACATTGATTGCTGCACCCTGACTAGCTGCTAAAATGATTGCTTTTTGTATCTTGCCTATCTGTGAGAAACATTGGTTGTTGCACCCTGCTTCTCTGCTAAAAACATTGTTTGTTGCACCTTGCCTATCTGTGAGAAACATTGATTGCTGTACCCTGACTAGCTGCTAAAATGATTGCTTGTTGCACCTTGGCTATTTGTGAGAAACATTGATTGCTGCAGCCCGCCGAGCGGCTAGCTAAAATTATTGATTGTTGTACCTTGCCTATCTGTGAGAAACAGTGCTTGTTGCACCTTGCCTATCTGCTAAAATTATTGTTTGTTGCACCCTGACTATCTGCTAAAATTATTGATTGTTGCACCTTGCCTATTTGTGAGAAACATTGCTTAATGCACCTTGCTTATCTGCTAAAAGTATTGTTTGTTGCACCCTGACTAGCTGCTAAAACATTGATTGTTGCACCTTGCCTATCTGTGAGAAACATTGCTTGATGCACCCTGCCTAGCTGCTAAAAGTATTGTTTGTTGCATCCTGACGAGCTGCTAAAATGATTGATTATTTCACCTTGCCTATCTGTGAGAAACATTGATTGCTGCACCCTGACTAGCTGCTAAAATGATTGCTTGTTGCACCATGCCTATTTGTGAGAAATATTGATTGCTGCACCCTGCCTAGCGGCTAAAATTATTGATTGTTGCACCTTGCCCATCTGTGAGAAACATTGCTTGTTGCACTTTGCCTATCTGCTAAAATTATTGTTTGTTGCACCCTGACTATCTGCTAAAACATTGATCGTTGCACCTTGCCTATCTGTGAGAAACATTGCTTGATGCACCCTGCCTAGCTGCTAAAAGTATTGTTTGTTGCATCCCGACGAGCTGCTAAAATGATTGATTATTTCACCTTGCCTATCTGTGAGAAACATTGATTGCTGCACCCTGACTAGCTAGTAAAATGATTGCTTGTTGCACCATGCCTATTTGTGAGAAATATTGATTGCTGCACCCTGACTAGCGACTAAAATTATTGATTGTTGCACCGTGCCTATCTGTAAGAAACATTGATTGTTACACCCTGCCTAGCTGCTAAAATGATTGTTTGCTGTATCCTGCATAGCTGCTAAAACATTGCTTGTTGCACCACGCCTATTTGTGAGAAACATTGATTGCTACACCCCGACTAGCTGCTAAAAACATTGATTGTTGCACCTTGCCTATCTGTGAGAGATATTGATTTTTGCACCCAGACTAGCTGCTAAAATGATTGCTTGTTGCACCTTGCCTATTTATGATAAACATTGTTTGCTGCACCCTGCATAGCTGCTAAAAACATTGCTTGTTGCACCTTGCCTATCTGTGAGAAATATTGATTGCTGCACCCTGACTAGCGGCTAAAATTATTGATTGTTGCACCGTGCCTATCTGTGAGAAACATTGATTGTTACACCCTGCCTAGCTGCTAAAATGATTGCTTGTTGCACCCTGACTAGCTGCAAAAACATTGATTATTGCACCTTGCCTATCTGTGAGAAATATTGATTGCTGCACCCTGACTAGATGCGAAAAATATTGATTGTTGCACCCTGCCTAGCTGCTAAAATTATTGTTTGTTGCACCCTGACTAGCTGCTAAAACATTGAATGTTGCACCTTGCCTGTCTGTGAGAAATATTGATTTCTGCACCCTGACTAAATGCTAACATTGTTGAGTGTTGCACCTTGCCTATCTTTGAGAAACATTGCTTGTTGCACCCTGCCTAGCTGCTAAAATTATTGTTTGTTGCACCCTGACTAGCTGCTAAAAACATTGATTGTTGCACCTTGCGTATCTGTGAGAAATATCGATTGCTGCACCCTAACTAAATGCTAAAATTGTTGATTGTTGCACCTTGCCTATCTGTGAGAAACATTGCTTGTTGCACCCTGCCTAGCTGCTAAAATTATTGTTTGTTGCACCCTGACTAGCTGCTAAAATTATTGATTGTTGTACCTTGCCTATCTGTGAGAAACATTGATTGCTGCACCCTGACTAGCTGCTAAAATGATTCCTTTTTGTACCTTGCCTATCTGTGAGAAACATTGATTGTTGCACCCTGCTTCTCTGCTAAAAACATTGTTTATTGCACCTTGCCTATCTGTGAGAAACATTGATTGCTGCACCCTGACAAGCTGCTAAAATGATTGCTTGTTGCACCTTGGCTATTTGTGGGAAACATTGATTGCTGCACCCTGCCTAGCGTCTAAAATTATTGATTGTTGCACCTTGCCTATCTGTGAGAAACATTGCTTGTTGCACCTTGCCTATTTGCTAAAATTATTGTTTGTTGCACCCTGACTATCTGCTAAAATTATTGATTGTTGCACCTTGCCTATTTGTGAGAAACATTGCTTGATGCACCTTGCTTATCTGCTAAAAGTATTGTTTGTTGCACCCTGACTAGCTGCTAAAACATTGATTGTTGCACCTTGCCTATCTGTGAGAAACATTGCTTGATGCACCCTGCCTAGCTGCTAAAAGTATTGTTTGTTGCATCCTGACGAGCTGCTAAAATGATTGATTATTTCACCTTGCCTATCTGTGAGAAACATTGATTGCTGCACCCTGACTAGCTGCTAAAATGATTGCTTGTTGCACCATGCCTATTTGTGAGAAATATTAATTGCTGCACCCTGACTAGCGGCTAAAATTATTGATTGTTGCACCGTGCCTATCTGTGAGAAACATTGATTGTTACACCCTGCCTAGCTGCTAAAATTATTGTTTGTTGCACCCTGACTAGCTGCTAAAAACATTGATTGTTGCACCTTGCCTATCTGTGAGAAATATTGATTGCTGCACCCTCACTAGATGCGAAAAATATTAATTGTTGCACCCTGCCTAGCTGCTAAAATTATTGTTTGTTGCACCCTGACTAGCTGCTAAAACATTGATTGTTGCACCTTGCCTATCTGTAAGAAATATTGATTGCTGCACCCTGACTAAATGCTAACATTGTTGAGTGTTGCACCTTGCCTATCTTTTAGAAACATTGCTTGTTGCACCCTGCCTAGCTGCTAAAATTATTGTTTGTTGCACCCTGACTAGCTGCTATAAACATTGATTGTTGCACCTTGCCTATCTGTGAGAAATATTGATTGCTGCACCCAGACTAGATGCGAAAAACATTGCCTGTTGCACCCTGCCTAGCTGCTAAAATTATCTTTTGTTGCACCCTGACTAGCTGCTAAAAACATTGATTGTTGCACCTTGCCTATCTGTGAGAAATATTGATTTCTGCACCCTGACTAAATGCTAACATTGTTGAGTATTGCACCTTGCCTATCTTTGAGAAACATTGCTTGTTGCACCCTGCCTAGCTGCTAAAATTATTGTTTGTTGCACCCTGACTAGCTGCTAAAAACATTGATTGTTGCACCTTGTCTATCTGTGAGAAATATTGATTGATGCACCCTAACTAAATGCTAAAATTGTTGATTGTTGCACCTTGCCTATCTGTGAGAAACATTGCTTGTTGCACCCTGCCTAGCTGCTAAAATTATTGTTTGTTGCACCCTGACTAGCTGCTAAAAACATTGATTGTTGCACCTTGCCTATCTGTGAGAGATATTGACTGCTGCACCCTGACTGGATGCTAACATTATTGAGTGTTGCACCTTGCCTATGTGTGAGAAACATTGCTTGTTGCACCCTGCCTAGCTGCTAAAATTATTGTTTGTTGCATCCTGACTAGCTGCTAAAATTACTGACTGTTGTACCTTGCCTATCTGTGAGAAACATTGATTGCTGCACCCTGCCTCGCTGCTAAATCATTGATTGTAGCACCTTGCCTATCTGTGAGAAACATTGATTGCTGCACCCTGACTAGCTGCTAAAATGATTGCTTTTTGTATCTTGCCTATCTGTGAGAAACATTGATTGTTGCACCCTGCTTCTCTGCTAAAACATTGTTTGTGGCACCTTGCCTATCTGTGAGAAACATTGATTGCTGCACCCTGACTAGCTGCTAAAATGATTGCTTGTTGCAACACGCCTATTTGTGAGAAACATTGATTGCTACACCCCGACTAGCTGCTAAAAACATTGATTGTTGCACCTTGCCTATCTGTGAGAGATATTGATTTTTGCACCCAGACTAGCTGCTAAAATGATTGCTTTTTGCACCTTGCCTATTTATGATAAACATTGTTTGCTGCACCCTGCATAGCTGCTAAAAACATTGCTTGTTGCACCTTGCCTATCTGTGAGAAATATTGATTGCTGCACCCTGACTAGCGGCTAGAATTATTGATTGTTGCACCGTCCCTATCTGTGAGAAACATTGATTGTTACACCCTGCCTAGTTGCTAAAATGATTGCTTGTTGCACCCTGACTAGCTGCTAAAAACATTGATTATTGCACCTTGCCTATCTGTGAGAAATATTGATTGCTGCACCCTAACTACCTGCTAAAATGATTGCTTGTTGCACCTTGCCTATCAGTGAGAAACATTGCTTGTTGCACCCTGCCTAGCTGCTAAAATTATTGCTTGTTGCACCCTGCCTAGCTGCCAAAATTATTGTTTGTTGCACCCTGACTAGCTGCTAAAAACATTGATTGTTGCACCTTGCCTATCTGTGAGAAATATTGATTTCTGCACCCTGACTAAATGCTAACATTGTTGATTGTTGCACCTTGCCTATCTTTGAGAAACATTGCTTGTTGCACCCTGCCTAGCTGCTAAAATGATTGTTTGTTGCACCCTGACTAGCTGCTAAAAACATTGATTGTTGGACCTTGCCTATCTGGGAAAAATATTGATTGCTGCACCCTGCTTCGCTGCTAAAAACATTGATTGTTGCACCTTGCCTATCTTTGAGAAACATTGATTGCTGCACCTTGACTAGCTGCTAAAATGATTGCTTGTTGCACCTTGTCTATCTGTGAGAAACATTGATTGTTGCACCTTGCCTATCTGTGAGAAACATTGATTGCTGCACCCTGACTAGCTGCTAAAATGATTGCTTGTTGCTCCTTGCCTACTTGTGAGAAATATTGATTGCTGTACCATGCCCAGCTGCTAAAAACATTGATTGTTGCACCCTGCCTATGTGTGAGAAATATTGATTGCTGCACCCTGACTAGCGGCTAAAATGATTGATTGATTGCACCGTGCCTCTCTGTGAGAAACATTGCTTGTTGCACCTTGCCTATCTGCTAAAATTATTGTTTGTTGCACCCTGACTAGCTGCTAAAATTATTGATTGTTGCACCTTGCCTATCTGTGAGAAACATTGCTTGTTGCACCTTGCCTATCTGCTAAAATTATTGATTGTTGTACCTTGCCTATCTGTGAGAAACATTGATTGCTGCACCCTGCCTCGCTGCTAAAAACATTGATTGTTGCACCTTGCCTATCTGTGAGAAACATTGATTGCTGCACCCTGACTAGCTGCTAAAATGATTGCTTGTTGCACTTTGCCTATCTGTGAGAAACATTGATTGTTGCACCCTGCCTCGCTGCTAAAAACATTGATTGTTGCACCGTGCCTATCTGTGAGAAACATTGATTGCTGCACCCTGACTAGCTGCTAAAATGATTGCTTGTTGCACCTTGCCTATTTGTGAGAAACATTGATTGCTGCACCCTGTCTAGCTGCTAAAAACATTGATTGTTGCACCTTGCCTATCTGTGAGAAATATTGATTGTGGCAACCTGACTAGCGGTTACAATTATTGATTGTTGGACCCTGCAATCTTTGAGAAACATTGCTTGTTGCACCTTGCCTATCTGCTAAAATTATTGTTTGTTGCACCCTGACTAGCTGCTAAGATTATTGATTGTTGCACCTTGCCTATTTGTGAGAAACATTGCATGTTGTACCTTGCCTATCTGCTTAAACTATTGTTTGTTGCACCCTGACTAGCTGCTAAAACATTGATTGTTGCACCTTGCCTATCAGTGAGAAACATTGCTTGTTGCACCCTGCCTAGCTGCTAAAATGATTGATTGTTTCACCTTGCCTATCTGTGAGAAACATTGATTGCTGCATCCTGACTAGCTGCTAAAATGATTGCTTGTTGCACCTTACCTATTTATGAGAAACATTGTTTGCTGCACCCTGCATAGCTGCTAAAACATTTCTTGTTGCACCATGCCTATTTGTGAGAAACATAGATTGCTGCACCCTGAGTAGCTGCTAAAATGATTGCTTGTTGCACCCTGACTATCGGCCAAAAACATTGATTGTTGCACCTTGCCTATCTGAGAGAAATATTGATTGCTTCACCCTGACTAGCTGCTAAAATGATTGCTTGTTGCACCTTGCCTATTTATGAGAAACAATGTTTGCTGCACCCTGCATAGCTGCTAAAAACATTGCTCGTTGCACCATGCATATTTGTGAGAAACATCGATTGCTGCACCCTTCCTAGCTGCTAAAAACATTGATAGTTGCACCTTGCCTATCTGTGAGAAACATTGCTTGATGCACCCTGCCTAGCTGCTAAAAGTATTGTTTGTTGCATCCTGACGAGCTGCTAAAATGATTGATTATTTCACCTTGCCTATCTGTGAGAAACATTGATTGCTGCACCCTGACTAGCTGCTAAAATGATTGCTTGTTGCACCATGCCTATTTGTGAGAAATATTGATTGCTGCACCCTGACTAGCGGCTAAAATTATTGATTGTTGCACCGTGCCTATCTGTGAGAAACATTGATTGTTACACCCTGCCTAGCTGCTAAAATGATTGCTTGTTGCACCCTGACTAGCTGCTAAAAACATTGATTGTTGCACCTTGCCTATCTGTGAGAAATATTGATTGCTACACCCTGACTAGATGCTAAAAACATTGATTGTTGCACCTTGCCTATCTGTGAGAAACATTGCTTGTAGCACCCTGCCTAGTTGCTAAAATTATTGTTTGTTGCACCCTGACTAGCTGCTAAAAACATTGATTGTGGCACCTTGCCTATCTGTGAGAAATATGGATTGCTGCACCCTGACTAGATGCGAAAAACATTGATTGTTGCACCTGCCTAGCTGCTAAAATTATTGTTTGTTGCACCCTGACTAGCTGCTAAAAACATTGATTGTTGCACCTTGCCTATCTGTGAGAAATATTGATTGCTGCATCCTGACTAAATGCTAAAATTATTGATTGTTGCACCTTGCCTATCTGTGAGAAACATTGCTTGTTGCACCGTGCCTAGCTGCTAAAATTATTGTTTGTTGCACCCTTGCTAGCTGCTGAAAACTTTGATTGTTGCACCTTGCCTATCTGTGAGAAATATTGATTGCTGCACCCTGACTAAATGCTAGCATTGTTGATTGTTGCACCTTGCCTATCTATGAGAAACATTGCTTGTTGCACCTTGCCTATCTGCTAAAATTATTTTTTGTTGCACCCTGACTAGCTGCTAAAATTATTGATTGTTGCACCTTGCCTATTTGTGAGAAACATTGCTTGTTGCACCCTGCCTAGCTGCTAAAATTATTGTTTGTTGCACCCTTTCTAGCTGCTAAAAACATTGATTGTTGCACCTTGCCTATCTGTGAGAAATATTGATTGCTGCAACCTGATTAGCGCCTAAAATTATTGATTGTTGGACCTTGCCAATCTATGAGAAAAATTACTTGTTGCACCTTGCCTATCTGCTAAAAGTATAGTTTGTTGCACCCTGACTAGCTGCTAAAACATTGATTGTTGCACCTTGCCTATCTGTTAGAAACATTGATTGCTGCACCCTGACTAGCTGCTAAAATGATTGCTTGTTGCACCACGCCTATTTGTGAGAAACATTGATTGCTACACCCCGACTAGCTGCTAAAAACATTGATTGTTGCAACTTGCCTATCTGTGAGAGATAATGATTTTTGCACCCAGACTAGCTGCTAAAATGATTGCTTGTTGCACCCTGACTATCTGCTAAAATTATTGATTGTTGCACCTTGCCTATTTGTGAGAAACATTGCTTGATGCACCTTGCTTATCTGCTAAAAGTATTGTTTGTTGCACCCTGACTAGCTGCTAAAACATTGATTGTTGCACCTTGCCTATCTGTGGGAAACATTGCTTGATGCACCCTGCCTAGCTGCTAAAATTATTGTTTGTTGCATCCTGACGAGCTGCTAAAATGATTGATTATTTCACCTTGCCTATCTGTGAGAAACATTGATTGCTGCACCCTGACTAGCTGCTAAAATGATTGCTTGTTGCACCATGCCTATTTGTGAGAAATATTAATTGCTGCACCCTGACTAGCGGCTAAAATTATTGATTGTTGCACCGTGCCTATCTGTGAGAAACATTGATTGTTACACCCTGCCTAGCTGCTAAAATTATTGTTTGTTGCACCCTGATTAGTTGCTAAAAACATTGATTGTTGCACCTTGCCTATCTGTGAGAAATATTGATTGCTGCACCCTGACTAGATGCGAAAAATATTGATTGTTGCACCCTGCCTAGCTGCTAAAATTATCTTTAGTTGCACCCTGATTAGCTGCTAAAAACATTGATTGTTGCACCTTGCCTATCTGTGAGAAATATTGATTTCTGCACCCTGACTAAATGCTAACATTGTTGAGTGTTGCACCTTGCCTATCTTTGAGAAACATTGCTTATTGCACCCTGCCTAGCTGCTATAATTATTGTTTGTTGCACCCTGACTAGCTGCTAAAAACATTGATTGTTGCACCTTGTCTATCTGTGAGAAATATTGATTGATGCACCCTAACTAAATGCTAAAATTGTTGATTGTTGCACCTTGCCTATCTGTGAGAAACATTGCTTGTTGCACCCTGCCTAGCTGCTAAAATTATTGTTTGTTGCAGCCTGACTAGCTGCTAAAAACATTGATTGTTGCACCTTGCCTATCTGTGAGAGATATTGATTGCTGCACCCTGACTGGATGCTAACATTATTGATTGTTGCACCTTGCCTATGTGTGAGAAACATTGCTTGTTGCACCCTGCCTAGCTGCTAAAATTATTGTTTGTTGCATCCTGACTAGCTGCTAAAATTATTGATTGTTGTACCTTGCCTATCTGTGAGAAACATTGATTGCTGCACCCTGCCTCGCTGCTAAAAACATTGATTGTAACACCTTGCCTATCTGTGAGAAACATTGATTGCTGCACCCTGACTAGCTGCTAAAATGATTGCTTGTTGCACCCTGACTAGCTGCAAAAACATTGATTATTGCACCTTGCCTATCTGTGAGAAATATTGATTGCTGCACCCTGACTAGATGCGAAAAATATTGATTGTTGCACCCTGCCTAGCTGCTAAAATTATTGTTTGTTGCATCCTGACTAGCTGCTAAAACATTGAATGTTGCACCTTGCCTATCTGTGAGAAACATTGATTGTTACACCCTGCCTAGCTGCTAAAATTATTGTTTGTTGCACCCTGATTAGTTGCTAAAAACATTGATTGTTGCACCTTGCCTATCTGTGAGAAATATTGATTGCTGCACCCTGACTAGATGCGAAAAATATTGATTGTTGCACCCTGCCTAGCTGCTAAAATTATCTTTAGTTGCACCCTGATTAGCTGCTAAAAACATTGATTGTTGCACCTTGCCTATCTGTGAGAAATATTGATTTCTGCACCCTGACTAAATGCTAACATTGTTGAGTGTTGCACCTTGCCTATCTTTGAGAAACATTGCTTGTTGCACCCTGCCTAGCTGCTAAAATTATTGTTTGTTGCACCCTGACTAGCTGCTAAAAACATTGATTGTTGCACCTTGTCTATCTGTGAGAAATATTGATTGATGCACCCTAACTAAATGCTAAAATTGTTGATTGTTGCACCTTGCCTATCTGTGAGAAACATTGCTTGTTGCACCCTGCCTAGCTGCTAAAATTATTGTTTGTTGCAGCCTGACTAGCTGCTAAAAACATTGATTGTTGCACCTTGCCTATCTGTGAGAGATATTGATTGCTGCACCCTGACTGGATGCTAACATTATTGATTGTTGCACCTTGCCTATGTGTGAGAAACATTGCTTGTTGCACCCTGCCTAGCTGCTAAAATTATTGTTTGTTGCATCCTGACTAGCTGCTAAAATTATTGATTGTTGTACCTTGCCTATCTGTGAGAAACATTGATTGCTGCACCCTGCCTCGCTGCTAAAAACATTGATTGTAACACCTTGCCTATCTGTGAGAAACATTGATTGCTGCACCCTGACTAGCTGCTAATATGATTGCTTGTTGCACCCTGACTAGCTGCAAAAACATTGATTATTGCACCTTGCCTATCTGTGAGAAATATTGATTGCTGCACCCTGACTAGATGCGAAAAATATTGATTGTTGCACCCTGCCTAGCTGCTAAAATTATTGTTTGTTGCATCCTGACTAGCTGCTAAAACATTGAATGTTGCACCTTGCCTATCTGTGAGAAATATTGATTGCTGCACCCTGACTAAATACTAACATTATTGATTGTTCCACCTTGCCTATCTGTGAGAAACATTGCTTGTTGCACCCTGCCTAGCTGCTAAAATTATTGTGTGTTGCACCCTGACTAGCTGCTAAAAACATTGATTGTTGCACCTTGCCTGTCTGTGAGAAATATTGATTTCTGCACCCTGACTAAATGCTAACATTGTTGAGTGTTGCACCTTGCCTATCTTTGAGAAACATTGCTTGTTGCACCCTGCCTAGCTGCTAAAATTATTGTTTGTTGCACCCTGACTAGCTGCTAAAAACATTGATTGTTGCACCTTGCCTATCTGTGAGAAATATCGATTGCTGCACCCTAACTAAATGCTAAAATTGTTGATTGTTGCACCTTGCCTATCTGTGAGAAACATTGCTTGTTGCACCCTGCCTAGCTGCTAAAATTATTGTTTGTTGCACCCTGACTAGCTGCTAAAATTATTGATTGTTGTACCTTGCCTATCTGTGAGAAACATTGATTGCTGCACCCTGACTAGCTGCTAAACTGATTCCTTTTTGTACCTTGCCTATCTGTGAGAAACATTGATTGTTGCACCCTGCTTCTCTGCTAAAAACATTGTTTATTGCACCTTGCCTATCTGTGAGAAACATTGATTGCTGCACCCTGACAAGCTGCTAAAATGATTGCTTGTTGCACCTTGGCTATTTGTGGGAAACATTGATTGCTGCACCCTGCCTAGCGTCTAAAATTATTGATTGTTGCACCTTGCCTATCTGTGAGAAACATTGCTTGTTGCACCTTGCCTATTTGCTAAAATTATTGTTTGTTGCACCCTGACTATCTGCTAAAATTATTGATTGTTGCACCTTGCCTATTTGTGAGAAACATTGCTTGATGCACCTTGCTTATCTGCTAAAAGTATTGTTTGTTGCACCCTGACTAGCTGCTAAAACATTGATTGTTGCACCTTGCCTATCTGTGAGAAACATTGCTTGATGCACCCTGCCTAGCTGCTAAAAGTATTGTTTGTTGCATCCTGACGAGCTGCTAAAATGATTGATTATTTCACCTTGCCTATCTGTGAGAAACATTGATTGCTGCACCCTGACTAGCTGCTAAAATGATTGCTTGTTGCACCATGCCTATTTGTGAGAAATATTGATTGCTGCACCCTGACTAGCGGCTAAAATTATTGATTGTTGCACCGTGCCTATCTGTGAGAAACATTGATTGTTACACCCTGCCTAGCTGCTAAAATTATTGTTTGTTGCACCCTGACTAGCTGCTAAAAACATTGATTGTTGCACCTTGCCTATCTGTGAGAAATATTGATTGCTGCACCCTCACTAGATGCGAAAAATATTAATTGTTGCACCCTGCCTAGCTGCTAAAATTATTGTTTGTTGCACCCTGACTAGCTGCTAAAACATTGATTGTTGCACCTTGCCTATCTGTGAGAAATATTGATTGCTGCACCCTGACTAAATGCTAACATTGTTGAGTGTTGCACCTTGCCTATCTTTTAGAAACATTGCTTGTTGCACCCTGCCTAGCTGCTAAAATTATTGTTTGTTGCACCCTGACTAGCTGCTATAAACATTGATTGTTGCACCTTGCCTATCTGTGAGAAATATTGATTGCTGCACCCAGACTAGATGCGAAAAACATTGCCTGTTGCACCCTGCCTAGCTGCTAAAATTATCTTTTGTTGCACCCTGACTAGCTGCTAAAAACATTGATTGTTGCACCTTGCCTATCTGTGAGAAATATTGATTTCTGCACCCTGACTAAATGCTAACATTGTTGAGTGTTGCACCTTGCCTATCTTTGAGAAACATTGCTTGTTGCACCCTGCCTAGCTGCTAAAGTTATTGTTTGTTGCACCCTGACTAGCTGCTAAAAACATTGATTGTTGCACCTTGTCTATCTGTGAGAAATATTGATTGATGCACCCTAACTAAATGCTAAAATTGTTGATTGTTGCACCTTGCCTATCTGTGAGAAACATTGCTTGTTGCACCCTGCCTAGCTGCTAAAATTATTGTTTGTTGCACCCTGACTAGCTGCTAAAAACATTGATTGTTGCACCTTGCCTATCTGTGAGAGATATTGACTGCTGCACCCTGACTGGATGCTAACATTATTGAGTGTTGCACCTTGCCTATGTGTGAGAAACATTGCTTGTTGCACCCTGCCTAGCTGCTAAAATTATTGTTTGTTGCATCCTGACTAGCTGCTAAAATTACTGACTGTTGTACCTTGCCTATCTGTGAGAAACATTGATTGCTGCACCCTGCCTCGCTGCTAAATCATTGATTGTAGCACCTTGCCTATCTGTGAGAAACATTGATTGCTGCACCCTGACTAGCTGCTAAAATGATTGCTTTTTGTATCTTGCCTATCTGTGAGAAACATTGATTGTTGCACCCTGCTTCTCTGCTAAAACATTGTTTGTGGCACCTTGCCTATCTGTGAGAAACATTGATTGCTGCACCCTGCCTAGCGGCTAGCTAAAATTATTGATTGTTGCACCTTGCCTATCTGTGAGAAACATTGCTTGTTGCACCTTGCCTATCTGCTAAAATTATTGTTTGTTGCACCCTGACTATCTGCTAAAATTATTGATTGTTGCACCTTGCCTATTTGTGAGAAACATTGCTTGATGCACCTTGATTATCTGCTAAAAGTATTGTTTGTTGCACCCTGACTAGCTGCTAAAACATTGATTGTTGCACCTTGCCTATCTGTGAGAAACATTGCTTGATGCACCCTGCCTAGCTGCTAAAAGTATTGTTTGTTGCATCCTGACGAGCTGCTAAAATGATTGATTATTTCACCTTGCCTATCTGTGAGAAACATTGATTGCTGCACCCTGACTAGCTGCTAAAATGATTGCTTGTTGCACCATGCCTATTTGTGAGAAATATTGATTGCTGCACCCTGACTAGCGGCTAAAATTATTGATTGTTGCACCATGCCTATGTGTGAGAAACATTGATTGTTACACCCTGCCTAGCTGCTAAAATGATTGCTTGTTGCACCCTGACTAGCTGCTAAAAACATTGATTGTTGCACCTTGCCTATCTGTGAGAAATATTGATTGCTACACCCTGACTAGATGCTAAAAACATTGATTGTTGCACCTTGCCGATCTGTGAGAAACATTGCTTGTAGGACCCTGCCTAGCTGCTAAAATTATTGTTTGTTGCACCCTGACTAGCTGCTAAAAACAATTGATTGTGGCACCTTGCCTATCTGTGAGAAATATTGATTGCTGCATCCTGACTAAATGCTAAAATTATTGATTGTTGCACCTTGCCTATCTGTGAGAAACATTGCTTGTTGCACCGTGCCTAGCTGCTAAAATTATTGTTTGTTGCACCCTGGCTAGCTGCTGAAAATTTTGATTGTTGCACCTTGCCTATTTGTGAGAAACATTGCTTGTTGCACCCTGCCTAGCTGCTAAAATTATTGTTTGTTGCACCCTTTCTAGCTGCTAAAATTATTGTTTGTTGCACCCTGGCTAGCTGTTGAAAATTTTGATTGTTGCACCTTGCCTATTTGTGAGAAACATTGCTTGTTGCAACCTGATTAGCGGCTAAAATTATTGTTTGTTGGACCTTGCCTATCTATGAGAAACATTGCTTGTTGCACCTTGCCTATATGCTAAAAGTATAGTTTGTTGCACCCTGACTAGCTGCTAAAACATTGATTGTTGCACCTTGCCTATCTGTGAGAAACATTGATTGCTGCACCCTGACTAGCTGCTAAAATGATTGCTTGTTGCAACACGCCTATTTGTGAGAAACATTGATTGCTACACCCCGACTAGCTGCTAAAAACATTGATTGTTGCACCTTGCCTATCTGTGAGAGATATTGATTTTTGCACCCAGACTAGCTGCTAAAATGATTGCTTGTTGCACCTTGCCTATTTATGATAAACATTGTTTGCTGCACCCTGCATAGCTGCTAAAAACATTGCTTGTTGCACCTTGCCTATCTGTGAGAAATATTGATTGCTGCACCCTGACTAGCGGCTAGAATTATTGATTGTTGCACCGTCCCTATCTGTGAGAAACATTGATTGTTACACCCTGCCTAGTTGCTAAAATGATTGCTTGTTGCACCCTGACTAGCTGCTAAAAACATTGATTATTGCACCTTGCCTATCTGTGAGAAATATTGATTGCTGCACCCTAACTACCTGCTAAAATGATTGCTTGTTGCACCTTGCCTATCAGTGAGAAACATTGCTTGTTGCACCCTGCCTAGCTGCTAAAATTATTGCTTGTTGCACCCTGCCTAGCTGCTAAAATTATTGTTTGTTGCACCCTGACTAGCTGCTAAAAACATTGATTGTTGCACCTTGCCTATCTGTGAGAAATATTGATTGCTGCACCCTCACTAGATGCGAAAAATATTAATTGTTGCACCCTGCCTAGCTGCTAAAATTATTGTTTGTTGCACCCTGACTAGCTGCTAAAACATTGATTGTTGCACCTTGCCTTTCTGTGAGAAATATTGATTGCTGCACCCTGACTAAATGCTAACATTGTTGAGTGTTGCACCTTGCCTATCTTTTAGAAACATTGCTTGTTGCACCCTGCCTAGCTGCTAAAATTATTGTTTGTTGCACCCTGACTAGCTGCTATAAACATTGATTGTTGCACCTTGCCTATCTGTGAGAAATATTGATTGCTGCACCCAGACTAGATGCGAAAAACATTGCCTGTTGCACCCTGCCTAGCTGCTAAAATTATCTTTTGTTGCACCCTGACTAGCTGCTAAAAACATTGATTGTTGCACCTTGCCTATCTGTGAGAAATATTGATTTCTGCACCCTGACTAAATGCTAACATTGTTGAGTGTTGCACCTTGCCTATCTTTGAGAAACATTGCTTGTTGCACCCTGCCTAGCTGCTAAAATTATTGTTTGTTGCACCCTGACTAGCTGCTAAAAACATTGATTGTTGCACCTTGTCTATCTGTGAGAAATATTGATTGATGCACCCTAACTAAATGCTAAAATTGTTGATTGTTGCACCTTGCCTATCTGTGAGAAACATTGCTTTTTGCACCCTGCCTAGCTGCTAAAATTATTGTTTGTTGCACCCTGACTAGCTGCTAAAAACATTGATTGTTGCACCTTGCCTATCTGTGAGAGATATTGACTGCTGCACCCTGACTGGATGCTAACATTATTGAGTGTTGCACCTTGCCTATGTGTGAGAAACATTGCTTGTTGCACCCTGCCTAGCTGCTAAAATTATTGTTTGTTGCATCCTGACTAGCTGCTAAAATTACTGACTGTTGTACCTTGCCTATCTGTGAGAAACATTGATTGCTGCACCCTGCCTCGCTGCTAAATCATTGATTGTAGCACCTTGCCTATCTGTGAGAAACATTGATTGCTGCACCCTGACTAGCTGCTAAAATGATTGCTTTTTGTATCTTGCCTATCTGTGAGAAACATTGATTGTTGCACCCTGCTTCTCTGCTAAAACATTGTTTGTGGCACCTTGCCTATCTGTGAGAAACATTGATTGCTGCACCCTGACTAGCTGCTAAAATGATTGCTTGTTGCACCTTGGCTATTTGTGAGAAACATTGATTACTGCACCCTGCCTAGTGGCTAGCTAAAATTATTGATTGTTGCACCTTGCCTATCTGTGAGAAACATTGCTTGTTGCACCTTGCCTATCTGCTAAAATTATTGTTTGTTGCACCCTGACTATCTGCTAAAATTATTGATTGTTGCACCTTGCCTATTTGTGAGAAACATTGCTTGATGCACCTTGCTTATCTGCTAAAAGTATTGTTTGTTGCACCCTGACTAGCTGCTAAAACATTGATTGTTGCACCTTGCCTATCTGTGAGAAACATTGCTTGATGCACCCTGCCTAGCTGCTAAAAGTATTGTTTGTTGCATCCTGACGAGCTGCTAAAATGATTGATTATTTCACCTTGACTATCTGTGAGAAACATTGATTGCTGCACCCTGACTAGCTGCTAAAATGATTGCTTGTTGCACCATGCCTATTTGTGAGAAATATTGATTGCTGCACCCTGACTAGCGGCTAAAATTATTGATTGTTGCACCATGCCTATCTGTGAGAAACATTGATTGTTACACCCTGCCTAGCTGCTAAAATGATTGCTTGTTGCACCCTGACTAGCTGCTAAAAACATTGATTGTTGCACCTTGCCTATCTGTGAGAAATATTGATTGCTACACCCTGACTAGATGCTAAAAACATTGATTGTTGCACTTTGCCGATCTGTGAGAAACATTGCTTGTAGGACCCTGCCTAGCTGCTAAAATTATTGTTTGTTGCACCCTGACTAGCTGCTAAAAACAATTGATTGTGGCACCTTGCCTATCTGTGAGAAATATTGATTGCTGCACCCTGACTAGATGCAAAAAACATTGATTGTTGCACCCTGCCTAGCTGCTAAAATTATTGTTTGTTGCACCCTGACTAGCTACTAAAAACATTGATTGTTCCCCCTTGCCTATCTGTGAGAAATATTGTTTGCTGCATCCTGACTAAATGCTAAAATTATTGATTGTTGCACCTTGCCTATCTGTGAGAAACATTGCTTGTTGCACCGTGCCTAGCTGCTAAAATTATTGTTTGTTGCACCCTGGCTAGCTGCTGAAAATTTTGATTGTTGCACCTTGCCTATTTGTGAGAAACATTGCTTGTTGCACCCTGCCTAGCTGCTAAAATTATTGTTTGTTGCACCCTTTCTAGCTGCTAAAAACATTGATTGTTGCACCTTGCCTATCTGTGAGAAATATTGATTGCTGCAACCTGATTAGCGGCTAAAATTATTGTTTGTTGGACCTTGCCTATCTATGAGAAAAATTGCTTGTTGCACCTTGCCTATCTGCTAAAAGTATAGTTTGTTGCACCCTGACTAGCTGCTAAAACATTGATTGTTGCACCTTGCCTATCTGTGAGAAACATTGATTGCTGCACCCTGACTAGCTGCTAAAATGATTGCTTGTTGCAACACGCCTATTTGTGAGAAACATTGATTGCTACACCCCGACTAGCTGCTAAAAACATTGATTGTTGCACCTTGCCTATCTGTGAGAGATATTGATTTTTGCACCCAGACTAGCTGCTAAAATGATTGCTTGTTGCACCTTGCCTATTTATGATAAACATTGTTTGCTGCACCCTGCATAGCTGCTAAAAACATTGCTTGTTGCACCTTGCCTATCTGTGAGAAATATTGATTGCTGCACCCTGACTAGCGGCTAGAATTATTGATTGTTGCACCGTCCCTATCTGTGAGAAACATTGATTGTTACACCCTGCCTAGTTGCTAAAATGATTGCTTGTTGCACCCTGACTAGCTGCTAAAAACATTGATTATTGCACCTTGCCTATCTGTGAGAAATATTGATTGCTGCACCCTAACTACCTGCTAAAAGGATTGCTTGTTGCACCTTGCCTATCAGTGAGAAACATTGCTTGTTGCACCCTGCCTAGCTGCTAAAATTATTGCTTGTTGCACCCTGCCTAGCTGCTAAAACTATTGTTTGTTGCACCCTGACTAGCTGCTAAAAACATTGATTGTTGCACCTTGCCTATCTGTGAGAAATATTGATTTCTGCACCCTGACTAAATGCTAACATTGTTGATTGTTGCACCTTGCCTATCTTTGAGAAACATTGCTTGTTGCACCCTGCCTAGCTGCTAAAATGATTGTTTGTTGCACCCTGACTAGCTGCTAAAAACATTGATTGTTGGACCTTGCCTATCTGGGAAAAATATTGATTGCTGCACCCTGCTTCGCTGCTAAAAACATTGATTGTTGCACCTTGCCTATCTTTGAGAAACATTGATTGCTGCACCTTGACTAGCTGCTAAAATGATTGCTTGTTGCACCTTGTCTATCTGTGAGAAACATTGATTGTTGCACCTTGCCTATCTGTGAGAAACATTGATTGCTGCACCCTGACTAGCTGCGAAAATGATTGCTTGTTGCTCCTTGCCTATTTGTGAGAAATATTGATTGCTGTACCATGCCCAGCTGCTAAAAACATTGATTGTTGCACCCTGCCTATGTGTGAGAAATATTGATTGCTGCACCCTGACTAGCGGCTAAAATGATTGATTGATTGCACCGTGCCTCTCTGTGAGAAACATTGCTTGTTGCACCTTGCCTATCTGCTAAAATTATTGTTTGTTGCACCCTGACTAGCTGCTAAAATTATTGATTGTTGCACCTTGCCTATCTGTGAGAAACATTGCTTGTTGCACCTTGCCTATCTGCTAAAATTATTGATTGTTGTACCTTGCCTATCTGTGAGAAACATTGATTGCTGCACCCTGCCTCGCTGCTAAAAACATTGATTGTTGCACCTTGCCTATCTGTGAGAAACATTGATTGCTGCACCCTGACTAGCTGCTAAAATGATTGCTTGTTGCACCCTGACTAGCTGCTAAAAACATTGATTGTTGGACCTTGCCTATCTGGGAAAAATATTGATTGCTGCACCCTGCTTCGCTGCTAAAAACATTGATTGTTGCACCTTGCCTATCTTTGAGAAACATTGATTGCTGCACCTTGACTAGCTGCTAAAATGATTGCTTGTTGCACCTTGTCTATCTGTGAGAAACATTGATTGTTGCACCTTGCCTATCTGTGAGAAACATTGATTGCTGCACCCTGACTAGCTGCGAAAATGATTGCTTGTTGCTCCTTGCCTATTTGTGAGAAATATTGATTGCTGTACCATGCCCAGCTGCTAAAAACATTGATTGTTGCACCCTGCCTATGTGTGAGAAATATTGATTGCTGCACCCTGACTAGCGGCTAAAATGATTGATTGATTGCACCGTGCCTCTCTGTGAGAAACATTGCTTGTTGCACCTTGCCTATCTGCTAAAATTATTGTTTGTTGCACCCTGACTAGCTGCTACAATTATTGATTGTTGCACCTTGCCTATCTGTGAGAAACATTGCTTGTTGCACCTTGCCTATCTGCTAAAATTATTGATTGTTGTACCTTGCCTATCTGTGAGAAACATTGATTGCTGCACCCTGCCTCGCTGCTAAAAACATTGATTGTTGCACCTTGCCTATCTGTGAGAAACATTGATTGCTGCACCCTGACTAGCTGCTAAAATGATTGCTTGTTGCACTTTGCCTATCTGTGAGAAACATTGTTTGTTGCACCCTGCCTCGCTGCTAAAAACATTGATTGTTGCACCGTGCCTATCTGTGAGAAACATTGATTGCTGCACCCTGACTAGCTGCTAAAATGATCGCTTGTTGCACCTTGCCTATTTGTGAGAAACATTGATTGCTGCATCCTGTCTAGCTGCTAAAAACATTGATTGTTGCACCTTGCCTATCTGTGAGAAATATTGATTGTGGCAACCTGACTAGCGGTTACAATTATTGATTGTTGGACCCTGCAATCTTTGAGAAACATTGCTTGTTGCACCTTGCCTATCTGCTAAAATTATTGTTTGTTGCACCCTGACTAGCTGCTAAGATTATTGATTGTTGCACCTTGCCTATTTGTGAGAAACATTGCATGTTGTACCTTGCCTATCTGCTTAAACTATTGTTTGTTGCACCCTGACTAGCTGCTAAAACATTGATTGTTGCACCTTGCCTATCAGTGAGAAACATTGCTTGTTGCACCCTGCCTAGCTGCTAAAAGTATTGTTTGTTGCATCCTGACTAGCTGCTAAAATGATTGATTGTTTCACCTTGCCTATCTGTGAGAAACATTGATTGCTGCATCCTGACTAGCTGCTAAAATGATTGCTTGTTGCACCTTACCTATTTATGAGAAACATTGTTTGCTGCAACCTGCATAGCAGCTAAAACATTTCTTGTTGCACCATGCCTATTTGTGAGAAACATAGATTGCTGCACCCTGAGTAGCTGCTAAAATGATTGCTTGTTGCACCCTGACTATCGGCCAAAAACATTGATTGTTGCACCTTGCCTATCTGAGAGAAATATTGATTGCTTCACCCTGACTAGCTGCTAAAATGATTGCTTGTTGCACCTTGCCTATTTATGAGAAACAATGTTTGCTGCACCCTGCATAGCTGCTAAAAACATTGCTTGTTGCACCATGCCTATTTGTGAGAAACATCGATTGCTGCACCCTTCCTAGCTGCTAAAAACATTGATAGTTGCACCTTGCCTATCTGTGAGAAACATTGCTTGATGCACCCTGCCTAGCTGCTAAAAGTATTGTTTGTTGCATCCTGACGAGCTGCTAAAATGATTGATTATTTCACCTTGCCTATCTGTGAGAAACATTGATTGCTGCACCCTGACTAGCTGCTAAAATGATTGCTTGTTGCACCATGCCTATTTGTGAGAAATATTGATTGCTGCACCCTGACTAGCGGCTAAAATTATTGATTGTTGCACCGTGCCTATCTGTGAGAAACATTGATTGTTACACCCTGCCTAGCTGCTAAAATGATTCCTTGTTGCACCCTGACTAGCTGCTAAAAACATTGATTGTTGCACCTTGCCTATCTGTGAGAAATATTGATTGCTACACCCTGACTAGATGCTAAAAACATTGATTGTTGCACCTTGCCTATCTGTGAGAAACATTTCTTGTAGCACCCTGCCTAGTTGCTAAAATTATTGTTTGTTGCACCCTGACTAGCTGCTAAAAACATTGATTGTGGCACCTTGCCTATCTGTGAGAAATATGGATTGCTGCACCCTGACTAGATGCGAAAAACATTGATTGTTGCACCCTGCCTAGCTGCTAAAATTATTGTTTGTTGCACCCTGACTAGCTGCTAAGAACATTGATTGTTGCACCTTGCCTATCTGTGAGAAATATTGATTGCTGCATCCTGACTAAATGCTAAAATTATTGATTGTTGCACCTTGCCTATCTGTGAGAAACATTGCTTGTTGCACCGTGCCTAGCTGCTAAAATTATTGTTTGTTGCACCCTTGCTAGCTGCTGAAAACTTTGATTGTTGCACCTTGCCTATCTGTGAGAAATATTGATTGCTGCACCCTGACTAAATGCTAGCATTGTTGATTGTTGCACCTTGCCTATCTATGAGAAACATTGCTTGTTGCACCTTGCCTATCTGCTAAAATTATTTTTTGTTGCACCCTGACTAGATGCTAAAATTATTGATTGTTGCACCTTGCCTATTTGTGAGAAACATTGCTTGTTGCACCCTGCCTAGCTGCTAAAATTATTGTTTGTTGCACCCTTTCTAGCTGCTAAAAACATTGATTGTTGCACCTTGCCTATCTGTGAGAAATATTGATTGCTGCAACCTGATTAGCGCCTAAAATTATTGATTGTTGGACCTTGCCAATCTATGAGAAAAATTACTTGTTGCACCTTGCCTATCTGCTAAAAGTATAGTTTGTTGCACCCTGACTAGCTGCTAAAACATTGATTGTTGCACCTTGCCTATCTGTGAGAAACATTGATTGCTGCACCCTGACTAGCTGCTAAAATGATTGCTTGTTGCACCACGCCTATTTGTGAGAAACATTGATTGCTACACCCCGACTAGCTGCTAAAAACATTGATTGTTGCAACTTGCCTATCTGTGAGAGATATTGATTTTTGCACCCAGACTAGCTGCTAAAATGATTGCTTGTTGCACCCTGACTATCTGCTAAAATTATTGATTGTTGCACCTTGCCTATTTGTGAGAAACATTGCTTGATGCACCTTGCTTATCTGCTAAAAGTATTGTTTGTTGCACCCTGACTAGCTGCTAAAACATTGATTGTTGCACCTTGCCTATCTGTGGGAAACATTGCTTGATGCACCCTGCCTAGCTGCTAAAATTATTGTTTGTTGCATCCTGACGAGCTGCTAAAATGATTGATTATTTCACCTTGCCTATCTGTGAGAAACATTGATTGCTGCACCCTGACTAGCTGCTAAAATGATTGCTTGTTGCACCATGCCTATTTGTGAGAAATATTAATTGCTGCACCCTGACTAGCGGCTAAAATTATTGATTGTTGCACCGTGCCTATCTGTGAGAAACATTGATTGTTACACCCTGCCTAGCTGCTAAAATTATTGTTTGTTGCACCCTGATTAGTTGCTAAAAACATTGATTGTTGCACCTTGCCTATCTGTGAGAAATATTGATTGCTGCACCCTGACTAGATGCGAAAAATATTGATTGTTGCACCCTGCCTAGCTGCTAAAATTATCTTTAGTTGCACCCTGATTAGCTGCTAAAAACATTGATTGTTGCACCTTGCCTATCTGTGAGAAATATTGATTTCTGCACCCTGACTAAATGCTAACATTGTTGAGTGTTGCACCTTGCCTATCTTTGAGAAACATTGCTTGTTGCACCCTGCCTAGCTGCTAAAATTATTGTTTGTTGCACCCTGACTAGCTGCTAAAAACATTGATTGTTGCACCTTGTCTATCTGTGAGAAATATTGATTGATGCACCCTAACTAAATGCTAAAATTGTTGATTGTTGCACCTTGCCTATCTAAGAGAAACATTGCTTGTTGCACCCTGCCTAGCTGCTAAAATTATTGTTTGTTGCACCCTGACTAGCTGCTAAAAACATTGATTGTTGCACCTTGCCTATCTGTGAGAGATATTGATTGCTGCACCCTGACTGGATGCTAACATTATTGATTGTTGCACCTTGCCTATGTGTGAGAAACATTGCTTGTTGCACCCTGCCTAGCTGCTAAAATTATTGTTTGTTGCATCCTGACTAGCTGCTAAAATTATTGATTGTTGTACCTTGCCTATCTGTGAGAAACATTGATTGCTGCACCCTGCCTCGCTGCTAAAAACATTGATTGTAACACCTTGCCTATCTGTGAGAAACATTGATTGCTGCACCCTGACTAGCTGCTAAAATGATTGCTTTTTGTATCTTGCCTATCTGTGAGAAACATTGATTGTTGCACCCTGCTTCTCTGCTAAAAACATTTTTTTTTTGCACCTTGCCTATCTGTGAGAAACATTGATTTCTGCACACTGACTAGCTGCTAAAATGATTGCTTGTTGCACCTTGGCTATTTGTGAGAAACATTGATTGCTGCACCCCGCCCAGCAGCTAGCTAAAATTATTGATTGTTGCACCTTGCCTATCTGTGAGAAACATTGCTTGTTGCACCTTGCCTATCTGCTAAAATTATTGTTCGTTGCACCCTGACTTGCTGCTAAAATGATTGCTTGTTGCACCTTGCCTATCTGTGAGAAACATTGATTGTTGTACCCATTTAGCTGCTAAAAACATTGATTTGTGCACCTTGCCTATCTGTGAGAAACATTGATTGCGGCACCCTGACTAGCTGCTAAAATGATTGCTTGTTGCACCTTGCCTATTTGTGAGAAACATTGATTGCTGCACCCTGCCTAGCTGCTAAAAGCAATGATTGTTGCACCTTACCTATCTGTGAGAAACATTGCTTGTTGCACCTTGCCTATCTGCTAAAATTAGTGTTCGTTGCACCCTGACTAGCTGCTAAAAACATTGATTGTTGCACCTTGCCTATCTGTGAGAAACATTGCTTGTTGCACCCTGCCTAGATGCAAAAAATATTGTTTGTTGCACCCTGACTAGCTGCTAAAAACATTGATTGTTGCACCTTGCCTATCTCTGAGAAACATTGCTTGTTGCACCAAGCCTAGCTTCTAAAATTATTGTTTGTTGCATCCTGACTAGCTGCTAAAATTATTGATTGTTTTACCTTGCCTATCTGGGAGAATCGTTGATTGCTGCACCCTGCCTCGCTGCTAAAAATATTGATTGTTGCACCTTTCCTATCTGTGAGAAACATTGATTGCTGCACCCTGAATAGCTGCTAAAATGATTGCTTGTAGCACCTTGCCTATCTGTGAGAAACATTAATTGTTTCACCCTGCTTAGCTGCTAAAACATTGATTGTTGCACCTTGCCTATCTGTGAGAAACATTGATTGCTGCACCCTGACTAGCGGTTAAAATTATTGATTGTTGCACCTTGCCTATCTGTGAGAAACATTGCTTGTTGCACCTTGCCTATCTGCTAAAATTATTGTTTGTTGCACCCTGACTAGCTGCTAAAACATTGATTGTTGTACCTTGCCTATCTGTGAGAAATATTGATCGCTGCACGCTGCCTAGCTGCTAAAATGATTGCTTGTTGCACCATGCCTATTTGTGAGAAACATTGATTGCTGCACCCTGACTAGCTGCTAAAATGATTGCTTGTTGCACCATGCCCATTTGTGAGAAACATTGATTGCTGCACCCTAACTAGCTGCTAAAAACATTGATTCTTGCACCTTGCCTATCTGTGAGAAACATTGATTGCTGCACCCAGCCTTGCTGCTAAAAACATTGATTGTTGCACCTTGCCTATCTGTGAGAAACATTGATTGCTGCACCCTGATTTGCTGTTAAATGATTGCTTGTTGCACCTTGCCTATTTGTGAGAAACATTGATTGTTGCACCCAATTAGCTGCTAAAAACATTGCTTGTTGCACCTTGCCTATTTATGAGAAACATTGATTGCTGCACCCTGCCTAGCTGCTAAAAACAATGATTGTTGCACCTTGCCTATCTGTGAGAAATATTGATTGCTGCACCCTGACTAGCGGCAAAAATTATTGATTGTTGCACCTTGCCTATCTGTAAGAAACATTGCTTGTTGCACCTTGCCTATCTGCTAAAATTAGTGTTTGTTGCACCATGACTAGCTGCTAAAATTATTGATTGTTGCACCTTGCCTATCTGTGAGAAACATTGCTTGTTGCACGTTGCCTATCTGCTAAAAGTATTATTTGTTGCACCTCACTAGCTGCTAAAACATTGATTGTTGCACCTTTCCTATCTGTGAGAATTATTGATCGGTGCACCCTGACTAGCAGCTAAAATGATTGATTGTTGCACCTTGCCTATTTGTGAGAAACATTGCTTGTTGCACCCTGGCTAGCTGCTTAAATGATTGCTTGTTGCACCATGCCTATTTGTGAGAAACATTGATTGCTGCACCCTAACTAGCCGCTAAAAACATTGATTGTTGCACCTTACCTATCTGTGAGAAACATTGCTTGTTGCACCCTGCCTAGCGGCTAAAATTATTGTTTGTTGCACCCTGACAAGCTGCTAAAAACATTGATTGTTGCACCTTGCCTATCTGTGAGAAATATTGATTGCTGCACCCTGACTAGATGCTAAAATTATTGATTGTTGCACCATGCCTAAATGTGAGAAACATTGCTTGTTGCACCCTGCCTAGCTGCTAAAATTATTGTTTGTTGCATCCTGACTAGCTGCTAAAATGATTGATTGTTGTACCTTGCCTATCTGTGAGAAACATTGATTGCTGCACCCAGCCTCGCTGCTAAAAACATTGATTGTTGCACCTTGCCTATCTGTGAGAAACATTGATTGCTGCACCCTAACTTGCTGCTAAAATGATTGCTTGTTGCACCTTGCCTATCTGTGAGAAACATTGATTGTTGTACCCATTTAGCAGCTAAAAACATTGATTTGTGCACCTTGCCTATCTGTGAGAAACATTGATTGCTGCACCCTGACTAGCTGCTAAAATGATTGCTTGTTGCAACATGCCTATTTGTGAGAAACATTGATTGCTGCACCCTAACTAGCCGCTAAAAACATTGATTGTTGCACCTTACCTATCTGTGAGAAACATTGCTTGTTGCACCCTGCCTAGCGGCTAAAATTATTGCTTGTTGCACCCTGACAAGCTGCTAAAAACATTGATTGTTGCACCTTGACTATCTGTGAGAAATATTGATTGCTGCACCCTGACTAGATGCTAAAATGATTGCTTGTTGCACCTTGGCTATTTGTGAGAAACATTGATTGCTGCACCCCGCCCAGCGGCTAGCTAAAATTATTGATTGTTGCACCTTGCCTATCTGTGAGAAACATTGCTTGTTGCACCTTGCCTATCTGCTAAAATTATTGTTCGTTGCACCCTGACTTGCTGCTAAAATGATTGCTTGTTGCACCTTGCCTATCTGTGAGAAACATTGATTGTTGTACCCATTTAGCTGCTAAAAACATTGATTTGTGCACCTTGCCTATCTGTGAGAAACATTGATTGCGGCACCCTGACTAGCTGCTAAAATGATTGCTTGTTGCACCTTGCCTATTTGTGAGAAACATTGATTGCTGCACCCTGCCTAGCTGCTAAAAGCAATGATTGTTGCACCTTACCTATCTGTGAGAAACATTGCTTGTTGCACCTTGCCTATCTGCTAAAATTAGTGTTCGTTGCACCCTGACTAGCTGCTAAAAACATTGATTGTCGCACCTTGCCTATCTGTGAGAAACATTGCTTGTTGCACCCTGCCTAGATGCAAAAAATATTGTTTGTTGCACCCTGACTAGCTGCTAAAACATTGATTGTTGCACCTTGCCTATCTGTGAGAAACATTGCTTGTTGCACCAAGCCTAGCTTCTAAAATTATTGTTTGTTGCATCCTGACTAGCTGCTAAAATTATTGATTGTTGTACCTTGCCTATCTGGGAGAATCGTTGATTGCTGCACCCTGCCTCGCTGCTAAAAATATTGATTGTTGCACCTTTCCTATCTGTGAGAAACATTGATTGCTGCACCCTGAATAGCTGCTAAAATGATTGCTTGTAGCACCTTGCCTATCTGTGAGAAACATTAATTGTTTCACCCTGCTTAGCTGCTAAAACATTGATTGTTGCACCTTGCCTATCTGTGAGAAACATTGATTGCTGCACCCTGACTAGCGGTTAAAATTATTGATTGTTGCACCTTGCCTATCTGTGAGAAACATTGCTTGTTGCACCTTGCCTATCTGCTAAAATTATTGTTTGTTGCACCCTGACTAGCTGCTAAAACATTGATTGTTGTACCTTGCCTATCTGTGAGAAATATTGATCGCTGCACGCTGCCTAGCTGCTAAAATGATTGCTTGTTGCACCATGCCTATTTGTGAGAAACATTGATTGCTGCACCCTGACTAGCTGCTAAAATGATTGCTTGTTGCACCATGCCCATTTGTGAGAAACATTGATTGCTGCACCCTAACTAGCTGCTAAAAACATTGATTCTTGCACCTTGCCTATCTGTGAGAAACATTGATTGCTGCACCCAGCCTTGCTGCTAAAAACATTGATTGTTGCACCTTGCCTATCTGTGAGAAACATTGATTGCTGCACCCTGATTTGCTGTTAAATGATTGCTTGTTGCACCTTGCCTATTTGTGAGAAACATTGATTGTTGCACCCAATTAGCTGCTAAAAACATTGCTTGTTGCACCTTGCCTATTTATGAGAAACATTGATTGCTGCACCCTGCCTAGCTGCTAAAAACAATGATTGTTGCACCTTGCCTATCTGTGAGAAATATTGATTGCTGCACCCTGACTAGCGGCAAAAATTATTGATTGTTGCACCTTGACTATCTTTAAGAAACATTGCTTGTTGCACCTTGCCTATCTGCTAAAATTAGTGTTTGTTGCACCATGACTAGCTGCTAAAATTATTGATTGTTGCACTTTGCCTATCTGTGAGAAACATTGCTTGTTGCACGTTGCCTATCTGCTAAAAGTATTATTTGTTGCACCTCACTAGCTGCTAAAACATTGATTGTTGCACCTTGCCTATCTGTGAGAATTATTGATCGGTGCACCCTGACTAGCAGCTAAAATGATTGATTGTTGCACCTTGCCTATTTGTGAGAAACATTGCTTGTTGCACCCTGGCTAGCTGCTTAAATGATTGCTTGTTGCACCATGCCTATTTGTGAGAAACATTGATTGCTGCACCCTAACTAGCCGCTAAAAACATTGATTGTTGCACCTTACCTATCTGTGAGAAACATTGCTTGTTGCACCCTGCCTAGCGGCTAAAATTATTGTTTGTTGCACCCTGACAAGCTGCTAAAAACATTGATTGTTGCACCTTGCCGATCTGTGAGAAATATTGATTGCTGCACCCTGACTAGATGCTAAAATTATTGATTGTTGCACCATGCCTAAATGTGAGAAACATTGCTTGTTGCACCCTGCCTAGCTGCTAAAATTATTGTTTGTTGCATCCTGACTAGCTGCTAAAATGATTGATTGTTGTACCTTGCCTATCTGTGAGAAACATTGATTGCTGCACCCAGCCTCGCTGCTAAAAACATTGATTGTTGCACCTTGCCTATCTGTGAGAAACATTGATTGCTGCACCCTAACTTGCTGCTAAAATGATTGCTTGTTGCACCTTGCCTATCTGTGAGAAACATTGATTGTTGTACCCATTTAGCTGCTAAAAACATTGATTTGTGCACCTTGCCTATCTGTGAGAAACATTGATTGCTGCACCCTGACTAGCTGCTAAAATGATTGCTTGTTGCAACATGCCTATTTGTGAGAAACATTGATTGCTGCACCCTAACTAGCCGCTAAAAACATTGATTGTTGCACCTTACCTATCTGTGAGAAACATTGCTTGTTGCACCCTGCCTAGCGGCTAAAATTATTGTTTGTTGCACCCTGACAAGCTGCTAAAAACATTGATTGTTGCACCTTGCCTATCTGTGAGAAATATTGATTGCTGCACCCTGATTAGATGCTAAAATTATTGATTGTTGCACCATGCCTAAATGTGAGAAACATTGCTTGTTGCACCCTGCCTAGCTGCTAAAATTATTGTTTGTTGCATCCTGACTAGCTGCTAAAATGATTGATTGTTGTACCTTGCCTATCTGTGAGAAACATTGATTGCTGCACCCAGCCGCGCTGCTAAAAACATTGATTGTTGCACCTTGCCTATCTGTGAGAAACATTGATTGCTGCACCCTGACTTGCTGCTAAAATGATTGCTTGTTGCACCTTGCCTATCTGTGAGAAACATTGATTGTTGTACCCATTTAGCTGCTAAAAACATTGATTTGTGCACCTTGCCTATCTGTGAGAAACATTGATTGCTGCACCCTGACTAGCTGCTAAAATGATTGCTTGTTGCACCTTGCCTATTTGTGAGAAACATTGATTGCTGCACCCTGCCTAGCTGCTAAAAGCAATGATTGTTGCACCTTACCTATCTGTGAGAAACATTGCTTGTTGCACCTTGCCTATCTGCTAAAATTAGTGTTCGTTGCACCCTGACTAGCTGCTAAAAACATTGATTGTTGCACCTTGCCTATCTGTGAGAAACATTGCTTGTTGCACCCTGCCTAGATGCAAAAATTATTGTTTGTTGCACCCTGACTAGCTGCTAAAAACATTGATTGTTGCACCTTGCCTATCTGTGAGAAACATTGCTTGTTGCACCAAGCCTAGCTCCTAAAATTATTGTTTGTTGCATCCTGACGAGCTGCTAAAATGATTGATTATTTCACCTTGCCTATCTGTGAGAAACATTGATTGCTGCACCGTGACTAGCTGCTAAAATGATTGCTTGTTGCACCATGCCTATTTGTGAGAAATATTGATTGCTGCACCCTGACTAGCGGCTAAAATTATTGATTGTTGCACCATGCCTATCTGTGAGAAACATTGATTGTTACACCCTGCCTAGCTGCTAAAATGATTGCTTGTTGCACCCTGACTAGCTGCTAAAAACATTGATTGTTGCACCTTGCCTATCTGTGAGAAATATTGATTGCTACACCCTGAGTAGATGCTAAAAACATTGATTGTTGCACCTTGCCGATCTGTGAGAAACATTGCTTGTAGGACCCTGCCTAGCTGCTAAAATTATTGTTTGTTGCACCCTGACTAGCTGCTAAAAACAATTGATTGTGGCACCTTGCCTATCTGTGAGAAATATTGATTGCTGCACCCTGACTAGATGCGAAAAACATTGATTGTTGCACCCTGCCTAGCTGCTAAAATTATTGTTTGTTGCACCCTGACTAGCTACTAAAAACATTGATTGTTGCACCTTGCCTATCTGTGAGAAATATTGTTTGCTGCATCCTGACTAAATGCTAAAATTATTGATTGTTGCACCTTGCCTATCTGTGAGAAACATTGCTTGTTGCACCGTGCCTAGCTGCTAAAATTATTGTTTGTTGCACCCTCGCTAGCTGCTGAAAATTTTGATTGTTGCACCTTGCCTATCTTTGTGAAATATTGATTGCTGCACCCTGACTAAATGCTAGCATTGTTGATTGTTGCACCTTGCCTATCTATGAGAAACATTGCTTGTTGCACCTTGCCTATCTGCTAAAATTATTTTTTGTTGCACCATGACTAGCTGTTAAAATTATTGATTGTTGCACCTTGCCTATTTGTGAGAAACATTGCTTGTTGCACCCTGCCTAGCTGCTACAATTATTGTTTGTTGCACCCTTTCTAGCTGCTAAAAACATTGATTGTTGCACCTTACCTATCTGTGAGAAATATTGATTGCTGCAACCTGATTAGCGGCTAAAATTATTGATTGTTGGACCTTGCCTATCTATGAGAAAAATTGCTTGTTGCACCTTGCCTATCTGCTAAAAGTATAGTTTGTTGCACCCTGACTAGCTGCTAAAACATTGATTGTTGCACCTTGCCTATCTGTGAGAAACATTGATTGCTGCACCCTGACTAGCTGCTAAAATGATTGCTTGTTGCAACACGCCTATTTGTGAGAAACATTGATTGCTACACCCCGACTAGCTGCTAAAAACATTGATTGTTGCACCTTGCCTATCTGTGAGAGATATTGATTTTTGCACCCAGACTAGCTGCTAAAATGATTGCTTGTTGCACCTTGCCTATTTATGATAAACATTGTTTGCTGCACCCTGCATAGCTGCTAAAAACATTGCTTGTTGCACCTTGCCTATCTGTGAGAAATATTGATTGCTGCACCCTGACTAGCGGCTAGAATTATTGATTGTTGCACCGTCCCTATCTGTGAGAAACATTGATTGTTACACCCTGCCTAGTTGCTAAAATGATTGCTTGTTGCACCCTGACTAGCTGCTAAAAACATTGATTATTGCACCTTGCCTATCTGTGAGAAATATTGATTGCTGCACCCTAACTACCTGCTAAAATGATTGCTTGTTGCACCTTGCCTATCAGTGAGAAACATTGCTTGTTGCACCCTGCCTAGCTGCTAAAATGATTGCTTGTTGCACCATGCCTATTTGTGAGAAATATTGATTGCTGCACCCTGACTAGCGGCTAAAATTATTGATTGTTGCACCGTGCCTATCTGTGAGAAACATTGATTGTTACACCCTGCCTAGCTGCTAAAATGATTCCTTGTTGCACCCTGACTAGCTGCTAAAAACATTGATTGTTGCACCTTGCCTATCTGTGAGAAATATTGATTGCTACACCCTGACTAGATGCTAAAAACATTGATTGTTGCACCTTGCCTATCTGTGAGAAACATTTCTTGTAGCACCCTGCCTAGTTGCTAAAATTATTGTTTGTTGCACCCTGACTAGCTGCTAAAAACATTGATTGTGGCACCTTGCCTATCTGTGAGAAATATGGATTGCTGCACCCTGACTAGATGCGAAAAACATTGATTGTTGCACCCTGCCTAGCTGCTAAAATTATTGTTTGTTGCACCCTGACTAGCTGCTAAGAACATTGATTGTTGCACCTTGCCTATCTGTGAGAAATATTGATTGCTGCATCCTGACTAAATGCTAAAATTATTGATTGTTGCACCTTGCCTATCTGTGAGAAACATTGCTTGTTGCACCGTGCCTAGCTGCTAAAATTATTGTTTGTTGCACCCTTGCTAGCTGCTGAAAACTTTGATTGTTGCACCTTGCCTATCTGTGAGAAATATTGATTGCTGCACCCTGACTAAATGCTAGCATTGTTGATTGTTGCACCTTGCCTATCTATGAGAAACATTGCTTGTTGCACCTTGCCTATCTGCTAAAATTATTTTTTGTTGCACCCTGACTAGATGCTAAAATTATTGATTGTTGCACCTTGCCTATTTGTGAGAAACATTGCTTGTTGCACCCTGCCTAGCTGCTAAAATTATTGTTTGTTGCACCCTTTCTAGCTGCTAAAAACATTGATTGTTGCACCTTGCCTATCTGTGAGAAATATTGATTGCTGCAACCTGATTAGCGCCTAAAATTATTGATTGTTGGACCTTGCCAATCTATGAGAAAAATTACTTGTTGCACCTTGCCTATCTGCTAAAAGTATAGTTTGTTGCACCCTGACTAGCTGCTAAAACATTGATTGTTGCACCTTGCCTATCTGTGAGAAACATTGATTGCTGCACCCTGACTAGCTGCTAAAATGATTGCTTGTTGCACCACGCCTATTTGTGAGAAACATTGATTGCTACACCCCGACTAGCTGCTAAAAACATTGATTGTTGCAACTTGCCTATCTGTGAGAGATATTGATTTTTGCACCCAGACTAGCTGCTAAAATGATTGCTTGTTGCACCCTGACTATCTGCTAAAATTATTGATTGTTGCACCTTGCCTATTTGTGAGAAACATTGCTTGATGCACCTTGCTTATCTGCTAAAAGTATTGTTTGTTGCACCCTGACTAGCTGCTAAAACATTGATTGTTGCACCTTGCCTATCTGTGGGAAACATTGCTTGATGCACCCTGCCTAGCTGCTAAAATTATTGTTTGTTGCATCCTGACGAGCTGCTAAAATGATTGATTATTTCACCTTGCCTATCTGTGAGAAACATTGATTGCTGCACCCTGACTAGCTGCTAAAATGATTGCTTGTTGCACCATGCCTATTTGTGAGAAATATTAATTGCTGCACCCTGACTAGCGGCTAAAATTATTGATTGTTGCACCGTGCCTATCTGTGAGAAACATTGATTGTTACACCCTGCCTAGCTGCTAAAATTATTGTTTGTTGCACCCTGATTAGTTGCTAAAAACATTGATTGTTGCACCTTGCCTATCTGTGAGAAATATTGATTGCTGCACCCTGACTAGATGCGAAAAATATTGATTGTTGCACCCTGCCTAGCTGCTAAAATTATCTTTAGTTGCACCCTGATTAGCTGCTAAAAACATTGATTGTTGCACCTTGCCTATCTGTGAGAAATATTGATTTCTGCACCCTGACTAAATGCTAACATTGTTGAGTGTTGCACCTTGCCTATCTTTGAGAAACATTGCTTGTTGCACCCTGCCTAGCTGCTAAAATTATTGTTTGTTGCACCCTGACTAGCTGCTAAAAACATTGATTGTTGCACCTTGTCTATCTGTGAGAAATATTGATTGATGCACCCTAACTAAATGCTAAAATTGTTGATTGTTGCACCTTGCCTATCTAAGAGAAACATTGCTTGTTGCACCCTGCCTAGCTGCTAAAATTATTGTTTGTTGCACCCTGACTAGCTGCTAAAAACATTGATTGTTGCACCTTGCCTATCTGTGAGAGATATTGATTGCTGCACCCTGACTGGATGCTAACATTATTGATTGTTGCACCTTGCCTATGTGTGAGAAACATTGCTTGTTGCACCCTGCCTAGCTGCTAAAATTATTGTTTGTTGCATCCTGACTAGCTGCTAAAATTATTGATTGTTGTACCTTGCCTATCTGTGAGAAACATTGATTGCTGCACCCTGCCTCGCTGCTAAAAACATTGATTGTAACACCTTGCCTATCTGTGAGAAACATTGATTGCTGCACCCTGACTAGCTGCTAAAATGATTGCTTTTTGTATCTTGCCTATCTGTGAGAAACATTGATTGTTGCACCCTGCTTCTCTGCTAAAAACATTTTTTTTTTGCACCTTGCCTATCTGTGAGAAACATTGATTTCTGCACACTGACTAGCTGCTAAAATGATTGCTTGTTGCACCTTGGCTATTTGTGAGAAACATTGATTGCTGCACCCCGCCCAGCAGCTAGCTAAAATTATTGATTGTTGCACCTTGCCTATCTGTGAGAAACATTGCTTGTTGCACCTTGCCTATCTGCTAAAATTATTGTTCGTTGCACCCTGACTTGCTGCTAAAATGATTGCTTGTTGCACCTTGCCTATCTGTGAGAAACATTGATTGTTGTACCCATTTAGCTGCTAAAAACATTGATTTGTGCACCTTGCCTATCTGTGAGAAACATTGATTGCGGCACCCTGACTAGCTGCTAAAATGATTGCTTGTTGCACCTTGCCTATTTGTGAGAAACATTGATTGCTGCACCCTGCCTAGCTGCTAAAAGCAATGATTGTTGCACCTTACCTATCTGTGAGAAACATTGCTTGTTGCACCTTGCCTATCTGCTAAAATTAGTGTTCGTTGCACCCTGACTAGCTGCTAAAAACATTGATTGTTGCACCTTGCCTATCTGTGAGAAACATTGCTTGTTGCACCCTGCCTAGATGCAAAAAATATTGTTTGTTGCACCCTGACTAGCTGCTAAAAACATTGATTGTTGCACCTTGCCTATCTCTGAGAAACATTGCTTGTTGCACCAAGCCTAGCTTCTAAAATTATTGTTTGTTGCATCCTGACTAGCTGCTAAAATTATTGATTGTTTTACCTTGCCTATCTGGGAGAATCGTTGATTGCTGCACCCTGCCTCGCTGCTAAAAATATTGATTGTTGCACCTTTCCTATCTGTGAGAAACATTGATTGCTGCACCCTGAATAGCTGCTAAAATGATTGCTTGTAGCACCTTGCCTATCTGTGAGAAACATTAATTGTTTCACCCTGCTTAGCTGCTAAAACATTGATTGTTGCACCTTGCCTATCTGTGAGAAACATTGATTGCTGCACCCTGACTAGCGGTTAAAATTATTGATTGTTGCACCTTGCCTATCTGTGAGAAACATTGCTTGTTGCACCTTGCCTATCTGCTAAAATTATTGTTTGTTGCACCCTGACTAGCTGCTAAAACATTGATTGTTGTACCTTGCCTATCTGTGAGAAATATTGATCGCTGCACGCTGCCTAGCTGCTAAAATGATTGCTTGTTGCACCATGCCTATTTGTGAGAAACATTGATTGCTGCACCCTGACTAGCTGCTAAAATGATTGCTTGTTGCACCATGCCCATTTGTGAGAAACATTGATTGCTGCACCCTAACTAGCTGCTAAAAACATTGATTCTTGCACCTTGCCTATCTGTGAGAAACATTGATTGCTGCACCCAGCCTTGCTGCTAAAAACATTGATTGTTGCACCTTGCCTATCTGTGAGAAACATTGATTGCTGCACCCTGATTTGCTGTTAAATGATTGCTTGTTGCACCTTGCCTATTTGTGAGAAACATTGATTGTTGCACCCAATTAGCTGCTAAAAACATTGCTTGTTGCACCTTGCCTATTTATGAGAAACATTGATTGCTGCACCCTGCCTAGCTGCTAAAAACAATGATTGTTGCACCTTGCCTATCTGTGAGAAATATTGATTGCTGCACCCTGACTAGCGGCAAAAATTATTGATTGTTGCACCTTGCCTATCTGTAAGAAACATTGCTTGTTGCACCTTGCCTATCTGCTAAAATTAGTGTTTGTTGCACCATGACTAGCTGCTAAAATTATTGATTGTTGCACCTTGCCTATCTGTGAGAAACATTGCTTGTTGCACGTTGCCTATCTGCTAAAAGTATTATTTGTTGCACCTCACTAGCTGCTAAAACATTGATTGTTGCACCTTTCCTATCTGTGAGAATTATTGATCGGTGCACCCTGACTAGCAGCTAAAATGATTGATTGTTGCACCTTGCCTATTTGTGAGAAACATTGCTTGTTGCACCCTGGCTAGCTGCTTAAATGATTGCTTGTTGCACCATGCCTATTTGTGAGAAACATTGATTGCTGCACCCTAACTAGCCGCTAAAAACATTGATTGTTGCACCTTACCTATCTGTGAGAAACATTGCTTGTTGCACCCTGCCTAGCGGCTAAAATTATTGTTTGTTGCACCCTGACAAGCTGCTAAAAACATTGATTGTTGCACCTTGCCTATCTGTGAGAAATATTGATTGCTGCACCCTGACTAGATGCTAAAATTATTGATTGTTGCACCATGCCTAAATGTGAGAAACATTGCTTGTTGCACCCTGCCTAGCTGCTAAAATTATTGTTTGTTGCATCCTGACTAGCTGCTAAAATGATTGATTGTTGTACCTTGCCTATCTGTGAGAAACATTGATTGCTGCACCCAGCCTCGCTGCTAAAAACATTGATTGTTGCACCTTGCCTATCTGTGAGAAACATTGATTGCTGCACCCTAACTTGCTGCTAAAATGATTGCTTGTTGCACCTTGCCTATCTGTGAGAAACATTGATTGTTGTACCCATTTAGCAGCTAAAAACATTGATTTGTGCACCTTGCCTATCTGTGAGAAACATTGATTGCTGCACCCTGACTAGCTGCTAAAATGATTGCTTGTTGCAACATGCCTATTTGTGAGAAACATTGATTGCTGCACCCTAACTAGCCGCTAAAAACATTGATTGTTGCACCTTACCTATCTGTGAGAAACATTGCTTGTTGCACCCTGCCTAGCGGCTAAAATTATTGCTTGTTGCACCCTGACAAGCTGCTAAAAACATTGATTGTTGCACCTTGACTATCTGTGAGAAATATTGATTGCTGCACCCTGACTAGATGCTAAAATGATTGCTTGTTGCACCTTGGCTATTTGTGAGAAACATTGATTGCTGCACCCCGCCCAGCGGCTAGCTAAAATTATTGATTGTTGCACCTTGCCTATCTGTGAGAAACATTGCTTGTTGCACCTTGCCTATCTGCTAAAATTATTGTTCGTTGCACCCTGACTTGCTGCTAAAATGATTGCTTGTTGCACCTTGCCTATCTGTGAGAAACATTGATTGTTGTACCCATTTAGCTGCTAAAAACATTGATTTGTGCACCTTGCCTATCTGTGAGAAACATTGATTGCGGCACCCTGACTAGCTGCTAAAATGATTGCTTGTTGCACCTTGCCTATTTGTGAGAAACATTGATTGCTGCACCCTGCCTAGCTGCTAAAAGCAATGATTGTTGCACCTTACCTATCTGTGAGAAACATTGCTTGTTGCACCTTGCCTATCTGCTAAAATTAGTGTTCGTTGCACCCTGACTAGCTGCTAAAAACATTGATTGTCGCACCTTGCCTATCTGTGAGAAACATTGCTTGTTGCACCCTGCCTAGATGCAAAAAATATTGTTTGTTGCACCCTGACTAGCTGCTAAAACATTGATTGTTGCACCTTGCCTATCTGTGAGAAACATTGCTTGTTGCACCAAGCCTAGCTTCTAAAATTATTGTTTGTTGCATCCTGACTAGCTGCTAAAATTATTGATTGTTGTACCTTGCCTATCTGGGAGAATCGTTGATTGCTGCACCCTGCCTCGCTGCTAAAAATATTGATTGTTGCACCTTTCCTATCTGTGAGAAACATTGATTGCTGCACCCTGAATAGCTGCTAAAATGATTGCTTGTAGCACCTTGCCTATCTGTGAGAAACATTAATTGTTTCACCCTGCTTAGCTGCTAAAACATTGATTGTTGCACCTTGCCTATCTGTGAGAAACATTGATTGCTGCACCCTGACTAGCGGTTAAAATTATTGATTGTTGCACCTTGCCTATCTGTGAGAAACATTGCTTGTTGCACCTTGCCTATCTGCTAAAATTATTGTTTGTTGCACCCTGACTAGCTGCTAAAACATTGATTGTTGTACCTTGCCTATCTGTGAGAAATATTGATCGCTGCACGCTGCCTAGCTGCTAAAATGATTGCTTGTTGCACCATGCCTATTTGTGAGAAACATTGATTGCTGCACCCTGACTAGCTGCTAAAATGATTGCTTGTTGCACCATGCCCATTTGTGAGAAACATTGATTGCTGCACCCTAACTAGCTGCTAAAAACATTGATTCTTGCACCTTGCCTATCTGTGAGAAACATTGATTGCTGCACCCAGCCTTGCTGCTAAAAACATTGATTGTTGCACCTTGCCTATCTGTGAGAAACATTGATTGCTGCACCCTGATTTGCTGTTAAATGATTGCTTGTTGCACCTTGCCTATTTGTGAGAAACATTGATTGTTGCACCCAATTAGCTGCTAAAAACATTGCTTGTTGCACCTTGCCTATTTATGAGAAACATTGATTGCTGCACCCTGCCTAGCTGCTAAAAACAATGATTGTTGCACCTTGCCTATCTGTGAGAAATATTGATTGCTGCACCCTGACTAGCGGCAAAAATTATTGATTGTTGCACCTTGACTATCTTTAAGAAACATTGCTTGTTGCACCTTGCCTATCTGCTAAAATTAGTGTTTGTTGCACCATGACTAGCTGCTAAAATTATTGATTGTTGCACTTTGCCTATCTGTGAGAAACATTGCTTGTTGCACGTTGCCTATCTGCTAAAAGTATTATTTGTTGCACCTCACTAGCTGCTAAAACATTGATTGTTGCACCTTGCCTATCTGTGAGAATTATTGATCGGTGCACCCTGACTAGCAGCTAAAATGATTGATTGTTGCACCTTGCCTATTTGTGAGAAACATTGCTTGTTGCACCCTGGCTAGCTGCTTAAATGATTGCTTGTTGCACCATGCCTATTTGTGAGAAACATTGATTGCTGCACCCTAACTAGCCGCTAAAAACATTGATTGTTGCACCTTACCTATCTGTGAGAAACATTGCTTGTTGCACCCTGCCTAGCGGCTAAAATTATTGTTTGTTGCACCCTGACAAGCTGCTAAAAACATTGATTGTTGCACCTTGCCGATCTGTGAGAAATATTGATTGCTGCACCCTGACTAGATGCTAAAATTATTGATTGTTGCACCATGCCTAAATGTGAGAAACATTGCTTGTTGCACCCTGCCTAGCTGCTAAAATTATTGTTTGTTGCATCCTGACTAGCTGCTAAAATGATTGATTGTTGTACCTTGCCTATCTGTGAGAAACATTGATTGCTGCACCCAGCCTCGCTGCTAAAAACATTGATTGTTGCACCTTGCCTATCTGTGAGAAACATTGATTGCTGCACCCTAACTTGCTGCTAAAATGATTGCTTGTTGCACCTTGCCTATCTGTGAGAAACATTGATTGTTGTACCCATTTAGCTGCTAAAAACATTGATTTGTGCACCTTGCCTATCTGTGAGAAACATTGATTGCTGCACCCTGACTAGCTGCTAAAATGATTGCTTGTTGCAACATGCCTATTTGTGAGAAACATTGATTGCTGCACCCTAACTAGCCGCTAAAAACATTGATTGTTGCACCTTACCTATCTGTGAGAAACATTGCTTGTTGCACCCTGCCTAGCGGCTAAAATTATTGTTTGTTGCACCCTGACAAGCTGCTAAAAACATTGATTGTTGCACCTTGCCTATCTGTGAGAAATATTGATTGCTGCACCCTGATTAGATGCTAAAATTATTGATTGTTGCACCATGCCTAAATGTGAGAAACATTGCTTGTTGCACCCTGCCTAGCTGCTAAAATTATTGTTTGTTGCATCCTGACTAGCTGCTAAAATGATTGATTGTTGTACCTTGCCTATCTGTGAGAAACATTGATTGCTGCACCCAGCCGCGCTGCTAAAAACATTGATTGTTGCACCTTGCCTATCTGTGAGAAACATTGATTGCTGCACCCTGACTTGCTGCTAAAATGATTGCTTGTTGCACCTTGCCTATCTGTGAGAAACATTGATTGTTGTACCCATTTAGCTGCTAAAAACATTGATTTGTGCACCTTGCCTATCTGTGAGAAACATTGATTGCTGCACCCTGACTAGCTGCTAAAATGATTGCTTGTTGCACCTTGCCTATTTGTGAGAAACATTGATTGCTGCACCCTGCCTAGCTGCTAAAAGCAATGATTGTTGCACCTTACCTATCTGTGAGAAACATTGCTTGTTGCACCTTGCCTATCTGCTAAAATTAGTGTTCGTTGCACCCTGACTAGCTGCTAAAAACATTGATTGTTGCACCTTGCCTATCTGTGAGAAACATTGCTTGTTGCACCCTGCCTAGATGCAAAAATTATTGTTTGTTGCACCCTGACTAGCTGCTAAAAACATTGATTGTTGCACCTTGCCTATCTGTGAGAAACATTGCTTGTTGCACCAAGCCTAGCTCCTAAAATTATTGTTTGTTGCATCCTGACGAGCTGCTAAAATGATTGATTATTTCACCTTGCCTATCTGTGAGAAACATTGATTGCTGCACCGTGACTAGCTGCTAAAATGATTGCTTGTTGCACCATGCCTATTTGTGAGAAATATTGATTGCTGCACCCTGACTAGCGGCTAAAATTATTGATTGTTGCACCATGCCTATCTGTGAGAAACATTGATTGTTACACCCTGCCTAGCTGCTAAAATGATTGCTTGTTGCACCCTGACTAGCTGCTAAAAACATTGATTGTTGCACCTTGCCTATCTGTGAGAAATATTGATTGCTACACCCTGAGTAGATGCTAAAAACATTGATTGTTGCACCTTGCCGATCTGTGAGAAACATTGCTTGTAGGACCCTGCCTAGCTGCTAAAATTATTGTTTGTTGCACCCTGACTAGCTGCTAAAAACAATTGATTGTGGCACCTTGCCTATCTGTGAGAAATATTGATTGCTGCACCCTGACTAGATGCGAAAAACATTGATTGTTGCACCCTGCCTAGCTGCTAAAATTATTGTTTGTTGCACCCTGACTAGCTACTAAAAACATTGATTGTTGCACCTTGCCTATCTGTGAGAAATATTGTTTGCTGCATCCTGACTAAATGCTAAAATTATTGATTGTTGCACCTTGCCTATCTGTGAGAAACATTGCTTGTTGCACCGTGCCTAGCTGCTAAAATTATTGTTTGTTGCACCCTCGCTAGCTGCTGAAAATTTTGATTGTTGCACCTTGCCTATCTTTGTGAAATATTGATTGCTGCACCCTGACTAAATGCTAGCATTGTTGATTGTTGCACCTTGCCTATCTATGAGAAACATTGCTTGTTGCACCTTGCCTATCTGCTAAAATTATTTTTTGTTGCACCATGACTAGCTGTTAAAATTATTGATTGTTGCACCTTGCCTATTTGTGAGAAACATTGCTTGTTGCACCCTGCCTAGCTGCTACAATTATTGTTTGTTGCACCCTTTCTAGCTGCTAAAAACATTGATTGTTGCACCTTACCTATCTGTGAGAAATATTGATTGCTGCAACCTGATTAGCGGCTAAAATTATTGATTGTTGGACCTTGCCTATCTATGAGAAAAATTGCTTGTTGCACCTTGCCTATCTGCTAAAAGTATAGTTTGTTGCACCCTGACTAGCTGCTAAAACATTGATTGTTGCACCTTGCCTATCTGTGAGAAACATTGATTGCTGCACCCTGACTAGCTGCTAAAATGATTGCTTGTTGCAACACGCCTATTTGTGAGAAACATTGATTGCTACACCCCGACTAGCTGCTAAAAACATTGATTGTTGCACCTTGCCTATCTGTGAGAGATATTGATTTTTGCACCCAGACTAGCTGCTAAAATGATTGCTTGTTGCACCTTGCCTATTTATGATAAACATTGTTTGCTGCACCCTGCATAGCTGCTAAAAACATTGCTTGTTGCACCTTGCCTATCTGTGAGAAATATTGATTGCTGCACCCTGACTAGCGGCTAGAATTATTGATTGTTGCACCGTCCCTATCTGTGAGAAACATTGATTGTTACACCCTGCCTAGTTGCTAAAATGATTGCTTGTTGCACCCTGACTAGCTGCTAAAAACATTGATTATTGCACCTTGCCTATCTGTGAGAAATATTGATTGCTGCACCCTAACTACCTGCTAAAATGATTGCTTGTTGCACCTTGCCTATCAGTGAGAAACATTGCTTGTTGCACCCTGCCTAGCTGCTAAAATTATTGTTTGTTGACCCTGACTAGCTGCTAAAATTATTCTTTGTTGCACCCTGACTAGCTGCTAAAACATTGATTGTTGCACCTTGCCTATCTGTGAGAAATATTGATTGCTTCACCCTGACTAAATACTAAAATTATTGATTGTTGCACCTTGCCTATCTGTGAGAAACATTGCTTGTTGCACCCTGCCTAGCTGCTAAAATTATTGTTTGTTGCACCCTGACTAGCTGCTAAAAACATTGATTGTTGCACCTTGCCTATCTGTGAGAAATATTGATTTCTGCACCCTGACTAAATGCTAACATTGTTGATTGTTGCACCTTGCCTATCTTTGAGAAACATTGCTTGTTGCACCCTGCCTAGCTGCTAAAATGATTGTTTGTTGCACCCTGACTAGCTGCTAAAAACATTGATTGTTGGACCTTGCCTATCTGGGAAAAATATTGATTGCTGCACCCTGCTTCGCTGCTAAAAACATTGATTGTTGCACCTTGCCTATCTGTGAGAAACATTGATTGCTGCACCTTGACTAGCTGCTAAAATGATTGCTTGTTGCACCTTGTCTATCTGTGAGAAACATTGATTGTTGCACCTTGCCTATCTGTGAGAAACATTGATTGCTGCACCCTGACTAGCTGCTAAAATGATTGCTTGTTGCTCCTTGCCTATTTGTGAGAAATATTGATTGCTGTACCATGCCCAGCTGCTAAAAACATTGATTGTTGCACCCTGCCTATGTGTGAGAAATATTGATTGCTGCACCCTGACTAGCGGCAAAAATTATTGATTGTTGCACCTTGCCTCTCTCTGAGAAACATTGCTTGTTGCACCTTGCCTATCTGCTAAAATTATTGTTTGTTGCACCATGACTAGCTGCTAAAATTATTGATTGTTGCACCTTGCCTATCTGTGAGAAACATTGCTTGTTGCACCTTGCCTATCTACTAAAAGTATTATTTGTTGCACCTCACTAGCTGCTAAAACATTGATTGTTGCACCTTGCCTATCTGTGAGAATTATTGATCGGTGCACCCTGACTAGCAGCTAAAATGATTGATTGTTGCACCTTGCCTATTTGTGAGAAACATTGCTTGTTGCACCCTGGCTAGCTGCTTAAATGATTGCTTGTTGCACCATGCCTATTTGTGAGAAACATTGATTGCTGCACCCTAACTAGCCGCTAAAAACATTGATTGTTGCACCTTACCTATCTGTGAGAAACATTGCTTGTTGCACCCTGCCTAGCGGCTAAAATTATTGTTTGTTGCACCCTGACAAGCTGCTAAAAACATTGATTGTTGCACCTTGCCTATCTGTGAGAAATATTGATTGCTGCACCCTGACTAGATGCTAAAATTATTGATTGTTGCACCATGCCTAAATGTGAGAAACATTGCTTGTTGCACCCTGCCTAGCTGCTAAAATTATTGTTTGTTGCATCCTGACTAGCTGCTAAAATGATTGATTGTTGTACCTTGCCTATCTGTGAGAAACATTGATTGCTGCACCCAGCCTCGCTGCTAAAAACATTGATTGTTGCACCTTGCCTATCTGTGAGAAACATTGATTGCTGCACCCTAACTTGCTGCTAAAATGATTGCTTGTTGCACCTTGCCTATCTGTGAGAAACATTGATTGTTGTACCCATTTAGCTGCTAAAAACATTGATTTGTGCACCTTGCCTATCTGTGAGAAACATTGATTGCTGCACCCTGACTAGCTGCTAAAATGATTGCTTGTTGCAACAAGCCTATTTGTGAGAAACATTGATTGCTGCACCCTAACTAGCCGCTAAAAACATTGATTGTTGCACCTTACCTATCTGTGAGAAACATTGCTTGTTGCACCCTGCCTAGCGGCTAAAAGTATTGTTTGTTGCACCCTGACAAGCTGCTAAAAACATTGATTGTTGCACCTTGCCTATCTGTGAGAAATATTGATTGCTGCACCCTGACTAGATGCTAAAATTATTGATTGTTGCACCATGCCTAAATGTGAGAAACATTGCTTGTTGCACCCTGCCTAGCTGCTAAAATTATTGTTTGTTGCATCCTGACTAGCTGCTAAAATGATTGATTGTTGTACCTTGCCTATCTGTGAGAAACATTGATTGCTGCACCCAGCCTCGCTGCTAAAAACATTGATTGTTGCACCTTGCCTATCTGTGAGAAACATTGATTGCTGCACCCTGACTTGCTGCTAAAATGATTGCTTGTTGCACCTTGCCTATCTGTGAGAACATTGATTTTTGTACCCATTTAGCTGCTAAAAACATTGATTTGTGCACCTTGCCTATCTGTGAGAAACATTGATTGCTGCACCCTGACTAGCTGCTAAAATGATTGCTTGTTGCACCTTGCCTATTTGTGAGAAACATTGATTGCTGCACCCTGCCTAGCTGCTAAAAGCAATGATTGTTGCACCTTACCTATCTGTGAGAAACATTGCTTGTTGCACCTTGCCTATCTGCTAAAATTAGTGTTCGTTGCACCCTGACTAGCTGCTAAAAACATTGATTGTTGCACCTTGCCTATCTGTGAGAAACATTGCTTGTTGCACCCTGCCTAGATGCAAAAATTATTGTTTGTTGCACCCTGACTAGCTGCTAAAAACATTGATTGTTGCACCTTGCCTATCTGTGAGAAACATTGCTTGTTGCACCAAGCCTAGCTCCTAAAATTATTGTTTGTTGCATCCTGACGAGCTGCTAAAATGATTGATTATTTCACCTTGCCTATCTGTGAGAAACATTGATTGCTGCACCCTGACTAGCTGCTAAAATGATTGCTTGTTGCACCATGCCTATTTGTGAGAAATATTGATTGCTGCACCCTGATTAGCGGCTAAAATTATTGATTGTTGCACCATGCCTATCTGTGAGAAACATTGATTGTTACACCCTGCCTAGCTGCTAAAATGATTGCTTGTTGCACCCTGACTAGCTGCTAAAAACATTGATTGTTGCACCTTGCCTATCTGTGAGAAATATTGATTGCTACACCCTGAGTAGATGCTAAAAACATTGATTGTTGCACCTTGCCGATCTGTGAGAAACATTGCTTGTAGGACCCTGCCTAGCTGCTAAAATTATTGTTTGTTGCACCCTGACTAGCTGCTAAAAACAATTGATTGTGGCACCTTGCCTATCTGTGAGAAATATTGATTGCTGCACCCTGACTAGATGCGAAAAACATTGATTGTTGCACCCTGCCTAGCTGCTAAAATTATTGTTTGTTGCACCCTGACTAGCTACTAAAAACATTGATTGTTGCACCTTGCCTATCTGTGAGAAATATTGTTTGCTGCATCCTGAATAAATGCTAAAATTATTGATTGTTGCACCTTGCCTATCTGTGAGAAACATTGCTTGTTGCACCGTGCCTAGATGCTAAAATTATTGTTTGTTGCACCCTGGCTAGCTGCTGAAAATTTTGATTGTTGCACCTTACCTATCTTTGTGAAATATTGATTGCTGCACCCTGACTAAATGCTAGCATTGTTGATTGTTGCACCTTGCCTATATATGAGAAACATTGCTTGTTGCACCTTGCATATCTGCTAAAATTATTTTTTGTTGCACCATGACTAGCTGTTAAAATTATTGATTGTTGCACCTTGCCTATTTGTGAGAAACATTGCTTGTTGCACCCTGCCTAGCTGCTAAAATTATTGTTTGTTGCACCCTTTCTAGCTGCTAAAAACATTGATTGTTGCACCTTACCTATCTGTGAGAAATATTGATTGCTGCAACCTGATTAGCGGCTAAAATTATTGATTGTTGGACCTTGCCTATCTATGAGAAAAATTGCTTGTTGCACCTTGCCTATCTGCTAAAAGTATAGTTTGTTGCACACTGACTAGCTGCTAAAACATTGATTGTTGCACCTTGCCTATCTGTGAGAAACATTGATTGCTGCACCCTGACTAGCTGCTAAAATGATTGCTTGTTGCAACACGCCTATTTGTGAGAAACATTGATTGCTACACCCCGACTAGCTGCTAAAAACATTGATTGTTGCACCTTGCCTATCTGTGAGAGATATTGATTTTTGCACCCAGACTAGCTGCTAAAATGATTGCTTGTTGCACCTTGCCTATTTATGATAAACATTGTTTGCCGCACCCTGCATAGCTGCTAAAAACATTGCTTGTTGCACCTTGCCTATCTGTGAGAAATATTGATTGCTGCACCCTGACTAGCGGCTAGAATTATTGATTGTTGCACCGTCCCTATCTGTGAGAAACATTGATTGTTACACCCTGCCTAGTTGCTAAAATGATTGCTTGTTGCACCCTGACTAGCTGCTAAAAACATTGATTATTGCACCTTGCCTATCTGTGAGAAATATTGATTGCTGCACCCTAACTACCTGCTAAAATGATTGCTTGTTGCACCTTGCCTATCAGTGAGAAACATTGCTTGTTGCACCCTGCCTAGCTGCTAAAATTATTGTTTGTTGACCCTGACTAGCTGCTAAAATTATTCTTTGTTGCACCCTGACTAGCTGCTAAAACATTGATTGTTGCACCTTGCCTATCTGTGAGAAATATTGATTGCTTCACCCTGACTAAATACTAAAATTATTGATTGTTGCACCTTGCCTATCTGTGAGAAACATTACTTGTTGCACCCTGCCTAGCTGCTAAAATTATTGTTTGTTGCACCCTGACTAGCTGCTAAAAACATTGATTGTTGCACCTTGCCTATCTGTGAGAAATATTGATTTCTGCACCCTGACTAAATGCTAACATTGTTGATTGTTGCACCTTGCCTATCTTTGAGAAACATTGCTTGTTGCACCCTGCCTAGCTGCTAAAATGATTGTTTGTTGCACCCTGACTAGCTGCTAAAAACATTGATTGTTGGACCTTGCCTATCTGGGAAAAATATTGATTGCTGCACCCTGCTTCGCTGCTAAAAACATTGATTGTTGCACCTTGCCTATCTGTGAGAAACATTGATTGCTGCACCTTGACTAGCTGCTAAAATGATTGCTTGTTGCACCTTGTCTATCTGTGAGAAACATTGATTGTTGCACCTTGCCTATCTGTGAGAAACATTGATTGCTGCACCCTGACTAGCTGCTAAAATGATTGCTTGTTGCTCCTTGCCTATTTGTGAGAAATATTGATTGCTGTACCATGCCCAGCTGCTAAAAACATTGATTGTTGCACCCTGCCTATGTGTGAGAAATATTGATTGCTGCACCCTGACTAGCGGCTAAAATGATTGATTGATTGCACCGTGCCTCTCTCTGAGAAACATTGCTTGTTGCACCTTGCCTATCTGCTAAAATTATTGTTTGTTGCACCCTGACTAGCTGCTAAAATTATTGATTGTTGCACCTTGCCTATCTGTGAGAAACATTGCTTGTTGCACCTTGCCTATCTGCTAAAATTATTGATTGTTGTACCTTGCCTATCTGTGAGAAACATTGATTGCTGCACCCTGCCTCGCTGCTAAAAACATTGATTGTTGCACCTTGCCTATCTGTGAGAAACATTGATTGCTGCACCCTGACTAGCTGCTAAAATGATTGCTTGTTGCACTTTGCCTATCTGTGAGAAACATTGATTGTTGCACCCTGCCTCGCTGCTAAAAACATTGATTGTTGCACCGTGCCTATCTGTGAGAAACATTGATTGCTGCACCCTGACTAGCTGCTAAAATGATTGCTTGTTGCACCTTGCCTATTTGTGAGAAACATTGATTGCTGCACCCTGTCTAGCTGCTAAAAACATTGATTGTTGCACCTTGCCTATCTGTGAGAAATATTGATTGTGGCAACCTGACTAGCGGTTACAATTATTGATTGTTGGACCCTGCAATCTTTGAGAAACATTGCTTGTTGCACCTTGCCTATCTGCTAAAATTATTGTTTGTTGCACCCTGACTAGCTGCTAAGATTATTGATTGTTGCACCTTGCCTATTTGTGAGAAACATTGCTTGTTGCACCTTGCCTATCTGCTAAAATTATTGTTTGTTGCACCCTGACTAGCTGCTAAAACATTGATTGTTGTACCTTGCCTATCTGTGAGAAATATTGATCGCTGCACGCTGCCTAGCTGCTAAAATGATTGCTTGTTGCACCATGCCTATTTGTGAGAAACATTGATTGCTGCACCCTGACTAGCTGCTAAAATGATTGCTTGTTGCACCATGCCCATTTGTGAGAAACATTGGTTGCTGCACCCTAACTAGCTGCTAAAAACATTGATTCTTGCACCTTGCCTATCTGTGAGAAACATTGATTGCTGCACCCAGCCTTGCTGCTAAAAACATTGATTGTTGCACCTTGCCTATCTGTGAGAAACATTGATTTCTGCACCCTGATTTGCTGTTAAATGATTGCTTGTTGCACCTTGCCTATTTATGAGAAACATTGATTGCTGCACCCTGCCTAGCTGCTAAAAACAATGATTGTTGCACCTTGCCTATCTGTGAGAAATATTGATTGCTGCACCCTGACTAGCGGCAAAAATTATTGATTGTTGCACCTTGCCTATCTGTAAGAAACATTGCTTGTTGCACCTTGCCTATCTGCTAAAATTAGTATTTGTTGCACCATGACTAGCTGCTAAAATTATTGATTGTTGCACCTTGCCTATCTGTGAGAAACATTGCTTGTTGCACGTTGCCTATCTGCTAAAAGTATTATTTGTTGCACCTCACTAGCTGCTAAAACATTGATTGTTGCACCTTGCCTATCTGTGAGAATTATTGATCGGTGCACCCTGACTAGCAGCTAAAATGATTGATTGTTGCACCTTGCCTATTTGTGAGAAACATTGCTTGTTGCACCCTGCCTAGCTGCTAAAATGATTGCTTGTTGCACCATGCCCATTTGTGAGAAACATTGATTGCTGCACCCTGGCTAGCTGCTTAAATGATTGCTTGTTGCACCATGCCTATTTGTGAGAAACATTGATTGCTGCACCCTAACTAGCCGCTAAAAACATTGATTGTTGCACCTTACCAATCTGTGAGAAACATTGCTTGTTGCACCCTGCCTAGCGGCTAAAATTATTGTTTGTTGCACCCTGACAAGCTGCTAAAAACATTGATTGTTGCACCTTGCCTATCTGTGAGAAATATTGATTGCTGCACCCTGACTAGATGCTAAAATTATTGATTGTTGCACCATGCCTAAATGTGAGAAACATTGCTTGTTGCACCCTGCCTAGCTGCTAAAATTATTGTTTGTTGCATCCTGACTAGCTGCTAAAATGATTGATTGTTGTACCTTGCCTATCTGTGAGAAACATTGATTGCTGCACCCAGCCTCGCTGCTAAAAACATTGATTGTTGCACCTTGCCTATCTGTGAGAAACATTGATTGCTGCACCCTGACTTGCTGCTAAAATGATTGCTTGTTGCACCTTGCCTATCTGTGAGAAACATTGATTGTTGTACCCATTTAGCTGCTAAAAACATTGATTTGTGCACCTTGCCTATCTGTGAGAAACATTGATTGCTGCACCCTGACTAGCTGCTAAAATGATTGCTTGTTGCAACATGCCTATTTGTGAGAAACATTGATTGCTGCACCCTAACTAGCCGCTAAAAACATTGATTGTTGCACCTTACCTATCTGTGAGAAACATTGCTTGTTGCACCCTGCCTAGCGGCTAAAATTATTGTTTGTTGCACCCTGACAAGCTGCTAAAAACATTGATTGTTGCACCTTGCCTATCTGTGAGAAATATTGATTGCTGCACCCTGACTAGATGCTAAAATTATTGATTGTTGCACCATGCCTAAATGTGAGAAACATTGCTTGTTGCACCCTGCCTAGCTGCTAAAATTATTGTTTGTTGCATCCTGACTAGCTGCTAAAATGATTGATTGTTGTACCTTGCCTATCTGTGAGAAACATTGATTGCTGCACCCAGCCTCGCTGCTAAAAACATTGATTGTTGCACCTTGCCTATCTGTGAGAAACATTGATTGCTGCACCCTGACTAGCTGCTAAAATGATTGCTTGTTGCACCTTGCCTATTTGTGAGAAACATTGATTGCTGCACCCTGCCTAGCTGCTAAAAGCAATGATTGTTGCACCTTACCTATCTGTGAGAAACATTGCTTGTTGCACCTTGCCTATCTGCTAAAATTAGTGTTCGTTGCACCCTGACTAGCTGCTAAAAACATTGATTGTTACACCTTGCCTATCTGTGAGAAACATTGCTTGTTGCACCCTGCCTAGATACAAAAATTATTGTTTGTTGCACCCTGACTAGCTGCTAAAAACATTGATTGTTGCACCTTGCCTATCTGTGAGAAACATTGCTTGTTGCACCAAGCCTAGCTCCTAGAATTATTGTTTGTTGCATCCTGACGAGCTGCTAAAATGATTGATTATTTCACCTTGCCTATCTGTGAGAAACATTGATTGCTGCACCCTGACTAGCTGCTAAAATGATTGCTTGTTGCACCATGCCTATTTGTGAGAAATATTGATTGCTGCACCCTGACTAGCGGCTAAAATTATTGATTGTTGCACCATGCCTATCTGTGAGAAACATTGATTGTTACACCCTGCCTAGCTGCTAAAATGATTGCTTGTTGCACCCTGACTAGCGGCTAAAATTATTGATTGTTGCACCATGCCTATCTGTGAGAAACATTGATTGTTACACCCTGCCTAGCTGCTAAAATGATTGCTTGTTGCACCCTGACTAGCTGCTAAAAACATTGATTGTTGCACCTTGCCTATCTGTGAGAAATATTGATTGCTACACCCTGACTAGATGCTAAAAACATTGATTGTTGCACCTTGCCGATCTGTGAGAAACATTGCTTGTAGGACCCTGCCTAGCTGCTAAAATTATTGTTTGTTGCACCCTGACTAGCTGCTAAAAACAATTGATTGTGGCACCTTGCCTATCTGTGAGAAATATTGATTGCTGCACCCTGACTAGATGCGAAAAACATTGATTGTTGCACCCTGCCTAGCTGCTAAAATTATTGTTTGTTGCACCCTGACTAGCTACTAAAAACATTGATTGTTGCACCTTGCCTATCTGTGAGAAATATTGTTTGCTGCATCCTGACTAAATGCTAAAATTATTGAATGTTGCACCTTGCCTATCTGTGAGAAACATTGCTTGTTGCACCCTGCCTAGCTGCTAAAATTATTGTTTGTTGCACCCTGGCTAGCTGCTGAAAATTTTGATTGTTGCACCTTGCCTATCTTTGTGAAATATTGATTGCTGCACCCTGACTAAATGCTAGCATTGTTGATTGTTGCACCTTGCCTATCTATGAGAAACATTGCTTGTTGCACCTTGCCTATCTGCTAAAATTATTTTTTGTTGCACCATGACTAGCTGTTAAAATTATTGATTGTTGCACCTTGCCTATTTGTGAGAAACATTGCTTGTTGCACCCTGCCTAGCTGCTAAAATTATTGTTTGTTGCACCCTTTCTAGCTGCTAAAAACATTGATTGTTGCACCTTGCCTATCTGTGAGAAATATTGATTGCTGCAACCTGATTAGCGGCTAAAATTATTGATTGTTGGACCTTGCCTATCTATGAGAAAAATTGCTTGTTGCACCTTGCCTATCTGCTAAAAGTATAGTTTGTTGCACCCTGACTAGCTGCTAAAACATTGATTGTTGCACCTTGCCTATCTGTGAGAAACATTGATTGCTGCACCCTGACTAGCTGCTAAAATGATTGCTTGTTGCAACACGCCTATTTGTGAGAAACATTGATTGCTACACCCCGACTAGCTGCTAAAAACATTGATTGTTGCACCTTGCCTATCTGTGAGAGATATTGATTTTTGCACCCAGACTAGCTGCTAAAATGATTGCCTGTTGCACCTTGCCTATTTATGATAAACATTGTTTGCTGCACCCTGCATAGCTGCTAAAAACATTGCTTGTTGCACCTTGCCTATCTGTGAGAAATATTGATTGCTGCACCCTGACTAGCGGCTAGAATTATTGATTGTTGCACCGTCCCTATCTGTGAGAAACATTGATTGTTACACCCTGCCTAGTTGCTAAAATGATTGCTTGTTGCACCCTGACTAGCTGCTAAAAACATTGATTATTGCACCTTGCCTATCTGTGAGAAATATTGATTGCTGCACCCTAACTACCTGCTAAAATGATTGCTTATTGCACCTTGCCTATCAGTGAGAAACATTGCTTGTTGCACCCTGCCTAGCTGCTAAAATTATTGTTTGTTGACCCTGACTAGCTGCTAAAATTATTCTTTGTTGCACCCTGACTAGCTGCTAAAACATTGATTATTGCACCTTGCCTATCTGTGAGAAATATTGTTTGCTGCATCCTGACTAAATGCTAAAATTATTGATTGTTGCACCTTGCCTATCTGTGAGAAACATTGCTTGTTGCACCGTGCCTAGCTGCTAAAATTATTGTTTGTTGCACCCTTGCTAGCTGCTGAAAACTTTGATTGTTGCACCTTGCCTATCTGTGAGAATATTGATTGCTGCACCCTGACTAAATGCTAGCATTGTTGATTGTTGCACCTAGCCTATCTATGAGAAACATTGCTTGTTGCACCTTGCCTATCTGCTAAAATTATTTTTTGTTGCACCCTGACTAGCTGCTAAAATTATTGATTGTTGCACCTTGCCTATTTGTGAGAAACATTGCTTGTTGCACCCTGCCTAGCTGCTAACATTATTGTTTGTTGCACCCTTTCTAGCTGCGAAAAACATTGATTGTTGCACCTTGCCTATCTGTGAGAAATATTGATTGCTGCAACCTGATTAGCGCCTAAAATTATTGATTGTTGGACCTTGCCAATCTATAGAAAAATTACTTGTTGCACCTTGCCTATCTGCTAAAAGTATAGTTTGTTGCACCCTGACTAGCTGCTAAAACATTGATTGTTGCACCTTGCCTATCTGTGAGAAACATTGATTGCTGCACCCTGACTAGCTGCTAAAATGATTGCTTGTTGCACCACGCCTATTTGTGAGAAACATTGATTGCTACACCCCGACTAGCTGCTAAAAACATTGATTGTTGCAACTTGCCTATCTTTGAGAGATATTGATTTTTGCACCCAGACTAGCTGCTAAAATGATTGCTTGTTGCACCCTGACTATCTGCTAAAATTATTGATTGTTGCACCTTGCCTATTTGTGAGAAACATTGCTTGATGCACCTTGCTTATCTGCTAAAAGTATTGTTTGTTGCACCCTGACTAGCTGCTAAAACATTGATTGTTGCACCTTGCCTATCTGTGGGAAACATTGCTTGATGCACCCTGCCTAGCTGCTAAAATTATTGTTTGTTGCATCCTGACGAGCTGCTAAAATGATTGATTATTTCACCTTGCCTATCTGTGAGAAACATTGATTGCTGCACCCTGACTAGCTGCTAAAATGATTGCTTGTTGCACCATGCCTATTTGTGAGAAATATTAATTGCTGCACCCTGACTAGCGGCTAAAATTATTGATTGTTGCACCGTGCCTATCTGTGAGAAACATTGATTGTTACACCCTGCCTAGCTGCTAAAATTATTGTTTGTTGCACCCTGATTAGTTGCTAAAAACATTGATTGTTGCACCTTGCCTATCTGTGAGAAATATTGATTGCTGCACCCTGACTAGATGCGAAAAATATTGATTGTTGCACCCTGCCTAGCTGCTAAAATTATCTTTAGTTGCACCCTGATTAGCTGCTAAAAACATTGATTGTTGCACCTTGCCTATCTGTGAGAAATATTGATTTCTGCACCCTGACTAAATGCTAACATTGTTGAGTGTTGCACCTTGCCTATCTTTGAGAAACATTGCTTGTTGCACCCTGCCTAGCTGCTAAAATTATTGTTTGTTGCACCCTGACTAGCTGCTAAAAACATTGATTGTTGCACCTTGCCTATCTGTGAGAGATATTGATTGCTGCACTCTGACTGGATGCTAACATTATTGATTGTTGCACCTTGCCTATGTGTGAGAAACATTGCTTGTTGCACCCTGCCTAGCTGCTAAAATTATTGTTTGTTGCATCCTGACTAGCTGCTAAAATTATTGATTGTTGTACCTTGCCTATCTGTGAGAAACATTGATTGCTGCACCCTGCCTCGCTGCTAAAAACATTGATTGTAACACCTTGCCTATCTGTGAGAAACATTGATTGCTGCACCCTGACTAGCTGCTAAAATGATTGCTTTTTGTATCTTGCCTATCTGTGAGAAACATTAATTGTTGCACCCTGCTTCTCTGCTAAAAACATTGTTTGTTGCACCTTGCCTATCTGTGAGAAACATTGATTTCTGCATCCTGACTAGCTGCTAAAATGATTGCTTGTTGCACCTTGGCTATTTGTGAGAAACATTGATTGCTGCACACCACTCAGCGGCTAGCTAAAATTATTGATTGTTGCACCTTGCCTATCTGTGAGAAACATTGCTTGTTGCACCTTGCCTATCTGCTAAAATTATTGTTCGTTGCACCCTGACTATCTGCTAAAATTATTGATTGTTGCACCTTGCCTATTTGTGAGAAACATTGCTTAATGCACCTTGCTTATCTGCTAAAAGTATTGTTTGTTGCACCCTGACTAGCTGCTAAAACATTGATTGTTGCACCTTGCCTATCTGTGAGAAACATTGCTTGATGCACCCTGCCTAGCTGCTAAAAGTATTGTTTGTTGCATCCTGACGAGCTGCTAAAATGATTGATTATTTCACCTTGCCTATCTGTGAGAAACATTGATTGCTGCACCCTGACTAGCTGCTAAAATGATTGCCTGTTGCACCATGCCTATTTGTGAGAAATATTGATTGCTGCACCCTGCCTAGCGGCTACAATTATTGATTGTTGCACCTTGCCTATCTGTGAGAAACATTGCTTGTTGCACTTTGCCTATCTGCTAAAATTATTGTTTGTTGCACCCTGACTATCTGCTAAAACATTGATTGTTGCACCTTGCCTATCTGTGAGAAACATTGCTTGATGCACCCTGCCTAGCTGCTAAAAGTATTGTTTGTTGCATCCTGACGAGCTGCTAAAATGATTGATTATTTCACCTTGCCTATCTGTGAGGAACATTGATTGCTGCACCCTGACTAGCTGCTAAAATGATTGCTTGTTGCACCATGCCTATTTGTGAGAAATATTGATTGCTGCACCCTGAATAGCGGCTAAAATTATTGATTGTTGCACCGTGCCTATCTGTGAGAAACATTGATTGTTACACCCTGCCTAGCTGCTAAATGGATTGTTTGCTGTATCCTGCATAGCTGCTAAAACATTGCTTGTTGCACCACGCCTATTTGTGAGAAACATTGATTGCTACACCCCGACTAGCTGCTAAAAACATTGATTGTTGCACCTTGCCTATCTGTGAGAGATATTGATTTTTGCACCCAGACTAGCTGCTAAAATGATTGCTTGTTGCACCTTGCCTATTTATGATAAACATTGTTTGCTGCACCCTGCATAGCTGCTAAAAACATTGCTTGTTGCACCTTGCCTATCTGTGAGAAATATTGATTGCTGCACCCTGACTAGCGGCTAAAATTATTGATTGTTGCACCGTGCCTATCTGTGAGAAACATTGATTGTTACACCCTGCCTAGCTGCTAAAATGATTGCTTGTTGCACCCTGACTAGCTGCTAAAAACATTGATTATTGCACCTTGCCTATCTGTGAGAAATATTGATTGCTGCACCCTGACTAGATGCGAAAAATATTGATTGTTGCACCCTGCCTAGCTGCTAAAATTATTGTTTGTTGCACCATGACTAGCTGCTAAAACATTGATTGTTGCACCTTGCCTATCTGTGAGAAATATTGATTGCTGCACCCTGACTAAATACTAACATTATTGATTGTTGCACCTTGCCTATCTGTGAGAAACATTGCTTGTTGCACCCTGCCTTGCTGCTAAAATTATTGTTTGTTGCACCCTGACTAGCTGCTAAAAACATTGATTGTTGCACCTTGCCTGTCTGTGAGAAATATTGATTTCTGCACCCTGACTAAATTCTAACATTGTTGAGTGTTGCACCTTGCCTATCTTTGAGAAACATTGCTTGTTGCACCCTGCCTAGCTGCTAAAATTATTGTTTGTTGCACCCTGACTAACTGCTAAAAACATTGATTGTTGCACCTTGCCTATCTGTGAGAAATATCGATTGCTGCACCCTAACTAAATGCTAAAATTGTTGATTGTTGCACCTTGCCTATCTGTGAGAAACATTGCTTGTTGCACCCTGCCTAGCTGCTAAAATTATTGTTTGTTGCACCCTGACTAGCTGCTAAAAGTATTGATTGTTGTACCTTGCCTATCTGTGAGAAACATTGATTGCTGCACCCTGACTAGCTGCTAAAATGATTCCTTTTTGTACCTTGCCTATCTGTGAGAAACATTGATTGTTGCACCCTGCTTCTCTGCTAAAAACATTGTTTGTTGCACCTTGCCTATCTGTGAGAAACATTGATTGCTGCACCCTGACAAGCTGCTAAAATGATTGCTTGTTGCACCTTGGCTATTTGTGGGAAGCATTGATTGCTGCACCCTGCCTAGCGTCTAAAAATATTGATTGTTGCACCTTGCCTATCTGTGAGAAACATTGCTTGTTGCACCTTGCCTATTTGCGAAAATTATTGTTTGTTGCACCCTGACTATATGCTAAAATTATTGATTGTTGCACCTTGCCTATTTGTGAGAAACATTGCTTGATGCACCTTGCTTATCTGCTAAAAGTATTGTTTGTTGCACCCTGACTAGCTGCTAAAACATTGATTGTTGCACCTTGCCTATCTGTGAGAAACATTGCTTGATGCACCCTGCTTAGCTGGTAAAAGTATTGTTTGTTGCATCCTGACGAGCTGCTAAAATGATTGATTATTTCACCTTGCCTATCTGTGAGAAACATTGATTGCTGCACCCTGACTAGCTGCTAAAATGATTGCTTGTTGCACCATGCCTATTTGTGAGAAATATTGATTGCTGCACCCTGACTAGTGGCTAAAATTATTGATTGTTGCACCTTGCCTATCTGTGAGAAACATTGCTTGTTGCACTTTGCCTATCTGCTAAAATTATTGTTTGTTGCACCCTGACTATCTGCTAAAACATTGATTGTTGCACCTTGCCTATCTGTGAGAAACATTGCTTGATGCACCCTGACTAGCTGCTAAAAGTATTGTTTGTTGCATCCTGACGAGCTGCTAAAATGATTGATTATTTCACCTTGCCTATCTGTGAGAAACATTGATTGCTGCACCTTGCCTATCTGTGAGAAATATTGATTGCTGCACCCTGACTAGATGCAAAAAATATTGATTGTTGCACCCTGCCTAGCTGCTAAAATTATTGTTTGTTGCACCCTGACTAGCTGCTAAAACATTGATTGTTGCACCTTGCCTATCTGTGAGAAATATTGATTGCTGCACCCTGACTAAATGCTAACATTGTTGAGTGTTGCACCTTGCCTATCTTTGAGAAACATTGCTTGTTGCACCCTGCCTAGCTGCTAAAATTATTGTTTGTTGCAGCCTGACTAGCTGCTATAAACATTGATTGTTGCACCTTGCCTATCTGTGAGAAATATTGATTGCTGCACCCAGACTAGATGCGAAAAACATTGCTTGTTGCACCCTGCCTAGCTGCTAAAATTATCTTTTGTTGCACCCTGACTAGCTGCTAAAAACATTGATTGTTGCACCTTGCCTATCTGTGAGAAATATTGATTTCTGCACCCTGACTAAATGCTAACATTGTTGAGTGTTGCACCTTGCCTATCTTTGAGAAACATTGCTTGTTGCACCCTGCCTAGCTGCTAAAATTATTGTTTGTTGCACCCTGACTAGCTGCTAAAACATTGATTGTTGCACCTTGCCTATCTGTGAGAAATATTGATTGCTGCACCCTGACTAAATGCTAACATTGTTGAGTGTTGCACCTTGCCTATCTTTGAGAAACATTGCTTGTTGCACCCTGCCTAGCTGCTAAAATTATTGTTTGTTGCAGCCTGACTAGCTGCTATAAACATTGATTGTTGCACCTTGCCTATCTGTGAGAAATATTGATTGCTGCACCCAGACTAGATGCGAAAAACATTGCTTGTTGCACCCTGCCTAGCTGCTAAAATTATCTTTTGTTGCACCCTGACTAGCTGCTAAAAACATTGATTGTTGCACCTTGCCTATCTGTGAGAAATATTGATTTCTGCACCCTGAATAAATGCTAACATTGTTGAGTGTTGCACCTTGCCTATCTTTGAGAAACATTGCTTGTTGCACCCTGCCTAGCTGCTAAAATTATTGTTTGTTGCACCCTGACTAGCTGCTAAAAACATTGATTGTTGCACCTTGTCTATCTGTGAGAAATATTGATTGATGCACCCTAACTAAATGCTAAAATTGTTGATTGTTGCACCTTGCCGATCTGTGAGAAACATTGCTTGTAGGACCCTGCCTAGCTGCTAAAATTATTGTTTGTTGCACCCTGACTAGCTGCTAAAAACATTGATTGTTGCACCTTGCCTATCTGTGAGAGATATTGACTGCTGCACCCTGACTGGATGCTAACATTATTGATTGTTGCACCTTGCCTATGTGTGAGAAACATTGCTTGTTGCACCCTGCCTAGCTGCTAAAATTATTGTTTGTTGCTTCCTGACTAGCTGCTAAAATTATTGATTGTTGTACCTTGCCTATCTGTGAGAAACATTGATTGCTGCACCCTGCCTCGCTGCTAAAAACATTGATTGTAGCACCTTGCCTATCTGTGAGAAACAATGATTGCTGCACCCTGACTAGCTGCTAAAATGATTGCTTTTTGTATCTTGCCTATCTGTGAGAAACATTGATTGTTGCACCCTGCTTCTCTGCTAAAACATTGTTTATTGCACCTTGCCTATCTGTGAGAAACATTGATTGCTGCACCCTGACTAGCTGCTAAAATGATTGCTTGTTGCACCTTGGCTATTTGTGAGAAACATTGATAGCTGCACCCTGCCTAGCGGCTAGCTAAAATTATTGATTGTTGCACCTTACGTATCTGTGAGAAACATTGCTTGTTGCACCTTGCCTATCTGCTAAAATTATTGTTTGTTGCACCCTGACTATCTGCTAAAATTATTGATTGTTGCACCTTGCCTATTTGTGAGAAACATTGCTTGATGCACCTTGCTTATCTGCTAAAAGTATTGTTTGTTGCACCCTGACTAGCTGCTAAAACATTGATTGTTGCACCTTGCCTATCTGTGAGAAATATTGATTGCTGCACCCTGACTAGATGCGAAAAATATTGATTGTTGCACCCTGCCTAGCTGCTAAAATTATCTTTAGTTTCACCCTGGCTAGCTGCTAAAAACATTGATTGTTGCACCTTGCCTATCTGTGAGAAATATTGATTTCTGCACCCTGACTAAATGCTAACATTGTTGAGTGTTGCACCTTGCCTATCTTTGAGAAACATTGCTTGTTGCACCCTGCCTAGCTGCTAAAATTATTGTTTGTTGCACCCTGACTAGCTGCTAAAAACATTGATTGTTGCACCTTGTCTATCTGTGAGAAATATTGATTGATGCACCCTAACTAAATGCTAAAATTGTTGATTGTTGCACCTTGCCTATCTGTGAGAAACATTGCTTGTTTCACCCTGCCTAGCTGCTAAAATTATTGTTTGTTGCACCCTGACTAGCTGCTAAAAACATTGATTGTTGCACCTTGTCTATCTGTGAGAAATATTGATTGATGCACCCTAACTAAATGCTAAAATTGTTGATTGTTGCACCTTGCCTATCTGTGAGAAACATTGCTTGTTGCACCCTGCCTAGCTGCTAAAATTATTGTTTGTTGCACCCTGACTAGCTGCTAAAAACATTGATTGTTGCACCTTGCCTATCTGTGAGAGATATTGATTGCTGCACCCTGACTGGATGCTAACATTATTGATTGTTGCACCTTGCCTATGTGTGAGAAACATTGCTTGTTGCACCCTGCCTAGCTGCTAAAATTATTGTTTGTTGCATCCTGACAAGCTGCTAAAAACATTGATTGTTGCACCTTGCCTATCTGTGAGAAATATTGATTGCTGCACCCTGACTAGATGCTAAAATTATTGATTGTTGCACCATGCCTAAATGTGAGAAACATTGCTTGTTGCACCCTGCCTAGCTGCTAAAATTATTGTTTGTTGCATCCTGACTAGCTGCTAAAATGATTGATTGTTGTACCTTGCCTATCTGTGAGAAACATTGATTGCTGCACCCAGCCTCGCTGCTAAAAACATTGATTGTTGCACCTTGCCTATCTGTGAGAAACATTGATTGCTGCACCCTGACTAGCTGCTAAAATGATTGCTTGTTGCACCTTGCCTATTTGTGAGAAACATTGATTGCTGCACCCTGCCTAGCTGCTAAAAGCAATGATTGTTGCACCTTACCTATCTGTGAGAAACATTGCTTGTTGCACCTTGCCTATCTGCTAAAATTAGTGTTCGTTGCACCCTGACTAGCTGCTAAAAACATTGATTGTTACACCTTGCCTATCTGTGAGAAACATTGCTTGTTGCACCCTGCCTAGATACAAAAATTATTGTTTGTTGCACCCTGACTAGCTGCTAAAAACATTGATTGTTGCACCTTGCCTATCTGTGAGAAACATTGCTTGTTGCACCAAGCCTAGCTCCTAGAATTATTGTTTGTTGCATCCTGACGAGCTGCTAAAATGATTGATTATTTCACCTTGCCTATCTGTGAGAAACATTGATTGCTGCACCCTGACTAGCTGCTAAAATGATTGCTTGTTGCACCATGCCTATTTGTGAGAAATATTGATTGCTGCACCCTGACTAGCGGCTAAAATTATTGATTGTTGCACCATGCCTATCTGTGAGAAACATTGATTGTTACACCCTGCCTAGCTGCTAAAATGATTGCTTGTTGCACCCTGACTAGCGGCTAAAATTATTGATTGTTGCACCATGCCTATCTGTGAGAAACATTGATTGTTACACCCTGCCTAGCTGCTAAAATGATTGCTTGTTGCACCCTGACTAGCTGCTAAAAACATTGATTGTTGCACCTTGCCTATCTGTGAGAAATATTGATTGCTACACCCTGACTAGATGCTAAAAACATTGATTGTTGCACCTTGCCGATCTGTGAGAAACATTGCTTGTAGGACCCTGCCTAGCTGCTAAAATTATTGTTTGTTGCACCCTGACTAGCTGCTAAAAACAATTGATTGTGGCACCTTGCCTATCTGTGAGAAATATTGATTGCTGCACCCTGACTAGATGCGAAAAACATTGATTGTTGCACCCTGCCTAGCTGCTAAAATTATTGTTTGTTGCACCCTGACTAGCTACTAAAAACATTGATTGTTGCACCTTGCCTATCTGTGAGAAATATTGTTTGCTGCATCCTGACTAAATGCTAAAATTATTGAATGTTGCACCTTGCCTATCTGTGAGAAACATTGCTTGTTGCACCCTGCCTAGCTGCTAAAATTATTGTTTGTTGCACCCTGGCTAGCTGCTGAAAATTTTGATTGTTGCACCTTGCCTATCTTTGTGAAATATTGATTGCTGCACCCTGACTAAATGCTAGCATTGTTGATTGTTGCACCTTGCCTATCTATGAGAAACATTGCTTGTTGCACCTTGCCTATCTGCTAAAATTATTTTTTGTTGCACCATGACTAGCTGTTAAAATTATTGATTGTTGCACCTTGCCTATTTGTGAGAAACATTGCTTGTTGCACCCTGCCTAGCTGCTAAAATTATTGTTTGTTGCACCCTTTCTAGCTGCTAAAAACATTGATTGTTGCACCTTGCCTATCTGTGAGAAATATTGATTGCTGCAACCTGATTAGCGGCTAAAATTATTGATTGTTGGACCTTGCCTATCTATGAGAAAAATTGCTTGTTGCACCTTGCCTATCTGCTAAAAGTATAGTTTGTTGCACCCTGACTAGCTGCTAAAACATTGATTGTTGCACCTTGCCTATCTGTGAGAAACATTGATTGCTGCACCCTGACTAGCTGCTAAAATGATTGCTTGTTGCAACACGCCTATTTGTGAGAAACATTGATTGCTACACCCTGACTAGCTGCTAAAAACATTGATTGTTGCACCTTGCCTATCTGTGAGAGATATTGATTTTTGCACCCAGACTAGCTGCTAAAATGATTGCTTGTTGCACCTTGCCTATTTATGATAAACATTGTTTGCTGCACCCTGCATAGCTGCTAAAAACATTGCTTGTTGCACCTTGCCTATCTGTGAGAAATATTGATTGCTGCACCCTGACTAGCGGCTAGAATTATTGATTGTTGCACCGTCCCTATCTGTGAGAAACATTGATTGTTACACCCTGCCTAGTTGCTAAAATGATTGCTTGTTGCACCCTGACTAGCTGCTAAAAACATTGATTATTGCACCTTGCCTATCTGTGAGAAATATTGATTGCTGCACCCTAACTACCTGCTAAAATGATTGCTTATTGCACCTTGCCTATCAGTGAGAAACATTGCTTGTTGCACCCTGCCTAGCTGCTAAAATTATTGTTTGTTGACCCTGACTAGCTGCTAAAATTATTCTTTGTTGCACCCTGACTAGCTGCTAAAACATTGATTATTGCACCTTGCCTATCTGTGAGAAATATTGTTTGCTGCATCCTGACTAAATGCTAAAATTATTGATTGTTGCACCTTGCCTATCTGTGAGAAACATTGCTTGTTGCACCGTGCCTAGCTGCTAAAATTATTGTTTGTTGCACCCTTGCTAGCTGCTGAAAACTTTGATTGTTGCACCTTGCCTATCTGTGAGAAATATTGATTGCTGCACCCTGACTAAATGCTAGCATTGTTGATTGTTGCACCTTGCCTATCTATGAGAAACATTGCTTGTTGCACCTTGCCTATCTGCTAAAATTATTTTTTGTTGCACCCTGACTAGCTGCTAAAATTATTGATTGTTGCACCTTGCCTATTTGTGAGAAACATTGCTTGTTGCACCCTGCCTAGCTGCTAAAATTATTGTTTGTTGCACCCTTTCTAGCTGCGAAAAACATTGATTGTTGCACCTTGCCTATCTGTGAGAAATATTGATTGCTGCAACCTGATTAGCGCCTAAAATTATTGATTGTTGGACCTTGCCAATCTATAGAAAAATTACTTGTTGCACCTTGCCTATCTGCTAAAAGTATAGTTTGTTGCACCCTGACTAGCTGCTAAAACATTGATTGTTGCACCTTGCCTATCTGTGAGAAACATTGATTGCTGCACCCTGACTAGCTGCTAAAATGATTGCTTGTTGCACCACGCCTATTTGTGAGAAACATTGATTGCTACACCCCGACTAGCTGCTAAAAACATTGATTGTTGCAACTTGCCTATCTTTGAGAGATATTGATTTTTGCACCCAGACTAGCTGCTAAAATGATTGCTTGTTGCACCCTGACTATCTGCTAAAATTATTGATTGTTGCACCTTGCCTATTTGTGAGAAACATTGCTTGATGCACCTTGCTTATCTGCTAAAAGTATTGTTTGTTGCACCCTGACTAGCTGCTAAAACATTGATTGTTGCACCTTGCCTATCTGTGGGAAACATTGCTTGATGCACCCTGCCTAGCTGCTAAAATTATTGTTTGTTGCATCCTGACGAGCTGCTAAAATGATTGATTATTTCACCTTGCCTATCTGTGAGAAACATTGATTGCTGCACCCTGACTAGCTGCTAAAATGATTGCTTGTTGCACCATGCCTATTTGTGAGAAATATTAATTGCTGCACCCTGACTAGCGGCTAAAATTATTGATTGTTGCACCGTGCCTATCTGTGAGAAACATTGATTGTTACACCCTGCCTAGCTGCTAAAATTATTGTTTGTTGCACCCTGATTAGTTGCTAAAAACATTGATTGTTGCACCTTGCCTATCTGTGAGAAATATTGATTGCTGCACCCTGACTAGATGCGAAAAATATTGATTGTTGCACCCTGCCTAGCTGCTAAAATTATCTTTAGTTGCACCCTGATTAGCTGCTAAAAACATTGATTGTTGCACCTTGCCTATCTGTGAGAAATATTGATTTCTGCACCCTGACTAAATGCTAACATTGTTGAGTGTTGCACCTTGCCTATCTTTGAGAAACATTGCTTGTTGCACCCTGCCTAGCTGCTAAAATTATTGTTTGTTGCACCCTGACTAGCTGCTAAAAACATTGATTGTTGCACCTTGCCTATCTGTGAGAGATATTGATTGCTGCACTCTGACTGGATGCTAACATTATTGATTGTTGCACCTTGCCTATGTGTGAGAAACATTGCTTGTTGCACCCTGCCTAGCTGCTAAAATTATTGTTTGTTGCATCCTGACTAGCTGCTAAAATTATTGATTGTTGTACCTTGCCTATCTGTGAGAAACATTGATTGCTGCACCCTGCCTCGCTGCTAAAAACATTGATTGTAACACCTTGCCTATCTGTGAGAAACATTGATTGCTGCACCCTGACTAGCTGCTAAAATGATTGCTTTTTGTATCTTGCCTATCTGTGAGAAACATTAATTGTTGCACCCTGCTTCTCTGCTAAAAACATTGTTTGTTGCACCTTGCCTATCTGTGAGAAACATTGATTTCTGCACCCTGACTAGCTGCTAAAATGATTGCTTGTTGCACCTTGGCTATTTGTGAGAAACATTGATTGCTGCACACCACTCAGCGGCTAGCTAAAATTATTGATTGTTGCACCTTGCCTATCTGTGAGAAACATTGCTTGTTGCACCTTGCCTATCTGCTAAAATTATTGTTCGTTGCACCCTGACTATCTGCTAAAATTATTGATTGTTGCACCTTGCCTATTTGTGAGAAACATTGCTTAATGCACCTTGCTTATCTGCTAAAAGTATTGTTTGTTGCACCCTGACTAGCTGCTAAAACATTGATTGTTGCACCTTGCCTATCTGTGAGAAACATTGCTTGATGCACCCTGCCTAGCTGCTAAAAGTATTGTTTGTTGCATCCTGACGAGCTGCTAAAATGATTGATTATTTCACCTTGCCTATCTGTGAGAAACATTGATTGCTGCACCCTGACTAGCTGCTAAAATGATTGCCTGTTGCACCATGCCTATTTGTGAGAAATATTGATTGCTGCACCCTGCCTAGCGGCTACAATTATTGATTGTTGCACCTTGCCTATCTGTGAGAAACATTGCTTGTTGCACTTTGCCTATCTGCTAAAATTATTGTTTGTTGCACCCTGACTATCTGCTAAAACATTGATTGTTGCACCTTGCCTATCTGTGAGAAACATTGCTTGATGCACCCTGCCTAGCTGCTAAAAGTATTGTTTGTTGCATCCTGACGAGCTGCTAAAATGATTGATTATTTCACCTTGCCTATCTGTGAGGAACATTGATTGCTGCACCCTGACTAGCTGCTAAAATGATTGCTTGTTGCACCATGCCTATTTGTGAGAAATATTGATTGCTGCACCCTGAATAGCGGCTAAAATTATTGATTGTTGCACCGTGCCTATCTGTGAGAAACATTGATTGTTACACCCTGCCTAGCTGCTAAATGGATTGTTTGCTGTATCCTGCATAGCTGCTAAAACATTGCTTGTTGCACCACGCCTATTTGTGAGAAACATTGATTGCTACACCCCGACTAGCTGCTAAAAACATTGATTGTTGCACCTTGCCTATCTGTGAGAGATATTGATTTTTGCACCCAGACTAGCTGCTAAAATGATTGCTTGTTGCACCTTGCCTATTTATGATAAACATTGTTTGCTGCACCCTGCATAGCTGCTAAAAACATTGCTTGTTGCACCTTGCCTATCTGTGAGAAATATTGATTGCTGCACCCTGACTAGCGGCTAAAATTATTGATTTTTGCACCGTGCCTATCTGTGAGAAACATTGATTGTTACACCCTGCCTAGCTGCTAAAATGATTGCTTGTTGCACCCTGACTAGCTGCTAAAAACATTGATTATTGCACCTTGCCTATCTGTGAGAAATATTGATTGCTGCACCCTGACTAGATGCGAAAAATATTGATTGTTGCACCCTGCCTAGCTGCTAAAATTATTGTTTGTTGCACCATGACTAGCTGCTAAAACATTGATTGTTGCACCTTGCCTATCTGTGAGAAATATTGATTGCTGCACCCTGACTAAATACTAACATTATTGATTGTTGCACCTTGCCTATCTGTGAGAAACATTGCTTGTTGCACCCTGCCTTGCTGCTAAAATTATTGTTTGTTGAACCCTGACTAGCTGCTAAAAACATTGATTGTTGCACCTTGCCTGTCTGTGAGAAATATTGATTTCTGCACCCTGACTAAATTCTAACATTGTTGAGTGTTGCACCTTGCCTATCTTTGAGAAACATTGCTTGTTGCACCCTGCCTAGCTGCTAAAATTATTGTTTGTTGCACCCTGACTAACTGCTAAAAACATTGATTGTTGCACCTTGCCTATCTGTGAGAAATATCGATTGCTGCACCCTAACTAAATGCTAAAATTGTTGATTGTTGCACCTTGCCTATCTGTGAGAAACATTGCTTGTTGCACCCTGCCTAGCTGCTAAAATTATTGTTTGTTGCACCCTGACTAGCTGCTAAAAGTATTGATTGTTGTACCTTGCCTATCTGTGAGAAACATTGATTGCTGCACCCTGACTAGCTGCTAAAATGATTCCTTTTTGTACCGTGCCTATCTGTGAGAAACATTGATTGTTACACCCTGCCTAGCTGCTAAATGGATTGTTTGCTGTATCCTGCATAGCTGCTAAAACATTTCTTGTTGCACCACGCCTATTTGTGAGAAACATTGATTGCTACACCCCGACTAGCTGCTAAAAACATTGATTGTTGCACCTTGCCTATCTGTGAGAGATATTGATTTTTGCACCCAGACTAGCTGCTAAAATGATTGCTTGTTGCACCTTGCCTATTTATGATAAACATTGTTTGCTGCACCCTGCATAGCTGCTAAAAACATTGCTTGTTGCACCTTGCCTATCTGTGAGAAATATTGATTGCTGCACCCTGACTAGCGGCTAAAATTATTGATTTTTGCACCGTGCCTATCTGTGAGAAACATTGATTGTTACACCCTGCCTAGCTGCTAAAATGATTGCTTGTTGCACCCTGACTAGCTGCTAAAAACATTGATTATTGCACCTTGCCTATCTGTGAGAAATATTGATTGCTGCACCCTGACTAGATGCGAAAAATATTGATTGTTGCACCCTGCCTAGCTGCTAAAATTATTGTTTGTTGCACCATGACTAGCTGCTAAAACATTGATTGTTGCACCTTGCCTATCTGTGAGAAATATTGATTGCTGCACCCTGACTAAATACTAACATTATTGATTGTTGCACCTTGCCTATCTGTGAGAAACATTGCTTGTTGCACCCTGCCTTGCTGCTAAAATTATTGTTTGTTGAACCCTGACTAGCTGCTAAAAACATTGATTGTTGCACCTTGCCTGTCTGTGAGAAATATTGATTTCTGCACCCTGACTAAATTCTAACATTGTTGAGTGTTGCACCTTGCCTATCTTTGAGAAACATTGCTTGTTGCACCCTGCCTAGCTGCTAAAATTATTGTTTGTTGCACCCTGACTAACTGCTAAAAACATTGATTGTTGCACCTTGCCTATCTGTGAGAAATATCGATTGCTGCACCCTAACTAAATGCTAAAATTGTTGATTGTTGCACCTTGCCTATCTGTGAGAAACATTGCTTGTTGCACCCTGCCTAGCTGCTAAAATTATTGTTTGTTGCACCCTGACTAGCTGCTAAAAGTATTGATTGTTGTACCTTGCCTATCTGTGAGAAACATTGATTGCTGCACCCTGACTAGCTGCTAAAATGATTCCTTTTTGTACCTTGCCTATCTGTGAGAAACATTGATTGTTGCACCCTGCTTCTCTTCCAAAAAACTTTGTTTGTTGCACCTTGCCTATCTGTGAGAAACATTGATTGCTGCACCCTGACAAGCTGCTAAAATGATTGCTTGTTGCACCTTGGCTATTTGTGGGAAGCATTGATTGCTGCACCCTGCCTAGCGTCTAAAAATATTGATTGTTGCACCTTGCCTATCTGTGAGAAACATTGCTTGTTGCACCTTGCCTATTTGCGAAAATTATTGTTTGTTGCACCCTGACTATATGCTAAAATTATTGATTGTTGCACCTTGCCTATTTGTGAGAAACATTGCTTGATGCACCTTGCTTATCTGCTAAAAGTATTGTTTGTTGCACCCTGACTAGCTGCTAAAACATTGATTGTTGCACCTTGCCTATCTGTGAGAAACATTGCTTGATGCACCCTGCTTAGCTGGTAAAAGTATTGTTTGTTGCATCCTGACGAGCTGCTAAAATGATTGATTATTTCACCTTGCCTATCTGTGAGAAACATTGATTGCTGCACCCTGACTAGCTGCTAAAATGATTGCTTGTTGCACCATGCCTATTTGTGAGAAATATTGATTGCTGCACCCTGACTAGTGGCTAAAATTATTGATTGTTGCACCTTGCCTATCTGTGAGAAACATTGCTTGTTGCACTTTGCCTATCTGCTAAAATTATTGTTTGTTGCACCCTGACTATCTGCTAAAACATTGATTGTTGCACCTTGCCTATCTGTGAGAAACATTGCTTGATGCACCCTGACTAGCTGCTAAAAGTATTGTTTGTTGCATCCTGACGAGCTGCTAAAATGATTGATTATTTCACCTTGCCTATCTGTGAGAAACATTGATTGCTGCACCTTGCCTATCTGTGAGAAATATTGATTGCTGCACCCTGACTAGATGCAAAAAATATTGATTGTTGCACCCTGCCTAGCTGCTAAAATTATTGTTTGTTGCACCCTGACTAGCTGCTAAAACATTGATTGTTGCACCTTGCCTATCTGTGAGAAATATTGATTGCTGCACCCTGACTAAATGCTAACATTGTTGAGTGTTGCACCTTGCCTATCTTTGAGAAACATTGCTTGTTGCACCCTGCCTAGCTGCTAAAATTATTGTTTGTTGCAGCCTGACTAGCTGCTATAAACATTGATTGTTGCACCTTGCCTATCTGTGAGAAATATTGATTGCTGCACCCAGACTAGATGCGAAAAACATTGCTTGTTGCACCCTGCCTAGCTGCTAAAATTATCTTTTGTTGCACCCTGACTAGCTGCTAAAAACATTGATTGTTGCACCTTGCCTATCTGTGAGAAATATTGATTTCTGCACCCTGACTAAATGCTAACATTGTTGAGTGTTGCACCTTGCCTATCTTTGAGAAACATTGCTTGTTGCACCCTGCCTAGCTGCTAAAATTATTGTTTGTTGCACCCTGACTAGCTGCTAAAACATTGATTGTTGCACCTTGCCTATCTGTGAGAAATATTGATTGCTGCACCCTGACTAAATGCTAACATTGTTGAGTGTTGCACCTTGCCTATCTTTGAGAAACATTGCTTGTTGCACCCTGCCTAGCTGCTAAAATTATTGTTTGTTGCAGCCTGACTAGCTGCTATAAACATTGATTGTTGCACCTTGCCTATCTGTGAGAAATATTGATTGCTGCACCCAGACTAGATGCGAAAAACATTGCTTGTTGCACCCTGCCTAGCTGCTAAAATTATCTTTTGTTGCACCCTGACTAGCTGCTAAAAACATTGATTGTTGCACCTTGCCTATCTGTGAGAAATATTGATTTCTGCACCCTGAATAAATGCTAACATTGTTGAGTGTTGCACCTTGCCTATCTTTGAGAAACATTGCTTGTTGCACCCTGCCTAGCTGCTAAAATTATTGTTTGTTGCACCCTGACTAGCTGCTAAAAACATTGATTGTTGCACCTTGTCTATCTGTGAGAAATATTGATTGATGCACCCTAACTAAATGCTAAAATTGTTGATTGTTGCACCTTGCCGATCTGTGAGAAACATTGCTTGTAGGACCCTGCCTAGCTGCTAAAATTATTGTTTGTTGCACCCTGACTAGCTGCTAAAACATTGATTGTTGCACCTTGCCTATCTGTGAGAGATATTGACTGCTGCACCCTGACTGGATGCTAACATTATTGATTGTTGCACCTTGCCTATGTGTGAGAAACATTGCTTGTTGCACCCTGCCTAGCTGCTAAAATTATTGTTTGTTGCTTCCTGACTAGCTGCTAAAATTATTGATTGTTGTACCTTGCCTATCTGTGAGAAACATTGATTGCTGCACCCTGCCTCGCTGCTAAAAACATTGATTGTAGCACCTTGCCTATCTGTGAGAAACAATGATTGCTGCACCCTGACTAGCTGCTAAAATGATTGCTTTTTGTATCTTGCCTATCTGTGAGAAACATTGATTGTTGCACCCTGCTTCTCTGCTAAAACATTGTTTATTGCACCTTGCCTATCTGTGAGAAACATTGATTGCTGCACCCTGACTAGCTGCTAAAATGATTGCTTGTTGCACCTTGGCTATTTGTGAGGAACATTGATAGCTGCACCCTGCCTAGCGGCTAGCTAAAATTATTGATTGTTGCACCTTACGTATCTGTGAGAAACATTGCTTGTTGCACCTTGCCTATCTGCTAAAATTATTGTTTGTTGCACCCTGACTATCTGCTAAAATTATTGATTGTTGCACCTTGCCTATTTGTGAGAAACATTGCTTGATGCACCTTGCTTATCTGCTAAAAGTATTGTTTGTTGCACCCTGACTAGCTGCTAAAACATTGATTGTTGCACCTTGCCTATCTGTGAGAAATATTGATTGCTGCACCCTGACTAGATGCGAAAAATATTGATTGTTGCACCCTGCCTAGCTGCTAAAATTATCTTTAGTTTCACCCTGGCTAGCTGCTAAAAACATTGATTGTTGCACCTTGCCTATCTGTGAGAAATATTGATTTCTGCACCCTGACTAAATGCTAACATTGTTGAGTGTTGCACCTTGCCTATCTTTGAGAAACATTGCTTGTTGCACCCTGCCTAGCTGCTAAAATTATTGTTTGTTGCACCCTGACTAGCTGCTAAAAACATTGATTGTTGCACCTTGTCTATCTGTGAGAAATATTGATTGATGCACCCTAACTAAATGCTAAAATTGTTGATTGTTGCACCTTGCCTATCTGTGAGAAACATTGCTTGTTTCACCCTGCCTAGCTGCTAAAATTATTGTTTGTTGCACCCTGACTAGCTGCTAAAAACATTGATTGTTGCACCTTGTCTATCTGTGAGAAATATTGATTGATGCACCCTAACTAAATGCTAAAATTGTTGATTGTTGCACCTTGCCTATCTGTGAGAAACATTGCTTGTTGCACCCTGCCTAGCTGCTAAAATTATTGTTTGTTGCACCCTGACTAGCTGCTAAAAACATTGATTGTTGCACCTTGCCTATCTGTGAGAGATATTGATTGCTGCACCCTGACTGGATGCTAACATTATTGATTGTTGCACCTTGCCTATGTGTGAGAAACATTGCTTGTTGCACCCTGCCTAGCTGCTAAAATTATTGTTTGTTGCATCCTGACTAGCTGCTAAAATTATTGATTGTTGTACCTTGCCTATGTGTGAGAAACATTGATTGCTGCACCCTGCCGCGCTGCTAAAAACATTGATTGTAGCACCTTGCCTATCTGTGAGAAACATTGATTGCTGCACCCTGACTAGCTGCTAAAATGATTGCTTTTTGTATCTTGCCTATCTGCGATAACCATTGGTTGTTGCACCCTGCTTCTCTGCTAAAAACATTGTTTGTTGCACCTTGCCTATCTGTGAGAAACATTGATTGCTGCACCCTGACTAGCTGCTAAAATGATTGCTTGTTGCACCTTGGCTATTTGTGAGAAACATTGATTGCTGCAGCCCGCCGAGCGGCTAGCTAAAATTATTGATTGTTGCACCTTGCCTATCTGTGAGAAACATTGCTTGTTGCACCTTGCCTATCTGCTAAAATTATTGTTCGTTGCACACTGACTATCTGCTAAAATTATTGATTGTTGCACCTTGCCTATTTGTGAGAAACATTGCTTAATGCACCTTGCTTATCTGCTAAAAGTATTGTTTGTTGCACCCTGACTAGCTGCTAAAACTTTGATTTTTTCACCTTGCCTATCTGTGATAAACATTGCTTGATGCACCCTGCCTAGCTGCTAAAAGTATTGTTTGTTGCATGCTGACGAGCTGCTAAAATGATTGATTATTTCACCTTGCCTATCTGTGAGAAACATTGATTGCTGCACCCTGACTAGCTGCTAAAATGATTGCTTGTTGCACCATGCCTATTTGTGAGAAATATTGATTGCTGCACCCTGCCTAGCGGCTAAAATTATTGATTGTTGCACCTTGCCTATCTGTGAGAAACATTGCTTGTTGCACTTTGCCTATCTGCTAAAATTATTGTTTGTTGCACCCTGACTATCTGCTAAAACATTGATTGTTGCACCTTGCCTATCTGTGAGAAACATTGCTTGATGCACCCTGCCTAGCTGCTAAAAGTATTGTTTGTTGCATCCTGACGAGCTGCTAAAATGATTGATTATTTCACCTTGCCTATCTGTGAGAAACATTGATTGCTGCACCCTGACTAGCTAGTAAAATGATTGCTTGTTGCACCATGCCTATTTGTGAGAAATATTGATTGCTGCACCCTGACTAGCGGCTACAATTATTGATTGTTGCACCGTGCCTATCTGTAAGAAACATTGATTGTTACACCCTGCCTAGCTGCTAAAATGATTGTTTGCTGTATCCTGCATAGCTGCTAAAACATTGCTTGTTGCACCACGCCTATTTGTGAGAAACATTGATTGCTACACCCCGACTAGCTGCTAAAAACATTGATTGTTGCACCTTGCCTATCTGTGAGAGATATTGATTTTTGCACCCAGACTAGCTGCTAAAATGATTGCTTGTTGCACCTTGCCTATTTATGATAAACATTGTTTGCTGCACCCTGCATAGCTGCTAAAAACATTGCTTGTTGCACCTTGCCTATCTGTGAGAAATATTGATTGCTGCACCCTGACTAGCGGCTAAAATTATTGATTGTTGCACCGTGCCTATCTGTGAGAAACATTGATTGTTACACCCTGCCTAGCTTCTAAAATGATTGCTTGTTGCACCCTGACTAGCTGCTAAAAACATTGATTATTGCACCTTGCCTATCTGTGAGAAATATTGATTGCTGCACCCTGACTAGATGCGAAAAATATTGGTTGTTGCACCTTGCCTATCTGTGAGAAACATTGCTTGTTGCACCCTGCCTAGCTGCTAAAATTATTGTGTGTTGCACTCTGACTAGCTGCTAAAAACATTGATTGTTGCACCTTGCCTATCTGTGAGAAATATCGATTGCTGCACCCTAACTAAATGCTAAAATTGTTGATTGTTGCACCTTGCCTATCTGTGATAAACATTGCTTGTTGCACCCTGCCTAGCTGCTAAAATTATTGTTTGTTGCACCCTGACTAGCTGCTAAAATTATTGATTGTTGTACCTTGCCTATCTGTGAGAAACATTGATTGCTGCACCCTGACTAGCTGCTAAAATGATTCCTTTTTGTACCTTGCCTATCTGTGAGAAACATTGATTGTTGCACCCTGCTTCTCTGCTAAAAACATTGTTTATTGCACCTTGCCTATCTGTGAGAAACATTGATTGCTGCACCCTGACAAGCTGCTAAAATGATTGCTTGTTGCACCTTGGCTATTTGTGGGAAACATTGATTGCTGCACCCTGCCTAGCGTCTAAAATTATTGATTGTTGCACCTTGCCTATCTGTGAGAAACATTGCTTGTTGCACCTTGCCTATTTGCTAAAATTATTGTTTGTTACACCCTGACTATCTGCTAAAATTATTGATTGTTGCACCTTGCCTATTTGTGAGAAACATTGCTCGATGCACCTTGCTTATCTGCTAAAAGTATTGTTTGTTGCACCCTGACTAGCTGCTAAAACATTGATTTTTGCACCCTGCCTAGCTGCTAAAATTATTGTTTGTTGCACCCTGACTATCTGCTAAAACATTGATTGTTGCACCTTGCCTATCTGTGAGAAACATTGCTTGATGCACCCTGCCTAGCTGCTAAAAGTATTGTTTGTTGCATCCTGACGAGCTGCTAAAATGATTGATTATTTCACCTTGCCTATCTGTGAGAAACATTGATTGCTGCACCCTGACTAGCTAGTAAAATGATTGCTTGTTGCACCATGCCTATTTGTGAGAAATATTGATTGCTGCACCCTGACTAGCGGCTACAATTATTGATTGTTGCACCGTGCCTATCTGTAAGAAACATTGATTCTTACACCCTGCCTAGCTGCTAAAATGATTGTTTGCTGTATCCTGCATAGCTGCTAAAACATTGCTTGTTGCACCACGCCTATTTGTGAGAAACATTGATTGCTACACCCCGACTAGCTGCTAAAAACATTGATTGTTGCACCTTGCCTATCTGTGAGAGATATTGATTTTTGCACCCAGACTAGCTGCTAAAATGATTGCTTGTTGCACCTTGCCTATTTATGATAAACATTGTTTGCTGCACCCTGCATAGCTGCTAAAAACATTGCTTGTTGCACCTTGCCTATCTGTGAGAAATATTGATTGCTGCACCCTGACTAGCGGCTAAAATTATTGATTGTTGCACCATGCCTATCTGTGAGAAACATTGATTGTTACACCCTGCCTAGCTGCTAAAATGATTGCTTGTTGCACCCTGACTAGCTGCTAAAAACATTGATTATTGCACCTTGCCTATCTGTGAGAAATATTGATTGCTGCACCCTGACTAGATGCGAAAAATATTGATTGTTGCACCCTGCCTAGCTGCTAAAACTATTGTTTGTTGCACCCTGACTAGCTGCTAAAACATTGAATGTTGCACCTTGCCTATCTGTGAGAAATATTGATTGCTGCACCCTGACTAAATACTAACATTATTGATTGTTGCACCTTGCCTATCTTTGAGAAACATTGCTTGTTGCACCCTGCCTAGCTGCTAAAATTATTGTGTGTTGCACTCTGACTAGCTGCTAAAAACATTGATTGTTGCACCTTGCCTATCTGTGAGAAATATCGATTGCTGCACCCTAACTAAATGCTAAAATTGTTGATTGTTGCACCTTGCCTATCTGTGATAAACATTGCTTGTTGCACCCTGCCTAGCTGCTAAAATTATTGTTTGTTGCACCCTGACTAGCTGCTAAAATTATTGATTGTTGTACCTTGCCTATCTGTGAGAAACATTGATTGCTGCACCCTGACTAGCTGCTAAAATAATTCCTTTTTGTACCTTGCCTATCTGTGAGAAACATTGATTGTTGCACCCTGCTTCTCTGCTAAAAACATTGTTTATTGCACCTTGCCTATCTGTGAGAAACATTGATTGCTGCACCCTGACAAGCTGCTAAAATGATTGCTTGTTGCACCTTGGCTATTTGTGGGAAACATTGATTGCTGCACCCTGCCTAGCGTCTAAAATTATTGATTGTTGCACCTTGCCTATCTGTGAGAAACATTGCTTGTTGCACCTTGCCTATTTGCTAAAATTATTGTTTGTTACACCCTGACTATCTGCTAAAATTATTGATTGTTGCACCTTGCCTATTTGTGAGAAACATTGCTCGATGCACCTTGCTTATCTGCTAAAAGTATTGTTTGTTGCACCCTGACTAGCTGCTAAAACATTGATTGTTGCACCTTGCCTATCTGTGAGAAACATTGCTTAATGCACCCTGCCTAGCTGCTAAAAGTATTGATTGTTGCATCCTGACGAGCTGCTAAAATGATTGATTATTTCACCTTGCCTATCTGTGAGAAACATTGATTGCTGCACCCTGACTAGCTGCTAAAATGATTGCTTGTTGCACCATGCCTATTTGTGAGAAATATTGATTGCTGCACCCTGACTAGCGGCTAAAATTATTGATTGTTGCACCGTGCCTATCTGTGAGAGACATTGATTGTTACACCCTGCCTAGCTGCTAAAATTATTGTTTGTTGCACCCTGACTAGCTGCTAAAAACATTGATTGTTGCACCTTGCCTATCTGTGAGAAATATTGATTGCTGCACCCTGACTAGATGCGAAAAATATTAATTGTTGCACCCTGCCCAGCTGCTAAAATTATTGTTTGTTGCACCCTGACTAGCTGCTAAAACATTGATTGTTGCACCTTGCCTATCTGTGATAAATATTGATTGCTGCACCCTGACTAAATGCTAACATTGTTGAGTGTTGCACCTTGCCTATCTTTGAGAAACATTGCTTGTTGCACCCTGCCTAGCTGCTAAAATTATTGTTTGTTGCACCCTGACTAGCTGCTATAAACATTGATTGTTGCACCTTGACTATCTGTGAGAAATATTGATTGCTGCACCCAGACTAGATGCGAAAAACATTGCTTGTTGCACCCTGCCTAGCTGCTAAAATTATCTTTTGTTGCACCCTGACTAGCTGCTAAAAACATTGATTGTTGCACCTTGCCTACCTGTAAGAAACATTGATTGCCGCACCCTGACTTGCTGCTAAAATGATTGCTTGTTGCACCTTGCCCATCTGTGAGAAACATTGATTGTTGCACCTTGCCTATCTGTGAGAAACATTGATTGCGGCACCCTACCTAGCTGCTAAAAACAATGATTGTTGCACCTTGCCTATCTGTGAGAAATATTGATTGCTGCACCCTGACTAGATGCTAACATTATTGATTGTTGCACCTTGCCTATCTGTGAGAAACATTGCTTGTTGCACCCTGCCTAGCTGCTAAAATTATTGTTTGTTGCACCCTGACTAGCTGCTAAAAACATTGATTGTTGCACCTTGCCTATCTGTGAGAGATATTGACTGCTGCACCCTGACTGGATGCTAACATTATTGAGTGTTGCACCTTGCCTATGTGTGAGAAACATTGCTTGTTGCTCCCTGCCTAGCTGCTAAAATTATTGTTTGTTGCACCCTGACTAGCTGCTAAAAACATTGACAGGGTAATTCATAGAATTTCGCTGAAAAGTGTCGCAAGCGGCTGGCGCAGAGTGTCCGCGTGCGATTGACTGCGCCAGGCACGTGCGCTAAAACCGATTTCCGCGCACAGCGTATTCATGGATTTCATGCTCCCAAACCAGCCGTGGCGCAGAGTATCGCAGCGACCCTGCAGCAGCGCCAGTAACGCCCCCAAGAACGCCCTTGCGCAAGGAAAAGCCATCAAAATCGCTAAATCATCGCAAAGGGCTGCGCTAACCCTGGACCAGTTACAGGGCTGCCAAACAAGGAACGCAAAGCGGGAAACGTGCATATCAGGGGTACACGTGAAGTCATACACGCGATTAGCCAGGGTACGTGTATTACAGGGGTACGCGGGAAGTTTAACACGCGATTAGCCAGGGTAAGTGTATTACAGGGGTACGCGGGAAGTTTAACACGCGATTAGCCAGGGTAAGTGTATTACAGGGGTACGCGGGAAGTTCAACACGCGATTAGCCAGGGTACGTGTATTACAGGGGTACGCTGGAAGTTTAACACGCGATTGACCAGGGTAAGTGTATTACAGGGGTACGCGGGAAGTTCAACACGCGATTAGCCAGGGTACGTGTATTACAGGGGTACGCGGGAAGTTTAACACGCGATTAGCCAGGGTAAGTGTATTACAGGGGTACGCGGGAAGTTTAACACGCGATTAGCCAGGGTAAGTGTATTACAGGGGTACGCGGGAAGTTTAACACGCGATTAGCCAGGGTAAGTGTATTACAGGGGTACGCGGGAAGTTTAACACGCGATTAGCCAGGGTAAGTGTATTACAGGGGTACGCGGGAAGTTCAACACGCGATTAGCCAGGGTACGTGTATTACAGGGGTACGCTGGAAGTTTAACACGCGATTGACCAGGGTAAGTGTATTACAGGGGTACGCGGGAAGTTTAACACGCGATTAGCCAGGGTAAGTGTATTACAGGGGTACGCGGGAAGTTTAACACGCGATTAGCCAGGGTAAGTGTATTACAGGGGTACGCGGGAAGTTCAACACGCGATTAGCCAGGGTAAGTGTATTACAGGGGTACGCGGGAAGTTTAACACGCGATTAGCCAGGGTAAGTGTATTACAGGGGTACGCGGGAAGTTCAACACGCGATTAGCCAGGGTAAGTGTATTACAGGGGTACGCGGGAAGTTTAACACGCGATTAGCCAGGGTAAGTGTATTACAGGGGTACGCGGGAAGTTTAACACGCGATTAGCCAGGGTAAGTGTATTACAGGGGTACGCGGGAAGTTCAACACGCGATTAGCCAGGGTACGTGTATTACAGGGGTACGCTGGAAGTTTAACACGCGATTGACCAGGGTAAGTGTATTACAGGGGTACGCGGGAAGTTCAACACGCGATTAGCCAGGGTACGTGTATTACAGGGGTACGCGGGAAGTTCAACACGCGATTGGCCAGGGTACGTGTATTACAGGGGTACGCGGGAAGTTCAACACGCGATTGGCCAGGGTAAGTGTATTACAGGGGTACGCGGGAAGTTCAACACGCGATTAGCCAGGGTACGTGTATTACAGGGGTACGCGGGAAGTTCAACACGCGATTAGCCAGGGTACGTGTATTACAGGGGTACGCTGGAAGTTTAACACGCGATTAGCCAGGGTAAGTGTATTACAGGGGTACGCGGGAAGTTTAACACGCGATTAGCCAGGGTAAGTGTATTACAGGGGTACGCGGGAAGTTATACACGCGATTAGCCAGGGTACGTGTATTACAGGGGTGCGTGGGAATCATCACACGCGATTAGGCTGGGTGGGTCCACACAGGTGTTCCCTGTACACCCTCCACGGCCCCTGCAGGCAGTCTACAAAACAGGGGACTACCCTGCACACCTGCTCATGTCCCCCTGCACCCCCACCCCCCCAGCAGTGCAGGGGCAGCCTCCACCAGGCCCCCACTCATGTCTCCCACCACCCCCACCCTCCCGCCACCAGGGGCAGCCTCCACCAGGCCCCCACCCATGTCTCCCACCACCCCCCGCCACCAGGGGCACTCTCCACCAAGCCCCCACCCATGTCTCCCACCACCCCCACCAGTGCAGGGGCACCCTCCACCAGGCCCCCACCCATGTCTCCCAACACCCCCACCCACCAGCACTGTGGGGCACGTGGCCAGCAGGCAGTCAGGCAGCAGCAGATGGCAGGTGGGAGCGTGCTCAGGGCTCTGGGGGGCAGTAATTTCGCCTCCTGGCCAGGAGCGTAGTCTCTCGTGTGTGAACGCGTGGACAGCCTGATAGGTAGTGAAATCCCACACGTCAGCAAAGGCCCTTAGCGCATAAACCCGTCAACAGCATATGCGCGCCTATAGTCACCTGCACGTGCAGGAAATTGTTGCGTGACACGTCCCAGTGTCAAAGCGTGTGATTGGTGAAAATGGATGTACACGTAGAAGTGACAAAGCGTGTGATTGGTGAAAATGGATCTACACGCAGGACTGACAAAGCGTGTGATTGGTGAACGTACACGCCGCGTAAGTGACGCTGTACGTGTGGGCCTGTATATAAGGTACATGTAGAACACCATTTCCTTGTACGTGCTTTTCGTGGAGAGCGAGTGGGTGAAATCTGTACTTCTTGTCATTTCACACGTGATTTACTTCACGGCGTTTCCAGTTCGTATTCCCTGTTACCTCTGACAGCTTTTTCTCTTTTTTACTCTTTTACTGGTTTACCTGGGCCTGTTCCCTCAAACAGTGTCCCCTTCTACTGTTGTCCTGTCTTCTCAGACAGCGCACACATCTTCTTTTGGCGGGGGTTTAGCCAGCCAAACGCGCTCATTCTTCACGCTCTTTTACCTGGCAGACGGTGAGTCACGCACGTATCCAACTTCTGTGCTTGCCCCGTGTGTTGCCTACCCCTTCAGAGGTCATTCTAGGCTGCGTGTGACACGCATACGTTCATTCTTGTGTTACTGGGTGCCACAGCGTAGTGCAGGTTTTTCTTTCTGCACACGTGGTCTAGGAGGGGTTGCGTGCACGTCATCTCCCTTTTTTGGGCCTCCTGTGCGTTGCGTGACCCGTCATCTTTCCCCAGGGGTTACAATCAGCCGTGCTAGAGCACTAGGGTACAATTACCATCTGGTACCCAACCCCTTTGACCCCCAATTGCCCAGGACAATTGTCTACAGCCACTCCCATACGCACATTAACATCAGTGCCATGGCTGGGAGGCGAGGATTCCGTAAGGGTGGCAAAGGTGGAAGAGCCACAAGTGGTGGCCGTGGTGGATCCGGTAGGGGACGTGGTCGTAACTTGCAGGGTGAGACTGACCCCCCATGTGTGGAGGACCAGTCAAGGGCACCCATCACCCCCCCCCCTCCCCCCCCTCCCCCCTCCCGTTGAGGCTGAAGTGGCTGACACCATCCATGCTCAGCCCTTGTTGGACCAGCCCATTGTGGCACCAGACCTGGCTGACTCCATGGCTGACTTCCAGGTCAGCAGGGCTACGACACGTGCGCTGGTGCACGTTGATGCCATCATGCCACGTGGATCTGGGGCTGCAAGGTCATCTACTGCACCAAGGAGGCAGGGCGGAGTGGCTGCAGGGGCAGCTGCGGCTCCATCCACCCCAGCCCTCACACACCCAGCCAGGACAGTGTCGGTCCTAGTCCATGCTGCTGACATTCCCCCTGACACCATCACACTCGAGCCAATGCCTGCACCAACTCCCATGCTGAGTGTGCAATCCCACACTCCTGATACAGAGTCCACCAGGGCTCCTGCCCCTAGTGTCCAGAGCGGCGCAGGACACTCAGGATCACCACCACCTTCCAAGCGGAAGAGGAAGAGTGCTCGTCCGGCACAGGCTGATGCCCCAGACACGGCTACACAGTCCGGCCCGTCCAGGAAGCCCAGCTTCACGGATGACGAACTGAATGCACTTGTCGAGTATGTGTCCGGACATGACAACGAGATGGTCATTGTTGCAGGATCCAAGACCACACCTGCACAACGCCAGGCACACTGGCAGACCGTTGCGGACATCGTAAGTGCCCTTGGAATCGTGAGGCGCACAGCCAATGATTGCTATAAGCGCTGGAATGACCTAAAGCGCAGGGCAAAGAGTAAGCTGGCCTCAAGTCATGCCGCAACTCTAGTGACTGGAGGTGGGTCTCCAGTAGTAGACATGGAACTCACTCCACATGAGTCAGTCGCTGGGACCTACGTCACGGAGGAACAGATCCAAGGCGTGGGAGATCTGGCTGATTACGAGGCATTGTCCGGTGAGTGCACATGCATGTGTGTGTCATACATGTGCATGGTGTGTGTGTGAGGGCTTCTGTTTGGGTGCCAGGAGAGAGTGTGTGCGCCTCAGTCGTATGGGTCAGCCATGTGCTTCATGCAATACTTCCTGCGCAGCTGCATTTGGCCATAGCAGTATCCCTTCTGCCAACAGTAGACATCTAGCACAACTGCACGCCAGTTGCCCTTGAAGTGTCACCTTGACACAACAGATTTGCTTATTTTTCACTGTTCATTCAGTCAGTTTGTTTGCATTCCACCACTTTCACTAGGCATGTCGCTGTTCACTAGTCACATGTCTGACATGGGTATGGTAAAGGGGAGTGACTTTGTTACCTGGATATCATTTGTACACACATGTCCCTGTGCAATTTGACCATTACAGACTGGCAGCTCCAGGTGAAAAATCTGACCTGTCAGAATCAGAAAAGCTATTACATGCGGGAACTGGACTGAATGAATAGGTGCTGCCCTCCTCTCCATCTTCACTCAATAGCAATGGTACATGCCATCTGTGTGATGGCATGTGTGTTTCACCTGCCAATCACAGGCCAATGTGTGATGCCACTGCCAGGCAGCATGCAGAAAATTTGTTCATCTTCCATCTTGGTGTCATCAGTGTGTGCCGTTTGCCTGCACTTCATACGCAGTGAGGGTGCATGCATGGGAGGGTTTTAGTCATGTGGGACATGTCAATCAAGTACTGGTTCTCTTGCTTCTCAGCCCTCAATGTGTGCCATGGTGCTAATGCCTGTTTCCATTACTTTGTTTTCATGTCTTTGCAGGGGAAGACGCACCTGATACTGCTGGGGTTGTGGAGATGGTGCAGACCCAGGAGGTGTCCCAGGGCCGACCAACCACCAGTGAGGGACGTGGTGTGGTGGTGGGGGAGAACCCACAAGTGCTGCAGGTCGTGCTCTCAAGGGGTGTCTCTGGCTGCACCTCCCCCGAGCTGTACTCAGGTGTTGATTCGGATGAGACCTACGTGCCGTCGCTGGTGAGTGTTCCAGGGAGGGATTCTGTTCTGTCTCACCCACCTGCACCAGGGTCAGTACCCTCCATGGGGATGTCAGTGTTGGCAGCTACGCCTTTGGTGGTTACGGATGCAGGGTCACACTCCGCGACATCTGATCCTGTTCCTGGGCCAGCAGATCAGAGGGGGAATGCAGTCCTGCAGCCTCAGGCAGTGCCGGCACAGCAAGGCGCAGTTCGCCTTGCCCCAGACAGGTGTGGTGCCCGCCGACGTGGTGGCCGTACGCCACCTGGCAATACCGCATGGGAGCAATCCATTTACGGTATGGCTACCCAACAGGCTGCATCATCCGAGATGATGGCTCAGGCCATGGATAGGGTGGCCACTTCCATTGTCCCCCCAGAAAGGCTGATGGAGCGACTAGAGCAGGCAACTGACTCCATCTGCCAGTCACACAGGGAGGACATGTTGGGGTCCAACAGGGACAGGCGGGCGGCACTGGCGACTCTGCAGGAGGCCATCTCCATTGAGTCCCAGGGCCACAGGGAAGCCCTGAGGCAGGAGCTCCTACACCTCAGGACGACTCTTGTTGAGCTTGAGGCTTCCACACACCAAAGGACAGAACAGCAGCTGGAGCGTCTCACCCGTACGCTCTCAGCTGAGATGCAGGCAACGAGGGCGGAGGTCCGGGCATCCCGTGAGTTGTTGCATGGGGACCTCCGCACACTCATCCTCCAGAACCAGACCTACCACACCCGCATGCTTGCAGCCATGGAGGAGCAGACTAGGGCCTTGCGTGGGCTGCCTCCCATAGTGCAACCACCTCCGGATGCAGCTGCACAGGGTGATAATAGCGACAGCAGTGACACTCCCACAATAGGGTAGCCGTGTGGGCCATGAGCCCATGGAGGTGTTTTATTTTCCCAGGATCCACGCAGGTGGGTTCTGGTGTGCATCCTGTCCTCGGACCTCCTGGGTGGCCTCCCCAACCCCCCCGGGCCCATCAATGGCCATTTTTGATTTTTTCCTTATTTTCATTTTTATTTTGATTTCTTTTATTCCCAATTTTTTTGGGAGGATCTGTTGGCTCCGATCTGTTGGCTCCGATCTGTTGGCTCCGATCTGTTGGCTCCGATCTGTTGGCTCCGATCTGTTGGCTCCGATCTGTTGGCTCCGATCTGTTGGCTCCGATCTGTTGGCTCCGATCTGTTGGCTCCGATCTGTTGGCTCCCGTGGTTCCTGTGGGCATACGCTGCATTGTGGCTGGGCACATGCAGGCTTGTAATGTATTTGGTTCAGATGCTTGGGTTTGAGTCACACACACCCCTCCTGCTTCCCGTTTCCATGGGCTTGCAAAGGGTGTGCCCAAGTGACAGTGAATTACACAGTGACGTTGGACTCCCATTAACTGTGTGGCCAGTCTGTAGTCAATACTGTGTATACATTCCTAGTGCATATTGCTGTTGTGTTGTACACTGCATGTTGCATTGATGTGTAACTCTTCTTCTGTGTCTACCTCCCAATTTGCAGGTCCCTTCCTCAAGTCCACACAAGGACCTCTAGTCTGGCGATGGAGACCATGTTGGCAGCAGTGCACCTACAACTCTACATGGCGCCAACACTGCACAGTTGGTAGTGGTGGGAGTGCAGGCATTTCCAGGTGGTGAGACTACTAATATGTTACATTTTTGATGTCATGTTAAAGGTACTACGTGCTCAAGTATGTTGTTGGTCCGGCATTGCTGTGAGCATTTCAGGTGTTGCAGGTTTCTAATAGTGCCACTGTACATAGTGAGAGTGATGTCATGTTGTGGGGATTACTTTGTTTACCTGCAATTAGCATGTCATGGCACGGTGTGTCGTGTGGCAGTGCTGGGGTTGGGTTGGCTGACATGGCACTGTCCTCTTGTTGCATTTTGCAAGTGGGTATTCATTTTAGCTGCTTCAATGTGTAACTTCACAAAACTGCATTGGTGGTGTCTGTGTGGGTAGGGATGCACACATTGTGACACTTCCAGGTGAACAATCTCAGGCTGACATGGAATTCCCGGTTCATTCTCCACACATTCAGGATCAGTGTCAGGTTGAGTCATCATTGATTGTCAGATGGAATGTGCCAGGGCAGTGTGCACTCCACAGGGGTGTGATTTCTATGTGAAGTAATTAGCCACTAGCTGTGTACGGGCTGCCTCCCCCCGTGCCCTTTCCCCTCCCATGCGCAGCGGCTGTGCATGTGGTTGGGGATGTGGGGCCACCACCATGTCCACGGCCAGGCCCCGGCGTGTTGCAACGTTGTGCAGGACACATGCTGCCACTATGATCCTGCACACTACTGGGGGAGCGTATAACAGCTGCCCGCCAGAACGGTCAAGGGAGCGAAAGCGTGACTTCAGCACTCCGAATGTGCGCTCCACTATGCCCCTGGTTGTGATGTGGGCTGTGTTAAATCTTACCTGGGGTGGCGTGGTGGGGTTCCGAATTGGCGTCATCATGTGGGGGCTGAGAGGGTAGGCACTGTCCCCTGTGGAGGTGGGGATTGGTATCATTGGTGAGGTTGTGACCTTGCTCAGTATCCAACATGCATGCATGTGCAGTGGCATACATACTCACCAAGCAGCCATGTATCGCCATGCCGCCCAGCTTCTAGGTCCCGGCTTAGGGTGGACATTCGGTAAATGAAGCTGTCGTGGGTGGAGCCGGGATAGTTGGCATATACTGAGGTGATGATTCCCTTGGCATTACATGCTACCTGCACGTTGATGGAATGCCAGTGCTTGCGGTTCCTATAGATGTGCTCAGATGCCCTGGGGGGACGTAGAGCCACATGGGTGCAGTCGATGGCACCTAGCACTTTGGGGAATCGTGCCACTGCGTAAAAATCCAGGGCGGCAGCATGCCTTTCTGCAGGTGTTCTGGGCAGGTATATGTGCCTGCGGACTGATGGGCGTGCAGTCATGATGTTCAAGACCTGGTGTAGGCAGCGTGACTGGGTGGCCTGTGACACCCCACCCACTATGGCACTTGTCCGCTGAAATGATCCAGTGGCTAAGAAGTGCAGTACATTGAGGACCTTCTCCAGGGGGCTGAGTGCTTGGGAGCACAGGGTGGGTGATGTGAGGTCATCCTCCCACTCAGTCACCAGGTCCAGTATGATGTGTGGTGGAAACCTGTACCTCCCATACACCTGGTCATCAGGCATCCCGAAAAGGCTGGTTCTGGGTGTGAATATTCTGGCCCTGACTATCCTCCTCCTCCTCCTTTGGTAGCCCACTGCCACTGCTGCTAGGAACGGTATGTTCATCCTGGCGTCTGAGCTTGTTATTGTTAAAGTCCGCGATTTATGCTTAGCGCGTGTTCTAGGCGAGCGTGTGACCCGCGCAGCCCTGGAATCCTGTTGCCAGTCCAATAGCGTGTGGAAATTCACACGCACCACGGGATACAGCGTGTGACCCGCGCAGCCCTGGAATCCTGTTGCCAGTCCAATAGCGTGTGGAAATTCACACGCACCACGGGATACAGCGTGTGACCCGCGCAGCCCTGGAATCCTGTTGCCAGTCCAATAGCGTGTGGAAATTCACACGCACCACGGGATACCGGTTCGCTGACGTACTTGCGTGTGTAAGTGGCCGCGCACCCATTAAATACACGTACATAGGCCAATCGCGTGTACGCGCACTTTTGTCCAATTACACGCGATGACACTCTGACGTGCAGTATCTCCACGTGTGCCCCGTCATCACGTCCTGAGTGGGGAACACCCGTGCGGGTCACGTCACAGACGCGCTTACGCGCTGAGGGACTCTGGTCCAATAGAATCGCGTATGCGTGCTGACGCGCTTACGCGCTAAGGGCCTTTCCTCGGATTTCACGCTGACGTGCAGGATTTTCACGTGCCAAATCACTCCGTATCAAGCTGGCCACGCGAAAACACACGGAAGCCCACGCTCCTGCCCAGAAGGCCGAGTTACTGCCCCCCAGTGCCCCGAGCAGCCTCCCACGTGCCATCTGCTGCTGCCTGCCTGCCTGCCTGCCTGCCTGCTGCCACCGTGCCCTGCCATTTGGTGCCTGCACATCAGCCATCTGCAGGGGTCCAGTTGCTGTGTCCACCCCTGCTGGAACTGAAGACTCCCGACTGGTATTACATCGCTCCACAGCCCAGCCCCAGGACCCAGTTGCCCACCCACACCTGCCTCTGGGGTTGCCATGTCGGGCACTTCCACATCTGGCACCAGTGGCAACCCCAGGCCAGAGGGGCAGAGGGGCACCAGCTTCACTGTCACCGAAGTTGGTGTCCTGGTGGAGCATGTCCTGGGGCAGTATGATGCCCTCTTTGGATCGTCCCGCGCCAGCAAGGAAGGACGGCAGAGGATCTGGGCCGACTGTGTGGTTGCCATCAACGCGGAGGGGGTGGCAACCCGCGACGTCCTGAAGATCAAGAAGCGCTGGGAGGACTTGAGGTCCAGGACCCTTGTGAAGGCCCGGCGCCTCGTGGAGGGGGGCCGGGGCCGCATGAGTACCATCCAGATGAGGGTCCTGGAACGCGTACGCCCAGCGCTCCACGCCCAGATCCTTGAGAGGGAGGCCCGTCTGGAGTTGAGCGGTAAGTGTCCATGCATTACTGTGTGTGACAGGGCATGTTGCGGTGTGCTGGTTCTATGATACTTGCCTGTATGTGTGCCATAGCCCATGTATGCATGTATGTGTGCAGGGACATCATGGTAATGCATGTGCGACCAGTGATGTGTGATGCACATGGTTGTTGCATGTGTTGAAATGCTGCATGGGGAGCCCTAATCAGATTATGAACATGAGAGCATGCCAGTCTCTGTACCTGAACATGGGTGGGGGTGAGGGATGGGTGCTGATGCCAGGTACATATATGGTAGCCATGTCTGTGTGCCTGACCTGCGTGTCTGTGACTTGTGCATGCCATGGATGCATGACACATGTGTGTGACAATGCAGAGATTCAGTAAAGCAGCAAAATTACCCTTGTATCCGCTGTGTTTGGTGTGTTTGGGGCCAGATGGATGTGACTGAGGTGATGTGTGTGCATGTGATGGGCATGAGCCATGATGCATGTGAGTTACATGTCATTGAATGTTTCAAGAGTCCATTGGACATTGCATGGAAATGTCCATGGCATGCACCATGCCTGTTACTGTGTGTGTTTTGCCTGGACTGGCCCATGTGTTGTGGAGGGACATGATGGACGTGTACTTTGACAGTGGTGCTCATCTGCTATTGCTTCCTGTCTAGGGGACCATTGTACAGTGCCCTGATGCTTGTGTTCTTTGTCTCCCTCTACGCAGCGGCTAGTGAAGAAGAGGGCGGAGACGGCGCTGTGGAGCAAGGCGGCGGGGATGCCCCCACGGCTGCAGCGGAAGGGGTGGGTGAGCCCCCACAGGGGCCTGCTACGGTGGGAGACGGTGAGGAGCCATCCAGGTTGGTGGTTTGCACAGAGGAGGAGGAGGCCGCCACTGGGGCACACATGGGGCCTGGTGGGGGCATCCCTGCTGGTGCAAGTGGTGCAGTCCAGGGCCAGGGGCAGGAGGCAGCACAGGTCACCGTGGAGGGGCCTGTGCATGTCGCTGTCCCTGACCCTGTGAGTGCACCACCATGCACCAGCAGGGATGCCCCGTCCCAGGCCTGTCCGCAGGTAGAGGGGATGTCCATGTCACCTGACTCCCCTCCACCTGCGGACGTGGGAACCCCTGGCCGTGCGGAGAAGGTCCTGATTGGGGTCGCGTTGCGCACGGCTGCGATTCGTGATGCCGTGCGTGCTTCCCGGGAGGAGCACGCACGTCATCACGAAGTGCACCGTGCCGACGTGGCCCAATTGGGATCGGCCATGTTCGGGGGTTTCCTGCATGTGTTGGCCAATGTGGCGGCCCTCTCCTCCTCTGTGCAGGCTATCCACCAGTCGTTCTCCTTGCCGTCTTCCAGCCCAGATGCCACCAGGGCCCCCTGTGGACCTGCCCCGACCAATGCAGCCAGCTCGGTGGGGATCCCATCCCTGCCACAGTCGGGAGTCAGAGATCCAGCAGGGGTGGACACCAGAGCAACTGGACCCCAGCAGATGGAGGATGTGACGGCATCATCGGGCAGGGCACGTGCACGACGGCGTCGGTGGTTTCCATCAGCCTGGATGCCGTCGTGCTGGCACAGGCAGTTGCGTCGGAGGCAGCAGCAGGCTCAACGTGGGAGGCATCATGGCTCGGGGCCATCAACATCAGGGGTGCAGGCATCGGCCGGAGGGCAGGAGAACCCTGGAATGGGAGTGGCTTCCGTGTGGGAGAGGTTGTGCCAGCGGATAGGTGCGGAGCGGCAGCGGGCAGAGGAGGAACGGCTCACGATGGTCAGGGCGGAGGACTCCATGCGGAGGGCGCTGAGGCGGGCTGAGTGCCTCGAGGGTCTTCGCAGGGAGTTTGAGCTTGACAATGCGTTATCCCTGCGGGACCTCGGGGCCAGGGAACATGCCCGCCTCCAAGCCATTGAGCAGGAGTTCGAGGATGCCCTGGCCCATGACAACAACCAGTGAGCCGTCCGAATAGCCCGCTGCCTTTGTATATAGTTGTATAGTTAGGGTTAGGTTTCCTTTGTTTTTTTGAATTTTTTTTGGGTTGCGATTGGACAATGCACCACTTTTTTGTATATAGTTCCCTTTTTAGTTAGTAGTCAGTTAGGTTTAATTTGGTAGGGCTCATGGACCCAGGATTATCTTCTTGATTGGCTTATTTTATTTTTTCATAATTTTTTCATGGACATTCATCTTGTTTTGTTTGATTTGCTTTGTGTTTTTTCTTATTTGCTGTTCAATACATATTATTTTTTTAATCTTCAATGTGTCGTATCATCTCATTGCTTTCAGGCATGTCATGTTGGGTGTTTTTACATTCACTTGCAGCCATTGTGTGTGACAGACATGTGTTAAATTGCATTATTTACATTGGGGGTGTAACATGTAATTGCCTTTGATATGTGGGTGGGTGTGATAGTTGGTTGGGCCTTTTGGCAGGGGAGGATGGGCATTACGGACATGATTGGGGAATGTTGGGACCCAGGTGCAGGGGGGCATGGATTGGACATGGGTGGGGGCCTGCTGGCAGGTGCCCCACAGTGCTGGGGTGTGTGGGTGGTGGGAGACATGAGTTGGACATGGGTGGGGGCCTGCTGGCAGGTGCCCCACAGTGCTGGGGGGTGGGGGTGGTGGGAGACATGAGTGGGGCCCTGGTGGAGGGTGACCCTGGTGGCTGGGGTTTGGGGGTGGTGGGTGACATGAGTTGGACATGGGTGGGGGCCTGCTGGCAGGTGCCCCACAGTGCTGGGGGGTGGGGGTGGTGGGAGACATGAGTGGGGCCCTGGTGGAGGGTGACCCTGGTGGCTGGGGTTTGGGGGTGGTGGGAGACATGAGTTGGACATGGGTGGGGGCCTGCTGGCAGGTGCCCCACAGTGCTGGGGGGTGGGGGTGGTGGGAGACATGAGTGGGGCCCTGGTGGAGGGTGACCCTGGTGGCTGGGGTTTGGGGGTGGTGGGAGACATGAGTTGGACATGGGTGGGGGCCTGCTGGCAGGTGCCCCACAGTGCTGGGGGGTGGGGGTGGTGGGAGACATGAGTGGGGCCCTGGTGGAGGGTGACCCTGGTGGCTGGGGTTTGGGGGTGGTGGGTGACATGAGTTGGACATGGGTGGGGGCCTGCTGGCAGGTGCCCCACAGTGCTGGGGGGTGGGGGTGGTGGGAGACATGAGTGGGGCCCTGGTGGAGGGTGACCCTGGTGGCTGGGGTTTGGGGGTGGTGGGAGACATGAGTTGGACATGGGTGGGGGCCTGCTGGCAGGTGCCCCACAGTGCTGGGGGGTGGGGGTGGTGGGAGACATGAGTGGGGCCCTGGTGGAGGGTGACCCTGGTGGCTGGGGTTTGGGGGTGGTGGGTGACATGAGTTGGACATGGGTGGGGGCCTGCTGGCAGGTGCCCCACAGTGCTGGGGGGTGGGGGTGGTGGGAGACATGAGTGGGGCCCTGGTGGAGGGTGACCCTGGTGGCTGGGGTTTGGGGGTGGTGGGAGACATGAGTTGGACATGGGTGGGGGCCTGCTGGCAGGTGCCCCACAGTGCTGGGGGGTGGGGGTGGTGGGAGACATGAGTTGGACATGGGTGGGGGACTGCTGGCATGTGCCCCACAGTGCTGGGGGGTGGGGGTGCAAGGGGACATGTGTTGGTGTTCATTAGTTCAAGGAGACATGTGCCTTTGCTGGGGGGCATGCCCATGTTGGGTGGGCTGCCTGCGGGACATGACCAGGGATGCAGGGTAGTCCCCTGTGGTGTGGGCTGCCTGCAGGGGCCGTGGAGGGTGTACAGGGTACACCTGGGAGGACCCACACTGTCAAATCACATGTGGGACTCCCCGGCACCCCTGAAATACACGTACCGTGCAGAAATCGCGTGTAAAACTTCCCGCGCACCCCTGAAATACACGCGCCCAGGCTATTCGCGTGTAAAACTTCCCGCGCACCCCTGAAATACACGCGCCCAGGCTATTCGCGTGTAAAACTTCCCGCGCACCCCTGAAATACACGCGCCCAGGCTATTCGCGTGTGGGACTTCCCGCGCACCCCTGAAATACACGGGCCCAGGCTATTCGCGTGTGGAACTCCCCGCGCACCCCTGAAATACACGCGCCCAGGCTATTCGCGTGTGGAACTCCCCGCGCACCCCTGAAATACACGCGCCCAGGCTATTCGCGTGTAAAACTTCCCGCGCACCCCTGAAATACACGCGCCCAGGCTATTCGCGTGTGGGACTTCCCGCGCACCCCTGAAATACACGGGCCCAGGCTATTCGCGTGTGGAACTCCCCGCGCACCCCTGAAATACACGCGCCCAGGCTATTCGCGTGTGGAACTCCCCGCGCACCCCTCAAATTCACGCGCCCAGGCTATTCGCGTGTGGTACTTCCCGCGCACCCCTCAAATTCACGCGCCCAGGCTATTCGCGTGTGGAACTTCCCGCGAACCCCTGAAATACACGCGCCCAGCCTATTCGCGTGTGGAACTTCCCGCGCACCCCTGAAATACACGCGCCCAGGCTATTCGCGTGTAAAACTTCCCGCGCACCCCTGAAATACACGCGCCCAGGCTATTCGCGTGTGGGACTTCCCGCGCACCCCTGAAATACACGGGCCCAGGCTATTCGCGTGTGGAACTCCCCGCGCACCCCTGAAATACACGCGCCCAGGCTATTCGCGTGTGGAACTCCCCGCGCACCCCTCAAATTCACGCGCCCAGGCTATTCGCGTGTGGTACTTCCCGCGCACCCCTCAAATTCACGCGCCCAGGCTATTCGCGTGTGGAACTTCCCGCGAACCCCTGAAATACACGCGCCCAGCCTATTCGCGTGTGGAACTTCCCGCGCACCCCTGAAATACACGCGCCCAGCCTATTCGCGTGTGGAACTTCCCGCGAACCCCTGAAATACACGCGCCCAGGCTACCCGCGAACCCCTGTAATACACGTAGCCCGCTCCCCCAGGCCCGATCGCGTGAGGAACTTCCCGCGCACCCCTCAAATTCACGCGCCCAGGCTATTCGCGTGTGAAACTTCATGCGAACCCCTGAAATACACGTAGCCCGCTCCCCCAGGCCCGATCGCGTGTGGAACTTTACGCGAACCCCTGTAATACACGTAGCCCGCTCCCCCAGGCCCGATCGCGTGTGGAACTTCACGCGAACCCCTGAAATACACGTAGCCCGCTCCCCCAGGCCCGATCGCGTGAGGAACTTCACGCGAACCCCTGTAATACACGTAGCCAGCTCCCCCAGGCCCGATCGCGTGAGGAACTTCACGCGAACCCCTGTAATACACGTAGCCCGCTCCCCCAGGCCCGATCGCGTGTGGAAATTCCCGCGCACCCCTCAAATTCACGCGCCCAGGCTATTCGCGTGTGAAACTTCACGCGAACCCCTGAAATACACGTAGCCCGCTCCCCCAGGCCCGATCGCGTGAGGAACTTCACGCGAACCCCTGAAATACACGTAGCACGCTCCCCCAGGCCCGATCGCGTGAGGAACTTCACGCGAACCCCTGTAATACACGTAGCCCGCTCCCCCAGGCCCGATCGCGTGTGGAACTTCACGCGAACCCCTGTAATACACGTAGCCCGCTCCCCCAGGCCCGATCGCGTGTGGAACTTCACGCGAACCCCTGAAATACACGTAGCCCGCTCCCCCAGGCCCGATCGCGTGAGGAACTTCACGCGAACCCCTGTAATACACGTAGCCCGCTCCCCCAGGCCCGATCGCGTGAGGAACTTCACGCGAACCCCTGTAATACACGTAGCCCGCTCCCCCAGGCCCGATCGCGTGAGGAACTTCACGCGAACCCCTGTAATACACGTAGCCCGCTCCCCCAGGCCCGATCGCGTGAGGAACTTCACGCGAACCCCTGTAATACACGTAGCCCGCTCCCCCAGGCCCGATCGTGTGAATAACTTCACGCGAACCCCTGTGATGCACGTACCCTGCAAATCGCGTGTGACACTTCCCGCGCATCCCGGTATACATGCACACGTATTTTTTGTCAGCGGGTGTCCGTGTTTGTGGGTACCCCTTTGCACGTCATTTTTCCTGGAGGGCCACAGTATGGGACATTCATCATGGCAGTATATAGGTGCTATTTGTTGGCGCACCTTTTGGCGCACATTTCTTACAGCCGCAGAGACGCTACCGCCTCCTTTCTTGTGGCGGTCGTGTTTGTGCCTGTGCGCTGGTTTGAGCGTGCGCTTTTTTCCCCTATTCTATTCCATGAATACGTGTTGTAGGCGAGCGTGTGGGCGTTCCGCGCACTTGTGCCCTGTACTTCCCCCGTGACGCCCACGTTTTGGCAAGTTGTTCCCCATTCCGAGTGTTACGCCCGTGTTCCGCCTACTTTTATTGCGTGCGCCGCGCTATGTGCGAATTTCGCTGTGGCCTGTGCGATTTTCGCTGTGACCTGGCGCACGCTGTTAGATGGCCTGTGCGCCAACGTGCGCCAACGTGCGCCGCGCACTTTTTTTTCGCACATCCGCTGGTTTTCTCGCGCACGGCCTTCCATGAATCGACGTGCGCTGCTTTTCGTGCGATTTTCGCACGTTCACTGCGATTTTCGCTATTCCACTGCGAATCGCACGTTTTTGCCCACTTGCGCCGCGCTAATTATTCCATGAATCGGCCTCTGATTGTTGCACCTTGCCTATCTGTGAGAAATATTGATTGCTGCACCCTGCCTCGCTGCTAAAAACATTGATTGTAGCACCTTGCCTATCTGTGAGAAACATTGATTGCTGCACCCTGACTAGCTGCTAAAATGATTGCTTTTTGTATCTTGCCTATCTGTGAGAAACATTGATTGTTGAACCCTGCTTCTCTGCTAAAACATTGTTTGAAGCACCTTGCCTATCTGTGAGAAATATTGATTGCTGCACCCTGACTAGCTGCTAAAATGATTGCTTGTTGCACCTTGGCTATTTGTGAGAAACATTGATTGCTGCACCCTGCCTAGCGGCTAGCTAAAATTATTGATTGTTGCACCTTGCCTATCTGTGAGAAACATTGCTTGTTGCACCTTGCCTATCTGCTAAAATTATTGTTTGTTGCACCCTGACTATCTGCTAAAATTATTGATTGTTGCACCTTGCCTATTTGTGAGAAACATTGCTTGATGCACCTTGCTTATCTGCTAAAAGTATTGTTTGTTGCACCCTGACTAGCTGCTAAAATTATTGATTGTTGCACCTTGCCTATTTGTGAGAAACATTGCTTGATGCACCTTGCTTATCTGCTAAAAGTATTGTTTGTTGCACCCTGACTAGCTGCTAAAATTATTGATTGTTGCACCTTGCCTATCTGTGAGAAACATTGATTGCTGCACCCTGACTAGCTGCTAAAATGATTCCTTTTTGTACCTTGCCTATCTGTGAGAAACATTGATTGTTGCACCCTGCTTCTCTGCTAAAAACATTGTTTATTGCACCTTGCCTATCTGTGAGAAACATTGATTGCTGCACCCTGACAAGCTGCTAAAATGATTGCTTGTTGCACCTTGGCTATTTGTGGGAAACATTGATTGCTGCACCCTGCCTAGCGTCTAAAATTATTGATTGTTGCACCTTGCCTATCTGTGAGAAACATTGCTTGTTGCACCTTGCCTATTTGCTAAAATTATTGTTTGTTACACCCTGACTATCTGCTAAAATTATTGATTGTTGCACCTTGCCTATTTGTGAGAAACATTGCTCGATGCACCTTGCTTATCTGCTAAAAGTATTGTTTGTTGCACCCTGACTAGCTGCTAAAACATTGATTGTTGCACCTTGCCTATCTGTGAGAAACATTGCTTAATGCACCCTGCCTAGCTGCTAAAAGTATTGATTGTTGCATCCTGACGAGCTGCTAAAATGATTGATTATTTCACCTTGCCTATCTGTGAGAAACATTGATTGCTGCACCCTGACTAGCTGCTAAAATGATTGCTTGTTGCACCATGCCTATTTGTGAGAAATATTGATTGCTGCACCCTGACTAGCGGCTAAAATTATTGATTGTTGCACCGTGCCTATCTGTGAGAAACATTGAATGTTACACCCTGCCTAGCTGCTAAAATTATTGTTTGTTGCACCCTGACTAGCTGCTAAAAACATTGATTGTTGCACCTTGCCTATCTGTGAGAAATATTGATTGCTGCACCCTGACTAGATGCGAAAAATATTAATTGTTGCACCCTGCCCAGCTGCTAAAATTATTGTTTGTTGCACCCTGACTAGCTGCTAAAACATTGATTGTTGCACCTTGCCTATCTGTGATAAATATTGATTGCTGCACCCTGACTAAATGCTAACATTGTTGAGTGTTGCACCTTGCCTATCTTTGAGAAACATTGCTTGTTGCACCCTGCCTAGCTGCTAAAATTATTGTTTGTTGCACCCTGACTAGCTGCTATAAACATTGATTGTTGCACCTTGACTATCTGTGAGAAATATTGATTGCTGCACCCAGACTAGATGCGAAAAACATTGCTTGTTGCACCCTGCCTAGCTGCTAAAATTATCTTTTGTTGCACCCTGACTAGCTGCTAAAAACATTGATTGTTGCACCTTGCCTACCTGTAAGAAACATTGATTGCCGCACCCTGACTTGCTGCTAAAATGATTGCTTGTTGCACCTTGCCCATCTGTGAGAAACATTGATTGTTGCACCTTGCCTATCTGTGAGAAACATTGATTGCGGCACCCTACCTAGCTGCTAAAAACAATGATTGTTGCACCTTGCCTATCTGTGAGAAATATTGATTGCTGCACCCTGACTAGATGCTAACATTATTGATTGTTGCACCTTGCCTATCTGTGAGAAACATTGCTTGTTGCACCCTGCCTAGCTGCTAAAATTATTGTTTGTTGCACCCTGACTAGCTGCTAAAAACATTGATTGTTGCACCTTGCCTATCTGTGAGAGATATTGACTGCTGCACCCTGACTGGATGCTAACATTATTGAGTGTTGCACCTTGCCTATGTGTGAGAAACATTGCTTGTTGCTCCCTGCCTAGCTGCTAAAATTATTGTTTGTTGCATCCTGACTAGCTGCTAAAATTACTGACTGTTGTACCTTGCCTATCTGTGAGAAACATTGATTGCTGCACCCTGCCTCGCTGCTAAAAACATTGATTGTAGCACCTTGCCTATCTGTGAGAAACATTGATTGCTGCACCCTGACTAGCTGCTAAAATGATTGCTTTTTGTATCTTGCCTATCTGTGAGAAACATTGATTGTTGAACCCTGCTTCTCTGCTAAAACATTGTTTGAAGCACCTTGCCTATCTGTGAGAAATATTGATTGCTGCACCCTGACTAGCTGCTAAAATGATTGCTTGTTGCACCTTGGCTATTTGTGAGAAACATTGATTGCTGCACCCTGCCTAGCGGCTAGCTAAAATTATTGATTGTTGCACCTTGCCTATCTGTGAGAAACATTGCTTGTTGCACCTTGCCTATCTGCTAAAATTATTGTTTGTTGCACCCTGACTATCTGCTAAAATTATTGATTGTTGCACCTTGCCTATTTGTGAGAAACATTGCTTGATGCACCTTGCTTATCTGCTAAAAGTATTGTTTGTTGCACCCTGACTAGCTGCTAAAATTATTGATTGTTGCACCTTGCCTATTTGTGAGAAACATTGCTTGATGCACCTTGCTTATCTGCTAAAAGTATTGTTTGTTGCACCCTGACTAGCTGCTAAAATTATTGATTGTTGCACCTTGCCTATCTGTGAGAAACATTGATTGCTGCACCATGACTAGCTGCTAAAATGATTCCTTTTTGTACCTTGCCTATCTGTGAGAAACATTGATTGTTGCACCCTGCTTCTCTGCTAAAAACATTGTTTATTGCACCTTGCCTATCTGTGAGAAACATTGATTGCTGCACCCTGACAAGCTGCTAAAATGATTGCTTGTTGCACCTTGGCTATTTGTGGGAAACATTGATTGCTGCACCCTGCCTAGCGTCTAAAATTATTGATTGTTGCACCTTGCCTATCTGTGAGAAACATTGCTTGTTGCACCTTGCCTATTTGCTAAAATTATTGTTTGTTACACCCTGACTATCTGCTAAAATTATTGATTGTTGCACCTTGCCTATTTGTGAGAAACATTGCTCGATGCACCTTGCTTATCTGCTAAAAGTATTGTTTGTTGCACCCTGACTAGCTGCTAAAACATTGATTGTTGCACCTTGCCTATCTGTGAGAAACATTGCTTAATGCACCCTGCCTAGCTGCTAAAAGTATTGATTGTTGCATCCTGACGAGCTGCTAAAATGATTGATTATTTCACCTTGCCTATCTGTGAGAAACATTGATTGCTGCACCCTGACTAGCTGCTAAAATGATTGCTTGTTGCACCATGCCTATTTGTGAGAAATATTGATTGCTGCACCCTGACTAGCGGCTAAAATTATTGATTGTTGCACCGTGCCTATCTGTGAGAAACATTGAATGTTACACCCTGCCTAGCTGCTAAAATTATTGTTTGTTGCACCCTGACTAGCTGCTAAAAACATTGATTGTTGCACCTTGCCTATCTGTGAGAAATATTGATTGCTGCACCCTGACTAGATGCGAAAAATATTAATTGTTGCACCCTGCCCAGCTGCTAAAATTATTGTTTGTTGCACCCTGACTAGCTGCTAAAACATTGATTGTTGCACCTTGCCTATCTGTGATAAATATTGATTGCTGCACCCTGACTAAATGCTAACATTGTTGAGTGTTGCACCTTGCCTATCTTTGAGAAACATTGCTTGTTGCACCCTGCCTAGCTGCTAAAATTATTGTTTGTTGCACCCTGACTAGCTGCTATAAACATTGATTGTTGCACCTTGACTATCTGTGAGAAATATTGATTGCTGCACCCAGACTAGATGCGAAAAACATTGCTTGTTGCACCCTGCCTAGCTGCTAAAATTATCTTTTGTTGCACCCTGACTAGCTGCTAAAAACATTGATTGTTGCACCTTGCCTACCTGTAAGAAACATTGATTGCCGCACCCTGACTTGCTGCTAAAATGATTGCTTGTTGCACCTTGCCCATCTGTGAGAAACATTGATTGTTGCACCTTGCCTATCTGTGAGAAACATTGATTGCGGCACCCTACCTAGCTGCTAAAAACAATGATTGTTGCACCTTGCCTATCTGTGAGAAATATTGATTGCTGCACCCTGACTAGATGCTAACATTATTGATTGTTGCACCTTGCTTATCTGTGAGAAACATTGCTTGTTGCACCCTGCCTAGCTGCTAAAATTATTGTTTGTTGCACCCTGACTAGCTGCTAAAAACATTGATTGTTGCATCTTGCCTATCTGTGAGAGATATTGACTGCTGCACCCTGACTGGATGCTAACATTATTGAGTGTTGCACCTTGCCTATGTGTGAGAAACATTGCTTGTTGCTCCCTGCCTAGCTGCTAAAATTATTGTTTGTTGCATCCTGACTAGCTGCTAAAATTACTGACTGTTGTACCTTGCCTATCTGTGAGAAACATTGATTGCTGCACCCTGCCTCGCTGCTAAAAACATTGATTGTAGCACCTTGCCTATCTGTGAGAAACATTGATTGCTGCACCCTGACTAGCTGCTAAAATGATTGCTTTTTGTATCTTGCCTATCTGTGAGAAACATTGATTGTTGAACCCTGCTTCTCTGCTAAAACATTGTTTGAAGCACCTTGCCTATCTGTGAGAAATATTGATTGCTGCACCCTGACTAGCTGCTAAAATGATTGCTTGTTGCACCTTGGCTATTTGTGAGAAACATTGATTGCTGCACCCTGCCTAGCGGCTAGCTAAAATTATTGATTGTTGCACCTTGCCTATCTGTGAGAAACATTGCTTGTTGCACCTTGCCTATCTGCTAAAATTATTGTTTGTTGCACCCTGACTATCTGCTAAAATTATTGATTGTTGCACCTTGCCTATTTGTGAGAAACATTGCTTGATGCACCTTGCTTATCTGCTAAAAGTATTGTTTGTTGCACCCTGACTAGCTGCTAAAACATTGATTGTTGCACCTTGCCTATCTGTGAGAAACATTGCTTGATGCACCCTGCCTAGCTGCTAAAAGTATTGTTTGTTGCATCCTGACGAGCTGCTAAAATGATTGATTATTTCACCTTGCCTATCTGTGAGAAACATTGATTGCTGCACCCTGACTAGCTGCTAAAATGATTGCTTGTTGCACCATGCCTATTTGTGAGAAATATTGATTGCTGCACCCTGACTAGCGGCTAAAATTATTGATTGTTGCACCGTGCCTATCTGTGAGAAACATTGATTGTTACACCCTGCCTAGCTGCTAAAATGATTGCTTGTTGCACCCTGACTAGCTGCTAAAAACATTGATTGTTGCACCTTGCCTATCTGTGAGAAATATTGATTGCTACACCCTGACTAGATGCTAAAAACATTGATTGTTGCACCTTGCCGATCTGTGAGAAACATTGCTTGTAGGACCCTGCCTAGCTGCTAAAATTATTGTTTGTTGCACCCTGACTAGCTGCTAAAAACAATTGATTGTGGCACCTTGCCTATCTGTGAGAAATATTGATTGCTGCACCCTGACTAGATGCGAAAAACATTGATTGTTGCACCCTGCCTAGCTGCTAAAATTATTGTTTGTTGCACCCTGACTAGCTACTAAAAACATTGATTGTTGCACCTTGCCTATCTGTGAGAAACATTGCTTGTTGCACCGTGCCTAGCTGCTAAAATTATTGTTTGTTGCACCCTGGCTAGCTGCTGAAAACATTGATTGTTGCACCTTGCCTATCTGTGTGAAATATTGATTGCTGCACCCTGACTAAATGCTAGCATTGTTGATTGTTGCACCTTGCCTATCTATGAGAAACATTGATTGTTGCACCTTGCCTATCTGTGAGAAACATTGATTGCGGCACCCTACCTAGCTGCTAAAAACAATGATTGTTGCACCTTGCCTATCTGTGAGAAATATTGATTGCTGCACCCTGACTAGATGCTAACATTATTGATTGTTGCACCTTGCCTATCTGTGAGAAACATTGCTTGTTGCACCCTGCCTAGCTGCTAAAATTATTGTTTGTTGCACCCTGACTAGCTGCTAAAAACATTGATTGTTGCACCTTGCCTATCTGTGAGAGATATTGACTGCTGCACCCTGACTGGATGCTAACATTATTGAGTGTTGCACCTTGCCTATGTGTGAGAAACATTGCTTGTTGCTCCCTGCCTAGCTGCTAAAATTATTGTTTGTTGCATCCTGACTAGCTGCTAAAATTACTGACTGTTGTACCTTGCCTATCTGTGAGAAACATTGATTGCTGCACCCTGCCTCGCTGCTAAAAACATTGATTGTAGCACCTTGCCTATCTGTGAGAAACATTGATTGCTGCACCCTGACTAGCTGCTAAAATGATTGCTTTTTGTATCTTGCCTATCTGTGAGAAACATTGATTGTTGAACCCTGCTTCTCTGCTAAAACATTGTTTGAAGCACCTTGCCTATCTGTGAGAAATATTGATTGCTGCACCCTGACTAGCTGCTAAAATGATTGCTTGTTGCACCTTGGCTATTTGTGAGAAACATTGATTGCTGCACCCTGCCTAGCGGCTAGCTAAAATTATTGATTGTTGCACCTTGCCTATCTGTGAGAAACATTGCTTGTTGCACCTTGCCTATCTGCTAAAATTATTGTTTGTTGCACCCTGACTATCTGCTAAAATTATTGATTGTTGCACCTTGCCTATTTGTGAGAAACATTGCTTGATGCACCTTGCTTATCTGCTAAAAGTATTGTTTGTTGCACCCTGACTAGCTGCTAAAACATTGATTGTTGCACCTTGCCTATCTGTGAGAAACATTGCTTGATGCACCCTGCCTAGCTACTAAAAGTATTGTTTGTTGCATCCTGACGAGCTGCTAAAATGATTGATTATTTCACCTTGCCTATCTGTGAGAAACATTGATTGCTGCACCCTGACTAGCTGCTAAAATGATTGCTTGTTGCACCATGCCTATTTGTGAGAAATATTGATTGCTGCACCCTGACTAGCGGCTAAAATTATTGATTGGTGCACCGTGCCTATCTGTGAGAAACATTGATTGTTACACCCTGCCTAGCTGCTAAAATGATTGCTTGTTGCACCCTGACTAGCTGCTAAAAACATTGATTGTTGCACCTTGCCTATCTGTGAGAAATATTGATTGCTACACCCTGACTAGATGCTAAAAACATTGATTGTTGCACCTTGCCGATCTGTGAGAAACATTGCTTGTAGGACCCTGCCTAGCTGCTAAAATTATTGTTTGTTGCACCCTGACTAGCTGCTAAAAACAATTGATTGTGGCACCTTGCCTATCTGTGAGAAATATTGATTGCTGCACCCTGACTAGATGCGAAAAACATTGATTGTTGCACCCTGCCTAGCTGCTAAAATTATTGTTTGTTGCACCCTGACTAGCTACTAAAAACATTGATTGTTGCACCTTGCCTATCTGTGAGAAATATTGTTTGCTGCATCCTGACTAAATGCTAAAATTATTGATTGTTGCACCTTGCCTATCTGTGAGAAACATTGCTTGTTGCACCGTGCCTAGCTGCTAAAATTATTGTTTGTTGCACCCTGGCTAGCTGCTGAAAACATTGATTGTTGCACCTTGCCTATCTGTGTGAAATATTGATTGCTGCACCCTGACTAAATGCTAGCATTGTTGATTGTTGCACCTTGCCTATCTATGAGAAACATTGCTTGTTGCACCTTGCCTATCTGCTAAAATTATTTTTTGTTCACCATGACTAGCTGTTAAAATTATTGATTGTTGCACCTTGCCTATTTGTGAGAAACATTGCTTGTTGCACCCTGCCTAGCTGCTAAAATTATTGTTTGTTGCACCCTTTCTAGCTGCTAAAAACATTGATTGTTGCACCTTGCCTATCTGTGAGAAATATTGATTGCTGCAACCTGATTAGCGGCTAAAATTATTGATTGTTGGACCTTGCCTATCTATGAGAAAAATTGCTTGTTGCACCCAGACTAGCTGCTAAAATGATTGCTTGTTGCACCACGCCTATTTGTGAGAAACATTGATTGCTACACCCCGACTAGCTGCTAAAAACATTGATTGTTGCACCTTGCCTATCTGTGAGAGATATTGATTTTTGCACCCAGACTAGCTGCTAAAATGATTGCTTGTTGCACCTTGCCTATTTATGATAAACATTGTTTGCTGCACCCTGCATAGCTGCTAAAAACATTGCTTGTTGCACCTTGCCTATCTGTGAGAAATATTGATTGCTGCACCCTGACTAGCGGCTAGAATTATTGATTGTTGCACAGTCCCTATCTGTGAGAAACATTGATTGTTACACCCTGCCTAGTTGCTAAAATGATTGCTTGTTGCACCCTGACTAGCTGTTAAAAACATTGATTATTGCACCTTGCCTATCTGTGAGAAATATTGATTGCTGCACCCTAACTACCTGCTAAAATGATTGCTTGTTGCACCTTGCCTATCTGTGAGAAACATTGATTGTTACACCCTGCCTAGTTGCTAAAATGATTGCTTGTTGCACCCTGACTAGCTGCTAAAAACATTGATTATTGCACCATGCCTATTTGTGAGAAATATTGATTGCTGCACCCTGACTAGCGGCTAAAATTATTGATTGTTGCACCGTGCCTATCTGTGAGAAACATTGATTGTTACACCCTGCCTAGCTGCTAAATGGATTGTTTGCTGTATCCTGCATAGCTGCTAAAACATTGCTTGTTGCACCACGCCTATTTGTGAGAAACATTGATTGCTACACCCCGACTAGCTGCTAAAAACATTGATTGTTGCACCTTGCCTATCTGTGAGAGATATTGATTTTTGCACCCAGACTAGCTGCTAAAATGATTGCTTGTTGCACCTTGCCTATTTATGATAAACATTGTTTGCTGCACCCTGCATAGCTGCTAAAAACATTGCTTGTTGCACCTTGCCTATCTGTGAGAAATATTGATTGCTGCACCCTGACTAGCGGCTAAAATTATTGATTGTTGCACCGTGCCTATCTGTGAGAAACATTGATTGTTACACCCTGCCTAGCTGCTAAAATGATTGCTTGTTGCACCCTGACTAGCTGCTAAAAACATTGATTATTGCACCTTGCCTATCTGTGAGAATTATTGATTGCTGCACCCTGACTAGATGCGAAAAATATTGATTGTTGCACCCTGCCTAGCTGCTAAAATTATTGTTTGTTGCACCCTGACTAGCTGCTAAAACATTGATTGTTGCACCTTGCCTATCTGTGAGAAATATTGATTGCTGCACCCTGACTAAATACTAACATTATTGATTGTTGCACCTTGCCTATCTGTGAGAAACATTGCTTGTTGCACCCTGCCTTGCTGCTAAAATTATTGTTTGTTGCACCCTGACTAGCTGCTAAAAACATTGATTGTTGCACCTTGCCTGTCTGTGAGAAATATTGATTTCTGCACCCTGACTAAATTCTAACATTGTTGAGTGTTGCACCTTGCCTATCTTTGAGAAACATTGCTTGTTGCACCCTGCCTAGCTGCTAAAATTATTGTTTGTTGCACCCTGACTAACTGCTAAAAACATTGATTGTTGCACCTTGCCTATCTGTGAGAAATATCGATTGCTGCACCCTAACTAAATGCTAAAATTGTTGATTGTTGCACCTTGCCTATCTGTGAGAAACATTGCTTGTTGCACCCTGCCTAGCTGCTAAAATTATTGTTTGTTGCACCCTGACTAGCTGCTAAAAGTATTGATTGTTGTACCTTGCCTATCTGTGAGAAACATTGATTGCTGCACCCTGACTAGCTGCTAAAATGATTCCTTTTTGTACCTTGCCTATCTGTGAGAAACATTGATTGTTGCACCCTGCTTCTCTGCTAAAAACATTGTTTGTTGCACCTTGCCTATCTGTGAGAAACATTGATTGCTGCACCCTGACAAGCTGCTAAAATGATTGCTTGTTGCACCTTGGCTATTTGTGGGAAACATTGATTGCTGCACCCTGCCTAGCGTCTAAAAATATTGATTGTTGCACCTTGCCTATTTGTGAGAAACATTGCTTGATGCACCTTGCTTATCTGCTAAAAGTATTGTTTGTTGCACCCTGACTAGCTGCTAAAAACATTGATTATTGCACCTTGCCTATCTGTGAGAAATATTGATTGCTGCACCCTGACTAGATGCGAAAAATATTGATTGTTGCACCCTGCCTAGCTGCTAAAACTATTGTTTGTTGCACCCTGACTAGCTGCTAAAACATTGAATGTTGCACCTTGCCTATCTGTGAGAAATATTGATTGCTGCACCCTGACTAAATACTAACATTATTGATTGTTGCACCTTGCCTATCTGTGAGAAACATTGCTTGTTGCACCCTGCCTAGCTGCTAAAATTATTGTGTGTTGCACTCTGACTAGCTGCTAAAAACATTGATTGTTGCACCTTGCCTATCTGTGAGAAATATCGATTGCTGCACCCTAACTAAATGCTAAAATTGTTGATTGTTGCACCTTGCCTATCTGTGATAAACATTGCTTGTTGCACCCTGCCTAGCTGCTAAAATTATTGTTTGTTGCACCCTGACTAGCTGCTAAAATTATTGATTGTTGTACCTTGCCTATCTGTGAGAAACATTGATTGCTGCACCCTGACTAGCTGCTAAAATGATTCCTTTTTGTACCTTGCCTATCTGTGAGAAACATTGATTGTTGCTCCCTGCTTCTCTGCTAAAAACATTGTTTATTGCACCTTGCCTATCTGTGAGAAACATTGATTGCTGCACCCTGACAAGCTGCTAAAATGATTGCTTGTTGCACCTTGGCTATTTGTGGGAAACATTGATTGCTGCACCCTGCCTAGCGTCTAAAATTATTGATTGTTGCACCTTGCCTATCTGTGAGAAACATTGCTTGTTGCACCTTGCCTATTTGCTAAAATTATTGTTTGTTACACCCTGACTATCTGCTAAAATTATTGATTGTTGCACCTTGCCTATTTGTGAGAAACATTGCTCGATGCACCTTGCTTATCTGCTAAAAGTATTGTTTGTTGCACCCTGACTAGCTGCTAAAACATTGATTGTTGCACCTTGCCTATCTGTGAGAAACATTGCTTAATGCACCCTGCCTAGCTGCTAAAAGTATTGATTGTTGCATCCTGACGAGCTGCTAAAATGATTGATTATTTCACCTTGCCTATCTGTGAGAAACATTGATTGCTGCACCCTGACTAGCTGCTAAAATGATTGCTTGTTGCACCATGCCTATTTGTGAGAAATATTGATTGCTGCACCCTGACTAGCGGCTAAAATTATTGATTGTTGCACCGTGCCTATCTGTGAGAAACATTGATTGTTACACCCTGCCTAGCTGCTAAAATTATTGTTTGTTGCACCCTGACTAGCTGCTAAAAACATTGATTGTTGCACCTTGCCTATCTGTGAGAAATATTGATTGCTGCACCCTGACTAGATGCGAAAAATATTAATTGTTGCACCCTGCCCAGCTGCTAAAATTATTGTTTGTTGCACCCTGACTAGCTGCTAAAACATTGATTGTTGCACCTTGCCTATCTGTGATAAATATTGATTGCTGCACCCTGACTAAATGCTAACATTGTTGAGTGTTGCACCTTGCCTATCTTTGAGAAACATTGCTTGTTGCACCCTGCCTAGCTGCTAAAATTATTGTTTGTTGCACCCTGACTAGCTGCTATAAACATTGATTGTTGCACCCTGACTATCTGTGAGAAATATTGATTGCTGCACCCAGACTAGATGCGAAAAACATTGCTTGTTGCACCCTGCCTAGCTGCTAAAATTATCTTTTGTTGCACCCTGACTAGCTGCTAAAAACATTGATTGTTGCACCTTGCCTACCTGTAAGAAACATTGATTGCCGCACCCTGACTTGCTGCTAAAATGATTGCTTGTTGCACCTTGCCCATCTGTGAGAAACATTGATTGTTGCACCTTGCCTATCTGTGAGAAACATTGATTGCGGCACCCTACCTAGCTGCTAAAAACAATGATTGTTGCACCTTGCCTATCTGTGAGAAATATTGATTGCTGCACCCTGACTAGATGCTAACATTATTGATTGTTGCACCTTGCCTATCTGTGAGAAACATTGCTTGTTGCACCCGGCCTAGCTGCTAAAATTATTGTTTGTTGCACCCTGACTAGCTGCTAAAAACATTGATTGTTGCACCCTGCCTATCTGTGAGAGATATTGACTGCTGCACCCTGACTGGATGCTAACATTATTGAGTGTTGCACCTTGCCTATGTGTGAGAAACATTGCTTGTTGCTCCCTGCCTAGCTGCTAAAATTATTGTTTGTTGCATCCTGACTAGCTGCTAAAATTACTGACTGTTGTACCTTGCCTATCTGTGAGAAACATTGATTGCTGCACCCTGCCTCGCTGCTAAAAACATTGATTGTAGCACCTTGCCTATCTGTGAGAAACATTGATTGCTGCACCCTGACTAGCTGCTAAAATGATTGCTTTTTGTATCTTGCCTATCTGTGAGAAACATTGATTGTTGAACCCTGCTTCTCTGCTAAAACATTGTTTGAAGCACCTTGCCTATCTGTGAGAAATATTGATTGCTGCACCCTGACTAGCTGCTAAAATGATTGCTTGTTGCACCTTGGCTATTTGTGAGAAACATTGATTGCTGCACCCTGCCTAGCGGCTAGCTAAAATTATTGATTGTTGCACCTTGCCTATCTGTGAGAAACATTGCTTGTTGCACCTTGCCTATCTGCTAAAATTATTGTTTGTTGCACCCTGACTATCTGCTAAAATTATTGATTGTTGCACCTTGCCTATTTGTGAGAAACATTGCTTGATGCACCTTGCTTATCTGCTAAAAGTATTGTTTGTTGCACCCTGACTAGCTGCTAAAATTATTGATTGTTGCACCTTGCCTATTTGTGAGAAACATTGCTTGATGCACCTTGCTTATCTGCTAAAAGTATTGTTTGTTGCACCCTGACTAGCTGCTAAAATTATTGATTGTTGCACCTTGCCTATCTGTGAGAAACATTGATTGCTGCACCCTGACTAGCTGCTAAAATGATTCCTTTTTGTACCTTGCCTATCTGTGAGAAACATTGATTGTTGCACCCTGCTTCTCTGCTAAAAACATTGTTTATTGCACCTTGCCTATCTGTGAGAAACATTGATTGCTGCACCCTGACAAGCTGCTAAAATGATTGCTTGTTGCACCTTGGCTATTTGTGGGAAACATTGATTGCTGCACCCTGCCTAGCGTCTAAAATTATTGATTGTTGCACCTTGCCTATCTGTGAGAAACATTGCTTGTTGCACCTTGCCTATTTGCTAAAATTATTGTTTGTTACACCCTGACTATCTGCTAAAATTATTGATTGTTGCACCTTGCCTATTTGTGAGAAACATTGCTCGATGCACCTTGCTTATCTGCTAAAAGTATTGTTTGTTGCACCCTGACTAGCTGCTAAAACATTGATTGTTGCACCTTGCCTATCTGTGAGAAACATTGCTTAATGCACCCTGCCTAGCTGCTAAAAGTATTGATTGTTGCATCCTGACGAGCTGCTAAAATGATTGATTATTTCACCTTGCCTATCTGTGAGAAACATTGATTGCTGCACCCTGACTAGCTGCTAAAATGATTGCTTGTTGCACCATGCCTATTTGTGAGAAATATTGATTGCTGCACCCTGACTAGCGGCTAAAATTATTGATTGTTGCACCGTGCCTATCTGTGAGAAACATTGATTGTTACACCCTGCCTAGCTGCTAAAATTATTGTTTGTTGCACCCTGACTAGCTGCTAAAAACATTGATTGTTGCACCTTGCCTATCTGTGAGAAATATTGATTGCTGCACCCTGACTAGATGCGAAAAATATTAATTGTTGCACCCTGCCCAGCTGCTAAAATTATTGTTTGTTGCACCCTGACTAGCTGCTAAAACATTGATTGTTGCACCTTGCCTATCTGTGATAAATATTGATTGCTGCACCCTGACTAAATGCTAACATTGTTGAGTGTTGCACCTTGCCTATCTTTGAGAAACATTGCTTGTTGCACCCTGCCTAGCTGCTAAAATTATTGTTTGTTGCACCCTGACTAGCTGCTATAAACATTGATTGTTGCACCTTGACTATCTGTGAGAAATATTGATTGCTGCACCCAGACTAGATGCGAAAAACATTGCTTGTTGCACCCTGCCTAGCTGCTAAAATTATCTTTTGTTGCACCCTGACTAGCTGCTAAAAACATTGATTGTTGCACCTTGCCTACCTGTAAGAAACATTGATTGCCGCACCCTGACTTGCTGCTAAAATGATTGCTTGTTGCACCTTGCCCATCTGTGAGAAACATTGATTGTTGCACCTTGCCTATCTGTGAGAAACATTGATTGCGGCACCCTACCTAGCTGCTAAAAACAATGATTGTTGCACCTTGCCTATCTGTGAGAAATATTGATTGCTGCACCCTGACTAGATGCTAACATTATTGATTGTTGCACCTTGCCTATCTGTGAGAAACATTGCTTGTTGCACCCTGCCTAGCTGCTAAAATTATTGTTTGTTGCACCCTGACTAGCTGCTAAAAACATTGATTGTTGCACCTTGCCTATCTGTGAGAGATATTGACTGCTGCACCCTGACTGGATGCTAACATTAGTGAGTGTTGCACCTTACCTATGTGTGAGAAACATTGCTTGTTGCTCCCTGCCTAGCTGCTAAAATTATTGTTTGTTGCATCCTGACTAGCTGCTAAAATTACTGACTGTTGTACCTTGCCTATCTGTGAGAAACATTGATTGCTGCACCCTGCCTCGCTGCTAAAAACATTGATTGTAGCACCTTGCCTATCTGTGAGAAACATTGATTGCTGCACCCTGACTAGCTGCTAAAATGATTGCTTTTTGTATCTTGCCTATCTGTGAGAAACATTGATTGTTGAACCCTGCTTCTCTGCTAAAACATTGTTTGAAGCACCTTGCCTATCTGTGAGAAATATTGATTGCTGCACCCTGACTAGCTGGTAAAATGATTGCTTGTTGCACCTTGGCTATTTGTGAGAAACATTGATTGCTGCACCCTGCCTAGCGGCTAGCTAAAATTATTGATTGTTGCACCTTGCCTATCTGTGAGAAACATTGCTTGTTGCACCTTGCCTATCTGCTAAAATTATTGTTTGTTGCACCCTGACTATCTGCTAAAATTATTGATTGTTGCACCTTGCCTATTTGTGAGAAACATTGCTTGATGCACCTTGCTTATCTGCTAAAAGTATTGTTTGTTGCACCCTGACTAGCTGCTAAAATTATTGATTGTTGCACCTTGCCTATTTGTGAGAAACATTGCTTGATGCACCTTGCTTATCTGCTAAAAGTATTGTTTGTTGCACCCTGACTAGCTGCTAAAATTATTGATTGTTGCACCTTGCCTATCTGTGAGAAACATTGATTGCTGCACCCTGACTAGCTGCTAAAATGATTCCTTTTTGTACCTTGCCTATCTGTGAGAAACATTGATTGTTGCACCCTGCTTCTCTGCTAAAAACATTGTTTATTGCACCTTGCCTATCTGTGAGAAACATTGATTGCTGCACCCTGACAAGCTGCTAAAATGATTGCTTGTTGCACCTTGGCTATTTGTGGGAAACATTGATTGCTGCACCCTGCCTAGCGTCTAAAATTATTGATTGTTGCACCTTGCCTATCTGTGAGAAACATTGCTTGTTGCACCTTGCCTATTTGCTAAAATTATTGTTTGTTACACCCTGACTATCTGCTAAAATTATTGATTGTTGCACCTTGCCTATTTGTGAGAAACATTGCTCGATGCACCTTGCTTATCTGCTAAAAGTATTGTTTGTTGCACCCTGACTAGCTGCTAAAACATTGATTGTTGCACCTTGCCTATCTGTGAGAAACATTGCTTAATGCACCCTGCCTAGCTGCTAAAAGTATTGATTGTTGCATCCTGACGAGCTGCTAAAATGATTGATTATTTCACCTTGCCTATCTGTGAGAAACATTGATTGCTGCACCCTGACTAGCTGCTAAAATGATTGCTTGTTGCACCATGCCTATTTGTGAGAAATATTGATTGCTGCACCCTGACTAGCGGCTAAAATTATTGATTGTTGCACCGTGCCTATCTGTGAGAAACATTGATTGTTACACCCTGCCTAGCTGCTAAAATTATTGTTTGTTGCACCCTGACTAGCTGCTAAAAACATTGATTGTTGCACCTTGCCTATCTGTGAGAAATATTGATTGCTGCACCCTGACTAGATGCGAAAAATATTAATTGTTGCACCCTGCCCAGCTGCTAAAATTATTGTTTGTTGCACCCTGACTAGCTGCTAAAACATTGATTGTTGCACCTTGCCTATCTGTGATAAATATTGATTGCTGCACCCTGACTAAATGCTAACATTGTTGAGTGTTGCACCTTGCCTATCTTTGAGAAACATTGCTTGTTGCACCCTGCCTAGCTGCTAAAATTATTGTTTGTTGCACCCTGACTAGCTGCTATAAACATTGATTGTTGCACCTTGACTATCTGTGAGAAATATTGATTGCTGCACCCAGACTAGATGCGAAAAACATTGCTTGTTGCACCCTGCCTAGCTGCTAAAATTATCTTTTGTTGCACCCTGACTAGCTGCTAAAAACATTGATTGTTGCACCTTGCCTACCTGTAAGAAACATTGATTGCCGCACCCTGACTTGCTGCTAAAATGATTGCTTGTTGCACCTTGCCCATCTGTGAGAAACATTGATTGTTGCACCTTGCCTATCTGTGAGAAACATTGATTGCGGCACCCTACCTAGCTGCTAAAAACAATGATTGTTGCACCTTGCCTATCTGTGAGAAATATTGATTGCTGCACCCTGACTAGATGCTAACATTATTGATTGTTGCACCTTGCCTATCTGTGAGAAACATTGCTTGTTGCACCCTGCCTAGCTGCTAAAATTATTGTTTGTTGCACCCTGACTAGCTGCTAAAAACATTGAGTGTTGCACCTTGCCTATCTGTGAGAGATATTGACTGCTGCACCCTGACTGGATGCTAACATTATTGAGTGTTGCACCTTGCCTATGTGTGAGAAACATTGCTTGTTGCTCCCTGCCTAGCTGCTAAAATTATTGTTTGTTGCATCCTGACTAGCTGCTAAAATTACTGACTGTTGTACCTTGCCTATCTGTGAGAAACATTGATTGCTGCACCCTGCCTCGCTGCTAAAAACATTGATTGTAGCACCTTGCCTATCTGTGAGAAACATTGATTGCTGCACCCTGACTAGCTGCTAAAATGATTGCTTTTTGTATCTTGCCTATCTGTGAGAAACATTGATTGTTGAACCCTGCTTCTCTGCTAAAACATTGTTTGAAGCACCTTGCCTATCTGTGAGAAATATTGATTGCTGCACCCTGACTAGCTGCTAAAATGATTGCTTGTTGCACCTTGGCTATTTGTGAGAAACATTGATTGCTGCACCCTGCCTAGCGGCTAGCTAAAATTATTGATTGTTGCACCTTGCCTATCTGTGAGAAACATTGCTTGTTGCACCTTGCCTATCTGCTAAAATTATTGTTTGTTGCACCCTGACTATCTGCTAAAATTATTGATTGTTGCACCTTGCCTATTTGTGAGAAACATTGCTTGATGCACCTTGCTTATCTGCTAAAAGTATTGTTTGTTGCACCCTGACTAGCTGCTAAAACATTGATTGTTGCACCTTGCCTATCTGTGAGAAACATTGCTTGATGCACCCTGCCTAGCTGCTAAAAGTATTGTTTGTTGCATCCTGACGAGCTGCTAAAATGATTGATTATTTCACCTTGCCTATCTGTGAGAAACATTGATTGCTGCACCCTGACTAGCTGCTAAAATGATTGCTTGTTGCACCATGCCTATTTGTGAGAAATATTGATTGCTGCACCCTGACTAGCGGCTAAAATTATTGATTGGTGCACCGTGCCTATCTGTGAGAAACATTGATTGTTACACCCTGCCTAGCTGCTAAAATGATTGCTTGTTGCACCCTGACTAGCTGCTAAAAACATTGATTGTTGCACCTTGCCTATCTGTGAGAAATATTGATTGCTACACCCTGACTAGATGCTAAAAACATTGATTGTTGCACCTTGCCGATCTGTGAGAAACATTGCTTGTAGGACCCTGCCTAGCTGCTAAAATTATTGTTTGTTGCACCCTGACTAGCTGCTAAAAACAATTGATTGTGGCACCTTGCCTATCTGTGAGAAATATTTATTGCTGCACCCTGACTAGATGCGAAAAACATTGATTGTTGCACCCTGCCTAGCTGCTAAAATTATTGTTTGTTGCACCCTGACTAGCTACTAAAAACATTGATTGTTGCACCTTGCCTATCTGTGAGAAATATTGTTTGCTGCATCCTGACTAAATGCTAAAATTATTGATTGTTGCACCTTGCCTATCTGTGAGAAACATTGCTTGTTGCACCGTGCCTAGCTGCTAAAATTATTGTTTGTTGCACCCTGGCTAGCTGCTGAAAACATTGATTGTTGCACCTTGCCTATCTGTGTGAAATATTGATTGCTGCACCCTGACTAAATGCTAGCATTGTTGATTGTTGCACCTTGCCTATCTATGAGAAACATTGATTGTTGCACCTTGCCTATCTGTGAGAAACATTGATTGCGGCACCCTACCTAGCTGCTAAAAACAATGATTGTTGCACCTTGCCTATCTGTGAGAAATATTGATTGCTGCACCCTGACTAGATGCTAACATTATTGATTGTTGCACCTTGCCTATCTGTGAGAAACATTGCTTGTTGCACCCTGCCTAGCTGCTAAAATTATTGTTTGTTGCACCCTGACTAGCTGCTAAAAACATTGATTGTTGCACCTTGCCTATCTGTGAGAGATATTGACTGCTGCACCCTGACTGGATGCTAACATTATTGAGTGTTGCACCTTGCCTATGTGTGAGAAACATTGCTTGTTGCTCCCTGCCTAGCTGCTAAAATTATTGTTTGTTGCATCCTGACTAGCTGCTAAAATTACTGACTGTTGTACCTTGCCTATCTGTGAGAAACATTGATTGCTGCACCCTGCCTCGCTGCTAAAAACATTGATTGTAGCACCTTGCCTATCTGTGAGAAACATTGATTGCTGCACCCTGACTAGCTGCTAAAATGATTGCTTTTTGTATCTTGCCTATCTGTGAGAAACATTGATTGTTGAACCCTGCTTCTCTGCTAAAACATTGTTTGAAGCACCTTGCCTATCTGTGAGAAATATTGATTGCTGCACCCTGACTAGCTGCTAAAATGATTGCTTGTTGCACCTTGGCTATTTGTGAGAAACATTGATTGCTGCACCCTGCCTAGCGGCTAGCTAAAATTATTGATTGTTGCACCTTGCCTATCTGTGAGAAACATTGCTTGTTGCACCTTGCCTATCTGCTAAAATTATTGTTTGTTGCACCCTGACTATCTGCTAAAATTATTGATTGTTGCACCTTGCCTATTTGTGAGAAACATTGCTTGATGCACCTTGTTTATCTGCTAAAAGTATTGTTTGTTGCACCCTGACTAGCTGCTAAAACATTGATTGTTGCACCTTGCCTATCTGTGAGAAACATTGCTTGATGCACCCTGCCTAGCTGCTAAAAGTATTGTTTGTTGCATCCTGACGAGCTGCTAAAATGATTGATTATTTCACCTTGCCTATCTGTGAGAAACATTGATTGCTGCACCCTGACTAGCTGCTAAAATGATTGCTTGTTGCACCATGCCTATTTGTGAGAAATATTGATTGCTGCACCCTGACTAGCGGCTAAAATTATTGATTGGTGCACCGTGCCTATCTGTGAGAAACATTGATTGTTACACCCTGCCTAGCAGCTAAAATGATTGCTTGTTGCACCCTGACTAGCTGCTAAAAACATTGATTGTTGCACCTTGCCTATCTGTGAGAAATATTGATTGCTACACCCTGACTAGATGCTAAAAACATTGATTGTTGCACCTTGCCGATCTGTGAGAAACATTGCTTGTAGGACCCTGCCTAGCTGCTAAAATTATTGTTTGTTGCACCCTGACTAGCTGCTAAAAACAATTGATTGTGGCACCTTGCCTATCTGTGAGAAATATTGATTGCTGCACCCTGACTAGATGCGAAAAACATTGATTGTTGCACCCTGCCTAGCTGCTAAAATTATTGTTTGTTGCACCCTGACTAGCTACTAAAAACATTGATTGTTGCACCTTGCCTATCTGTGAGAAATATTGTTTGCTGCATCCTGACTAAATGCTAAAATTATTGATTGTTGCACCTTGCCTATCTGTGAGAAACATTGCTTGTTGCACCGTGCCTAGCTGCTAAAATTATTGTTTGTTGCACCCTGGCTAGCTGCTGAAAACATTGATTGTTGCACCTTGCCTATCTGTGTGAAATATTGATTGCTGCACCCTGACTAAATGCTAGCATTGTTGATTGTTGCACCTTGCCTATCTATGAGAAACATTGCTTGTTGCACCTTGCCTATCTGCTAAAATTATTTTTTGTTCACCATGACTAGCTGTTAAAATTATTGATTGTTGCACCTTGCCTATTTGTGAGAAACATTGCTTGTTGCACCCTGCCTAGCTGCTAAAATTATTGTTTGTTGCACCCTTTCTAGCTGCTAAAAACATTGATTGTTGCACCTTGCCTATCTGTGAGAAATATTGATTGCTGCACCAAGACTAGCTGCTAAAATGATTGCTTGTTGCACCACGCCTATTTGTGAGAAACATTGATTGCTACACCCCGACTAGCTGCTAAAAACATTGATTGTTGCACCTTGCCTATCTGTGAGAGATATTGATTTTTGCACCCAGACTAGCTGCTAAAATGATTGCTTGTTGCACCTTGCCTATTTATGATAAACATTGTTTGCTGCACCCTGCATAGCTGCTAAAAACATTGCTTGTTGCACCTTGCCTATCTGTGAGAAATATTGATTGCTGCACCCTGACTAGCGGCTAGAATTATTGATTGTTGCACCGTCCCTATCTGTGAGAAACATTGATTGTTACACCCTGCCTAGTTGCTAAAATGATTGCTTGTTGCACCCTGACTAGCTGTTAAAAACATTGATTATTGCACCTTGCCTATCTGTGAGAAATATTGATTGCTGCACCCTAACTACCTGCTAAAATGATTGCTTGTTGCACCTTGCCTATCTGTGAGAAACATTGATTGTTACACCCTGCCTAGTTGCTAAAATGATTGCTTGTTGCACCCTGACTAGCTGCTAAAAACATTGATTATTGCACCATGCCTATTTGTGAGAAATATTGATTGCTGCACCCTGACTAGCGGCTAAAATTATTGATTGTTGCACCGTGCCTATCTGTGAGAAACATTGATTGTTACACCCTGCCTAGCTGCTAAATGGATTGTTTGCTGTATCCTGCATAGCTGCTAAAACATTGCTTGTTGCATCACGCCTATTTGTGGGAAACATTGATTGCTACACCCCGACTAGCTGCTAAAAACATTGATTGTTGCACCTTGCCTATCTGTGAGAGATATTGATTTTTGCACCCAGACTAGCTGCTAACATGATTGCTTGTTGCACCTTGCCTATTTATGATAAACATTGTTTGCTGCACCCTGCATAGCTGCTAAAAACATTGCTTGTTGCACCTTGCCTATCTGTGAGAAATATTGATTGCTGCACCCTGACTAGCGGCTAAAATTATTGATTGTTGCACCGTGCCTATCTGTGAGAAACATTGATTGTTACACCCTGCCTAGCTGCTAAAATGATTGCTTGTTGCACCCTGACTAGCTGCTAAAAACATTGATTATTGCACCTTGCCTATCTGTGAGAATTATTGATTGCTGCACCCTGACTAGATGCGAAAAATATTGATTGTTGCACCCTGCCTAGCTGCTAAAATTATTGTTTGTTGCACCCTGACTAGCTGCTAAAACATTGATTGTTGCACCTTGCCTATCTGTGAGAAATATTGATTGCTGCACCCTGACTAAATACTAACATTATTGATTGTTGCACCTTGCCTATCTGTGAGAAACATTGCTTGTTGCACCCTGCCTTGCTGCTAAAATTATTGTTTGTTGCACCCTGACTAGCTGCTAAAAACATTGATTGTTGCACCTTGCCTGTCTGTGAGAAATATTGATTTCTGCACCCTGACTAAATTCTAACATTGTTGAGTGTTGCACTTTGCCTATCTTTGAGAAACATTGCTTGTTGCACCCTGCCTAGCTGCTAAAATTATTGTTTGTTGCACCCTGACTAACTGCTAAAAACATTGATTGTTGCACCTTGCCTATCTGTGAGAAATATCGATTGCTGCACCCTAACTAAATGCTAAAATTGTTGATTGTTGCAACTTGCCTATCTGTGAGAAACATTGCTTGTTGCACCCTGCCTAGCTGCTAAAATTATTGTTTGTTGCACCCTGACTAGCTGCTAAAAGTATTGATTGTTGTACCTTGCCTATCTGTGAGAAACATTGATTGCTGCACCCTGACTAGCTGCTAAAATGATTCCTTTTTGTACCTTGCCTATCTGTGAGAAACATTGATTGTTGCACCCTGCTTCTCTGCTAAAAACATTGTTTGTTGCACCTTGCCTATCTGTGAGAAACATTGATTGCTGCACCCTGACAAGCTGCTAAAATGATTGCTTGTTGCACCTTGGCTATTTGTGGGAAACATTGATTGCTGCACCCTGCCTAGCGTCTAAAAATATTGATTGTTGCACCTTGCCTATCTGTGAGAAACATTGCTTGTTGCACCTTGCCTATTTGCTAAAATTATTGTTTGTTGCACCCTGACTATATGCTAAAATTATTGATTGTTGCACCTTGCCTATTTGTGAGAAACATTGCTTGATGCACCTTGCTTATCTGCTAAAAGTATTGTTTGTTGCACCCTGACTAGCTGCTAAAACATTGATTGTTGCACCTTGCCTATCTGTGAGAAACATTGCTTGATGCACCCTGCCTAGCTGGTAAAAGTATTGTTTGTTGCATCCTGACGAGCTGCTAAAATGATTGATTATTTCACCTTGCCTATCTGTGAGAAACATTGATTGCTGCACCCTGACTAGCTGCTAAAATGATTGCTTGTTGCACCATGCCTATTTGTGAGAAATATTGATTGCTGCACCCTGACTAGCGGCTAAAATTATTGATTGTTGCACCTTGCCTATCTGTGAGAAACATTGCTTGTTGCACTTTGCCTATCTGCTAAAATTATTGTTTGTTGCACCCTGACTATCTGCTAAAACATTGATTGTTGCACCTTGCCTATCTGTGAGAAACATTGCTTGATGCACCCTGCCTAGCTGCTAAAAGTATTGTTTGTTGCATCCTGACGAGCTGCTAAAATGATTGATTATTTCACCTTGCCTATCTGTGAGAAACATTGATTGTTGCACCCTGCATAGCTGCTAAAATTATCTTTAGTTTCACCCTGACTAGCTGCTAAAAACATTGATTGTTGCACCTTGCCTATCTGTGAGAAATATTGATTTCTGCACCCTGACTAAATGCTAACATTGCTGAGTGTTGCACCTTGCCTATCTTTGAGAAACATTGCTTGTTGCACCCTGCCTAGCTGCTAAAATTATTGTTTGTTGCACCCTGACTAGCTGCTAAAAACATTGATTGTTGCACCTTGTCTATCTGTGAGAAATATTGATTGATGCACCCTAACTAAATGCTAAAATTGTTGATTGCTGCACCTTGCCTATCTGTGAGAAACATTGCTTGTTTCACCCTGCCTAGCTGCTAAAATTATTGTTTGTTGCACCCTGACTAGCTGCTAAAAACATTGATTGTTGCACCTTGTCTATCTGTGAGAAATATTGATTGATGCACCCTAACTAAATGCTAAAATTGTTGATTGTTGCACCTTGCCTATCTGTGAGAAACATTGCTTGTTGCACCCTGCCTAGCTGCTAAAATTATTGTTTGTTGCACCCTGACTAGCTGCTAAAAACATTGATTGTTGCACCTTGCCTATCTGTCAGAGATATTGATTGCTGCACCCTGACTGGATGCTAACATTATTGATTGTTGCACCTTGCCTATGTGTGAGAAACATTGCTTGTTGCACCCTGCCTAGCTGCTAAAATTATTGTTTGTTGCATCCTGACTAGCTGCTAAAATTATTGATTGTTGTACCTTGCCTATGTGTGAGAAACATTGATTGCTGCACCCTGCCGCGCTGCTAAAAACATTGATTGTAGCACCTTGCCTATCTGTGAGAAACATTGATTGCTGCACCCTGACTAGCTGCTAAAATGATTGCTTTTTGTATCTTGCCTATCTGTGAGAAACATTGGTTGTTGCACCCTGCTTCTCTGCTAAAAACATTGTTTGTTGCACCTTGCCTATCTGTGAGAAACATTGATTGCTGCACCCTGACTAGCTGCTAAAATGATTGCTTGTTGCACCTTGGCTATTTGTGAGAAACATTGATTGCTGCAGCCCGCCGAGCGGCTAGCTAAAATTATTGATTGTTGCACCTTGCCTATCTGTGAGAAACATTGCTTGTTGCACCTTGCCTATCTGCTAAAATTATTGTTCGTTGCACCCTGACTATCTGCTAAAATGATTGATTGTTGCACCTTGCCTATTTGTGAGAAACATTGCTTAATGCACCTTCCTTATCTGCTAAAAGTATTGTTTGTTGCACCCTGACTAGCTGCTAAAACATTGATTGTTTCACCTTGCCTATCTGTGAGAAACATTGCTTGATGCACCCTGCCTAGCTGCTAAAAGTATTGTTTGTTGCATGCTGACGAGCTGCTAAAATGATTGATTATTTCACCTTGCCTATCTGTGAGAAACATTGATTGCTGCACCCTGACTAGCTGCTAAAATGATTGCTTGTTGCACCATGCCTATTTGTGAGAAATATTGATTGCTGCACCCTGCCTAGCGGCTAAAATTATTGATTGTTGCACCTTGCCTATCTGTGAGAAACATTGCTTGTTGCACTTTGCCTATCTGCTAAAATTATTGTTTGTTGCACCCTGACTATCTGCTAAAACATTGATTGTTGCACCTTGCCTATCTGTGAGAAACATTGCTTGATGCACCCTGCCTAGCTGCTAAAAGTATTGTTTGTTGCATCCTGACGAGCTGCTAAAATGATTGATTATTTCACCTTGCCTATCTGTGAGAAACATTGATTGCTGCAACCTGACTAGCTAGTAAAATGATTGCTTGTTGCACCATGCCTATTTGTGAGAAATATTGATTGCTGCACCCTGACTAGCGGCTACAATTATTGATTGTTGCACCGTGCCTATCTGTAAGAAACATTGATTGTTACACCCTGCCTAGCTGCTAAAATGATTGTTTGCTGTATCCTGCATAGCTGCTAAAACATTGCTTGTTGCACCACGCCTATTTGTGAGAAACATTGATTGCTACACCCCGACTAGCTGCTAAAAACATTGATTGTTGCACCTTGCCTATTTGTGAGAGATATTGATTTTTGCACCCAGACTAGCTGCTAAAATGATTGCTTGTTGCACCTTGCCTATTTATGATAAACATTGTTTGCTGCACCCTGCATAGCTGCTAAAGACATTGCTTGTTGCACCTTACCTATCTGTGAGAAATATTGATTGCTGCACCCTGACTAGCGGCTAAAATTATTGATTGTTGCACCGTGCCTATCTGTGAGAAACATTGATTGTTACACCCTGCCTAGCTGCTAAAATGATTGCTTGTTGCACCCTGACTAGCTGCTAAAAACATTGATTATTGCACCTTGCCTATCTGTGAGAAATATTGATTGCTGCACCCTGACTAGATGCGAAAAATATTGATTGTTGCACCCTGCCTAGCTGCTAAAACTATTGTTTGTTGCACCCTGACTAGCTGCTAAAACATTGAATGTTGCACCTTGCCTATCTGTGAGAAATATTGATTGCTGCACCCTGACTAAATACTAACATTATTGATTGTTGCACCTTGCCTATCTGTGAGAAACATTGCTTGTTGCACCCTGCCTAGCTGCTAAAATTATTGTGTGTTGCACTCTGACTAGCTGCTAAAAACATTGATTGTTGCACCTTGCCTATCTGTGAGAAATATCGATTGCTGCACCCTAACTAAATGCTAAAATTGTTGATTGTTGCACCTTGCCTATCTGTGAGAAACATTGCTTGTTGCACCCTGCCTAGCTGCTAAAATTATTGTTTGTTACACCCTGACTAGCTGCTAAAATTATCGATTGTTGTACCTTGCCTATCTGTGAGAAACATTGATTGCTGCACCCTGACTAGCTGCTAAAATGATTCCTTTTTGTACCTTGCCTATCTGTGAGAAACATTGATTGTTGTACCCTGCTTCTCTGCTAAAAACATTGTTTATTGCACCTTGCCTATCTGTGAGAAACATTGATTGCTGCACCCTGACAAGCTGCTAAAATGATTGCTTGTTGCACCTTGGCTATTTGTGGGAAACATTGATTGCTGCACCCTGCCTAGCGTCTAAAATTATTGATTGTTGCACCTTGCCTATCTGTGAGAAACATTGCTTGTTACACCCTGACTATCTGCTAAAATTATTGATTGTTGCACCTTGCCTATTTGTGAGAAACATTGCTCGATGCACCTTGCTTATCTGCTAAAAGTATTGTTTGTTGCACCCTGACTAGCTGCTAAAACATTGATTGTTGCACCTTGCCTATCTGTGAGAAACATTGATTGCTGCACCCTGACTAGCTGCTAAAATGATTGCTTGTTGCACCATGCCTATTTGTGAGAAATATTGATTGCTGCACCCTGACTAGCGGCTAAAATTATTGATTGTTGCACCGTGCCTATCTGTGAGAAACATTGATTGTTACACCCTGCCTAGCTGCTAAAATTATTGTTTGTTGCACCCTGACTAGCTGCTAAAAACATTGATTGTTGCACCTTGCCTATCTGTGAGAAATATTGATTGCTGCACCCTGACTAGATGCGAAAAATATTAATTGTTGCACCCTGCCTAGCTGCTAAAATTATTGTTTGTTGCACCCTGACTAGCTGCTAAAACATTGATTGTTGCACCTTGCCTATCTGTGAGAAATATTGATTGCTGCACCCTGACTAAATGCTAACATTGTTGAGTGTTGCACCTTGCCTATCTTTGAGAAACATTGCTTGTTGCACCCTGCCTAGCTGCTAAAATTATTGTTTGTTGCACCCTGACTAGCTGCTATAAACATTGATTGTTGCACCTTGACTATCTGTGAGAAATATTGATTGCTGCACCCAGACTAGATGCGAAAAACATTGCTTGTTGCACCCTGCCTAGCTGCTAAAATTATCTTTTGTTGCACCCTGACTAGCTGCTAAAAACATTGATTGTTGCACCTTGCCTACCTGTAAGAAACATTGATTGCCGCACCCTGACTTGCTGCTAAAATGATTGCTTGTTGCACCTTGCCCATCTGTGAGAAACATTGATTGTTGCACCCACTTAGCTGCTAAAAACATTGATTTGTGCACCTTGCCTATCTGTGAGAAACATTGATTGCGTCACCCTACCTAGCTGCTAAAAACAATGATTGTTGCACCTTGCCTATCTGTGAGAAATATTGATTGCTGCACCCTGACTAGATGCTAAAATTATTGATTGTTGCACCTTGCCTATCTGTGAGAAACATTGCTTGTTGCAACCTGCCTAGCTGCTAAAATTATTGTTTGTTGCACCCTGACTAGCTGCTAAAAACATTGATTGTTGCACCTTGCCTATCTGTGAGAGATATTGACTGCTGCACCCTGACTGGATGCTAACATTATTGAGTGTTGCACCTTGCCTATGTGTGAGAAACATTGATTGCTGCACCCTGCCTCGCTGCTAAAAACATTGATTGTAGCACCTTGCCTATCTGTGAGAAACATTGATTGCTGCACCCTGACTAGCTGCTAAAATGATTGCTTTTTGTATCTTGCCTATCTGTGAGAAACATTGATTGTTGCACCCTGCTTCTCTGCTAAAACATTGTTTGTGGCACCTTGCCTATCTGTGAGAAACATTGATTGCTGCACCCTGACTAGCTGCTAAAATGATTGCTTGTTGCACCTTGGCTATTTGTGAGAAACATTGATTGCTGCACCCTGCCTAGCAGCTAGCTAGAATTATTGATTGTTGCACCTTGCCTATCTGTGAGAAACATTGCTTGTTGCACCTTGCCTATCTGCTAAAATTATTGTTTGTTGCACCCTGACTATCTGCTAAAATTATTGATTGTTGCACCTTGCCTATTTGTGAGAAACATTGCTTGATGCACCTTGCTTATCTGCTAAAAGTATTGTTTGTTGCACCCTGACTAGCTGCTAAAACATTGATTGTTGCACCTTGCCAATCTGTGAGAAACATTGCTTGATGCACCCTGCCTAGCTGCTAAAAGTATTGTTTGTTGCATCCTGACGAGCTGCTAAAATGATTGATTATTTCACCTTGCCTATCTGTGAGAAACATTGATTGCTGCACCCTGACTAGCTCCTAAAATGATTGCTTGTTGCACCATGCCTATTTGTGAGAAATATTGATTGCTGCACCCTGACTAGCGGCTAAAATGATTGATTGTTGCACCGTGCCTATCTGTGAGAAACATTGATTGTTGCACCTTGCCTATCTGTGAGAAATATTGATTGCTGCACCCTGACTAGATGCGAAAAATATTGATTGTTGCACCCTGCCTAGCTGCTAAAATTATTGTTTGTTGCACCCTGACTAGCTGCTAAAACATTGATTGTTGCACCTTGCCTATCTGTGAGAAATATTGATTGCTGCACCCTGACTAAATGCTAACATTGTTGAGTGTTGCACCTTGCCTATCTTTGAGAAACATTGCTTGTTGCACCCTGCCTAGCTGCTAAAATTATTGTTTGTTGCACCCTGACTAGCTGCTATAAACATTGATTGTTGCACCTTGCCTATCTGTGAGAAATATTGATTGCTGCACCCAGACTAGATGCAAAAAACATTGCTTGTTGCACCCTGCCTAGCTGCTAAAATTATCTTTTGTTGCACCCTGACTAGCTGCTAAAAACATTGATTGTTGCACCTTGCCTATCTGTGAGAAATATTGATTTCTGCACCCTGACTAAATGCTAACATTGTTGAGTGTTGCACCTTGCCTATCTTTGAGAAACATTGCTTGTTGCACCCTGCCTAGCTGCTAAAATTATTGTTTGTTGCACCCTGACTAGCTGCTAAAAACATTGATTGTTGCACCTTGTCTATCTGTGAGAAATATTGATTGATGCACCATAACTAAATGCTAAAATTGTTGATTGTTGCACCTTGCCGATCTGTGAGAAACATTGCTTGTAGGACCCTGCCTAGCTGCTAAAATTATTGTTTGTTGCACCCTGACTAGCTGCTAAAAACATTGATTGTTGCACCTTGCCTATCTGTGAGAGATATTGACTGCTGCACCCTGACTGGATGCTAACATTATTGATTGTTGCACCTTGCCTATGTGTGAGAAACATTGCTTGTTGCACCCTGCCTAGCTGCTAAAATTATTGTTTGTTGCATCCTGACTAGCTGCTAAAATTATTGATTATTGTACCTTGCCTATCTGTGAGAAACATTGATTGCTGCACCCTGCCTCGCTGCTAAAAACATTGATTGTAGCACCTTGCCTATCTGTGAGAAACAATGATTGCTGCACCCTGACTAGCTGCTAAAATGATTGCTTTTTGTATCTTGCCTATCTGTGAGAAACATTGATTGTTGCACCCTGCTTCTCTGCTAAAACATTGTTTATTGCACCTTGCCTATCTGTGAGAAACATTGATTGCTGCACCCTGACTAGCTGCTAAAATGATTGCTTGTTGCACCTTGGCTATTTGTGAGAAACATTGATTGCTGCACCCTGCCTAGCGGCTAGCTAAAATTATTGATTGTTGCACCTTACCTATCTGTGAGAAACATTGCTTGTTGCACCTTGCCTATCTGCTAAAATTATTGTTTGTTGCACCCTGACTATCTGCTAAAATTATTGATTGTTGCACCTTGCCTATTTGTGAGAAACATTGCTTGATGCACCTTGCTTATCTGCTAAAAGTATTGTTTGTTGCACCCTGACTAGCTGCTAAAACATTGATTGTTGCACCTTGCCTATCTGTGAGAAATATTGATTGCTGCACCCTGACTAGATGCGAAAAATATTGATTGTTGCACCCTGCCTAGCAGCTAAAATTATCTTTAGTTTCACCCTGACTAGCTGCTAAAACATTGATTGTTGCACCTTGCCTATCTGTGAGAAATATTGATTTCTGCAACCTGACTAAATGCTAACATTGCTGAGTGTTGCACCTTGCCTATCTTTGAGAAACATTGCTTGTTGCACCCTGCCTAGCTGCTAAAATTATTGTTTGTTGCACCCTGACTAGCTGCTAAAAACATTGATTGTTGCACCTTGTCTATCTGTGAGAAATATTGATTGATGCACCCTAACTAAATGCTAAAATTGTTGATTGTTGCACCTTGCCTATCTGTGAGAAACATTGCTTGTTTCACCCTGCCTAGCTGCTAAAATTATTGTTTGTTGCACCCTGACTAGCTGCTAAAAACATTGATTGTTGCACCTTGTCTATCTGTGAGAAATATTGATTGATGCACCCTAACTAAATGCTAAAATTGTTGATTTTTGCACCTTGCCTATCTGTGAGAAACATTGCTTGTTGCACCCTGCCTAGCTGCTAAAATTATTGTTTGTTGCACCCTGACTAGCTGCTAAAAACATTGATTGTTGCACCTTGCCTATCTGTGAGAGATATTGATTGCTGCACCCTGACTGGATGCTAACATTATTGATTGTTGCACCTTGCCTATGTGTGAGAAACATTGCTTGTTGCACCCTGCCTAGCTGCTAAAATTATTGTTTGTTGCATCCTGACTAGCTGCTAAAATTATTGATTGTTGTACCTTGCCTATGTGTGAGAAACATTGATTGCTGCACCCTGCCGCGCTGCTAAAAACATTGATTGTAGCACCTTGCCTATCTGTGAGAAACATTGATTGCTGCACCCTGACTAGCTGCTAAAATGATTGCTTTTTGTATCTTGCCTATCTGTGAGAAACATTGGTTGTTGCACCCTGCTTCTCTGCTAAAAACATTGTTTGTTGCACCTTGCCTATCTGTGAGAAACATTGATTGCTGCACCCTGACTAGCTGCTAAAATGATTGCTTGTTGCACCTTGGCTATTTGTGAGAAACATTGATTGCTGCAGCCCGCCGAGCGGCTAGCTAAAATTATTGATTGTTGCACCTTGCCTATCTGTGAGAAACATTGCTTGTTGCACCTTGCCTATCTGCTAAAATTATTGTTCGTTGCACCCTGACTATCTGCTAAAATTATTGATTGTTGCACCTTGCCTATTTGTGAGAAACATTGCTTAATGCACCTTGCTTATCTGCTAAAAGTATTGTTTTTTGCATGCTGACGAGCTGCTAAAATGATTGATTATTTCACCTTGCCCATCTGTGAGAAACATTGATTTCTGCACCCTGACTAGCTGCTAAAATGATTGCTTGTTGCACCATGCCTATTTGTGAGAAATATTGATTGCTGCACCCTGCCTAGCGCCTAAAATTATTGATTGTTGCACCTTGCCTATCTGTGAGAAACATTGCTTGTTGCACTTTGCCTATCTGCTAAAATTATTGTTTGTTGCACCCTGACTATCTGCTAAAACATTGATTGTTGCACCTTGCCTATCTGTGAGAAACATTGCTTGATGCACCCTGCCTAGCTGCTAAAAGTATTGTTTGTTGCATCCTGACGAGCTGCTAAAATGATTGATTATTTCACCTTGCCTATCTGTGAGAAACATTGATTGCTGCACCCTGACTAGCTAGTAAAATGATTGCTTGTTGCACCATGCCTATTTGTGAGAAATATTGATTGCTGCACCCTGACTAGCGGCTACAATTATTGATTGTTGCACCGTGCCTATCTGTAAGAAACATTGATTGTTACACCCTGCCTAGCTGCTAAAATGATTGTTTGCTGTATCCTGCATAGCTGCTAAAACATTGCTTGTTGCACCACGCCTATTTGTGAGAAACATTGATTGCTACACCCCGACTAGCTGCTAAAAACATTGATTGTTGCACCTTGCCTATCTGTGAGAGATATTGATTTTTGCACCCAGACTAGCTGCTAAAATGATTGCTTGTTGCACCTTGCCTATTTATGATAAACATTGTTTGCTGCACCCTGCATAGCTGCTAAAGACATTGCTTGTTGCACCTTGCCTATCTGTGAGAAATATTGATTGCTGCACCCTGACTAGCGGCTAAAATTATTGATTGTTGCACCGTGCCTATCTGTGAGAAACATTGATTGTTACACCCTGCCTAGCTGCTAAAATGATTGCTTGTTGCACCCTGACTAGCTGCTAAAAACATTGATTATTGCACCTTGCCTATCTGTGAGAAATATTGATTGCTGCACCCTGACTAGATGCGAAAAATATTGATTGTTGCACCCTGCCTACCTGCTAAAACTATTGTTTGTTGCACCCTGACTAGCTGCTAAAACATTGAATGTTGCACCTTGCCTATCTGTGAGAAATATTGATTGCTGCACCCTGACTAAATACTAACATTATTGATTGTTGCACCTTGCCTATCTGTGAGAAACATTGCTTGTTGCACCCTGCCTAGCTGCTAAAATTATTGTGTGTTGCACTCTGACTAGCTGCTAAAAACATTGATTGTTGCACCTTGCCTATCTGTGAGAAATATCGATTGCTGCACCCTAACTAAATGCTAAAATTGTTGATTGTTGCACCTTGCCTATCTGTGAGAAACATTGCTTGTTGCACCCTGCCTAGCTGCTAAAATTATTGTTTGTTGCACCCTGACTAGCTGCTAAAATTATTGATTGTTGTACCTTGCCTATCTGTGAGAAACATTGATTGCTGCACCCTGACTAGCTGCTAAAATGATTCCTTTTTGTACCTTGCCTATCTGTGAGAAACATTGATTGTTGCACCCTGCTTCTCTGCTAAAAACATTGTTTATTGCACCTTGCCTATCTGTGAGAAACATTGATTGCTGCACCCTGACAAGCTGCTAAAATGATTGCTTGTTGCACCTTGGCTATTTGTGGGAAACATTGATTGCTGCACCCTGCCTAGCGTCTAAAATTATTGATTGTTGCACCTTGCCTATCTGTGAGAAACATTGCTTGTTGCACCTTGCCTATTTGCTAAAATTATTGTTTGTTATACCCTGACTATCTGCTAAAATTATTGATTGTTGCACCTTGCCTATTTGTGAGAAACATTGCTCGATGCACCTTGCTTATCTGCTAAAAGTATTGTTTGTTGCACCTTGACTAGCTGCTAAAACATTGATTGTTGCACCTTGCCTATCTGTGAGAAACATTGCTTAATGCACCCTGCCTAGCTGCTAAAAGTATTGATTGTTGCATCCTGACGAGCTGCTAAAATGATTGATTATTTCACCTTGCCTATCTGTGAGAAACATTGATTGCTGCACCCTGACTAGCTGCTAAAATGATTGCTTGTTGCACCATGCCTATTTGTGAGAAATATTGATTGCTGCACCCTGACTAGCGGCTAAAATTATTGATTGTTGCACCGTGACTAGCTGCTAAAAACATTGATTGTTGCACCTTGCCTATCTGTGAGAAATATTGATTGCTGCACCCTGACTAGATGCGAAAAATATTAATTGTTGCACCCTGCCTAGCTGCTAAAATTATTGTTTGTTGCACCCTGACTAGCTGCTAAAACATTGATTGTTGCACCTTGCCTATCTGTGAGAAATATTGATTGCTGCACCCTGACTAAATGCTAACATTGTTGAGTGTTGCACCTTGCCTATCTTTGAGAAACATTGCTTGTTGCACCCTGCCTAGCTGCTAAAATTATTGTTTGTTGCACCCTGACTAGCTGCTATAAACATTGATTGTTGCACCTTGACTATCTGTGAGAAATATTGATTGCTGCACCCAGACTAGATGCGAAAAACATTGCTTGTTGCACCCTGCCTAGCTGCTAAAATTATCTTTTGTTGCACCCTGACTAGCTGCTAAAAACATTGATTGTTGCACCTTGCCTACCTGTAAGAAACATTGATTGCCGCACCCTGACTTGCTGCTAAAATGATTGCTTGTTGCACCTTGCCCATCTGTGAGAAACATTGATTGTTGCACCCACTTAGCTGCTAAAAACATTGATTTGTGCACCTTGCCTATCTGTGAGAGATATTGACTGCTGCACCCTGACTGGATGCTAACATTATTGAGTGTTGCACCTTGCCTATGTGTGAGAAACATTGATTGCTGCACCCTGCCTCGCTGCTAAAAACATTGTTCGTTGCACCCTGACTATCTGCTAAAATTATTGATTGTTGCACCTTGCCTATTTGTGAGAAACATTGCTTAATGCACCTTGCTTATCTGCTAAAAGTATTGTTTGTTGCACCCTGACTAGCTGCTAAAACATTGATTGTTTCACCTTGCCTATCTGTGAGAAACATTGCTTGATGCACCCTGCCTAGCTGCTAAAAGTATTGTTTGTTGCATGCTGACGAGCTGCTAAAATGATTGATTATTTCACCTTGCCTATCTGTGAGAAACATTGATTGCTGCACCCTGACTAGCTGCTAAAATTATTGATTGTTGCACCTTGCCTATCTGTGAGAAACATTGCTTGTTGCACTTTGCCTATCTGCTAAAATTATTGTTTGTTGCACCCTGACTATCTGCTAAAACATTGATTGTTGCACCTTGCCTATCTGTGAGAAACATTGCTTGATGCACCCTGCCTAGCTGCTAAAAGTATTGTTTGTTGCATCCTGACGAGCTGCTAAAATAATTGATTATTTCACCTTGCCTATCTGTGAGAAACATTGATTGCTGCAACCTGACTAGCTAGTAAAATGATTGCTTGTTGCACCATGCCTATTTGTGAGAAATATTGATTGCTGCACCCTGACTAGCGGCTACAATTATTGATTATTGCACCGTGCCTATCTGTAAGAAACATTGATTGTTACACCCTGCCTAGCTGCTAAAATGATTGTTTGCTGTATCCTGCATAGCTGCTAAAACATTGCTTGTTGCACCACGCCTATTTGTGAGAAACATTGATTGCTACACCCCGACTAGCTGCTAAAAACATTGATTGTTGCACCTTGCCTATCTGTGAGAGATATTGATTTTTGCACCCAGACTAGCTGCTAAAATGATTACTTGTTGCACCTTGCCTATTTATGATAAACATTGTTTGCTGCACCCTGCATAGCTGCTAAAGACATTGCTTGTTGCACCTTGCCTATCTGTGAGAAATATTGATTGCTGCACCCTGACAAGCTGCTAAAATGATTGCTTGTTGCACCTTGGCTATTTGTGGGAAACATTGATTGCTGCACCCTGCCTAGCGTCTAAAATTATTGATTGTTGCACCTTGCCTATCTGTGAGAAACATTGCTTGTTACACCCTGACTATCTGCTAAAATTATTGATTGTTGCACCATGCCTATTTGTGAGAAATATTGATTGCTGCACCCTGACTAGCGGCTAAAATTATTCATTGTTGCACCGTGCCTATCTGTGAGAAACATTGATTGTTACACCCTGCCTAGCTGCTAAAATTATTGTTTGTTGCACCCTGACTAGCTGCTAAAAACATTGATTGTTGCACCTTGCCTATCTGTGAGAAATATTGATTGCTGCACCCTGACTAGATGCGAAAAATATTAATTGTTGCACCCTGCCTAGCTGCTAAAATTATTGTTTGTTGCACCCTGACTAGCTGCTAAAACATTGATTGTTGCACCTTGCCTATCTGTGAGAAATATTGATTGCTGCACCCTGACTAAATGCTAACATTGTTGAGTGTTGCACCTTGCCTATCTTTGAGAAACATTGCTTGTTGCACCCTGCCTAGCTGCTAAAATTATTGTTTGTTGCACCCTGACTAGCTGCTATAAACATTGATTGTTGCACCTTGACTATCTGTGAGAAATATTGATTGCTGCACCCAGACTAGATGCGAAAAACATTGCTTGTTGCACCCTGCCTAGCTGCTAAAATTATCTTTTGTTGCACCCTGACTAGCTGCTAAAAACATTGATTGTTGCACCTTGCCTACCTGCAAGAAACATTGATTGCCGCACCCTGACTTGCTGCTAAAATGATTGCTTGTTGCACCTTGCCCATCTGTGAGAAACATTGATTGTTGCACCCACTTAGCTGCTAAAAACATTTATTTGTGCACCTTGCCTATCTGTGAGAAACATTGATTGCGGCACCCTACCTAGCTGCTAAAAACAATGATTGTTGCACCTTGCCTATCTGTGAGAAATATTGATTGCTGCACCCTGACTAGATGCTAAAATTATTGATTGTTGCACCTTGCCTATCTGTGAGAAACATTGCTTGTTGCACCCTGCCTAGCTGCTAAAATTATTGTTTGTTGCACCCTGACTAGCTGCTAAAAACATTGATTGTTGCACCTTGCCTATCTGTGAGAGATATTGACTGCTGCACCCTGACTGGATGCTAACATTATTGAGTGTTGCACCTTGCCTATGTGTGAGAAACATTGATTGCTGCACCCTGCCTCGCTGCTAAAAACATTGAGTGTAGCACCTTGCCTATCTGTGAGAAACATTGATTGCTGCACCCTGACTACCTGCTAAAATGATTGCTTTTTGTATCTTGCCTATCTGTGAGAAACATTGATTGTTGCACCCTGCTTCTCTGCTAAAACATTGTTTGTGGCACCTTGCCTATCTGTGAGAAACATTGATTGCTGCACCCTGACTAGCTGCTAAAATGATTGCTTGTTGCACCTTGGCTATTTGTGAGAAACATTGATTGCTGCACCCTGCCTAGCGGCTAGCTAGAATTATTGATTGTTGCACCTTGCCTATCTGTGAGAAATATTGCTTGTTGCACCTTGCCTATCTGCTAAAATTATTGTTTGTTGCACCCTGACTATCTGCTAAAATTATTGATTGTTGCACCTTGCCTATTTGTGAGAAACATTGCTTGATGCACCTTGCTTATCTGCTAAAAGTATTGTTTGTTGCACTCTGACTAGCTGCTAAAACATTGATTGTTGCACCTTGCCAATCTGTGAGAAACATTGCTTGATGCACCCTGCCTAGCTGCTAAAAGTATTGTTTGTTGCATCCTGACGAGCTGCTAAAATGATTGATTATTTCACCTTGCCTATCTGTGAGAAACATTGATTGCTGCACCCTGACTAGCTGCTAAAATGATTGCTTGTTGCACCATGCCTATTTGTGAGAAATATTGATTGCTGCACCCTGACTAGCAGCTAAAATGATTGATTGTTGCACCGTGCCTATCTGTGAGAAACATTGATTGTTGCACCTTGCCTATCTGTGAGAAATATTGATTGCTGCACCCTGACTAGATGCGAAAAATATTGATTGTTGCACCCTGCCTAGCTGCTAAAATTATTGTTTGTTGCACCCTGACTAGCTGCTAAAACATTGATTGTTGCACCTTGCCTATCTGTGAGAAATATTGATTGCTGCACCCTGACTAAATGCTAACATTGTTGAGTGTTGCACCTTGCCTATCTTTGAGAAACATTGCTTGTTGCACCCTGCCTAGCTGCTAAAATTATTGTTTGTTGCACCCTGACTAGCTGCTATAAACATTGATTGTTGCACCTTGCCTATCTGTGAGAAATATTGATTGCTTCACCCAGACTAGATGCGAAAAACATTGCTTGTTGCACCCTGCCTAGCTGCTAAAATTATCTTTTGTTGCACCCTGACTAGCTGCTAAAAACATTGATTGTTGCACCTTGCCTATCTGTGAGAAATATTGATTTCTGCACCCTGACTAAATGCTAACATTGGTGAGTGTTGCACCTTGCCTATCTTTGAGAAACATTGCTTGTTGCACCCTGCCTAGCTGCTAAAATTATTGTTTGTTGCACCCTGACTAGCTGCTAAAAACATTGATTGTTGCACCTTGTCTATCTGTGAGAAATATTGATTGATGCACCATAACTAAATGCTAAAATTGTTGATTGTTGCACCTTGCCGATCTGTGAGAAACATTGCTTGTAGGACCCTGCCTAGCTGCTAAAATTATTGTTTGTTGCACCCTGACTAGCTGCTAAAAACATTGATTGTTGCACCTTGCCTATCTGTGAGAGATATTGACTGCTGCACCCTGACTGGATGCTAACATTATTGATTGTTGCACCTTGCCTATGTGTGAGAAACATTGCTTGTTGCACCCTGCCTAGCTGCTAAAATTATTGTTTGTTGCATCCTGACTAGCTGCTAAAATTATTGATTGTTGTACCTTGCCTATCTGTGAGAAACATTGATTGCTGCACCCTGCCTCGCTGCTAAAAACATTGATTGTAGCACCTTGCCTATCTGTGAGAAACAATGATTGCTGCACCCTGACTAGCTGCTAAAATGATTGCTTTTTGTATCTTGCCTATCTGTGAGAAACATTGATTGTTGCACCCTGCTTCTCTGCTAAAACATTGTTTATTGCACCTTGCCTATCTGTGAGAAACATTGATTGCTGCACCCTGACTAGCTGCTAAAATGATAGCTTGTTGCACCTTGGCTATTTGTGAGAAACATTGATTGCTGCACCCTGCCTAGCGGCTAGCTAAAATTATTGATTGTTGCACCTTACCTATCTGTGAGAAACATTGCTTGTTGCACCTTGCCTATCTGCTAAAATTATTGTTTGTTGCACCCTGACTATCTGCTAAAATTATTGATTGTTGCACCTTGCCTATTTGTGAGAAACATTGCTTGATGCACCTTGCTTATCTGCTAAAAGTATTGTTTGTTGCACCCTGACTAGCTGCTAAAACATTGATTGTTGCACCTTGCCTATCTGTGAGAAATATTGATTGCTGCACCCTGACTAGATGCGAAAAATATTGATTGTTGCACCCTGCCTAGCTGCTAAAATTATCTTTAGTTTCACCCTGACTAGCTGCTAAAACATTGATTGTTGCACCTTGCCTATCTGTGAGAAATATTGATTTCTGCAACCTGACTAAATGCTAACATTGCTGAGTGTTGCACCTTGCCTATCTTTGAGAAACATTGCTTGTTGCACCCTGCCTAGCTGCTAAAATTATTGTTTGTTGCACCCTGACTAGCTGCTAAAAACATTGATTGTTGCACCTTGTCTATCTGTGAGAAATATTGATTGATGCACCCTAACTAAATGCTAAAATTGTTGATTGTTGCACCTTGCCTATCTGTGAGAAACATTGCTTGTTTCACCCTGCCTAGCTGCTAAAATTATTGTTTGTTGCACCCTGACTAGCTGCTAAAAACATTGATTGTTGCACCTTGTCTATCTGTGAGAAATATTGATTGATGCACCCTAACTAAATGCTAAAATTGTTGATTGTTGCACCTTGCCTATCTGTGAGAAACATTGCTTGTTGCACCCTGCCTAGCTGCTAAAATTATTGTTTGTTGCACCCTGACTAGCTGCTAAAAACATTGATTGCTGCACCCTGCCTAGCGGCTAGCTAAAATTATTGATTGTTGCACCTTACCTATCTGTGAGAAACATTGCTTGTTGCACCTTGCCTATCTGCTAAAATTATTGTTTGTTGCACCCTGACTATCTGCTAAAATTATTGATTGTTGCACCTTGCCTATTTGTGAGAAACATTGCTTGATGCACCTTGCTTATCTGCTAAAAGTATTGTTTGTTGCACCCTGACTAGCTGCTAAAACATTGATTGTTGCACCTTGCCTATCTGTGAGAAATATTGATTGCTGCACCCTGACTAGATGCGAAAAATATTGATTGTTGCACCCTGCCTAGCAGCTAAAATTATCTTTAGTTTCACCCTGACTAGCTGCTAAAACATTGATTGTTGCACCTTGCCTATCTGTGAGAAATATTGATTTCTGCAACCTGACTAAATGCTAACATTGCTGAGTGTTGCACCTTGCCTATCTTTGAGAAACATTGCTTGTTGCACCCTGCCTAGCTGCTAAAATTATTGTTTGTTGCACCCTGACTAGCTGCTAAAAACATTGATTGTTGCACCTTGTCTATCTGTGAGAAATATTGATTGATGCACCCTAACTAAATGCTAAAATTGTTGATTGTTGCACCTTGCCTATCTGTGAGAAACATTGCTTGTTTCACCCTGCCTAGCTGCTAAAATTATTGTTTGTTGCACCCTGACTAGCTGCTAAAAACATTGATTGTTGCACCTTGTCTATCTGTGAGAAATATTGATTGATGCACCCTAACTAAATGCTAAAATTGTTGATTTTTGCACCTTGCCTATCTGTGAGAAACATTGCTTGTTGCACCCTGCCTAGCTGCTAAAATTATTGTTTGTTGCACCCTGACTAGCTGCTAAAAACATTGATTGTTGCACCTTGCCTATCTGTGAGAGATATTGATTGCTGCACCCTGACTGGATGCTAACATTATTGATTGTTGCACCTTGCCTATGTGTGAGAAACATTGCTTGTTGCACCCTGCCTAGCTGCTAAAATTATTGTTTGTTGCATCCTGACTAGCTGCTAAAATTATTGATTGTTGTACCTTGCCTATGTGTGAGAAACATTGATTGCTGCACCCTGCCGCGCTGCTAAAAACATTGATTGTAGCACCTTGCCTATCTGTGAGAAACATTGATTGCTGCACCCTGACTAGCTGCTAAAATGATTGCTTTTTGTATCTTGCCTATCTGTGAGAAACATTGGTTGTTGCACCCTGCTTCTCTGCTAAAAACATTGTTTGTTGCACCTTGCCTATCTGTGAGAAACATTGATTGCTGCACCCTGACTAGCTGCTAAAATGATTGCTTGTTGCACCTTGGCTATTTGTGAGAAACATTGATTGCTGCAGCCCGCCGAGCGGCTAGCTAAAATTATTGATTGTTGCACCTTGCCTATCTGTGAGAAACATTGCTTGTTGCACCTTGCCTATCTGCTAAAATTATTGTTCGTTGCACCCTGACTATCTGCTAAAATTATTGATTGTTGCACCTTGCCTATTTGTGAGAAACATTGCTTAATGCACCTTGCTTATCTGCTAAAAGTATTGTTTTTTGCATGCTGACGAGCTGCTAAAATGATTGATTATTTCACCTTGCCCATCTGTGAGAAACATTGATTTCTGCACCCTGACTAGCTGCTAAAATGATTGCTTGTTGCACCATGCCTATTTGTGAGAAATATTGATTGCTGCACCCTGCCTAGCGCCTAAAATTATTGATTGTTGCACCTTGCCTATCTGTGAGAAACATTGCTTGTTGCACTTTGCCTATCTGCTAAAATTATTGTTTGTTGCACCCTGACTATCTGCTAAAACATTGATTGTTGCACCTTGCCTATCTGTGAGAAACATTGCTTGATGCACCCTGCCTAGCTGCTAAAAGTATTGTTTGTTGCATCCTGACGAGCTGCTAAAATGATTGATTATTTCACCTTGCCTATCTGTGAGAAACATTGATTGCTGCACCCTGACTAGCTAGTAAAATGATTGCTTGTTGCACCATGCCTATTTGTGAGAAATATTGATTGCTGCACCCTGACTAGCGGCTACAATTATTGATTGTTGCACCGTGCCTATCTGTAAGAAACATTGATTGTTACACCCTGCCTAGCTGCTAAAATGATTGTTTGCTGTATCCTGCATAGCTGCTAAAACATTGCTTGTTGCACCACGCCTATTTGTGAGAAACATTGATTGCTACACCCCGACTAGCTGCTAAAAACATTGATTGTTGCACCTTGCCTATCTGTGAGAGATATTGATTTTTGCACCCAGACTAGCTGCTAAAATGATTGCTTGTTGCACCTTGCCTATTTATGATAAACATTGTTTGCTGCACCCTGCATAGCTGCTAAAGACATTGCTTGTTGCACCTTGCCTATCTGTGAGAAATATTGATTGCTGCACCCTGACTAGCGGCTAAAATTATTGATTGTTGCACCGTGCCTATCTGTGAGAAACATTGATTGTTACACCCTGCCTAGCTGCTAAAATGATTGCTTGTTGCACCCTGACTAGCTGCTAAAAACATTGATTATTGCACCTTGCCTATCTGTGAGAAATATTGATTGCTGCACCCTGACTAGATGCGAAAAATATTGATTGTTGCACCCTGCCTACCTGCTAAAACTATTGTTTGTTGCACCCTGACTAGCTGCTAAAACATTGAATGTTGCACCTTGCCTATCTGTGAGAAATATTGATTGCTGCACCCTGACTAAATACTAACATTATTGATTGTTGCACCTTGCCTATCTGTGAGAAACATTGCTTGTTGCACCCTGCCTAGCTGCTAAAATTATTGTGTGTTGCACTCTGACTAGCTGCTAAAAACATTGATTGTTGCACCTTGCCTATCTGTGAGAAATATCGATTGCTGCACCCTAACTAAATGCTAAAATTGTTGATTGTTGCACCTTGCCTATCTGTGAGAAACATTGCTTGTTGCACCCTGCCTAGCTGCTAAAATTATTGTTTGTTGCACCCTGACTAGCTGCTAAAATTATTGATTGTTGTACCTTGCCTATCTGTGAGAAACATTGATTGCTGCACCCTGACTAGCTGCTAAAATGATTCCTTTTTGTACCTTGCCTATCTGTGAGAAACATTGATTGTTGCACCCTGCTTCTCTGCTAAAAACATTGTTTATTGCACCTTGCCTATCTGTGAGAAACATTGATTGCTGCACCCTGACAAGCTGCTAAAATGATTGCTTGTTGCACCTTGGCTATTTGTGGGAAACATTGATTGCTGCACCCTGCCTAGCGTCTAAAATTATTGATTGTTGCACCTTGCCTATCTGTGAGAAACATTGCTTGTTGCACCTTGCCTATTTGCTAAAATTATTGTTTGTTATACCCTGACTATCTGCTAAAATTATTGATTGTTGCACCTTGCCTATTTGTGAGAAACATTGCTCGATGCACCTTGCTTATCTGCTAAAAGTATTGTTTGTTGCACCTTGACTAGCTGCTAAAACATTGATTGTTGCACCTTGCCTATCTGTGAGAAACATTGCTTAATGCACCCTGCCTAGCTGCTAAAAGTATTGATTGTTGCATCCTGACGAGCTGCTAAAATGATTGATTATTTCACCTTGCCTATCTGTGAGAAACATTGATTGCTGCACCCTGACTAGCTGCTAAAATGATTGCTTGTTGCACCATGCCTATTTGTGAGAAATATTGATTGCTGCACCCTGACTAGCGGCTAAAATTATTGATTGTTGCACCGTGACTAGCTGCTAAAAACATTGATTGTTGCACCTTGCCTATCTGTGAGAAATATTGATTGCTGCACCCTGACTAGATGCGAAAAATATTAATTGTTGCACCCTGCCTAGCTGCTAAAATTATTGTTTGTTGCACCCTGACTAGCTGCTAAAACATTGATTGTTGCACCTTGCCTATCTGTGAGAAATATTGATTGCTGCACCCTGACTAAATGCTAACATTGTTGAGTGTTGCACCTTGCCTATCTTTGAGAAACATTGCTTGTTGCACCCTGCCTAGCTGCTAAAATTATTGTTTGTTGCACCCTGACTAGCTGCTATAAACATTGATTGTTGCACCTTGACTATCTGTGAGAAATATTGATTGCTGCACCCAGACTAGATGCGAAAAACATTGCTTGTTGCACCCTGCCTAGCTGCTAAAATTATCTTTTGTTGCACCCTGACTAGCTGCTAAAAACATTGATTGTTGCACCTTGCCTACCTGTAAGAAACATTGATTGCCGCACCCTGACTTGCTGCTAAAATGATTGCTTGTTGCACCTTGCCCATCTGTGAGAAACATTGATTGTTGCACCCACTTAGCTGCTAAAAACATTGATTTGTGCACCTTGCCTATCTGTGAGAGATATTGACTGCTGCACCCTGACTGGATGCTAACATTATTGAGTGTTGCACCTTGCCTATGTGTGAGAAACATTGATTGCTGCACCCTGCCTCGCTGCTAAAAACATTGTTCGTTGCACCCTGACTATCTGCTAAAATTATTGATTGTTGCACCTTGCCTATTTGTGAGAAACATTGCTTAATGCACCTTGCTTATCTGCTAAAAGTATTGTTTGTTGCACCCTGACTAGCTGCTAAAACATTGATTGTTTCACCTTGCCTATCTGTGAGAAACATTGCTTGATGCACCCTGCCTAGCTGCTAAAAGTATTGTTTGTTGCATGCTGACGAGCTGCTAAAATGATTGATTATTTCACCTTGCCTATCTGTGAGAAACATTGATTGCTGCACCCTGACTAGCTGCTAAAATTATTGATTGTTGCACCTTGCCTATCTGTGAGAAACATTGCTTGTTGCACTTTGCCTATCTGCTAAAATTATTGTTTGTTGCACCCTGACTATCTGCTAAAACATTGATTGTTGCACCTTGCCTATCTGTGAGAAACATTGCTTGATGCACCCTGCCTAGCTGCTAAAAGTATTGTTTGTTGCATCCTGACGAGCTGCTAAAATAATTGATTATTTCACCTTGCCTATCTGTGAGAAACATTGATTGCTGCAACCTGACTAGCTAGTAAAATGATTGCTTGTTGCACCATGCCTATTTGTGAGAAATATTGATTGCTGCACCCTGACTAGCGGCTACAATTATTGATTATTGCACCGTGCCTATCTGTAAGAAACATTGATTGTTACACCCTGCCTAGCTGCTAAAATGATTGTTTGCTGTATCCTGCATAGCTGCTAAAACATTGCTTGTTGCACCACGCCTATTTGTGAGAAACATTGATTGCTACACCCCGACTAGCTGCTAAAAACATTGATTGTTGCACCTTGCCTATCTGTGAGAGATATTGATTTTTGCACCCAGACTAGCTGCTAAAATGATTACTTGTTGCACCTTGCCTATTTATGATAAACATTGTTTGCTGCACCCTGCATAGCTGCTAAAGACATTGCTTGTTGCACCTTGCCTATCTGTGAGAAATATTGATTGCTGCACCCTGACAAGCTGCTAAAATGATTGCTTGTTGCACCTTGGCTATTTGTGGGAAACATTGATTGCTGCACCCTGCCTAGCGTCTAAAATTATTGATTGTTGCACCTTGCCTATCTGTGAGAAACATTGCTTGTTACACCCTGACTATCTGCTAAAATTATTGATTGTTGCACCATGCCTATTTGTGAGAAATATTGATTGCTGCACCCTGACTAGCGGCTAAAATTATTCATTGTTGCACCGTGCCTATCTGTGAGAAACATTGATTGTTACACCCTGCCTAGCTGCTAAAATTATTGTTTGTTGCACCCTGACTAGCTGCTAAAAACATTGATTGTTGCACCTTGCCTATCTGTGAGAAATATTGATTGCTGCACCCTGACTAGATGCGAAAAATATTAATTGTTGCACCCTGCCTAGCTGCTAAAATTATTGTTTGTTGCACCCTGACTAGCTGCTAAAACATTGATTGTTGCACCTTGCCTATCTGTGAGAAATATTGATTGCTGCACCCTGACTAAATGCTAACATTGTTGAGTGTTGCACCTTGCCTATCTTTGAGAAACATTGCTTGTTGCACCCTGCCTAGCTGCTAAAATTATTGTTTGTTGCACCCTGACTAGCTGCTATAAACATTGATTGTTGCACCTTGACTATCTGTGAGAAATATTGATTGCTGCACCCAGACTAGATGCGAAAAACATTGCTTGTTGCACCCTGCCTAGCTGCTAAAATTATCTTTTGTTGCACCCTGACTAGCTGCTAAAAACATTGATTGTTGCACCTTGCCTACCTGCAAGAAACATTGATTGCCGCACCCTGACTTGCTGCTAAAATGATTGCTTGTTGCACCTTGCCCATCTGTGAGAAACATTGATTGTTGCACCCACTTAGCTGCTAAAAACATTTATTTGTGCACCTTGCCTATCTGTGAGAAACATTGATTGCGGCACCCTACCTAGCTGCTAAAAACAATGATTGTTGCACCTTGCCTATCTGTGAGAAATATTGATTGCTGCACCCTGACTAGATGCTAAAATTATTGATTGTTGCACCTTGCCTATCTGTGAGAAACATTGCTTGTTGCACCCTGCCTAGCTGCTAAAATTATTGTTTGTTGCACCCTGACTAGCTGCTAAAAACATTGATTGTTGCACCTTGCCTATCTGTGAGAGATATTGACTGCTGCACCCTGACTGGATGCTAACATTATTGAGTGTTGCACCTTGCCTATGTGTGAGAAACATTGATTGCTGCACCCTGCCTCGCTGCTAAAAACATTGAGTGTAGCACCTTGCCTATCTGTGAGAAACATTGATTGCTGCACCCTGACTACCTGCTAAAATGATTGCTTTTTGTATCTTGCCTATCTGTGAGAAACATTGATTGTTGCACCCTGCTTCTCTGCTAAAACATTGTTTGTGGCACCTTGCCTATCTGTGAGAAACATTGATTGCTGCACCCTGACTAGCTGCTAAAATGATTGCTTGTTGCACCTTGGCTATTTGTGAGAAACATTGATTGCTGCACCCTGCCTAGCGGCTAGCTAGAATTATTGATTGTTGCACCTTGCCTATCTGTGAGAAATATTGCTTGTTGCACCTTGCCTATCTGCTAAAATTATTGTTTGTTGCACCCTGACTATCTGCTAAAATTATTGATTGTTGCACCTTGCCTATTTGTGAGAAACATTGCTTGATGCACCTTGCTTATCTGCTAAAAGTATTGTTTGTTGCACTCTGACTAGCTGCTAAAACATTGATTGTTGCACCTTGCCAATCTGTGAGAAACATTGCTTGATGCACCCTGCCTAGCTGCTAAAAGTATTGTTTGTTGCATCCTGACGAGCTGCTAAAATGATTGATTATTTCACCTTGCCTATCTGTGAGAAACATTGATTGCTGCACCCTGACTAGCTGCTAAAATGATTGCTTGTTGCACCATGCCTATTTGTGAGAAATATTGATTGCTGCACCCTGACTAGCAGCTAAAATGATTGATTGTTGCACCGTGCCTATCTGTGAGAAACATTGATTGTTGCACCTTGCCTATCTGTGAGAAATATTGATTGCTGCACCCTGACTAGATGCGAAAAATATTGATTGTTGCACCCTGCCTAGCTGCTAAAATTATTGTTTGTTGCACCCTGACTAGCTGCTAAAACATTGATTGTTGCACCTTGCCTATCTGTGAGAAATATTGATTGCTGCACCCTGACTAAATGCTAACATTGTTGAGTGTTGCACCTTGCCTATCTTTGAGAAACATTGCTTGTTGCACCCTGCCTAGCTGCTAAAATTATTGTTTGTTGCACCCTGACTAGCTGCTATAAACATTGATTGTTGCACCTTGCCTATCTGTGAGAAATATTGATTGCTTCACCCAGACTAGATGCGAAAAACATTGCTTGTTGCACCCTGCCTAGCTGCTAAAATTATCTTTTGTTGCACCCTGACTAGCTGCTAAAAACATTGATTGTTGCACCTTGCCTATCTGTGAGAAATATTGATTTCTGCACCCTGACTAAATGCTAACATTGGTGAGTGTTGCACCTTGCCTATCTTTGAGAAACATTGCTTGTTGCACCCTGCCTAGCTGCTAAAATTATTGTTTGTTGCACCCTGACTAGCTGCTAAAAACATTGATTGTTGCACCTTGTCTATCTGTGAGAAATATTGATTGATGCACCATAACTAAATGCTAAAATTGTTGATTGTTGCACCTTGCCGATCTGTGAGAAACATTGCTTGTAGGACCCTGCCTAGCTGCTAAAATTATTGTTTGTTGCACCCTGACTAGCTGCTAAAAACATTGATTGTTGCACCTTGCCTATCTGTGAGAGATATTGACTGCTGCACCCTGACTGGATGCTAACATTATTGATTGTTGCACCTTGCCTATGTGTGAGAAACATTGCTTGTTGCACCCTGCCTAGCTGCTAAAATTATTGTTTGTTGCATCCTGACTAGCTGCTAAAATTATTGATTGTTGTACCTTGCCTATCTGTGAGAAACATTGATTGCTGCACCCTGCCTCGCTGCTAAAAACATTGATTGTAGCACCTTGCCTATCTGTGAGAAACAATGATTGCTGCACCCTGACTAGCTGCTAAAATGATTGCTTTTTGTATCTTGCCTATCTGTGAGAAACATTGATTGTTGCACCCTGCTTCTCTGCTAAAACATTGTTTATTGCACCTTGCCTATCTGTGAGAAACATTGATTGCTGCACCCTGACTAGCTGCTAAAATGATAGCTTGTTGCACCTTGGCTATTTGTGAGAAACATTGATTGCTGCACCCTGCCTAGCGGCTAGCTAAAATTATTGATTGTTGCACCTTACCTATCTGTGAGAAACATTGCTTGTTGCACCTTGCCTATCTGCTAAAATTATTGTTTGTTGCACCCTGACTATCTGCTAAAATTATTGATTGTTGCACCTTGCCTATTTGTGAGAAACATTGCTTGATGCACCTTGCTTATCTGCTAAAAGTATTGTTTGTTGCACCCTGACTAGCTGCTAAAACATTGATTGTTGCACCTTGCCTATCTGTGAGAAATATTGATTGCTGCACCCTGACTAGATGCGAAAAATATTGATTGTTGCACCCTGCCTAGCTGCTAAAATTATCTTTAGTTTCACCCTGACTAGCTGCTAAAACATTGATTGTTGCACCTTGCCTATCTGTGAGAAATATTGATTTCTGCAACCTGACTAAATGCTAACATTGCTGAGTGTTGCACCTTGCCTATCTTTGAGAAACATTGCTTGTTGCACCCTGCCTAGCTGCTAAAATTATTGTTTGTTGCACCCTGACTAGCTGCTAAAAACATTGATTGTTGCACCTTGTCTATCTGTGAGAAATATTGATTGATGCACCCTAACTAAATGCTAAAATTGTTGATTGTTGCACCTTGCCTATCTGTGAGAAACATTGCTTGTTTCACCCTGCCTAGCTGCTAAAATTATTGTTTGTTGCACCCTGACTAGCTGCTAAAAACATTGATTGTTGCACCTTGTCTATCTGTGAGAAATATTGATTGATGCACCCTAACTAAATGCTAAAATTGTTGATTGTTGCACCTTGCCTATCTGTGAGAAACATTGCTTGTTGCACCCTGCCTAGCTGCTAAAATTATTGTTTGTTGCACCCTGACTAGCTGCTAAAAACATTGATTGTTGCACCTTGCCTATCTGTGAGAGATATTGATTGCTGCACCCTGACTGGATGCTAACATTATTGATTGTTGCACCTTGCCTATGTGTGAGAAACATTGCTTGTTGCACCCTGCCTAGCTGCTAAAATTATTGTTTGTTGCATCCTGACTAGCTGCTAAAATTATTGATTGTTGTACCTTGCCTATGTGTGAGAAACATTGATTGCTGCACCCTGCCGCGCTGCTAAAAACATTGATTGTAGCACCTTGCCTATCTGTGAGAAACATTGATTGCTGCACCCTGACTAGCTGCTAAAATGATTGCTTTTTGTATCTTGCCTATCTGTGAGAAACATTGGTTGTTGCACCCTGCTTCTCTGCTAAAAACATTGTTTGTTGCACCTTGCCTATCTGTGAGAAACATTGATTGCTGCACCCTGACTAGCTGCTAAAATGATTGCTTGTTGCACCTTGGCTATTTGTGAGAAACATTGATTGCTGCAGCCCGCCGAGCGGCTAGCTAAAATTATTGATTGTTGCACCTTGCCTATCTGTGAGAAACATTGCTTGTTGCACCTTGCCTATCTGCTAAAATTATTGTTCGTTGCACCCTGACTATCTGCTAAAATTATTGATTGTTGCACCTTGCCTATTTGTGAGAAACATTGCTTAATGCACCTTGCTTATCTGCTAAAAGTATTGTTTGTTGCACCCTGACTAGCTGCTAAAACATTGATTGTTTCACCTTGCCTATCTGTGAGAAACATTGCTTGATGCACCCTGCCTAGCTGCTAAAAGTATTGTTTGTTGCATCCTGACGAGCTGCTAAAATGATTGATTATTTCACCTTGCCTATCTGTGAGAAACATTGATTGCTGCACCCTGACTAGCTGCTAAAATGATTGCTTGTTGCACCATGCCTATTTGTGAGAAATATTGATTGCTGCACCCTGCCTAGCGGCTAAAATTATTGATTGTTGCACCTTGCCTATCTGTGAGAAACATTGCTTGTTGCACTTTGCCTATCTGCTAAAATTATTGTTTGTTGCACCCTGACTATCTGCTAAAACATTGATTGTTGCACCTTGCCTATCAGTGAGAAACATTGCTTGATGCACCCTGCCTAGCTGCTAAAAGTATTGTTTGTTGCATCCTGACGAGCTGCTAAAATGATTGATTATTTCACCTTGCCTATCTGTGAGAAACATTGATTGCTGCACCCTGACTAGCTAGTAAAATGATTGCTTGTTGCACCATGCCTATTTGTGAGAAATATTGATTGCTGCACCCTGACTAGCGGCTACAATTATTGATTGTTGCACCGTGCCTATCTGTAAGAAACATTGATTGTTACACCCTGCCTAGCTGCTAAAATGATTGTTTGCTGTATCCTGCATAGCTGCTAAAACATTGCTTGTTGCACCACGCCTATTTGTGAGAAACATTGATTGCTACACCCCGACTAGCTGCTAAAAACATTGATTGTTGCACCTTGCCTATCTGTGAGAGATATTGATTTTTGCACCCAGACTAGCTGCTAAAATGATTGCTTGTTGCACCTTGCCTATTTATGATAAACATTGTTTGCTGCACCCTGCATAGCTGCTAAAAACATTGCTTGTTGCACCTTGCGCTTTTTGTGAGAAATATTGATTGCTGCACCCTGACTAGCGGCTAAAATTATTGATTGTTGCACCGTGCCTATCTGTGAGAAACATTGATTGTTACACCCTGCCTAGCTGCTAAAATGATTGCTTGTTGCACCCTGACTAGCTGCTAAAAACATTGATTATTGCACCTTGCCTATCTGTGAGAAATATTGATTGCTGCACCCTGACTAGATGCGAAAAATATTGATTGTTGCACCCTGCCTAGCTGCTAAAACTATTGTTTGTTGCACCCTGACTAGCTGCTAAAACATTGACTGTTGCACCTTGCCTATCTGTGAGAAATATTGATTGCTGCACCCTGACTAAATACTAACATTATTGATTGTTGCACCTTGCCTATCTGTGAGAAACATTGCTTGTTGCACCCTGCCTAGCTGCTAAAATTATTGTGTGTTGCACCCTGACTAGCTGCTAAAAACATTGATTGTTGCACCATGCCTGTCTGTGAGAAATATTGATTTCTGCACCCTGACTAAATGCTAACATTGTTGAGTGTTGCACCTTGCCTATCTTTGAGAAACATTGCTTGTTGCACCCTGCCTAGCTGCTAAAATTATTGTTTGTTGCACTCTGGCTAGCTGCTAAAAACATTGATTGTTGCACCTTGCCTATCTGTGAGAAATATCGATTGCTGCACCCTAAGTAAATGCTAAAATTGTTGATTGTTGCACCTTTTCTATCTGTGAGAAACATTGCTTGTTGCACCCTGCCTAGCTGCTAAAATTATTGTTTGTTGCACCCTGACTAGCTGCTAAAATTATTGATTGTTGTACCTTGCCTATCTGTGAGAAACATTTATTGCTGCACCCTGACTAGCTGCTAAAATGATTCCTTTTTGTACCTTGCCTATCTGTGAGAAACATTGATTGTTGCACCCTGCTTCTCTGCTAAAAACATTGTTTATTGCACCTTGCCTATCTGTGAGAAACATTGATGGCTGCACCCTGACAAGCTGCTAAAATGATTTCTTGTTGCACCTTGGCTATGTGTGGGAAACATTGATTGCTGCACCCTGCCTAGCGTCTAAAATTATTGATTGTTGCACCTTGCCTATTTGTGAGAAACATTGCTTGATGCACCTTGCTTATCTGCTAAAAATATTGTTTGTTGCACCCTGACTAGCTGCTAAAACATTGATTGTTGCACCTTGCCTATCTGTGAGAAACATTGCTTAATGCACCCTGCCTAGCTGCTAAAAGTATTGATTGTTGCATCCTGACGAGCTGCTAAAATGATTGATTATTTCACCTTGCCTATCTTTGAGAAACATTGATTGCTGCACCCTGACTAGCTGCTAAAATGATTGCTTGTTGCACCATGCCTATTTGTGAGAAATATTGATTGCTGCACCCTGACTAGCGGCTAAAATTATTGATTGTTGCACCGTGCCTATCTGTGAGAAACATTGATTGTTACACCCTGCCTAGCTGCTAAAATTATTGTTTGTTGCACCCTGACTAGCTGCTAAAAACATTGATTGTTGCACCTTGCCTATCTGTGAGAGATATTGACTGCTGCACCCTGACTGGATGCTAACATTATTGAGTGTTGCACCTTGCCTATGTGTGAGAAACATTGATTGCTGCACCCTGCCTTGCTGCTAAAAACATTGATTGTAGCACCTTGCCTATCTGTGAGAAACATTGATTGCTGCACCCTGACTAGCTGCTAAAATGATTGCTTTTTGTATCTTGCCTATCTGTGAGAAACATTGATTGTTGCACCCTGCTTCTCTGCTAAAACATTGTTTGTGGCACCTTGCCTATCTGCGAGAAACATTGATTGCTGCACCCTGACTAGCTGCTAAAATGATTGCTTGTTGCACCTTGGCTATTTGTGAGAAACATTGATTGCTGCACCCTGCCTAGCGGCTAGCTAGAATTATTGATTGTTGCATCTTGCCTATCTGTGAGAAACATTGCTTGTTGCACCTTGCCTATCTGCTAAAATTATTGTTTGTTGCACCCTGACTATCTGCTAAAATTATTGATTGTTGCACCTTGCCTATTTGTGAGAAACATTGCTTGTTGCACTCTGCCTAGCTGCTAAAATGATTGCTTGTTGCACCCTGACTATCGGCCAAAAACATTAATTGTTGCACCTTGCCTATCTGAGAGAAATATTGATTGCTTCACCCTGACTAGCTGCTAAAATGATTGCTTGTTGCACCTTGCCTATTTATGAGAAACAATGTTTGCTGCACCCTGCATAGCTGCTAAAAACATTGATAGTTGCACCTTGCCTATCTGTGAGAAACATTGCTTGATGCACCCTGCCTAGCTGCTAAAAGTATTGTTTGTTGCATCCTGACGAGCTGCTAAAATGATTGATTATTTCACCTTGCCTATCTGTGAGAAACATTGATTGCTGCACCCTGACTAGCTGCTAAAATGATTGCTTGTTGCATTATGCCTATTTGTGAGAAATATTGATTGCTGCACCCTGACTAGCGGCTAAAATTATTGATTGTTGCACCGTGCCTATCTGTGAGAAACATTGATTGTTACACCCTGCCTAGCTGCTAAAATGATTGCTTGTTGCACCCTGACTAGCTGCTAAAAACATTGATTGTTGCACCTTGCCTATCTGTGAGAAATATTGATTGCTACACCCTGACTAGATGCTAAAAACATTGATTGTTGCACCTTGCCTATCTGTGACAAACATTGCTTGTAGCACCCTGCCTAGTTGCTAAAATTATTGTTTGTTGCACCCTGACTGGCTGCTAAAAACATTGATTGTGGCACCTTGCCTATCTGTGAGAAATATTGATTGCTGCACCCTGACTAGATGTGAAAAACATTGATTGTTGCACCCTGCCTAGCTGCTAAAATTATTGTTTGTTGCACCCTGACTAGCTGCTAAAAACATTGATTGTTGCACCTTGCCTATCTGTGAGAAAAATTGATTGCTGCATCCTGACTAAATGCTAAAATTATTGATTGTTGCACCTTGCCTATCTGTGAGAAACATTGCTTGTTGCACCGTGCCTAGCTGCTAAAATTATTGTTTGTTGCACCCTTGCTAGCTGCTGAAAACTTTGATTGTTGCACCTTGCCTATCTGTGAGAAATATTGATTGCTGCACCCTGACTAAATGCTAGCATTGTTGATTGTTGCACCTTGCCTATCTATGAGAAACATTGCTTGTTGCACCTTGCCTATCTGCTAAAATTATTTTTTGTTGCACCCTGACTAGCTGCTAAAATTATTGATTGTTGCACCTTGCCTATTTGTGAGAAACATTGCTTTTTGCACCCTGCCTAGCTGCTAAAATTATTGTTTGTTGCACCCTTTCTAGCTGCTAAAAACATTGATTGTTGCACCTTGACTATCTGTGAGAAATATTGATTGCTGCAACCTGATTAGCGGCTAAAATTATTGATTGTTGGACCTTGCCTATCTATGAGAAAAATTGCTTGTTGCACCTTGCCTATCTGCTAAAAGTATAGTTTGTTGCACCCTGACTAGCTGCTAAAACATTGATTGTTGCACCTTGCCTATCTGTGAGAAACATTGATTGCTGCACCATGACTAGCTGCTAAAATGATTGCTTGTTGCACCACGCCTATTTGTGAGAAACATTCCTTGTAGCACCCTGCCTAGCTGCTAAAATTATTGTTTGTTGCACCCTGACTAGCTGCTAAAAACAATTGATTGTGGCACCTTGCCTATCTATGAGAAACATTGCTTGTTGCACCTTGCCTATCTGCTAAAATTATTTTTTGTTGCACCCTGACTAGCTGCTAAAATTATTGATTGTTGCACCTTGCCTATTTGTGAGAAACATTGCTTGTTGCACCCTGCCTAGCTGCTAAAATTATTGTTTGTTGCACCCTTTCTAGCTGCTAAAAACATTGATTGTTGCACCTTGCCTATCTGTGAGAAATATTGATTGCTGCAACCTGATTAGCGGCTAAAATTATTGATTGTTGGACCTTGCCTATCTATGAGAAAAATTGCTTGTTGCACCTTGCCTATATGCTAAAAGTATAATTTGTTGCACCCTGACTAGCTGCTAAAACATTGATTGTTGCACCTTGCCTATCTGTGAGAAACATTGATTGCTGCACCCTGACTAGCTGCTAAAATGATTGCTTGTTGCACCACGCCTATTTGTGAGAAACATTGATTGCTACACCTCGACTAGTTGCTAAAAACATTGATTGTTGCAACTTGCCTATCTGTGAGAGATATTGATTTTTGCACCCAGACTAGCTGTTAAAATGATTGCTTGTTGCACCCTGACTATCTGCTAAAATTATTGATTGTTGCACCTTGCCTATTTGTGAGAAACATTGCTTGATGCACCTTGCTTATCGGCTAAAAGTATTGTTTGTTGCACCCTGACTAGCTGCTAAAACATTGATTGTTGCACCTTGCCTATCTGTGTGAAACATTGCTTGATGCACCCTGCCTAGCTGCTAAAAGTATTGTTTGTTGCATCCTGACGAGCTGCTAAAATGATTGATTATTTCACCTTGCCTATCTGTGAGAAACATTGATTGCTGCACCCTGACTAGCTGCTAAAATGATTGCTTGTTGCACCATGCCTATTTGTGAGAAATATTAATTGCTGCACCCTGACTAGCGGCTAAAATTATTGATTGTTGCACCGTGCCTATCTGTGAGAAACATTGATTGTTACACCCTGCCTAGCTGCTAAAATTATTGTTTGTTGCGCCCTGACTAGTTGCTAAAAACATTGATTGTTGCACCTTGCCTATCTGTGAGAAATATTGATTGCTGCACCCTGACTAGATGCGAAATATATTGATTGTTGCACCCTGCCTAGCTGCTAAAATTATCTTTAGTTGCACCCTGACTAGCAGCTTAAAACATTGATTGTTGCACCTTGCCTATCTGTGAGAAATATTGATTTCTGCACCCTGACTAAATGCTAACATTGTTGAGTGTTGCACCTTGCCTATCTTTGAGAAACATTGCTTGTTGCACCCTGCCTAGCTGCTAAAATTATTGTTTGTTGCACCCTGACTAGCTGCTAAAAACATTGATTGTTGCACCTTGTCTATCTGTGAGAAATATTGATTGATTCACCCTAACTAAATGCTAAAATTGTTGATTGTTGCACCTTGCCTATCTGTGAGAAACATTGCTTGTTGCACCCTGCCAAGATGCTAAAATTATTGTTTGTTGCACCCTGACTAGCTGCTAAAAACATTGATTGTTGCACCTTGTCTATCTGTGAGAAATATTGATTGATTCACCCTAACTAAATGCTAAAATTGTTGATTGTTGCACCTTGCCTATCTGTGAGAAACATTGATTGCTGCACCCTGCCTCGCTGCTAAAAACATTGATTGTAGCACCATGCCTATCTGTGAGAAACATTGATTGCTGCACCCTGACTAGCTGCTAAAATGATTGCTTTTTGTATCTTGCCTATCTGTGAGAAACATTGATTGTTGCACCCTGCTTCTCTGCTAAAAACATTGTTTGTTGCACCTTGCCTATCTGTGAGAAACATTGATTGCTGCACCCCGCCTAGCGGCTAGCTAAAATTATTGATTGTTGCACCTTGCCTATCTGTGAGAAACATTGCTTGTTGCACCTTGCCTATCTGCTAAAATTATTGTTCGTTGCACCCTGACTATCTGCTAAAATTATTGATTGTTGCACCTTGCCTATTTGTGAGAAACATTGCTTAATGCACCTTGCTTATCTGCTAAAAGTATTGTTTGTTGCACCCTGACTAGCTGCTAAAACATTGATTGTTGCACCTTGCCTTTCTGTGAGAAACATTGCTTGATGCACCCTGCCTAGCTGCTAAAAGTATTGTTTGTTGCATCCTGACGAGCTGCTAAAATGATTGATTATTTCACCTTGCCTATCTGTGAGAAACATTGATTGCTGCACCCTGACTAGCTGCTAAAATGATTGCTTGTTGCACCATGCCTATTTGTGAGAAATATTGATTGCTGCACCCTGCCTAGCGGCTAAAATTATTGATTGTTGCACCTTGCCTATCTGTGAGAAACATTGCTTGTTGCACTTTGCCTATCTGCTAAAATATCTGCTAAAATTATTGTTTGTTGCACCCTGACTATCTGCTAAAACATTGATTGTTGCACCTTGCCTACCTGTGAGAAACATTGCTTGATGCACCCTGCCTAGCTGCTAAAACTATTGTTTGTTGCATCCTGACGAGCTGCTAAAATGATTGATTATTTCACCTTGCCTATCTGTGAGAAACATTGATTGCTGCACCCTGACTAGCTGCTAAAAACATTGCTTGTTGCACCTTGCCTATCTGTGAGAAATATTGATTGCTGCACCCTGACTAGCGGCTAAAATTATTGATTGTTGCACCGTGCCTATCTGTGAGAAACATTGATTGTTACACCCTGCCTAGCTGCTAATATGATTGCTTATTGCACCCTGACTAGCTGCTAAAAACATTGATTATTGCACCTTGCCTATCTGTGAGAAATATTGATTGCTGCACCCTGACTAGATGTGAAAAATATTGATTGTTGCACCCTGCCTAGCTGCTAAAATTATTGTTTGTTGCACCCTGACTAGCTGCTAAAACATTGATTGTTGCACCTTGCCTATCTGTGAGAAATATTGATTGCTGCACCCTGACTAAATACTAACATTATTGATTGTTGCACCTTGCCTATCTTTGAGAAACATTGCTTGTGGCACCCTGACTAGCTGCTAAAATTATTGTTTGTTGCACCCTGACTAGCTGTTAAAAACATTGATCGTTACACCTTACCTATCTGTGAGAAATATCGATTGCTGCACCCTAACTAAATGCTAAAATTGTTGATTGTTGCACCTTGCCTATCTGTGAGAAACATTGCTTGTTGCACCCTGCCTAGCTGCTAAAATTATTGTTTGTTGCACCCTGATTAGCTGCTAAAATAATTGATTGTTGTACCTTGCCTATCTGTGAGAAACATTGATTGCTGAACCCTGACTAGCCCGCTAAAATGATTCCTTTTTGTACCTTGCCTATCTGTGAGAAACATTGATTGCTGCACCCTGACAAGCTGCTAAAATGATTGCTTGTTGCACCTTGGCTATTTGTGGGAAACATTGATTGCTGCACCCTGCCTAGCGTCTAAAATTATTGATTGTTGCACCTTGCCTATCTGTGAGAAACATTGCTTGTTGCACCTTGCCTATTTGCTAAAATTATTGTTTGTTGCACCCTGACTATCTGCTAAAATTATTGATTGTTGCACCTTGCCTATTTGTGAGAAACATTGCTTGATGCACCTTGCTTATCTGCTAAAAGTATTGTTTGTTGCACCCTGACTAGCTGCTAAAACATTTATTGTTGCACCTTGCCTATCTGTGAGAAACATTGCTTGATGCACCCTGCCTAGCTGCTAAAAGTATTGTTTGTTGCATCCTGACGAGCTGCTAAAATGATTGATTATTTCACCTTGCCTATCTGTGAGAAACATTGCTTGATGCACCCTGACTAGCTGCTAAAATGATTGTTTGTTGCACCATGCCTATTTGTGAGAAATATTAATTGCTGCACCCTGACTAGCGGCTAAAATTATTGATTGTTGCACCGTGCCTATGTGTGAGAAACATTGATTGTTACACCCTGCCTAGCTGCTAAAATTATTGTTTGTTGCACCCTGACTAGCTGCTAAAAACATTGATTGTTGCACCTTGCCTATCTGTGAGAAATATTGATTGCTGCACCCTGACTAGATGCGAAAAATATTGATTGCTGCACCCTGCCTAGCTGCTAAAATTATTGTTTGTTGCACCCTGACTAGCTGCTAAGACATTGATTGTTGCACCTTGCCTATCTGTGAGAAATATTGATTGCTGCACCCTGACTAAATGCTAACATTGTTGAGTGTTGCACCTTGCCTATCTTTGAGAAACATTGCTTGTTGCACCCTGCCTAGCTGCTAAAATTATTGTTTGTTGCACCCTGACTAGCTGCTATAAACATTGATTGTTGCACCTTGCCTATCTGTGAGAAATATTGATTGCTGCACCCAGACTAGATGCGAAAAACATTGCTTGTTGCACCCTGCCTAGCTGCTAAAATTATCTTTTGTTGCACCCTGACTAGCTGCTAAAAACATTGATTGTTGCACCTTGCCTATCTGTGAGAAATATTGATTGCTGCACCCTGACTAAATGCTAACATTGTTGAGTGTTGCACCTTGCCTATCTTTGAGAAACATTGCTTGTTGCACCCTGCCTAGCTGCTAAAATTATTGTTTGTTGCACCCTGACTAGCTGCTAAAAACATTGATTGTTGCACCTTGCCTATCTGTGAGAGATATTGACTGCTGCACCCTGACTGGATGCTAACATTATTGATTGTTGCACCTTGCCTATGTGTGAGAAACATTGCTTGTTGCACCCTGCCTAGCTGCTAAATTTATTGTTTGTTGCATCCTGACTAGCTGCTAAAATTATTGATTGTTGTACCTTGCCTATCTGTGAGAAACATTGATTGCTGCACCCTGCCTCGCTGCTAAAAACATTGATTGTAGCACCTTGCCTATCTGTGAGAAACATTGATTGCTGCACCCTGACTAGCTGCTAAAATGATTGCTTTTTGTATCTTGCCTATCTGTGAGAAACATTGATTGTTGCACCGTGCTTCTCTGCTAAAACATTGTTTGTTGCACCTTGCCTATCTGTGAGAAACATTGATTGCTGCACCCTGACTAGCTGCTAAAATGATTGCTTGTTGCACCTTGGCTATTTGTGAGAAACATTGATTGCTGCACCCTGCCTAGCGGCTAGCTAAAATTATTGATTGTTGCACCTTGCCTATCTGTGAGAAACATTGCTTGTTGCACCTTGCCTATCTGCTAAAATTATTGTTCGTTGCACCCTGACTATCTGCTAAAATTATTGATTGTTGCACCTTGCCTATTTGTTAGAAACATTGCTTAATGCACCTTGCTTATCTGCTAAAAGTATTGTTTGTTGCACCCTGACTAGCTGCTAAAACATTGATTGTTGCACCTTGATTATCTGTGAGAAACATTGCTTGATGCACCCTGCCTAGCTGCTAAAAGTATTGTTTGTTGCATCCTGACGAGCTGCTAAAATGATTGATTATTTCACCTTGCCTATCTGTGAGAAACATTGATTGCTGCACCCTGACTAGCTGCTAAAATGATTGCTTGTTGCACCATGCCTATTTGTGAGAAATATTGATTGCTGCACCCTGCCTAGCGGCTAAAATTATTGATTGTTGCACCTTGCCTATCTGTGAGAAACATTGCTTGTTGCACTTTGCCTATCTGCTAAAATTATTGTTTGTTGGACCCTGACTATCTGCTAAAACATTGATTGTTGCACCTTGCCTACCTGTGAGAAACATTGCTTGATGCACCCTGCCTAGCTGCTAAAAGTATTGTTTGTTGCATCCTGACGAGCTGCTTAAATGATTGATTATTTCACCTTGCCTATCTGTGAGAAACATTGATTGCTGCACCCTGACTAGCTGCTAAAATGATTGCTTGTTGCACCATGCCTATTTGTGAGAAATATTGATTGCTGCACCCTGACTAGCGGCTAAAATTATTGATTGTTGCACCGTGCCTATCTGTGAGAAACATTGATTGTTACACGCTGCCTAGCTGCTAAAATGATTGTTTGCTGTATCCTGCATAGCTGCTAAAACATTGCTTGTTGCACCACGCCTATTTGTGAGAAACATTGATTGCTACACCCCGACTAGCTGCTAAAAACATTGATTGTTGCACCTTGCCTATCTATGAGAGATATTGATTTTTGCACCCAGACTAGCTGCTAAAATGATTGCTTGTTGCACCTTGCCTATTTATGATAAACATTGTTTGCTGCACCCTGCATAGCTGCTAAAAACATTGCTTGTTGCACCTTGCCTATCTGTGAGAAATATTGATTGCTGCACCCTGACTAGCGGCTAAAATTATTGATTGTTGCACCGTGCCTATCTGTGAGAAACATTGATTGTTACACCCTACCTAGCTGCTAAAATGATTGCTTATTGCACCCTGACTAGCTGCTAAAAACATTGATTATTGCACCCTGCCTAGCTGCTAAAATTATTGTTTGTTGCACCCTGACTAGCTGCTAAAACATTGATTGTTGCACCTTGCCTATCTGTGAGAAATATTGATTGCTGCACCCAGACTAAATACTAACATTATTGATTGTTGCACCTTGCCTATCTTTGAGAAACATTGCTTGTTGCACCCTGACTAGCTGCTAAAATTATTGTTTGTTGCACCCTGACTAGCTGCTAAAAACATTGATTGTTGCACCTTGCCTATCTGTGAGAAATATCGATTGCTGCACCCTAACTAAATGCTAAAATTGTTGATCGTTGCACCTTGCCTATCTGTGAGAAACATTGCTTGTTGCACCCTGCCTAGCTGCTAAAATTATTGTTTGTTGCACCCTGACTAGCTGCTAAAATTATTGATTGTTGTACCTTGCCTATCTGTGAGAAACATTGATTGCTGCACCATGACTAGCCCGCTAAAATGATTCCTTTTTGTACCTTGCCTATCAGTGAGAAACATTGATTGTTGCACCCTGCTTCTCTGCTAAAAACATTGTTTGTTGCACCTTGCCTATCTGTGAGAAACATTGATTGCTGCACCCTGACAAGCTGCTAAAATGATTGCTTGTTGCACCTTGGCTATTTGTGGGAAACATTGATTGCTGCACCCTGCCTAGCGTCTAAAATTATTGATTGTTGCACCTTGCCTATCTGTGAGAAACATTGCTTGTTGCACCTTGCCTATTTGCTAAAATTATTGTTTGTTGCACCCTGACGATCTGCTAAAATGATTGATTGTTGCACCTTGCCTATTTGTGAGAAACATTGCTTGATGCACCTTGCTTATCTGCTAAAAGTATTGTTTGTTGCACCCTGACTAGCTGCTAAAACATTTATTGTTGCACCTTGCCTATCTGTGAGAAACATTGCGTGATGCACCCTGCCTAGCTGCTAAAAGTATTGTTTGTTGAATCCTGACGAGATGCTAAAATGATTGATTATTTCACCTTGCCTATCTGTGAGAAACATTGATTGCTGCACCCTGACTAGCTGCTAAAATGATTGCTTGTTGCACCATGCCTATTTGTGAGAAATATTAATTGCTGCACCCTGACTAGCGGCTAAAATTATTGATTGTTGCACCGTGCCTATGTGTGAGAAACATTGATTGTTACACCCTGCCTAGCTGCTAAAATTATTGTTTGTTGCACCCTGACTAGCTGCTAAAAACATTGATTGTTGCACCTTGCCTATCTGTGAGAAATATTGATTGCTGCACCCTGACTAGATGCGAAAAATATTGATTGTTGCACCCTGCCTAGCTGCTAAAATTATTGTTTGTTGCACCCTGACTAGCTGCTAAAACATTGATTGTTGCACCTTGCCTATCTGTGAGAAATATTGATTGCTGCACCCTGACTAAATGCTAACATTGTTGAGTGTTGCACCTTGCCTATCTTTGAGAAACATTGCTTGTTGCACCCTGCCTAGCTGCTAAAATTATTGTTTGTTGCACCCTGACTAGCTGCTATAATCATTGATTGTTGCACCTTGCCTATCTGTGAGAAATATTGATTGCTGCACCCAGACTAGATGCGAAAAACATTGCTTGTTGAACCCTGCCTAGCTGCTAAAATTATCTTTTGTTGCACCCTGACTAGCTGCTAAAAACATTGATTGTTGCACCTTGCCTATCTGTGAGAAATATTGATTTCTGCACCCTGACTAAATGCTAACATTGTTGAGTGTTGCACCTTGCCTATCTTTGAGAAACATTGCTTGTTGCACCCTTCCTAGCTGCTAAAATTATTGTTTGTTGCATCCTGACTAGCTGCTAAAAACATTGATTGTTGCACCTTGTCTATCTGTGAGAAATATTGATTGATGCACCCTAACTAAATGCTAAAATTGTTGATTGTTGCACCTTGCCTATCTGTGAGAAACATTGCTTGTTGCACCCTGCCTAGCTGCTAAAATTATTGTTTGTTGCACCCTGACTAGCTGCTAAAAACATTGATTGTTGCACCTTGCCTATCTGTGAGAGATATTGACTGCTGTACCCTGACAGGAATGCTAACATTATTGATTCTTGCACCTTGCCTATGTGTTAGAAACATAGCTTGTTGCACCCTGCCTAGCTGCTAAAATTATTGTTTGTTGCATCCTGACTAGCTGCTAAAATTATTGATTGTTGTACCTTGCCTATCTGTGAGAAACATTGATTGCTGCACCCTGCCTCGCTGCTAAAAACATTGATTGTAGCACCTTGCCTATCTGTGAGAAACATTGATTGCTGCACCCTGACTAGCTGCTAAAATGATTGCTTTTTGTATCTTGCCTATCTGTGAGAAACATTGATTGTTGCACCCTGCTTCTCTGCTAAAACATTGTTTGTTGCACCTTGCCTATCTGTGAGAAACATTGATTGCTGCACCCTGACTAGCTGCTAAAATGATTGCTTGTTGCACCTTGGCTATTTGTGAGAAACATTGATTGCTGCACCCTGCCTAGCGGCTAGCTAAAATTATTGATTGTTGCACCTTGCCTATCTGTGAGAAACATTGCTTGTTGCACCTTGCCTATCTGCTAAAATTGTTGTTTGTTGCACCCTGACTATCTGCTAAAATTATTGATTGTTGCACCTTGCCTATTTGTGAGAAACATTGCTTGATGCACCTTGCTTATCTGCTAAAAGTATTGTTTGTTGCACCCTGCCTAGCTGCTAAAATTATTGTTTGTTGCACCCTGACTAGCTGCTAAAACATTGATTGTTGCACCTTGCCTATCTGTGAGAAATATTGATTGCTGCACCCTGACTAAATGCTAACATTGTTGAGTGTTGCACCTTGCCTATCTTTGAGAAACATTGCTTGTTGCACCCTGCCTAGCTGCTAAAATTATTGTTTGTTGCACCCTGACTAGCTGCTATAAACATTGATTGTTGCACCTTGCCTATCTGTGAGAAATATTGATTGCTGCACCCAGACTAGATGCGAAAAACATTGCTTGTTGCACCCTGCCTAGCTGCTAAAATTATCTTTTGTTGCACCCTGACTAGCTGCTAAAAACATTGATAGTTGCACCTTGCCTATCTGTGAGAAATATTGATTGCTGCACCCTGACTAAATGCTAACATTGTTGAGTGTTGCACCTTGCCTATCTTTGAGAAACATTGCTTGTTGCACCCTGCCTAGCTGCTAAAATTATTGTTTGTTGCACCCTGACTAGCTGCTATAATCATTGATTGTTGCACCTTGCCTATCTGTGAGAAATATTGATTGCTGCACCCAGACTAGATGCGAAAAACATTGCTTGTTGAACCCTGCCTAGCTGCTAAAATTATCTTTTGTTGCACCCTGACTAGCTGCTAAAAACATTGATTGTTGCACCTTGCCTATCTGTGAGAAATATTGATTTCTGCACCCTGACTAAATGCTAACATTGTTGAGTGTTGCACCTTGCCTATCTTTGAGAAACATTGCTTGTTGCACCCTTCCTAGCTGCTAAAATTATTGTTTGTTGCATCCTGACTAGCTGCTAAAAACATTGATTGTTGCACCTTGTCTATCTGTGAGAAATATTGATTGATGCACCCTAACTAAATGCTAAAATTGTTGATTGTTGCACCTTGCCTATCTGTGAGAAACATTGCTTGTTGCACCCTGCCTAGCTGCTAAAATTATTGTTTGTTGCACCCTGACTAGCTGCTAAAAACATTGATTGTTGCACCTTGCCTATCTGTGAGAGATATTGACTGCTGTACCCTGACAGGAATGCTAACATTATTGATTCTTGCACCTTGCCTATGTGTTAGAAACATAGCTTGTTGCACCCTGCCTAGCTGCTAAAATTATTGTTTGTTGCATCCTGACTAGCTGCTAAAATTATTGATTGTTGTACCTTGCCTATCTGTGAGAAACATTGATTGCTGCACCCTGCCTCGCTGCTAAAAACATTGATTGTAGCACCTTGCCTATCTGTGAGAAACATTGATTGCTGCACCCTGACTAGCTGCTAAAATGATTGCTTTTTGTATCTTGCCTATCTGTGAGAAACATTGATTGTTGCACCCTGCTTCTCTGCTAAAACATTGTTTGTTGCACCTTGCCTATCTGTGAGAAACATTGATTGCTGCACCCTGACTAGCTGCTAAAATGATTGCTTGTTGCACCTTGGCTATTTGTGAGAAACATTGATTGCTGCACCCTGCCTAGCGGCTAGCTAAAATTATTGATTGTTGCACCTTGCCTATCTGTGAGAAACATTGCTTGTTGCACCTTGCCTATCTGCTAAAATTGTTGTTTGTTGCACCCTGACTATCTGCTAAAATTATTGATTGTTGCACCTTGCCTATTTGTGAGAAACATTGCTTGATGCACCTTGCTTATCTGCTAAAAGTATTGTTTGTTGCACCCTGCCTAGCTGCTAAAATTATTGTTTGTTGCACCCTGACTAGCTGCTAAAACATTGATTGTTGCACCTTGCCTATCTGTGAGAAATATTGATTGCTGCACCCTGACTAAATGCTAACATTGTTGAGTGTTGCACCTTGCCTATCTTTGAGAAACATTGCTTGTTGCACCCTGCCTAGCTGCTAAAATTATTGTTTGTTGCACCCTGACTAGCTGCTATAAACATTGATTGTTGCACCTTGCCTATCTGTGAGAAATATTGATTGCTGCACCCAGACTAGATGCGAAAAACATTGCTTGTTGCACCCTGCCTAGCTGCTAAAATTATCTTTTGTTGCACCCTGACTAGCTGCTAAAAACATTGATAGTTGCACCTTGCCTATCTGTGAGAAATATTGATTTCTGCACCCTGACTAAATGCTAACATTGTTGAGTGTTGCACCTTGCCTATCTTTGAGAAACATTGCTTGTTGCACCCTGCCTAGCTGCTAAAATTATTGTTTGTTGCACCCTGACTAGCTGCTAAAATTATTGATTGTTGTACCTTGCCTATCTGTGAGAAACATTGATTGCTGCACCATGACTAGCCCGCTAAAATGATTCCTTTTTGTACCTTGCCTATCAGTGAGAAACATTGATTGTTGCACCCTGCTTCTCTGCTAAAAACATTGTTTGTTGCACCTTGCCTATCTGTGAGAAACATTGATTGCTGCACCCTGACAAGCTGCTAAAATGATTGCTTGTTGCACCTTGGCTATTTGTGGGAAACATTGATTGCTGCACCCTGCCTAGCGTCTAAAATTATTGATTGTTGCACCTTGCCTATCTGTGAGAAACATTGCTTGTTGCACCTTGCCTATTTGCTAAAATTATTGTTTGTTGCACCCTGACGATCTGCTAAAATGATTGATTGTTGCACCTTGCCTATTTGTGAGAAACATTGCTTGATGCACCTTGCTTATCTGCTAAAAGTATTGTTTGTTGCACCCTGACTAGCTGCTAAAACATTTATTGTTGCACCTTGCCTATCTGTGAGAAACATTGCGTGATGCACCCTGCCTAGCTGCTAAAAGTATTGTTTGTTGAATCCTGACGAGATGCTAAAATGATTGATTATTTCACCTTGCCTATCTGTGAGAAACATTGATTGCTGCACCCTGACTAGCTGCTAAAATGATTGCTTGTTGCACCATGCCTATTTGTGAGAAATATTAATTGCTGCACCCTGACTAGCGGCTAAAATTATTGATTGTTGCACCGTGCCTATGTGTGAGAAACATTGATTGTTACACCCTGCCTAGCTGCTAAAATTATTGTTTGTTGCACCCTGACTAGCTGCTAAAAACATTGATTGTTGCACCTTGCCTATCTGTGAGAAATATTGATTGCTGCACCCTGACTAGATGCGAAAAATATTGATTGTTGCACCCTGCCTAGCTGCTAAAATTATTGTTTGTTGCACCCTGACTAGCTGCTAAAACATTGATTGTTGCACCTTGCCTATCTGTGAGAAATATTGATTGCTGCACCCTGACTAAATGCTAACATTGTTGAGTGTTGCACCTTGCCTATCTTTGAGAAACATTGCTTGTTGCACCCTGCCTAGCTGCTAAAATTATTGTTTGTTGCACCCTGACTAGCTGCTATAATCATTGATTGTTGCACCTTGCCTATCTGTGAGAAATATTGATTGCTGCACCCAGACTAGATGCGAAAAACATTGCTTGTTGAACCCTGCCTAGCTGCTAAAATTATCTTTTGTTGCACCCTGACTAGCTGCTAAAAACATTGATTGTTGCACCTTGCCTATCTGTGAGAAATATTGATTTCTGCACCCTGACTAAATGCTAACATTGTTGAGTGTTGCACCTTGCCTATCTTTGAGAAACATTGCTTGTTGCACCCTGCCTAGCTGCTAAAATTATTGTTTGTTGCATCCTGACTAGCTGCTAAAAACATTGATTGTTGCACCTTGTCTATCTGTGAGAAATATTGATTGATGCACCCTAACTAAATGCTAAAATTGTTGATTGTTGCACCTTGCCTATCTGTGAGAAACATTGCTTGTTGCACCCTGCCTAGCTGCTAAAATTATTGTTTGTTGCACCCTGACTAGCTGCTAAAAACATTGATTGTTGCACCTTGCCTATCTGTGAGAGATATTGACTGCTGTACCCTGACAGGAATGCTAACATTATTGATTCTTGCACCTTGCCTATGTGTTAGAAACATAGCTTGTTGCACCCTGCCTAGCTGCTAAAATTATTGTTTGTTGCATCCTGACTAGCTGCTAAAATTATTGATTGTTGTACCTTGCCTATCTGTGAGAAACATTGATTGCTGCACCCTGCCTCGCTGCTAAAAACATTGATTGTAGCACCTTGCCTATCTGTGAGAAACATTGATTGCTGCACCCTGACTAGCTGCTAAAATGATTGCTTTTTGTATCTTGCCTATCTGTGAGAAACATTGATTGTTGCACCCTGCTTCTCTGCTAAAACATTGTTTGTTGCACCTTGCCTATCTGTGAGAAACATTGATTGCTGCACCCTGACTAGCTGCTAAAATGATTGCTTGTTGCACCTTGGCTATTTGTGAGAAACATTGATTGCTGCACCCTGCCTAGCGGCTAGCTAAAATTATTGATTGTTGCACCTTGCCTATCTGTGAGAAACATTGCTTGTTGCACCTTGCCTATCTGCTAAAATTGTTGTTTGTTGCACCCTGACTATCTGCTAAAATTATTGATTGTTGCACCTTGCCTATTTGTGAGAAACATTGCTTGATGCACCTTGCTTATCTGCTAAAAGTATTGTTTGTTGCACCCTGCCTAGCTGCTAAAATTATTGTTTGTTGCACCCTGACTAGCTGCTAAAACATTGATTGTTGCACCTTGCCTATCTGTGAGAAATATTGATTGCTGCACCCTGACTAAATGCTAACATTGTTGAGTGTTGCACCTTGCCTATCTTTGAGAAACATTGCTTGTTGCACCCTGCCTAGCTGCTAAAATTATTGTTTGTTGCACCCTGACTAGCTGCTATAAACATTGATTGTTGCACCTTGCCTATCTGTGAGAAATATTGATTGCTGCACCCAGACTAGATGCGAAAAACATTGCTTGTTGCACCCTGCCTAGCTGCTAAAATTATCTTTTGTTGCACCCTGACTAGCTGCTAAAAACATTGATAGTTGCACCTTGCCTATCTGTGAGAAATATTGATTTCTGCACCCTGACTAAATGCTAACATTGTTGAGTGTTGCACCTTGCCTATCTTTGAGAAACATTGCTTGTTGCACCCTGCCTAGCTGCTAAAATTATTGTTTGTTGCACCCTGACTAGCTGCTAAAAACATTGATTGTTGCACCTTGTCTATCTGTGAGAAATATTGATTGATGCACCCTAACTAAATGCTAAAATTGTTGATTGTTGCACCTTGCCTATCTGTGAGAAACATTGCTTGTTGCACCCTGCCTAGCTGCTAAAATTATTGTTTGTTGCACCCTGACTAGCTGCTAAAAACATTGATTGTTGCACCTTGCCTATCTGTGAGAGATATTGACTGCTGCACCCTGACTGTATGCTAACATTATTGATTGTTGCACCTTGCCTATGTGTGAGAAACATTGCTTGTTGCACCCTGCCTAGCTGCTAAAAGTATTGTTTGTTGCATCCTGACTAGCTGCTAAAATTATTGATTGTTGTACCTTGCCTATCTGTGAGAAACATTGATTGCTGCACCCTGCCTCGCTGCTAAAAACATTGATTGTAGCACCTTGCCTATCTGTGAGAAACATTGATTGCTGCACCCTGACTAGCTGCTAAAATGATTGCTTTTTGTATCTTGCCTATCTGTGAGAAACATTGATTGTTGCACCCTGCTTCTCTGCTAAAACATTGTTTGTTGCACCCTGACTAGCTGCTAAAATGATTGCTTGTTGCACCTTGGCTATTTGTGAGAAACATTGATTGCTGCACCCTGCCTAGCGGCTAGCTAAAATTATTGATTGTTGCACCTTGCCTATCTGTGAGAAACATTGCTTGTTGCACCTTGCCTATCTGCTAAAATTATTGTTCGTTGCACCCTGACTATCTGCTAAAATTATTGATTGTTGCACCTTGCCTATTTGTTAGAAACATTGCTTAATGCACCTTGCTTATCTGCTAAAAGTATTGTTTGTTGCACCCTGACTAGCTGCTAAAACATTGATTGTTGCACCTTGATTATCTGTGAGAAACATTGCTTGATGCACCCTGCCTAGCTGCTAAAAGTATTGTTTGTTGCATCCTGACGAGCTGCTAAAATGATTGATTATTTCACCTTGCCTATCTGTGAGAAACATTGATTGCTGCACCCTGACTAGCTGCTAAAATGATTGCTTGTTGCACCATGCTTATTTGTGAGAAATATTGATTGCTGCACCCTGCCTAGCGGCTAAAATTATTGATTGTTGCACCTTGCCTATCTGTGAGAAACATTGCTTGTTGCACTTTGCCTATCTGCTAAAATTATTGTTTGTTGCACCCTGACTATCTGCTAAAACATTGATTGTTGCACCTTGCCTACCTGTGAGAAACATTGCTTGATGCACCCTGCCTAGCTGCTAAAAGTATTGTTTGTTGCATCCTGACGAGCTGCTAAAATGATTGATTATTTCACCTTGCCTATCTGTGAGAAACATTGATTGCTGCACCCTGACTAGCTGCTAAAATGATTGCTTGTTGCACCATGCCTATTTGTGAGAAATATTGATTGCTGCACCCTGACTAGCGGCTAAAATTATTGATTGTTGCACCGTGCCTATCTGTGAGAAACATTGATTGTTACACCCTGCCTAGCTGCTAAAATGATTGTTTGCTGTATCCTGCATAGCTGCTAAAACATTGCTTGTTGCACCACGCCTATTTGTGAGAAACATTGATTGCTACACCCCGACTAGCTGCTAAAAACATTGATTGTTGCACCTTGCCTATCTATGAGAGATATTGATTTTTGCACCCAGACTAGCTGCTAAAATGATTGCTTGTTGCACATTGCCTATTTATGATAAACATTGTTTGCTGCACCCTGCATAGCTGCTAAAAACATTGCTTGTTGCACCTTGCCTATCTGTGAGAAATATTGATTGATGCACCCTGACTAGCGGCTAAAATTATTGATTGTTGCACCGTGCCTATCTGTGAGAAACATTGATTGTTACACCCTACCTAGCTGCTAAAATGATTGCTTATTGCACCCTGACTAGCTGCTAAAAACGTTGATTATTGCACCCTGCCTAGCTGCTAAAATTATTGTTTGTTGCACCCTGACTAGCTGCTAAAACATTGATTGTTGCACCTTGCCTATCTGTGAGAAATATTGATTGCTGCACCCTGACTAAATACTAACATTATTGATTGTTGCACCTTGCCTATCTTTGAGAAACATTGCTTGTTGCACCCTGACTAGCTGATAAAATTATTGTTTGTTGCACCCTGACTAGCTGCTAAAAACATTGATTGTTGCACCTTGCCTATCTGTGAGAAAAATCGATTGCTGCACCCTAACTAAATGCTAAAATTGTTGATCGTTGCACCTTGCCTATCTGTGAGAAACATTGCTTGTTGCACCCTGCCTAGCTGCTAAAATTATTGATTGTTGTACCTTGCCTATCTGTGAGAAACATTGATTGCTGCACCATGACTAGCCCGCTAAAATGATTCCTTTTTGTACCTTGCCTATCTGTGAGAAACATTGATTGTTGCACCCTGCTTCTCTGCTAAAAACATTGTTTGTTGCACCTTGCCTATCTGTGAGAAACATTGATTGCTGCACCCTGACAAGCTGCTAAAATGATTGCTTGTTGCACCTTGGCTATTTGTGGGAAACATTGATTGCTGCACCCTGCCTAGCGTCTAAAATTATTGATTGTTGCACCTTGCCTATCTGTGAGAAACATTGCTTGTTGCACCTTGCCTATTTGCTAAAATTATTGTTTGTTGCACCCTGACTATCTGCTAAAATGATTGATTGTTGCACCTTGCCTATTTGTGAGAAACATTGCTTGATGCACCTTGCTTATCTGCTAAAAGTATTGTTTGTTGCACCCTGACTAGCTGCTAAAACATTTATTGTTGCACCTTGCCTATCTGTGAGAAACATTGCGTGATGCACCCTGCCTAGCTGCTAAAAGTATTGTTTGTTGAATCCTGACGAGATGCTAAAATGATTGATTATTTCACCTTGCCTATCTGTGAGAAACATTGATTGCTGCACCCTGACTAGCTGCTAAAATGATTGCTTGTTGCACCTTGCCTATCTGTGAGAAATATTGATTGTTGCACCCTGACTAGATGCGAAAAATATTGATTGTTGCACCCTGCCTAGCTGCTAAAATTATTGTTTGTTGCACCCTGACTAGCTGCTAAAACATTGATTGTTGCACCTTGCCTATCTGTGAGAAATATTGATTGCTGCACCCTGACTAAATGCTAACATTGTTGAGTGTTGCACCTTGCCTATCTTTGAGAAACATTGCTTGTTGCACCCTGCCTAGCTGCTAAAATTATTGTTTGTTGCACCCTGACTAGCTGCTATAATCATTGATTGTTGCACCTTGCCTATCTGTGAGAAATATTGATTGCTGCACCCAGACTAGATGCGAAAAACATTGCTTGTTGAACCCTGCCTAGCTGCTAAAATTATCTTTTGTTGCACCCTGACTAGCTGCTAAAAACATTGATTGTTGCACCTTGCCTATCTTTGAGAAATATTGATTTCTGCACCCTGACTAAATGCTAACATTGTTGAGTGTTGCACCTTGCCTATCTTTGAGAAACATTGCTTGTTGCACCCTGCCTAGCTGCTAAAATTATTGTTTGTTGCATCCTGACTAGCTGCTAAAAACATTGATTGTTGCACCTTGTCTATCTGTGAGAAATATTGATTGATGCACCCTAACTAAATGCTAAAATTGTTGATTTTTGCACCTTGCCTATCTGTGAGAAACATTGCTTGTTGCACCCTGCCTAGCTGCTAAAATTATTGTTTGTTGCACCCTGACTAGCTGCTAAAAACATTGATTGTTGCACCTTGCCTATCTGTGAGAGATATTGACTGCTGTATCCTGACAGGAATGCTAACATTATTGATTCTTGCACCTTGCCTATGTGTTAGAAACATAGCTTGTTGCACCCTGCCTAGCTGCTAAAATTATTGTTTGTTGCATCCTGACTAGCTGCTAAAATTATTGATTGTTGTACCTTGCCTATCTGTGAGAAACATTGATTGCTGCACCCTGCCTCGCTGCTAAAAACATTGATTGTAGCACCTTGCCTATCTGTGAGAAACATTGATTGCTGCACCCTGACTAGCTGCTAAAATGATTGCTTTTTGTATCTTGCCTATCTGTGAGAAACATTGATTGTTGCACCCTGCCTCTCTGCTAAAACATTGTTTGTTGCACCTTGCCTATCTGTGAGAAACATTGATTGCTGCACCCTGACTAGCTGCTAAAATGATTGCTTGTTGCACCTTGGCTATTTGTGAGAAACATTGATTGCTGCACCCTGCCTAGCGGCTAGCTAAAATTATTGATTGTTGCACCTTGCCTATCTGTGAGAAACATTGCTTGTTGCACCTTGCCTATCTGCTAAAATTGTTGTTTGTTGCACCCTGACTATCTGCTAAAATTATTGATTGTTGCACCTTGCCTATTTGTGAGAAACATTGCTTGATGCACCTTGCTTATCTGCTAAAAGTATTGTTTGTTGCACCCTGCCTAGCTGCTAAAATTATTGTTTGTTGCACCCTGACTAGCTGCTAAAACATTGATTGTTGCACCTTGCCTATCTGTGAGAAATATTGATTGCTGCACCCTGACTAAATGCTAACATTGTTGAGTGTTGCACCTTGCCTATCTTTGAGAAACATTGCTTGTTGCACCCTGCCTAGCTGCTAAAATTATTGTTTGTTGCACCCTGACTAGCTGCTATAAACATTGATTGTTGCACCTTGCCTATCTGTGAGAAATATTGATTGCTGCACCCAGACTAGATGCGAAAAACATTGCTTGTTGCACCCTGCCTAGCTGCTAAAATTATCTTTTGTTGCACCCTGACTAGCTGCTAAAAACATTGATTGTTGCACCTTGCCTATCTGTGAGAAATATTGATTTCTGCACCCTGACTAAATGCTAACATTGTTGAGTGTTGCACCTTGCCTATCTTTGAGAAACATTGCTTGTTGCACCCTGCCTAGCTGCTAAAATTATTGTTTGTTGCACCCTGACTAGCTGCTAAAAACATTGATTGTTGCACCTTGTCTATCTGTGAGAAATATTGATTGATGCACCCTAACTAAATGCTAAAATTGTTGATTGTTGCACCTTGCCTATCTGTGAGAAACATTGCTTGTTGCACCCTGCCTAGCTGCTAAAATTATTGTTTGTTGCACCCTGACTAGCTGCTAAAAACATTGATTGTTGCACCTTGCCTATCTGTGAGAGATATTGACTGCTGCACCCTGACTGTATGCTAACATTATTGATTGTTGCACCTTGCCTATGTGTGAGAAACATTGCTTGTTGCACCCTGCCTAGCTGCTAAAAGTATTGTTTGTTGCATCCTGACTAGCTGCTAAAATTATTGATTGTTGTACCTTGCCCATCTGTGAGAAACATTGATTGCTGCACCCTGCCTCGCTGCTAAAAACATTGATTGTAGCACCTTGCCTATCTGTGAGAAACATTGATTGCTGCACCCTGACTAGCTGCTAAAATGATTGCTTTTTGTATCTTGCCTATCTGTGAGAAACATTGATTGTTGCACCCTGCTTCTCTGCTAAAACATTGTTTGTTGCACCTTGCCTATCTGTGAGAAACATTGATTGCTGCACCCTGACTAGCTGCTAAAATTATCTTTTGTTGCACCCTGACTAGCTGCTAAAAACATTGATTGTTGCACCTTGCCTATCTGTGAGAAATATTGATTTCTGCACCCTGACTAAATGCTAACATTGTTGAGTGTTGCACCTTGCCTATCTTTGAGAAACATTGCTTGTTGCACCCTGCCTAGCTGCTAAAATTATTGTTTGTTGCACCCTGACTAGCTGCTAAAAACATTGATTGTTGCACCTTGTCTATCTGTGAGAAATATTGATTGATGCACCCTAACTAAATGCTAAAATTGTTGATTGTTGCACCTTGCCTATCTGTGAGAAACATTGCTTGTTGCACCCTGCCTAGCTGCTAAAATTATTGTTTGTTGCACCCTGACTAGCTGCTAAAAACATTGATTGTTGCACCTTGCCTATCTGTGAGAGATATTGACTGCTGCACCCTGACTGTATGCTAACATTATTGATTGTTGCACCTTGCCTATGTGTGAGAAACATTGCTTGTTGCACCCTGCCTAGCTGCTAAAAGTATTGTTTGTTGCATCCTGACTAGCTGCTAAAATTATTGATTGTTGTACCTTGCCTATCTGTGAGAAACATTGATTGCTGCACCCTGCCTCGCTGCTAAAAACATTGATTGTAGCACCTTGCCTATCTGTGAGAAACATTGATTGCTGCACCCTGACTAGCTGCTAAAATGATTGCTTTTTGTAATCTTGCCTTTCTGTGAGAAACATTGATTGTTGCACCCTGCTTCTCTGCTAAAACATTGTTTGTTGCACCCTGACTAGCTGCTAAAATGATTGCTTGTTGCACCTTGGCTATTTGTGAGAAACATTGATTGCTGCACCCTGCCTAGCGGCTAGCTAAAATTATTGATTGTTGCACCTTGCCTATCTGTGAGAAACATTGCTTGTTGCACCTTGCCTATCTGCTAAAATTATTGTTCGTTGCACCCTGACTATCTGCTAAAATTATTGATTGTTGCACCTTGCCTATTTGTTAGAAACATTGCTTAATGCACCTTGCTTATCTGCTAAAAGTATTGTTTGTTGCACCCTGACTAGCTGCTAAAACATTGATTGTTGCACCTTGATTATCTGTGAGAAACATTGCTTGATGCACCCTGCCTAGCTGCTAAAAGTATTGTTTGTTGCATCCTGACGAGCTGCTAAAATGATTGATTATTTCACCTTGCCTATCTGTGAGAAACATTGATTGCTGCACCCTGACTAGCTGCTAAAATGATTGCTTGTTGCACCATGCCTATTTGTGAGAAATATTGATTGCTGTACCCTGCCTAGCGGCTAAAATTATTGATTGTTGCACCTTGCCTATCTGTGAGAAACATTGCTTGTTGCACTTTGCCTATCTGCTAAAATTATTGTTTGTTGCACCCTGACTATCTGCTAAAACATTGATTGTTGCACCTTGCCTACCTGTGAGAAACATTGCTTGATGCACCCTGCCTAGCTGCTAAAAGTATTGTTTGTTGCATCCTGACGAGCTGCTAAAATGATTGATTATTTCACCTTGCCTATCTGTGAGAAACATTGATTGCTGCACCCTGACTAACTGCTAAAATGATTGCTTGTTGCACCATGCCTATTTGTGAGAAATATTGATTGCTGCACCCTGACTAGCGGCTAAAATTATTGATTGTTGCACCGTGCCTATCTGTGAGAAACATTGATTGTTACACCCTGCCTAGCTGCTAAAATGATTGTTTGCTGTATCCTGCATAGCTGCTAAAACATTGCTTGTTGCACCACGCCTATTTGTGAGAAACATTGATTGCTACACCCCGACTAGCTGCTAAAAACATTGATTGTTGCACCTTGCCTATCTATGAGAGATATTGATTTTTGCACCCAGACTAGCTGCTAAAATGATTGCTTGTTGCACCTTGCCTATTTATGATAAACATTGTTTGCTGCACCCTGCATAGCTGCTAAAAACATTGCTTGTTGCACCTTGCCTATCTGTGAGAAATATTGATTGCTGCACCCTGACTAGCGGCTAAAATTATTGATTGTTGCACCGTGCCTATCTGTGAGAAACATTGATTGTTACACCCTACCTAGCTGCTAAAATGATTGCTTATTGCACCCTGACTAGCTGCTAAAAACATTGATTATTGCACCCTGCCTAGCTGCTAAAATTATTGTTTGTTGCACCCTGACTAGCTGCTAAAACATTGATTGTTGCACCTTGCCTATCTGTGAGAAATATTGATTGCTGCACCCTGACTAAATACTAACATTATTGATTGTTGCACCTTGCCTATCTTTGAGAAACATTGCTTGTTGCACCCTGACTAGCTGCTAAAATTATTGTTTGTTGCACCCTGACTAGCTGCTAAAAACATTGATTGTTGCACCTTGCCTATCTGTGAGAAATATCGATTGCTGCACCCTAACTAAATGCTAAAATTGTTGATCGTTGCACCTTGCCTATCTGTGAGAAACATTGCTTGTTGCACCCTGCCTAGCTGCTAAAATTATTGTTTGTTGCACCCTGACTAGCTGCTAAAATTATTGATTGTTGTACCTTGCCTATCTGTGAGAAACATTGATTGCTGCACCATGACTAGCCCGCTAAAATGATTCCTTTTTTTACCTTGCCTATCTGTGAGAAACATTGATTGTTGCACCCTGCTTCTCTGCTAAAAACATTGTTTGTTGCACCTTGCCTATCTGTGAGAAACATTGATTGCTGCACCCTGACAAGCTGCTAAAATGATTGCTTGTTGCACCTTGGCTATTTGTGGGAAACATTGATTGCTGCACCCTGCCTAGCGTCTAAAATTATTGATTGTTGCACCTTGCCTATCTGTGAGAAACATTGCTTGTTGCACCTTGCCTATTTGCTAAAATTATTGTTTGTTGCACCCTGACTATCTGCTAAAATGATTGATTGTTGCACCTTGCCTATTTGTGAGAAACATTGCTTGATGCACCTTGCTTATCTGCTAAAAGTATTGTTTGTTGCACCCTGACTAGCTGCTAAAACATTTATTGTTGCACCTTGCCTATCTGTGAGAAACATTGCGTGATGCACCCTGCCTAGCTGCTAAAAGTATTGTTTGTTGAATCCTGACGAGATGCTAAAATGATTGATTATTTCACCTTGCCTATCTGTGAGAAACATTGATTGCTGCACCCTGACTAGCTGCTAAAATGATTGCTTGTTGCACCTTGCCTATCTGTGAGAAATATTGATTGTTGCACCCTGAATAGATGCGAAAAATATTGATTGTTGCACCCTGCCTAGCTGCTAAAATTATTGTTTGTTGCACCCTGACTAGCTGCTAAAACATTGATTGTTGCACCTTGCCTATCTGTGAGAAATATTGATTGCTGCACCCTGACTAAATGCTAACATTGTTGAGTGTTGCACCTTGCCTATCTTTGAGAAACATTGCTTGTTGCACCCTGCCTAGCTGCTAAAATTATTGTTTGTTGCACCCTGACTAGCTGCTATAATCATTGATTGTTGCACCTTGCCTATCTGTGAGAAATATTGATTGCTGCACCCAGACTAGATGCGAAAAACATTGCTTGTTGAACCCTGCCTAGCTGCTAAAATTATCTTTTGTTGCACCCTGACTAGCTGCTAAAAACATTGATTGTTGCACCTTGCCTATCTGTGAGAAATATTGATTTCTGCACCCTGACTAAATGCTAACATTGTTGAGTGTTGCACCTTGCCTATCTTTGAGAAACATTGCTTGTTGCACCCTTCCTAGCTGCTAAAATTATTGTTTGTTGCATCCTGACTAGCTGCTAAAAACATTGATTGTTGCACCTTGTCTATCTGTGAGAAATATTGATTGATGCACCCTAACTAAATGCTAAAATTGTTGATTGTTGCACCTTGCCTATCTGTGAGAAACATTGCTTGTTGCACCCTGCCTAGCTGCTAAAATTATTGTTTGTTGCACCCTGACTAGCTGCTAAAAACATTGATTGTTGCACCTTGCCTATCTGTGAGAGATATTGACTGCTGTACCCTGACAGGAATGCTAACATTATTGATTCTTGCACCTTGCCTATGTGTTAGAAACATAGCTTGTTGCACCCTGCCTAGCTGCTAAAATTATTGTTTGTTGCATCCTGACTAGCTGCTAAAATTATTGATTGTTGTACCTTGCCTATCTGTGAGAAACATTGATTGCTGCACCCTGCCTCGCTGCTAAAAACATTGATTGTAGCACCTTGCCTATCTGTGAGAAACATTGATTGCTGCACCCTGACTAGCTGCTAAAATGATTGCTTTTTGTATCTTGCCTATCTGTGAGAAACATTGATTGTTGCACCCTGCTTCTCTGCTAAAACATTGTTTGTTGCACCTTGCCTATCTGTGAGAAACATTGATTGCTGCACCCTGACTAGCTGCTAAAATGATTGCTTGTTGCACCTTGGCTATTTGTGAGAAACATTGATTGCTGCACCCTGCCTAGCGGCTAGCTAAAATTATTGATTGTTGCACCTTGCCTATCTGTGAGAAACATTGCTTGTTGCACCTTGCCTATCTGCTAAAATTGTTGTTTGTTGCACCCTGACTATCTGCTAAAATTATTGATTGTTGCACCTTGCCTATTTGTGAGAAACATTGCTTGATGCACCTTGCTTATCTGCTAAAAGTATTGTTTGTTGCACCCTGCCTAGCTGCTAAAATTATTGTTTGTTGCACCCTGACTAGCTGCTAAAACATTGATTGTTGCACCTTGCCTATCTGTGAGAAATATTGATTGCTGCACCCTGACTAAATGCTAACATTGTTGAGTGTTGCACCTTGCCTATCTTTGAGAAACATTGCTTGTTGCACCCTGCCTAGCTGCTAAAATTATTGTTTGTTGCACCCTGACTAGCTGCTATAAACATTGATTGTTGCACCTTGCCTATCTGTGAGAAATATTGATTGCTGCACCCAGACTAGATGCGAAAAACATTGCTTGTTGCACCCTGCCTAGCTGCTAAAATTATCTTTTGTTGCACCCTGACTAGCTGCTAAAAACATTGATTGTTGCACCTTGCCTATCTGTGAGAAATATTGATTTCTGCACCCTGACTAAATGCTAACATTGTTGAGTGTTGCACCTTGCCTATCTCTGAGAAACATTGCTTGTTGCACCCTGCCTAGCTGCTAAAATTATTGTTTGTTGCACCCTGACTAGCTGCTAAAAACATTGATTGTTGCACCTTGTCTATCTGTGAGAAATATTGATTGATGCACCCTAACTAAATGCTAAAATTGTTGATTGTTGCATCTTGCCTATCTGTGAGAAACATTGCTTGTTGCACCCTGCCTAGCTGCTAAAATTATTGTTTGTTGCACCCTGACTAGCTGCTAAAAACATTGATTGTTGCACCTTGCCTATCTGTGAGAGATATTGACTGCTGCACCCTGACTGTATGCTAACATTATTGATTGTTGCACCTTGCCTATGTGTGAGAAACATTGCTTGTTGCACCCTGCCTAGCTGCTAAAAGTATTGTTTGTTGCATCCTGACTAGCTGCTAAAATTATTGATTGTTGTACCTTGCCTATCTGTGAGAAACATTGATTGCTGCACCCTGCCTCGCTGCTAAAAACATTGATTGTAGCACCTTGCCTATCTGTGAGAAACATTGATTGCTGCACCCTGACTAGCTGCTAAAATGATTGCTTTTTGTATCTTGCCTATCTGTGAGAAACATTGATTGTTGCACCCTGCTTCTCTGCTAAAACATTGTTTGTTGCACCTTGCCTATCTGTGAGAAACATTGATTGCTGCACCCTGACTAGCTGCTAAAATGATTGCTTGTTGCACCTTGGCTATTTGTGAGAAACATTGATTGCTGCACACTGCCTAGCGGCTAGCTAAAATTATTGATTGTTGCACCTTGCCTATCTGTGAGAAACATTGCTTGTTGCACCTTGCCTATCTGCTAAAATTATTGTTTGTTGCACCCTGACTATCTGCTAAAATTATTGATTGTTGCACCTTGCCTATTTGTGAGAAACATTGCTTGATGCACCTTGCTTATCTGCTAAAAGTATTGTTTGTTGCACCCTGCCTAGCTGCTAAAATTATCTTTAGTTGCACCCTGACTAGCTGCTAAAAACATTGATTGTTGCAACCTGCCTATCTGTGAGAAATATTGATTTCTGCACCCTGACTAAATGCTAACATTGTTGAGTGTTGCACCTTGCCTATCTTTGAGAAACATTGCTTGTTGCACCCTGCCTAGCTGCTAAAATTATTGTTTGTTGCACCCTGACTAGCTGCTAAAAACATTGATTGTTGCACCTTGTCTATCTGTGAGAAATATTGATTGATGCTCCCTAACTAAATGCTAACATTATTGATTGTTGCACCTTGCCTATGTGTGAGAAACATTGCTTGTTGCACCCTGCCTAGCTGCTAAAATTATTGTTTGTTGCATCCTGACTAGCTGCTAAAATTATTGATTGTTGTACCTTGCCTATCTGTGAGAAACATTGATTGCTGCACCCTGCCTCGCTGCTAAAAACATTGATTGTAGCACCTTGCCTATCTGTGAGAAACATTGATTGCTGCACCCTGACTAGCTGCTAAAATGATTGCTTTTTGTATCTTGCCTATCTGTGAGAAACATTGATTGTTGCACCCTGCTTCTCTGCTAAAACATTGTTTGTTGCACCTTACCTATCTGTGAGAAACATTGATTGCTGCACCCTGACTAGCTGCTAAAATGATTGCTTGTTGCACCTTGGCTATTTGTGAGAAACATTGATTGCTGCACCCTGCCTAGCGGCTAGCTAAAATTATTGATTGTTGCACCTTGCCTATCTGTGAGAAACATTGCTTGTTGCACCTTGCCTATCTGCTAAAATTATTGTTTGTTGCCCCCTGACTATCTGCTAAAATTATTGATCGTTGCACCTTGCCTATTTGTGAGAAACATTGCTTGATGCACCTTGCTTATCTGCTAAAAGTATTGTTTGTTGCACCCTGCCTAGCTGCTAAAATTATCTTTAGTTGCACCCTGACTAGCTGCTAAAAACATTGATTGTTGCACCTTGCCTATCTTTGAGAAACATTGCTTGTTGCACCCTGCCTAGCTGCTAAAATTATTGTTTGTTGCACCCTGACTAGCTGCTAAAAACATTGATTGTTGCACCTTGTCTATCTGTGAGAAATATTGATTGATGCACCCTAACTAAATGCTAAAATTGTTGATTGTTGCACCTTGCCTATCTGTGAGAAACATTGCTTGTTGCACCCTGCCTAGCTGCTAAAATTATTGTTTGTTGCACCCTGACTAGCTGCTAAAAACATTGATTGTTGCACCTTTCCTATCTGTGAGAGATATTGATTGCTGCACCCTGACTGGATGCTAACATTATTGATTGTTGTACCTTGCCTATCTGTGAGAAACATTGATTGCTGCACCCTGCCTCGCTGCTAAAAACATTGATTGTAGCACCTTGCCTATCTGTGAGAAACATTGATTGCTGCACCCTGACTAGCTGCTAAAATGATTGCTTTTTGTATCTTGCCTATCTGTGAGAAACATTGATTGTTGCACCCTGCTTCTCTGCTAAAAACATTGTTTGTTGCACCTTGCCTATCTGTGAGAAACATTGATTGCTGCACCCTGACTAGCTGCTAAAAGGATTGCTTGTTGCACCTTGGCTATTTGTGAGAAACATTGATTGCTGCACCCCGCCTAGCGGCTAGCTAAAATTATTGATTGTTGCACCTTGCCTATCTGTGAGAAACATTGCTTGTTGCACCTTGCCTATCTGCTAAAATTATTTTTCGTTGCACCCTGACTATCTGCTAAAATTATTGATTGTTGCACCTTGACTATTTGTGAGAAACATTGCTTAATGCACCTTGCTTATCTGCTAAATGTATTGTTTGTTGCACCCTGACTAGCTGCTAAAACATTGATTGTTGCACCTTGCATATCTGTGAGAAACATTGCCCTATGCACCCTGCCTAGCTGCTAAAAGTATTGTTTGTTGCATCCTGACGAGCTGCTAAAATGATTGATTATTTCACCTTGCCTATCTGTGAGAAACATTGATTGCTGCACCCTGACTAGCTGCTAAAATGATTGCTTGTTGCACCATGCCTATTTGTGAGAAATATTGATTGCTGCACCCTGCCTAGCGGCTAAAATTATTGATTGTTGCACCTTGCCTATCTGTGAGAAACATTGCTTGTTGCACTTTGCCTATCTGCTAAAATGATTGTTTGTTGCACCCTGACTATCTGCTAAAACATTGATTGTTGCACCTTGCCTATCTGTGAGAAACATTGCTTGATGCACCCTGCCTAGCTGCTAAAAGTATTGTTTGTTGCATCCTGACGAGCTGCTAAAATGATTGATTATTTCACCTTGCCTATCTGTGAGAATCATTGATTGCTGCACCCTGACTAGCTGCTAAAATGATTGTTTGCTGTATCCTGCATAGCTGCTAAAACATTGCTTGTTGCACCACGCCTATTTGTGAGAAACATTGATTGCTACACCCCGACTAGCTGCTAAAAACATGGATTGTTGCACCTTGCCTATCTGTGAGAGATATTGATTTTTGCACCCAGACTAGCTGTTAAAATGATTGCTTGTTGCACCTTGCCTATTTATGATAAACATTGTTTGCTGCACCCTGCATAGCTTCTAAAAACATTGCTTGTTGCACCTTGCCTATCTTTGAGAAATATTGATTGCTGCACCCTGACTAGCGGCTAAAATTATTGATTGTTGAACCGTGCCTATCTGTGAGAAACATTGATTGTTACACCCTGCCTAGCTGCTAAAATGATTGCTTATTGCACCCTGACTAGCTGCTAAAAACATTGATTATTGCACCTTGCCTATCTGTGAGAAATATTGATTGCTGCACCCTGACTAGATGCGAAAAATATTGATTGTTGCACCCTGCCTAGCTGCTAAAATTATTGTTTGTTGCACCCTGACTAGCTGCTAAAACATTGATTGTTGCACCTTGAACAATCTGTGAGAAATATTGATTGCTGCAAACTGACTAAATACTAACATTATTGATTGTTGCACCTTGCCTATCTGTGAGAAACATTGCTTGTTGCACCCTGCCTAGCTGCTAAAATTATTGTTTGTTGCACCCTGACTAGCTGCTAAAAACATTGATTGTTGCACCTTGTCTGTCTGTGAGAAATATTGGTTTCTGCACCCTGACTAAATGCTAACATTGTTGAGTGTTGCACCTTGCCTATCTTTGAGAAACATTGCTTGTTGCACCTTGCCTATCTGTGAGAAACATTGCTTGTTGCACCTTGCCTATCTGCTAAAATTATTGTTTGTTGCACCCTGACTATCTGCTAACATTATTGATTGTTGCACCTTGCCTACTTGTGAGAAACATTGCTTGATGCACCTTGCTTATCTGCTAAAAGTATTGTTTGTTGCACCCTGCCTAGCTGCTAAAATTATCTTTAGTTGCACCCTGACTAGCTGCTAAAAACATTGATTGTTGCACCTTGCCTATCTGTGAGAAATATTGATTTCTGCACCCTGACTAAATGCTAACATTGTTGAGTGTTGCACCTTGCCTATCTTTGAGAAACATTGCTTGTTGCACCCTGCCTAGCTGCTAAAATTATTGTTTGTTGCACCCTGACTAGCTGCTAAAAACATTGATTGTTGCACCTTGTCTATCTGTGAGAAATATTGATTGATGCACCCTAACTAAATGCTAACATTATTGATTGTTGCACCTTACCTATGTGTGAGAAACATTGCTTGTTGCACCCTGCCTAGCTGCTAAAATTATTGTTTGTTGCATCCTGACTAGCTGCTAAAATTATTGATTGTTGTACCTTGCCTATCTGTGAGAAACATTGATTGCTGCACCCTGCCTCGCTGCTAAAAACATTGATTGTAGCACCTTGCCTATCTGTGAGAAACATTGATTGCTGCACCCTGACTAGCTGCTAAAATGATTGCTTTTTGTATCTTGCCTATCTGTGAGAAACATTGATTGTTGCACCCTGCTTCTCTGCTAAAACACTGTTTGTTGCACCTTGCCTATCTGTGAGAAACATTGATTGCTGCACCCTGACTAGCTGCTAAAATGATTGCTTGTTGCACCTTGGCTATTTGTGAGAAACATTGATTGCTGCACCATGCCTAGCGGCTAGCTAAAATTATTGATTGTTGCACCTTGCCTATCTGTGAGAAACATTGCTTGTTGCACCTTGCCTATCTGCTAAAATTATTGTTTGTTGCACCCTGACTATCTGCTAAAATTATTGATCGTTGCACCTTGCCTATTTGTGAGAAACATTGCTTGATGCACCTTGCTTATCTGCTAAAAGTATTGTTTGTTGCACCCTGCCTAGCTGCTAAAATTATCTTTAGTTGCACCCTGACTAGCTGCTAAAAACATTGATTGTTGCACCTTGCCTATCTGTGAGAAATATTGATTTCTGCACCCTGACTAAATGCTAACATTGTTGAGTGTTGCACCTTGCCTATCTTTGAGAAACATTGCTTGTTGCACCCTGCCTAGCTGCTAAAATTATTGTTTGTTGCACCCTGACTAGCTGCTAAAAACATTGATTGTTGCACCTTGTCTATCTGTGAGAAATATTGATTGATGCACCCTAACTAAATGCTAAAATTGTTGATTGTTGCACCTTGCCTATCTGTGAGAAACATTGCTTGTTGCACCCTGCCTAGCTGCTAAAATTATTGTTTGTTGCACCCTGACTAGCTGCTAAAAACATTGATTGTTGCACCTTTCCTATCTGTGAGAGATATTGATTGCTGCACCCTGACTGGATGCTAACATTATTGATTGTTGTACCTTGCCTATCTGTGAGAAACATTGATTGCTGCACCCTGCCTCGCTGCTAAAAACATTGATTGTAGCACCTTGCCTATCTGTGAGAAACATTGATTGCTGCACCCTGACTAGCTGCTAAAATGATTGCTTTTTGTATCTTGCCTATCTGTGAGAAACATTGATTGTTGCACCCTGCTTCTCTGCTAAAAACATTGTTTGTTGCACCTTGCCTATCTGTGAGAAACATTGATTGCTGCACCCTGACTAGCTGCTAAAAGGATTGCTTGTTGCACCTTGGCTATTTGTGAGAAACATTGATTGCTGCACCCCGCCTAGCGGCTAGCTAAAATTATTGATTGTTGCACCTTGCCTATCTGTGAGAAACATTGCTTGTTGCACCTTGCCTATCTGCTAAAATTATTTTTCGTTGCACCCTGACTATCTGCTAAAATTATTGATTGTTGCACCTTGACTATTTGTGAGAAACATTGCTTAATGCACCTTGCTTATCTGCTAAATGTATTGTTTGTTGCACCCTGACTAGCTGCTAAAACATTGATTGTTGCACCTTGCCTATCTGTGAGAAACATTGCCCTATGCACCCTGCCTAGCTGCTAAAAGTATTGTTTGTTGCATCCTGACGAGCTGCTAAAATGATTGATTATTTCACCTTGCCTATCTGTGAGAAACATTGATTGCTGCACCCTGACTAGCTGCTAAAATGATTGCTTGTTGCACCATGCCTATTTGTGAGAAATATTGATTGCTGCACCCTGCCTAGCGGCTAAAATTATTGATTGTTGCACCTTGCCTATCTGTGAGAAACATTGCTTGTTGCACTTTGCCTATCTGCTAAAATGATTGTTTGTTGCACCCTGACTATCTGCTAAAACATTGATTGTTGCACCTTGCCTATCTGTGAGAAACATTGCTTGATGCACCCTGCCTGGCTGCTAAAAGTATTGTTTGTTGCATCCTGACGAGCTGCTAAAATGATTGATTATTTCACCTTGCCTATCTGTGAGAAACATTGATTGCTGCACCCTGACTAGCTGCTAAAATGATTGTTTGTTGCACCATGCCTATTTGTGAGAAATATTGATTGCTGCACCCTGACTAGCGGCTAAAATTATTGATTGTTGCACCGTGCCTATCTGTGAGAAACATTGATTGTTACACCCTGCCTAGCTGCTAAAATGATTGCTTGTTGCACCCTGACTAGCTGCTAAAAACATTGATTGTTGCACCTTGCCTATCTGTGAGAAATATTGATTGCTGCACCCTGACTAGATGCGAAAAAGATTGATTGTTGCACCATGCCTAGCTGCTAAAATTATTGTTTGTTGCACCCTGACTAGCTGCTAAAAACATTGATTGTTGCACCTTGCCTATCTGTGAGAAATATTGTTTGCTGCATCCTGACTAAATGCTAAAATTATTGATTGTTGCACCTTGCCTATCTGTGAGAAACATTGCTTGTTGCACCGTGCCTAGCTGCTAAAATTATTGTTTGTTGCACCCTGGCTAGCTGCTGAAAACTTTGATTGTTGCACCTTGCCTATCTGTGTGAAATATTGATTGCTGCACCCTGACTAAATGCTAGCATTGTTGATTGTTGCACCTTACCTATGTGTGAGAAACATTGCTTGTTGCACCCTGCCTAGCTGCTAAAATTATTGTTTGTTGCATCCTGACTAGCTGCTAAAATTATTGATTGTTGTACCTTGCCTATCTGTGAGAAATATTGTTTGCTGCATCCTGACTAAATGCTAAAATTATTGATTGTTGCACCTTGCCTATCTGTGAGAAACATTGCTTGTTGCACCGTGCCTAGCTGCTAAAATTATTGTTTGTTGCACCCTTTCTAGCTGCTAAAAACATTGATTGTTGCACCTTGCCTATCTGTGAGAAATATTGATTGCTGCAACCTGATTAGCGGCTAAAATTATTGATTGTTGGACCTTGCCTATCTATGAGAAAAATTGCTTGTTGCACCTTGCCTATCTGCTAAAAGTATAGTTTGTTGCACCCTGACTAGCTGCTAAAACATTGATTGTTGCACCTTGCCTATCTGTGAGAAACATTGATTGCTGCACCCTGACTAGCTGCTAAAATGATTTCTTGTTGCACCACGCCTATTTGTGAGAAACATTGATTGCTACACCCCGACTAGCTGCTAAAAACATTGATTGTTGCACCTTGCCTATCTGTGAGAGATATTGATTTTTGCACCCAGACTAGCTGCTAAAATGATTGCTTGTTGCACCTTGCCTATTTATGATAAACATTGTTTGCTGCACCCTGCATAGCTGCTAAAAACATTGCTTGTTGCACCTTGCCTATCTGTGAGAAATATTGATTGCTGCACCCTGACTAGCGGCTAGAATTATTGATTGTTGCACTGTCCCTATCTGTGAGAAACATTGATTGTTACACCCTGCCTAGTTGCTAAAATGATTGCTTGTTGCACCCTGACTAGCTGCTAAAAACATTGATTATTGCACCTTGCCTATCTGTGAGAAATATTGATTGCTGCACCCTAACTACCTGCTAAAGTGATTGCTTGTTGCACCTTGCCTATCAGTGAGAAACATTGCTTGTTGCACCCTGCCTAGCTGCTAAAATTATTGTTTGTTGACCCTGACTAGCTGCTAAAATTATTCTTTGTTGCACCCTGACTAGCTGCTAAAACATTGATTGTTGCACCTTGCCTATCTGTGAGAAATATTGATTGCTTCACCCTGACTAAATACTAAAATTATTGATTGTTGCACCTTGCCTATCTGTGAGAAACATTGCTTGTTGCACCCTGCCTAGCTGCTAAAATTATTGTTTGTTGCACCCTGACTAGCTGCTAAAAACATTGATTGTTGCACCTTGCCTATCTGTGAGAAATATTGATTTCTGCACCCTGACTAAATGCTAACATTGTTGATTGTTGCACCTTGCCTATCTTTGAGAAACATTGCTTGTTGCACCCTGCCTAGCTGCTAAAATGATTGTTTGTTGCACCCTGACTAGCTGCTAAAAACATTGATTGTTGGACCTTGCCTATCTGTGAGAAATATTGATTGCTGCACCCTGCTTCGCTGCTAAAAACATTGATTGTTGCACCTTGCCTATCTGTGAGAAATATTGATTTCTGCACCCTGACTAAATGCTAACATTGTTGAGTGTTGCACCTTGCCTATCTTTGAGAAACATTGCTTGTTGCACCCTGCCTAGCTGCTAAAATTATTGTTTGTTGCATCCTGACTAGCTGCTAAAAACATTGATTGTTGCACCTTGTCTATCTGTGAGAAATATTGATTGATGCACCCTAACTAAATGCTAAAATTGTTGATTGTTGCACCTTGCCTATCTGTGAGAAACATTGCTTGTTGCACCCTGCCTAGCTGCTAAAATTATTGTTTGTTGCACCCTGACTAGCTGCTAAAAACATTGATTGTTGCACCTTGCCTATCTGTGAGAGATATTGACTGCTGTACCCTGACAGGAATGCTACCATTATTGATTCTTGCACCTTGCCTATGTGTTAGAAACATAGCTTGTTGCACCCTGCCTAGCTGCTAAAATTATTGTTTGTTGCATCCTGACTAGCTGCTAAAATTATTGATTGTTGTACCTTGCCTATCTGTGAGAAACATTGATTGCTGCACCCTGCCTCGCTGCTAAAAACATTGATTGTAGCACCTTGCCTATCTGTGAGAAACATTGATTGCTGCACCCTGACTAGCTGCTAAAATGATTGCTTTTTGTATCTTGCCTATCTGTGAGAAACATTGATTGTTGCACCCTGCTTCTCTGCTAAAACATTGTTTGTTGCACCTTGCCTATCTGTGAGAAACATTGATTGCTGCACCCTGACTAGCTGCTAAAATGATTGCTTGTTGCACCTTGGCTATTTGTGAGAAACATTGATTGCTGCACCCTGCCTAGCGGCTAGCTAAAATTATTGATTGTTGCACCTTGCCTATCTGTGAGAAACATTGCTTGTTGCACCTTGCCTATCTGCTAAAATTGTTGTTTGTTGCACCCTGACTATCTGCTAAAATTATTGATTGTTGCACCTTGCCTATTTGTGAGAAACATTGCTTGATGCACCTTGCTTATCTGCTAAAAGTATTGTTTGTTGCACCCTGCCTAGCTGCTAAAATTATTGTTTGTTGCACCCTGACTAGCTGCTAAAACATTGATTGTTGCACCTTGCCTATCTGTGAGAAATATTGATTGCTGCACCCTGACTAAATGCTAACATTGTTGAGTGTTGCACCTTGCCTATCTTTGAGAAACATTGCTTGTTGCACCCTGCCTAGCTGCTAAAATTATTGTTTGTTGCACCCTGACTAGCTGCTATAAACATTGATTGTTGCACCTTGCCTATCTGTGAGAAATATTGATTGCTGCACCCAGACTAGATGCGAAAAACATTGCTTGTTGCACCCTGCCTAGCTGCTAAAATTATCTTTTGTTGCACCCTGACTAGCTGCTAAAAACATTGATTGTTGCACCTTGCCTATCTGTGAGAAATATTGATTTCTGCACCCTGACTAAATGCTAACATTGTTGAGTGTTGCACCTTGCCTATCTTTGAGAAACATTGCTTGTTGCACCCTGCCTAGCTGCTAAAATTATTGTTTGTTGCACCCTGACTAGCTGCTAAAAACATTGATTGTTGCACCTTGTCTATCTGTGAGAAATATTGATTGATGCACCCTAACTAAATGCTAAAATTGTTGATTGTTGCACCTTGCCTATCTGTGAGAAACATTGCTTGTTGCACCCTGCCTAGCTGCTAAAATTATTGTTTGTTGCACCCTGACTAGCTGCTAAAAACATTGATTGTTGCACCTTGCCTATCTGTGAGAGATATTGACTGCTGCACCCTGACTGTATGCTAACATTATTGATTGTTGCACCTTGCCTATGTGTGAGAAACATTGCTTGTTGCACCCTGCCTAGCTGCTAAAAGTATTGTTTGTTGCATCCTGACTAGCTGCTAAAATTATTGATTGTTGTACCTTGCCTATCTGTGAGAAACATTGATTGCTGCACCCTGCCTCGCTGCTAAAAACATTGATTGTAGCACCTTGCCTATCTGTGAGAAACATTGATTGCTGCACCCTGACTAGCTTCTAAAATGATTGCTTTTTGTATCTTGCCTATCTGTGAGAAACATTGATTGTTGCACCCTGCTTCTCTGCTAAAACATTGTTTGTTGCACCTTGCCTATCTGTGAGAAACATTGATTGCTGCACCCTGACTAGCTGCTAAAATGATTGCTTGTTGCACCTTGGCTATTTGTGAGAAACATTGATTGCTGCACCCTGCCTAGCGGCTAGCTAAAATTATTGATTGTTGCACCTTGCCTATCTGTGAGAAACATTGCTTGTTGCACCTTGCCTATCTGCTAAAATTATTGTTTGTTGCACCCTGACTATCTGCTAACATTATTGATTGTTGCACCTTGCCTATTTGTGAGAAACATTGCTTGATGCACCTTGCTTATCTGCTAAAAGTATTGTTTGTTGCACCCTGCCTAGCTGCTAAAATTATCTTTAGTTGCACCCTGACTAGCTGCTAAAAACATTGATTGTTGCACCTTGCCTATCTGTGAGAAATATTGATTTCTGCACCCTGACTAAATGCTAACATTGTTGAGTGTTGCACCTTGCCTATCTTTGAGAAACATTGCTTGTTGCACCCTGCCTAGCTGCTAAAATTATTGTTTGTTGCACCCTGACTAGCTGCTAAAAACATTGATTGTTGCACCTTGTCTATCTGTGAGAAATATTGATTGATGCACCCTAACTAAATGCTAACATTATTGATTGTTGCACCTTACCTATGTGTGAGAAACATTGCTTGTTGCACCCTGCCTAGCTGCTAAAATTATTGTTTGTTGCATCCTGACTAGCTGCTAAAATTATTGATTGTTGTACCTTGCCTATCTGTGAGAAACATTGATTGCTGCACCCTGCCTCGCTGCTAAAAACATTGATTGTAGCACCTTGCCTATCTGTGAGAAACATTGATTGCTGCACCCTGACTAGCTGCTAAAATGATTGCTTTTTGTATCTTGCCTATCTGTGAGAAACATTGATTGTTGCACCCTGCTTCTCTGCTAAAACACTGTTTGTTGCACCTTGCCTATCTGTGAGAAACATTGATTGCTGCACCCTGACTAGCTGCTAAAATGATTGCTTGTTGCACCTTGGCTATTTGTGAGAAACATTGATTGCTGCACCCTGCCTAGCGGCTAGCTAAAATTATTGATTGTTGCACCTTGCCTATCTGTGAGAAACATTGCTTGTTGCACCTTGCCTATCTGCTAAAATTATTGTTTGTTGCACCCTGACTATCTGCTAAAATTATTGATCGTTGCACCTTGCCTATTTGTGAGAAACATTGCTTGATGCACCTTGCTTATCTGCTAAAAGTATTGTTTGTTGCACCCTGCCTAGCTGCTAAAATTATCTTTAGTTGCACCCTGACTAGCTGCTAAAAACATTGATTGTTGCACCTTGCCTATCTGTGAGAAATATTGATTTCTGCACCCTGACTAAATGCTAACATTGTTGAGTGTTGCACCTTGCCTATCTTTGAGAAACATTGCTTGTTGCACCCTGCCTAGCTGCTAAAATTATTGTTTGTTGCACCCTGACTAGCTGCTAAAAACATTGATTGTTGCACCTTGTCTATCTGTGAGAAATATTGATTGATGCACCCTAACTAAATGCTAAAATTGTTGATTGTTGCACCTTGCCTATCTGTGAGAAACATTGCTTGTTGCACCCTGCCTAGCTGCTAAAATTATTGTTTGTTGCACCCTGACTAGCTGCTAAAAACATTGATTGTTGCACCTTTCCTATCTGTGAGAGATATTGATTGCTGCACCCTGACTGGATGCTAACATTATTGATTGTTGTACCTTGCCTATCTGTGAGAAACATTGATTGCTGCACCCTGCCTCGCTGCTAAAAACATTGATTGTAGCACCTTGCCTATCTGTGAGAAACATTGATTGCTGCACCCTGACTAGCTGCTAAAATGATTGCTTTTTGTATCTTGCCTATCTGTGAGAAACATTGATTGTTGCACCCTGCTTCTCTGCTAAAAACATTGTTTGTTGCACCTTGCCTATCTGTGAGAAACATTGATTGCTGCACCCTGACTAGCTGCTAAAAGGATTGCTTGTTGCACCTTGGCTATTTGTGAGAAACATTGATTGCTGCACCCCGCCTAGCGGCTAGCTAAAATTATTGATTGTTGCACCTTGCCTATCTGTGAGAAACATTGCTTGTTGCACCTTCCCTATCTGCTAAAATTATTTTTCGTTGCACCCTGACTATCTGCTAAAATTATTGATTGTTGCACCTTGACTATTTGTGAGAAACATTGCTTAATGCACCTTGCTTATCTGCTAAATGTATTGTTTGTTGCACCCTGACTAGCTGCTAAAACATTGATTGTTGCACCTTGCCTATCTGTGAGAAACATTGCCCTATGCACCCTGCCTAGCTGCTAAAAGTATTGTTTGTTGCATCCTGACGAGCTGCTAAAATGATTGATTATTTCACCTTGCCTATCTGTGAGAAACATTGATTGCTGCACCCTGACTAGCTGCTAAAATGATTGCTTGTTGCACCATGCCTATTTGTGAGAAATATTGATTGCTGCACCCTGCCTAGCGGCTAAAATTATTGATTGTTGCACCTTGCCTATCTGTGAGAAACATTGCTTGTTGCACTTTGCCTATCTGCTAAAATGATTGTTTGTTGCACCCTGACTATCTGCTAAAACATTGATTGTTGCACCTTGCCTATCTGTGAGAAACATTGCTTGATGCACCCTGCCTAGCTGCTAAAAGTATTGTTTGTTGCATCCTGACGAGCTGCTAAAATGATTGATTATTTCACCTTGCCTATCTGTGAGAATCATTGATTGCTGCACCCTGACTAGCTGCTAAAATGATTGTTTGCTGTATCCTGCATAGCTGCTAAAACATTGCTTGTTGCACCACGCCTATTTGTGAGAAACATTGATTGCTACACCCCGACTAGCTGCTAAAAACATGGATTGTTGCACCTTGCCTATCTGTGAGAGATATTGATTTTTGCACCCAGACTAGCTGTTAAAATGATTGCTTGTTGCACCTTGCCTATTTATGATAAACATTGTTTGCTGCACCCTGCATAGCTGCTAAAAACATTGCTTGTTGCACCTTGCCTATCTGTGAGAAACATTGATTGTTACACCCTGCCTAGCTGCTAAAATGATTGCTTATTGCACCCTGACTAGCTGCTAAAAACATTGATTATTGCACCTTGCCTATCTGTGAGAAATATTGATTGCTGCACCCTGACTAGATGCGAAAAATATTGATTGTTGCACCCTGCCTAGCTGCTAAAATTATTGTTTGTTGCACCCTGACTAGCTGCTAAAACATTGATTGTTGCACCTTGAACAATCTGTGAGAAATATTGATTGCTGCAAACTGACTAAATACTAACATTATTGATTGTTGCACCTTGCCTATCTGTGAGAAACATTGCTTGTTGCACCCTGCCTAGCTGCTAAAATTATTGTTTGTTGCACCCTGACTAGCTGCTAAAAACATTGATTGTTGCACCTTGTCTGTCTGTGAGAAATATCGATTGCTGCACCCTAACTAAATGCTAAAATTGTTGATTGTTGCACCTTGCCTATCTGTGAGAAACATTACTTGTTGCACCCTGCCTAGCTGCTAAAATTATTGTTTGTTGCACCCTGACTAGCTGCTAAAATTATTGATTGTTGTACCTTGCCTATCTGTGAGAAACATTGATTGCTGCACCCTGACTAGCCCGCTAAAATGATTCCTTTTTGTACCTTGCCTATCTGTGAGAAACATTGATTGTTGCACCCTGCTTCTCTGCTAAAAACATTGTTTGTTGCACCTTGCCTATCTGTGAGAAACATTGATTGCTGCACCCTGACAAGCTGCTAAAATGATTGCTTGTTGCACCTTGGCTATTTGTGGGAAACATTGATTGCTGCACTCTGCCTAGCGTCTAAAAGTATTGATTGTTGCACCTTGCCTATCTGTGAGAAACATTGCTTGTTGCACCTTGCCTATTTGCTAAAATTATTGTTTGTTGCACCCTGACTATCTGCTAAAATTATTGATTGTTGCACCTTGCCTATTTGTGAGAAACATTGCTTGATGCACCTTGCTTATCTGCTAAAAGTATTGTTTGTTGCATCCTGACGAGCTGCTAAAATGATTGATTATTTCACCTTGCCTATCTGTGAGAAACATTGATTGCTGCACCCTGACTAGCTGCTAAAATGATTGCTTGTTGCACCATGCCTATTTGTGAGAAATATTAATTGCTGCACCCTGACTAGCGGCTAAAATTATTGATTGTTGCACCGTGCCTATCTGTGAAAAACATTGATTGTTACACCCTGCCTAGCTGCTAAAATTATTGTTTGTTGCACCCTGACTAGCTGCTAAAAACATTGATTGTTGCACCTTGCCTATCTGTGAGAAATATTGATTGCTGCACCCTGACTAGATGCGAAAAATATTGATTGTTGCACCCTGCCTAGCTGCTAAAATTATTGTTTGTTGCACCCTGACTAGCTGCTAAAACATTGATTGTTGCACCTTGCCTATCTGTGAGAAATATTGATTGCTGCACCCTGACTAAATGCTAACATTGTTGAGTGTTGCACCTTGCCTATCTTTGAGAAACATTGCTTGTTGCACCCTGCTTAGCTGCTAAAATTATTGTTTGTTGCACCCTGACTAGCTGCTATAATCATTGATTGTTGCACCTTGCCTATCTGTGAGAAATATTGATTGCTGCACCCAGACTAGATGTGAAAAACATTGCTTGTTGCATCCTGCCTAGCTGCTAAAATTATCTTTTGTTGCACCCTGACTAGCTGCTAAAAACATTGATTGTTGCACCTTGCCTATCTGTGAGAAATATTGATTTCCGCACCCTGACTAAATGCTAACATTGTTGAGTGTTGCACCTTGCCTATATTTGAGAAACATTGCTTGTTGCACCCTGTCTAGCTGCTAAAATTATTGTTTGTTGCACCCTGACTAGCTGCTAAAAACATTGATTGTTGCACCTTGTCTATCTGTGAGAAATATTGATTGATGCACCCTAACTAAATGCTAAAATTGTTGATTGTTGCACCTTGCCTATGTGTGAGAAACATTGCTTGTTGCACCCTGCCTAGCTGCTAAAATTATTGTTTGTTGCACCCTGACTAGCTGCTAAAAACATTGATTGTTGCACCTTGCCTATCTGTGAGAGATATTGACTGCTGCACCCTGACTGGATGCTAACATTATTGATTGTTGCACCTTGCCTATGTGTGAGAAACATTGCTTGTTGCACCCTGCCTAGCTGCTAAAATTATTGTTTGTTGCATCCTGACTAGCTGCTAAAATTATTGATTGTTGTACCTTGCCTATCTGTGAGAAACATTGATTGCTGCACCCTGCCTCGCTGCTAAAAACATTGATTGTAGCACCTTGCCTATCTGTGAGAAACATTGATTGCTGCACCCTGACTAGCTGCTAAAATGATTGCTTTTTGTATCTTGCCTATCTGTGAGAAACATTGATTGTTGCACCCTGCTTCTCTGCTAAAACATTGTTTGTTGCACCTTGCCTATCTGTGAGAAACATTGATTGCTGCACCCTGACTAGCTGCTAAAATGATTGCTTGTTGCACCTTGGCTATTTGTGAGAAACATTGATTGCTGCACCATGCCTAGCGGCTAGCTAAAATTATTGATTGTTGCACCTTGCCTATCTGTGAGAAACATTGCTTGTTGCACCTTGCATATCTGCTAAAATTATTGTTTGTTGCACCCTGACTATCTGCTAAAATTATTGATTCTTGCACCTTGCCTATTTGTGAGAAAAATTGGTTGATGCACCTTGCTTATCTGCTAAAAGTATTGTTTGTTGCACCCTGACTAGCTGCTAAAACATTGATTGTTGCACCTTGCCTATCTGTGAGAAACATTGCTTGATGCACCCTGCCTAGCTGCTAAAAGTATTGTTTGTTGCATCCTGACGAGCTGCTAAAATGATTGATTATTTCACCTTGCCTATCTGTGAGAAACATTGATTGCTGCACCCTGACTAGCTGCTAAAATGATTGTTTGTTGCACCATGCCTATTTGTGAGAAATATTGATTGCTGCACCCTGACTAGCGGCTAAAATTATTGATTGTTGCACCGTGCCTATCTGTGAGAAACATTGATTGTTACACCCTGCCTAGCTGCTAGAATGATTGCTTGTTGCACCCTGACTAGCTGCTAAAAACATTGATTGTTGCACCTTGCCTATCTGTGAGAAATATTGATTGCTGCACCCTGACTAGATGCGAAAAAGATTGATTGTTGCACCATGCCTAGCTGCTAAAATTATTGTTTGTTGCACCCTGACTAGCTGCTAAAAACATTGATTGTTGCACCTTGCCTATCTGTGAGAAATATTGTTTGCTGCATCCTGACTAAATGCTAAAATTATTGATTGTTGCACCTTGCCTATCTGTGAGAAACATTGCTTGTTGCACCGTGCCTAGCTGCTAAAATTATTGTTTGTTGCACCTTGGCTAGCTGCTGAAAACTTTGATTGTTGCACCTTGCCTATCTGTGTGAAATATTGATTGCTGCACCCTGACTAAATGCTAGCATTGTTGATTGTTGCACCGTGCTTATCTATGAGAAACATTGCTTGTTGCACCTTGCCTATCTGCTAAAATTATTTTTTGTTGCACCCTGACTTGCTGTTAAAATTATTGATTGTTGCACCTTGCCTATTTGTGAGAAACATTGCTTGTTGCACCCTGCCTAGCTGCTAAAATTATTGTTTGTTGCACCCTTTCTAGCTGCTAAAAACATTGATTGTTGCACCTTGCCTATCTGTGAGAAATATTGATTGCTGCAACCTGATTAGCGGCTAAAATTATTGATTGTTGGACCTTGCCTATCTATGAGAAAAATTGCTTGTTGCACCTTGCCTATCTGCTAAAAGTATAGTTTGTTGCACCCTGACTAGCTGCTAAAACATTGATTGTTGCACCTTGCCTATCTGTGAGAAACATTGATTGCTGCACCCTGACTAGCTGCTAAAATGATTTCTTGTTGCACCACGCCTATTTGTGAGAAACATTGATTGCTACACCCCGACTAGCTGCTAAAAACATTGATTGTTGCACCTTGCCTATCTGTGAGAGATATTGATTTTTGCACCCAGACTAGCTGCTAAAATGATTGCTTGTTGCACCTTGCCTATTTATGATAAACATTGTTTGCTGCACCCTGCATAGCTGCTAAAAACATTGCTTGTTGCACCTTGCCTATCTGTGAGAAATATTGATTGCTGCACCCTGACTAGCGGCTAGAATTATTGATTGTTGCACTGTCCCTATCTGTGAGAAACATTGATTGTTACACCCTGCCTAGCTGCTAAAATGATTGCTTGTTGCACCCTGACTAGCTGCTAAAAACATTGATTATTGCACCTTGCCTATCTGTGAGAAATATTGATTGCTGCACCCTAACTACCTGCTAAAGTGATTGCTTGTTGCACCTTGCCTATCAGTGAGAGACATTGCTTGTTGCACCCTGCCTAGCTGCTAAAATTATTGTTTGTTGACCCTGACTAGCTGCTAAAATTATTCTTTGTTGCACCCTGACTAGCTGCTAAAACATTGATTGTTGCACTTTGCCTATCTGTGAGAAATATTGATTGCTTCACCCTGACTAAATACTAAAATTATTGATTGTTGCACCTTGCCTATCTGTGAGAAACATTGCTTGTTGCACCCTGCCTAGCTGCTAAAATTATTGTTTGTTGCACCCTGACTAGCTGCTAAAAACATTGATTGTTGCACCTTGCCTATCTGTGAGAAATATTGATTTCTGCACCCTGACTAAATGCTAACATTGTTGATTGTTGCACCTTGCCTATCTTTGAGAAACATTGCTTGTTGCACCCTGCCTAGCTGCTAAAATGATTGTTTGTTGCACCCTGACTAGCTGCTAAAAACATTGATTGTTGGACCTTGCCTATCTGTGAGAAATATTGATTGCTGCACCCTGCTTCGCTGCTAAAAACATTGATTGTTGCACCTTGCCTATCTGTGAGAAACATTGATTGCTGCACCTTGACTAGCTGCTAAAATGATTTCTTGTTGCACCTTGTCTATCTGTGAGAAACTTTGATTGTTGCACCCTGCTTAGCTGCTAAAAACATTGATTGTTGCACCTTGCCTATCTGTGAGAAACATTGATTGCTGCACCCTGACTAGCTGCTAAAATGATTGCGTGTTGCTCCTTGCCTATTTGTGAGAAATATTGATTGCTGCACCATGCCCAGCTGCTAAAAACATTAATTGTTGCACCCTGCCTATGTGTGAGAAATATTGATTGCTGCACCCTGACTAGCGGCTAAAATGATTGATTGATTGCACCGTGCCTCTCTGTGAGAAACATTGCTTGTTGCACCTTGCCTATCTGCTAAAATTATTGTTTGTTGCACCCTGACTAGCTGCTAAAATTATTGATTGTTGCACCTTGCCTATCTGTGAGAAACATTGCTTGTTGCACCTTGCCTATCTGTTAATATTATTGTTTGTTGCACTCTGACCAGCTGCTAAAATTATTGATTGTTGTACCTTGCCTATCTGTGAGAAACATTGATTGCTGCACCCTGCCTCGCTGCTAAAAACATTGATTGTTGCACCTTGCCTATCTGTGAGAAACATTGATTGCTGCACCCTGACTAGCTGCTAAAATGATTGCTTGTTGCACTTTGCCTATCTGTGAGAAACATTGATTGTTGCACCCTGCCTCGCTGCTAAAAACATTGATTGTTGCACCGTGCCTATCTGTGAGAAACATTGATTGCTGCACCCTGACTAGCTGCTAAAATGATTGCTTGTTGCACCTTGCCTATTTGTGAGAAACATTAATTGCTGCACCCTGTCTAGCTGCTAAAAACATTGATTGTTGCACCTTGCCTATCTGTGAGAAATATTGTTTGTGGCAACCTGACTAGCGGTTAAAATTATTGATTGTTGGACCCTGCAATCTTTGAGAAACATTGCTTGTTGCACCTTGACTATCTGCTAAAATTATTGTTTGTTGCACCCTGACTAGCTGCTAAGATTATTGATTGTTGCACCTTGCCTATTTGTGAGAAACATTGCTTGTTGTACCTTGCCTATCTGCTAAAACTATTGTTTGTTGCACCCTGAATAGCTGCTAAAACATTGATTGTTGCACCTTGCCTATCAGTGAGAAACATTGCTTGTTGCACCCTGCCTAGCTGCTAAAAGTATTGTTTGTTGCATCCTGACTAGCTGCTAAAATGATTGATTGTTTCACCTTGCCTATCTGTGAGAAACATTGATTGCTGCATCCTGACTAGCTGCTAAAATGATTGCTTGTTGCACCTTACCTATTTATGAGAAACATTGTTTGCTGCACCCTGCATAGCTGCTAAAACATTTCTTGTTGCACCATGCCTATTTGTGAGAAACATAGATTGCTGCACCCTGAGTAGCTGCTAAAATGATTGCTTGTTGCACCCTGACTATCGGCCAAAAACATTGATTGTTGCACCTTGCCTATCTGAGAGAAATATTGATTGCTTCACCCTGCATAGCTGCTAAAAACATTGCTTGTTGCACCATGCCTATTTGTGAGAAACATCGACTGCTGCACCCTTCCTAGCTGCTAAAAACATTGATAGTTGCACCTTGCCTATCTGTGTTAAACATTGCTTGATGCACCCTGCCTAGCTGCTAAAAATATTGTTTGTTGCATCCTGACGAGCTGCTAAAATGATTGATTATTTCACCTTGCCTATCTGTGAGAAACATTGATTGCTGGACCCTGACTAGCTGCTAAAATGATTGCTTGTTGCACCATGCCTATTTGTGAGAAATATTGATTGCTGCACCCTGACTAGCGGCTAAAATTATTGATTGTTGCACCGTGCCTATCTGTGAGAAACATTGATTGTTACACCCTGCCTAGCTGCTAAAATGATTGCTTGTTGCACCCTGACTAGCTGCTAAAAACATTGATTTTTGCACCTTGCCTATCTGTGAGAAATATTGATTGCTACACCCTGACTAGATGCTAAAAACATTGATTGTTGCACCTTGCCTATCTGTGAGAAACATTGCTTGTAGCACCCTGTCTAGTTGCTAAAATTATTGTTTGTTGCACCCTGACTAGCTGCTAAAAACATTGATTGTGGCACCTTGCCTATCTGTGAGAAATATTGATTGCTGCACCCTGACTAGATGCGAAAAACATTGATTGTTGCACCCTGCCTAGCTGCTAAAATTATTGTTTGTTGCACCCTGACTAGTTGCTAAAAACATTGATTGTTGCACCTTGCCTATCTGTGAGAAATATTGATTGCTGCATCCTGACTAAATGCTAAAATTATTGATTGTTGCACCTTGCTATCTGTGAGAAACATTGCTTGTTGCACCGTGCCTAGCTGCTAAAATTATTGTTTGTTGCACCCTTGCTAGCTGCTGAAAACTTTGATTGTTGCACCTTGCCTATCTTTGAGAAATATTGATTGCTGCACCCTGACTAAATGCTAGCATTGTTGATTGTTGCACATTGCCTATCTATGAGAAACATTGCTTGTTGCACCTTGCCTATCTGCTAAAATTATTTTTTGTTGCACCCTGACTAGCTGCTAAAATTATTGATTGTTGCACCTTGCCTATTTGTGAGAAACATTGCTTGTTGCACCCTGCCTAGCTGCTAAAATTATTGTTTGTTGCACCCTTTCTAGCTGCTAAAAACATTGATTGTTGCACCTTGCCTATCTGTGAGAAATATTGATTGCTGCAACCTGATTAGCGGCTAAAATTATTGATTCTTGGACCTTGCCTATCTATGAGAAAAATTGCTTGTTGCACCTTGCCTATCTGCTAAAAGTATAGTTTGTTGCACCTTGCCTATCTGTGAGAAATATTGATTGCTGCACCCTGACTACATGCGAAAAACATTGATTGTTGCACCCTGCCTAGCTGCTAAAATTATTGTTTGTTGCACCCTGACTAGCTGCTAAAAACATTGATTGTTGCACCTTGCCTATCTGTGAGAAATATTGTTTCCTGCATCCTGACTAAATGCTAAAATTATTGATTGTTGCACCTTGCCTATCTGTGAAAAACATTGCTTGTTGCACCGTGCCTAGCTGCTAAAATTATTGTTTGTTGCACCCTGGCTAGCTGCTGAAAACTTTGATTGTTGCAGCTTGCCTATCTGTGTGAAATATTGATTGCTGCACCCTGACTAAATGCTAGCATTGTTGATTGTTGCACCTTGCCTATCTATGAGAAACATTGCTTGTTGCACCTTGCCTATCTGCTAAAATTATTTTTTGTTGCACCCTGACTAGCTGTTAAAATTATTGATTGTTGCACCTTGCCTATTTGTGAGAAACATTGCTTGTTGCACCCTGCCTAGCTCCTAAAATTATTGTTTGTTGCACCCTTTCTAGCTGCTAAAAACATTGATTGTTGCACCTTGCCTATCTGTGAGAAATATTGATTGCTGCAACCTGATTAGCGGCTAAAATTATTGATTGTTGGACCTTGCCTATCTATGAGAAAAATTGCTTGTTGCACCTTGCCTATCTGCTAAAAGTATAGTTTGTTGCACCCTGACTAGCTGCTAAAACATTGATTGTTGCACCTTGCCTATCTGTAAGAAACATTGATTGCTGCACCCTGACTAGCTGCTAAAATGATTGCTTGTTGCACCATGCCTATTTGTGAGAAATATTAATTGCTGCACCCTGACTAGCGGCTAAAATTATTGATTGTTGCACCGTGCCTATCTGTGAAAAACATTGATTGTTACACCCTGCCTAGCTGCTAAAATTATTGTTTGTTGCACCCTGACTAGCTGCTAAAAACATTGATTGTTGCACCTTGCCTATCTGTGAGAAATATTGATTGCTGCACCCTGACTAGATGCGAAAAATATTGATTGTTGCACCCTGCCTAGCTGCTAAAATTATTGTTTGTTGCACCCTGACTAGCTGCTAAAACATTGATTGTTGCACCTTGCCTATCTGTGAGAAATATTGATTGCTGCACCCTGACTAAATGCTAACATTGTTGAGTGTTGCACCTTGCCTATCTTTGAGAAACATTGCTTGTTGCACCCTGCTTAGCTGCTAAAATTATTGTTTGTTGCACCCTGACTAGCTGCTATAATCATTGATTGTTGCACCTTGCCTATCTGTGAGAAATATTGATTGCTGCACCCAGACTAGATGTGAAAAACATTGCTTGTTGCATCCTGCCTAGCTGCTAAAATTATCTTTTGTTGCACCCTGACTAGCTGGTAAAAACATTGATTGTTGCACCTTGCCTATCTGTGAGAAATATTGATTTCTGCACCCTGACTAAATGCTAACATTGTTGAGTGTTGCACCTTGCCTATCTTTGAGAAACATTGCTTGTTGCACCCTGTCTAGCTGCTAAAATGATTGTTTGTTGCACCCTGACTAGCTGCTAAAAACATTGATTGTTGCACCTTGTCTATCTGTGAGAAATATTGATTGATGCACCCTAACTAAATGCTAAAATTGTTGATTGTTGCACCTTGCCTATGTGTGAGAAACATTGCTTGTTGCACCCTGCCTAGCTGCTAAAATTATTGTTTGTTGCACCCTGACTAGCTGCTAAAAACATTGATTGTTGCACCTTGCCTATCTGTGAGAGATATTGACTGCTGCACCCTGACTGGATGCTAACATTATTGATTGTTGCACCTTGCCTATGTGTGAGAAACATTGCTTGTTGCACCCTGCATAGCTGCTAAAATTATTGTTTGTTGCATCCTGACTAGCTGCTAAAATTATTGATTGTTGTACCTTGCCTATCTGTGAGAAACATTGATTGCTGCACCCTGCCTCGCTGCTAAAAACATTGATTGTAGCACCTTGCCTATCTGTGAGAAACATTGATTGCTGCACCCTGACTAGCTGCTAAAATGATTGCTTTTTGTATCTTGCCTATCTGTGAGAAACATTGATTGTTGCACCCTGCTTCTCTGCTAAAACATTGTTTGTTGCACCTTGCCTATCTGTGAGAAACATTGATTGCTGCACCCTGACTAGCTGCTAAAATGATTGCTTGTTGCACCTTGGCTATTTGTGAGAAACATTGATTGCTGCACCATGCCTAGCGGCTAGCTAAAATTATTGATTGTTGCACCTTGCCTATCTGTGAGAAACATTGCTTGTTGCACCTTGCATATCTGCTAAAATTATTGTTTGTTGCACCCTGACTATCTGCTAAAATTATTGATTCTTGCACCTTGCCTATTTGTGAGAAAAATTGGTTGATGCACCTTGCTTATCTGCTAAAAGTATTGTTTGTTGCACCCTGACTAGCTGCTAAAACATTGATTGTTGCACCTTGCCTATCTGTGAGAAACATTGCTTGATGCACCCTGCCTAGCTGCTAAAAGTATTGTTTGTTGCATCCTGACGAGCTGCTAAAATGATTGATTATTTCACCTTGCCTATCTGTGAGAAACATTGATTGCTGCACCCTGACTAGCTGCTAAAATGATTGTTTGTTGCACCATGCCTATTTGTGAGAAATATTGATTGCTGCACCCTGACTAGCGGCTAAAATTATTGATTGTTGCACCGTGCCTATCTGTGAGAAACATTGATTGTTACACCCTGCCTAGCTGCTAGAATGATTGCATGTGGCACCCTGACTAGCTGCTAAAAGCATTGATTGTTGCACCTTGCCGATCTGTGAGAAATATTGATTGCTGCACCCTGACTAGATGCGAAAAAGATTGATTGTTGCACCATGCCTAGCTGCTAAAATTATTGTTTGTTGCACCCTGACTAGCTGCTAAAAACATTGATTGTTGCACCTTGTCTATCTGTGAGAAATATTGTTTGCTGCATCCTGACTAAATGCTAAAATTATTGATTGTTGCACTTTGCCTATCTGTGAGAAACATTGCTTGTTGCACCGTGCCTAGCTGCTAAAATTATTGTTTGTTGCACCTTGGCTAGCTGCTGAAAACTTTGATTGTTGCACCTTGCCTATCTGTGTGAAATATTGATTGCTGCACCCTGACTAAATGCTAGCATTGTTGATTGTTGCACCGTGCTTATCTATGAGAAACATTGCTTGTTGCACCTTGCCTATCTGCTAAAATTATTTTTTGTTGCACCCTGACTTGCTGTTAAAATTATTGATTGTTGCACCTTGCCTATTTGTGAGAAACATTGCTTGTTGCACCCTGCCTAGCTGCTAAAATTATTGTTTGTTGCACCCTTTCTAGCTGCTAAAAACATTGATTGTTGCACCTTGCCTATCTGTGAGAAATATTGATTGCTGCAACCTGATTAGCGGCTAAAATTATTGATTGTTGGACCTTGCCTATCTATGAGAAAAATTGCTTGTTGCACCTTGCCTATCTGCTAAAAGTATAGTTTGTTGCACCCTGACTAGCTGCTAAAACATTGATTGTTGCACCTTGCCTATCTGTGAGAAACATTGATTGCTGCACCCTGACTAGCTGCTAAAATGATTTCTTGTTGCACCACGCCTATTTGTGAGAAACATTGATTGCTACACCCCGACTAGCTGCTAAAAACATTGATTGTTGCACCTTGCCTATCTGTGAGAGATATTGATTTTTGCACCCAGACTAGCTGCTAAAATGATTGCTTGTTGCACCTTGCCTATTTATGATAAACATTGTTTGCTGCACCCTGCATAGCTGCTAAAAACATTGCTTGTTGCACCTTGCCTATCTGTGAGAAATATTGATTGCTGCACCCTGACTAGCGGCTAGAATTATTGATTGTTGCACTGTCCCTATCTGTGAGAAACATTGATTGTTACACCCTGCCTAGTTGCTAAAATGATTGCTTGTTGCACCCTGACTAGCTGCTAAAAACATTGATTATTGCACCTTGCCTATCTGTGAGAAATATTGATTGCTGCACCCTAACTACCTGCTAAAGTGATTGCTTGTTGCACCTTGCCTATCAGTGAGAGACATTGCTTGTTGCACCCTGCCTAGCTGCTAGAATTATTGTTTGTTGACCCTGACTAGCTGCTAAAATTATTCTTTGTTGCACCCTGACTAGCTGCTAAAACATTGATTGTTGCACTTTGCCTATCTGTGAGAAATATTGATTGCTTCACCCTGACTAAATACTAAAATTATTGATTGTTGCACCTTGCCTATCTGTGAGAAACATTGCTTGTTGCACCCTGCCTAGCTGCTAAAATTATTGTTTGTTGCACCCTGACTAGCTGCTAAAAACATTGATTGTTGCACCTTGCCTATCTGTGAGAAATATTGATTTCTGCACCCTGACTAAATGCTAACATTGTTGATTGTTGCACCTTGCCTATCTTTGAGAAACATTGCTTGTTGCACCCTGCCTAGCTGCTAAAATGATTGTTTGTTGCACCCTGACTAGCTGCTAAAAACATTGATTGTTGGACCTTGCCTATCTGTGAGAAATATTGATTGCTGCACCCTGCTTCGCTGCTAAAAACATTGATTGTTGCACCTTGCCTATCTGTGAGAAACATTGATTGCTGCACCTTGACTAGCTGCTAAAATGATTTCTTGTTGCACCTTGTCTATCTGTGAGAAACTTTGATTGTTGCACCCTGCTTAGCTGCTAAAAACATTGATTGTTGCACCTTGCCTATCTGTGAGAAACATTGATTGCTGCACCCTGACTAGCTGCTAAAATGATTGCGTGTTGCTCCTTGCCTATTTGTGAGAAATATTGATTGCTGCACCATGCCCAGCTGCTAAAAACATTAATTGTTGCACCCTGCCTATGTGTGAGAAATATTGATTGCTGCACCCTGACTAGCGGCTAAAATGATTGATTGATTGCACCGTGCCTCTCTGTGAGAAACATTGCTTGTTGCACCTTGCCTATCTGCTAAAATTATTGTTTGTTGCACCCTGACTAGCTGCTAAAATTATTGATTGTTGCACCTTGCCTATCTGTGAGAAACATTGCTTGTTGCACCTTGCCTATCTGTTAATATTATTGTTTGTTGCACTCTGACCAGCTGCTAAAATTATTGATTGTTGTACCTTGCCTATCTGTGAGAAACATTGATTGCTGCACCCTGCCTCGCTGCTAAAAACATTGATTGTTGCACCTTGCCTATCTGTGAGAAACATTGATTGCTGCACCCTGACTAGCTGCTAAAATGATTGCTTGTTGCACTTTGCCTATCTGTGAGAAACATTGATTGTTGCACCCTGCCTCGCTGCTAAAAACATTGATTGTTGCACCGTGCCTATCTGTGAGAAACATTGATTGCTGCACCCTGACTAGCTGCTAAAATGATTGCTTGTTGCACCTTGCCTATTTGTGAGAAACATTGATTGCTGCACCCTGTCTAGCTGCTAAAAACATTGATTGTTGCACCTTGCCTATCTGTGAGAAATATTGTTTGTGGCAACCTGACTAGCGGTTAAAATTATTGATTGTTGGACCCTGCAATCTTTGAGAAACATTGCTTGTTGCACCTTGACTATCTGCTAAAATTATTGTTTGTTGCACCCTGACTAGCTGCTAAGATTATTGATTGTTGCACCTTGCCTATTTGTGAGAAACATTGCTTGTTGTACCTTGCCTATCTGCTAAAACTATTGTTTGTTGCACCCTGAATAGCTGCTAAAACATTGATTGTTGCACCTTGCCTATCAGTGAGAAACATTGCTTGTTGCACCCTGCCTAGCTGCTAAAAGTATTGTTTGTTGCATCCTGACTAGCTGCTAAAATGATTGATTGTTTCACCTTGCCTATCTGTGAGAAACATTGATTGCTGCATCCTGACTAGCTGCTAAAATGATTGCTTGTTGCACCTTACCTATTTATGAGAAACATTGTTTGCTGCACCCTGCATAGCTGCTAAAACATTTCTTGTTGCACCATGCCTATCTGTGAGAAACATAGATTGCTGCACCCTGAGTAGCTGCTAAAATGATTGCTTGTTGCACCCTGACTATCGGCCAAAAACATTGATTGTTGCACCTTGCCTATCTGAGAGAAATATTGATTGCTTCACCCTGACTAGCTGCTAAAATGATTGCTTGTTGCACCTTGCCTATTTATGAGAAACAATGTTTGCTGCACCCTGCATAGCTGCTAAAAACATTGCTTGTTGCACCATGCCTATTTGTGAGAAACATCGATTGCTGCACCCTTCCTAGCTGCTAAAAACATTGATAGTTGCACCTTGCCTATCTGTGTTAAACATTGCTTGATGCACCCTGCCTAGCTGCTAAAAATATTGTTTGTTGCATCCTGACGAGCTGCTAAAATGATTGATTATTTCACCTTGCCTATCTGTGAGAAACATTGATTGCTGGACCCTGACTAGCTGCTAAAATGATTGCTTGTTGCACCATGCCTATTTGTGAGAAATATTGATTGCTGCACCCTGACTAGCGGCTAAAATTATTGATTGTTGCACCGTGCCTATCTGTGAGAAACATTGATTGTTACACCCTGCCTAGCTGCTAAAATGATTGCTTGTTGCACCCTGACTAGCTGCTAAAAACATTGATTGTTGCACCTTGCCTATCTGTGAGAAATATTGATTGCTACACCCTGACTAGATGCTAAAAACATTGATTGTTGCACCTTGCCTATCTGTGAGAAACATTGCTTGTAGCACCCTGTCTAGTTGCTAAAATTATTGTTTGTTGCACCCTGACTAGCTGCTAAAAACATTGATTGTGGCACCTTGCCTATCTGTGAGAAATATTGATTGCTGCACCCTGACTAGATGCGAAAAACATTGATTGTTGCACCCTGCCTAGCTGCTAAAATTATTGTTTGTTGCACCCTGACTAGTTGCTAAAAACATTGATTGTTGCACCTTGCCTATCTGTGAGAAATATTGATTGCTGCATCCTGACTAAATGCTAAAATTATTGATTGTTGCACCTTGCTATCTGTGAGAAACATTGCTTGTTGCACCGTGCCTAGCTGCTAAAATTATTGTTTGTTGCACCCTTGCTAGCTGCTGAAAACTTTGATTGTTGCACCTTGCCTATCTTTGAGAAATATTGATTGCTGCACCCTGACTAAATGCTAGCATTGTTGATTGTTGCACATTGCCTATCTATGAGAAACATTGCTTTTTGCACCTTGCCTATCTGCTAAAATTATTTTTTGTTGCACCCTGACTAGCTGCTAAAATTATTGATTGTTGCACCTTGCCTATTTGTGAGAAACATTGCTTGTTGCACCCTGCCTAGCTGCTAAAATTATTGTTTGTTGCACCCTTTCTAACTGCTAAAAACATTGATTGTTGCACCTTGCCTATCTGTGAGAAATATTGATTGCTGCAACCTGATTAGCGGCTAAAATTATTGATTCTTGGACCTTGCCTATCTATGAGAAAAATTGCTTGTTGCACCTTGCCTATCTGCTAAAAGTATAGTTTGTTGCACCTTGCCTATCTGTGAGAAATATTGATTGCTGCACCCTGACTACATGCGAAAAACATTGATTGTTGCACCCTGCCTAGCTGCTAAAATTATTGTTTGTTGCACCCTGACTAGCTGCTAAAAACATTGATTGTTGCACCTTGCCTATCTGTGAGAAATATTGTTTCCTGCATCCTGACTAAATGCTAAAATTATTGATTGTTGCACCTTGCCTATCTGTGAAAAACATTGCTTGTTGCACCGTGCCTAGCTGCTAAAATTATTGTTTGTTGCACCCTGGCTAGCTGCTGAAAACTTTGATTGTTGCAGCTTGCCTATCTGTGTGAAATATTGATTGCTGCACCCTGACTAAATGCTAGCATTGTTGATTGTTGCACCTTGCCTATCTATGAGAAACATTGCTTGTTGCACCTTGCCTATCTGCTAAAATTATTTTTTGTTGCACCCTGACTAGCTGTTAAAATTATTGATTGTTGCACCTTGCCTATTTGTGAGAAACATTGCTTGTTGCACCCTGCCTAGCTCCTAAAATTATTGTTTGTTGCACCCTTTCTAGCTGCTAAAAACATTGATTGTTGCACCTTGCCTATCTGTGAGAAATATTGATTGCTGCAACCTGATTAGCGGCTAAAATTATTGATTGTTGGACCTTGCCTATCTATGAGAAAAATTGCTTGTTGCACCTTGCCTATCTGCTAAAAGTATAGTTTGTTGCACCCTGACTAGCTGCTAAAACATTGATTGTTGCACCTTGCCTATCTGTAAGAAACATTGATTGCTGCACCCTGACTAGCTGCTAAAATGATTGCTTGTTGCACCACACCTATTTGTGAGAAACATTGATTGCTACACCCCGACTAGCTGCTAAAAACATTGATTGTTGCACCTTGCCTATCTGTGAGAGATATTGATTTTTGCACCCAGACTAGCTGCTAAAATGATTGCTTGTTGCACCTTGCCTATCTGTGAGAAATATTGATTGCTGCACCCTGACTAGCGGCTAGAATTATTGATTGTTGCACCGTCCCTATCTGTGAGAAACATTGATTGTTACACCCTGCCTAGTTGCTAAAATGATTGCTTGTTGCACCCTGACTAGCTGCTAAAAACATTGATTATTGCACCTTGCCTATCTGTGAGAAATATTGATTGCTGCATCCTAACTACCTGCTAAAATGATTGCTTGTTGCACCTTGCCTATCAGTGAGAAACATTTCTTGTTGCACCCTGACTAGCTGCTAAAACATTGATTGTTGCACCTTGCCTATCTGTGAGAAATATTGATTGCTTCACCCTGACTAAATACTAAAATTATTGATTGTTGCACCTTACCTATCTGTGAGAAACATTGCTTGTTGCACCCTGCCTAGCTGCTAAAATTATTGTTTGTTGCACCCTGACTAGCTGCTAAAAACATTGATTGTTGCACCTTGCCTATCTGTGAGAAATATTGATTTCTGCACCCTGACTAAATGCTAACATTGTTGATTGTTGCACCTTGCCTATCTTTGAGAAACATTGCTTGTTGCACCCTGCCTAGCTGCTAAAATGATTGTTTGTTGCACCCTGACTAGCTGCTAAAAACATTGATTGTTGGACCTTGCCTATCTGTGAGAAATATTGATTGCTGCACCCTGCTTCGCTGCTAAAAACATTGATTGTTGCACCTTGCCTATCTGTGAGAAACATTGATTGCTGCACCTTGACTAGCTGCTAAAATGATTGCTTGTTGCACCTTGTCTATCTGTGAGAAACATTGATTGTTGCACCCTGCTTAGCTGCTAAAAACATTGATTGTTGCACCTTGCCTATCTGTGAGAAACATTGATTGCTGCACCCTGACTAGCTGCTAAAATGATTTCTTGTTGCTCCTTGCCTATTTGTGAGAAATATTGATTGCTGCACCATGCCCAGCTGCTAAAAACATTGATTGTTGCACCCTGCCTATGTGTGAGAAATATTGATTGCTGCAATCTGACTAGCGGCTAAAATGATTGATTGATTGCACCGTGCCTCTCTGTGAGAAACATTGCTTGTTGCACCTTGCCTATCTGCTAAAATTATTGTTTGTTGCACCCTGACTAGCTGCTAAAATTATTGATTGTTGCACCTTGCCTATCTGTGAGAAACATTGCTTGTTGCACCTTGCCTATCTGCTAAAATTATTGTTTGTTGCACTCTGACCAGCTGCTAAAATTATTGATTGTTGTACCTTGCCTATCTGTGAGAAACATTGATTGCTGCACCCTGCCTCGCTGCTAAAAACATTGATTGTTGCACCTTGCCTATCTGTGAGAAACATTGATTGCTGCACCCTGACTAGCTGCTAAACTGATTGCTTGTTGCACTTTGCCTATCTGTGAGAAACATTGATTGTTGCACCCTGCCTCGCTGCTAAAAACATTGATTGTTGCACCGTGCCTATCTGTGAGAAACATTGATTGCTGCACCCTGACTAGCTGCTAAAATGATTGCTTGTTGCACCTTGCCTATTTGTGAGAAACATTGATTGCTACACCCTGTCTAGCTGCTAAAAACATTGATTGTTGCACCTTGCCTATCTGTGAGAAATATTGATTGTGGCAACCTGACTAGCGGTTAAAATTATTGATTGTTGGCCCCTGCAATCTTTGAGAAACATTGCTTGTTGCACCTTGCCTATCTGCTAAAAGTATAGTTTGTTGCACCCTGACTAGCTGCTAAAACATTGATTGTTGCACCTTGCCTATCTGTGAGAAACATTGATTGCTGCACCCTGACTAGCTGCTAAAATGATTGCTTGTTGCACCACACCTATTTGTGAGAAACATTGATTGCTACACCCCGACTAGCTGCTAAAAACATTGATTGTTGCACCTTGCCTATCTGTGAGATATATTGATTTTTGCACCCAGACTAGCTACTAAAATGATTGCTTGTTGCACCTTGCCAATTTATGATAAACATTGTTTGCTGCACCCTGCATAGCTGCTAAAAACATTGCTTGTTGCACCTTGCCTATCTGTGAGAAATATTGATTGCTGCACCCTGACTAGCGGCTAGAATTATTGATTGTTGCACCGTCCCTATCTGTGAGAAACATTGATTGTTACACCCTGCCTAGTTGCTAAAATGATTGCTTGTTGCACCCTGACTAGCTGCTAAAAACATTGATTATTGCACCTTGCCTATCTGTGAGAAATATTGATTGCTCCACCCTGCTTCGCTGCTAAAAACATTGATTGTTGCACCTTGCCTATCTGTGAGAAACATTGATTGCTGCACCTTGACTAGCTGCTAAAATGATTGCTTGTTGCACCTTGTCTATCTGTGAGAAACATTGATTGTTGCACCCTGCTTAGCTGCTAAAAACATTGATTGTTGCACCTTGCCTATCTGTGAGAAACATTGATTGCTGCACCCTGACTAGCTGCTAAAATGATTGCGTGTTGCTCCTTGCCTATTTGTGAGAAATATTGATTGCTGCACCATGCCCAGCTGCTAAAAACATTGATTGTTGCACCTTGCCTATCTGTGAGAAACATTGATTGCTGCACCCTGCCTCGCTGCTAAAAACATTGATTGTTGCACCGTGCCTATCTGTGAGAAATATTGATTGCTGCACCATGCCCAGCTGCTAAAATGATTGCTTGTTGCACTTTGCCTATCTGTGAGAATCATTGATTGTTGCACCCTGCCTCGCTGCTAAAAACATTGATTGTTGCACCGTGCCTATCTGTGAGAAACATTGATTGCTGCACCCTGACTAGCTGCTAAAATGATTGCTTGTTGCACCTTGCCTATTTGTGAGAAACATTGATTGCTGCACCCTGTCTAGCTGCTAAAAACATTGATTGTTGCACCTTGCCTATCTGTGAGAAATGTTGATTGTGGCAACCAGACTAGCGGTTAAACTTATTGATTGTTGGACCCTGCAATCTTTGAGAAACATTCCTTGTTGCACCTTGCCTATCTGCTAAAATTATTGTTTGTTGCACCCTGACTAGCTGCTAAGATTATTGATTGTTGCACCTTGCCTATTTGTGAGAAACATTGCATGTTGTACCTTGCCTATCTGCTAAAACTATTGTTTGTTGCACCCTGAGTAGCTGGTAAAACATTGATTGTTGCACCTTGCCTATCAGTGAGAAACATTGCTTGTTGCACCCTGCCTAGCTGCTAAAAGTATTGTTTGTTGCATCCTGACTAGCTGATAAAATGATTGATTGTTTCACCTTGCCTATCTGTGAGAAACATTGATTGCTGCATCCTGACGAGCTGCTAAAATGATTGCTTGTTGCACCTTACCTATTTATGAGAAACATTGTTTGCTGCACCCTGCATAGCTGCTAAAACATTTCTTGTTGAACCATGCCTATTTGTGAGAAACATAGATTGCTGCACCCTGAGTAGCTGCTAAAATGATTGCTTGTTGCATCCTGACTATCGGCCAAAAACATTGATTGTTGCACCTTGCCTATCTGAGAGAAATATTGATTGCTTCACCCTGACTAGCTGCTAAAAACATTGATAGTTGCACCTTGCCTATCTGTGAGAAACATTGCTTGATGCACACTGCCTAGCTGCTAAAAGTATTGTTTGTTGCATCCTGACGAGCTGCTAAAATGATTGATTATTTCACCTTGCCTATCTGTGAGAAACATTGATTGCTGCACCCTGACTAGCTGCTAAAATGATTGCTTGTTGCACCATGCCTATTTGTGAGAAATATTGATTGCTGCACCCTGACTAGCGGCTAAAATTATTGATTGTTGCACCGTGCCTATCTGTGAGAAACATTGATTGTTACACCCTGCCTAGCTGCTAAAATGATTGCTTGTTCCACCCTGACTAGCTGCTAAAAACATTGATTGTTGCACCTTGCCTATCTGTGAGAAATATTGATTGCTACACCCTGACTAGATGCTAAAAACATTGATTGTTGCACCTTGCCTATCTGTGAGAAACATTGCTTGTAGCACCCTGTCTAGTTGCTAAAATTATTGTTTGTTGCACCCTGACTAGCTGCTAAAAACATTGATTGTGGCACCTTGCCTATCTGTGAGAAATATTGATTGCTGCACCCTGACTAGATTCGAAAAACATTGATTGTTGCACCCTGCCTAGTTGCTAAAATTATTATTTGTTGCACCCTGACTAGCTGCTAAAAACATTGATTGTTGCACCTTGCCTATCTGTGAGAAATATTGATTGCTGCATCCTGACTAAATGCTAAAATTATTGATTGTTTCACCTTGCCTATCTGTGAGAAACATTGCTTGTTGCACCGTGCCTAGCTGCTAAAATTATTGTTTGTTGCACCCTTGCTAGCTGCTGAAAACTTTGATTGTTGCACCTTGCCTATCTGTGAGAAATATTGATTGCTGCACCCTGACTAAATGCTAGCATTGTTGATGGTTGCACCTTGCCTATCTATGAGAAACATTGCTTGTTGCACCTTGCCTATCTGCTAAAATTATTTTTTGTTGCACCCTGACTAGCTGCTAGAATTATTGATTGTTGCACCTTGCCTATTTGTGAGAAACATTGCTTGTTGCACCCTGCCTAGCTGCTAAAATTATTGTTTGTTGCACCCTTTCTAGCTGCTAAAAACATTGATTGTTGCACCTTGCCTATCTGTGAGAAATATTGATTGCTGCAACCTGATTAGCGGCTAAAATTATTGATTGTTGGACCTTGCCTATCTATGAGAAAAATTGCTTGTTTCACCTTGCCTATCTGCTAAAAGTATAGTTTGTTGCACCCTGACTAGCTGCTAAAACATTGATTGTTGCACCTTGCCTATCTGTGAGAAACATTGATTGCTGCACCCTGACTAGCTGCTAAAATGATTGCTTGTTGCACCACACCTATTTGTGAGAAACATTGATTGCTAAACCCCGACTAGCTGCTAAAAACATTGATTGTGGCACCTTGCCTATCTGTGAGAGATATTGATTTTTGCACCCAGACTAGCTGCTAAAATGATTGCTTGTTGCACCTTGCCTATTTATGATAAACATTGTTTGCTGCACCCTGCATAGCTGCTAAAAACATTGCTTGTTGCACCTTGCCTATCTGTGAGAAATATTGATTGCTGCACCCTGACTAGCGGCTAGAATTATTGATTGTTGCACCGTCCCTATCTGTGAGAAACATTGATTGTTACACCCTGCCTAGTTGCTAAAATGATTGCTTGTTGCACCCTGACTAGCTGCTAAAAACATTGATTATTGCACCTTGCCTATCTGTGAGAAATATTGATTGCTGCACCCTAACTACCTGCTAAAATGATTGCTTGTTGCACCTTGCCTATCAGTGAGAAACATTGCTTGTTGCACCGTGCCTAGCTGCTAAAATGATTGTTTGTTGACCCTGACTAGCTGCTAAAATTATTCTTTGTTGCACCCTGACTAGCTGCTAAAACATTGATTGTTGCACCTCACCTATCTGTGAGAAATATTGATTGCTTCACCCTGACTAAATACTAAAATTATTGATTGTTGCACCTTGCCTATCTGTGAGAAACATTGCTTGTTGCACCCTGCCTAGCTGCTAAAATTATTGTTTGTTGCACCCTGACTAGCTGCTAAAAACATTGATTGTTGCACCTTGCCTATCTGTGAGAAATATTGATTTCTGCACCCTGACTAAATGCTAACATTGTTGATTGTTGCACCTTGCCTATCTTTGAGAAACATTGCTTGTTGCACCCTGCCTAGCTGCTAAAATGATTGTTTGTTGCACCCTGACTAGCTGCTAAAAACATTGATTGTTGGACCTTGCCTATCTGTGAGAAATATTGATTTCTGCACCCTGACTAAATGCTAACATTGTTGATTGTTGCACCTTGCCTATCTTTGAGAAACATTGCTTGTTGCACCCTGCCTAGCTGCTAAAATGATTGTTTGTTGCACCCTGACTAGCTGCTAAAAACATTGATTGTTGGACCTTGCCTATCTGTGAGAAATATTGATTGCTGCACCCTGCTTCGCTGCTAAAAACATTGATTGTTGCACCTTGCCTATCTGTGAGAAACATTGATTGCTGCACCTTGACTAGCTGCTAAAATGATTGCTTGTTGCTCCTTGCCTATTTGTGAGAAATATTGATTGCTGCACCATGCCCAGCTGCTAAAAACATTGATTGTTGCACCCTGCCTATGTGTGAGAAATATTGATTGCTGCACCCTGACTAGCGGCTAAAATGATTGATTGATTGCACCGTGCCTCTCTGTGAGAAACATTGCTTGTTGCACCTTGCCTATCTGCTAAAATTATTGTGTGTTGCACCCTGACTAGCTGCTAAAATTATTGATTGTTGCACCTTGCCTATCTGTGAGAAACATTGCTTGTTGCACCTTGCCTATCTGCTAAAATTATTGTTTGTTGCACTCTGACCAGCTGCTAAAATTATTGATTGTTGTACCTTGCCTATCTGTGAGAAACATTGATTGCTGCACCCTGCCTCGCTGCTAAAAACATTGATTGTTGCACCTTGCCTATCTGTGAGAAACATTGATTGCTGCACCCTGACTAGCTGCTAAAATGATTGCTTGTTGCACTTTGCCTATCTGTGAGAAACATTGATTGTTGCACCCTGCCTCGCTGCTAAAAACATTGATTGTTGCACCGTGCCTATCTGTGAGAAACATTGATTGCTGCACCCTGACTAGCTGCTAAAATGATTGCTTGTTGCACCTTGCCTATTTGTGAGAAACATTGATTGCTGCACCCTGTCTAGCTGCTAAAAACATTGATTGTTGCACCTTGCCTATCTGTGAGAGATATTGATTTTTGCACCCAGACTAGCTGCTAAAATGATTGCTTGTTGTACCTTGCCTATTTAGGATAAACATTGTTTGCTGCACCCTGCATAGCTGCTAAAAACATTGCTTGTTGCACCTTGCCTATCTGCTAAAAGTATAGTTTTTTGCACCCTGACTAGCTGCTAAAACATTGATTGTTGCACCTTGCCTATCTGTGAGAAACATTGATTGCTGCACCCTGACTAGCTGCTAAAATGATTGCTTGTTGCACCACACCTATTTGTGAGAAACATTGATTGCTACACCCCGACTAGCTGCTAAAAACATTGATTGTTGGACCTTGCCTATCTGTGAGAAATAATGATTGCTGCACCCTGCTTCGCTGCTAAAAACATTGATTGTTGCACCTTGCCTATCTGTGAGAAACATTGATTGCTGCACCTTGACTAGCTGCTAAAATGATTGCTTGTTGCACCTTGTCTATCTTTGAGAAACATTGATTGTTGCACCCTGCTTAGCTGCTAAAAACATTGATTGTTGCACCTTGCCTATCTGTGAGAAACATTGATTGCTGCACCCTGACTAGCTGCTAAAATGATTGCTTGTTGCTCCTTGCCTATTTGTGAGAAATATTGATTGCTGCACCATGCCCAGCTGCTAAAAACATTGATTGTTGCACCCTGCCTATGTGTGAGAAATATTGATTGCTGCACCCTGACTAGCGGCTAGAATTATTGATTGTTGCACCGTCCCTATCTGTGAGAAACATTGATTGTTACACCCTGCCTAGTTGCTAAAATGATTGCTTGTTGCACCCTGACTAGCTGCTAAAAACATTGATTATTGCACCTTGCCTATCTGTGAGAAATATTGATTGCTGCACCCTAACTACCTGCTAAAATGATTGCTTGTTGCACCTTGCCTATCAGTGAGAAACATTGCTTGTTGCACCGTGCCTAGCTGCTAAAAAGATTGTTTGTTGACCCTGACTAGCTGCTAAAATTATTCTTTGTTGCACCCTGACTAGCTGCTAAAACATTGATTGTTGCACCTCACCTATCTGTGAGAAATATTGATTGCTTCACCCTGACTAAATACTAAAATTATTGATTGTTGCACCTTGCCTATCTGTGAGAAACATTGCTTGTTGCACCCTGCCTAGCTGCTAAAATTAGTGTTTGTTGCACCCTGACTAGCTGCTAAAAACATTGATTGTTGCACCTTGCCTATCTGTGAGAAATATTGATTTCTGCACCCTGACTAAATGCTAACATTGTTGATTGTTGCACCTTGCCTATCTTTGAGAAACATTGCTTGTTGCACCCTGCCTAGCTGCTAAAATGATTGTTTGTTGCACCCTGACTAGCTGCTAAAAACATTGATTGTTGGACCTTGCCTATCTGTGAGAAATATTGATTGCTGCACCCTGCTTCGCTGCTAAAAACATTGATTGTTGCACCTTGCCTATCTGTGAGAAACATTGATTGCTGCACCTTGACTAGCTGCTAAAATGATTGCTTGTTGCACCTTGTCTATCTTTGAGAAACATTGATTGTTGCACCCTGCTTAGCTGCTAAAAACATTGATTGTTGCACCTTGCCTATCTGTGAGAAACATTGATTGCTGCACCCTGACTAGCTGCTAAAATGATTGCTTGTTGCTCCTTGCCTATTTGTGAGAAATATTGATTGCTGCACCATGCCCAGCTGCTAAAAACATTGATTGTTGCACCCTGCCTATGTGTGAGAAATATTTATTGCTGCACCCTGACTAGCGGCTAAAATGATTGATTGATTGCACCGTGCCTCTCTGTGAGAAACATTGCTTGTTGCACCTTGCCTATCTGCTAAAATTATTGTGTGTTGCACCCTGACTAGCTGCTAAAATTATTGATTGTTGCACCTTGCCTATCTGTGAGAAACATTGCTTGTTGCACCTTGCCTATCTGCTAAAATTATTGTTTGTTGCACTCTGACCAGCTGCTAAAATTATTGATTGTTGTACCTTGCCTATCTGTGAGAAACATTGATTGCTGCACCCTGCCTCGCTGCTAAAAACATTGATTGTTGCACCTTGCCTATCTGTGAGAAACATTGATTGCTGCACCCTGACTAGCTGCTAAAATGATTGCTTGTTGCACCTTGCCTATTTGTGAGAAACATTGATTGCTGCACCCTGTCTAGCTGCTAAAAACATTGATTGTTGCACCTTGCCTATCTGTGAGAGATATTGATTTTTGCAACCAGACTAGCTGCTAAAATGATTGCTTGTTGCACCTTGCCTATTTATGATAAACATTGTTTGCTGCACCCTGCATAGCTGCTAAAAACATTGCTTGTTGCACCTTGCCTATCTGCTAAAAGTATAGTTTGTTGCACCCTGACTAGCTGCTAAAACATTGATTGTTGCACCTTGACTATCTGTGAGAAACATTGATTGCTGCACCCTGACTAGCTGCTAAAATGATTGCTTGTTGCACCACACCTATTTGTGAGAAACATTGATTGCTACACCCCGACTAGCTGCTAAAAACATTGATTGTTGGACCTTGCCTATCTGTGAGAAATATTGATTGCTGCACCCTGCTTCGCTGCTAAAAACATTCATTGTTGCACCTTGCCTATCTGTGAGAAACATTGATTGCTGCACCTTGAGTAGCTGCTAAAATGATTGCTTGTTGCACCTTGTCTATCTTTGAGAAACATTGATTGTTGCACCCTGCTTAGCTGCTAAAAACATTGATTGTTGCACCTTGCCTATCTGTGAGAAACATTGATTGCTGCACCCTGACTAGCTGCTAAAATGATTGCTTGTTGCTCCTTGCCTATTTGTGAGAAATATTGATTGCTGCACCATGCCCAGCTGCTAAAAACATTGATTGTTGCACCCTGCCTATGTGTGAGAAATATTGATTGCTGCACCCTGACTAGCGGCTAAAATGATTGATTGATTGCACCGTGCCTCTCTGTGAGAAACATTGCTTGTTGCACCTTGCCTATCTGCTAAAATTATTGTGTGTTGCACCCTGACTAGCTGCTAAAATTATTGATTGTTGCACCTTGCCTATCTGTGAGAAACATTGCTTGTTGCACCTTGCCCATCTGCTAAAATTATTGTTTGTTGCACTCTGACCAGCTGCTAAAATTATTGATTGTTGTACCTTGCCTATCTGTGAGAAACATTGATTGCTGCACCCTGCCTCGCTGCTAAAAACATTGATTGTTGCACCTTGCCTATCTGTGAGAAACATTGATTGCTGCACCCTGACTAGCTGCTAAAATGATTGCTTGTTGCACTTTGCCTATCTGTGAGAAACATTGATTGTTGCACCCTGCCTCGCTGCTAAAAACATTGATTGTTGCACCGTGCCTATCTGTGAGAAACATTGATTGCTGCACCCTGACTAGCTGCTAAAATGATTGCTTGTTGCACCTTGCCTATTTGTGAGAAACATTGATTGCTGCACCCTGTCTAGCTGCTAAAAACATTGATTGTTGCACCTTGCCTATCTGTGAGAGATATTGATTTTTGCACCCAGACTAGCTGCTAAAATGATTGCTTGTTGCACCTTGCCTATTTATGATAAACATTGTTTGCTGCACCCTGCATAGCTGCTAAAAACATTGCTTGTTGCACCTTGCCTATCTGTGAGAAATATTGATTGCTGCACCCTGACTAGCGGCTAGAATTATTGATTGTTGCACCGTCCCTATCTGTGAGAAACATTGATTGTTACACCCTGCCTAGTTGCTAAAATGATTGCTTGTTGCACCCTGACTAGCTGCTAAAAACATTGATTATTGCACCTTGCCTATCTGTGAGAAATATTGATTGCTGCACCCTAACTACCTGCTAAAATGATTGCTTGTTGCACCTTGCCTATCAGTGAGAAACATTGCTTGTTGCACCCTGCCTAGCTGCTAAAATTATTGTTTGTTGACCCTGACTAGCTGCTAAAATTATTCTTTGTTGCACCCTGACTAGCTGCTAAAACATTGATTGTTGCACCTTGCCTATCTGTGAGAAATATTGATTGCTTCACCCTGACTAAATACTAAAATGTGTGATTGTTGCACCTTGCCTATCTGTGAGAAACATTGCTTGTTGCACCCTGCCTAGCTGCTAAAATTATTGTTTGTTGCACCCTGACTAGCTGCTAAAAACATTGATTGTTGCACCTTGCCTATCTGTGAGAAATATTGATTGCTGCACCCTGCTTCGCTGCTAAAAACATTGATTGTTGCACCTTGCCTATCTGTGAGAAACATTGATTGCTGCACCTTGACTAGCTGCTAAAATGATTGCTTGTTGCACCTTGTCTATCTGTGAGAAACATTGATTGTTGCACCCTGCTTACCTGCTAAAAACATTGATTGTTGCACCTTGCCTATCTATGAGAAACATTGATTGCTGCACCCTGACTAGCTGCTAAAATGATTGCTTGTTGCTCCTTGCCTATTTGTGAGAAATATTGATTGCTGCACCATGCCCAGCTGCTAAAAACATTGATTGTTGCACCCTGCCTATGTGTGAGAAATATTGATTTTTGCACCCAGACTAGCTGCTAAAATGATTGCTTGTTGCACCTTGCCTATTTATGATAAACATTGTTTGCTGCACCCTGCATAGCTGCTAAAAACATTGATTGTTGCACCTTGCCTATCTGTGAGAAACATTGATTGCTGCACCTTGACTTGCTGCTAAAATGATTGCTTGTTGCACCTTGTCTATCTTTGAGAAACATTGATTGTTGCACCCTGCTTAGCTGCTAAAAACATTGATTGTTGCACCTTGCCTATCTGTGAGAAACATTGATTGCTGCACCCTGACTAGCTGCTAAAATGATTGATTGATTGCACCGTGCCTCTCTGTGAGAAACATTGCTTGTTGCACCTTGCCTATCTGCTAAAATTATTGTGTGTTGCACCCTGACTAGCTGCTAAAATTATTGATTGTTGCACCTTGCCTATCTGCTAAAATTATTGTTTGTTGCACTCTGACCAGCTGCTAAAATTATTGATTGTTGTACCTTGCCTATCTGTGAGAAACATTGATTGCTGCACCCTGCCTCGCTGCTAAAAACATTGATTGTTGCACCTTGCCTATCTGTGAGAAACATTGATTGCTGCACCCTGACTAGCTGCTAAAATGATTGCTTGTTGCACTTTGCCTATCTGTGAGAAACATTGATTGTTGCACCCTGCCTCGCTGCTAAAAACATTGATTGTTGCACCGTGCCTATCTGTGAGAAACATTGATTGCTGCACCCTGACTAGCTGCTAAAATGATTGCTTGTTGCACCTTGCCTATTTGTGAGAAACATTGATTGCTGCACCCTGTCTAGCTGCTAAAAACATTGATTGTTGCACCTTGCCTATCTGTGAGAGATATTGATTTTTGCACCCAGACTAGCTGCTAAAATGATTGCTTGTTGCACCTTGCCTATTTATGATAAACATTGTTTGCTGCACCCTGCATAGCTGCTAAAAACATTGCTTGTTGCACCTTGCCTATCTGCTAAAAGTATAGTTTGTTGCACCCTGACTAGCTGCTAAAACATTGATTGTTGCACCTTGCCTATCTGTGAGAAACATTGATTGCTGCACCCTGACTAGCTGCTAAAATGATTGCTTGTTGCACCACACCTATTTGTGAGAAACATTGATTGCTACACCCCGACTAGCTGCTAAAAACATTGATTGTTGCACCTTGCCTATCTGTGAGAGATATTGATTTTTGCACCCAGACTAGCTGCTAAAATGATTGCTTGTTGCACCTTGCCTATTTATGATAAACATTGTTTGCTGCACCCTGCATAGCTGCTAAAAACATTGCTTGTTGCACCTTGCCTATCTGTGAGAAATATTGATTGCTGCACCCTGACTAGCGGCTAGAATTATTGATTGTTGCACCGTCCCTATCTGTGAGAAACATTGATTGTTACACCCTGCCTAGTTGCTAAAATGATTGCTTGTTGCACCCTGACTAGCTGCTAAAAACATTGATTATTGCACCTTGCCTATCTGTGAGAAATATTGATTGCTGCGCCCTAACTACCTGCTAAAATGATTGCTTGTTGCACCTTGCCTATCAGTGAGAAACATTGCTTGTTGCACCCTGCCTAGCTGCTGAAATTATTGTTTGTTGACCCTGACTAGCTGCTAAAATTATTCTTTGTTGCACCCTGACTAGCTGCTAAAACATTGATTGTTGCACCTTGCCTATCTGTGAGAAATATTGATTGCTTCACCCTGACTAAATACTAACATTTGTGATTGTTGCACCTTGCCTATCTGTGAGAAACATTGCTTGTTGCACCCTGCCTAGCTGCTAAAATTATTGTTTGTTGCACCCTGACTAGCTGCTAAAAACATTGATTGTTGCACCTTGCCTATCTGTGAGAAATATTGATTGCTGCACCCTGCTTCGCTGCTAAAAACATTGATTGTTGCACCTCGCCTATCTGTGAGAAACATTGATTGCTGCACCTTGACTAGCTGCTAAAATGATTGCTTGTTGCACCTTGTCTATCTGTGAGAAACATTGATTGTTGCACCCTGCTTACCTGCTAAAAACATTGATTGTTGCACCTTGCCTATCTATGAGAAACATTGATTGCTGCACCCTGACTAGCTGCTAAAATGATTGCTTGTTGCTCCTTGCCTATTTGTGAGAAATATTGATTGCTGCACCATGCCCAGCTGCTAAAAACATTGATTGTTGCACCCTGCCTATGTGTGAGAAATATTGATTGCTGCACCCTGACTAGCGGCTAAAATGATTGATTGATTGCACCGTGCCTCTCTGTGAGAAACATTGCTTGTTGCACCGTGCCTATCTGCTAAAATTATTGATTGTTGCACCCTGACTAGCTGCTAAAATTATTGATTGTTGCACCTTGCCTATCTGTGAGAAACATTGCTTGTTGCACCTTGCCTATCTGCTAAAATTATTGTTTGTTGCACCCTGTCTAGCTGCTAAAAACATTGATTGTTGCACCCTGCCTATGTGTGAGAAATATTGATTGCTGCACCCTGACTAGCGGCTAAAATGATTGATTGATTGCACCGTGCCTCTCTGTGAGAAACATTGCTTGTTGCACCTTGCCTATCTGCTAAAATTATTGTTTGTTGCACCCTGACTAGCTGCTAAAATTATTGATTGTTGCACCTTGCCTATCTGTGAGAAACATTGCTTGTTGCACCTTGCCTATCTGCTAAAATTATTGTTTGTTGCACTCTGACCAGCTGCTAAAATTATTGATTGTTGTACCTTGCCTATCTGTGAGAAACATTGATTGCTGCACCCTGCCTCGCTGCTAAAAACATTGATTGTTGCACCTTGCCTATCTGTGAGAAACATTGATTGCTGCACCCTGACTAGCTGCTAAAATGATTGCTTGTTGCACTTTGCCTATCTGTGAGAAACATTGATTGTTGCACCCTGCCTCGCTGCTAAAAACATTGATTGTTGCACCGTGCCTATCTGTGAGAAACATTGATTGCTGCACCCTGACTAGCTGCTAAAATGATTGCTTGTTGCACCTTGCCTATTTGTGAGAAACATTGATTGCTGCACCCTGTCTAGCTGCTAAAAACATTGATTGTTGCACCTTGCCTATCTGTGAGAGATATTGATTTTTGCACCCAGACTAGCTGCTAAAATGATTGCTTGTTGCACCATGCCTATTTATGATAAACATTGTTTGCTGCACCCTGCATAGCTGCTAAAAACATTGCTTGTTGCACCTTGCCTATCTGCTAAAAGTATAGTTTGTTGCACCCTGACTAGCTGCTAAAACATTGATTGTTGCACCTTGCCTATCTGTGAGAAACATTGATTGCTGCACCCTGACTAGCTGCTAAAATGATTGCTTGTTGCACCACACCTATTTGTGAGAAACATTGATTGCTACACCCCGACTAGCTGCTAAAAACATTGATTGTTGCACCTTGCCTATCTGTGAGAGATATTGATTTTTGCACCCAGACTAGCTGCTAAAATGATTGCTTGTTGCACCTTGCCTATTTATGATAAACATTGTTTGCTGCACCCTGCATAGCTGCTAAAAACATTGCTTGTTGCACCTTGCCTATCTGTGAGAAATATTGATTGCTGCACCCTGACTAGCGGCTAGAATTATTGATTGTTGCACTGTCCCTATCTGTGAGAAACATTGATTGTTACACCCTGCCTAGTTGCTAAAATGATTGCTTGTTGCACCCTGACTAGCTGCTAAAAACATTGATTATTGCACCTTGCCTATCTGTGAGAAATATTGATTGCTGCACCCTAACTACCTGCTAAAATGATTGCTTGTTGCACCTTGCCTATCAGTGAGAAACATTGCTTGTTGCACCCTGCCTAGCTGCTAAAATTATTGTTTGTTGACCCTGACTAGCTGCTAAAATTATTCTTTGTTGCACCCTGACTAGCTGCTAAAACATTGATTGTTGCAACTTGCCTATCTGTGAGAAATATTGATTGCTTCACCCTGACTAAATACTAAAATTTGTGATTGTTGCACCTTGCCTATCTGTGAGAAACATTGCTTGTTGCACCCTGCCTAGCTGCTAAAATTATTGTTTGTTGCACCCTGACTAGCTGCTAAAAACATTGATTGTTGCACCTTGCCTATCTGTGAGAAATATTGATTGCTGCACCCTGCTTCGCTGCTAAAAACATTGATTGTTGCACCTTGCCTATCTGTGAGAAACATTGATTGCTGCACCTTGACTAGCTGCTAAAATGATTGCTTGTTGCACCTTGTCTATCTGTGAGAAACATTGATTGTTGCACCCTGCTTACCTGCTAAAAACATTGATTGTTGCACCTTGCCTATCTATGAGAAACATTGATTGCTGCACCCTGACTAGCTGCTAAAATGATTGCTTGTTGCTCCTTGCCTATTTGTGAGAAATATTGATTGCTGCACCATGCCTAGCTGCTAAAAACATTGATTGTTGCACCCTGCCTATGTGTGAGAAATATTGATTGCTGCACCCTGACTAGCGGCTAAAATGATTGATTGATTGCACCGTGCCTCTCTGTGAGAAACATTGCTTGTTGCACCGTGCCTATCTGCTAAAATTATTGTTTGTTGCACCCTGACTAGCTGCTAAAATTATTGATTGTTGCACCTTGCCTATCTGTGAGAAACATTGCTTGTTGCACCTTGCCTATCTGCTAAAATTATTGTTTGTTGCACTCTGACCAGCTGCTAAAATTATTGATTGTTGTACCTTGCCTATCTGCGAGAAACATTGATTACTGCACCCTGCCTCGCTGCTAAAAACATTGATTGTTGCACCGTGCCTATCTGTGAGAAACATTGATTGCTGCACCCTGACTAGCTGCTAAAATGATTGCTTGTTGCACCTTGCCTATTTGTGAGAAACATTGGATGCTGCACCCTGTCTAGCTGCTAAAAACATTGATTGTTGCACCTTGCCTATCTATGAGAAATATTGATTGTGGCAACCTGACTAGCGGTTAAAATTATTGATTGTTGGACCCTGCAATCTTTGAGAAACATTGCTTGTTGCACCTTGCCTATCTGCTAAAATTATTTTTTGTTGCACCCTGACTAGCTGCTAAGATTATTGATTGTTGCACCTTGCCTATTTGTGAGAAACATTGCATGTTGTACCTTGCCTATCTGCTAAAACTATTGTTTGTTGCACCCTGACTAGCTGCTAAAACATTGATTGTTGCACCTTGCCTATATGAGAGAAATATTGATTGCTTCACCCTGACTAGCTGCTAAAATGATTGCTTGTTGCACCTTGCCTATTTATGAGAAACAATGTTTGCTGCACCCTGCATAGCTGCTAAAAACATTGCTTGTTGCACCATGCCTATTTGTGAGAAACATCGATTGCTGCACCCTTCCTAGCTGCTAAAAACATTGATAGTTGCACCTTGCCTATCTGTGAGAAACATTGCTTGATGCACCCTGCCTAGCTGCTAAAAGTATTGTTTGTTGCATCCTGACGAGCTGCTAAAATGATTGATTATTTCACCGTGCCTATCTGTGAGAAACATTGCTTGCTGCACCCTGACTAGCTGCTAAAATGATTGCTTGTTGCACCATGCCTATTTGTGAGAAATATTGATTGTTGCACCCTGACTAGCGGCTAAAATTATTGATTGTTGCACCGTGCCTATCTGTGAGAAACATTGATTGTTACACCCTGCCTAGCTGCCAAAATGATTGCTTGTTGCACCCTGACTAGCTGCTAAAAACATTGATTGTTGCACCTTGCCTATCTGTGAGAAATATTGATTGCTACACCCTGACTAGATGCTAAAAACATTGATTGTTGCACCTTGCCTATCTGTGAGAAACATTGCTTGTAGCACCCTGTCTAGTTGCTAAAATTATTGTTTGTTGCACCCTGACTAGCTGCTAAAAACATTGATTGTGGCACCTTGCCTATCTGTGAGAAATATTGATTGCTGCACCCTGACTAGATGCGAAAAACATTGATTGTTGCACCCTGCCTGTTTGCTAAAATTATTGTTTGTTGCACCCTGACTAGCTGCTAAAAACATTGATTGTTGCACCTTGCCTATCTGTGAGAAATATTGATTGCTGCATCCTGACTAAATGCTAAAATTATTGATTGTTGCACCTTGCCTATCTGTGAGAAACATTGCTTGTTGCACCGTGCCTAGCTGCTAAAATTATTGTTTGTTGCACCCTTGCTAGCTGCTGAAAACTTTGATTGTTGCACCTTGCCTATCTGTGAGAAATATTGATTGCTGCACCCTGACTAAATGCTAGCATTGTTGATTGTTGCACCTTGCCTATCTACGAGAAACATTGCTTGTTGCACCTTGCCTATCTGCTAAAATTATTTTTTGTTGCACCCTAACTAGCTGCTAAAATTATTGATTGTTGCACCTTGCCTATTTGTGAGAAACATTGCTTGTTGCACCCTGCCTAGCTGCTAAAATTATTGTTTGTTGCACCCTTTCTAGCTGCTAAAAACATTGATTGTTGCACCTTGCCTATCTGTGAGAAATATTGATTGCTGCAACCTGATTAGCGGCTAAAATTATTGATTGTTGGACCTTGCCTATCTATGAGAAAAATTGCTTGTTGCACCTTGCCTATCTGCTAAAAGTATAGTTTGTTGCACCCTGACTAGCTGCTAAAACATTGATTGTTGCACCTTGCCTATCTGTGAGAAACATTGATTGCTGCACCCTGACTAGCTGCTAAAATGATTGCTTGTTGCACCACGCCTATTTGTGAGAAACATTGATTGCTACACCCCGACTAGCTGCTAAAACATTGATTGTTGCACCTTGCCTATCTGTGAGAGATATTGATTTTTGCACCCAGACTAGCTGCTAAAATGATTGCTTGTTGCACCTTGCCTATTTATGATAAACATTGTTTGCTGCACCCTGCATAGCTGCTAAAAACATTGCTTGTTGCACCTTGCCTATCTGTGAGAAATATTGATTGCTGCACCCTGACTAGCGGCTAAAATTATTGATTGTTGCACCGTGCCTATCTGTGAGAAACATTGATTGTTACACCCTGCCTAGTTGCTAAAATGATTGCTTGTTGCACCCTGACTAGCTGCTAAAAACATTGATTATAGCACCTTGCCTATCTGTGAGAAATATTGATTGCTGCACCCTAACTACCTGCTAAAATGATTGCTTGTTGCACCTTGCCTATCCGTGAGAAACATTGCTTGTTGCACCCTGCCTAGCTGCTAAAATTATTGTTTGTTGCACCCTGACTAGCTGCTAAAATTATTCTTAGTTGCACCCTGACTAGCTGCTAAAACATTGATTGTTGCACCTTGCCTATCTGTGAGAAATATTGATTGCTTCACCCTGACTAAATACTAAAATTATTGATTGTTGCACCTTGCCTATCTGTGAGAAACATTGCTTGTTGCACCCTGCCTAGCTGCTAAAATTATTGTTTGTTGCACCATGACTAGCTGCTAAAAACATTGATTGTTGCACCTTGCCTATCTGTGAGAAATATTGATTTCTGCACCCTGACTAAATGCTAACATTGTTGATTGTTGCACCTTGCCTATCTTTGAGAAACATTGCTTGTTGCACCCTGCCTAGCTGCTAAAATGATTGTTTGTTGCACCCTGACTAGCTGCTAAAAACATTGATTGTTGGACCTTGCCTATCTGTGAGAAATATTGATTGCTGCACCCTGCCTCGCTGCTAAAAACATTGATTGTTGCACCTTGCCTATCTGTGAGAAACATTGATTGCTGCACCTTGACTAGCTGCTGAAATGATTGCTTGTTGCACCTTGTCTATCTGTGAGAAACATTGATTGTTGCACCCTGCTTAGCTGCTAAAAACATTGATTGTTGCACCTTGCCTATCTGTGAGAAACATTGATTGCTGCACCCTGACTAGCTGCTAAAATGATTGCTTGTTGCTCCTTGCCTATTTGTGAGAAATATTGATTGCTGCACCATGCCCAGCTGCTAAAAACATTGATTGTTGCACCCTGCCTATGTGTGAGAAATATTGATTGCTGCACCCTGACTAGCGGCTAAAATGATTGATTGTTGCACCGTGCCTCTCTGTGAGAAACATTGCTTGTTGCACCTTGTCTATCTGCTAAAATTATTGTTTGTTGCACCCTGACTAGCTGCTAAAATTATTGATTGTTGCACCTTTCCTATCTGTGAGAAACATTGCTTGCTGCACCTTGCCTCACTGCTAAAAACATTGATTGTTGCACCTTGCCTATCTATGAGAAACATTGCTTGTTGCACCTTGCCTATCTGCTAAAATTATTGTTTGTTGCACTCTGACCAGCTGCTAAAATTATTGATTGTTGTACCTTGCCTATCTGTGAGAAACATTGATTGCTGCACCCTGCCTCGCTGCTAAAAACATTGATTGTTGCACCTTGCCTATCTGTGAGAAACATTGATTGCTGCACCCTGACTAGCTGCTAAAATGATTGCTTGTTGCACTTTGCCTATCTGTGAGAAACATTGATTGTTGCACCCTGCCTCGCTGCTAAAAACATTGATTGTTGCACCGTGCCTATCTGTGAGAAACATTGATTGCTGCACCCGGACTAGCTGCTAAAATGATTGCTTGTTGCACCTTGCCTATTTGTGAGAAACATTGATTGCTGCACCCTGTCTAGCTGCTAAAAACATTGATTGTTGCACCTTGCCTATCTGTGAGAAATATTGATTGTGGCAACCTGACTAGCGGTTAAAATTATTGATTGTCGGACCCTGCAATCTTTGAGAAACATTGCTTGTTGCACCTTGCCTATCTGCTAAAATTATTGTTTGTTGCACCCTGACCAGCTGCTAAAATTATTGATTGTTGCACCTTGCCTATCTGTGAGAAACATTGATTGCTGCACCCTCCCTCGCTGCTTAAAACATTGATTGTTGCACCTTGCCTATCTGTGAGAAACATTGATTGCTGCACCCTGACTAGCTGCTAAAATGATTGCTTGTTGCACCTTGCCTATCTGTGAGAAACATTGATTGTTGCACCCTGCCTCGCTGCTAAAAACATTGATTGTTGCACCGTGCCTATCTGTGAGAAACATTGATTGCTGCACCCTGACTAGCTGCTAAAATGATTGCTTGTTGCACCTTGCCTATTTGTGAGAAACATTGATTGCTGCACCCTGTCTAGCTGCTAAAAACATTGATTGTTGCACCTTGCCTATCTGTGAGAGATATTGATTTTTGCACCCAGACTAGCTGCTAAAATGATTGCTTGTTGCACCTTGCCTATTTATGATAAACATTGTTTGCTGCACCCTGCATAGCTGCTAAAAACATTGCTTGTTGCACCTTGCCTATCTGCTAAAAGTATAGTTTGTTGCACCCTGACTAGCTGCTAAAACATTGATTGTTGCACCTTGCCTATCTGTGAGAAACATTGATTGCTGCACCCTGACTAGCTGCTAAAATGATTGCTTGTTGCACCACACCTATTTGTGAGAAACATTGATTGCTACACCCCGACTAGCTGCTAAAAACATTGATTGTTGCACCTTGCCTATCTGTGAGAGATATTGATTTTTGCACCCAGACTAGCTGCTAAAATGATTGCTTGTTGCACCTTGCCTATTTATGATAAACATTGTTTGCTGCACCCTGCATAGCTGCTAAAAACATTGCTTGTTGCACCTTGCCTATCTGTGAGAAATATTGATTGCTGCACCCTGACTAGCGGCTAGAATTATTGATTGTTGCACTGTCCCTATCTGTGAGAAACATTGATTGTTACACCCTGCCTAGTTGCTAAAATGATTGCTTGTTGCACCCTGACTAGCTGCTAAAAACATTGATTATTGCACCTTGCCTATCTGTGAGAAATATTGATTGCTGCACCCTAACTACCTGCTAAAATGATTGCTTGTTGCACCTTGCCTATCAGTGAGAAACATTGCTTGTTGCACCCTGCCTAGCTGCTAAAATTATTGTTTGTTGACCCTGACTAGCTGCTAAAATTATTCTTTGTTGCACCCTGACTAGCTGCTAAAACATTGATTGTTGCAACTTGCCTATCTGTGAGAAATATTGATTGCTTCACCCTGACTAAATACTAAAATTTGTGATTGTTGCACCTTGCCTATCTGTGAGAAACATTGCTTGTTGCACCCTGCCTAGCTGCTAAAATTATTGTTTGTTGCACCCTGACTAGCTGCTAAAAACATTGATTGTTGCACCTTGCCTATCTGTGAGAAATATTGATTGCTGCACCCTGCTTCGCTGCTAAAAACATTGATTGTTGCACCTTGCCTATCTGTGAGAAACATTGATTGCTGCACCTTGACTAGCTGCTAAAATGATTGCTTGTTGCACCTTGTCTATCTGTGAGAAACATTGATTGTTGCACCCTGCTTACCTGCTAAAAACATTGATTGTTGCACCTTGCCTATCTATGAGAAACATTGATTGCTGCACCCTGACTAGCTGCTAAAATGATTGCTTGTTGCTCCTTGCCTATTTGTGAGAAATATTGATTGCTGCACCATGCCTAGCTGCTAAAAACATTGATTGTTGCACCCTGCCTATGTGTGAGAAATATTGATTGCTGCACCCTGACTAGCGGCTAAAATGATTGATTGATTGCACCGTGCCTCTCTGTGAGAAACATTGCTTGTTGCACCGTGCCTATCTGCTAAAATTATTGTTTGTTGCACCCTGACTAGCTGCTAAAATTATTGATTGTTGCACCTTGCCTATCTGTGAGAAACATTGCTTGTTGCACCTTGCCTATCTGCTAAAATTATTGTTTGTTGCACTCTGACCAGCTGCTAAAATTATTGATTGTTGTACCTTGCCTATCTGTGAGAAACATTGATTACTGCACCCTGCCTCGCTGCTAAAAACATTGATTGTTGCACCGTGCCTATCTGTGAGAAACATTGATTGCTGCACCCTGACTAGCTGCTAAAATGATTGCTTGTTGCACCTTGCCTATTTGTGAGAAACATTGGATGCTGCACCCTGTCTAGCTGCTAAAAACATTGATTGTTGCACCTTGCCTATCTATGAGAAATATTGATTGTGGCAAACTGACTAGCGGTTAAAATTATTGATTGTTGGACCCTGCAATCTTTGAGAAACATTGCTTGTTGCACCTTGCCTATCTGCTAAAATTATTGTTTGTTGCACCCTGACTAGCTGCTAAGATTATTGATTGTTGCACCTTGCCTATTTGTGAGAAACATTGCATGTTGTACCTTGCCTATCTGCTAAAACTATTGTTTGTTGCACCCTGACTAGCTGCTAAAACATTGATTGTTGCACCTTGCCTATATGAGAGAAATATTGATTGCTTCACCCTGACTAGCTGCTAAAATGATTGCTTGTTGCACCTTGCCTATTTATGAGAAACAATGTTTGCTGCACCCTGCATAGCTGCTAAAAACATTGCTTGTTGCACCATGCCTATTTGTGAGAAACATCGATTGCTGCATCCTTCCTAGCTGCTAAAAACATTGATAGTTGCACCTTGCCTATCTGTGAGAAACATTGCTTGATGCACCCTGCCTAGCTGCTAAAAGTATTGTTTGTTGCATCCTGACGAGCTGCTAAAATGATTGATTATTTCACCGTGCCTATCTGTGAGAAACATTGATTGCTGCACCCTGACTAGCTGCTAAAATGATTGCTTGTTGCACCATGCCTATTTGTGAGAAATATTGATTGTTGCACCCTGACTAGCGGCTAAAATTATTGATTGTTGCACCGTGCCTATCTGTGAGAAACATTGATTGTTACACCCTGCCTAGCTGCTAAAATGATTGCTTGTTGCACCCTGACTAGCTGCTAAAAACATTGATTGTTGCACCTTGCCTATCTGTGAGAAATATTGATTGCTACACCCTGACTAGATGCTAAAAACATTGATTGTTGCACCTTGCCTATCTGTGAGAAACATTGCTTGTAGCACCCTGTCTAGTTGCTAAAATTATTGTTTGTTGCACCCTGACTAGCTGCTAAAAACATTGATTGTGGCACCTTGCCTATCTGTGAGAAATATTGATTGCTGCACCCTGACTAGATGCGAAAAACATTGATTGTTGCACCCTGCCTGTTTGCTAAAATTATTGTTTGTTGCACCCTGACTAGCTGCTAAAAACATTGATTGTTGCACCTTGCCTATCTGTGAGAAATATTGATTGCTGCATCCTGACTAAATGCTAAAATTATTGATTGTTGCACCTTGCCTATCTGTGAGAAACATTGCTTGTTGCACCGTGCCTAGCTGCTAAAATTATTGTTTGTTGCACCCTTGCTAGCAGCTGAAAACTTTGATTGTTGCACCTTGCCTATCTGTGAGAAATATTGATTGCTGCACCCTGACTAAATGCTAGCATTGTTGATTGTTGCACCTTGCCTATCTACGACAAACATTGCTTGTTGCACCTTGCCTATCTGCTAAAATTATTTTTTGTTGCACCCTGACTAGCTGCTAAAATTATTGATTGTTGCACCTTGCCTATTTGTGAGAAACATTGCTTGTTGCACCCTGCCTAGCTGCTAAAATTATTGTTTGTTGCACCCTTTCTAGCTGCTAAAAACATTGATTGTTGCACCTTGCCTATCTGTGAGAAATATTGATTGCTGCAACCTGATTAGCGGCTAAAATTATTGATTGTTGGACCTTGCCTATCTATGAGAAAAATTGCTTGTTGCACCTTGCCTATCTGCTAAAAGTATAGTTTGTTGCACCCTGACTAGCTGCTAAAACATTGATTGTTGCACCTTGCCTATCTGTGAGAAACATTGATTGCTGCACCCTGACTAGCTGCTAAAATGATTGCTTGTTGCACCACGCCTATTTGTGAGAAACATTGATTGCTACACCCCGACTAGCTGCTAAAAACATTGATTGTTGCACCTTGCCTATCTGTGAGAGATATTGATTTTTGCACCCAGACTAGCTGCTAAAATGATTGCTTGTTGCACCTTGCCTATTTATGATAAACATTGTTTGCTGCACCCTGCATAGCTGCTAAAAACATTGCTTGTTGCACCTTGCCTATCTGTGAGAAATATTGATTGCTGCACCCTGACTAGCGGCTAAAATTATTGATTGTTGCACCGTGCCTATCTGTGAGAAACATTGATTGTTACACCCTGCCTAGTTGCTAAAATGATTGCTTGTTGCACCCTGACTAGCTGCTAAAAACATTGATTATAGCACCTTGCCTATCTGTGAGAAATATTGATTGCTGCACCCTAACTACCTGCTAAAATGATTGCTTGTTGCACCTTGCCTATCCGTGAGAAACATTGCTTGTTGCACCCTGCCTAGCTGCTAAAATTATTGTTTGTTGCACCCTGACTAGCTGCTAAAATTATTCTTAGTTGCACCCTGACTAGCTGCTAAAACATTGATTGTTGCACCTTGCCTATCTGTGAGAAATATTGATTGCTTCACCCTGACTAAATACTAAAATTATTGATTGTTGCACCTTGCCTATCTGTGAGAAACATTGCTTGTTGCACCCTGCCTAGCTGCTAAAATTATTGTTTGTTGCACCATGACTAGCAGCTAAAAACATTGATTGTTGCACCTTGCCTATCTGTGAGAAATATTGATTTCTGCACCCTGACTAAATGCTAACATTGTTGATTGTTGCACCTTGCCTATCTTTGAGAAACATTGCTTGTTGCACCATGCCTAGCTGCTAAAATTATTGTTTGTTGCACCCTTTCTAGCTGCTAAAAACATTGATTGTTGCACCTTGCCTTAATGTGAGAAATATTGATTGCTGCAACCTGATTAGCGGATAAAATTATTGATTGTTGGACCTTGCCTATCTATGAGAAAAATTGCTTGTTGCACCTTGCCTATCTGCTAAAAGTATAGTTTGTTGCACCCTGACTAGCTGCTAAAACATTGATTGTTGCACCTTGCCTATCTGTGAGAAACATTGATTGCTGCACCCTGACTAGCTGCTAAAATGATTGCTTGTTGCACCTTGCCTATTTATGATAAACATTGTTTGCTGCACCCTGCATAGCTGCTAAAAACATTGCTTGTTGCACCTTGCCTATCTGTGAGAAATATTGATTGCTGCACCCTGACTAGCGGCTAAAATTATTGATTGTTGCACCGTGCCTATCTGTGAGAAACATTGATTGTTAGACCCTGCCTAGTTGCTAAAATGATTGCTTGTTGCACCCTGACTAGCTGCTAAAAACATTGATTATAGCACCTTGCCTATCTGTGAGAAATATTGATTGCTGCACCCTAACTACCTGCTAAAATGATTGCTTGTTGCACCTTGCCTATCCGTGAGAAACATTGCTTGTTGCACCCTGCCTAGCTGCTAAAATTATTGTTTGTTGCACCCTGACTAGCTGCTAAAATTATTCTTAGTTGCACCCTGACTAGCTGCTAAAACATTGATTGTTGCACCTTGCCTATCTGTGAGAAATATTGATTGCTTCACCCTGACTAAATACTAAAATTATTGATTGTTGCACCTTGCCTATCTGTGAGAAACATTGCTTGTTGCACCCTGCCTAGCTGCTAAAATTATTGTTTGTTGCACCATGACTAGCTGCTAAAAACATTGATTGTTGCACCTTGCCTATCTGTGAGAAATATTGATTTCTGCACCCTGACTAAATGCTAACATTGTTGATTGTTGCACCTTGCCTATCTTTGAGAAACATTGCTTGTTGCACCCTGCCTAGCTGCTAAAATGATTGTTTGTTGCACCCTGACTAGCTGCTAAAAACATTGATTGTTGGACCTTGCCTATCTGTGAGAAATATTGATTGCTGCACCCTGCCTCGCTGCTAAAAACATTGATTGTTGCACCTTGCCTATCTGTGAGAAACATTGATTGCTGCACCTTGACTAGCTGCTGAAATGATTGCTTGTTGCACCTTGTCTATCTGTGAGAAACATTGATTGTTGCACCCTGCTTAGCTGCTAAAAACATTGATTGTTGCACCTTGCCTATGTGTGAGAAATATTGATTGCTGCACCCTGACTAGCTGCTAAAATGATTGCTTGTTGCTCCTTGCCTATTTGTGAGAAATATTGATTGCTGCACCATGCCCAGCTGCTAAAAACATTGATTGTTGCACCCTGCCTATGTGTGAGAAATATTGATTGCTGCACCCTGACTAGCGGCTAAAATGATTGATTGTTGCACCGTGCCTCTCTGTGAGAAACATTGCTTGTTGCACCTTGTCTATCTGCTAAAATTATTGTTTGTTGCACCCTGACTAGCTGCTAAAATTATTGATTGTTGCACCTTTCCTATCTGTGAGAAACATTGCTTGCTGCACCTTGCCTCACTGCTAAAAACATTGATTGTTGCACCTTGCCTATCTATGAGAAACATTGCTTGTTGCACCTTGCCTATCTGCTAAAATTATTGTTTGTTGCACTCTGACCAGCTGCTAAAATTATTGATTGTTGTACCTTGCCTATCTGTGAGAAACATTGATTGCTGCACCCTGCCTCGCTGCTAAAAACATTGATTGTTGCACCTTGCCTATCTGTGAGAAACATTGATTGCTGCACCCTGACTAGCTGCTAAAATGATTGCTTGTTGCACTTTGCCTATCTGTGAGAAACATTGATTGTTGCACCCTGCCTCGCTGCTAAAAACATTGATTGTTGCACCGTGCCTATCTGTGAGAAACATTGATTGCTGCACCCGGACTAGCTGCTAAAATGATTGCTTGTTGCACCTTGCCTATTTGTGAGAAACATTGATTGCTGCACCCTGTCTAGCTGCTAAAAACATTGATTGTTGCACCTTGCCTATCTGTGAGAAATATTGATTGTGGCAACCTGACTAGCGGTTAAAATTATTGATTGTCGGACCCTGCAATCTTTGAGAAACATTGCTTGTTGCACCTTGCCTATCTGCTAAAATTATTGTTTGTTGCACCCTGACCAGCTGCTAAAATTATTGATTGTTGCACCTTGCCTATCTGTGAGAAACATTGATTGCTGCACCCTCCCTCGCTGCTTAAAACATTGATTGTTGCACCTTGCCTATCTGTGAGAAACATTGATTGCTGCACCCTGACTAGCTGCTAAAATGATTGCTTGTTGCACCTTGCCTATCTGTGAGAAACATTGATTGTTGCACCCTGCTTAGCTGCTAAAAACATTGATTGTTGCACCGTGCCTATCTGTGAGAAACATTGATTGCTGCACCCTGACTAGCTGCTAAAATGATTGCTTGTTGCACCTTGCCTATTTATGAGAAACATTGATTGCTGCACCATGTCTAGCTGCTAAAAACATTGATTGTTGCACCTTGCCTATCTGTGAGAAATATTGATTGTGGCAACCTGACTAGCGGCTAAAATTATTGATTGTTGGACCCTGCAATCTTTGAGAAACATTGCTTGTTGCACCTTGCCTATCTGCTAAAATTATTGTTTGTTGCACCCTGACTAGCTGCTAAGATTATTGATTGTTACCCCTCGCCTATTTGTGAGAAACATTGCTTGTTGTACCTTGCCTATCTTCTAAAACTATTGTTTGTTGCACCCTGACTAGCGGCTAAAATTATTGATTGTTGCACCGTGCCTATCTGTGAGAAACATTGATTGTTACACCCTGCCTAGTTGCTAAAATGATTGCTTGTTGCACCCTGACTAGCTGCTAAAAACATTGATTGTTGCACCTTGCCTATCTGTGAGAAATATTGATTGTGGCAACCTGACTAGCGGCTTAAATTATTGATTGTTGGACCCTGCAATCTTTGAGAAACATTGCTTGTTGCACCTTGCCTATCTGCTAAAATTATTGTTTGTTGCACCCTGACTAGCTGCTAAGATTATTGATTGTTACCCCTCGCCTATTTGTGAGAAACATTGCTTGTTGTACCTTGCCTATCTGCTAAAATTATTGTTTGTTGCACCCTGACTAGCGGCTAAAATTATTGATTGTTGCACCGTGCCTATCTGTGAGAAACATTGATTGTTACACCCTGCCTAGTTGCTAAAATGATTGCTTGTTGCACCCTGACTAGCTGCTAAAAACATTGATTATAGCACCTTGCCTATCTGTGAGAAATATTGATTGCTGCACCCTAACTACCTGCTAAAATGATTGCTTGTTGCACCTTGCCTATCCGTGAGAAACATTGCTTGTTGCACCCTGCCTAGCTGCTAAAATTATTGTTTGTTGCACCCTGACTAGCTGCTAAAATTATTCTTAGTTGCACCCTGACTAGCTGCTAAAACATTGATTGTTGCACCTTGCCTATCTGTGAGAAATTTTGATTGCTTCACCCTGACTAAATACTAAAATTATTGATCGTTGCACCTTGCCTATCTGTGAGAAACATTGCTTGTTGCACCCTGCCTAGCTGCTAAAATTATTGTTTGTTGCACCATGACCAGCAGCTAAAAACATTGATTGTTGCACCTTGCCTATCTGTGAGAAATATTGATTTCTGCACCCTGACTAAATGCTAACATTGTTGATTGTTGCACCTTGCCTATCTTTGAGAAACATTGCTTGTTGCACCATGCCTAGCTGCTAAAATTATTGTTTGTTGCACCCTTTCTAGCTGCTAAAAACATTGATTGTTGCACCTTGCCTATCTGTGAGAAATATTGATTGCTGCAACCTGATTAGCGGATAAAATTATTGATTGTTGGACCTTGCCTATCTATGAGAAAAATTGCTTGTTGCACCTTGCCTATCTGCTAAAAGTATAGTTTGTTGCACCCTGACTAGCTGCTAAAACATTGATTGTTGCACCTTGCCTATCTGTGAGAAACATTGATTGCTGCACCCTGACTAGCTGCTAAAATGATTGCTTGTTGCACCTTGCCTATTTATGATAAACATTGTTTGCTGCACCCTGCATAGCTGCTAAAAACATTGCTTGTTGCACCTTGCCTATCTGTGAGAAATATTGATTGCTGCACCCTGACTAGCGGCTAAAATTATTGATTGTTGCACCGTGCCTATCTGTGAGAAACATTGATTGTTAGACCCTGCCTAGTTGCTAAAATGATTGCTTGTTGCACCCTGACTAGCTGCTAAAAACATTGATTATAGCACCTTGCCTATCTGTGAGAAATATTGATTGCTGCACCCTAACTACCTGCTAAAATGATTGCTTGTTGCACCTTGCCTATCCGTGAGAAACATTGCTTGTTGCACCCTGCCTAGCTGCTAAAATTATTGTTTGTTGCACCCTGACTAGCTGCTAAAATTATTCTTAGTTGCACCCTGACTAGCTGCTAAAACATTGATTGTTGCACCTTGCCTATCTGTGAGAAATATTGATTGCTTCACCCTGACTAAATACTAAAATTATTGATTGTTGCACCTTGCCTATCTGTGAGAAACATTGCTTGTTGCACCCTGCCTAGCTGCTAAAATTATTGTTTGTTGCACCATGACTAGCTGCTAAAAACATTGATTGTTGCACCTTGCCTATCTGTGAGAAATATTGATTTCTGCACCCTGACTAAATGCTAACATTGTTGATTGTTGCACCTTGCCTATCTTTGAGAAACATTGCTTGTTGCACCCTGCCTAGCTGCTAAAATGATTGTTTGTTGCACCCTGACTAGCTGCTAAAAACATTGATTGTTGGACCTTGCCTATCTGTGAGAAATATTGATTGCTGCACCCTGCCTCGCTGCTAAAAACATTGATTGTTGCACCTTGCCTATCTGTGAGAAACATTGATTGTTGCACCCTGCTTAGCTGCTAAAAACATTGATTGTTGCACCGTGCCTATCTGTGAGAAACATTGATTGCTGCACCCTGACTAGCTGCTAAAATGATTGCTTGTTGCACCTTGCCTATTTATGAGAAACATTGATTGCTGCACCATGTCTAGCTGCTAAAAACATTGATTGTTGCACCTTGCCTATCTGTGAGAAATATTGATTGTGGCAACCTGACTAGCGGCTAAAATTATTGATTGTTGGACCCTGCAATCTTTGAGAAACATTGCTTGTTGCACCTTGCCTATCTGCTAAAATTATTGTTTGTTGCACCCTGACTAGCTGCTAAGATTATTGATTGTTACCCCTCGCCTATTTGTGAGAAACATTGCTTGTTGTACCTTGCCTATCTTCTAAAACTATTGTTTGTTGCACCCTGACTAGCGGCTAAAATTATTGATTGTTGCACCGTGCCTATCTGTGAGAAACATTGATTGTTACACCCTGCCTAGTTGCTAAAATGATTGCTTGTTGCACCCTGACTAGCTGCTAAAAACATTGATTGTTGCACCTTGCCTATCTGTGAGAAATATTGATTGTGGCAACCTGACTAGCGGCTTAAATTATTGATTGTTGGACCCTGCAATCTTTGAGAAACATTGCTTGTTGCACCTTGCCTATCTGCTAAAATTATTGTTTGTTGCACCCTGACTAGCTGCTAAGATTATTGATTGTTACCCCTCGCCTATTTGTGAGAAACATTGCTTGTTGTACCTTGCCTATCTGCTAAAATTATTGTTTGTTGCACCCTGACTAGCGGCTAAAATTATTGATTGTTGCACCGTGCCTATCTGTGAGAAACATTGATTGTTACACCCTGCCTAGTTGCTAAAATGATTGCTTGTTGCACCCTGACTAGCTGCTAAAAACATTGATTATAGCACCTTGCCTATCTGTGAGAAATATTGATTGCTGCACCCTAACTACCTGCTAAAATGATTGCTTGTTGCACCTTGCCTATCCGTGAGAAACATTGCTTGTTGCACCCTGCCTAGCTGCTAAAATTATTGTTTGTTGCACCCTGACTAGCTGCTAAAATTATTCTTAGTTGCACCCTGACTAGCTGCTAAAACATTGATTGTTGCACCTTGCCTATCTTTGAGAAATTTTGATTGCTTCACCCTGACTAAATACTAAAATTATTGATCGTTGCACCTTGCCTATCTGTGAGAAACATTGCTTGTTGCACCCTGCCTAGCTGCTAAAATTATTGTTTGTTGCACCATGACTAGCAGCTAAAAACATTGATTGTTGCACCTTGCCTATCTGTGAGAAATATTGATTTCTGCACCCTGACTAAATGCTAACATTGTTGATTGTTGCACCTTGCCTATCTTTGAGAAACATTGCTTGTTGCACCATGCCTAGCTGCTAAAATTATTGTTTGTTGCACCCTTTCTAGCTGCTAAAAACATTGATTGTTGCACCTTGCCTATCTGTGAGAAATATTGATTGCTGCAACCTGATTAGCGGATAAAATTATTGATTGTTGGACCTTGCCTATCTATGAGAAAAATTGCTTGTTGCACCTTGCCTATCTGCTAAAAGTATAGTTTGTTGCACCCTGACTAGCTGCTAAAACATTGATTGTTGCACCTTGCCTATCTGTGAGAAACATTGATTGCTGCACCCTGACTAGCTGCTAAAATGATTGCTTGTTGCACCTTGCCTATTTATGATAAACATTGTTTGCTGCACCCTGCATAGCTGCTAAAAACATTGCTTGTTGCACCTTGCCTATCTGTGAGAAATATTGATTGCTGCACCCTGACTAGCGGCTAAAATTATTGATTGTTGCACCGTGCCTATCTGTGAGAAACATTGATTGTTAGACCCTGCCTAGTTGCTAAAATGATTGCTTGTTGCACCCTGACTAGCTGCTAAAAACATTGATTATAGCACCTTGCCTATCTGTGAGAAATATTGATTGCTGCACCCTAACTACCTGCTAAAATGATTGCTTGTTGCACCTTGCCTATCCGTGAGAAACATTGCTTGTTGCACCCTGCCTAGCTGCTAAAATTATTGTTTGTTGCACCCTGACTAGCTGCTAAAATTATTCTTAGTTGCACCCTGACTAGCTGCTAAAACATTGATTGTTGCACCTTGCCTATCTGTGAGAAATATTGATTGCTTCACCCTGACTAAATACTAAAATTATTGATTGTTGCACCTTGCCTATCTGTGAGAAACATTGCTTGTTGCACCCTGCCTAGCTGCTAAAATTATTGTTTGTTGCACCATGACTAGCTGCTAAAAACATTGATTGTTGCACCTTGCCTATCTTTGAGAAACATTGCTTGTTGCACCCTGCCTAGCTGCTAAAATGATTGTTTGTTGCACCCTGACTAGCTGCTAAAAACATTGATTGTTGGACCTTGCCTATCTGTGAGAAATATTGATTGCTGCACCCTGCCTCGCTGCTAAAAACATTGATTGTTGCACCTTGCCTATCTGTGAGAAACATTGATTGCTGCACCTTGACTAGCTGCTGAAATGATTGCTTGTTGCACCTTGTCTATCTGTGAGAAACATTGATTGTTGCACCCTGCTTAGCTGCTAAAAACATTGATTGTTGCACCTTGCCTATCTGTGAGAAACATTGATTGCTGCACCCTGACTAGCTGCTAAAATGATTGCTTGTTGCTCCTTGCCTATTTGTGAGAAATATTGATTGCTGCACCATGCCCAGCTGCTAAAAACATTGATTGTTGCACCCTGCCTATGTGTGAGAAATATTGATTGCTGCACCCTGACTAGCGGCTAAAATGATTGATTGTTGCACCGTGCCTCTCTGTGAGAAACATTGCTTGTTGCACCTTGTCTATCTGCTAAAATTATTGTTTGTTGAACCCTGACTAGCTGCTAAAATTATTGATTGTTGCACCTTTCCTATCTGTGAGAAACATTGCTTGCTGCACCTTGCCTCACTGCTAAAAACATTGATTGTTGCACCTTGCCTATCTATGAGAAACATTGCTTGTTGCACCTTGCCTATCTGCTAAAATTATTGTTTGTTGCACTCTGACCAGCTGCTAAAATTATTGATTGTTGTACCTTGCCTATCTGTGAGAAACATTGATTGCTGCACCCTGCCTCGCTGCTAAAAACATTGATTGTTGCACCTTGCCTATCTGTGAGAAACATTGATTGCTGCACCCTGACTAGCTGCTAAAATGATTGCTTGTTGCACTTTGCCTATCTGTGAGAAACATTGATTGTTGCACCCTGCCTCGCTGCTAAAAACATTGATTGTTGCACCGTGCCTATCTGTGAGAAACATTGATTGCTGCACCCGGACTAGCTGCTAAAATGATTGCTTGTTGCACCTTGCCTATTTGTGAGAAACATTGATTGCTGCACCCTGTCTAGCTGCTAAAAACATTGATTGTTGCACCTTGCCTATCTGTGAGAAATATTGATTGTGGCAACCTGACTAGCGGTTAAAATTATTGATTGTCGGACCCTGCAATCTTTGAGAAACATTGCTTGTTGCACCTTGCCTATCTGCTAAAATTATTGTTTGTTGCACCCTGACCAGCTGCTAAAATTATTGATTGTTGCACCTTGCCTATCTGTGAGAAACATTGATTGCTGCACCCTCCCTCGCTGCTTAAAACATTGATTGTTGCACCTTGCCTATCTGTGAGAAACATTGATTGCTGCACCCTGACTAGCTGCTAAAATGATTGCTTGTTGCACCTTGCCTATCTGTGAGAAACATTGATTGTTGCACCCTGCTTAGCTGCTAAAAACATTGATTGTTGCACCGTGCCTATCTGTGAGAAACATTGATTGCTGCACCCTGACTAGCTGCTAAAATGATTGCTTGTTGCACCTTGCCTATTTATGAGAAACATTGATTGCTGCACCATGTCTAGCTGCTAAAAACATTGATTGTTGCACCTTGCCTATCTGTGAGAAATATTGATTGTGGCAACCTGACTAGCGGCTAAAATTATTGATTGTTGGACCCTGCAATCTTTGAGAAACATTGCTTGTTGCACCTTGCCTATCTGCTAAAATTATTGTTTGTTGCACCCTGACTAGCTGCTAAGATTATTGATTGTTACCCCTCGCCTATTTGTGAGAAACATTGCTTGTTGTACCTTGCCTATCTTCTAAAACTATTGTTTGTTGCACCCTGACTAGCGGCTAAAATTATTGATTGTTGCACCGTGCCTATCTGTGAGAAACATTGATTGTTACACCCTGCCTAGTTGCTAAAATGATTGCTTGTTGCACCCTGACTAGCTGCTAAAAACATTGATTGTTGCACCTTGCCTATCTGTGAGAAATATTGATTGTGGCAACCTGACTAGCGGCTAAAATTATTGATTGTTGGACCCTGCAATCTTTGAGAAACATTGCTTGTTGCACCTTGCCTATCTGCTAAAATTATTGTTTGTTGCACCCTGACTAGCTGCTAAGATTATTGATTGTTACCCCTCGCCTATTTGTGAGAAACATTGCTTGTTGTACCTTGCCTATCTGCTAAAATTATTGTTTGTTGCACCGTGACTAGCGGCTAAAATTATTGATTGTTGCACCGTGCCTATCTGTGAGAAACATTGATTGTTACACCCTGTCTAGTTGCTAAAATGATTGCTTGTTGCACCCTGACTAGCTGCTAAAAACATTGATTATAGCACCTTGCCTATCTGTGAGAAATATTGATTGCTGCACCCTAACTACCTGCTAAAATGATTGCTTGTTGCACCTTGCCTATCCGTGAGAAACATTGCTTGTTGCACCCTGCCTAGCTGCTAAAATTATTGTTTGTTGCACCCTGACTAGCTGCTAAAATTATTCTTAGTTGCACCCTGACTAGCTGCTAAAACATTGATTGTTGCACCTTGCCTATCTGTGAGAAATATTGATTGCTTCACCCTGACTAAATACTAAAATTATTGATTGTTGCACCTTGCCTATCTGTGAGAAACATTGCTTGTTGCACCCTGCCTAGCTGCTAAAATTATTGTTTGTTGCACCATGACTAGCAGCTAAAAACATTGATTGTTGCACCTTGCCTATCTGTGAGATATATTGATTTCTGCACCCTGACTAAATGCTAACATTGTTGATTGTTGCACCTTGCCTATCTTTGAGAAACATTGCTTGTTGCACCATGCCTAGCTGCTAAAATTATTGTTTGTTGCACCCTTTCTAGCTGCTAAAAACATTGATTGTTGCACCTTGCCTATCTGTGAGAAATATTGATTGCTGCAACCTGATTAGCGGATAAAATTATTGATTGTTGGACCTTGCCTATCTATGAGAAAAATTGCTTGTTGCACCTTGCCTATCTGCTAAAAGTATAGTTTGTTGCACCCTGACTAGCTGCTAAAACATTGATTGTTGCACCGTGCCTATCTGTGAGAAACATTGATTGCTGCACCCTGACTAGCTGCTAAAATGATTGCTTGTTGCACCTTGCCTATTTATGATAAACATTGTTTGCTGCACCCTGCATAGCTGCTAAAAACATTGCTTGTTGCACCTTGCCTATCAGTGAGAAATATTGATTGCTGCACCCTGACTAGCCGCTAAAATTATTGATTGTTGCACCGTGCCTATCTGTGAGAAACATTGATTGTTAGACCCTGCCTAGTTGCTAAAATGATTGCTTGTTGCACCCTGACTAGCTGCTAAAAACATTGATTATAGCACCTTGCCTATCTGTGAGAAATATTGATTGCTGCACCCTAGCTACCTGCTAAAATGATTGCTTGTTGCACCTTGCCTATCCGTGAGAAACATTGCTTGTTGCACCCTGCTTAGCTGCTAAAATTATTGTTTGTTGCACCCTGACTAGCTGCTAAAATTATTCTTAGTTGCACCCTGACTAGCTGCTAAAACATTGATTGTTGCACCTTGCCTATCTGTGAGAAATATTGATTGCTTCACCCTGACTAAACACTAAAATTATTGATTGTTGCACCTTGCCTATCTGTGAGAAACATTGCTTGTTGCACCCTGCCTAGCTGCTAAAATTATTGTTTGTTGCACCATGACTAGCTGCTAAAAACATTGATTGTTGCACCTTGCCTATCTGTGAGAAATATTGATTTCTGCACCCTGACTAAATGCTAACATTGTTGATTGTTGCACCTTGCCTATCTTTGAGAAACATTGCTTGTTGCACCCTGCCTAGCTGCTAAAATGATTGTTTGTTGCACCCTGACTAGCTGCTAAAAACATTGATTGTTGGACCTTGCCTATCTGTGAGAAATATTGATTGCTGCACCCTGCCTCGCTGCTAAAAACATTGATTGTTGCACCTTGCCTATCTGTGAGAAACATTGATTGCTGCACCTTGACTAGCTGCTGAAATGATTGCTTGTTGCAGCTTGTCTATCTGTGAGAAACATTGATTGTTGCACCCTGCTTAGCTGCTAAAAACATTGATTGTTGCACCTTGCCTATCTGTGAGAAACATTGATTGCTGCACCCTGACTAGCTGCTAAAATGATTGCTTGTTGCTCCTTGCCTATTTGTGAGAAATATTGATTGCTGCACCATGCCCAGCTGCTAAAAACATTGATTGTTGCACCCTGCCTATGTGTGAGAAATATTGATTGCTGCACCCTGACTAGCGGCTAAAATGATTGATTGTTGCACCGTGCCTCTCTGTGAGAAACATTGCTTGTTGCACCTTGTCTATCTGCTAAAATTATTGATTGTTGCACCTTTCCTATCTGTGAGAAACATTGCTTGCTGCACCTTGCCTCACTGCTAAAAACATTGATTGTTGCACCTTGCCTATCTATGAGAAACATTGCTTGTTGCACCTTGCCTCACTGCTAAAAACATTGATTGTTGCACCTTGCCTATCTATGAGAAACATTGCTTGTTGCACCTTGCCTATCTGCTAAAATTATTGTTTGTTGCACCCTGACTAGCTGCTAAAATTATTGATTGTTGCACCTTTCCTATCTGTGAGAAACATTGCTTGCTGCACCTTGCCTCACTGCTAAAATCATTGATTGTTGCACCTTGCCTATCTATGAGAAACATTGCTTGTTGCACCTTGCCTATCTGCTAAAATTATTGTTTGTTGCACTCTGACCAGCTGCTAAAATTATTGATTGTTGTACCTTGCCTATCTGTGAGAAACATTGATTGCTGCACCCTGCCTCGCTGCTAAAAACATTGATTGTTGCACCTTGCCTATCTGTGAGAAACATTGATTGCTGCACCCTGACTAGCTGCTAAAATGATTGCTTGTTGCACTTTGCCTATCTGTGAGAAACATTGATTGTTGCACCCTGCCTCGCTGCTAAAAACATTGATTGTTGCACCGTGCCTATCTGTGAGAAACATTGATTGCTGCACCCGGACTAGCTGCTAAAATGATTGCTTGTTGCACCTTGCCTATTTGTGAGAAACATTGATTGCTGCACCCTGTCTAGCTGCTAAAAACATTGATTGTTGCACCTTGCCTATCTGTGAGAAATATTGATTGTGGCAACCTGACTAGCGGTTAAAATGATTGATTGTCGGACCCTGCAATCTTTGAGAAACATTGCTTGTTGCACCTTGCCTATCTGCTAAAATTATTGTTTGTTGCACCCTGACTAGCTGCTAAAATTATTGATTGTTGCACCTTGCCTATCTGTGAGAAACATTGATTGCTGCACCCTCCCTCGCTGCTTAAAACATTGATTGTTGCACCTTGCCTATCTGTGAGAAACATTGATTGCTGCACCCTGACTAGCTGCTAAAATGATTGCTTGTTGCACCTTGCCTATCTGTGAGAAACATTGATTGTTGCACCCTGCCTCGCTGCTAAAAACATTGATTGTTGCACCGTGCCTATCTGTGAGAAACATTGATTGCTGCACCCTGACTAGCTGCTAAAATGATTGCTTGTTGCACCTTGCCTATTTGTGAGAAACATTGATTGCTGCACCCTGTCTAGCTGCTAAAAACATTGATTGTTGCACCTTGCCTATCTGTGAGAGATATTGATTTTTGCACCCAGACTAGCTGCTAAAATGATTGCTTGTTGCACCTTGCCTATTTATGATAAACATTGTTTGCTGCACCCTGCATAGCTGCTAAAAACATTGCTTGTTGCACCTTGCCTATCTGCTAAAAGTATAGTTTGTTGCACCCTGACTAGCTGCTAAAACATTGATTGTTGCACCTTGCCTATCTGTGAGAAACATTGATTGCTGCACCCTGACTAGCTGCTAAAATGATTGCTTGTTGCACCACACCTATTTGTGAGAAACATTGATTGCTACACCCCGACTAGCTGCTAAAAACATTGATTGTTGCACCTTGCCTATCTGTGAGAGATATTGATTTTTGCACCCAGACTAGCTGCTAAAATGATTGCTTGTTGCACCTCTCCTATTTATGATAAACATTGTTTGCTGCACCCTGCATAGCTGCTAAAAACATTGCTTGTTGCACCTTGCCTATCTGTGAGAAATATTGATTGCTGCACCCTGACTAGCGGCTAGAATTATTGATTGTTGCACTGTCCCTATCTGTGAGAAACATTGATTGTTACACCCTGCCTAGTTGCTAAAATGATTGCTTGTTGCACCCTGACTAGCTGCTAAAAACATTGATTATTGCACCTTGCCTATCTGTGAGAAATATTGATTGCTGCACACTAACTACCTGCTAAAATGATTGCTTGTTGCACCTTGCCTATCAGTGAGAAACATTGCTTGTTGCACCCTGCCTAGCTGCTAAAATTATTGTTTGTTGACCCTGACTAGCTGCTAAAATTATTCTTTGTTGCACCCTGACTAGCTGCTAAAACATTGATTGTTGCAACTTGCCTATCTGTGAGAAATATTGATTGCTTCACCCTGACTAAATACTAAAATTTGTGATTGTTGCACCTTGCCTATCTGTGAGAAACATTGCTTGTTGCACCCTGCCTAGCTGCTAAAATTATTGTTTGTTGCACCCTGACTAGCTGCTAAAAACATTGATTGTTGCACCTTGCCTATCTGTGAGAAATATTGATTGCTGCACCCTGCTTCGCTGCTAAAAACATTGATTGTTGCACCTTGCCTATCTGTGAGAAACATTGATTGCTGCACCTTGACTAGCTGCTAAAATGATTGCTTGTTGCACCTTGTCTATCTGTGAGAAACATTGATTGTTGCACCCTGCTTACCTGCTAAAAACATTGATTGTTGCACCTTGCCTATCTATGAGAAACATTGATTGCTGCACCCTGACTAGCTGCTAAAATGATTGCTTGTTGCTCCTTGCCTATTTGTGAGAAATATTGATTGCTGCACCATGCCTAGCTGCTAAAAACATTGATTGTTGCACCCTGCCTATGTGTGAGAAATATTGATTGCTGCACCCTGACTAGCGGCTAAAATGATTGATTGATTGCACCGTGCCTCTCTGTGAGAAACATTGCTTGTTGCACCGTGCCTATCTGCTAAAATTATTGTTTGTTGCACCCTGACTAGCTGCTAAAATTATTGATTGTTGCACCTTGCCTATCTGTGAGAAACATTGCTTGTTGCACCTTGCCTATCTGCTAAAATTATTGTTTGTTGCACTCTGACCAGCTGCTAAAATTATTGATTGTTGTACCTTGCCTATCTGTGAGAAACATTGATTACTGCACCCTGCCTCGCTGCTAAAAACATTGATTGTTGCACCGTGCCTATCTGTGAGAAACATTGATTGCTGCACCCTGACTAGCTGCTAAAATGATTGCTTGTTGCACCTTGCCTATTTGTGAGAAACATTGGATGCTGCACCCTGTCTAGCTGCTAAAAACATTAATTGTTGCACCTTGCCTATCTATGAGAAATATTGATTGTGGCAACCTGACTAGCGGTTAAAATTATTGATTGTTGGACCCTGCAATCTTTGAGAAACATTGCTTGTTGCACCTTGCCTATCTGCTAAAATTATTGTTTGTTGCACCCTGACTAGCTGCTAAGATTATTGATTGTTGCACCTTGCCTATTTGTGAGAAACATTGCATGTTGTACCTTGCCTATCTGCTAAAACTATTGTTTGTTGCACCCTGACTAGCTGCTAAAACATTGATTGTTGCACCTTGCCTATATGAGAGAAATATTGATTGCTTCACCCTGACTAGCTGCTAAAATGATTGCTTGTTGCACCTTGCCTATTTATGAGAAACAATGTTTGCTGCACCCTGCATAGCTGCTAAAAACATTGCTTGTTGCACCATGCCTATTTGTGAGAAACATCGATTGCTGCACCCTTCCTAGCTGCTAAAAACATTGATAGTTGCACCTTGCCTATCTGTGAGAAACATTGCTTGATGCACCCTGCCTAGCTGCTAAAAGTATTGTTTGTTGCATCCTGACGAGCTGCTAAAATGATTGATTATTTCACCGTGCCTATCTGTGAGAAACATTGATTGCTGCACCCTGACTAGCTGCTAAAATGATTGCTTGTTGCACCATGCCTATTTGTGAGAAATATTGATTGTTGCACCCTGACTAGCGGCTAAAATTATTGATTGTTGCACCGTGCCTATCTGTGAGAAACATTGATTGTTACACCCTGCCTAGCTGCTAAAATGATTGCTTGTTGCACCCTGACTAGCTGCTAAAAACATTGATTGTTGCACCTTGCCTATCTGTGAGAAATATTGATTGCTACACCCTGACTAGATGCTAAAAACATTGATTGTTGCACCTTGCCTATCTGTGAGAAACATTGCTTGTAGCACCCTGTCTAGTTGCTAAAATTATTGTTTGTTGCACCCTGACTAGCTGCTAAAAACATTGATTGTGGCACCTTGCCTATCTGTGAGAAATATTGATTGCTGCACCCTGACTAGATGCGAAAAACATTGATTGTTGCACCCTGCCTGTTTGCTAAAATTATTGTTTGTTGCACCCTGACTAGCTGCTAAAAACATTGATTGTTGCACCTTGCCTATCTGTGAGAAATATTGATTGCTGCATCCTGACTAAATGCTAAAATTATTGATAGTTGCACCTTGCCTATCTGTGAGAAACATTGCTTGTTGCACCGTGCCTAGCTGCTAAAATTATTGTTTGTTGCACCCTTGCTAGCTGCTGAAAACTTTGATTGTTGCACCTTGCCTATCTGTGAGAAATATTGATTGCTGCACCCTGACTAAATGCTAGCATTGTTGATTGTTGCACCTTGCCTATCTACGAGAAACATTGCTTGTTGCACCTTGCCTATCTGCTAAAATTATTTTTTGTTGCACCCTGACTAGCTGCTAAAATTATTGATTGTTGCACCTTGCCTATTTGTGAGAAACATTGCTTGTTGCACCCTGCCTAGCTGCTAAAATTATTGTTTGTTGCACCCTTTCTAGCTGCTAAAAACATTGATTGTTGCACCTTGCCTATCTGTGAGAAATATTGATTGCTGCAACCTGATTAGCGGCTAAAATTATTGATTGTTGGACCTTGCCTATCTATGAGAAAAATTGCTTGTTGCACCTTGCCTATCTTCTAAAAGTATAGTTTGTTGCACCCTGACTAGCTGCTAAAACATTGATTGTTGCACCTTGCCTATCTGTGAGAAACATTGATTGCTGCACCCTGACTAGCTGCTAAAATGATTGCTTGTTGCACCACGCCTATTTGTGAGAAACATTGATTGCTACACCCCGACTAGCTGCTAAAAACATTGATTGTTGCACCTTGCCTATCTGTGAGAGATATTGATTTTTGCACCCAGACTAGCTGCTAAAATGATTGCTTGTTGCACCTTGCCTATTTATGATAAACATTGTCTGCTGCACCCTGCATAGCTGCTAAAAACATTGCTTGTTGCACCTTGCCTATCTGTGAGAAATATTGATTGCTGCACCCTGACTAGCGGCTAAAATTATTGATTGTTGCACCGTGCCTATCTGTGAGAAACATTGATTGTTACACCCTGCCTAGTTGCTAAAATGATTGCTTGTTGCACCCTGACTAGCTGCTAAAAACATTGATTATAGCACCTTGCCTATCTGTGAGAAATATTGATTGCTGCACCCTAACTACCTGCTAAAATGATTGCTTGTTGCACCTTGCCTATCCGTGAGAAACATTGCTTGTTGCACCCTGCCTAGCTGCTAAAATTATTGTTTGTTGCACCCTGACTAGCTGCTAAAATTATTCTTAGTTGCACCCTGACTAGCTGCTAAAACATTGATTGTTGCACCTTGCCTATCTGTGAGAAATATTGATTGCTTCACCCTGACTAAATACTAAAATTATTGATTGTTGCACCTTGCCTATCTGTGAGAAACATTGCTTGTTGCACCCTGCCTAGCTGCTAAAATTATTGTTTGTTGCACCATGACTAGCAGCTAAAAACATTGATTGTTGCACCTTGCCTATCTGTGAGAAATATTGATTTCTGCACCCTGACTAAATGCTAACATTGTTGATTGTTGCACCTTGCCTATCTTTGAGAAACATTGCTTGTTGCACCATGCCTAGCTGCTAAAATTATTGTTTGTTGCACCCTTTCTAGCTGCTAAAAACATTGATTGTTGCACCTTGCCTATCTGTGAGAAATATTGATTGCTGCAACCTGATTAGCGGATAAAATTATTGATTGTTGGACCTTGCCTATCTATGAGAAAAATTGCTTGTTGCACCTTGCCTATCTGCTAAAAGTATAGTTTGTTGCACCCTGACTAGCTGCTAAAACATTGATTGTTGCACCTTGCCTATCTGTGAGAAACATTGATTGCTGCACCCTGACTAGCTGCTAAAATGATTGCTTGTTGCACCTTGCCTATTTATGATAAACATTGTTTGCTGCACCCTGCATAGCTGCTAAAAACATTGCTTGTTGCACCTTGCCTATCTGTGAGAAATATTGATTGCTGCACCCTGACTAGCGGCTAAAATTATTGATTGTTGCACCGTGCCTATCTGTGAGAAACATTGATTGTTAGACCCTGCCTAGTTGCTAAAATGATTGCTTGTTGCACCCTGACTAGCTGCTAAAAACATTGATTATAGCACCTTGCCTATCTGTGAGAAATATTGATTGCTGCACCCTAACTACCTGCTAAAATGATTGCTTGTTGCACCTTGCCTATCCGTGAGAAACATTGCTTGTTGCACCCTGCCTAGCTGCTAAAATTATTGTTTGTTGCACCCTGACTAGCTGCTAAAATTATTCTTAGTTGCACCCTGACTAGCTGCTAAAACATTGATTGTTGCACCTTGCCTATCTGTGAGAAATATTGATTTCTGCACCCTGACTAAATGCTAACATTGTTGATTGTTGCACCTTGCCTATCTTTGAGAAACATTGCTTGTTGCACCCTGCCTAGCTGCTAAAATGATTGTTTGTTGCACCCTGACTAGCTGCTAAAAACATTGATTGTTGGACCTTGCCTATCTGTGAGAAATATTGATTGCTGCACCCTGCCTCGCTGCTAAAAACATTGATTGTTGCACCTTGCCTATCTGTGAGAAACATTGATTGCTGCACCTTGACTAGCTGCTGAAATGATTGCTTGTTGCACCTTGTCTATCTGTGAGAAACATTGATTGTTGCACCCTGCTTAGCTGCTAAAAACATTGATTGTTGCACCTTGCCTATCTGTGAGAAACATTGATTGCTGCACCCTGACTAGCTGCTAAAATGATTGCTTGTTGCTCCTTGCCTATTTGTGAGAAATATTGATTGCTGCACCATGCCCAGCTGCTAAAAACATTGATTGTTGCACCCTGCCTATGTGTGAGAAATATTGATTGCTGCACCCTGACTAGCGGCTAAAATGATTGATTGTTGCACCGTGCCTCTCTGTGAGAAACATTGCTTGTTGCACCTTGTCTATCTGCTAAAATTATTGTTTGTTGCACCCTGACTAGCTGCTAAAATTATTGATTGTTGCACCTTTCCTATCTGTGAGAAACATTGCTTGCTGCACCTTGCCTCACTGCTAAAAACATTGATTGTTGCACCTTGCCTATCTATGAGAAACATTGCTTGTTGCACCTTGCCTATCTGCTAAAATTATTGTTTGTTGCACTCTGACCAGCTGCTAAAATTATTGATTGTTGTACCTTGCCTATCTGTGAGAAACATTGATTGCTGCACCCTGCCTCGCTGCTAAAAACATTGATTGTTGCACCTTGCCTATCTGTGAGAAACATTGATTGCTGCACCCTGACTAGCTGCTAAAATGATTGCTTGTTGCACTTTGCCTATCTGTGAGAAACATTGATTGTTGCACCCTGCCTCGCTGCTAAAAACATTGATTGTTGCACCGTGCCTATCTGTGAGAAACATTGATTGCTGCACCCGGACTAGCTGCTAAAATGATTGCTTGTTGCACCTTGCCTATTTGTGAGAAACATTGATTGCTGCACCCTGTCTAGCTGCTAAAAACATTGATTGTTGCACCTTGCCTATCTGTGAGAAATATTGATTGTGGCAACCTGACTAGCGGTTAAAATTATTGATTGTCGGACCCTGCAATCTTTGAGAAACATTGCTTGTTGCACCTTGCCTATCTGCTAAAATTATTGTTTGTTGCACCCTGACCAGCTGCTAAAATTATTGATTGTTGCACCTTGCCTATCTGTGAGAAACATTGATTGCTGCACCCTCCCTCGCTGCTTAAAACATTGATTGTTGCACCTTGCCTATCTGTGAGAAACATTGATTGCTGCACCCTGACTAGCTGCTAAAATGATTGCTTGTTGCACCTTGCCTATCTGTGAGAAACATTGATTGTTGCACCCTGCTTAGCTGCTAAAAACATTGATTGTTGCACCGTGCCTATCTGTGAGAAACATTGATTGCTGCACCCTGACTAGCTGCTAAAATGATTGCTTGTTGCACCTTGCCTATTTATGAGAAACATTGATTGCTGCACCATGTCTAGCTGCTAAAAACATTGATTGTTGCACCTTGCCTATCTGTGAGAAATATTGATTGTGGCAACCTGACTAGCGGCTAAAATTATTGATTGTTGGACCCTGCAATCTTTGAGAAACATTGCTTGTTGCACCTTGCCTATCTGCTAAAATTATTGTTTGTTGCACCCTGACTAGCTGCTAAGATTATTGATTGTTACCCCTCGCCTATTTGTGAGAAACATTGCTTGTTGTACCTTGCCTATCTTCTAAAACTATTGTTTGTTGCACCCTGACTAGCGGCTAAAATTATTGATTGTTGCACCGTGCCTATCTGTGAGAAACATTGATTGTTACACCCTGCCTAGTTGCTAAAATGATTGCTTGTTGCACCCTGACTAGCTGCTAAAAACATTGATTGTTGCACCTTGCCTATCTGTGAGAAATATTGATTGTGGCAACCTGACTAGCGGCTTAAATTATTGATTGTTGGACCCTGCAATCTTTGAGAAACATTGCTTGTTGCACCTTGCCTATCTGCTAAAATTATTGTTTGTTGCACCCTGACTAGCTGCTAAGATTATTGATTGTTACCCCTCGCCTATTTGTGAGAAACATTGCTTGTTGTACCTTGCCTATCTGCTAAAATTATTGTTAGTTGCACCCTGACTAGCGGCTAAAATTATTGATTGTTGCACCGTGCCTATCTGTGAGAAACATTGATTGTTACACCCTGCCTAGTTGCTAAAATGATTGCTTGTTGCACCCTGACTAGCTGCTAAAAACATTGATTATAGCACCTTGCCTATCTGTGAGAAATATTGATTGCTGCACCCTAACTACCTGCTAAAATGATTGCTTGTTGCACCTTGCCTATCCGTGAGAAACATTGCTTGTTGCACCCTGCCTAGCTGCTAAAATTATTGTTTGTTGCACCCTGACTAGCTGCTAAAATTATTCTTAGTTGCACCCTGACTAGCTGCTAAAACATTGATTGTTGCACCTTGCCTATCTGTGAGAAATTTTGATTGCTTCACCCTGACTAAATACTAAAATTATTGATCGTTGCACCTTGCCTATCTGTGAGAAACATTGCTTGTTGCACCCTGCCTAGCTGCTAAAATTATTGTTTGTTGCACCATGACTAGCAGCTAAAAACATTGATTGTTGCACCTTGCCTATCTGTGAGAAATATTGATTTCTGCACCCTGACTAAATGCTAACATTGTTGATTGTTGCACCTTGCCTATCTTTGAGAAACATTGCTTGTTGCACCATGCCTAGCTGCTAAAATTATTGTTTGTTGCACCCTTTCTAGCTGCTAAAAACATTGATTGTTGCACCTTGCCTATCTGTGAGAAATATTGATTGCTGCAACCTGATTAGCGGATAAAATTATTGATTGTTGGACCTTGCCTATCTATGAGAAAAATTGCTTGTTGCACCTTGCCTATCTGCTAAAAGTATAGTTTGTTGCACCCTGACTAGCTGCTAAAACATTGATTGTTGCACCTTGCCTATCTGTGAGAAACATTGATTGCTGCACCCTGACTAGCTGCTAAAATGATTGCTTGTTGCACCTTGCCTATTTATGATAAACATTGTTTGCTGCACCCTGCATAGCTGCTAAAAACATTGCTTGTTGCACCTTGCCTATCTGTGAGAAATATTGATTGCTGCACCCTGACTAGCGGCTAAAATTATTGATTGTTGCACCGTGCCTATCTGTGAGAAACATTGATTGTTAGACCCTGCCTAGTTGCTAAAATGATTGCTTGTTGCACCCTGACTAGCTGCTAAAAACATTGATTATAGCACCTTGTCTATCTGTGAGAAATATTGATTGCTGCACCCTAACTACCTGCTAAAATGATTGCTTGTTGCACCTTGCCTATCCGTGAGAAACATTGCTTGTTGCACCCTGCCTAGCTGCTAAAATTATTGTTTGTTGCACCCTGACTAGCTGCTAAAATTATTCTTAGTTGCACCCTGACTAGCTGCTAAAACATTGATTGTTGCACCTTGCCTATCTGTGAGAAATATTGATTGCTTCACCCTGACTAAATACTAAAATTATTGATTGTTGCACCTTGCCTATCTGTGAGAAACATTGCTTGTTGCACCCTGCCTAGCTGCTAAAATTATTGTTTGTTGCACCATGACTAGCTGCTAAAAACATTGATTGTTGCACCTTGCCTATCTGTGAGAAATATTGATTTCTGCACCCTGACTAAATGCTAACATTGTTGATTGTTGCACCTTGCCTATCTTTGAGAAACATTGCTTGTTGCACCCTGCCTAGCTGCTAAAATTATTGTTTGTTGCACCCTGACTAGCTGCTAAAATTATTCTTAGTTGCACCCTGACTAGCTGCTAAAACATTGATTGTTGCACCTTGCCTATCTGTGAGAAATATTGATTGCTTCACCCTGACTAAATACTAAAATTATTGATTGTTGCACCTTGCCTATCTGTGAGAAACATTGCTTGTTGCACCCTGCCTAGCTGCTAAAATGATTGTTTGTTGCACCCTGACTAGCTGCTAAAAACATTGATTGTTGGACCTTGCCTATCTGTGAGAAATATTGATTGCTGCACCCTGCCTCGCTGCTAAAAACATTGATTGTTGCACCTTGCCTATCTGTGAGAAACATTGATTGCTGCACCTTGACTAGCTGCTGAAATGATTGCTTGTTGCACCTTGTCTATCTGTGAGAAACATTGATTGTTGCACCCTGCTTAGCTGCTAAAAACATTGATTGTTGCACCTTGCCTATCTGTGAGAAACATTGATTGCTGCACCCTGACTAGCTGCTAAAATGATTGCTTGTTGCTCCTTGCCTATTTGTGAGAAATATTGATTGCTGCACCATGCCCAGCTGCTAAAAACATTGATTGTTGCACCCTGCCTATGTGTGAGAAATATTGATTGCTGCACCCTGACTAGCGGCTAAAATGATTGATTGTTGCACCGTGCCTCTCTGTGAGAAACATTGCTTGTTGCACCTTGTCTATCTGCTAAAATTATTGTTTGTTGCACCCTGACTAGCTGCTAAAATTATTGATTGTTGCACCTTTCCTATCTGTGAGAAACATTGCTTGCTGCACCTTGCCTCACTGCTAAAAACATTGATTGTTGCACCTTGCCTATCTATGAGAAACATTGCTTGTTGCACCTTGCCTATCTGCTAAAATTATTGTTTGTTGCACTCTGACCAGCTGCTAAAATTATTGATTGTTGTACCTTGCCTATCTGTGAGAAACATTGATTGCTGCACCCTGCCTCGCTGCTAAAAACATTGATTGTTGCACCTTGCCTATCTGTGAGAAACATTGATTGCTGCACCCTGACTAGCTGCTAAAATGATTGCTTGTTGCACTTTGCCTATCTGTGAGAAACATTGATTGTTGCACCCTGCCTCGCTGCTAAAAACATTGATTGTTGCACCGTGCCTATCTGTGAGAAACATTGATTGCTGCACCCGGACTAGCTGCTAAAATGATTGCTTGTTGCACCTTGCCTATTTGTGAGAAACATTGATTGCTGCACCCTGTCTAGCTGCTAAAAACATTGATTGTTGCACCTTGCCTATCTGTGAGAAATATTGATTGTGGCAACCTGACTAGCGGTTAAAATTATTGATTGTCGGACCCTGCAATCTTTGAGAAACATTGCTTGTTGCACCTTGCCTATCTGCTAAAATTATTGTTTGTTGCACCCTGACCAGCTGCTAAAATTATTGATTGTTGCACCTTGCCTATCTGTGAGAAACATTGATTGCTGCACCCTCCCTCGCTGCTTAAAACATTGACTGTTGCACCTTGCCTATCTGTGAGAAACATTGATTGCTGCACCCTGACTAGCTGCTAAAATGATTGCTTGTTGCACCTTGCCTATCTGTGAGAAACATTGATTGTTGCACCCTGCTTAGCTGCTAAAAACATTGATTGTTGCACCGTGCCTATCTGTGAGAAACATTGATTGCTGCACCCTGACTAGCTGCTAAAATGATTGCTTGTTGCACCTTGCCTATTTATGAGAAACATTGATTGCTGCACCATGTCTAGCTGCTAAAAACATTGATTGTTGCACCTTGCCTATCTGTGAGAAATATTGATTGTGGCAACCTGACTAGCGGCTAAAATTATTGATTGTTGGACCCTGCAATCTTTGAGAAACATTGCTTGTTGCACCTTGCCTATCTGCTAAAATTATTGTTTGTTGCACCCTGACTAGCTGCTAAGATTATTGATTGTTACCCCTCGCCTATTTGTGAGAAACATTGCTTGTTGTACCTTGCCTATCTTCTAAAACTATTGTTTGTTGCACCCTGACTAGCGGCTAAAATTATTGATTGTTGCACCGTGCCTATCTGTGAGAAACATTGATTGTTACACCCTGCCTAGTTGCTAAAATGATTGCTTGTTGCACCCTGACTAGCATCTAAAAACATTGATTGTTGCACCTTGCCTATCTGTGAGAAATATTGATTGTGGCAACCTGACTAGCGGCTAAAATTATTGATTGTTGGACCCTGCAATCTTTGAGAAACATTGCTTGTTGCACCTTGCCTATCTGCTAAAATTATTATTTGTTGCACCCTGACTAGCTGCTAAGATTATTGATTGTTACCCCTCGCCTATTTGTGAGAAACATTGCTTGTTGTACCTTGCCTATCTGCTAAAATTATTGTTTGTTGCACCCTGACTAGCGGCTAAAATTATTGATTGTTGCACCGTGCCTATCTGTGAGAAACATTGATTGTTACACCCTGTCTAGTTGCTAAAATGATTGCTTGTTGCACCCTGACTAGCTGCTAAAAACATTGATTATAGCACCTTGCCTATCTGTGAGAAATATTGATTGCTGCACCCTAACTACCTGCTAAAATGATTGCTTGTTGCACCTTGCCTATCCGTGAGAAACATTGCTTGTTGCACCCTGCCTAGCTGCTAAAATTATTGTTTGTTGCACCCTGACTAGCTGCTAAAATTATTCTTAGTTGCACCCTGACTAGCTGCTAAAACATTGATTGTTGCACCTTGCCTATCTGTGAGAAATATTGATTGCTTCACCCTGACTAAATACTAAAATTATTGATTGTTGCACCTTGCCTATCTGTGAGAAACATTGCTTGTTGCACCCTGCCTAGCTGCTAAAATTATTGTTTGTTGCACCATGACTAGCAGCTAAAAACATTGATTGTTGCACCTTGCCTATCTGTGAGATATATTGATTTCTGCACCCTGACTAAATGCTAACATTGTTGATTGTTGCACCTTGCCTATCTTTGAGAAACATTGCTTGTTGCACCATGCCTAGCTGCTAAAATTATTGTTTGTTGCACCCTTTCTAGCTGCTAAAAACATTGATTGTTGCACCTTGCCTATCTGTGAGAAATATTGATTGCTGCAACCTGATTAGCGGATAAAATTATTGATTGTTGGACCTTGCCTATCTATGAGAAAAATTGCTTGTTGCACCTTGCCTATCTGCTAAAAGTATAGTTTGTTGCACCCTGACTAGCTGCTAAAACATTGATTGTTGCACCGTGCCTATCTGTGAGAAACATTGATTGCTGCACCCTGACTAGCTGCTAAAATGATTGCTTGTTGCACCTTGCCTATTTATGATAAACATTGTTTGCTGCACCCTGCATAGCTGCTAAAAACATTGCTTGTTGCACCTTGCCTATCTGTGAGAAATATTGATTGCTGCACCCTGACTAGCCGCTAAAATTATTGATTGTTGCACCGTGCCTATCTGTGAGAAACATTGATTGTTAGACCCTGCCTAGTTGCTAAAATGATTGCTTGTTGCACCCTGACTAGCTGCTAAAAACATTGATTATAGCACCATGCCTATCTGTGAGAAATATTGATTGCTGCACCCTAACTACCTGCTAAAATGATTGCTTGTTGCACCTTGCCTATCTGTGAGAAACATTGCTTGTTGCACCCTGCTTAGCTGCTAAAATTATTGTTTGTTGCACCCTGACTAGCTGCTAAAATTATTCTTAGTTGCACCCTGACTAGCTGCTAAAACATTGATTGTTGCACCTTGCCTATCTGTGAGAAATATTGATTGCTTCACCCTGACTAAACACTAAAATTATTGATTGTTGCACCTTGCCTATCTGTGAGAAACATTGCTTGTTGCACCCTGCCTAGCTGCTAAAATTATTGTTTGTTGCACCATGACTAGCTGCTAAAAACATTGATTGTTGCACCTTGCCTATCTGTGAGAAATATTGATTTCTGCACCCTGACTAAATGCTAACATTGTTGATTGTTGCACCTTGCCTATCTTTGAGAAACATTGCTTGTTGCACCCTGCCTAGCTGCTAAAATGATTGTTTGTTGCACCCTGACTAGCTGCTAAAAACATTGATTGTTGGACCTTGCCTATCTGTGAGAAATATTGATTGCTGCACCCTGCCTCGCTGCTAAAAACATTGATTGTTGCACCTTGCCTATCTGTGAGAAACATTGATTGCTGCACCTTGACTAGCTGCTAAAATGATTGTTTGTTGCACCCTGACTAGCTGCTAAAAACATTGATTGTTGGACCTTGCCTATCTGTGAGAAACATTGATTGTTGCACCCTGCTTAGCTGCTAAAAACATTGATTGTTGCACCTTGCCTATCTGTGAGAAACATTGATTGCTGCACCCTGACTAGCTGCTAAAATGATTGCTTGTTGCTCCTTGCCTATTTGTGAGAAATATTGATTGCTGCACCATGCCCAGCTGCTAAAAACATTGATTGTTGCACCCTGCCTATGTGTGAGAAATATTGATTGCTGCACCCTGACTAGCGGCTAAAATGATTGATTGTTGCACCGTGCCTCTCTGTGAGAAACATTGCTTGTTGCACCTTGTCTATCTGCTAAAATTATTGATTGTTGCACCTTTCCTATCTGTGAGAAACATTGCTTGCTGCACCTTGCCTCACTGCTAAAAACATTGATTGTTGCACCTTGCCTATCTATGAGAAACATTGCTTGTTGCACCTTGCCTCACTGCTAAAAACATTGATTGTTGCACCTTGCCTATCTATGAGAAACATTGCTTGTTGCACCTTGCCTATCTGCTAAAATTATTGTTTGTTGCACCCTGACTAGCTGCTAAAATTATTGATTGTTGCACCTTTCCTATCTGTGAGAAACATTGCTTGCTGCACCTTGCCTCACTGCTAAAAACATTGATTGTTGCACCTTGCCTATCTATGAGAAACATTGCTTGTTGCACCTTGCCTATCTGCTAAAATTATTGTTTGTTGCACTCTGACCAGCTGCTAAAATTATTGATTGTTGTACCTTGCCTATCTGTGAGAAACATTGATTGCTGCACCCTGCCTCGCTGCTAAAAACATTGATTGTTGCACCTTGCCTATCTGTGAGAAACATTGATTGGTGCACTCTGACTAGCTGCTAAAATGATTGCTTGTTGCACTTTGCCTATCTGTGAGAAACATTGATTGTTGCACCCTGCCTCGCTGCTAAAAACATTGATTGTTGCACCGTGCCTATCTGTGAGAAACATTGATTGCTGCACCCTGACTAGCTGCTAAAATGATTGCTTGTTGCACCTTGCCTATTTGTGAGAAACATTGATTGCTGCACCCTGTCTAGCTGCTAAAAACATTGATTGTTGCACCTTGCCTATCTGTGAGAAATATTGATTGTGGCAACCTGACTAGCGGTTAAAATGAATGATTGTCGGACCCTGCAATCTTTGAGAAACATTGCTTGTTGCACCTTGCCTATCTGCTAAAATGATTGTTTGTTGCACCCTGACCAGCTGCTAAAATTATTGATTGTTGCACCTTGCCTATCTGTGAGAAACATTGATTGCTGCACCCTCCCTCGCTGCTTAAAACATTGATTGTTGCACCTTGCCTATCTGTGAGAAACATTGATTGCTGCACCCTGACTAGCTGCTAAAATGATTGCTTGTTGCACCTTGCCTATCTGTGAGAAACATTGATTGTTGCACCCTGCTTAGCTGCTAAAAACATTGATTGTTGCACCGTGCCTATCTGTGAGAAACATTGATTGCTGCACCCTGACTAGCTGCTAAAATGATTGCTTGTTGCACCTTGCCTATTTATGAGAAACATTGATTGCTGCACCATGTCTAGCTGCTAAAAACATTGATTGTTGCACCTTGCCTATCTGCTAAAATTATTGTTTGTTGCACCCTGACTAGCTGCTAAGATTATTGATTGTTACCCCTCGCCTATTTGTGAGAAACATTGCTTGTTGTACCTTGCCTATCTTCTAAAACTATTGTTTGTTGCAACCTGACTAGCTGCTAAAACATTGATTGTTGCACCTTGCCTATCTGTGAGAAACATTGCTTGTTGCACCCTGCCTAGCTGCTAAAAGTATTGTTTGTTGTGTCCTGACTAGCTGCTAAAATGATTGATTGTTTCACCTTGCCTATCTGTGAGAAACATTGATTGCTGCATCCTGACTAATTGCTAAAATGATTGCTTGTTGCACCTTACCTATTTATGAGAAACATTGTTTGCTGCACCCTGCATAGCCGCTAAAACATTGCTTGTTGCACCATGACTATTTGTGAGAAACATAGATTGCTGCACCCTGAGTAGCTGCTAAAAACATTGATTGTTGCACCTTCCCTATCTGTGAGAAACATTGATTGTTACACCCTGCCTAGCTGCTAAAATGATTGCGTGTTGCACCCTGACTATCTGCTAAAAACATTGATTGTTGCACCTTGCCTATCTGTGAGAAATATTGATTGCTGCACCCTGACTAGCTGCTAAAATGATTGCTTGTTGCACCATGCCTATTTATGAGAAACAATGTTTGCTGCACCCTGCATAGCTGCTAAAAACATTGCTTGTTGCACCATGCCTATTTGTGAGAAACATTGATTGCTGCACCCTGACTAGCTGCTAAAAACATTGATTGTTGCACCTTGTCTATCTGTGAGAAACATTGCTTGATGCACCCTGCCTATCTGCTAAAATTATTGTGTGTTGCACCCTGACCAGTTGCTAAAATTATTGATTGTTGTACCTTGCCTATCTGTGAGAAACATTGATTGCTGCACCCTGCCTCGCTGCTAAAAACATTGATTGTTGCACCTTGCCTATCTGTGAGAAACATTGATTGCTGCACCCTGACTAGCTGCTAAAATGATTGCTTGTTGCACCTTGCCTATCTGTGAGAAACATTGATTGTTGCACCCTGCTTAGCTGCTAAAAACATTGATTGTTGCACCGTGCCTATCTGTGAAAAACATTGATTGCTGCACCCTGACTAGCTGCTAAAATGATTGCTTGTTGCACCTTGCCTATTTGTGAGAAACATTGATTGCTGCACCCTGTCTAGGTGCTAAAAACATTGATTGTTGCACCTTGCCTATCTGTGAGAAATATTGATTGTGGCAACCGGACTAGCGGCTAAAATTATTGATTGTTGGACCCTGCAATCTTTGAGAAACATTGCTTGTTGCACTTTGCCTATCTGCTAAAATTATTGTTTGTTGCACCCTGACTAGCTGCTAAGATTATTGATTGTTGCACCTTGCCTATTTGTGAGAAACATTGCTTGTTGTACCTTGCCTATCTGCTAAAACTATTGTTTGTTGCACTCTGACTAGCTGCTAAAACATTGATTGTTGCACCTTGCCTATCTGTGAGAAACATTGCTTTTTGCACCCTGCCTAGCTGCAAAAAGTATTGTTTGTTGCATCCTGACGAGCTGCTAAAATGATTGATTGTTTCATCTTGCCTATCTGTGAGAAACATTGATTGCTGCATCCCGACTAGCTGCTAAAATGATTGCTTGTTGCACCTTATCTATTTATGAGAAACATAGTTTGCTGCACCCTGCACAGCTGCTAAAACATTGCTTGTTGAACCATGACTATTTGTGAGAAACATAGATTGCTGCACCCTGAGTAGCTGCTAAAAACATTGATTGTTGCACCTTTCCTATCTGTGAGAAACATTGATTGTTAGACCCTGCCTAGCTGCTAAAATGATTGCTTGTTGCACCCTGACTATCTGCTAAAAACATTGATTGTTGCACCTTGCCTATCTGTGAGAAATATTGATTGCTGCACCCTGACTAGGTGCTAAAACGATTGCTTGTTGCACCTTGCCTATTTATGAGAAACATTGATTGTTGCACCCTGCTTAGCTGCTAAAAACATTGATTGTTGCACCTTGCCTATCTGTGAGAAACATTGATTGCTGCACCCTGACTAGCTGCTAAAATGATTGCTTGTTGCTCCTGGCCTATTTGTGAGAAATATTGATTGCTGCACCATGCCCAGCTGCTAAAAACATTGATTGTTGCACCCTGCCTATGTGTAAGAAATATTGATTGCTGCACCCTGACTAGCGGCTAAAATGATTGATTGTTGCACCGTGCCTCTATGTGAGAAACATTGCTTGTTGCACCTTGCCTATCTGCTAAAATTATTGTTTGTTGCACCCTGACTAGCTGCTAAAATTATTGATTGTTGCACCTTGCCTATCTGTGAGAAACATTGCTTGCTGCACCTTGCCTCACTGCTAAAAACATTGATTGTTGCACCCTGACTAGCTGCTAAAACATTGATTGTTGCACCTTGCCTATCTGTGAGAAATATTGATTGCTGCACCCTGACTAGATGCTAAAATTATTGTTTGTTGCACGCTGACTAGCTGCTAAAAACATTGATTGTTGCACCTTGCCTATCTGTGAGAAACATTGCTTGTTGCACCCTGCCTAGATGCTAAAATTATTGTTTGTTGATTCCTGACTAGCTGCTAAAATGATTGATTGTTTCACCTTGCCTATCTGTGAGAAACATTGATTGCTGCATATTGACTAGCTGCTAAAATGATTGCTTGTTGCACCTTACCTATTTATGAGAAACATTGTTTGCTGCACCCTGCATAGCTGCTAAAACATTGCTTGTTGCACCATGCCTATTTGTGAGAAACATAGATTGCTGCACCCTGAGTAGCTGCTAAAAACATTGATTGTTGCACCTTGCCTATCTGTGAGAAACATTGCTTGATGCACCCTGCCTAGCTGCTAAAAGTATTGTTTGTTGCAACCTGACGAGCTGCTAAAATGATTGATTATTTCACCTTGCCTATCTGTGAGAAACATTGATTGCTGCACCCTTACTAGCTGCTAAAATGATTGCTTGTTGCACCATGCCTATTTGTGAGAAATATTGATTGCTGCACCCTGACTAGCGGCTAAAATTATTGATTGTTGCACAGTGCCTATCTGTGAGAAACATTGATTGTTACACCCTGCCTAGCTGCTAAAATGATTGCTTGTTGCACCCTGACTAGCTGCTAAAAACATTGATTGTTGCACCTTGCCTATCTGTGAGAAATATTGATTGCTAGACCCTGACTAGATGCTAAAATCATTGATTGTTGCACCTTGCCTATCTTGAGAAACATTGCTTGTTGCACCCTGCCTAGCTGCTAAAATTATTGTTTGTTGCACCCTGACTAGCTGCTAAAAACATTGATTGTGGCACCTTGCCTATCTGTGAGAAATATTGATTGCTGCACCCTGACTAGATGCAAAAAACATTGATTGTTGCACCCTGCCTAGCTACTAAAATTATTGTTTGTTGCACCCTGACTAGCTGCTAAAAACATTGATTGTTGCACCTTGCCTATCTGTGAGAAATATTGATTGCTGCATCCTGACTAAATGCTAAAATTATTGATTGTTGCACCTTGCCTATTTGTGAGAAACATTGATTGCTGCACCCTGTCTAGCTGCTAAAAACATTGATTGTTGCACCCTGCCTATCTGTGAGAAATATTGATTGTGGCAACCTGACTAGCGGTTAAAATTATTGGTTGTTGGACCCTGCAATCTTTGAGAAACATTGCTTGTTGCACCTTGCCTATCTGCTAAAATTATTGTTTGTTGCACCCTGACTAGCTGCTAAGATTATTGATTGTTGCACCTTGCCTATTTGTGAGAAACATTGCTTGTTGTACCTTGCCTATCTGCTAAAACTATTGTTTGTTGCACCCTGACTAGCTGCTAAAACATTGATTGTTGCACCTGGCCTATCGGTGAGAAACATTGCTTGTTGCACCCTGCCTAGCTGCTAAAAGTAGTGTTTGTTGCATCCTGACTAGCTGCTAAAATGATTGATTGTTTCACCTTGCCTATCTGTGAGAAACATTGATTGCTGCATCCCGACTAGCTGCTAAAATGATTGCTTGTTGCACCTTATCTATTTATGAGAAACATAGTTTGCTGCACCCTGCATAGCTGCTAAAACATTGCTTGTTGAAACATGACTATTTGCGAGAAACATAGATTGCTGCACCCTGAGTAGCTGCTAAAAACATTGATTGTTGCACCTTCCCTATCTGTGAGAAACATTGATTGTTACACCCTGCCTAGCTGCTAAAATGATTGCTTGTTGCACCCTGACTATCTGCTAAAAACATTGATTGTTGCACCTTGCCTATCTGTGAGAAATATTGATTGCTGCACCCTGACTAGGTGCTAAAATGATTGCTTGTTGCACCTTGCATATTTATGAGAAACATTGATTGTTGCACCCTGCTTAGCTGCTAAAAACATTGATTGTTGCACCTTGCCTATCTGTGAGAAACATTGATTGCTGCACCCTGACTAGCTGCTAAAATGATTACTTGTTGCTCCTGGCCTATTTGTGAGAAATATTGATTGCTGCACCATGCCCAGCTGCTAAAAACATTGATTGTTGCACCATGCCTATGTGTGAGAAATATTGATTGCTGCACCCTGACTAGCGGCTAAAATGATTGATTGTTGCACCGTGCCTCTATGTGAGAAACATTGCTTGTTGCACCTTGCCTATCTGCTAAAATTATTGTTTGTTGCACCCTGACTAGCTGCTAAAATTATTGATTGTTGCACCTTGCCTATCTGTGAGAAACATTGCTTGCTGCACCTTGCCTCACTGCTAAAAACACTGATTGTTGCACCCTGACTAGCTGCTAAAACATTGATTGTTGCACCTTGCCTATCTGTGAGAAATATAGATTGCTGCACCCTGACTAGATGCTAAAATTATTGTTTGTTGCACGCTGACTAGCTGCTAAAAACATTGATTGTTGCACCTTGCCTATCTGTGAGAAACATTGCTTGTTGCACCCTGCCTAGATGCTAAAATGATTGTTTGTTGCATCCTGACTAGCTGCTAAAATGATTGATTGTTTCACCTTGCCTATCTGTGAGAAACATTGATTGCTGCATCCTGACTACCTGCTAAAATGATTGCTTGTTGCACCTTACCTATTTATGAGAAACATTGTTTGCTGCACCCTGCATAGCTGCTAAAACATTGCTTGTTGCACCATGCCTATTTGTGAGAAACATAGATTGCTGCACCCTGAGTAGCTGCTAAAAACATTGATTGTTGCACCTTGCCTATCTGTGAGAAACATTGCTTGATGCACCCTGCCTAGCTGCTAAAAGTATTGTTTGTTGCATCCTGACGAGCTGCTAAAATGATTGATTATTTCACCTTGCCTATCTGTGAGAAACATTGATTGCTGCACCCTTACTAGCTGCTAAAATGATTGCTTGTTGCACCATGCCTATTTGTGAGAAATATTGATTGCTGCACCCTGACTAGCGGCTAAAATTATTGATTGTTGCACAGTGCCTATCTGTGAGAAACATTGATTGTTACACCCTGCCTAGCTGCTAAAATGATTGCTTGTTGCACCCTGACTAGCTGCTAAAAACATTGATTGTTGCACCTTGCCTATTTGTGAGAAATATTGATTGCTACACCCTGACTAGATGCTAAAATCATTGATTGTTGCACCTTGCCTATCTTGAGAAACATTGCTTGTTGCACCCTGCCTATCTGCTAAAATTATTGTGTGTTGCACCCTGACCAGTTGCTAAAATTATTGATTGTTGTACCTTGCCTATCTGTGAGAAACATTGATTGCTGCACCCTGCCTCGCTGCTAAAAACATTGATTGTTGCACCTTGCCTATCTGTGAGAAACATTGATTGCTGCACCTTGCCTCACTGCTAAAAACATTGATTGTTGCACCCTGACTAGCTGCTAAAACATTGATTGTTGCACCTTGCCTATCTGTGAGAAATATTGATTGCTGCACCCTGACTAGATGCTAAAATTATTGTTTGTTGCACGCTGACTAGCTGCTAAAAACATTGATTGTTGCACCTTGCCTATCTGTGAGAAACATTGCTTGTTGCACCCTGCCTAGATGCTAAAATTATTGTTTGTTGCATCCTGACTAGCTGCTAAAATGATTGATTGTTTCACCTTGCCTATCTGTGAGAAACATTGATTGCTGCATCCTGACTAGCTGCTAAAATGATTGCTTGTTGCACCTTACCTATTTATGAGAAACATTGTTTGCTGCACCCTGCATAGCTGCTAAAACATTGCTTGTTGCACCATGCCTATTTGTGAGAAACATAGATTGCTGCACCCTGAGTAGCTGCTAAAAACATTGATTGTTGCACCTTGCCTATCTGTGAGAAACATTGCTTGATGCACCCTGCCTAGCTGCTAAAAGTATTGTTTGTTGCATCCTGACGAGCTGCTAAAATGATTGATTATTTCACCTTGCCTATCTGTGAGAAACATTGATTGCTGCACCCTTACTAGCTGCTAAAATGATTGCTTGTTGCACCATGCCTATTTGTGAGAAATATTGATTGCTGCACCCTGACTAGCGGCTAAAATTATTGATTGTTGCACAGTGCCTATCTGTGAGAAACATTGATTGTTACACCCTGCCTAGCTGCTAAAATGATTGCTTGTTGCACCCTGACTAGCTGCTAAAAACATTGATTGTTGCACCTTGCCTATCTGGAAGAAATATTGATTGCTGCATCCTGACTAAATGCTAAAATTATTGATTGTTGCACCTTGCCTATTTGTGAGAAACATTGATTGCTGCACCCTGTCTAGCTGCTAAAAACATTGATTGTTGCACCTTGCCTATCTGTGAGAAATATTGATTGTGGCAACCTGACTAGCGGTTAAAATTATTGGTTGTTGGACCCTGCAATCTTTGAGAAACATTGCTTGTTGCACCTTGCCTATCTGCTAAAATTATTGTTTGTTGCACCCTGACTAGCTGCTAAGATTATTGATTGTTGCACCTTGCCTATTTGTGAGAAACATTGCTTGTTGTACCTTGCCTATCTGCTAAAACTATTGTTTGTTGCGCCCTGACTAGCTGCTAAAACATTGATTGTTGCACCTTGCCTATCGGTGAGAAACATTGCTTGTTGCACCCTGCCTAGCTGCTAAAAGTATTGTTTGTTGCATCCTGACTAGCTGCTAAAATGATTGATTGTTTCACCTTGCCTATCTGTGAGAAACATTGATTGCTGCTTCCCGACTAGCTGCTAAAATGATTGCTTGTTGCACCTTATCTATTTATGAGAAACATAGTTTGCTGCACCCTGCATAGCTGCTAAAACATTGCTTGTTGAACCATGACTATTTGCGAGAAACATAGATTGCTGCACCCTGAGTAGCTGCTAAAAACATTGATTGTTGCACCTTCCCTATCTGTGAGAAACATTGATTGTTACACCCTGCCTAGCTGCTAAAATGATTGCTTGTTGCACCCTGACTATCTGCTAAAACATTGATTGTTGCACCTTGCCTATCTGTGAGAAATATTGATTGCTGCACCCTGACTAGGTGCTAAAATGATTGCTTGTTGCACCTTGCCTATTTATGAGAAACATTGATTGTTGCACCCTGCTTAGCTGCTAAAAACATTGATTGTTGCACCTTGCCTATCTGTGAGAAACATTGATTGCTGCACCCTGACTAGCTGCTAAAATGATTGCTTGTTGCTCCTGGCCTATTTGTGAGAAATATTGATTGCTGCACCATGCCCAGCTGCTAAAAACATTGATTGTTGCACCCTGCCTATGTGTGAGAAATATTGATTGCTGCACCCTGACTAGCGGCTAAAATGATTGATTGTTGCACCGTGCCTCTATGTGAGAAACATTGCTTGTTGCACCTTGCCTATCTGCTAAAATTATTGTTTGTTGCACCCTGACTAGCTGCTAAAATTATTGATTGTTGCACCTTGCCTATCTGTGAGAAACATTGCTTGCTGCACCTTGCCTCACTGCTAAAAACATTGATTGTTGCACCCTGACTAGCTGCTAAAACATTGATTGTTGCACCTTGCCTTTCTGTGAGAAATATTGATTGCTGCACCCTGACTAGATGCTAAAATTATTGTTTGTTGCACGCTGACTAGCTGCTAAAAACATTGATTGTTGCACCTTGCCTATCTGTGAGAAACATTGCTTGTTGCACCCTGCCTAGATGCTAAAATTATTGTTTGTTGCATCCTGACTAGCTGCTAAAATGATTGATTGTTTCACCTTGCCTATCTGTGAGAAACATTGATTGCTGCATCCTGACTAGCTGCTAAAATGATTGCTTGTTGCACCTTACCTATTTATGAGAAACATTGTTTGCTGCACCCTGCATAGCTGCTAAAACATTGCTTGTTGCACCATGTCTATTTGTGAGAAACATAGATTGCTGCACCCTGAGTAGCTGCTAAAAACATTGATTGTTGCACCTTGCCTATCTGTGAGAAACATTGCTTGATGCACCCTGCCTAGCTGCTAAAAGTATTGTTTGTTGCATCCTGACGAGCTGCTAAAATGATTGATTATTTCACCTTGCCTATCTGTGAGAAACATTGATTGCTGCACCCTTACTAGCTGCTAAAATGATTGCTTGTTGCACCATGCCTATTTGTGAGAAATATTGATTGCTGCACCCTGACTAGCGGCTAAAATTATTGATTGTTGCACAGTGCCTATCTGTGAGAAACATTGATTGTTACACCCTGCCTAGCTGCTAAAATGATTGCTTGTTGCACCCTGACTAGCTGCTAAAAACATTGATTGTTGCACCTTGCCTATCTGTGAGAAATATTGATTGCTACACCCTGACTAGATGCTAAAATCATTGATTGTTGCACCTTGCCTATCTTGAGAAACATTGCTTGTTGCACCCTGCCTATCTGCTAAAATTATTGTGTGTTGCACCCTGACCAGTTGCTAAAATTATTGATTGTTGTACCTTGCCTATCTGTGAGAAACATTGATTGCTGCACCCTGCCTCGCTGCTAAAAACATTGATTGTTGCACTTTGCCTATCTGTGAGAAACATTGATTGCTGCACCCTGACTAGCTGCTAAAATGATTGCTTGTTGCACCTTGCCTATCTGTGAGAAACATTGATTGTTGCACCCTGCTTAGCTGCTAAAAACATTGATTGTTGCACCGTGCCTATCTGTGAGAAACATTGATTGCTGCACCCTGACTAGCTGCTAAAATGATTGCTTGTTGCACCTTGCCTATTTGTGAGAAACATTGATTGCTGCACCCTGTCTAGGTGCTAAAAACATTGATTGTTGCACCTTGCCTATCTGTGAGAAATATTGATTGTGGCAACCTGACTAGCGGCTAAAATTATTGATTGTTGGACCCTGCAATCTTTGAGAAACATTGCTTGTTGCACCTTGCCTATCTGCTAAAATTATTGTTTGTTGCACCCTGACTAGCTGCTAAGATTATTGATTGTTGCACCTTGCCTATTTGTGAGAAACATTGCTTTTTGTACCTTGCCTATCTGCTAAAACTATTGTTTGTTGCACTCTGACTAGCTGCTAAAACATTGATTGTTGCACCTTGCCTATCTGTGAGAAACATTGCTTGCTGCACCTTGCCTCACTGCTAAAAACATTGATTGTTGCACCCTGACTAGCTGCTAAAACATTGATTGTTGCACCTTGCCTATCTGTGAGAAATATTGATTGCTGCACCCTGACTAGATGCTAAAATTATTGTTTGTTGCAAGCTGACTAGCTGCTAAAAACATTGATTGTTGCACCTTGCCTATCTGTGAGAAACATTGCTTGTTGCACCCTGCCTAGATGCTAAAATTATTGTTTGTTGCATCCTGACTAGCTGCTAAAATGATTGATTGTTTCACCTTGCCTATCTGTGAGAAACATGGATTGCTGCATCCTGACTAGCTGCTAAAATGATTGCTTGTTGCAGCTTACCTATTTATGAGAAACATTGTTTGCTGCACCCTGCATAGCTGCTAAAACATTGCTTGTTGCACCATGTCTATTTGTGAGAAACATAGATTGCTGCACCCTGAGTAGCTGCTAAAAACATTGATTGTTGCACCTTGCCTATCTGTGAGAAACATTGCTTGATGCACCCTGCCTAGCTGCTAAAAGTATTGTTTGTTGCATCCTGACGAGCTGCTAAAATGGTTGATTATTTCACCTTGCCTATCTGTGAGAAACATTGATTGCTGCACCCTTACTAGCTGCTAAAATGATTGCTTGTTGCACCATGCCTATTTGTGAGAAATATTGATTGCTGCACCCTGACTAGCGGCTAAAATTATTGATTGTTGCACAGTGCCTATCTGTGAGAAACATTGATTGTTACACCCTGCCTAGCTGCTAAAATGATTGCTTGTTGCACCCTGACTAGCTGCTAAAAACATTGATTGTTGCACCTTGCCTATCTGTGAGAAATATTGATTGCTACACCCTGACTAGATGCTAAAATCATTGATTGTTGCACCTTGCCTATCTTGAGAAACATTGCTTGTTGCACCCTGCCTATCTGCTAAAATTATTGTGTGTTGCACCCTGACCAGTTGCTAAAATTATTGATTGTTGTACCTTGCCTATCTGTGAGAAACATTGATTGCTGCACCCTGCCTCGCTGCTAAAAACATTGATTGTTGCACCTTGCCTATCTGTGAGAAACATTGATTGCTGCACCCTGACTAGCTGCTAAAATGATTGCTTGTTGCACCTTGCCTATCTGTGAGAAACATTGATTGTTGCACCCTGCTTAGCTGCTAAAAACATTGATTGTTGCACCATGCCTATCTGTGAGAAACATTGATTGCTGCAACCTGACTAGCTGCTAAAATGATTGCTTGTTGCACCTTGCCTATTTGTGAGAAACATTGATTGCTGCACCCTGTCTAGGTGCTAAAAACATTGATTGTTGCACCTTGCCTATCTGTGAGAAATATTGATTGTGGCAACCTGACTAGCGGCTAAAATTATTGATTGTTGGACCCTGCAATCTTTGAGAAACATTGCTTGTTGCACCTTGCCTATCTGCTAAAATTATTGTTTGTTGCACCCTGACTAGCTGCTAAGATTATTGATTGTTGCACCTTGCCTATTTGTGAGAAACATTGCTTTTTGTACCTTGCCTATCTGCTAAAACTATTGTTTGTTGCACTCTGACTAGCTGCTAAAACATTGATTGTTGCACCTTGCCTATCTGTGAGAAACATTGCTTTTTGCACCCTGCCTAGCTGCAAAAAGTATTGTTTATTGCACCCTGACGAGCTGCTAAAATGATTGATTGTTTCATCTTGCCTATCTGTGAGAAACATTGATTGCTGCATCCCGCCTAGCTGCTAAAATGATTGCTTGTTGCACCTTATATATTTATGAGAAACATAGTTTGCTGCACCCTGCATAGCTGCTAAAACATTGCTTGTTGAACCATGACTATTTGTGAGAAACATAGATTGCTGCACCCTGAGTAGCTGCTAAAAACATTGATTGTTGCACCTTCCCTATCTGTGAGAAACATTGATTGTTACACCCTGCCTAGCTGCTAAAATGATTGCTTGTTGCACCCTGACTATCTGCTAAAAACATTGATTGTTGCACCTTGCCTATCTGTGAGAAATATTGATTGCTGCACCCTGACTAGGTGCTAAAATGATTGCTTGTTGCACCTTGCCTATTTATGAGAAACATTGATTGTTGCACCCTGCTTAGCTGCTAAAAACATTGATTGTTGCACCTTGCCTATCTGTGAGAAACATTGATTGCTGCACCCTGACTAGCTGCTAAAATGATTGCTTGTTGCTCCTGGCCTATTTGTGAGAAATATTGATTGCTGCACCATGCCCAGCTGCTAAAAACATTGATTGTTGCACCCTGCCTACGTGTGAGAAATATTGATTGCTGCACCCTGACTAGCGGCTAAAATGATTGATTGTTGCACCGTGCCTCTATGTGAGAAACATTGCTTGTTGCACCTTGCCTATCTGCTAAAATTATTGTTTGTTGCACCCTGACTAGCTGCTAAAATTATTGATTGTTGCACCTTGCCTATCTGTGAGAAACATTGCTTGCTGCACCTTGCCTCACTGCTAAAAACATTGATTGTTGCACCCTGACTAGCTGCTTAAACATTGATTGTTGCACCTTGCCTATCTGTGAGAAATATTGATTGCTGCACCCTGACTAGATGCTAAAATTATTGTTTGTTGCACGCTGACTAGCTGCTAAAAACATTGATTGTTGCACCTTGCCTATCTGTGAGAAACATTGCTTGTTGCACCCTGCCTAGATGCTAAAATTATTGTTTGTTGCATCCTGACTAGCTGCTAAAATGATTGATTGTTTCACCTTGCCTATCTGTGAGAAACATTGATTGCTGCATCCTGACTAGCTGCTAAAATGATTGCTTGTTGCACCTTACCTATTTATGAGAAACATTGTTTGCTGCACCCTGCATAGCTGCTAAAACATTGCTTGTTGCACCATGCCTATTTGTGAGAACATAGATTGCTGCACCCTGAGTAGCTGCTAAAAACATTGATTGTTGCACCTTGCCTATCTGTGAGAAACATTGCTTGATGCACCCTGCCTAGCTGCTAAAAGTATTGTTTGTTGCATCCTGACGAGCTGCTAAAAACATTGATTGTGGCACCTTGCCTATCTGTGAGAAACATTGATTGCTGCACCCTTACTAGCTGCTAAAATGATTGCTTGTTGCACCATGCCTATTTGTGAGAAATATTGATTGCTGCACCCTGACTAGCGGCTAAAATTATTGATTGTTGCACAGTGCCTATCTGTGAGAAATATTGATTGCTACACCCTGACTAGATGCTAAAATCATTGATTGTTGCACCTTGCCTATCTTGAGAAACATTGCTTGTTGCACCCTGCCTAGCTGCTAAAATTATTGTTTGTTGCACCCTAACTAGCTGCTAAAAACATTGATTGTGGCACCTTGCCTATCTGTGAGAAATATTGATTGCTGCACCCTGACTAGATGCAAAAAACATTGATTGTTGCACCCTGCCTAGCTACTAAAATTATTGTTTGTTGCACCCTGACTAGCTGCTAAAAACATTGATTGTTGCACCTTGCCTATCTGTGAGAAATATTGATTGCTGCATCCTGACTAAATGCTAAAATTATTGATTGTTGCACCTTGCCTATTTGTGAGAAACATTGATTGCTGCACCCTGTCTAGCTGCTAAAAACATTGATTGTTGCACCTTGCCTATCTGTGAGAAATATTGATTGTGGCAACCTGACTAGCGGTTAAAATTATTGGTTTTTGGACCCTGCAATCTTTGTGAAACATTGCTTGTTGCACCTTGCCTATCTGCTAAAATTATTGTTTGTTGCACCCTGACTAGCTGCTAAGATTATTGATTGTTGCACCTTGCCTATTTGTGAGAAACATTGCTTGTTGTACCTTGCCTATCTGCTAAAACTATTGTTTGTTGCACCCTGACTAGCTGCTAAAACATTGATTGTTGCACCTTGCCTATCGGTGAGAAACATTGCTTGTTGCACCCTGCCTAGCTGCTAAAAGTATTGTTTGTTGCATCCTGACTAGCTGCTAAAATGATTGATTGTTTCACCTTGCCTATCTGTGAGAAACATTGATTGCTGCATCCCGACTAGCTGCTAAAATGATTGCTTGTTGCAACTTATCTATTTATGAGAAACATAGTTTGCTGCACCCTGCATAGCTGCTAAAACATTGCTTGTTGAACCATGACTATTTGTGAGAAACATAGATTGCTGCACCCTGAGTAGCTGCTAAAAACATTGATTGTTGCACCTTCCCTATCTGTGAGAAACATTGATTGTTACATCCTGCCTAGCTGCTAAAATGATTGCTTGTTGCACCCTGACTATCTGCTAAAAACATTGATTGTTGCACCTTGCCTATCTGTGAGAAATATTGATTGCTGCACCCTGACTAGGTGCTAAAATGATTGCTTGTTGCACCTTGCCTATTTATGAGAAACATTGATTGTTGCACCCTGCTTAGCTGCTAAAAACATTGATTGTTGCACCTTGCCTATCTGTGAGAAACATTGATTGCTGCACCCTGACTAGCTGCTAAAATGATTGCTTGTTGCTCCTGGCCTATTTGTGAGAAATATTCATTGCTGCACCATGCCCAGCTGTTAAAAACATTGATTGTTGCACCCTGCCTATGTGTGAGAAATATTGTTTGTTGCACCCTGACTAGCTGCTAAAATTATTGATTGTTGCACCTTGCCTATCTGTGAGAAACATTGCTTGCTGCACCTTGCCTCACTGCTAAAAACATTGATTGTTGCACCCTGACTAGCTGCTAAAACATTGATTGTTGCACCTTGCCTATCTGTGAGAAATATTGATTGCTGCACCCTGACTAGATGCTAAAATTATTGTTTGTTGCACGCTGACTAGCTGCTAAAAACATTGATTGTTGCACCTTGCCTATCTGTGAGAAACATTGCTTGTTGCACCCTGCCTAGATGCTAAAATTATTGTTTGTTGCATCCTGACTAGCTGCTAAAATGATTGATTGTTTCACCTTGCCTATCTGTGAGAAACATTGATTGCTGCATCCTGACTAGCTGCTAAAATGATTGCTTGTTGCACCTTACCTATTTATGAGAAACATTGTTTGCTGCACCCTGCATAGCTGCTAAAACATTGCTTGTTGCACCATGCCTATTTGTGAGAAACATAGATTGCTGCACCCTGAGTAGCTGCTAAAAACATTGATTGTTGCACCTTGCTTATCTGTGAGAAACATTGCTTGATGCACCCTGCCTAGCTGCTAAAAGTATTGTTTGTTGCATCCTGACGAGCTGCTAAAATGATTGATTATTTCACCTTGCCTATCTGTGAGAAACATTGATTGCTGCACCCTTACTAGCTGCTAAAATGATTGCTTGTTGCACCATGCCTATTTGTGAGAAATATTGATTGCTGCACCCTGACTAGCGGCTAAAATTATTGATTGTTGCACAGTGCCTATCTGTGAGAAACATTGATTGTTACACCCTGCCTAGCTGCTAAAATGATTGCTTGTTGCACCCTGACTAGCTGCTAAAAACATTGATTGTTGCACCTTGCCTATCTGTGAGAAATATTGATTGCTACACCCTGACTAGATGCTAAAATCATTGATTGTTGCACCCTGCCTAGCTACTAAAATTATTGTTTGTTGCACCCTGACTAGCTGCTAAAAACATTGATTGTTGCACCTTGCCTATCTGTGAGAAATATTGATTGCTGCATCCTGACTAAATGCTAAAATTATTGATTGTTGCACCTTGCCTATTTGTGAGAAACATTGATTGCTGCACCCTGTCTAGCTGCTAAAAACATTGATTGTTGCACCTTGCCTATCTGTGAGAAATATTGATTGTGGCAACCTGACTAGCGGTTAAAATTATTGGTTTTTGGACCCTGCAATCTTTGAGAAACATTGCTTGTTGCACCTTGCCTATCTGCTAAAATTATTGTTTGTTGCACCCTGACTAGCTGCTAAGATTATTGATTGTTGCACCTTGCCTATTTGTGAGAAACATTGCTTGTTGTACCTTGCCTATCTGCTAAAACTATTGTTTGTTGCACCCTGACTAGCTGCTAAAACATTGATTGTTGCACCTTGCCTATCGGTGAGAAACATTGCTTGTTGCACCCTGCCTAGCTGCTAAAAGTATTGTTTGTTGCATCCTGACTAGCTGCTAAAATGATTGATTGTTTCACCTTGCCTATCTGTGAGAAACATTGATTGCTGCATCCCGACTAGCTGCTAAAATGATTGCTTGTTGCAACTTATCTATTTATGAGAAACATAGTTTGCTGCACCCTGCATAGCTGCTAAAACATTGCTTGTTGAACCATGACTATTTGTGAGAAACATAGATTGCTGCACCCTGAGTAGCTGCTAAAAACATTGATTGTTGCACCTTCCCTATCTGTGAGAAACATTGATTGTTACATCCTGCCTAGCTGCTAAAATGATTGCTTGTTGCACCCTGACTATCTGCTAAAAACATTGATTGTTGCACCTTGCCTATCTGTGAGAAATATTGATTGCTGCACCCTGACTAGGTGCTAAAATGATTGCTTGTTGCACCTTGCCTATTTATGAGAAACATTGATTGTTGCACCCTGCTTAGCTGCTAAAAACATTGATTGTTGCACCTTGCCTATCTGTGAGAAACATTGATTGCTGCACCCTGACTAGCTGCTAAAATGATTGCTTGTTGCTCCTGGCCTATTTGTGAGAAATATTGATTGCTGCACCATGCCCAGCTGCTAAAAACATTGATTGTTGCACCCTGCCTATGTGTGAGAAATATTGATTGCTGCACCCTGACTAGCGGCTAAAATGATTGATTGTTGCACCGTGCCACTATGTGAGAAACATTGCTTGTTGCACCTTGCCTATCTGCTAAAATTATTGTTTGTTGCACCCTGACTAGCTGCTAAAATTATTGATTGTTGCACCTTGCCTATCTGTGAGAAACATTGCTTGCTGCACCTTGCCTCACTGCTAAAAACATTGATTGTTGCACCCTGACTAGCTGCTAAAACATTGATTGTTGCACCTTGCCTATCTGTGAGAAATATTGATTGCTGCACCCTGACTAGATGCTAAAATTATTGTTTGTTGCACGCTGACTAGCTGCTAAAAACATTGATTGTTGCACCTTGCGTATCTGTGAGAAACATTGCTTGTTGCACCCTGCCTAGATGCTAAAATTATTGTTTGTTGCATCCTGACTAGCTGCTAAAATGATTGATTGTTTCACCTTGCCTATCTGTGAGAAACATTGATTGCTGCATCCTGACTAGCTGCTAAAATGATTGCTTGTTGCACCTTACCTATTTATGAGAAACATTGTTTGCTGCACCCTGCATAGCTGCTAAAACATTGCTTGTTGCACCATGCCTATTTGTGAGAAACATAGATTGCTGCACCCTGAGTAGCTGCTAAAAACATTGATTGTTGCACCTTGCCTATCTGTGAGAAACATTGCTTGATGCACCCTGCCTAGCTGCTAAAAGTATTGTTTGTTGCATCCTGACGAGCTGCTAAAATGATTGATTATTTCACCTTGCCTATCTGTGAGAAACATTGATTGCTGCACCCTTACTAGCTGCTAAAATGATTGCTTGTTGCACCATGCCTATTTGTGAGAAATATTGATTGCTGCACCCTGACTAGCGGCTAAAATTATTGATTGTTGCACAGTGCCTATCTGTGAGAAACATTGATTGTTACACCCTGCCTAGCTGCTAAAATGATTGCTTGTTGCACCCTGACTAGCTGCTAAAAACATTGATTGTTGCACCTTGCCTATCTGTGAGAAATATTGATTGCTACACCCTGACTAGATGCTAAAATCATTGATTGTTGCACCTTGCCTATCTTGAGAAACATTGCTTGTTGCACCCTGCCTAGCTGCTAAAATTATTGTTTGTTGCACCCTGACTAGCTTCTAAAAACATTGATTGTGGCACCTTGCCTATCTGTGAGAAATATTGATTGCTGCACCCTGATTAGATGCAAAAAACATTGATTGTTGCACCCTGCCTAGCTACTAAAATTATTGTTTGTTGCACCCTGACTAGCTGCTAAAAACATTGATTGTTGCACCTTGCCTATCTGTGAGAAATATTGATTGCTGTATCCTGACTAAATGCTAAAATTATTGATTGTTGCACCTTGCCTATTTGTGAGAAACATTGATTGCTGCACCCTGTCTAGCTGCTAAAAACATTGATTGTTGCACCTTGCCTATCTGTGAGAAATATTGATTGTGGCAACCTGACTAGCGGTTAAAATTATTGGTTGTTGGACCCTGCAATCTTTGAGAAACATTGCTTGTTGCACCTTGCCTATCTGCTAAAATTATTGTTTGTTGCACCCTGACTAGCTGCTAAGATTATTGATTGTTGCACCTTGCCTATTTGTGAGAGACATTGCTTGTTGTACCTTGCCTATCTGCTAAAACTATTGTTTGTTGCACCCTGACTAGCTGCTAAAACATTGATTGTTGCACCTTGCCTATCGGTGAGAAACATTGCTTGTTGCACCCTGCCTAGCTGCTAAAAGTATTGTTTGTTGCATCCTGACTAGCTGCTAAAATGATTGATTGTTTCACCTTGCCTATCTGTGAGAAACATTGATTGCTGCATCCTGACTAGCTGCTAAAATGATTGCTTGTTGCACCTTACCTATTTATGAGAAACATTGTTTGCTGCACCCTGCATAGCTGCTAAAACATTGCTTGTTGCACCATGCCTATTTGTGAGAAACATAGATTGCTGCACCCTGAGTAGCTGCTAAAACATTGATTGTTGCACCTTGCCTATCTGTGAGAAATATTGATTGCTGCACCCTGACTAGATGCTAAAATTATTGTTTGTTGCACGCTGACTAGCTGCTAAAAACATTGATTGTTGCACCTTGCCTATCTGTGAGAAACATTGCTTGTTGCACCCTGCCTAGATGCTAAAATTATTGTTTGTTGCATCCTGACTAGCTGCTAAAATGATTGATTGTTTCACCTTGCCTATCTGTGAGAAACATTGATTGCTGCATCCTGACTAGCTGCTAAAATGATTGCTTGTTGCACCTTACCTATTTATGAGAAACATTGTTTGCTGCACCCTGCATAGCTGCTAAAACATTGCTTGTTGCACCATGCCTATTTGTGAGAAACATAGATTGCTGCACCCTGAGTAGCTGCTAAAAACATTGATTGTTGCACCTTGCCTATCTGTGAGAAACATTGCTTGAAGCACCCTGCCTAGCTGCTAAAAGTATTGTTTGTTGCATCCTGACGAGCTGCTAAAATGATTGATTATTTCACCTTGCCTATCTGTGAGAAACATTGATTGCTGCACCCTGACTAGCTGCTAAAATGATTGCTTGTTGCACCATGCCTATTTGTGAGAAATATTGATTGCTGCACCCTGACTAGCGGCTAAAATTATTGATTGTTGCACAGTGCCTATCTGTGAGAAACATTGATTGTTACACCCTGCCTAGCTGCTAAAATGATTGCTTGTTGCACCCTGACTAGCTGCTAAAAACATTGATTGTTGCACCTTGCCTATCTTGAGAAACATTGCTTGTTGCACCCTGCCTAGCTGCTAAAATTATTGTTTGTTGCACCCTGACTAGCTGCTAAAAACATTGATTGTGGCACCTTGCCTATCTGTGAGAAATATTGATTGCTGCACCCTGACTAGATGCAAAAAACATTGATTGTTGCACCCTGCCTAGCTACTAAAATTGTTGTTTGTTGCACCCTGACTAGCTGCTAAAAACATTGATTGTTGCACCTTGCCTATCTGTGAGAAATATTGATTGCTGCATCCTGACTAAATGCTAAAATTATTGATTGTTGCACCTTGCCTATTTGTGAGAAACATTGATTGCTGCACCCTGTCTAGCTGCTAAAAACATTGATTGTTGCACCTTGCCTATCTGTGAGAAATATTGATTGTGGCAACCTGACTAGCGGTTAAATTTATTGGTTGTTGGACCCTGCAATCTTTGAGAAACATTGCTTGTTGCACCTTGCCTATCTGCTAAAATTATTGTTTGTTGCACCCTGACTAGCTGCTAAGATTATTGATTGTTGCACCTTGCCTATTTGTGAGAAACATTGCTTGTTGTACCTTGCCTATCTGCTAAAACTATTGTTTGTTGCACCCTGACTAGCTGCTGAAACATTGATTGTTGCACCTTGCCTATCGGTGAGAAACATTGCTTGTTGCACCCTGCCTAGCTGCTAAAAGTATTCTTTGTTGCATCCTGACTAGCTGCTAAAATGATTGATTGTTTCACCTTGCCTATCTGTGACAAACATTGATTGCTGCATCCTGACTAGCTGCTAAAATGATTGCTTGTTGCACCTTACCTATTTATGAGAAACATTGTTTGCTGCACCCTGCATAGCTGCTAAAACATTGCTTGTTGCACCATGCCTATTTGTGAGAAACATAGATTGCTGCACCCTGAGTAGCTGCTAAAATGATTGCTTGTTGCACCCTGACTATCGGCTAAAAAGATTGATTGTTGCAACTTGCCTATCTGTGAGAAATATTGATTGCTGCACCCTGACTAGCTGCTAAAATGATTGCTTGTTGCACCTTGCCTATTTATGAGAAACAATGTTTGCTGCACCCTGCATAGCTGCTAAAAACATTGCTTATTGCACCATGCCTATTTGTGAGAAACATCGATTGCTGCACCCTGACTAGCTGCTAAAAACATTGATAGTTGCACCTTGCCTATCTGTGAGAAACATTGAATGCTGCGCCTTGACTAGCTGCTAAAATGATTGCTTGTTGCACCTTGTCTATCTGTGAGAAACATTGATTGTTGCACCCTGCTTAGCTGCTAAAAACATTGATTGTTGCACATTGCCTATCTGTGAGAAACATTGAATGCTGCACCCTTACCAGCTGCTAAAATTATTGCTTGTTGCTCCTTGCCTATTTGTGAGAAATATTGATTGCTGCACCCTGAGTAGCGGCTAAAATGATTGATTGTTGCACCGTGCCTCTATGTGAGAAACATTGCTTGCTGCACCTTGCCTCACTGCTAAAAACATTGATTGTTGCACCTTGCCTATCTGTGCGAAACATTGCTTGTTGCACCTTGCCTATCTGCTAAAATTATTGTTTGTTGCACCCTGACCAGCTGCTAAAATTATTGATTGTTGTACCTTGCCTATCTCTGAGAAACATTGATTGCTGCACCCTGCCTCGCTGCTAAAAACATTGATTGTTGCACCTTGCCTATCTGTGAGAAATATTGATTGCTGCACCCTGCCTCGCTGCTAAAAACATTGATTGTTGGACCTTGCCTATCTGTGAGAAATATTGATTGCTGCACCTTGACTAGCTGCTAAAATGATTGCTTGTTGCACCTTGTCTATCTGTGAGAAACATTGATTGTTGCACCCTGCTTAGCTGCTAAAAACATTGATTGTTGCACCATGCCTATCTGTGAGAAACATTGATTGCTGCACCCTGACTAGCTGCTAATATGATTGCTTGTTGCTCCTTGCCTATGTGTGAGAAATATTGATTGCTGCACCCTGACTAGCGGCTAAAATGATTGATTGTTGCACCGTGCCTCTCTGTGAGAAATATTGCTTGTTGCACCTTGTCTATCTGCTAAAATTATTGTTTGTTGCACCCTGACTAGCTGCTAAAATTATTGATTGTTGCACCTTGCCTATCTGTGAGAAACATTGCTTGCTGCACCTTGCCTCACTGATAAAAACATTGATTGTTGCACCTTGCCTATCTGTGAGAAACATTGCTTGTTGCACCTTGCCTCGCTGCTAAAATTATTGTTTGTTGCACCCTGACCAGCTGCTAAAATTATTGATTGTTGTACCTTGCCTATCTGTGAGAAACATTGATTGCTGCACCCTGCCTCGCTGCTTAAAACATTGATTGTTGCACCTTGCCTATCTGTGAGAAACCTTGATTGCTGCACCCTGACTAGCTGCTAAAATGATTGCTTGTTGCACCTTGCCTATTTGTGAGAAACATAGATTGCTGCACCCTGAGTAGCTGCTAAAAACATTGATTGTTGCACCTTCCCTATCTGTGAGAAACATTGATTGTTACACCCTGCCTAGCTGCTAAAATGATTGCTTGTTGCACCCTGACTATCTGCTAAAAACATTGATTGTTGCACCTTGCCTATCTGTGAGAAATAATGATTGCTGTACCCTGACTAGCTGCTAAAATGATTGCTTGTTGCACCATGCCTATTTATGAGAAACAATGTTTGCTGCACCCTGCATAGCTGCTAAAAACATTGCTTGTTGCACCATGCCTATTTGTGAGAAACATTGATTGCTGCACCTTGACTAGCTGCTAAAAACATTGATTGTTGCACTTTGCCTATCTGTGAGAAATATTGATTGTGGCAACCTGACTAGCGGCTAAAATTATTGATTGTTGGACCCTGCAATCTTTGAGAAACATTGATTGTTGCACCTTGCCTATCTGCTAAAATTATTGTTTGTTGCACCCTGACTAGCTGCTAAGATTATTGATTGTTGCACCTTGCCTATTTGTGAGAAACATTGCTTGTTGTACCTTGCCTATCTGCTAAAACTATTGTTTGTTGCACCCTGACTAGCTGCTAAAACATTGATTGTTGTACCTTGCCTATCTGTGAGAAACATTGATTGCTGCACCCTGCCTCGCTGCTAAAAACATTGATTGTTGCACCCTGCCTATCTGTGAGAAACATTGATTGCTGCACCCTGACTAGCTGCTAAAATGATTGCTTGTTGCACCTTGCCTATCTGTGAGAAACATTGATTGTTGCACCCTGCTTAGCTGCTAAAAACATTGATTGTTGCACCGTGCCTATCTGTGAGAAACATTGATTGCTGCACCCTGACTAGCTGCTAAAATGATTGCTTGTTGCACCTTGCCTATTTGTGAGAAACATTGATTGCTGCACCCTGTCTAGCTGCTAAAAACATTGATTGTTGCACCTTGCCTATCTGTGAGAAATATTGATTGTGGCAACCTGACTAGCGGCTAAAATTATTGATTGTTGGACCCTGCAATCTTTGAGAAACATTGATTGTTGCACCTTGCCTATCTGCTAAAATTATTGTTTGTTGCACCCTGACTAGCTGCTAAGATTATTGATTGTTGCACCTTGCCTATTTGTGAGAAACATTGCTTGTTGTACCTTGCCTATCTGCTAAAACTATTGTTTGTTGCACCCTGACTAGCTGCTAAAACATTGATTGTTGCACCTTGCCTATCTGTGAGAAACATTGCTTTTTGCACCCTGCCTAGCTGCTAAAAGTATTGTTTGTTGCATCCTGACTAGCTGCTAAAATGATTGATTGTTTCATCTTGCCTATCTGTGAGAAACATTGATTGCTGCATCCCGACTAGCTGCTAAAATGATTGCTTGTTGCACCTTATCTATTTATGAGAAACAGTTTGCTGCACCCTGCATAGCTGCTAAAACATTGCTTGTTGAACCATGACTATTTGTGAGAAACATAGATTGCTGCACCCTGAGTAGCTGCTAAAAACATTGATTGTTGCACCTTCCCTACTTGTGAGAAACATTGATTGTTACACCCTGCCTAGCTGCTAAAATGATTGCTTGTTGCACCCTGACCATCTGCTAAAAACATTGATTGTTGCACCTTGCCTATCTGTGAGAAATATTGATTGCTGCACCCTGACTAGGTGCTAAAATGATTGCTTGTTGCACCTTGCCTATTTATGAGAAGCAATGTTTGCTGCACCCTGCATAGCTGCTAAAAACATTGCTTGTTGCACCATGCCTATTTGTGAGAAACATTGATTGCTGCACCCTGCTTAGCTGCTAAAAACATTGATTGTTGCACCTTGCCTATCTGTGAGAAACATTGATTGCTGCACCCTGACTAGCTGCTAAAATGATTGCTTGTTGCTCCTGGCCTATTTGTGAGAAATATTGATTGCTGCTCCATGCCCAGCTGCTAAAAACATTGATTGTTGCACCCTGCCTATGTGTGAGAAATATTGATTGCTGCACCCTGGCTAGCGGCTAAAATGATTGATTGTTGCACAGTGCCTCGATGTGAGAAACATTGCCTGTTGCACCTTGCCTATCTGCTAAAATGATTGTTTGTTGCACCCTGACTAGCTGCTAAAATTATTGATTGTTGCACCTTGCCTATCTGTGAGAAACATTGCTTGCTGCACCTTGCCTCACTGCTAAAAACATTGATTGTTGCACCCTGACTAGCTGCTAACACATTGATTGTTGCACCTTGCCTATCTGTGAGAAACATTGCGTGTTGCACCCTGCCTAGCTGCTAAAAGTATTGTTTGTTGCATCCTGACTAGCTGCTAAAATGATTGATTGTTTCACCTTGCCTATCTGTGAGAAACATTGATTGCTGCATCCTGACTAGCTGCTAAAATGATTGCTTGTTGCACCTTACCTATTTATGAGAAACATTGTTTGCTGCACCCTGCATAGCTGCTAAAACATTGCTTGCTGCACCATGCCTATTTGTGAGAAACATAGATTGCTGCACCCTGAGTAGCTGCTAAAAACATTGATTGTTGCACCTTGCCTATCTGTGAGAAACATTGCTTGATGCACCCTGCCTAGCTGCTAAAAGTATTGTTTGTTGCATCCTGACGAGCTTCTAAAATGATTGATTATTTCACCTTGCCTATCTGTGAGAAACATTGTTTGCTGTACCCTGACTAGCTGCTAAAATGATTGCTTGTTGCACCATGCCTATTTGTGAGAAATATTGATTGCTGCACCCTGACTAGCGGCTAAAATTATTGATTGTTGCACAGTGCCTATCTGTGAGAAACATTGATTGTTACACCCTGCCTAGCTGCTAAAATGATTGCTTGTTGCACCCTGACTAGCTGCTAAAAACATTGATTGTTGCACCTTGCCTATCTGTGAGAAATATTGATTGCTACACCCTGACTAGATGCTAAAATCATTGATTGTTGCACCTTGCCTATCTGTGAGAAACATTGCTTGTTGCACCCTGCCTAGCTGCTAAAATTATTGTTTGTTGCACCCTGACTAGCTGCTAAAAACATTGATTGTGGCACCTTGCCTATCTGTGAGAAATATTGATTGCTGCACCCTGACTAGATGCAAAAAACATTGATTGTTGCACCCTGCCTAGCTGCTAAAATTATTGTTTGTTGCACCCTGACTAGCTGCTAAAAACATTGATTGTTGCACCTTGCCTATCTGTGAGAAATATTGATTGCTACACCCTGACTAGATGCTAAAATCATTGATTGTTGCACCTTGCCTATCTGTGAGAAACATTGCTTGTTGCACCCTGCCTAGCTGCTAAAATTATTGTTTGTTGGACCCTGACTAGCTGCTGAAAACTTTGATTGTTGCACCTTGCATATCTGTGAGAAATATTGATTGCTGCACCCTGACTAAATGCTAGCATTGTTGATTGTTGCACCTTGCCTATCTATGAGAAACATTGCTTGTTGCACCTTGCCTATCTGCTAAAATTATTTTTTGTTGCACCCTGCCTAGCTGCTAAAATTATTGTTTGTTGCACCCTTCCTAGCTGCTAAAAACATTGATTGTTGCACCTTGCCTATCTGTGATAAATATTGATTGCTGCAACCTGATTTGCAGCTAAAATTATTGATTGTTGGACCTTGCCTATCTATGAGAAAAATTGCTTGTTGCACCTTGCCTATCTGCTAAAAGTATAGTTTGTTGCACCCTGGCTAGCTGCTAAAACATTGATTGTTGCACCTTGCCAATCTGTGAGAAACATTGATTGCGGCACCCTGACTAGCTGCTTAAATGATTGCTTGTTGCACCACGCCTATTTGTGAGAAACATTGATTGCTACACCCCGACTAGCTGCTAAAAACATTGATTGTTGCACCTTGCCTATCTGTGAGAGATATTGATTTTTGCACCCAGACTAGCTGCTAAAATGATTGCTTGTTGCACCTTGCCTATTTATGATAAACATTGTTTGCTGCACCCTGCATAGCTGCTAAAACATTGCTTGTTGCACCTTGCCTATCTGTGAGAAATATTGATTGCTGCACCCTGACTAGCGGCTAAAATTATTGATTGTTGCACTGTGCCTATCTGTGAGAAACATTGATTGTTCCACCCTGCCTAGTTGGTAAAATGATTGCTTGTTGCACCCTGACTAGCTGCTAAAAACATCGATTATTGCACCTTGCCTATCTGTGAGAAATATCGATTGCTGCACCCTGACTACCTGCTAAAATGAATGCTTGTTGCACCTTGCCTATCTGTGAGAAACATTGCTTGTTGCACCCAGCCTAGCTGCTAAAATTATTGTTTGTTGCACCCTGACTAGCTGCTAAAAACATTGATTGTTGCACCTTGCTTATCTGTGAGAAATATTGATTGCTGCACCCTGACTAGATGCGGAAAATATTGATTGTTGCACCCTGCCTAACTGCTAAAATTATTGTTTGTTGCACACTGACTAGCTGCTAAATCATTGATTGTTGCACCTTGCCTATCTGTGAGAAATATTGATTGCTGCACCCTGACTAAATACTAAAATTATTGATTGTTGCACCTTGCCTATCTGTGAGAAACATTGCTTGTTGCACCCTGCCTAGCTGCTCAGATTATTGTTTGTTACACCCTGACTAGCCTCTAAAAACATTGATTGCTGCACCTTGCCTATCTGTGAGAAATATTGATTTCTGCACCCTGACTAAATGCTAACATTGTTGATTGTTGCACCTTGCCTATCTTTGAGAAACATTGCTTGTTGCACCCTGCCTAGCTGCTAAAATGATTGTTTGTTGCACCCTGACTAGCTGCTAAAAACATTGATTGTTGCACCTTGCCTATCTGTGAGAAACATTGATTGCTGCACCTTGACTAACTGCTAAAATGATTGCTTCTTGCACCTTGTCTATCTGTGAAAAACATTGATTGTTGCACCCTGCTTAGCTGCTAAAACATTGATTGTTGCACCTTGCCTATCTGTGAGAAACATTGATTGCTGCACCCTGACTAGCTGCTAAAATGATTGCTTGTTGCACCTTGCCTATCTGTGAGAAACATTGCTTGCTGCACCTTGCCTCACTGCTAAAAACATTGATTGTTGCACCTTGCCTATCTGTGAGAAACATTGCTTGTTGCACCTTGCCTATCTGCTAAAATTATTGTTTGCTGCACCCTGACCAGCTGCTAAAATTATTGATTGTTGTACCTTGCCTATCTGTGAGAAACATTGATTGCTGCACCCTGCCTCGCTGCTAAAAACATTGATTGTTGCACCTTGCCTATCTGTGAGAAACATTGATTGCTGCACCCTGACTAGCTGCTAAAATGATTGCTTGTTGCACCTTGCCTATCTGTGAGAAACATTCATTGTTGCACCCTGCTTAGCTGCTAAAAACATTCATTGTTGCACCGTGCCTATCTGTGAGAAACATTGATTGCTGCACCCTGACTAGATGCTAAAATGATTGCTTGTTGCACCTTGCCTATTTGTGAGAAACATTGATTGCTGCACCCTGTCTAGCTGCTAAAAACATTGATTGTTGCACCTTGCCTATCTGTGAGAAATATTGATTGTGGCAACCTAACTAGCGGCTAAAATTATTGATGGTTGGCCCTTGCAATCTTTGAGAAACATTGCATGTTGCACCTTGCCTATCTGTTAAAATATTGTTTGTTGCACCCTGACCAGCTGCTAAGATTATTGATTGTTGCACCTTGCCTATTTGTGAGAAACATTGCTTGCTGTACCTTGCCTATCTGCTAAAACTATTGTTTGTTGCACCATGACTAGCTGCTAAAACATTGATTGTTGCACCCTGCCTATCTGTGAGAAACATTGCTTGTTGCACCCTGCCTAGCTGCTAAAAGTATTGTTTGTTGCATCCTGACTAGCTGCTAAAATGATTGATTGTTTCACCTTGCCTATCTGTGAGAAACATTGATTGCTGCACCCTGACTAGCTGCTAAAATGATTGCTTGTTGCACCACGCCTATTTGTGAGAAACATTGATTGCTGCACCCTGTCTAGCTGCTAAAAACAGTGATTGTTGCACCTTGCCTATCTGTGAGAAATATTGATTGTGGGAACCTGACTAGCGGCTAAAATTATTGATTGTTGGACCCTGCAATCTTTGAGAAACATTGCTTGTTGCACCTTGCCTATCTGCTAATATTATTGTTTGTTGCACCCTGACTAGCTGCTGAAAACTTTTATTGTTGCACCTTGCATATCTGTGAGAAATATTGATTGCTGCACCCTGACTAAATGCTAGCATTGTTGATTGTTGCACCTTGCCTATCTATGAGAAACATTGCTTGTTGCACCTTGCCTATCTGCAAAAATTATTTTTTGTTGCACCCTGACTAGCTGCTAAAATTTTTGATTGTTGCACCTTGCCTATTTGTGAGAAACATTGCTTGTTGCACCCTGCCTAGCTGCTAAAATTATTGTTTGTTGCACCCTTCCTAGCTGCTAAAAACATTGATTGTTCACCTTGCCTATCTGTGAGAAATATTGATTGCTGCAACCTGATTTGCGGCTAAAATTATTGATTGTTGGACCTTGCCTTTCTATGAGAAAAATTGCTTGTTGCACCTTGCCTATCTGCTAAAAGTATAGTTTGTTGCACCCTGACTAGCTGCTAAAACATTGATTGTTGCACCTTGCCTATCTGTGAGAAACATTGATTGCTGCACCCTGACTAGCTGCTAAAATGATTGCTTGTTGCACCACGCCTATTTGTGAGAAACATTGATTGCTAAACCCTGACTAGCTGCTAAAAACATTGATTGTTGCACCTTGCCTATCTGTGAGAGATATTGATTTTTGCACCCAGACTAGCTGCTAAAATGATTGCTTGTTGCACCGTGCCTATTTATGATAAACATTGTTTGCTGCACCCTGCATAGCTGCTAAAAACATTGCTTGTTGCACCTTGCCTATCTGTGAGAAATATTGATTGTTGCACCTTGCCTATCTGTGAGAAACATTGCTTGTTGCACGTTGCCTATCTGCTAAAATTATTGTTTGTTGCACCCTGACCAACTGCTAAAATTATTGATTGTTGTACCTTGCCTACCTGTGAGAAACATTGATTGCTGCACCTTGCCTCGCTGCTAAAAACATTCATTGTTGCACCTTGCCTATCTGTGAGAAACATTGATTGCTGCACCCTGCTTAGCTGCTAAAAACATTGATTGTTGCACCGTGCCTATCTGTGAGAAACATTGATTGCTGCACCCTGACTAGATGCTAAAATGATTGCTTGTTGCACCTTGCCTATTTGTGAGAAACATTGATTGCTGCACCCTGTCTAGCTGCTAAAAACATTGATTGTTGCACCTTGCCTATCTGTGAGAAATATTGATTGTGGCAACCTAACTAGCGGCTAAAATTATTGATGGTTGGACCTTGCAATCTTTGAGAAACATTGCATGTTGCACCTTGCCTATCTGCTAAAATTATTGTTTGTTGCACCCTGACCAGCTGCTAAGATTATTGATTGTTGCACCTTGCCTATTTGTGAGAAACATTGCTTGCTGTACCTTGCCTATCTGCTAAAACTATTGTTTGTTGCACCCTGACTAGCTGCTAAAACATTGATTGTTGCACCCTGCCTATCTGTGAGAAACATTGCTTGTTGCACCCTGCCTAGCTGCTAAAAGTATTGTTTGTTGCATCCTGACTAGCTGCTAAAATGATTGATTGTTTCACCTTGCCTATCTGTGAGAAACATTGATTGCTGCACCCTGACTAGCTGCTAAAATGATTGCTTGTTGCACCACGCCTATTTGTGAGAAACATTGATTGCTGCACCCTGTCTAGCTGCTAAAAACAGTGATTGTTGCACCTTGCCTATCTGTGAGAAATATTGATTGTGGGAACCTGACTAGCGGCTAAAATTATTGATTGTTGGACCCTGCAATCTTTGAGAAACATTGCTTGTTGCACCTTGCCTATCTGCTAATATTATTGTTTGTTGCACCCTGACTAGCTGCTGAAAACTTTGATTGTTGCACCTTGCCTATCTGTGAGAAATATTGATTGCTGCACCCTGAATAAATGCTAGCATTGTTGATTGTTGCACCTTGCCTATCTATGAGAAACATTGCTTGTTGCACCTTGCCTATCTGCTAAAATTATTTTTTGTTGCAACCTGACTAGCTGCTAAAATTATTGATTGTTGCACCTTGCCTATTTGTGAGAAACATTGCTTGTTGCACCCTGCCTAGCTGCTAAAATTATTGTTTGTTGCACCCTTCCTAGCTGCTAAAAACATTGATTGTTCACCTTGCCTATCTGTGAGAAATATTGATTGCTGCAACCTGATTTGCGGCTAAAATTATTGATTGTTGGACCTTGCCTTTCTATGAGAAAAATTGCTTGTTGCACCTTGCCTATCTGCTAAAAGTATAGTTTGTTGCACCCTGACTAGCTGCTAAAACATTGATTGTTGCACCTTGCCTATCTGTGAGAAACATTGATTGCTGCACCCTGACTAGCTGCTAAAATGATTGCTTGTTGCACCACGCCTATTTGTGAGAAACATTGATTGCTAAACCCTGACTAGCTGCTAAAAACATTGATTGTTGCACCTTGCCTATCTGTGAGAGATATTGATTTTTGCACCCAGACTAGCTGCTAAAATGATTGCTTGTTGCACCGTGCCTATTTATGATAAACATTGTTTGCTGCACCCTGCATAACTGCTAAAAACATTGCTTGTTGCACCTTGCCTATCTGTGAGAAATATTGATTGTTGCACCTTGCCTATCTGTGAGAAACATTGCTTGTTGCACGTTGCCTATCTGCTAAAATTATTGTTTGTTGCACCCTGACCAACTGCTAAAATTATTGATTGTTGTACCTTGCCTACCTGTGAGAAACATTGATTGCTGCACCTTGCCTCGCTGCTAAAAACATTCATTGTTGCACCTTGCCTATCTGTGAGAAACATTGATTGCTGCACCCTGCTTAGCTGCTAAAAACATTGATTGTTGCACCGTGCCTATCTGTGAGAAACATTGATTGCTGCACCCTGACTAGATGCTAAAATGATTGCTTGTTGCACCTTGCCTATTTGTGAGAAACATGGATTGCTGCACCCTGTCTAGCTGCTAAAAACATTGATTGTTGCACCTTGCCTATCTGTGAGAAATATTGATTGTGGCAACCTAACTAGCGGCTAAAATTATTGATGGTTGGACCTTGCAATCTTTGAGAAACATTGCATGTTGCACCTTGCCTATCTGCTAAAATTATTGTTTGTTGCACCCTGACCAGCTGCTAAGATTATTGATTGTTGCACCTTGCCTATTTGTGAGAAACATTGCTTGCTGTACCTTGCCTATCTGCTAAAACTATTGTTTGTTGCACCCTGACTAGCTGCTAAAACATTGATTGTTGCACCCTGCCTATCTGTGAGAAACATTGCTTGTTGCACCCTGCCTAGCTGCTAAAAGTATTGTTTGTTGCATCCTGACTAGCTGCTAAAATGATTGATTGTTTCACCTTGCCTATCTGTGAGAAACATTGATTGCTGCACCCTGACTAGCTGCTAAAATGATTGCTTGTTGCACCACGCCTATTTGTGAGAAACATTGATTGCTGCACCCTGTCTAGCTGCTAAAAACAGTGATTGTTGCACCTTGCCTATCTGTGAGAAATATTGATTGTGGGAACCTGACTAGCGGCTAAAATTATTGATTGTTGGACCCTGCAATCTTTGAGAAACATTGCTTGTTGCACCTTGCCTATCTGCTAATATTATTGTTTGTTGCACCCTGACTAGCTGCTGAAAACTTTGATTGTTGCACCTTGCCTATCTGTGAGAAATATTGATTGCTGCACCCTGAATAAATGCTAGCATTGTTGATTGTTGCACCTTGCCTATCTATGAGAAACATTGCTTGTTGCACCTTGCCTATCTGCTAAAATTATTTTTTGTTGCACCCTGACTAGCTGCTAAAATTATTGATTGTTGCACCTTGCCTATTTGTGAGAAACATTGCTTGTTGCACCCTGCCTAGCTGCTAAAATTATTGTTTGTTGCACCCTTCCTAGCTGCTAAAAACATTGATTGTTCACCTTGCCTATCTGTGAGAAATATTGATTGCTGCAACCTGATTTGCGGCTAAAATTATTGATTGTTGGACCTTGCCTTTCTATGAGAAAAATTGCTTGTTGCACCTTGCCTATCTGCTAAAAGTATAGTTTGTTGCACCCTGACTAGCTGCTAAAACATTGATTGCTGCACCCTGCCTCGCTGCTAAAAACATTAATTGTTGCACCTTGCCTATCTGTGAGAAACATTGATTGCTGCACCCTGCTTAGCTGCTAAAAACATTGATTGTTGCACTGTGCCTATCTGTGAGAAACATTGATTGCTGCACCCTGACTAGCTGCTAAAATGATTGATTGTTGCACCTTGCCTATTTGTGAGAAACATTGATTGCTGCACCCTGTCTAGCTGCTAAAAACATTGATTGTTGCACCTTGCCTATCTGTGAGAAATATTGATTTGTGGCAACCTGACTAGCGGCTAAAATTATTGATTGTTGGACCCTGCAATCTTTGAGAAACATTGCTTGTTGCACCTTGCCTATCTGCTAAAATTATTGTTTGTTGCACCCTGACTAGCTGCTAAAAACTTTGATTGTTGCACCTTGCCTATCTGTGAGAAATATTGATTGCTGCACCCTGACTAAATGCTAGCATTGTTGATTGTTGCACCTTGCCTATCTATGAGAAACTTTGCTTGTTGCACCTTGCCTATCTGCTAAAATTATGTTTTGTTGCACCCTGACTAGCTGCTAAAATTATTGATTGTTGCGCCTTGCCTATTTGTGAGAAACATTGCTTGTTGCACCCTGCCTAGCTGCTAAAATTATTGTTTGTTGCAACCTTCCTAGCTGCTAAAAACATTGATTGTTCACCTTGCCTATCTGTGAGAAATATTGATTGCTGCAACCTGATTTGCGGCTAAAATTATTGATTGTTGGACCTTGCCTTTCTATGAGAAAAATTGCTTGTTGCACCTTGCCTATCTGCTAATAGTATAGTTTGTTGCACCCTGACTAGCTGCTAAAACATTGATTGTTGCACCTTGCCTATCTGTGAGAAACATTGATTGCTGCACCCTGACTAGCTGCTAAAATGATTGCTTGTTGCACCACGCCTATTTGTGAGAAACATTGATTGCTAAACCCCGACTAGCTGCTAAAAACATTGATTGTTTCACCTTGCCTATCTGTGAGAGATATTGATTTTTGCACCTAGACTAGCTGCTAAAATGATTGCTTGTTGCACTGTGCCTATTTATGATAAACATTGTTTGCTGCACCCTGCATAGCTGCTAAAAACATTGCTTGTTGCACCTTGCCTATCTGTGAGAAATATTGATTGCTGCACCCTGACTAGTTGCTAAAATGATTGCTTGTTGCACCCTGACTAGCTGCTAAAAACATTGATTATTGCACCTTGCCTATCTGTGAGAAATATTGATTGCTGCACCCTGACTACCTGCTAAAATGATTGCTTGTTGCACCTTACCTATTTATGAGAAACATTGTTTGCTGCACCCTGCATAGCTGCTAAAACATCGCTTGTTGCACCATGCCTATTTGTGAGAAACATTGATTGCTGCACCCTGACTAGCTGCTAAAAACATTGATTGTTGCACCTTGCCTATCTGTGGGAAACATTGATTGCTGCACCTTGACTAGCTCCTAAAATGATTGCTTGTTGCACCTTGTCTATCTGTGAGAAACATTGATTGTTGCACCCTGCTTAGCTGCTAAAAATATTGATTGTTGCACCTTGCCTATCTGTGAGAAACATTGATTGCTGCACCCTGACTAGCTGCTAAAATGATTGCTTGTTGCACCCTGACTATCTGCTAAAAACATTGATTGTTGCACCTTGCCTATCTGTGAGAAATAGTGATTGCTGCACCCTGACTAGCTGCTAAAATGATTGCTTGTTGCACCTTGCCTATTTATGAGAAACAATGTTTGCTGCACCCTGCATAGCTGCTAAAAACATTGCTTGTTGCACCATGCCTATTTGTGAGAAACATTGATTGCTGCACCTTGACTAGCTGCTAAAAACATTGATTGTTCACCTTGCCTATCTGTGAGAAATATTGATTGCTGCAACCTGATTTGTGGCTAAAATTATTGATTGTTGGACCTTGCCTTTCTATGAGAAAAATTGCTTGTTGCACCTTGCCTATCTGCTAAAAGTATAGTTTGTTGCACCCTGACTAGCTGCTAAAACATTGATTGCTGCACCCTGCCTCGCTGCTAAAAACATTAATTGTTGCACCTTGCCTATCTGTGAGAAACATTGATTGCTGCACCCTGCTTAGCTGCTAAAAACATTGATTGTTGCACTGTGCCTATCTGTGAGAAACATTGATTGCTGCACCCTGACTAGCTGCTAAAATGATTGATTGTTGCACCTTGCCTATTTGTGAGAAACATTGATTGCTGCACCCTGTCTAGCTGCTAAAAACATTGATTGTTGCACCTTGCCTATCTGTGAGAAATATTGATTTGTGGCAACCTGACTAGCGGCTAAAATTATTGATTGTTGGACCCTGCAATCTTTGAGAAACATTGCTTGTTGCACCTTGCCTATCTGCTAAAATTATTGTTTGTTGCACCCTGACTAGCTGCTAAAAACTTTGATTGTTGCACCTTGCCTATCTGTGAGAAATATTGATTGCTGCACCCTGACTAAATGCTAGCATTGTTGATTGTTGCACCTTGCCTATCTATGAGAAACTTTGCTTGTTGCACCTTGCCTATCTGCTAAAATTATGTTTTGTTGCACCCTGACTAGCTGCTAAAATTATTGATTGTTGCGCCTTGCCTATTTGTGAGAAACATTGCTTGTTGCACCCTGCCTAGCTGCTAAAATTATTGTTTGTTGCAACCTTCCTAGCTGCTAAAAACATTGATTGTTCACCTTGCCTATCTGTGAGAAATATTGATTGCTGCAACCTGATTTGCGGCTAAAATTATTGATTGTTGGACCTTGCCTTTCTATGAGAAAAATTGCTTGTTGCACCTTGCCTATCTGCTAATAGTATAGTTTGTTGCACCCTGACTAGCTGCTAAAACATTGATTGTTGCACCTTGCCTATCTGTGAGAAACATTGATTGCTGCACCCTGACTAGCTGCTAAAATGATTGCTTGTTGCACCACGCCTATTTGTGAGAAACATTGATTGCTAAACCCCGACTAGCTGCTAAAAACATTGATTGTTTCACCTTGCCTATCTGTGAGAGATATTGATTTTTGCACCTAGACTAGCTGCTAAAATGATTGCTTGTTGCACTGTGCCTATTTATGATAAACATTGTTTGCTGCACCCTGCATAGCTGCTAAAAACATTGCTTGTTGCACCTTGCCTATCTGTGAGAAATATTGATTGCTGCACCCTGACTAGTTGCTAAAATGATTGCTTGTTGCACCCTGACTAGCTGCTAAAAACATTGATTATTGCACCTTGCCTATCTGTGAGAAATATTGATTGCTGCACCCTGACTACCTGCTAAAATGATTGCTTGTTGCACCTTACCTATTTATGAGAAACATTGTTTGCTGCACCCTGCATAGCTGCTAAAACATCGCTTGTTGCACCATGCCTATTTGTGAGAAACATTGATTGCTGCACCCTGACTAGCTGCTAAAAACATTGATTGTTGCACCTTGCCTATCTGTGGGAAACATTGATTGCTGCACCTTGACTAGCTCCTAAAATGATTGCTTGTTGCACCTTGTCTATCTGTGAGAAACATTGATTGTTGCACCCTGCTTAGCTGCTAAAAATATTGATTGTTGCACCTTGCCTATCTGTGAGAAACATTGATTGCTGCACCCTGACTAGCTGCTAAAATGATTGCTTGTTGCACCCTGACTATCTGCTAAAAACATTGATTGTTGCACCTTGCCTATCTGTGAGAAATAGTGATTGCTGCACCCTGACTAACTGCTAAAATGATTGCTTGTTGCACCTTGCCTATTTATGAGAAACAATGTTTGCTGCACCCTGCATAGCTGCTAAAAACATTGCTTGTTGCACCATGCCTATTTGTGAGAAACATTGATTGCTGCACCTTGACTAGCTGCTAAAAACATTGATTGTTCACCTTGCCTATCTGTGAGAAATATTGATTGCTGCAACCTGATTTGTGGCTAAAATTATTGATTGTTGGACCTTGCCTTTCTATGAGAAAAATTGCTTGTTGCACCTTGCCTATCTGCTAAAAGTATAGTTTGTTGCACCCTGACTAGCTGCTAAAACATTGATTGTTGCACCTTGCCTATCTGTGAGAAACATTGATTGCAGCACCCTGACTAGCTGCTAAAATGATTGATTGTTGCACCACGCCTATTTGTGAGAAACATTGATTGCTAAACCCCGACTAGCTGCTAAAAACATTGATTGTTGCACCTTGCCTATCTGTGGGAAATAGTGATATCTGGACCCTGACTAGCTGCTAAAATGATTGCTTGTTGCACCTTGCCTATTTATGAGAAACAATGTTTGCTGCACCCTGCATAGCTGCTAAAAACATTGCTTGTTGCACCTTGCCTATCTGTGAGAAATATTGATTGCTGCACCCTGACTAGTTGCTAAAATGATTGCTTGTTGCACCCTGACTATCTGCTAAAAACATTGATTGTTGCACCTTGCCTATCTGTGAGAAATAGTGATTGCTGCACCCTGACTAGCTGCTAAAATGATTGCTTGTTGCACCTTGCCTATTTATGAGAAACAATGTTTGCTGCACCCTGCATAGCTGCTAAAAACATTGCTTGTTGCACCATGCCTATTTGTGAGAAACATTGATTGCTGCACCTTGACTAGCTGCTAAAAACATTGATTGTTCACCTTGCCTATCTGTGAGAAATATTGATTGCTGCAACCTGATTTGTGGCTAAAATTATTGATTGTTGGACCTTGCCTTTCTATGAGAAAAATTGCTTGTTGCACCTTGCCTATCTGCTAAAAGTATAGTTTGTTGCACCCTGACTAGCTGCTAAAACATTGATTGTTGCACCTTGCCTATCTGTGAGAAACATTGATTGCTGCACCCTGACTAGCTGCTAAAATGATTGATTGTTGCACCACGCCTATTTGTGAGAAACATTGATTGCTAAACCCCGACTAGCTGCTAAAAACATTGATTGTTGCACCTTGCCTATCTGTGAGAGATATTGATTTTTGCACCCAGACTAGCTGCTAAAATGATTGCTTGTTGCACCTTGCCTATTTATGATAAACATTGTTTGCTGCACCCTGCATAGCTGCTAAAAACATTGCTTGTTGCACCTTGCCTATCTGTGAGAAATAATGATTGTTGCACCTTGCCTTTCTGTGAGAAACATTGCTTGTTGCACGTTGCCTATCTGCTAAAATTATTGTTTGTTGCACCCTGACCAACTGCTAAAATATTTGATTGTTGTACCTTGCCTATCTGTGAGAAACATTGATTGCTGCACCCTGCCTCGCTGCTAAAAACATTCATTGTTGCACCTTGCCTATCTGTGAGAAACATTGATTGCTGCACCCTGCTTAGCTGCTAAAAACATTGATTGTTGCACCGTGCCTATCTGTGAGAAACATTGATTGCTGCACCCTGACTTGCTGCTAAAATGATTGCTTGTTGCACCTTGCCTATTTGTGAGAAACATTGATTGCTGCACCCTGTCTAGCTGCTAAAAACATTGATTGTTGCACCTTGCCTATCTGTGAGAAATATTGATTGGGGCAACCTGACTAGCGGCTAAAATTATTGATTGTTGGACCCTGCAATCTTTGAGAAACACTACTTGTTGCACCTTGCCTATCTGCTAAAATTATTGTTTGTTGCACCCTGACTAGCTGCTGAAAACTTTGATTGTTGCACCTTGCCTATCTGTGAGAAATATTGATTGCTGCACATTGACTGAATGCTAGCATTGTTGATTGTTGCACCTTGCCTATCTATGAGAAACTTTGCTTGTTGTACCTTGCCTATCTGCTAAAATTATGTTTTGCTGCACCCTGACTAGCTGCTAAAATTATTGATTGTTGCGCCTTGCCTATTTGTGAGAAACATTGCTTGTTGCACCCTGCCTAGCTGCTAAAATTATTGTTTGTTGCAACCTTCCTAGCTGCTAAAAACATTGATTGTTCACCTTGCCTATCTGTGCGAAATATTGATTGCTGCAACCTGATTTGCCGCTAAAATTATTGATTGTTGGACCTTGCCTTTCTATGAGAAAAATTGCTTGTTGCACCTTGCCTATCTGCTAATAGTATAGTTTGTTGCACCCTGACTAGCTGCTAAAACATTGATTGTTGCACCTTGCCTATCTGTGAGAAACATTGATTGCTGCACCCTGACTAGCTGCTAAAATGATTGCTTGTTGCACCACGCCTATTTGTGAGAAACATTGATTGCTAAACCCCGACTAGCTGCTAAAAACATTGATTGTTTCACCTTGCCTATCTGTGAGAGATATTGATTTTTGCACCCAGACTAGCTGCTAAAATGATTGCTTGTTGCACTGTGCCTATTTATGATAAACATTGTTTGCTGCACCCTGCATAGCTGCTAAAAACATTGCTTGTTGCACCTTGCCTATCTGTGAGAAATATTGATTGCTGCACCCTGACTAGTTGCTAAAATGATTGCTTGTTGCACCCTGACTAGCTGCTAAAAACATTGATTATTGCACCTTGCCTATCTGTGAGAAATATTGATTGCTGCACCCTGACTACCTGCTAAAATGATTGCTTGTTGCACCTTACCTATTTATGAGAAACATTGTTTGCTGCACCCTGCATAGCTGCTAAAACATCGCTTGTTGCACCATGCCTATTTGTGAGAAACATTGATTGCTGCACCCTGACTAGCTGCTAAAAACATTGATTGTTGCACCTTGCCTATCTGTGGGAAACATTGATTGTTGCACCTTGACTAGCTCCTAAAATGATTGCTTGTTGCACCTTGTCTATCTGTGAGAAACATTGATTGTTGCACCCTGCTTAGCTGCTAAAAATATTGATTGTTGCACCTTGCCTATCTGTGAGAAACATTGATTGCTGCACCCTGACTAGCTGCTAAAATGATTGCTTGTTGCACCCTGACTATCTGCTAAAAACATTGCTTGTTGCACCATGCCTATTTGTGAGAAACATTGATTGCTGCACCCTGACTAGCTGCTAAAAACATTGATTGTTGCACCTTGCCTATCTGTGAGAAACATTGATTGCTGCACCTTGACTAGCTGCTAAAATGATTGCTTGTTGCACCTTGTCTATCTGTGAGAAACATTGATTGTTGCACCCTGCTTAGCTGCTAAAAATATTGATTGTTGCACCTTGCCTATCTGTGAGAAACATTGATTGCTGCAACCTGACTAGCTGCTAAAATGATTGCTTGTTGCTCCTTGCCTATTTGTGAGAAATATTGATTGCTGCACCATGCCCAGCTGCTAAAGCATTGATTGTTGCACCCTGCCTATGTGTGAGAAATATTGATTGCTGCACCCTGACTAGCGGCTAAAATGATTGATTGTTGCACCGTGCCTATCTGTGAGAAACATTGCTTGCTGCACCTTGCCTCACTGCTAAAAACATTGATTGTTGCACCCTGACTAGCTGCTAAAACATTGATTGTTGCACCTTGCCTATCTTTGAGAAACATTGCTTGTTACACCTTGCCTATCTGCTAAAATTATTGTTTGTTGCACCCTGACTAGCTGCTAAAATGATTGATTGTTGCACCTTGCCTATCTGTGAGAAACATTGCTTGCTGCACCTTGCCTCACTGCTAAAAACATTGATTGTTGCACCCTGACTAGCTGCTAAAACATTGATTGTTGCACCTTGCCTATCTTTGAGAAACATTGCTTGTTGCACCCTGCCTAGCTGCTAAAAGTAGTGTTTGTTGCATCCTGACTAGCTGCTAAAATGATTGATTGTTTCACCTTGTCTATCTGTGAGAAACATTGATTGCTGCATCCTGACTAGCTGCTGAAATGATTGCTTGTTGCACCTTACCTATTTATGAGAAACATTGTTTGCTGCACCCTGCATAGCTGCTAAAACATTGCTTGTTGCACCAAGCCTATTTGTGAGAAACATAGATTGCTGCACCCTGAGTAGCTGCTAAAAACATTGATTGTTGCACCTTCCCTATCTGTGAGAAACATTGATTGTTACACCCTGCCTAGCGGCTAAAATGATTGTTTTTTGCACCCTGACTAGCTGCTAAAACATTGATTGTTGCACCTTACCTATCTGTGAGAAACATTGCTTGATGCACCCTGCCTAGCTGCTAAAAGTATTGTTTGTTGCATCCTGATGAGCTGCTAAAATGATTGATTATTTCACCTTGCCTATCTGTGAGAAACATTGATTGCTGCACCCTGACTAGCTGCTAAAATGATTGCTTGTTGCACCATGCCTATTTGTGAGAAATATTGATTGCTGCACCCTGACTAGCGGCTAAAATTATTGAATGTTGCACCGTGCCTATCTGTGAGAAACATTGATTGTTACACCCTGCCTAGCTGCTAAAAGGATTGCTTGTTGCACCCTGATTAGCTGCTAAAAACATTGATTGTTGCACCTTGCCTATCTGTGAGAAATATTGATTGCTACACCCTGACTAGATGCTAAAAACATTGATTGTTGCACCTTGCCTATCTGTGAGAAACATTGCTTGTTGCACCATGCCTAGCTGCTGAAATTATTGTTTGTTGCATCCTGACTAGCTGCTAAAAACATTGATTGTGGCACCTGCCTATCTGTGAGAAATATTGATTGCTGCACCCTGACTAGATGCGAAAAACATTGATTGTTGCACCCTGCCTAGCTGCTAAAATTATTGTTTGTTGCACCCTGACTAGCTGCTAAAACATTGATTGTTGCACCTTGCCTATCTGTGAGAAATATTGATTGCTGCATCCTGACTAAATGCTAAAATTATTGATTGTTGCACCTTGCCTATCTGTGAGAAACATTGCTTGTTGCACTTTGCCTAGCTGCTAAAATTATTGTTTGTTGCACCCTGACTAGCTGCTGAAAACTTTGATTGTTGCACCTTGCCTATCTGTGAGAAATATTGATTGCTGAACCCTGACTAAATGCTAGCATTGTTGATTGTTGCACCTTGCCTATCTATGAGAAACATTGCTTGTTGCACCTTGCCTATCTACTAAAATTGTTTTTGTTGCACCCTGACTAGCTGCTAAAATTATTGATTGTTGCACCTTGCCTATTTGTGAGAAACATTGCTTGTTGCACCCTGCCTAGCTGCTAAAATTATTGTTTGTTGCACCCTGACTAGCTGCTAAAACATTGATTGTTGCACCTTGCCTATCTGTGAGAAATATTGATTGCTGCACCCTGACTAGCGGCTAAAATGATTGATTGTTGCACCATGCCTCTATGTGAGAAACATTGCTTGTTGCACCTTGCCTATCTGCTAAAATTATTGTTTGTTGCACCCTGACTAGCTGCTAAAATGATTGATTGTTGCACCTTGCCTATCTGTGAGAAACATTGCTTGCTGCACCTTGCCTCACTGCTAAAAACATTGATTGTTGCACCCTGACTAGCTGCTAAAACATTGATTGTTGCACCTTGCCTATCTTTGAGAAACATTGCTTGTTGCACCCTGCCTAGCTGATAAAAGTAGTGTTTGTTGCATCCTGACTAGCTGCTAAAATGATTGATTGTTTCACCTTGTCTATCTGTGAGAAACATTGATTGCTGCACCTTGACTAGCTCCTAAAATGATTGCTTGTTGCACCTTGTCTATCTGTGAGAATCATTGATTGTTGCACCCTGCTTAGCTGCTAAAAATATTGATTGTTGCACCTTGCCTATCTGTGAGAAACATTGATTGCTGCAACCTGACTAGCTGCTAAAATGATTGCTTGTTGCATCCTGACTATCTGCTAAAAACATTGATTGTTGCACCTTGCCTATCTGTGAGAAATAGTGATTGCTGCACCCTGACTAGCTGCTAAAAAAATTGCTTGTTGCACCTTGCCTATTTATGAGAAACAATGTTTGCTGCACCCTGCATAGCTGCTAAAAACATTGCTTGTTGCACCATGCCTATTTGTGAGAAACATTGATTGCTGCACCCTGACTAGCTGCTAAAAACATTGATTGTTCACCTTGCCTATCTGTGAGAAATATTGATTGCTGCAACCTGATTTGTGGCTAAAATTATTGATTGTTGGACCTTGCCTTTCTATGAGAAAAATTGCTTGTTGCACCTTGCCTATCTGCTAAAAGTATAGTTTGTTGCACCCTGACTAGCTGCTAAAACATTGATTGTTGCACCTTGCCTATCTGTGAGAAACATTGATTGCTGCACCCTGACTAGCTGCTAAAATGATTGATTGTTGCACCACGCCTATTTGTGAGAAACATTGATTGCTAAACCCCGACTAGCTGCTAAAAACATTGATTGTTGCACCTTGCCTATCTGTGAGAGATATTGATTTTTGCACCCAGACTAGCTGCTAAAATGATTGCTTGTTGCACCTTGCCTATTTATGATAAACATTGTTTGCTGCACCCTGCATAGCTGCTAAAAACATTGCTTGTTGCACCTTGCCTATCTGTGAGAAATAATGATTGTTGCACCTTGCCTATCTGTGAGAAACATTGCTTGTTGCACGTTGCCTATCTGCTAAAATTATTGTTTGTTGCACCCTGACCAACTGCTAAAATATTTGATTGTTGTACCTTGCCTATCTGTGAGAAACATTGATTGCTGCACCCTGCCTCGCTGCTAAAAACATTCATTGTTGCACCTTGCCTATCTGTGAGAAACATTGATTGCTGCACCCTGCTTAGCTGCTAAAAACATTGATTGTTGCACCGTGCCTATCTGTGAGAAACATTGATTGCTGCACCCTGACTTGCTGCTAAAATGATTGCTTGTTGCACCTTGCCTATTTGTGAGAAACATTGATTGCTGCACCCTGTCTAGCTGCTAAAAACATTGATTGTTGCACCTTGCCTATCTGTGAGAAATATTGATTGTGGCAACCTGACTAGCGGCTAAAATTATTGATTGTTGGACCCTGCAATCTTTGAGAAACACTGCTTGTTGCACCTTGCCTATCTGCTAAAATTATTGTTTGTTGCACCCTGACTAGCTGCTGAAAACTTTGATTGTTGCACCTTGCCTATCTGTGAGAAATATTGATTGCTGCACATTGACTGAATGCTAGCATTGTTGATTGTTGCAAGTGCCTATCTATGAGAAACTTTGCTTGTTGCACCTTGCCTATCTGCTAAAATTATGTTTTGTTGCACCCTGACTAGCTGCTAAAATTATTGATTGTTGCGCCTTGCCTATTTGTGAGAAACATTGCTTGTTGCACCCTGCCTAGCTGCTAAAATTATTGTTTGTTGCAACCTTCCTAGCTGCTAAAAACATTGATTGTTCACCTTGCCTATCTGTGAGAAATATTGATTGCTGCAACCTGATTTGCGGCTAAAATTATTGATTGTTGGACCTTGCCTTTCTATGAGAAAAATTGCTTGTTGCACCTTGCCTATCTGCTAATAGTATAGTTTGTTGCACCCTGACTAGCTGCTAAAACATTGAATGTTGCACCTTGCCTATCTGTGAGAAACATTGATTGCTGCACCCTGACTAGCTGCTAAAATGATTGCTTGTTGCACCATGCCTATTTGTGAGAAACATTGATTGCTAAACCCCGACTAGCTGCTAAAAACATTGATTGTTTCACCTTGCCTATCTGTGAGAGATATTGATTTTTGCACCCAGACTAGCTGCTAAAATGATTGCTTGTTGCACTGTGCCTATTTATGATAAACATTGTTTGCTGCACCCTGCATAGCTGCTAAAAACATTGCTTGTTGCACCTTGCCTATCTGTGAGAAATATTGATTGCTGCACCCTGACTAGTTGCTAAAATGATTGCTTGTTGCACCCTGACTAGCTGCTAAAAACATTGATTATTGCACCTTGCCTATCTGTGAGAAATATTGATTGCTGCACCCTGACTACCTGCTAAAATGATTGCTTGTTGCACCTTACCTATTTATGAGAAACATTGTTTGCTGCACCCTGCATAGCTGCTAAAACACCGCTTGTTGCGCCATGCCTATTTGTGAGAAACATTGATTGCTGCACCCTGACTAGCTGCTAAAAACATTGATTGTTGCACCTTGCCTATCTGTGGGAAACATTGATTGCTGCACCTTGACTAGCTCCTAAAATGATTGCTTGTTGCACCTTGTCTATCTGTGAGAAACATTGATTGTTGCACCCTGCTTAGCTGCTAAAAATATTGATTGTTGCACCTTGCCTATCTGTGAGAAACATTGATTGCTGCACCCTGACTAGCTGCTAAAAGGATTGCTTGTTGCACCCTGACTATCTGCTAAAAACATTGATTGTTGCACCTTGCCTATCTGTGAGAAATAGTGATTGCTGCACCCTGACTAGCTGCTAAAATGATTGCTTGTTGCACCTTGCCTATTTATGAGAAACAATGTTTGCTGCACCCTGCATAGCTGCTAAAAACATTGCTTGTTGCACCATGCCTATTTGTGAGAAACATTGATTGCTGCACCCTGACTAGCTGCTAAAAACATTGATTGTTGCACCTTGCCTATCTGTGAGAAACATTGATTGCTGCACATTGACTAGCTGCTAAAATGATTGCTTGTTGCACCTTGTCTATCTGTGAGAAACATTGATTGTTGCACCCTGCTTAGCTGCTAAAAAATATTGATTGTTGCACCTTGCCTATCTGTGAGAAACATTGATTGCTGCACCCTGACTAGCTGCTAAAATGATTGCTTGTTGCTCCTTGCCTATTTGTGAGAAATATTGATTGCTGCACCATGCCCAGCTGCTAAAGCATTGATTGTTGCACCCTGCCTATGTGTGAGAAATATTGATTGCTGCACCCTGACTAGCGGCTAAAATGATTGATTGTTGCACCGTGTCTCTATGTGAGAAACATTGCTTGTTACACCTTGCCTATCTGCTAAAATTATTGTTTGTTGCACCCTGACTAGCTGCTAAAATGATTGATTGTTGCACCTTGCCTATCTGTGAGAAACATTGCTTGCTGCACCTTGCCTCACTGCTAAAAACATTGATTGTTGCACCCTGACTAGCTGCTAAAACATTGATTGTTGCATCTTGCCTATCTTTGAGAAACATTGCTTGTTGCACCCTGCCTAGCTGCTAAAAGTAGTGTTTGTTGCATCCTGACTAGCTGCTAAAATGATTGATTGTTTCACCTTGTCTATCTGTGAGAAACATTGATTGCTGCATCCTGACTAGCTGCTGAAATGATTGCTTGTTGCACCTTACCTATTTATGAGAAACATTGTTTGCTGCACCCTGCATAGCTGCTAAAACATTGCTTGTTGCACCATGCCTATTTGTGAGAAACATAGATTGCTGCACCCTGAGTAGCTGCTAAAAACATTGATTGTTGCACCTTCCCTATCTGTGAGAAACATTGATTGTTACACCCTGCCTAGCGGCTAAAATGATTGTTTGTTGCACCCTGACTAGCTGCTAAAACATTGATTGTTGCACCTTGCCTATCTATGAGAAACATTGCTTGATGCACCCTGCCTAGCTGCTAAAAGTATTGTTTGTTGCATCCTGATGAGCTGCTAAAATGATTGATTATTTCACCTTGCCTATCTGTGAGAAACATTGATTGCTGCACCCTGACTAGCTGCTAAAATGATTGCTTGTTGCACCATGCCTATTTGTGAGAAATATTGATTGCTGCACCCTGACTAGCGGCTAAAATTATTGAATGTTGCACCGTGCCTATCTGTGAGAAACATTGATTGTTACACCCTGCCTAGCTGCTAAAAACATTGCTTGTTGCACCTTGCCTATCTGTGAGAAATAATGATTGTTGCACCTTGCCTTTCTGTGAGAAACATTGCTTGTTGCACGTTGCCTATCTGCTAAAATTATTGTTTGTTGCACCCTGACCAACTGCTAAAATATTTATTGTTGTACCTTGCCTATCTGTGAGAAACATTGATTGCTGCACCCTGCCTCGCTGCTAAAAACATTCATTGTTGCACCTTGCCTATCTGTGAGAAACATTGATTGCTGCACCCTGCTTAGCCGCTAAAAACATTGATTGTTGCACCGTGCCTATCTGTGAGAAACATTGATTGCTGCACCCTGACTTGCTGCTAAAATGATTGCTTGTTGCACCTTGCCTATTTGTGAGAAACATTGATTGCTGCACCCTGTCTAGCTGCTAAAAACATTGATTGTTGCACCTTGCCTATCTGTGAGAAATATTGATTGGGGCAACCTGACTAGCGGCTAAAATTATTGATTGTTGGACCCTGCAATCTTTGAGAAACACTACTTGTTGCACCTTGCCTATCTGCTAAAATTATTGTTTGTTGCACCCTGACTAGCTGCTGAAAACTTTGATTGTTGCACCTTGCCTATCTGTGAGAAATATTGATTGCTGCACATTGACTGAATGCTAGCATTGTTGATTGTTGCACCTTGCCTATCTATGAGAAACTTTGCTTGTTGTACCTTGCCTATCTGCTAAAATTATGTTTTGCTGCACCCTGACTAGCTGCTAAAATTATTGATTGTTGCGCCTTGCCTATTTGTGAGAAACATTGCTTGTTGCACCCTGCCTAGCTGCTAAAATTATTGTTTGTTGCAACCTTCCTAGCTGCTAAAAACATTGATTGTTCACCTTGCCTATCTGTGCGAAATATTGATTGCTGCAACCTGATTTGCCGCTAAAATTATTGATTGTTGGACCTTGCCTTTCTATGAGAAAAATTGCTTGTTGCACCTTGCCTATCTGCTAATAGTATAGTTTGTTGCACCCTGACTAGCTGCTAAAACATTGATTGTTGCACCTTGCCTATCTGTGAGAAACATTGATTGCTGCACCCTGACTAGCTGCTAAAATGATTGCTTGTTGCACCACGCCTATTTGTGAGAAACATTGATTGCTAAACCCCGACTAGCTGCTAAAAACATTGATTGTTTCACCTTGCCTATCTGTGAGAGATATTGATTTTTGCACCCAGACTAGCTGCTAAAATGATTGCTTGTTGCACTGTGCCTATTTATGATAAACATTGTTTGCTGCACCCTGCATAGCTGCTAAAAACATTGCTTGTTGCACCTTGCCTATCTGTGAGAAATATTGATTGCTGCACCCTGACTAGTTGCTAAAATGATTGCTTGTTGCACCCTGACTAGCTGCTAAAAACATTGATTATTGCACCTTGCCTATCTGTGAGAAATATTGATTGCTGCACCCTGACTACCTGCTAAAATGATTGCTTGTTGCACCTTACCTATTTATGAGAAACATTGTTTGCTGCACCCTGCATAGCTGCTAAAACATCGCTTGTTGCACCATGCCTATTTGTGAGAAACATTGATTGCTGCACCCTGACTAGCTGCTAAAAACATTGATTGTTGCACCTTGCCTATCTGTGGGAAACATTGATTGTTGCACCTTGACTAGCTCCTAAAATGATTGCTTGTTGCACCTTGTCTATCTGTGAGAAACATTGATTGTTGCACCCTGCTTAGCTGCTAAAAATATTGATTGTTGCACCTTGCCTATCTGTGAGAAACATTGATTGCTGCACCCTGACTAGCTGCTAAAATGATTGCTTGTTGCACCCTGACTATCTGCTAAAAACATTGCTTGTTGCACCATGCCTATTTGTGAGAAACATTGATTGCTGCACCCTGACTAGCTGCTAAAAACATTGATTGTTGCACCTTGCCTATCTGTGAGAAACATTGATTGCTGCACCTTGACTAGCTGCTAAAATGATTGCTTGTTGCACCTTGTCTATCTGTGAGAAACATTGATTGTTGCACCCTGCTTAGCTGCTAAAAATATTGATTGTTGCACCTTGCCTATCTGTGAGAAACATTGATTGCTGCAACCTGACTAGCTGCTAAAATGATTGCTTGTTGCTCCTTGCCTATTTGTGAGAAATATTGATTGCTGCACCATGCCCAGCTGCTAAAGCATTGATTGTTGCACCCTGCCTATGTGTGAGAAATATTGATTGCTGCACCCTGACTAGCGGCTAAAATGATTGATTGTTGCACCGTGCCTATCTGTGAGAAACATTGCTTGCTGCACCTTGCCTCACTGCTAAAAACATTGATTGTTGCACCCTGACTAGCTGCTAAAACATTGATTGTTGCACCTTGCCTATCTTTGAGAAACATTGCTTGTTACACCTTGCCTATCTGCTAAAATTATTGTTTGTTGCACCCTGACTAGCTGCTAAAATGATTGATTGTTGCACCTTGCCTATCTGTGAGAAACATTGCTTGCTGCACCTTGCCTCACTGCTAAAAACATTGATTGTTGCACCCTTACTAGCTGCTAAAACATTGATTGTTGCACCTTGCCTATCTTTGAGAAACATTGCTTGTTGCACCCTGCCTAGCTGCTAAAAGTAGTGTTTGTTGCATCCTGACTAGCTGCTAAAATGATTGATTGTTTCACCTTGTCTATCTGTGAGAAACATTGATTGCTGCATCCTGACTAGCTGCTGAAATGATTGCTTGTTGCACCTTACCTATTTATGAGAAACATTGTTTGCTGCACCCTGCATAGCTGCTAAAACATTGCTTGTTGCACCAAGCCTATTTGTGAGAAACATAGATTGCTGCACCCTGAGTAGCTGCTAAAAACATTGATTGTTGCACCTTCCCTATCTGTGAGAAACATTGATTGTTACACCCTGCCTAGCGGCTAAAATGATTGTTTTTTGCACCCTGACTAGCTGCTAAAACATTGATTGTTGCACCTTACCTATCTGTGAGAAACATTGCTTGATGCACCCTGCCTAGCTGCTAAAAGTATTGTTTGTTGCATCCTGATGAGCTGCTAAAATGATTGATTATTTCACCTTGCCTATCTGTGAGAAACATTGATTGCTGCACCCTGACTAGCTGCTAAAATGATTGCTTGTTGCACCATGCCTATTTGTGAGAAATATTGATTGCTGCACCCTGACTAGCGGCTAAAATTATTGAATGTTGCACCGTGCCTATCTGTGAGAAACATTGATTGTTACACCCTGCCTAGCTGCTAAAAGGATTGCTTGTTGCACCCTGATTAGCTGCTAAAAACATTGATTGTTGCACCTTGCCTATCTGTGAGAAATATTGATTGCTACACCCTGACTAGATGCTAAAAACATTGATTGTTGCACCTTGCCTATCTGTGAGAAACATTGCTTGTTGCACCATGCCTAGCTGCTGAAATTATTGTTTGTTGCATCCTGACTAGCTGCTAAAAACATTGATTGTGGCACCTGCCTATCTGTGAGAAATATTGATTGCTGCACCCTGACTAGATGCGAAAAACATTGATTGTTGCACCCTGCCTAGCTGCTAAAATTATTGTTTGTTGCACCCTGACTAGCTGCTAAAACATTGATTGTTGCACCTTGCCTATCTGTGAGAAATATTGATTGCTGCATCCTGACTAAATGCTAAAATTATTGATTGTTGCACCTTGCCTATCTGTGAGAAACATTGCTTGTTGCACTTTGCCTAGCTGCTAAAATTATTGTTTGTTGCACCCTGACTAGCTGCTGAAAACTTTGATTGTTGCACCTTGCCTATCTGTGAGAAATATTGATTGCTGAACCCTGACTAAATGCTAGCATTGTTGATTGTTGCACCTTGCCTATCTATGAGAAACATTGCTTGTTGCACCTTGCCTATCTACTAAAATTGTTTTTGTTGCACCCTGACTAGCTGCTAAAATTATTGATTGTTGCACCTTGCCTATTTGTGAGAAACATTGCTTGTTGCACCCTGCCTAGCTGCTAAAATTATTGTTTGTTGCACCCTGACTAGCTGCTAAAACATTGATTGTTGCACCTTGCCTATCTGTGAGAAATATTGATTGCTGCACCCTGACTAGCGGCTAAAATGATTGATTGTTGCACCATGCCTCTATGTGAGAAACATTGCTTGTTGCACCTTGCCTATCTGCTAAAATTATTGTTTGTTGCACCCTGACTAGCTGCTAAAATGATTGATTGTTGCACCTTGCCTATCTGTGAGAAACATTGCTTGCTGCACCTTGCCTCACTGCTAAAAACATTGATTGTTGCACCCTGACTAGCTGCTAAAACATTGATTGTTGCACCTTGCCTATCTTTGAGAAACATTGCTTGTTGCACCCTGCCTAGCTGCTAAAAGTAGTGTTTGTTGCATCCTGACTAGCTGCTAAAATGATTGATTGTTTCACCTTGTCTATCTGTGAGAAACATTGATTGCTGCACCTTGACTAGCTCCTAAAATGATTGCTTGTTGCACCTTGTCTATCTGTGAGAATCATTGATTGTTGCACCCTGCTTAGCTGCTAAAAATATTGATTGTTGCACCTTGCCTATCTGTGAGAAACATTGATTGCTGCACCCTGACTAGCTGCTAAAATGATTGCTTGTTGCATCCTGACTATCTGCTAAAAACATTGATTGTTGCACCTTGCCTATCTGTGAGAAATAGTGATTGCTGCACCCTGACTAGCTGCTAAAAAAATTGCTTGTTGCACCTTGCCTATTTATGAGAAACAATGTTTGCTGCACCCTGCATAGCTGCTAAAAACATTGCTTGTTGCACCATGCCTATTTGTGAGAAACATTGATTGCTGCACCCTGACTAGCTGCTAAAAACATTGATTGTTCACCTTGCCTATCTGTGAGAAATATTGATTGCTGCAACCTGATTTGTGGCTAAAATTATTGATTGTTGGACCTTGCCTTTCTATGAGAAAAATTGCTTGTTGCACCTTGCCTATCTGCTAAAAGTATAGTTTGTTGCACCCTGACTAGCTGCTAAAACATTGATTGTTGCACCTTGCCTATCTGTGAGAAACATTGATTGCTGCACCCTGACTAGCTGCTAAAATGATTGATTGTTGCACCACGCCTATTTGTGAGAAACATTGATTGCTAAACCCCGACTAGCTGCTAAAAACATTGATTGTTGCACCTTGCCTATCTGTGAGAGATATTGATTTTTGCACCCAGACTAGCTGCTAAAATGATTGCTTGTTGCACCTTGCCTATTTATGATAAACATTGTTTGCTGCACCCTGCATAGCTGCTAAAAACATTGCTTGTTGCACCTTGCCTATCTGTGAGAAATAATGATTGTTGCACCTTGCCTATCTGTGAGAAACATTGCTTGTTGCACGTTGCCTATCTGCTAAAATTATTGTTTGCTGCACCCTGACCAACTGCTAAAATATTTGATTGTTGTACCTTGCCTATCTGTGAGAAACATTGATTGCTGCACCCTGCCTCGCTGCTAAAAACATTCATTGTTGCACCTTGCCTATCTGTGAGAAACATTGATTGCTGCACCCTGCTTAGCTGCTAAAAACATTGATTGTTGCACCGTGCCTATCTGTGAGAAACATTGATTGCTGCACCCTGACTTGCTGCTAAAATGATTGCTTGTTGCACCTTGCCTATTTGTGAGAAACATTGATTGCTGCACCCTGTCTAGCTGCTAAAAACATTGATTGTTGCACCTTGCCTATCTGTGAGAAATATTGATTGTGGCAACCTGACTAGCGGCTAAAATTATTGATTGTTGGACCCTGCAATCTTTGAGAAACACTGCTTGTTGCACCTTGCCTATCTGCTAAAATTATTGTTTGTTGCACCCTGACTAGCTGCTGAAAACTTTGATTGTTGCACCTTGCCTATCTGTGAGAAATATTGATTGCTGCACATTGACTGAATGCTAGCATTGTTGATTGTTGCACCGTGCCTATCTATGAGAAACTTTGCTTGTTGCACCTTGCCTATCTGCTAAAATTATGTTTTGTTGCACCCTGACTAGCTGCTAAAATTATTGATTGTTGCGCCTTGCCTATTTGTGAGAAACATTGCTTGTTGCACCCTGCCTAGCTGCTAAAATTATTGTTTGTTGCAACCTTCCTAGCTGCTAAAAACATTGATTGTTCACCTTGCCTATCTGTGAGAAATATTGATTGCTGCAACCTGATTTGCGGCTAAAATTATTGATTGTTGGACCTTGCCTTTCTATGAGAAAAATTGCTTGTTGCACCTTGCCTATCTGCTAATAGTATAGTTTGTTGCACCCTGACTAGCTTCTAAAACATTGATTGTTGCACCTTGCCTATCTGTGAGAAACATTGATTGCTGCACCCTGACTAGCTGCTAAAATGATTGCTTGTTGCACCACGCCTATTTGTGAGAAACATTGATTGCTAAACCCCGACTAGCTGCTAAAAACATTGATTGTTTCACCTTGCCTATCTGTGAGAGATATTGATTTTTGCACCCAGACTAGCTGCTAAAATGATTGCTTGTTGCACTGTGCCTATTTATGATAAACATTGTTTGCTGCACCCTGCATAGCTGCTAAAAACATTGCTTGTTGCACCTTGCCTATCTGTGAGAAATATTGATTGCTGCACCCTGACTAGTTGCTAAAATGATTGCTTGTTGCACCCTGACTAGCTGCTAAAAACATTGATTATTGCACCTTGCCTATCTGTGAGAAATATTGATTGCTGCACCCTGACTACCTGCTAAAATGATTGCTTGTTGCACCTTACCTATTTATGAGAAACATTGTTTGCTGCACCCTGCATAGCTGCTAAAACACCGCTTGTTGCGCCATGCCTATTTGTGAGAAACATTGATTGCTGCACCCTTACTAGCTGCTAAAAACATTGATTGTTGCACCTTGCCTATCTGTGGGAAACATTGATTGCTGCACCTTGACTAGCTCCTAAAATGATTGCTTGTTGCACCTTGTCTATCTGTGAGAAACATTGATTGTTGCACCCTGCTTAGCTGCTAAAAATATTGATTGTTGCACCTTGCCTATCTGTGAGAAACATTGATTGCTGCACCCTGACTAGCTGCTAAAAGGATTGCTTGTTGCACCCTGACTATCTGCTAAAAACATTGATTGTTGCACCTTGCCTATCTGTGAGAAATAGTGATTGCTGCACCCTGACTAGCTGCTAAAATGATTGCTTGTTGCACCTTGCCTATTTATGAGAAACAATGTTTGCTGCACCCTGCATAGCTGCTAAAAACATTGCTTGTTGCACCATGCCTATTTGTGAGAAACATTGATTGCTGCACCCTGACTAGCTGCTAAAAACATTGATTGTTGCACCTTGCCTATCTGTGAGAAACATTGATTGCTGCACATTGACTAGCTGCTAAAATGATTGCTTGTTGCACCTTGTCTATCTGTGAGAAACATTGATTGTTGCACCCTGCTTAGCTGCTAAAAAATATTGATTGTTGCACCTTGCCTATCTGTGAGAAACATTGATTGCTGCACCCTGACTAGCTGCTAAAATGATTGCTTGTTGCTCCTTGCCTATTTGTGAGAAATATTGATTGCTGCACCATGCCCAGCTGCTAAAGCATTGATTGTTGCACCCTGCCTATGTGTGAGAAATATTGATTGCTGCACCCTGACTAGCGGCTAAAATGATTGATTGTTGCACCGTGTCTCTATGTGAGAAACATTGCTTGTTACACCTTGCCTATCTGCTAAAATTATTGTTTGTTGCACCCTGACTAGCTGCTAAAATGATTGATTGTTGCACCTTGCCTATCTGTGAGAAACATTGCTTGCTGCACCTTGCCTCACTGCTAAAAACATTGATTGTTGCACCCTGACTAGCTGCTAAAACATTGATTGTTGCATCTTGCCTATCTTTGAGAAACATTGCTTGTTGCACCCTGCCTAGCTGCTAAAAGTAGTGTTTGTTGCATCCTGACTAGCTGCTAAAATGATTGATTGTTTCACCTTGTCTATCTGTGAGAAACATTGATTGCTGCATCCTGACTAGCTGCTGAAATGATTGCTTGTTGCACCTTACCTATTTATGAGAAACATTGTTTGCTGCACCCTGCATAGCTGCTAAAACATTGCTTGTTGCACCATGCCTATTTGTGAGAAACATAGATTGCTGCACCCTGAGTAGCTGCTAAAAACATTGATTGTTGCACCTTCCCTATCTGTGAGAAACATTGATTGTTACACCCTGCCTAGCGGCTAAAATGATTGTTTGTTGCACCCTGACTAGCTGCTAAAACATTGATTGTTGCACCTTGCCTATCTATGAGAAACATTGCTTGATGCACCCTGCCTAGCTGCTAAAAGTATTGTTTGTTGCATCCTGATGAGCTGCTAAAATGATTGATTATTTCACCTTGCCTATCTGTGAGAAACATTGATTGCTGCACCCTGACTAGCTGCTAAAATGATTGCTTGTTGCACCATGCCTATTTGTGAGAAATATTGATTGCTGCACCCTGACTAGCGGCTAAAATTATTGAATGTTGCACCGTGCCTATCTGTGAGAAACATTGATTGTTACACCCTGCCTAGCTGCTAAAAGGATTGCTTGTTGCACCCTGATTAGCTGCTAAAAACATTGATTGTTGCACCTTGCCTATCTGTGAGAAATATTGATTGCTACAACCTGACTAGATGCTAAAAACATTGATTGTTGCACCTTGCCTATCTGTGAGAACCATTGCTTGTTGCACCCTGCCTAGCTGCTGAAATTATTGTTTGTTGCATCCTGACTAGCTGCTAAAAACATTGATTGTGGCACCTGCCTATCTGTGAGAAATATTGATTGCTGCACCCTGACTAGATGCGAAAAACATTGATTGTTGCACCCTGCCTAGCTGCTAAAATTATTGTTTGTTGCACCCTGACTAGCTGCTAAAACATTGATTGTTGCACCTTGCCTATCTGTGAGAAATATTGATTGCTGCATCCTGACTAAATGCTAAAATTATTGATTGTTGCACCTTGCCTATCTGTGAGAAACATTGCTTGTTGCACTCTGCCTAGCTGCTAAAATTATTGTTTGTTGCACCCTGACTAGCTGCTGAAAACTTTGATTGTTGCACCTTGCCTATCTGTGAGAAATATTGATTGCTGAACCCTGACTAAATGCTAGCATTGTTGATTGTTGCACCTTGCCTATCTATGAGAAACATTGCTTGTTGCACCTTGCCTATCTGCTAAAATTGTTTTTGTTGCACCCTGACTAGCTGCTAAAATTATTGATTGTTGCACCTTGCCTATTTGTAAGAAACATTGCTTGTTGCACCCTGCCTAGCTGCTAAAATTATTGTTTGTTGCACCCTGACTAGCTGCTAAAACATTGATTGTTGCACCTTGCCTATCTGTGAGAAATATTGATTGCTGCACCCTGACTAGCGGCTAAAATGATTGATTGTTGCACCATGCCTCTATGTGAGAAACATTGCTTGTTGCACCTTGCCTATCTGCTAAAATTATTGTTTGTTGCACCCTGACTAGCTGCTAAAATTATTGATTGTTGCACCTTGCCTATCTGTGAGAAACATTGCTTGTTGCACCTTGCCTCACTGCTAAAAACATTGATTGTTGCACCCTGACTAGCTGCTAAAACATTGATTGTTGCACCTTGCCTATCTGTGAGAAACATTGCTTGTTGCACCCTGCCTAGCTGCTAAAAGTATTGTTTGTTGCATCCTGACTAGCTGCTAAAATGATTGATTGTTTCACCTTGCCTATCTGTGAGAAACATTGATTGCTGCATCCTGACTAGCTGCTAAAATGATTGCTTGTTGCACCTTACCTATTTATGAGAAACATTGTTGGCTGCACCCTGCATAGCTGCTAAAACATTGCTTGTTGCACCATGCCTATTTGTGAGAAACATAGATTGCTGCACCCTGAGTAGCTGCTAAAAACATTGATTGTTGCACCTTCCCTATCTGTGAGAAACATTGATCGTTACACCCTGCCTAGCTGCTAAAATGATTGTTTGTTGCACCCTGACTAGCTGCTAAAACATTGATTGTTGCACCTTGCCTATCTGTGAGAAACATTGCTTGATGCACCCTGCCTAGCTGCTAAAAGTATTGTTTGTTGCCCCCTGCCTAGCTGCAAAAATGATTGCTTGTTGCACCATGCCTATTTGTGAGAAATATTGATTGCTGCACCCTGACTAGTGGCTAAAATTATTGATTGTTGCACCGTGCCTATCTGTGAGAAACATTGATTGTTACACCCTACCTAGCTGCTAAAATGATTGCTTGTTGCACCCTGACTAGCTGCTGAAAACATTAATTGTTGCACCTTGCCTATCTGTGAGAAATATTGATTGCTACACCCTGTCTAGATGCTAAAAACATTGATTGTTGCACCTTGCCTATCTTTGAGAAACATTGCTTGTTGCACCCTGCCTAGCTGCTAAAATTATTGTTTGTTGCACCCTGACTAGCTGCTAAAAACATTGATTGTGGCACCTTGCATATCTGTGAGAAATATGATTGCTGCACCCTGACTAGATGCGAAAAACATTGATTGTTGCACCCTGCCTAGCTGCTAAAATTATTGTTTGTTGCACCCTGACTAGCTGCTAAAAATATTGATTGTTGCACCTTGCCTATCTGTGAGAAATATTGATTGCTGCACCCTGACTAAATGCTAGCATTGTTGATTGTTGCACCCTGCCTATCTATGAGAAACATTGCTTGTTGCACCTTGCCTATCTGCTAAAATTATTTTTTGTTGCACCCTGACTAGCTGCTAAAATTATTGATTGTTGGACCTTGCCTATCATTGAGAAAAATTGCTTGTTGCACCTTGCCTATCTGCCAAAAGTATAGTTTGTTGCACCCTGACTAGCTGCTAAAACATTGATTGTTGCACCTTGCCTATCTGTGAGAAACATTGATTGCTACACCCCGACTAGCTGCTAAAATGATTGCTTGTTGCACCTTGCCTATTTATGATAAACATTGTTTGCTGCACCCTGCATAGCTGCTAAAAACATTGCTTGTTGCACCTTGCCTATCTGGGAGAAATATTGATTGCTGCACCCTGACTAGCGGCTAAAATTATTGATTGTTGCACCGTGCCTATCTGTGAGAAACATTGATTGTTACACCCTGCCTAGTTGCTAAAATGATTGATTGTTGCACCCTGACTAGCTGCTAAAAACATTGATTATTGCACCTTGCCTATCTGTGAGAAATATTGATTGCTGCACCCTGACTACCTGCTAAAATGATTGCTTGTTGCACCTTGCTTATCCGTGAGAAACATTGCTTGTTGCACCCTGCCTAGCTGCTAAAATTATTGTTTGTTGCACCCTGACTAGCTGCTAAAAACATTGATTGTTGCACCTTGCTTATCTGTGAGAAATATTGATTGCTGCACCCTGACTAGATGCGAACAATATTGATTGTTGCACCCTGCCTAACTGCTAAAATTATTGTTTGTTGACCCAGACTAGCTGCTAAAACATTGATTGTTGCACCTTGCCTATCTGTGAGAAATATTGATTGCTGCACCCTGACTAAATACTAAAATTATTGATTGTTGCACCTTGCCTATCTGTGAGAAACATTGCTTGTTGCACCCTGCCTAGCTGCTAAATTATTGTTTGTTGCACCCTGAGTAGCTGCTAAAAACATTGATTGTTGCACCTTGCCTATCTGTGAGAAATATTGATTTCTGCACCCTGACTAAATGCTAGAATTGTTGATTGTTGCACCTTGCCTATCTATGAGAAACATTGCTTGTTGCACCCTGCCTAGCTGCTAAAATGATTGTTTGTTGCACCCTGACTAGCTGCTAAAACATTGATTGTGGCACCTTGCATATCTGTGAGAAATATGATTGCTGCACCCTGACTAGATGCGAAAAACATTGATTGTTGCACCCTGCCTAGCTGCTAAAATTATTGTTTGTTGCACCCTGACTAGCTGCTAAAAATATTGATTGTTGCACCTTGCCTATCTGTGAGAAATATTGATTGCTGCACCCTGACTAAATGCTAACATTGTTGATTGTTGCACCCTGCCTATCTATGAGAAACATTGCTTGTTGCACCTTGCCTATCTGCTAAAATTATTTTTTGTTGCACCCTGACTAGCTGCTAAAATTATTGATTGTTGGACCTTGCCTATCATTGAGAAAAATTGCTTGTTGCACCTTGCCTATCTGCCAAAAGTATAGTTTGTTGCACCCTGACTAGCTGCTAAAACATTGATTGTTGCACCTTGCCTATCTGTGAGAAACATTGATTGCTACACCCCGACTAGCTGCTAAAATGATTGCTTGTTGCACCTTGCCTATTTATGATAAACATTGTTTGCTGCACCCTGCATAGCTGCTAAAAACATTGCTTGTTGCACCTTGCCTATCTGGGAGAAATATTGATTGCTGCACCCTGACTAGCGGCTAAAATTATTGATTGTTGCACCGTGCCTATCTGTGAGAAACATTGATTGTTACACCCTGCCTAGTTGCTAAAATGATTGATTGTTGCACCCTGACTAGCTGCTAAAAACATTGATTATTGCACCTTGCCTATCTGGGAGAAATATTGATTGCTGCACCCTGACTAGCGGCTAAAATTATTGATTGTTGCACCGTGCCTATCTGTGAGAAACATTGATTGTTACACCCTGCCTAGTTGCTAAAATGATTGATTGTTGCACCCTGACTAGCTGCTAAAAACATTGATTATTGCACCTTGCCTATCTGTGAGAATTATTGATTGCTGCACCCTGACTACCTGCTAAAATGATTGCTTGTTGCACCTTGCTTATCCGTGAGAAACATTGCTTGTTGCACCCTGCCTAGCTGCTAAAATTATTGTTTGTTGCACCCTGACTAGCTGCTAAAAACATTGATTGTTGCACCTTGCTTATCTGTGAGAAATATTGATTGCTGCACCCTGACTAGATGCGAAAAATATTGATTGTTGCACCCTGCCTAACTGCTAAAATTATTGTTTGTTGACCCAGACTAGCTGCTAAAACATTGATTGTTGCACCTTGCCTATCTGTGAGAAATATTGATTGCTGCACCCTGACTAAATACTAAAATTATTGATTGTTGCACCTTGCCTATCTGTGAGAAACATTGCTTGTTGCACCCTGCCTAGCTGCTAAATTATTGTTTGTTGCACCCTGAGTAGCTGCTAAAAACATTGATTGTTGCACCTTGCCTATCTGTGAGAAATATTGATTTCTGCACCCTGACTAAATGCTAGAATTGTTGATTGTTGCACCTTGCCTATCTATGAGAAACATTGCTTGTTGCACCCTGCCTAGCTGCTAAAATGATTGCTTGTTGCACCTTGTCTATCTGTGAGAAACATTGATTGTTGCACCCTGCTTAGCTGCTAAAAATATTGATTGTTGCACCTTGCCTATCTGTGAGAAACATTGATTGCTGCACCCTGACTAGCTGCTAAAAGGATTGCTTGTTGCACCCTGACTATCTGCTAAAAACATTGATTGTTGCACCTTGCCTATCTGTGAGAAATAGTGATTGCTGCACCCTGACTAGCTGCTAAAATGATTGCTTGTTGCACCTTGCCTATTTATGAGAAACAATGTTTGCTGCACCCTGCATAGCTGCTAAAAACATTGCTTGTTGCACCATGCCTATTTGTGAGAAACATTGATTGCTGCACCCTGACTAGCTGCTAAAAACATTGATTGTTGCACCTTGCCTATCTGTGAGAAACATTGATTGCTGCACATTGACTAGCTGCTAAAATGATTGCTTGTTGCACCTTGTCTATCTGTGAGAAACATTGATTGTTGCACCCTGCTTAGCTGCTAAAAAATATTGATTGTTGCACCTTGCCTATCTGTGAGAAACATTGATTGCTGCACCCTGACTAGCTGCTAAAATGATTGCTTGTTGCTCCTTGCCTATTTGTGAGAAATATTGATTGCTGCACCATGCCCAGCTGCTAAAGCATTGATTGTTGCACCCTGCCTATGTGTGAGAAATATTGATTGCTGCACCCTGACTAGCGGCTAAAATGATTGATTGTTGCACCGTGTCTCTATGTGAGAAACATTGCTTGTTACACCTTGCCTATCTGCTAAAATTATTGTTTGTTGCACCCTGACTAGCTGCTAAAATGATTGATTGTTGCACCTTGCCTATCTGTGAGAAACATTGCTTGCTGCACCTTGCCTCACTGCTAAAAACATTGATTGTTGCACCCTGACTAGCTGCTAAAACATTGATTGTTGCATCTTGCCTATCTTTGAGAAACATTGCTTGTTGCACCCTGCCTAGCTGCTAAAAGTAGTGTTTGTTGCATCCTGACTAGCTGCTAAAATGATTGATTGTTTCACCTTGTCTATCTGTGAGAAACATTGATTGCTGCATCCTGACTAGCTGCTGAAATGATTGCTTGTTGCACCTTACCTATTTATGAGAAACATTGTTTGCTGCACCCTGCATAGCTGCTAAAACATTGCTTGTTGCACCATGCCTATTTGTGAGAAACATAGATTGCTGCACCCTGAGTAGCTGCTAAAAACATTGATTGTTGCACCTTCCCTATCTGTGAGAAACATTGATTGTTACACCCTGCCTAGCGGCTAAAATGATTGTTTGTTGCACCCTGACTAGCTGCTAAAACATTGATTGTTGCACCTTGCCTATCTATGAGAAACATTGCTTGATGCACCCTGCCTAGCTGCTAAAAGTATTGTTTGTTGCATCCTGATGAGCTGCTAAAATGATTGATTATTTCACCTTGCCTATCTGTGAGAAACATTGATTGCTGCACCCTGACTAGCTGCTAAAATGATTGCTTGTTGCACCATGCCTATTTGTGAGAAATATTGATTGCTGCACCCTGACTAGCGGCTAAAATTATTGAATGTTGCACCGTGCCTATCTGTGAGAAACATTGATTGTTACACCCTGCCTAGCTGCTAAAAGGATTGCTTGTTGCACCCTGATTAGCTGCTAAAAACATTGATTGTTGCACCTTGCCTATCTGTGAGAAATATTGATTGCTACAACCTGACTAGATGCTAAAAACATTGATTGTTGCACCTTGCCTATCTGTGAGAACCATTGCTTGTTGCACCCTGCCTAGCTGCTGAAATTATTGTTTGTTGCATCCTGACTAGCTGCTAAAAACATTGATTGTGGCACCTGCCTATCTGTGAGAAATATTGATTGCTGCACCCTGACTAGATGCGAAAAACATTGATTGTTGCACCCTGCCTAGCTGCTAAAATTATTGTTTGTTGCACCCTGACTAGCTGCTAAAACATTGATTGTTGCACCTTGCCTATCTGTGAGAAATATTGATTGCTGCATCCTGACTAAATGCTAAAATTATTGATTGTTGCACCTTGCCTATCTGTGAGAAACATTGCTTGTTGCACTCTGCCTAGCTGCTAAAATTATTGTTTGTTGCACCCTGACTAGCTGCTGAAAACTTTGATTGTTGCACCTTGCCTATCTGTGAGAAATATTGATTGCTGAACCCTGACTAAATGCTAGCATTGTTGATTGTTGCACCTTGCCTATCTATGAGAAACATTGCTTGTTGCACCTTGCCTATCTGCTAAAATTGTTTTTGTTGCACCCTGACTAGCTGCTAAAATTATTGATTGTTGCACCTTGCCTATTTGTAAGAAACATTGCTTGTTGCACCCTGCCTAGCTGCTAAAATTATTGTTTGTTGCACCCTGACTAGCTGCTAAAACATTGATTGTTGCACCTTGCCTATCTGTGAGAAATATTGATTGCTGCACCCTGACTAGCGGCTAAAATGATTGATTGTTGCACCATGCCTCTATGTGAGAAACATTGCTTGTTGCACCTTGCCTATCTGCTAAAATTATTGTTTGTTGCACCCTGACTAGCTGCTAAAATTATTGATTGTTGCACCTTGCCTATCTGTGAGAAACATTGCTTGTTGCACCTTGCCTCACTGCTAAAAACATTGATTGTTGCACCCTGACTAGCTGCTAAAACATTGATTGTTGCACCTTGCCTATCTGTGAGAAACATTGCTTGTTGCACCCTGCCTAGCTGCTAAAAGTATTGTTTGTTGCATCCTGACTAGCTGCTAAAATGATTGATTGTTTCACCTTGCCTATCTGTGAGAAACATTGATTGCTGCATCCTGACTAGCTGCTAAAATGATTGCTTGTTGCACCTTACCTATTTATGAGAAACATTGTTGGCTGCACCCTGCATAGCTGCTAAAACATTGCTTGTTGCACCATGCCTATTTGTGAGAAACATAGATTGCTGCACCCTGAGTAGCTGCTAAAAACATTGATTGTTGCACCTTCCCTATCTGTGAGAAACATTGATCGTTACACCCTGCCTAGCTGCTAAAATGATTGTTTGTTGCACCCTGACTAGCTGCTAAAACATTGATTGTTGCACCTTGCCTATCTGTGAGAAACATTGCTTGATGCACCCTGCCTAGCTGCTAAAAGTATTGTTTGTTGCCCCCTGCCTAGCTGCAAAAATGATTGCTTGTTGCACCATGCCTATTTGTGAGAAATATTGATTGCTGCACCCTGACTAGTGGCTAAAATTATTGATTGTTGCACCGTGCCTATCTGTGAGAAACATTGATTGTTACACCCTACCTAGCTGCTAAAATGATTGCTTGTTGCACCCTGACTAGCTGCTGAAAACATTAATTGTTGCACCTTGCCTATCTGTGAGAAATATTGATTGCTACACCCTGTCTAGATGCTAAAAACATTGATTGTTGCACCTTGCCTATCTTTGAGAAACATTGCTTGTTGCACCCTGCCTAGCTGCTAAAATTATTGTTTGTTGCACCCTGACTAGCTGCTAAAAACATTGATTGTGGCACCTTGCATATCTGTGAGAAATATGATTGCTGCACCCTGACTAGATGCGAAAAACATTGATTGTTGCACCCTGCCTAGCTGCTAAAATTATTGTTTGTTGCACCCTGACTAGCTGCTAAAAATATTGATTGTTGCACCTTGCCTATCTGTGAGAAATATTGATTGCTGCACCCTGACTAAATGCTAGCATTGTTGATTGTTGCACCCTGCCTATCTATGAGAAACATTGCTTGTTGCACCTTGCCTATCTGCTAAAATTATTTTTTGTTGCACCCTGACTAGCTGCTAAAATTATTGATTGTTGGACCTTGCCTATCATTGAGAAAAATTGCTTGTTGCACCTTGCCTATCTGCCAAAAGTATAGTTTGTTGCACCCTGACTAGCTGCTAAAACATTGATTGTTGCACCTTGCCTATCTGTGAGAAACATTGATTGCTACACCCCGACTAGCTGCTAAAATGATTGCTTGTTGCACCTTGCCTATTTATGATAAACATTGTTTGCTGCACCCTGCATAGCTGCTAAAAACATTGCTTGTTGCACCTTGCCTATCTGGGAGAAATATTGATTGCTGCACCCTGACTAGCGGCTAAAATTATTGATTGTTGCACCGTGCCTATCTGTGAGAAACATTGATTGTTACACCCTGCCTAGTTGCTAAAATGATTGATTGTTGCACCCTGACTAGCTGCTAAAAACATTGATTATTGCACCTTGCCTATCTGTGAGAAATATTGATTGCTGCACCCTGACTACCTGCTAAAATGATTGCTTGTTGCACCTTGCTTATCCGTGAGAAACATTGCTTGTTGCACCCTGCCTAGCTGCTAAAATTATTGTTTGTTGCACCCTGACTAGCTGCTAAAAACATTGATTGTTGCACCTTGCTTATCTGTGAGAAATATTGATTGCTGCACCCTGACTAGATGCGAAAAATATTGATTGTTGCACCCTGCCTAACTGCTAAAATTATTGTTTGTTGACCCAGACTAGCTGCTAAAACATTGATTGTTGCACCTTGCCTATCTGTGAGAAATATTGATTGCTGCACCCTGACTAAATACTAAAATTATTGATTGTTGCACCTTGCCTATCTGTGAGAAACATTGCTTGTTGCACCCTGCCTAGCTGCTAAATTATTGTTTGTTGCACCCTGAGTAGCTGCTAAAAACATTGATTGTTGCACCTTGCCTATCTGTGAGAAATATTGATTTCTGCACCCTGACTAAATGCTAGAATTGTTGATTGTTGCACCTTGCCTATCTATGAGAAACATTGCTTGTTGCACCCTGCCTAGCTGCTAAAATGATTGTTTGTTGCACCCTGACTAGCTGCTAAAAACATTGATTGTTGCACCTTGCCTATCTGTGAGAAATATTGATTGCTGCACCCTGCCTCGCTGCTAAAACATTGATTGTTGCACCTTGCCTATCTGTGAGAAACATTGATTGCTGCACCTTGACTAGCTGCTAAAATGATTGCTTGTTGCACCTTGTCTATCTTTGAGAAACATTGATTGTTGCACCCTGCTTAGCTGCTAAAAACATTGATTGTTGCACCTTGCCTATCTGTGAGAAACATTGATTGCTGCACCCTGACTACCTGCTAAAATGATTGCTTGTTGCACCTTGCTTATCCGTGAGAAACATTGCTTGTTGCACCCTGCCTAGCTGCTAAAATTATTGTTTGTTGCACCCTGACTAGCTGCTAAAAACATTGATTGTTGCACCTTGCTTATCTGTGAGAAATATTGATTGCTGCACCCTGACTAGATGCGAAAAATATTGATTGTTGCACCCTGCCTAACTGCTAAAATTACTGTTTGTTGCACCCAGACTAGCTGCTAAAACATTGATTGTTGCACCTTGCCTATCTGTGAGAAATATTGATTGCTGCACCCTGACTAAATACTAAAATTATTGATTGTTGCACCTTGCCTATCTGTGAGAAACATTGCATGTTGCACCCTGCCTAGCTGCTAAAATTATTGTTTGTTGCACCCTGAGTAGCTGCTAAAAACATTGATTGTTGCACCTTGCCTATCTGTGAGAAATATTGATTTCTGCACCCTGACTAAATGCTAGAATTGTTGATTTTTGCACCTTGCCTATCTATGAGAAACATTGCTTGTTGCACCCTGCCTAGCTGCTAAAATGATTGTTTGTTGCACCCTGACTAGCTGCTAAAAACATTGATTGTTGCACCTTGCCTATCTGTGAGAAATATTGATTGCTGCACCCTGCCTCGCTGCTAAAACATTGATTGTTGCACCTTGCCTATCTGTGAGAAACATTGCTTGTTGCACCCTGCCTAGCTGCTAAAATGATTGTTTGTTGCACCCTGACTAGCTGCTAAAAACATTGATTGTGGCACCTTGAATATCTGTGAGAAATATGATTGCTGCACCCTGACTAGATGCGAAAAACATTGATTGTTGCACCCTGCCTAGCTGCTAAAATTATTGTTTGTTGCACCCTGACTAGCTGCTAAAAATATTGATTGTTGCACCTTGCCTATCTGTGAGAAATATTGATTGCTGCACCCTGACTAAATGCTAACATTGTTGATTGTTGCACCCTGCCTATCTATGAGAAACATTGCTTGTTGCACCTTGCCTATCTGCTAAAATTATTTTTTGTTGCACCCTGACTAGCTGCTAAAATTATTGATTGTTGGACCTTGCCTATCATTGAGAAAAATTGCTTGTTGCACCTTGCCTATCTGCCAAAAGTATAGTTTGTTGCACCCTGACTAGCTGCTAAAACATTGATTGTTGCACCTTGCCTATCTGTGAGAAACATTGATTGCTACACCCCGACTAGCTGCTAAAATGATTGCTTGTTGCACCTTGCCTATTTATGATAAACATTGTTTGCTGCACCCTGCATAGCTGCTAAAAACATTGCTTGTTGCACCTTGCCTATCTGGGAGAAATATTGATTGCTGCACCCTGACTAGCGGCTAAAATTATTGATTGTTGCACCGTGCCTATCTGTGAGAAACATTGATTGTTACACCCTGCCTAGTTGCTAAAATGATTGATTGTTGCACCCTGACTAGCTGCTAAAAACATTGATTATTGCACCTTGCCTATCTGTGAGAAATATTGATTGCTGCACCCTGACTACCTGCTAAAATGATTGCTTGTTGCACCTTGCTTATCCGTGAGAAACATTGCTTGTTGCACCCTGCCTAGCTGCTAAAATTATTGTTTGTTGCACCCTGACTAGCTGCTAAAAACATTGATTGTTGCACCTTGCTTATCTGTGAGAAATATTGATTGCTGCACCCTGACTAGATGCGAAAAATATTGATTGTTGCACCCTGCCTAACTGCTAAAATTATTGTTTGTTGACCCAGACTAGCTGCTAAAACATTGATTGTTGCACCTTGCCTATCTGTGAGAAATATTGATTGCTGCACCCTGACTAAATACTAAAATTATTGATTGTTGCACCTTGCCTATCTGTGAGAAACATTGCTTGTTGCACCCTGCCTAGCTGCTAAATTATTGTTTGTTGCACCCTGAGTAGCTGCTAAAAACATTGATTGTTGCACCTTGCCTATCTGTGAGAAATATTGATTTCTGCACCCTGACTAAATGCTAGAATTGTTGATTGTTGCACCTTGCCTATCTATGAGAAACATTGCTTGTTGCACCCTGCCTAGCTGCTAAAATGATTGTTTGTTGCACCCTGACTAGCTGCTAAAAACATTGATTGTTGCACCTTGCCTATCTGTGAGAAATATTGATTGCTGCACCCTGCCTCGCTGCTAAAACATTGATTGTTGCACCTTGCCTATCTGTGAGAAACATTGATTGCTGCACCTTGACTAGCTGCTAAAATGATTGCTTGTTGCACCTTGTCTATCTTTGAGAAACATTGATTGTTGCACCCTGCTTAGCTGCTAAAAACATTGATTGTTGCACCTTGCCTATCTGTGAGAAACATTGATTGCTGCACCCTGACTACCTGCTAAAATGATTGCTTGTTGCACCTTGCTTATCCGTGAGAAACATTGCTTGTTGCACCCTGCCTAGCTGCTAAAATTATTGTTTGTTGCACCCTGACTAGCTGCTAAAAACATTGATTGTTGCACCTTGCTTATCTGTGAGAAATATTGATTGCTGCACCCTGACTAGATGCGAAAAATATTGATTGTTGCACCCTGCCTAACTGCTAAAATTACTGTTTGTTGCACCCAGACTAGCTGCTAAAACATTGATTGTTGCACCTTGCCTATCTGTGAGAAATATTGATTGCTGCACCCTGACTAAATACTAAAATTATTGATTGTTGCACCTTGCCTATCTGTGAGAAACATTGCATGTTGCAGCCTGCCTAGCTGCTAAAATTATTGTTTGTTGCACCCTGAGTAGCTGCTAAAAACATTGATTGTTACACCTTGCCTATCTGTGAGAAATATTGATTTCTGCACCCTGACTAAATGCTAGAATTGTTGATTTTTGCACCTTGCCTATCTATGAGAAACATTGCGTGTTGCACCCTGCCTAGCTGCTAAAATGATTGTTTGTTGCACCCTGACTAGCTGCTAAAAACATTGATTGTTGCACCTTGCCTATCTGTGAGAAATATTGATTGCTGCACCCTGCCTCGCTGCTAAAACATTGATTGTTGCACCTTGCCTATCTGTGAGAAACATTGATTGCTGCACCTTGACTAGCTGCTAAAATGATTGCTTGTTGCACCTTGTCTATCTTTGAGAAACATTGATTGTTGCACCCTGCTTAGCTGCTAAAAACATTGATTGTTGCACCTTGCCTATCTGTGAGAAACATTGATTGCTGCACCCTGACTACCTGCTAAAATGATTGCTTGTTGCACCTTGCTTATCCGTGAGAAACATTGCTTGTTGCACCCTGCCTAGCTGCTAAAATTATTGTTTGTTGCACCCTGACTAGCTGCTAAAAACATTGATTGTTGCACCTTGCTTATCTGTGAGAAATATTGATTGCTGCACCCTGAATAGATGCGAAAAATATTGATTGTTGCACCCTGCCTAACTGCTAAAATTATTGTTTGTTGCACCCAGACTAGCTGCTAAAACATTGATTGTTGCACCTTGCCTATCTTTGAGAAACATTGCTTGTTGCACCCTGCCTAGCTGCTAAAATGATTGTTTGTTGCACCCTGACTAGCTGCTAAAAACATTGATTGTTGCACCTTGCCTATCTGTGAGAAATATTGATTGCTGCACCCTGCCTCGCTGCTAAAACATTGATTGTTGCACCTTGCCTATCTATGAGAAACATTGATTGCTGCACCTTGCCTATCTGCTAAAATTATTGTTTGTTGCACCCTGACTAGCTGCTAAAACTATTGATTGTTGCACCTTGCCTATCTGTGAGAAACATTGCTTGCTGCACCTTGCCTCACTGCTAAAAACATTGATTGTTGCACCTTGCCTATCTGTGAGAAACATTGCTTGTTGCACCTTGCCTATCTGCTAAAATTATTGTTTGTTGCACCCCGACCAGCTGCTAAAATTATTGATTGTTGTACCTTGCCTATCTGTGAGAAACATTGATTGCTGCACCCTGCCTCGCTGCTAAAAACATTGATTGTTGCACCTTGCTTATCTGTGAGAAACATTGATTGCTGCACCCTGACCAGTTGCTAAAATGATTGCTTGTTGCACCTTGCCTATCTGTGAGAAACATTGATTGTTGCACCCTGCTTAGCTTCTAAAAACATTGATTGTTGCACCGTGCCTATCTGTGAGAAACATTGATTGCTGCACCCTGACTAGCTGCTAAAATGATTGCTTGTTGCACATTGCCTATTTGTGAGAAACATTGATTGCTGCACCCTGTCTAGCTGCTAAAAACATTGATTGTTGCACCTTGCCTATCTGTGAGAAATATTGATTGTGGCAACCTGACTAGCGGCTAAAATTATTGATTGTTGGACGCTGCAATCTTTGAGAAACATTGCTTGTTGCACCTTGCCTATCTGCTAAAACTATTGTTTGTTGCACCCTGACTAGCTGCTAAAACATTGATTGTTGCATCTTGCCTATCTGTGAGAAACATTGCTTGTTGCACCCTGCCTAGCTGCTAAAAGTATTGTTTGTTGCACCCTGATTAGCTGCTAAAATGATTGCTTGTTGCACCATGCCTATTTGTGAGAAATATTGATTGCTGCACCCTGACTAGCGGCTAAAATTATTGAATGTTGCACCCTGACTAGCTGCTAAAACATTGATTGTTGCACCTTACCTATCTGTGAGAAACATTGCTTGATGCACCCTGCCTAGCTGCTAAAAGTATTGTTTGTTGCATCCTGATGAGCTGCTAAAAAGATTGATTATTTCACCTTGCCTATCTGTGAGAAACATTGATTGCTGCACCCTGACTAGCTGCTAAAATGATTGCTTGTTGCACCATGCCTATTTGTGAGAAATATTGATTGCTGCACCCTGACTAGCGGCTAAAATTATTGAATGTTGCACCGTGCCTATCTGTGAGAAACATTGATTGTTACACCCTGCCTAGCTGCTAAAAGGATTGCTTGTTGCACCCTGATTAGCTGCTAAAAACATTGATTGTTGCACCTTGCCTATCTGTGAGAAATATTGATTGCTACACCCTGACTAGATGCTAAAAACATTGATTGTTGCACCTTGCCTATCTGTGAGAAACATTGCTTGTTGCACCATGCCTAGCTGCTGAAATTATTGTTTGTTGCACCCTGACTATCTGCTAAAAACATTGATTGTTGCACCTTGCCTATCTGTGAGAAATAGTGATTGCTGCACCCTGACTAGCTGCTAAAATGATTGCTTGTTGCACCTTGCCTATTTATGAGAAACAATGTTTGCTGCACCCTGCATAGCTGCTAAAAACATTGCTTGTTGCACCTTGCCTATCTGTGAGAAATATTGATTGCTACACCCTGACTAGATGCTAAAAACATTGATTGTTGCACCTTGCCTATCTGTGAGAAACATTGCTTGTTGCACCATGCCTAGCTGCTAAAATGATTGCTTGTTGCACCCTGACTATCTGCTAAAAACATTGATTGTTGCACCTTGCCTATCTGTGAGAAATAGTGATTGCTGCACCCTGACTAGCTGCTAAAATGATTGCTTGTTGCACCTTGCCTATTTATGAGAAACAATGTTTGCTGCACCCTGCATAGCTGCTAAAAACATTGCTTGTTGCACCATGCCTATTTGTGAGAAACATTGATTGCTGCACCCTGACTAGCTGCAAAAAACATTGATTGTTCACCTTGCCTATCTGTGAGAAATATTGATTGCTGCAACCTGATTTGTGGCTAAAATTATTGATTGTTGGACCTTGCCTATCTGTGAGAAACATTGCTTGTTGCACCCTGCCTAGCTGCTAAAATGATTGTTTGTTGCACCCTGACTAGCTGCTAAAAACATTGATTGTGGCACCTTGCATATCTGTGAGAAATATGATTGCTGCACCCTGACTAGATGCGAAAAACATTGATTGTTGCACCCTGCCTAGCTGCTAAAATTATTGTTTGTTGCACCCTGACTAGCTGCTAAAAATATTGATTGTTGCACCTTGCCTATCTGTGAGAAATATTGATTGCTGCACCCTGACTAAATGCTAACATTGTTGATTGTTGCACCCTGCCTATCTATGAGAAACATTGCTTGTTGCACCTTGCCTATCTGCTAAAATTATTTTTTGTTGCACCCTGACTAGCTGCTAAAATTATTGATTGTTGGACCTTGCCTATCATTGAGAAAAATTGCTTGTTGCACCTTGCCTATCTGCCAAAAGTATAGTTTGTTGCACCCTGACTAGCTGCTAAAACATTGATTGTTGCACCTTGCCTATCTGTGAGAAACATTGATTGCTACACCCCGACTAGCTGTTAAAATGATTGCTTGTTGCACCTTGCCTATTTATGATAAACATTGTTTGCTGCACCCTGCATAGCTGCTAAAAACATTGCTTGTTGCACCTTGCCTATCTGGGAGAAATATTGATTGCTGCACCCTGACTAGCGGCTAAAATTATTGATTGTTGCACCGTGCCTATCTGTGAGAAACATTGATTGTTACACCCTGCCTAGTTGCTAAAATGATTGATTGTTGCACCCTGACTAGCTGCTAAAAACATTGATTATTGCACCTTGCCTATCTGTGAGAAATATTGATTGCTGCACCCTGACTACCTGCTAAAATGATTGCTTGTTGCACCTTGCTTATCCGTGAGAAACATTGCTTGTTGCACCCTGCCTAGCTGCTAAAATTATTGTTTGTTGCACCCTGACTAGCTGCTAAAAACATTGATTGTTGCACCTTGCTTATCTGTGAGAAATATTGATTGCTGCACCCTGACTAGATGCGAAAAATATTGATTGTTGCACCCTGCCTAACTGCTAAAATTATTGTTTGTTGACCCAGACTAGCTGCTAAAACATTGATTGTTGCACCTTGCCTATCTGTGAGAAATATTGATTGCTGCACCCTGACTGAATACTAAAATTATTGATTGTTGCACCTTGCCTATCTGTGAGAAACATTGCTTGTTGCACCCTGCCTAGCTGCTAAATTATTGTTTGTTGCACCCTGAGTAGCTGCTAAAAACATTGATTGTTGCACCTTGCCTATCTGTGAGAAATATTGATTTCTGCACCCTGACTAAATGCTAGAATTGTTGATTGTTGCACCTTGCCTATCTATGAGAAACATTGCTTGTTGCACCCTGCCTAGCTGCTAAAATGATTGTTTGTTGCACCCTGACTAGCTGCTAAAAACATTGATTGTTGCACCTTGCCTATCTGTGAGAAATATTGATTGCTGCACCCTGCCTCGCTGCTAAAACATTGATTGTTGCACCTTGCCTATCTGTGAGAAACATTGATTGCTGCACCTTGACTAGCTGCTAAAATGATTGCTTGTTGCACCTTGTCTATCTTTGAGAAACATTGATTGTTGCACCCTGCTTAGCTGCTAAAAACATTGATTGTTGCACCTTGCCTATCTGTGAGAAACATTGATTGCTGCACCCTGACTACCTGCTAAAATGATTGCTTGTTGCACCTTGCTTATCCGTGAGAAACATTGCTTGTTGCACCCTGCCTAGCTGCTAAAATTATTGTTTGTTGCACCCTGACTAGCTGCTAAAAACATTGATTGTTGCACCTTGCTTATCTGTGAGAAATATTGATTGCTGCACCCTGACTAGATGCGAAAAATATTGATTGTTGCACCCTGCCTAACTGCTAAAATTACTGTTTGTTGCACCCAGACTAGCTGCTAAAACATTGATTGTTGCACCTTGCCTATCTGTGAGAAATATTGATTGCTGCACCCTGACTAAATACTAAAATTATTGATTGTTGCACCTTGCCTATCTGTGAGAAACATTGCATGTTGCACCCTGCCTAGCTGCTAAAATTATTGTTTGTTGCACCCTGAGTAGCTGCTAAAAACATTGATTGTTACACCTTGCCTATCTGTGAGAAATATTGATTTCTGCACCCTGACTAAATGCTAGAATTGTTGATTTTTGCACCTTGCCTATCTATGAGAAACATTGCTTGTTGCACCCTGCCTAGCTGCTAAAATGATTGTTTGTTGCACCCTGACTAGCTGCTAAAAACATTGATTGTTGCACCTTGCCTATCTGTGAGAAATATTGATTGCTGCACCCTGCCTCGCTGCTAAAACATTGATTGTTGCACCTTGCCTATCTGTGAGAAACATTGATTGCTGCACCTTGACTAGCTGCTAAAATGATTGCTTGTTGCACCTTGTCTATCTTTGAGAAACATTGATTGTTGCACCCTGCTTAGCTGCTAAAAACATTGATTGTTGCACCTTGCCTATCTGTGAGAAACATTGATTGCTGCACCCTGACTACCTGCTAAAATGATTGCTTGTTGCACCTTGCTTATCCGTGAGAAACATTGCTTGTTGCACCCTGCCTAGCTGCTAAAATTATTGTTTGTTGCACCCTGACTAGCTGCTAAAAACATTGATTGTTGCACCTTGCTTATCTGTGAGAAATATTGATTGCTGCACCCTGACTAGATGCGAAAAATATTGATTGTTGCACCCTGCCTAACTGCTAAAATTATTGTTTGTTGCACCCAGACTAGCTGCTAAAACATTGATTGTTGCACCTTGCCTATCTTTGAGAAACATTGCTTGTTGCACCCTGCCTAGCTGCTAAAATGATTGTTTGTTGCACCCTGACTAGCTGCTAAAAACATTGATTGTTGCACCTTGCCTATCTGTGAGAAATATTGATTGCTGCACCCTGCCTCGCTGCTAAAACATTGATTGTTGCACCTTGCCTATCTATGAGAAACATTGATTGCTGCACCTTGCCTATCTGCTAAAATTATTGTTTGTTGCACCCTGACTAGCTGCTAAAACTATTGATTGTTGCACCTTGCCTATCTGTGAGAAACATTGCTTGCTGCACCTTGCCTCACTGCTAAAAACATTGATTGTTGCACCTTGCCTATCTGTGAGAAACATTGCTTGTTGCACCTTGCCTATCTGCTAAAATTATTGTTTGTTGCACCCCGACCAGCTGCTAAAATTATTGATTGTTGTACCTTGCCTATCTGTGAGAAACATTGATTGCTGCACCCTGCCTCGCTGCTAAAAACATTGATTGTTGCACCTTGCTTATCTGTGAGAAACATTGATTGCTGCACCCTGACCAGTTGCTAAAATGATTGCTTGTTGCACCTTGCCTATCTGTGAGAAACATTGATTGTTGCACCCTGCTTAGCTTCTAAAAACATTGATTGTTGCACCGTGCCTATCTGTGAGAAACATTGATTGCTGCACCCTGACTAGCTGCTAAAATGATTGCTTGTTGCACATTGCCTATTTGTGAGAAACATTGATTGCTGCACCCTGTCTAGCTGCTAAAAACATTGATTGTTGCACCTTGCCTATCTGTGAGAAATATTGATTGTGGCAACCTGACTAGCGGCTAAAATTATTGATTGTTGGACGCTGCAATCTTTGAGAAACATTGCTTGTTGCACCTTGCCTATCTGCTAAAACTATTGTTTGTTGCACCCTGACTAGCTGCTAAAACATTGATTGTTGCATCTTGCCTATCTGTGAGAAACATTGCTTGTTGCACCCTGCCTAGCTGCTAAAAGTATTGTTTGTTGCACCCTGATTAGCTGCTAAAATGATTGCTTGTTGCACCATGCCTATTTGTGAGAAATATTGATTGCTGCACCCTGACTAGCGGCTAAAATTATTGAATGTTGCACCCTGACTAGCTGCTAAAACATTGATTGTTGCACCTTACCTATCTGTGAGAAACATTGCTTGATGCACCCTGCCTAGCTGCTAAAAGTATTGTTTGTTGCATCCTGATGAGCTGCTAAAAAGATTGATTATTTCACCTTGCCTATCTGTGAGAAACATTGATTGCTGCACCCTGACTAGCTGCTAAAATGATTGCTTGTTGCACCATGCCTATTTGTGAGAAATATTGATTGCTGCACCCTGACTAGCGGCTAAAATTATTGAATGTTGCACCGTGCCTATCTGTGAGAAACATTGATTGTTACACCCTGCCTAGCTGCTAAAAGGATTGCTTGTTGCACCCTGATTAGCTGCTAAAAACATTGATTGTTGCACCTTGCCTATCTGTGAGAAATATTGATTGCTACACCCTGACTAGATGCTAAAAACATTGATTGTTGCACCTTGCCTATCTGTGAGAAACATTGCTTGTTGCACCATGCCTAGCTGCTGAAATTATTGTTTGTTGCACCCTGACTATCTGCTAAAAACATTGATTGTTGCACCTTGCCTATCTGTGAGAAATAGTGATTGCTGCACCCTGACTAGCTGCTAAAATGATTGCTTGTTGCACCTTGCCTATTTATGAGAAACAATGTTTGCTGCACCCTGCATAGCTGCTAAAAACATTGCTTGTTGCACCTTGCCTATCTGTGAGAAATATTGATTGCTACACCCTGACTAGATGCTAAAAACATTGATTGTTGCACCTTGCCTATCTGTGAGAAACATTGCTTGTTGCACCATGCCTAGCTGCTAAAATGATTGCTTGTTGCACCCTGACTATCTGCTAAAAACATTGATTGTTGCACCTTGCCTATCTGTGAGAAATAGTGATTGCTGCACCCTGACTAGCTGCTAAAATGATTGCTTGTTGCACCTTGCCTATTTATGAGAAACAATGTTTGCTGCACCCTGCATAGCTGCTAAAAACATTGCTTGTTGCACCATGCCTATTTGTGAGAAACATTGATTGCTGCACCCTGACTAGCTGCTAAAAACATTGATTGTTCACCTTGCCTATCTGTGAGAAATATTGATTGCTGCAACCTGATTTGTGGCTAAAATTATTGATTGTTGGACCTTGCCTATCTGTGAGAAACATTGCTTGTTGCACTCTGCCTAGCTGCTAAAATTATTGTTTGTTGCACCCTGACTAGCTGCTGAAAACTTTGATTGTTGCACCTTGCCTATCTGTGAGAAATATTGATTGCTGAACCCTGACTAAATGCTAGCATTGTTGATTGTTGCACCTTGCCTATCTATGAGAAACATTGCTTGTTGCACCTTGCCTATCTGCTAAAATTGTTTTTGTTGCACCCTGACTAGCTGCTAAAATTATTGTTTGTTGCACCCTGACTAGCTGCTAAAACATTGATTGTTGCACCTTGCCTATCTGTGAGAAATATTGATTGCTGCACCCTGACTAGCGGCTAAAATGATTGATTGTTGCACCATGCCTCTATGTGAGAAACATTGCTTGTTGCACCTTGCCTATCTGCTAAAATTATTGTTTGTTGCACCCTGACTAGCTGCTAAAATTATTGATTGTTGCACCTTGCCTATCTGTGAGAAACATTGCTTGTTGCACCTTGCCTCACTGCTAAAAACATTGATTGTTGCACCCTGACTAGCTGCTAAAACATTGATTGTTGCACCTTGCCTATCTGTGAGAAACATTGCTTGTTGCACCCTGCCTAGCTGCTAAAAGTATTGTTTGTTGCATCCTGACTAGCTGCTAAAATGATTGATTGTTTCACCTTGCCTATCTGTGAGAAACATTGATTGCTGCACCTTGACTAGCTCCTAAAATGATTGCTTGTTGCACCTTGTCTATCTGTGAGAAACATTGATTGTTGCACCCTGCTTAGCTGCTAAAAATATTGATTGTTGCACCTTGCCTATCTGTGAGAAACATTGATTGCTGCACCCTGACTAGCTGCTAAAATGATTGCTTGTTGCACCCTGACTATCTGCTAAAAACATTGATTGTTGCACCTTGCCTATCTGTGAGAAATAGTGATTGCTGCACCCTGACTAGCGGCTAAAATGATTGCTTGTTGCACGTTGCCTATTTATGAGAAACAATGTTTGCTACACCCTGCATAGCTGCTAAAAACATTGCTTGTTGCACCATGCCTATTTGTGAGAAACATTGATTGCTGCACCCTGACTAGCTGCTAAAAACATTGATTGTTCACCTTGCCTATCTGTGAGAAATATTGATTGCTGCAACCTGATTTGTGGCTAAAATTATTGATTGTTGGACCTTGCCTTTCTATGAGAAAAATTGCTTGTTGCACCTTGCCTATCTGCTAAAAGTATAGTTTGTTGCACCCTGACTAGCTGCTAAAACATTGATTGTTGCACCTTGCCTATCTGTGAGAAACATTGATTGCTGCACCCTGACTAGCTGCTAAAATGATTGATTGTTGCACCACGCCTATTTGTGAGAAACATTGATTGCTAAACCCCGACTAGCTGCTAAAAACATTGATTGTTGCACCTTGCCTATCTGTGAGAGATATTGATTTTTGCACCCAGACTAGCTGCTAAAACATTGATTGTTGCACCTTGCCTATCTTTGAGAAACATTGCTTGTTGCACCCTGCCTAGCTGCTAAAATGATTGTTTGTTGCACCCTGACTAGCTGCTAAAAACATTGATTGTTGCACCTTGCCTATCTGTGAGAAATATTGATTGCTGCACCCTGCCTCGCTGCTAAAACATTGATTGTTGCACCTTGCCTATCTATGAGAAACATTGATTGCTGCACCTTGCCTATCTGCTAAAATTATTGTTTGTTGCACCCTGACTAGCTGCTAAAACTATTGATTGTTGCACCTTGCCTATCTGTGAGAAACATTGCTTGCTGCACCTTGCCTCACTGCTAAAAACATTGATTGTTGCACCTTGCCTATCTGTGAGAAACATTGCTTGTTGCACCTTGCCTATCTGCTAAAATTATTGTTTGTTGCACCCCGGCCAGCTGCTAAAATTATTGATTGTTGTACCTTGCCTATCTGTGAGAAACATTGATTGCTGCACCCTGCCTCGCTGCTAAAAACATTGATTGTTGCACCTTGCTTATCTGTGAGAAACATTGATTGCTGCACCCTGACCAGTTGCTAAAATGATTGCTTGTTGCACCTTGCCTATCTGTGAGAAACATTGATTGTTGCACCCTGCTTAGCTTCTAAAAACATTGATTGTTGCACCGTGCCTATCTGTGAGAAACATTGATTGCTGCACCCTGACTAGCTGCTAAAATGATTGCTTGTTGCACATTGCCTATTTGTGAGAAACATTGATTGCTGCACCCTGTCAAGCTGCTAAAAACATTGATTGTTGCACCTTGCCTATCTGTGAGAAATATTGATTGTGGCAACCTGACTAGCGGCTAAAATTATTGATTGTTGGACGCTGCAATCTTTGAGAAACATTGCTTGTTGCACCTTGCCTATCTGCTAAAACTATTGTTTGTTGCACCCTGACTAGCTGCTAAAACATTGATTGTTGCATCTTGCCTATCTGTGAGAAACATTGCTTGTTGCACCCTGCCTAGCTGCTAAAAGTATTGTTTGTTGCACCCTGATTAGCTGCTAAAATGATTGCTTGTTGCACCATGCCTATTTGTGAGAAATATTGATTGCTGCACCCTGACTAGCGGCTAAAATTATTGAATGTTGCACCCTGACTAGCTGCTAAAACATTGATTGTTGCACCTTACCTATCTGTGAGAAACATTGCTTGATGCACCCTGCCTAGCTGCTAAAAGTATTGTTTGTTGCATCCTGATGAGCTGCTAAAATGATTGATTATTTCACCTTGCCTATCTGTGAGAAACATTGATTGCTGCACCCTGACTAGCTGCTAAAATGATTGCTTGTTGCACCATGCCTATTTGTGAGAAATATTGATTGCTGCACCCTGACTAGCGGCTAAAATTATTGAATGTTGCACCGTGCCTATCTGTGAGAAACATTGATTGTTACACCCTGCCTAGCTGCTAAAAGGATTGCTTGTTGCACCCTGATTAGCTGCTAAAAACATTGATTGTTGCACCTTGCCTATCTGTGAGAAATATTGATTGCTACACCCTGACTAGATGCTAAAAACATTGATTGTTGCACCTTGCCTATCTGTGAGAAACATTGCTTGTTGCACCATGCCTAGCTGCTGAAATTATTGTTTGTTGCACCCTGACTATCTGCTAAAAACATTGATTGTTGCACCTTGCCTATCTGTGAGAAATAGTGATTGCTGCACCCTGACTAGCTGCTAAAATGATTGCTTGTTGCACCTTGCCTATTTATGAGAAACAATGTTTGCTGCACCCTGCATAGCTGCTAAAAACATTGCTTGTTGCACCTTGCCTATCTGTGAGAAATATTGATTGCTACACCCTGACTAGATGCTAAAAACATTGATTGTTGCACTTTGCCGTATCTGTGAGAAACATTGCTTGTTGCACCATGCCTAGCTGCTAAAATGATTGCTTGTTGCACCCTGACTATCTGCTAAAAACATTGATTGTTGCACCTTGCCTATCTGTGAGAAATAGTGATTGCTGCACCCTGACTAGCTGCTAAAATGATTGCTTGTTGCACCTTGCCTATTTATGAGAAACAATGTTTGCTGCACCCTGCATAGCTGCTAAAAACATTGCTTGTTGCACCATGCCTATTTGTGAGAAACATTGATTGCTGCACCCTGACTAGCTGCTAAAAACATTGATTGTTCACCTTGCCTATCTGTGAGAAATATTGATTGCTGCAACCTGATTTGTGGCTAAAATTATTGATTGTTGGACCTTGCCTATCTGTGAGAAACATTGCTTGTTGCACTCTGCCTAGCTGCTAAAATTATTGTTTGTTGCACCCTGACTAGCTGCTGAAAACTTTGATTGTTGCACCTTGCCTATCTGTGAGAAATATTGATTGCTGAACCCTGACTAAATGCTAGCATTGTTGATTGTTGCACCTTGCCTATCTATGAGAAACATTGCTTGTTGCACCTTGCCTATCTGCTAAAATTGTTTTTGTTGCACCCTGACTAGCTGCTAAAATTATTGTTTGTTGCACCCTGACTAGCTGCTAAAACATTGATTGTTGCACCTTGCCTATCTGTGAGAAATATTGATTGCTGCACCCTGACTAGCGGCTAAAATGATTGATTGTTGCACCATGCCTCTATGTGAGAAACATTGCTTGTTGCACCTTGCCTATCTGCTAAAATTATTGTTTGTTGCACCCTGACTAGCTGCTAAAATTATTGATTGTTGCACCTTGCCTATCTGTGAGAAACATTGCTTGTTGCACCTTGCCTCACTGCTAAAAACATTGATTGTTGCACCCTGACTAGCTGCTAAAACATTGATTGTTGCACCTTGCCTATCTGTGAGAAACATTGCTTGTTGCACCCTGCCTAGCTGCTAAAAGTATTGTTTGTTGCATCCTGACTAGCTGCTAAAATGATTGATTGTTTCACCTTGCCTATCTGTGAGAAACATTGATTGCTGCACCTTGACTAGCTCCTAAAATTATTGCTTGTTGCACCTTGTCTAGCTGTGAGAAACATTGATTGTTGCACCCTGCTTAGCTGCTAAAAATATTGATTGTTGCACCTTGCCTATCTGTGAGAAACATTGATTGCTGCACCCTGACTAGCTGCTAAAATGATTGCTTGTTGCACCCTGACTATCTGCTAAAAACATTGATTGTTGTACCTTGCCTATCTGTGAGAAATAGTGATTGCTGCACCCTGACTAGCTGCTAAAATGAGTGCTTGTTGCACCTTGCCTATTTATGAGAAACAATGTTTGCTACACCCTGCATAGCTGCTAAAAACATTGCTTGTTGCACCATGCCTATTTGTGAGAAACATTGATTGCTGCACCCTGACTAGCTGCTAAAAACATTGATTGTTCACCTTGCCTATCTGTGAGAAATATTGATTGCTGCAACCTGATTTGTGGCTAAAATTATTGATTGTTGGACCTTGCCTTTCTATGAGAAAAATTGCTTGTTGCACCTTGCCTATCTGCTAAAAGTATAGTTTGTTGCACCCTGACTAGCTGCTAAAACATTGATTGTTGCACCTTGCCTATCTGTGAGAAACATTGATTGCTGCACCCTGACTAGCTGCTAAAATGATTGATTGTTGCACCACGCCTATTTGTGAGAAACATTGATTGCTAAACCCCGACTAGCTGCTAAAAACATTGATTGTTGCACCTTGCCTATCTGTGAGAGATATTGATTTTTGCACCCAGACTAGCTGCTAAAATGATTGCTTGTTGCACCTTGCCTATTTATGATAAACATTGTTTGCTGCACCCTGCATAGCTGCTAAAAACATTGCTTGTTGCACCTTGCCTATCTGTGAGAAATAATGATTGTTGCACCTTGCCTATCTGTGAGAAACATTGCTTGTTGCACGTTGCCTATCTGCTAAAATTATTGTTTGTTGCACCCTGACCAACTGCTAAAATATTTGATTGTTGTACCTTGCCTATCTGTGAGAAACATTGATTGCTGCACCCTGCCTCGCTGCTAAAAACATTCATTGTTGCACCTTGCCTATCTGTGAGAAACATTGATTGCTGCACCCTGCTTAGCTGCTAAAAACATTGATTGTTGCACCGTGCCTATCTGTGAGAAACATTGATTGCTGCACCCTGACTTGCTGCTAAAATGATTGCTTGTTGCACCTTGCCTATTTGTGAGAAACATTGATTGCTGCACCCTGTCTAGCTGCTAAAAACATTGATTGTTGCACCTTGCCTATCTGTGAGAAATATTGATTGTGGCAACCTGACTAGCGGCTAAAATTATTGATTGTTGGACCCTGCAATCTTTGAGAAACACTGCTTGTTGCACCTTGCCTATCTGCTAAAATTATTGTTTGTTGCACCCTGACTAGCTACTGAAAACTTTGATTGTTGCACCTTGCCTATCTGTGAGAAATATTGATTGCTGCACATTGACTGAATGCTAGCATTGTTGATTGTTGCACCTTGCCTATCTATGAGAAACTTTGCTTGTTGCACCTTGCCTATCTGCTAAAATTATGTTTTGTTGCACCCTGACTAGCTGCTAAAATTATTGATTGTTGCGCCTTGCCTATTTGTGAGAAACATTGCTTGTTGCACCCTGCCTAGCTGCTAAAATTATTGTTTGTTGCAACCTTCCTAGCTGCTAAAAACATGGATTGTTCACCTTGCCTATCTGTGAGAAATATTGATTGCTGCAACCTGATTTGCGGCTAAAATTATTGATTGTTGGACCTTGCCTTTCTATGAGAAAAATTGCTTGTTGCACCTTGCCTATCTGCTAATAGTATAGTTTGTTGCACCCTGACTAGCTGCTAAAACATTGATTGTTGCACCTTGCCTATCTGTGAGAAACATTGATTGCTGCACCCTGACTAGCTGCTAAAATGATTGCTTGTTGCACCACGCCTATTTGTGAGAAACATTGATTGCTAAACCCCGACTAGCTGCTAAAAACATTGATTGTTTCACGTTGCCTATCTGTGAGAGATATTGATTTTTGCACCCAGACTAGCTGCTAAAATGATTGCTTGTTGCACTGTGCCTATTTATGATAAACATTGTTTGCTGCACCCTGCATAGCTGCTAAAACATTGCTTGCTTGTTGCACCTTGCCTATCTGTGAGAAATATTGATTGCTGCACCCTGACTAGTTGCTAAAATGATTGCTTGTTGCACCCTGACTAGCTGCTAAAAACATTGATTATTGCACCTTGCCTATCTGTGAGAAATATTGATTGCTGCACCCTGACTACCTGCTAAAATGATTGCTTGTTGCACCTTACCTATTTATGAGAAACATTGTTTGCTGCACCCTGCATAGCTGCTAAAACATCGCTTGTTGCACCATGCCTATTTGTGAGAAACATTGATTGCTGCACCCTGACTAGCTGCTAAAAACATTGATTGTTGCACCTTGCCTATCTGTGGGAAACATTGATTGCTGCACCTTGACTAGCTCCTAAAATGATTGCTTGTTGCACCTTGTCTATCTGTGAGAAACATTGATTGTTGCACCCTGCTTAGCTGCTAAAAATATTGATTGTTGCACCTTGCCTATCTGTGAGAAACATTGATTGCTGCACCCTGACTAGCTGCTAAAATGATTGCTTGTTGCACCCTGACTATCTGCTAAAAACATTGATTGTTGCACCTTGCCTATCTGTGAGAAATAGTGATTGCTGCACCCTGACTAGCTGCTAAAATGATTGCTTGTTGCACCTTGCCTATTTATGAGAAACAATGTTTGCTGCACCCTGCATAGCTGCTAAAAACATTGCTTGTTGCACCATGCCTATTTGTGAGAAACATTGATTGCTGCGCCCTGACTAGCTGCTAAAAACATTGATTGTTGCACCTTGCCTATCTGTGAGAAACATTGATTGCTGCACCTTGACTAGCTGCTAAAATGATTGCTTGTTGCACCTTGTCTATCTGTGAGAAACATTGATTGTTGCACCCTGCTTAGCTGCTAAAAAATATTGATTGTTGCACCTTGCCTATCTGTGAGAAACATTGATTGCTGCACCCTGACTAGCTGCTAAAATGATTGCTTGTTGCTCCTTGCCTATTTGTGAGAAATATTGATTGCTGCACCATGCCCAGCTGCTAAAGCATTGATTGTTGCACCCTGCCTATGTGTGAGAAATATTGATTGCTGCACCCTGACTAGCGGCTAAAATGATTGATTGTTGCACCCTGCCTCTATGTGAGAAACATTGCTTGTTACACCTTGCCTATCTGCTAAAATTATTGTTTGTTGCACCCTGACTAGCTGCTAAAATGATTGATTGTTGCACCTTGCCTATCTGTGAGAAACATTGCTTGCTGCACCTTGCCTCACTGCTAAAAACATTGATTGTTGCACCCTGACTAGCTGCTAAAACTTTGATTGTTGCACCTTGCCTATCTTTGAGAAACATTGCTTGTTGCACCCTGCCTAGCTGCTAAAAGTAGTGTTTGTTGCATCCTGACTAGCTGCTAAAATGATTGATTGTTTCACCTTGTCTATCTGTGAGAAACATTGATTGCTGCATCCTGACTAGCTGCTGAAATGATTGCTTGTTGCACCTTACCTATTTATGAGAAACATTGTTTGCTGCACCCTGCATAGCTGCTAAAACATTGCTTGTTGCACCATGCCTATTTGTGAGAAACATAGATTGCTGCACCCTGAGTAGCTGCTAAAAACATTGATTGTTGCACCTTCCCTATCTGTGAGAAACATTGATTGTTACACCCTGCCTAGCGGCTAAAATGATTGTTTGTTGCACCCTGACTAGCTGCTAAAACATTGATTGTTGCACCTTGCCTATCTGTGAGAAACATTGCTTGATGCACCCTGCCTAGCTGCTAAAAGTATTGTTTGTTGCATCCTGATGAGCTGCTAAAATGATTGATTATTTCACCTTGCCTATCTGTGAGAAACATTGATTGCTGCACCCTGACTAGCTGCTAAAATGATTGCTTGTTGCACCATGCCTATTTGTGAGAAATATTGATTGCTGCACCCTGACTAGCGGCTAAAATTATTGAATGTTGCACCGTGCCTATCTGTGAGAAACATTGATTGTTACACCCTGCCTAGCTGCTAAAAGGATTGCTTGTTGCACCCTGATTAGCTGCTAAAAACATTGATTGTTGCACCTTGCCTATCTGTGAGAAATATTGATTGCTACACCCTGACTAGATGCTAAAAACATTGATTGTTGCACCTTGCCTATCTGTGAGAAACATTGCTTGTTGCACCCTGCCTAGCTGCTGAAATTATTGTTTGTTGCATCCTGACTAGCTTCTAAAAACATTGATTGTGGCACCTGCCTATCTGTGAGAAATATTGATTGCTGCACCCTGACTAGATGCGAAAAACATTGATTGTTGCACCCTGCCTAGCTGCTAAAATTATTGTTTGTTGCACCCTGACTAGCTGCTAAAACATTGATTGTTGCACCTTGCCTATCTGTGAGAAATATTGATTGCTGCATCCTGACTAAATGCTAAAATTATTGATTGTTGCACCTTGCCTATCTGTGAGAAACATTGCTTGTTGCACTCTGCCTAGCTGCTAAAATTATTGTTTGTTGCACCCTGACTAGCTGCTGAAAACTTTGATTGTTGCACCTTGCCTATCTGTGAGAAATATTGATTGCTGCACATTGACTGAATGCTAGCATTGTTGATTGTTGCACCTTGCCTATCTATGAGAAACTTTGCTTGTTGCACCTTGCCTATCTGCTAAAATTATGTTTTGTTGCACCCTGACTAGCTGCTAAAATTATTGATTGTTGCGCCTTGCCTATTTGTGAGAAACATTGCTTGTTGCACCCTGCCTAGCTGCTAAAATTATTGTTTGTTGCAACCTTCCTAGCTGCTAAAAACATGGATTGTTCACCTTGCCTATCTGTGAGAAATATTGATTGCTGCAACCTGATTTGCGGCTAAAATTATTGATTGTTGGACCTTGCCTTTCTATGAGAAAAATTGCTTGTTGCACCTTGCCTATATGCTAATAGTATAGTTTGTTGCACCCTGACTAGCTGCTAAAACATTGATTGTTGCACCTTGCCTATCTGTGAGAAACATTGATTGCTGCACCCTGACTAGCTGCTAAAATGATTGCTTGTTGCACCACGCCTATTTGTGAGAAACATTGATTGCTAAACCCCGACTAGCTGCTAAAAACATTGATTGTTTCACGTTGCCTATCTGTGAGAGATATTGATTTTTGCACCCAGACTAGCTGCTAAAATGATTGCTTGTTGCACTGTGCCTATTTATGATAAACATTGTTTGCTGCACCCTGCATAGCTGCTAAAACATTGCTTGCTTGTTGCACCTTGCCTATCTGTGAGAAATATTGATTGCTGCACCCTGACTAGTTGCTAAAATGATTGCTTGTTGCACCCTGACTAGCTGCTAAAAACATTGATTATTGCACCTTGCCTATCTGTGAGAAATATTGATTGCTGCACCCTGACTACCTGCTAAAATGATTGCTTGTTGCACCTTACCTATTTATGAGAAACATTGTTTGCTGCACCCTGCATAGCTGCTAAAACATCGCTTGTTGCACCATGCCTATTTGTGAGAAACATTGATTGCTGCACCCTGACTAGCTGCTAAAAACATTGATTGTTGCACCTTGCCTATCTGTGGGAAACATTGATTGCTGCACCTTGACTAGCTCCTAAAATGATTGCTTGTTGCACCTTGTCTATCTGTGAGAAACATTGATTGTTGCACCCTGCTTAGCTGCTAAAAATATTGATTGTTGCACCTTGCCTATCTGTGAGAAACATTGATTGCTGCACCCTGACTAGCTGCTAAAATGATTGCTTGTTGCACCCTGACTATCTGCTAAAAACATTGATTGTTGCACCTTGCCTATCTGTGAGAAATAGTGATTGCTGCACCCTGACTAGCTGCTAAAATGATTGCTTGTTGCACCTTGCCTATTTATGAGAAACAATGTTTGCTGCACCCTGCATAGCTGCTAAAAACATTGCTTGTTGCACCATGCCTATTTGTGAGAAACATTGATTGCTGCGCCCTGACTAGCTGCTAAAAACATTGATTGTTGCACCTTGCCTATCTGTGAGAAACATTGATTGCTGCACCTTGACTAGCTGCTAAAATGATTGCTTGTTGCACCTTGTCTATCTGTGAGAAACATTGATTGTTGCACCCTGCTTAGCTGCTAAAAAATATTGATTGTTGCACCTTGCCTATCTGTGAGAAACATTGATTGCTGCACCCTGACTAGCTGCTAAAATGATTGCTTGTTGCTCCTTGCCTATTTGTGAGAAATATTGATTGCTGCACCATGCCCAGCTGCTAAAGCATTGATTGTTGCACCCTGCCTATGTGTGAGAAATATTGATTGCTGCACCCTGACTAGCGGCTAAAATGATTGATTGTTGCACCCTGCCTCTATGTGAGAAACATTGCTTGTTACACCTTGCCTATCTGCTAAAATTATTGTTTGTTGCACCCTGACTAGCTGCTAAAATGATTGATTGTTGCACCTTGCCTATCTGTGAGAAACATTGCTTGCTGCACCTTGCCTCACTGCTAAAAACATTGATTGTTGCACCCTGACTAGCTGCTAAAACTTTGATTGTTGCACCTTGCCTATCTTTGAGAAACATTGCTTGTTGCACCCTGCCTAGCTGCTAAAAGTAGTGTTTGTTGCATCCTGACTAGCTGCTAAAATGATTGATTGTTTCACCTTGTCTATCTGTGAGAAACATTGATTGCTGCATCCTGACTAGCTGCTGAAATGATTGCTTGTTGCACCTTACCTATTTATGAGAAACATTGTTTGCTGCACCCTGCATAGCTGCTAAAACATTGCTTGTTGCACCATGCCTATTTGTGAGAAACATAGATTGCTGCACCCTGAGTAGCTGCTAAAAACATTGATTGTTGCACCTTCCCTATCTGTGAGAAACATTGATTGTTACACCCTGCCTAGCGGCTAAAATGATTGTTTGTTGCACCCTGACTAGCTGCTAAAACATTGATTGTTGCACCTTGCCTATCTGTGAGAAACATTGCTTGATGCACCCTGCCTAGCTGCTAAAAGTATTGTTTGTTGCATCCTGATGAGCTGCTAAAATGATTGATTATTTCACCTTGCCTATCTGTGAGAAACATTGATTGCTAAACCCCGACTAGCTGCTAAAATGATTGCTTGTTGCACCATGCCTATTTGTGAGAAATATTGATTGCTGCACCCTGACTAGCGGCTAAAATTATTGAATGTTGCACCGTGCCTATCTGTGAGAAACATTGATTGTTACACCCTGCCTAGCTGCTAAAAGGATTGCTTGTTGCACCCTGATTAGCTGCTAAAAACATTGATTGTTGCACCTTGCCTATCTGTGAGAAATATTGATTGCTACACCCTGACTAGATGCTAAAAACATTGATTGTTGCACCTTGCCTATCTGTGAGAAACATTGCTTGTTGCACCCTGCCTAGCTGCTGAAATTATTGTTTGTTGCATCCTGACTAGCTTCTAAAAACATTGATTGTGGCACCTGCCTATCTGTGAGAAATATTGATTGCTGCACCCTGACTAGATGCGAAAAACATTGATTGTTGCACCCTGCCTAGCTGCTAAAATTATTGTTTGTTGCACCCTGACTAGCTGCTAAAACATTGATTGTTGCACCTTGCCTATCTGTGAGAAATATTGATTGCTGCATCCTGACTAAATGCTAAAATTATTGATTGTTGCACCTTGCCTATCTGTGAGAAACATTGCTTGTTGCACTCTGCCTAGCTGCTAAAATTATTGTTTGTTGCACCCTGACTAGCTGCTGAAAACTTTGATTGTTGCACCTTGCCTATCTGTGAGAAATATTGATTGCTGAACCCTGACTAAATGCTAGCATTGTTGATTGTTGCACCTTGCCTATCTATGAGAAACATTGCTTGTTGCACCTTGCCTATCTGCTAAAATTGTTTTTGTTGCACCCTGACTAGCTGCTAAAATTATTGATTGTTGCACCTTGCCTATTTGTGAGAAACATTGCTTGTTGCACCCTGCCTAGCTGCTAAAATTATTGTTTGTTGCACCCTGACTAGCTGCTAAAACATTGATTGTTGCACCTTGCCTATCTGTGAGAAATAATGATTGCTGCACCCTGACTAGTGGCTAAAATGATTGATTGTTGCACCATGCCTCTATGTGAGAAACATTGCTTGTTGCACCTTGCCTATCTGCTAAAATTTTTGTTTGTTGCACCCTGACTAGCTGCTAAAATTATTGATTGTTGCACCTTGCCTATCTGTGAGAAACATTGCTTGTTGCACCTTACCTCACTGCTACAAACATTGATTGTTGCACCCTGACTAGCTGCTAAAACATTGATTGTTGCACCTTGCCTATCTGTGAGAAACATTGCTTGTTGCACCCTGCCTAGCTGCTAAAAGTATTGTTTGTTGCATCCTGACTAGCTGCTAAAATGATTGATTGTTTCACCTTGCCTATCTGTGAGAAACATTGATTGCTGCACCTTGACTAGCTCCTAAAATGATTGCTTGTTGCACCTTGTCTATCTGTGAGAAACATTGATTGTTGCACCCTGCTTAGCTGCTAAAAATATTGATTGTTGCACCTTGCCTATCTGTGAGAAACATTGATTGCTGCACCCTGACTAGCTGCTAAAATGATTGCTTGTTGCACCCTGACTATCTGCTAAAAACATTGATTGTTGCACCTTGCCTATCTGTGAGAAATAGTGATTGCTGCACCCTGACTAGCTGCTAAAATGATTGCTTGTTGCACCTTGCCTATTTATGAGAAACAATGTTTGCTACACCCTGCATAGCTGCTAAAAACATTGCTTGTTGCACCATGCCTATTTGTGAGAAACATTGATTGCTGCACCCTGACTAGCTGCTAAAAACATTGATTGTTCACCTTGCCTATCTGTGAGAAATATTGATTGCTGCAACCTGATTTGTGGCTAAAATTATTGATTGTTGGACCTTGCCTTTCTATGAGAAAAATTGCTTGTTGCACCTTGCCTATCTGCTAAAAGTATAGTTTGTTGCACCCTGACTAGCTGCTAAAACATTGATTGTTGCACCTTGCCTATCTGTGAGAAACATTGATTGCTGCACCCTGACTAGCTGCTAAAATGATTGATTGTTGCACCACGCCTATTTGTGAGAGACATTGATTGCTAAACCCCGACTAGCTGCTAAAAACATTGATTGTTGCACCTTGCCTATCTGTGAGAGATATTGATTTTTGCACCCAGACTAGCTGCTAAAATGATTGCTTGTTGCACCTTGCCTATTTATGATAAACATTGTTTGCTGCACCCTGCATAGCTGCTAAAAACATTGCTTGTTGCACCTTGCCTATCTGTGAGAAATAATGATTGTTGCACCTTGCCTATCTGTGAGAAACATTGCTTGTTGCACGTTGCCTATCTGCTAAAATTATTGTTTGTTGCACCCTGACCAACTGCTAAAATATTTGATTGTTGTACCTTGCCTATCTGTGAGAAACATTGATTGCTGCACCCTGCCTCGCTGCTAAAAACATTCATTGTTGCACCTTGCCTATCTGTGAGAAACATTGATTGCTGCACCCTGCTTAGCTGCTAAAAACATTGATTGTTGCACCGTGCCTATCTGTGAGAAACATTGATTGCTGCACCCTGACTTGCTGCTAAAATGATTGCTTGTTGCACCTTGCCTATTTGTGAGAAACATTGATTGCCGCACCCTGTCTAGCTGCTAAAAACATTGATTGTTGCACCTTGCCTATCTGTGAGAAATATTGATTGTGGCAACCTGACTAGCGGCTAAAATTATTGATTGTTGGACCCTGCAATCTTTGAGAAACACTGCTTGTTGCACCTTGCCTATCTGCTAAAATTATTGTTTGTTGCACCCTGACTAGCTGCTGAAAACTTTGATTGTTGCACCTTGCCTATCTGTGAGAAATATTGATTGCTGCACATTGACTGAATGCTAGCATTGTTGATTGTTGCACCTTGCCTATCTATGAGAAACTTTGCTTGTTGCACCTTGCCTATCTGCTAAAATTATGTTTTGTTGCACCCTGACTAGCTGCTAAAATTATTGATTGTTGCGCCTTGCCTATTTGTGAGAAACATTGCTTGTTGCACCCTGCCTAGCTGCTAAAATTATTGTTTGTTGCAACCTTCCTAGCTGCTAAAAACATGGATTGTTCACCTTGCCTATCTGTGAGAAATATTGATTGCTGCAACCTGATTTGCGGCTAAAATTATTGATTGTTGGACCTTGCCTTTCTATGAGAAAAATTGCTTGTTGCACCTTGCCTATCTGCTAATAGTATAGTTTGTTGCACCCTGACTAGCTGCTAAAACATTGATTGTTGCACCTTGCCTATCTGTGAGAAACATTGATTGCTGCACCCTGACTAGCTGCTAAAATGATTGCTTGTTGCACCACGCCTATTTGTGAGAAACATTGATTGCTAAACCCCGACTAGCTGCTAAAAACATTGATTGTTTCACGTTGCCTATCTGTGAGAGATATTGATTTTTGCACCCAGACTAGCTGCTAAAATGATTGCTTGTTGCACTGTGCCTATTTATGATAAACATTGTTTGCTGCACCCTGCATAGCTGCTAAAACATTGCTTGTTGCACCTTGCCTATCTGTGAGAAATATTGATTGCTGCACCCTGACTAGTTGCTAAAATGATTGCTTGTTGCACCCTGACTAGCTGCTAAAAACATTGATTATTGCACCTTGCCTATCTGTGAGAAATATTGATTGCTGCACCCTGACTACCTGCTAAAATGATTGCTTGTTGCACCTTACCTATTTATGAGAAACATTGTTTGCTGCACCCTGCATAGCTGCTAAAACATCGCTTGTTGCACCATGCCTATTTGTGAGAAACATTGATTGCTGCACCCTGACTAGCTGCTAAAAACATTGATTGTTGCACCTTGCCTATCTGTGGGAAACATTGATTGCTGCACCTTGACTAGCTCCTAAAATGATTGCTTGTTGCACCTTGTCTATCTGTGAGAAACATTGATTGTTGCACCCTGCTTAGCTGCTAAAAATATTGATTGTTGCACCTTGCCTATCTGTGAGAAACATTGATTGCTGCACCCTGACTAGCTGCTAAAATGATTGCTTGTTGCACCCTGACTATCTGCTAAAAACATTGATTGTTGCACCTTGCCTATCTGTGAGAAATAGTGATTGCTGCACCCTGACTAGCTGCTAAAATGATTGCTTGTTGCACCTTGCCTATTTATGAGAAACAATGTTTGCTGCACCCTGCATAGCTGCTAAAAACATTGCTTGTTGCACCATGCCTATTTGTGAGAAACATTGATTGCTGCGCCCTGACTAGCTGCTAAAAACATTGATTGTTGCACCTTGCCTATCTGTGAGAAACATTGATTGCTGCACCTTGACTAGCTGCTAAAATGATTGCTTGTTGCACCTTGTCTATCTGTGAGAAACATTGATTGTTGCACCCTGCTTAGCTGCTAAAAAATATTGATTGTTGCACCTTGCCTATCTGTGAGAAACATTGATTGCTGCACCCTGACTAGCTGCTAAAATGATTGCTTGTTGCTCCTTGCCTATTTGTGAGAAATATTGATTGCTGCACCATGCCCAGCTGCTAAAGCATTGATTGTTGCACCCTGCCTATGTGTGAGAAATATTGATTGCTGCACCCTGACTAGCGGCTAAAATGATTGATTGTTGCACCCTGCCTCTATGTGAGAAACATTGCTTGTTACACCTTGCCTATCTGCTAAAATTATTGTTTGTTGCACCCTGACTAGCTGCTAAAATGATTGATTGTTGCACCTTGCCTATCTGTGAGAAACATTGCTTGCTGCACCTTGCCTCACTGCTAAAAACATTGATTGTTGCACCCTGACTAGCTGCTAAAACTTTGATTGTTGCACCTTGCCTATCTTTGAGAAACATTGCTTGTTGCACCCTGCCTAGCTGCTAAAAGTAGTGTTTGTTGCATCCTGACTAGCTGCTAAAATGATTGATTGTTTCACCTTGTCTATCTGTGAGAAACATTGATTGCTGCATCCTGACTAGCTGCTGAAATGATTGCTTGTTGCACCTTACCTATTTATGAGAAACATTGTTTGCTGCACCCTGCATAGCTGCTAAAACATTGCTTGTTGCACCATGCCTATTTGTGAGAAACATAGATTGCTGCACCCTGAGTAGCTGCTAAAAACATTGATTGTTGCACCTTCCCTATCTGTGAGAAACATTGATTGTTACACCCTGCCTAGCGGCTAAAATGATTGTTTGTTGCACCCTGACTAGCTGCTAAAACATTGATTGTTGCACCTTGCCTATCTGTGAGAAACATTGCTTGATGCTCCCTGCCTAGCTGCTAAAAGTATTGTTTGTTGCATCCTGATGAGCTGCTAAAATGATTGATTATTTCACCTTGCCTATCTGTGAGAAACATTGATTGCTGCACCCTGACTAGCTGCTAAAATGATTGCTTGTTGCACCATGCCTATTTGTGAGAAATATTGATTGCTGCACCCTGACTAGCGGCTAAAATTATTGAATGTTGCACCGTGCCTATCTGTGAGAAACATTGCTTGATGCTCCCTGCCTAGCTGCTAAAAGTATTGTTTGTTGCATCCTGATGAGCTGCTAAAATGATTGATTGTTGCACCTTGCCTATCTGTGAGAAACATTGCTTGTTGCACCTTGCCTCACTGCTAAAAACATTGATTGTTGCACCCTGACTAGCTGCTAAAACATTGATTGTTGCACCTTGCCTATCTGTGAGAAACATTGCTTGTTGTACCCTGCCTAGCTGCTAAAAGTATTGTTTGTTGCATCCTGACTAGCTGCTAAAATTATTGATTGTTTCACCTTGCCTATCTGTGAGAAACATTGATTGCTGCATCCTGACTAGCTGCTAAAATGATTGCTTGTTGCACCTTACCTATTTATGAGAAACATTGTTGGCTGCACCCTGCATAGCTGCTAAAACATTGCTTGTTTCACGTTGCCTATCTGTGAGAGATATTGATTTTTGCACCCAGACTAGCTGCTAAAATGATTGCTTGTTGCACTGTGCCTATTTATGATAAACATTGTTTGCTGCACCCTGCATAGCTGCTAAAACATTGCTTGTTGCACCTTGCCTATCTGTGAGAAATATTGATTGCTGCACCCTGACTAGTTGCTAAAATGATTGCTTGTTGCACCCTGACTAGCTGCTAAAAACATTGATTATTGCACCTTGCCTATCTGTGAGAAATATTGATTGCTGCACCCTGACTACCTGCTAAAATGATTGCTTGTTGCACCTTACCTATTTATGAGAAACATTGTTTGCTGCACCCTGCATAGCTGCTAAAACATCGCTTGTTGCACCATGCCTATTTGTGAGAAACATTGATTGCTGCACCCTGACTAGCTGCTAAAAACATTGATTGTTGCACCTTGCCTATCTGTGGGAAACATTGATTGCTGCACCTTGACTAGCTCCTAAAATGATTGCTTGTTGCACCTTGTCTATCTGTGAGAAACATTGATTGTTGCACCCTGCTTAGCTGCTAAAAATATTGATTGTTGCACCTTGCCTATCTGTGAGAAACATTGATTGCTGCACCCTGACTAGCTGCTAAAATGATTGCTTGTTGCACCCTGACTATCTGCTAAAAACATTGATTGTTGCACCTTGCCTATCTGTGAGAAATAGTGATTGCTGCACCCTGACTAGCTGCTAAAATGATTGCTTGTTGCACCTTGCCTATTTATGAGAAACAATGTTTGCTGCACCCTGCATAGCTGCTAAAAACATTGCTTGTTGCACCATGCCTATTTGTGAGAAACATTGATTGCTGCGCCCTGACTAGCTGCTAAAAACATTGATTGTTGCACCTTGCCTATCTGTGAGAAACATTGATTGCTGCACCTTGACTAGCTGCTAAAATGATTGCTTGTTGCACCTTGTCTATCTGTGAGAAACATTGATTGTTGCACCCTGCTTAGCTGCTAAAAAATATTGATTGTTGCACCTTGCCTATCTGTGAGAAACATTGATTGCTGCACCCTGACTAGCTGCTAAAATGATTGCTTGTTGCTCCTTGCCTATTTGTGAGAAATATTGATTGCTGCACCATGCCCAGCTGCTAAAGCATTGATTGTTGCACCCTGCCTATGTGTGAGAAATATTGATTGCTGCACCCTGACTAGCGGCTAAAATGATTGATTGTTGCACCCTGCCTCTATGTGAGAAACATTGCTTGTTACACCTTGCCTATCTGCTAAAATTATTGTTTGTTGCACACTGACTAGCTGCTAAAATGATTGATTGTTGCACCTTGCCTATCTGTGAGAAACATTGCTTGCTGCACCTTGCCTCACTGCTAAAAACATTGATTGTTGCACCCTGACTAGCTGCTAAAACTTTGATTGTTGCACCTTGCCTATCTTTGAGAAACATTGCTTGTTGCACCCTGCCTAGCTGCTAAAAGTAGTGTTTGTTGCATCCTGACTAGCTGCTAAAATGATTGATTGTTTCACCTTGTCTATCTGTGAGAAACATTGATTGCTGCATCCTGACTAGCTGCTGAAATGATTGCTTGTTGCACCTTACCTATTTATGAGAAACATTGTTTGCTGCACCCTGCATAGCTGCTAAAACATTGCTTGTTGCACCATGCCTATTTGTGAGAAACATAGATTGCTGCACCCTGAGTAGCTGCTAAAAACATTGATTGTTGCACCTTCCCTATCTGTGAGAAACATTGATTGTTACACCCTGCCTAGCGGCTAAAATGATTGTTTGTTGCACCCTGACTAGCTGCTAAAACATTGATTGTTGCACCTTGCCTATCTGTGAGAAACATTGCTTGATGCTCCCTGCCTAGCTGCTAAAAGTATTGTTTGTTGCATCCTGATGAGCTGCTAAAATGATTGATTATTTCACCTTGCCTATCTGTGAGAAACATTGATTGCTGCACCCTGACTAGCTGCTAAAATGATTGCTTGTTGCACCATGCCTATTTGTGAGAAATATTGATTGCTGCACCCTGACTAGCGGCTAAAATTATTGAATGTTGCACCGTGCCTATCTGTGAGAAACATTGCTTGATGCTCCCTGCCTAGCTGCTAAAAGTATTGTTTGTTGCATCCTGATGAGCTGCTAAAATGATTGATTGTTGCACCTTGCCTATCTGTGAGAAACATTGCTTGTTGCACCTTGCCTCACTGCTAAAAACATTGATTGTTGCACCCTGACTAGCTGCTAAAACATTGATTGTTGCACCTTGCCTATCTGTGAGAAACATTGCTTGTTGTACCCTGCCTAGCTGCTAAAAGTATTGTTTGTTGCATCCTGACTAGCTGCTAAAATTATTGATTGTTTCACCTTGCCTATCTGTGAGAAACATTGATTGCTGCATCCTGACTAGCTGCTAAAATGATTGCTTGTTGCACCTTACCTATTTATGAGAAACATTGTTGGCTGCACCCTGCATAGCTGCTAAAACATTGCTTGTTGCACCATGCCTATTTGTGAGAAACATAGATTGCTGCACCCTGAGTAGCTGCTAAAAACGTTGATTGTTGCACCTTCCCTATCTGTGAGAAACATTGATCGTTACACCCTGCCCAGCTGCTAAAATGATTGTTTGTTGCACCCTGACTAGCTGCTAAAACATTGATTGTTGCACCTTGCCTATCTGTGAGAAACATTGTTTGATGCACCCTGCCTAGCTGCTAAAAGTATTGTTTGTTGCACCCTGCCTAGCTGCTAAAACATTGATTGTTGCACCTTGCCTATCTGTGAGAAATATTGATTGCTGCACCCTGACTAGTGGCAAAAATTATTGATTGTTGCACCGTGCCTATCTGTGAGAAACATTGATTGTTACACCCTACCTAGCTGCTAAAATGATTGCTTGTTGCACCCTGACTAGCTGCTGAAAACATTAATTGTTGCACCTTGCCTATCTGTGAGAAATATTGATTGCTACACCCTGTCTAGATGCTAAAAACATTGATTGTTGCACCTTGCCTATCTTTGAGAAACATTGCTTGTTGCACCCTGCCTAGCTGCTAAAATTATTGTTTGTTGCACCCTGACTAGCTGCTAAAAACATTGATTGTGGCACCTTGCATATCTGTGAGAAATATGATTGCTGCACCCTGACTAGATGCGAAAAACATTGATTGTTGCACCCTGCCTAGCTGCTAAAATTATTGTTTGTTGCACCCTGACTAGCTGCTAAAAATATTGATTGTTGCACCTTGCCTATCTGTGAGAAATATTTATTGCTGCACCCTGACTAAATGCTAACATTGTTGATTGTTGCACCTTGCCTATCTATGAGAAACATTGCTTGTTGCACCTTGCCTATCTGCTAAAATTATTTTTTGTTGCACCCTGACTAGCTGCTAAAATTATTGATTGTTGCACCTTGCCTATTTGTGAGAAACATTGCTTGTTGCACCCTGCCTAGCTGCTAAAATTATTGTTTGTTGAACCCTTCCTAGCTGCTAAAAACATTGATTGTTGCACCTTGCCTATCTGTGAGAAATATTGATTGCTGCAACCTGATTTGCGGCTAAAATTATTGATTGTTGGACCTTGCCTATCATTGAGAAAAATTGCTTGTTGCACCTTGCCTATCTGCCAAAAGTATAGTTTGTTGCACCCTGACTAGCTGCTAAAACATTGATTGTTGCACCTTGCCTATCTGTGAGAAACATTGATTGCTACACCCCGACTAGCTGCTAAAAACATTGCTTGTTGTACCTTGCCTATCTGTGAGAGATATTGATTTTTGCACCCAGACTAGCTGCTAAAAACATTGCTTGTTGCACCTTGCCTATCTGGGAGAAATATTGATTGCTGCACCCTGACTAGCGGCTAAAATTATTGATTGTTGCACCGTGCCTATCTGTGAGAAACATTGATTGTTACACCCTGCCTAGTTGCTAAAATGATTGATTGGTGCACCCTGACTAGCTGCTAAAAACATTGATTATTGCACCTTGCCTATCTGTGAGAAATATTGATTGCTGCACCCTGACTACCTGCTAAAATGATTGCTTGTTGCACCTTGCTTATCCGTGAGAAACATTGCTTGTTGCACCCTGCCAGGCTGCTAAAATTATTGTTTGTTGCACCCTGACTAGCTGCTAAAAACATTGATTGTTGCACCTTGCTTATCTGTGAGAAATATTGATTGCTGCACCCTGACTAGATGCGAAAAATATTGATTGTTGCACCCTGCCTAACTGCTAAAATTATTGTTTGTTGACCCAGACTAGCTGCTAAAACATTGATTGTTGCACCTTGCCTATCTGTGAGAAATATTGATTGCTGCACCCTGACTAAATACTAAAATTATTGATTGTTGCACCTTGCCTATCTGTGAGAAACATTGCTTGTTGCACCCTGCCTAGCTGCTAAAATTATTGTTTGTTGCACCCTGAGTAGCTGCTAAAAACATTGATTGTTGCACCTTGCATATCTGTGAGAAATATTGATTTCTGCACCCTGACTAAATGCTAGAATTGTTGATTGTTGCACCTTGCCTATCTATGAGAAACATTGCTTGTTGCACCCTGCCTAGCTGCTAAAATGATTGTTTGTTGCACCCTGACTAGCTGCTAAAAACATTGATTGTTGTACCTTGCCTATCTGTGAGAAATATTGATTGCTGCACCCTGCCTCGCTGCTAAAACATTGATTGTTGCACCTTGCCTATCTGTGAGAAACATTGATTGCTGCACCTTGACTAGCTGCTAAAATGATTGCTTGTTGCACCTTGTCTATCTTTGAGAAACATTGATTGTTGCACCCTGCTTAGCTGCTAAAAACATTGATTGTTGCACCTTGCCTATCTGTGAGAAACATTGATTGCTGCACCCTGACTACCTGCTAAAATGATTGCTTGTTGCACCTTGCTTATCCGTGAGAAACATTGCTTGTTGCACCCTGCCTAGCTGCTAAAATTATTGTTTGTTGCACCCTGACTAGCTGCTAAAAACATTGATTGTTGCACCTTGCTTATCTGTGAGAAATATTGATTGCTGCACCCTGACTAGATGCGAAAAATATTGATTGTTGCACCCTGCCTAACTGCTAAAATTACTGTTTGTTGCACCCAGACTAGCTGCTAAAACATTGATTGTTGCACCTTGCCTATCTGTGAGAAATATTGATTGCTGCACCCTGACTAAATACTAAAATTATGGATTGTTGCACCTTGCCTATCTGTGAGAAACATTGCATGTTGCACCCTGCCTAGCTGCTAAAATTATTGTTTGTTGCACCCTGAGTAGCTGCTAAAAACATTGATTGTTGCACCTTGCCTATCTGTGAGAAATATTGATTTCTGCACCCTGACTAAATGCTAGAATTGTTGATTTTTGCACCTTGCCTATCTATGAGAAACATTGCTTGTTGCACCCTGCCTAGCTGCTAAAATGATGTTTTGTTGCACCCTGACTAGCTGCTAAAAACATTGATTGTTGCACCTTGCCTATCTGTGGGAAATATTGATTGCTGCACCCTGCCTCGCTGCTAAAACATTGATTGTTGCACCTTGCCTATCTGTGAGAAACATTGATTGCTGCACCTTGACTAGCTGCTAAAATGATTGCTTGTTGCACCTTGCTTATCCGTGAGAAACATTGCTTGTTGCACCCTGCCTAGCTGCTAAAATTATTGTTTGTTGCACCCTGACTAGCTGCTAAAAACATTGATTGTTGCACCTTGCTTAGCTGCTAAAAACATTGATTGTTGCACCTTGCCTATCTGTGAGAAACATTGATTGCTGCACCCTGACTACCTGCTAAAATGATTGCTTGTTGCACCTTGCTTATCCGTGAGAAACATTGCTTGTTGCACCCTGCCTAGCTGCTAAAATTATTGTTTGTTGCACCCTGACTAGCTGCTAAAAACATTGATTGTTGCACCTTGCTTACCTGTGAGAAATATTGATTGCTGCACCCTGACTAGATGCGAAAAATATTGATTGTTGCACCCTGCCTAACTGCTAAAATTATTGTTTGTTGCACCCAGACTAGCTGCTAAAACATTGATTGTTGCACCTTGCCTATCTTTGAGAAACATTGCTTGTTGCACCCTGCCTAGCTGCTAAAATGATTGTTTGTTGCACCCTGACTAGCTGCTAAAAACATTGATTGTTGCACCTTGCCTATCTGTGAGAAATATTGATTGCTGCACCCTGCCTCGCTGCTAAAACATTGATTGTTGCACCTTGCCTATCTATGAGAAACATTGATTGCTGCACCTTGCCTATCTGCTAAAATTATTGTTTGTTGCACCCTGACTAGCTGCTAAAACTATTGATTGTTGCACCTTGCCTATCTGTGAGAAACATTGCTTGCTGCACCTTGCCTCACTGCTAAAAACATTGATTGTTGCACCTTGCCTATCTGTGAGAAACATTGCTTGTTGCACCTTGCCTATCTGCTAAAATTATTGTTTGTTGCACCCCGACCAGCTGCTAAAATTATTGATTGTTGTACCTTGCCTATCTGTGAGAAACATTGATTGCTGCACCCTGCCTCGCTGCTAAAAACATTGATTGTTGCACCTTGCTTATCTGTGAGAAACATTGATTGCTGCACCCTGACCAGTTGCTAAAATGATTGCTTGTTGCACCTTGCCTATCTGTGAGAAACATTGATTGTTGCACCCTGCTTAGCTTCTAAAAACATTGATTGTTGCACCGTGCCTATCTGTGAGAAACATTGATTGCTGCACCCTGACTAGCTGCTAAAATGATTGCTTGTTGCACATTGCCTATTTGTGAGAAACATTGATTGCTGCACCCTGTCTAGCTGCTAAAAACATTGATTGTTGCACCTTGCCTATCTGTGAGAAATATTGATTGTGGCAACCTGACTAGCGGCTAAAATTATTGATTGTAGGACGCTGCAATCTTTGAGAAACATTGCTTGTTGCACCTTGCCTATCTGCTAAAACATTGATTGTTGCATCTTGCCTATCTGTGAGAAACATTGCTTGTTGCACCCTGCCTAGCTGCTAAAAGTATTGTTTGTTGCACCCTGATTAGCTGCTAAAATGATTGCTTGTTGCACCATGCCTATTTGTGAGAAATATTGATTGCTGCACCCTGACTAGCGGCTAAAATTATTGAATGTTGCACCCTGACTAGCTGCTAAAACATTGATTGTTGCACCTTACCTATCTGTGAGAAACATTGCTTGATGCACCCTGCCTAGCTGCTAAAAACCTTGCCTATCTGTGAGAAACATTGATTGCTGCACCCTGACTAGCTGCTAAAATGATTGCTTGTTGCACCATGCCTATTTGTGAGAAATATTGATTGCTGCACCCTGACTAGCAGCTAAAATTATTGAATGTTGCACCGTGCCTATCTGTGAGAAACATTGATTGTTACACCCTGCCTAGCTGCTAAAAGGATTGCTTGTTGCACCCTGATTAGCTGCTAAAAACATTGATTGTTGCACCTTGCCTATCTGTGAGAAATATTGATTGCTACACCCTGACTAGATGCTAAAAACATTGATTGTTGCACCTTGCCTATCTGTGAGAAACATTGCTTTTTGCACCATGCCTAGCTGCTGAAATTATTGTTTGTTGCATCCTGACTAGCTGCTAAAAACATTGATTGTGGCACCTGCCTATCTGTGAGAAATATTGATTGCTGCACCCTGACTAGATGCGAAAAACATTGATTGTTGCACCCTGCCTAGCTGCTAAAATTATTGTTTGTTGCACCCTGACTAGCTGCTAAAACATTGATTGTTGCACCTTGCCTATCTGTGAGAAATATTGATTGCTGCATCCTGACTAAATGCTAAAGTTATTGATTGTTGCACCTTGCCTATCTGTGAGAAACATTGCTTGTTGCGCTCTGCCTAGCTGCTAAAATTATTGTTTGTTGCACCCTGACTAGCTGCTGAAAACTTTGATTGTTGCACCTTGCCTATCTGTGAGAAATATTGATTGCTGAACCCTGACTAAATGCTAGCATTGTTGATTGTTGCACCTTGCCTATCTATGAGAAACATTGCTTGTTGCACCTTGCCTATCTGCTAAAATTGTTTTTGTTGCACCCTGACTAGCTGCTAAAATTATTGATTGTTGCACCTTGCCTATTTGTGAGAAACATTGCTTGTTGCACCCTGCCTAGCTGCTAAAATTATTGTTTGTTGCACCCTGACTAGCTGCTAAAACATTGATTGTTGCACCTTGCCTATCTGTGAGAAATATTGATTGCTGCACCCTGACTAGCGGCTAAAATGATTGATTGTTGCACCATGCCTCTATGTGAGAAACATTGCTTGTTGCACCTTGCCTATCTGCTAAAATTATTGTTTGTTGCACCCTGACTAGCTGCTAAAATTATTGATTGTTGCACCTTGCCTATCTGTGAGAAACATTGCTTGTTGCACCTTGCCTCACTGCTAAAAATATTGATTGTTGCACCCTGACTAGCTGCTAAAACATTGATTGTTGCACCTTGCCTATCTGTGAGAAACATTGCTTGTTGCACCCTGCCTAGCTGCTAAAAGTATTGTTTGTTGCATCCTGACTAGCTGCTAAAATGATTGATTGTTTCACCTTGCCTATCTGTGAGAAACATTGATTGCTGCACCTTGACTAGCTCCTAAAATGATTGCTTGTTGCACCTTGTCTATCTGTGAGAAACATTGATTGTTGCACCCTGCTTAGCTGCTAAAAATATTGATTGTTGCACCTTGCCTATCTGTGAGAAACATTGATTGCTGCACCCTGACTAGCTGCTAAAATGATTGCTTGTTGCACCCTGACTATCTGCTAAAAACATTGATTGTTGCACCTTGCCTATCTGTGAGAAATAGTGATTGCTGCACCCTGACTAGCTGCTAAAATGATTGCTTGTTGCACCTTGCCTATTTATGAGAAACAATGTTTGCTGCACCCTGCATAGCTGCTAAAAACATTGCTTGTTGCACCATGCCTATTTGTGAGAAACATTGATTGCTGCACCCTGACTAGCTGCTAAAAACATTGATTGTTCACCTTGCCTATCTGTGAGAAATATTGATTGCTGCAACCTGATTTGTGGCTAAAATTATTGATTGTTGGACCTTGCCTATCTGTGAGAAACATTGCTTGTTGCACTCTGCCTAGCTGCTAAAATTGTTTTTGTTGCACCCTGACTAGCTGCTAAAATTATTGATTGTTGCACCTTGCCTATTTGTGAGAAACATTGCTTGTTGCACCCTGCCTAGCTGCTAAAATTATTGTTTGTTGCACCCTGACTAGCTGCTAAAACATTGATTGTTGCACCTTGCCTATCTGTGAGAAATATTGATTGCTGCACCCTGACTAGCGGCTAAAATGATTGATTGTTGCACCATGCCTCTATGTGAGAAACATTGCTTGTTGCACCTTGCCTATCTGCTAAAATTATTGTTTGTTGCACCCTGACTAGCTGCTAAAATTATTGATTGTTGCACCTTGCCTATCTGTGAGAAACATTGCTTGTTGCACCTTGCCTCACTGCTAAAAACATTGATTGTTGCACCCTGACTAGCTGCTAAAACATTGATTGTTGCACCTTGCCTATCTGTGAGAAACATTGCTTGTTGCACCCTGCCTAGCTGCTAAAAGTATTGTTTGTTGCATCCTGACTAGCTGCTAAAATGATTGATTGTTTCACCTTGCCTATCTGTGAGAAACATTGATTGCTGCACCTTGACTAGCTCCTAAAGTGATTGCTTGTTGCACCTTGTCTATCTGTGAGAAACATTGATTGTTGCACCCTGCTTAGCTGCTAAAAATATTGATTGTTGCACCTTGCCTATCTGTGAGAAACATTGATTGCTGCACCCTGACTAGCTGCTAAAATGATTGCTTGTTGCACCCTGACTATCTGCTAAAAACATTGATTGTTGCACCTTGCCTATCTGTGAGAAATAGTGATTGCTGCACCCTGACTAGCTGCTAAAATGATTGCTTGTTGCACCTTGCCTATTTATGAGAAACAATGTTTGCTACACCCTGCATAGCTGCTAAAAACATTGCTTGTTGCACCATGCCTATTTGTGAGAAACATTGATTGCTGCACCCTGACTAGCTGCTAAAAACATTGATTGTTCACCTTGCCTATCTGTGAGAAATATTGATTGCTGCAACCTGATTTGTGGCTAAAATTATTGATTGTTGGACCTTGCCTTTCTATGAGAAAAAATGCTTGTTGCACCTTGCCTATCTGCTAAAAGTATAGTTTGTTGCACCCTGACTAGCTGCTAAAACATTGATTGTTGCACCTTGCCTATCTGTGAGAAACATTGATCGCTGCACCCTGACTAGCTACTAAAATGATTGATTGTTGCACCACGCCTATTTGTGAGAAACATTGATTGCTAAACCCCGACTAGCTGCTAAAAACATTGATTGTTGCACCTTGCCTATCTGTGAGAGATATTGATTTTTGCACCCAGACTAGCTGCTAAAATGATTGCTTGTTGCACCTTGCCTATTTATGATAAACATTGTTTGCTGCACCCTGCATAGCTGCTAAAAACATTGCTTGTTGCACCTTGCCTATCTGTGAGAAATAATGATTGTTGCACCTTGCCTATCTGTGAGAAACATTGCTTGTTGCACGTTGCCTATCTGCTAAAATTATTGTTTGTTGCACCCTGACCAACTGCTAAAATATTTGATTGTTGTACCTTGCCTATCTGTGAGAAACATTGATTGCTGCACCCTGCCTCGCTGCTAAAAACATTCATTGTTGCACCTTGCCTATCTGTGAGAAACATTGATTGCTGCACCCTGCTTAGCTGCTAAAAACATTGATTGTTGCACCGTGCCTATCTGTGAGAAACATTGATTGCTGCACCCTGACTTGCTGCTAAAATGATTGCTTGTTACACCTTGCCTATTTGTGAGAAACATTGATTGCTGCACCCTGTCTAGCTGCTAAAAACATTGATTGTTGCACCTTGCCTATCTGTGAGAAATATTGATTGTGGCAACCTGACTAGCGGCTAAAATTATTGATTGTTGGACCCTGTAATCTTTGAGAAACACTGCTTGTTGCACCTTGCCTATCTGCTAAAATTATTGTTTGTTGCACCCTGACTAGCTGCTGAAAACTTTGATTGTTGCACCTTGCCTATCTGTGAGAAATATTGATTGCTGCACATTGACTGAATGCTAGCATTGTTGATTGTTGCACCGTGCCTATCTATGAGAAACTTTGCTTGTTGCACCTTGCCTATCTGCTAAAATTATGTTTTGTTGCACCCTGACTAGCTGCTAAAATTATTGATTGTTGCGCCTTGCCTATTTGTGAGAAACATTGCTTGTTGCACCCTGCCTAGCTGCTAAAATTATTGTTTGTTGCAACCTTCCTAGCTGCTAAAAACATGGATTGTTCACCTTGCCTATCTGTGAGAAATATTGATTGCTGCAACCTGATTTGCGGCTAAAATTATTGATTGTTGGACCTTGCCTTTCTATGAGAAAAATTGCTTGTTGCACCTTGCCTATCTGCTAATAGTATAGTTTGTTGCACCCTGACTAGCTGCTAAAACATTGATTGTTGCACCTTGCCTATCTGTGAGAAACATTGATTGCTGCACCCTGACTAGCTGCTAAAATGATTGCTTGTTGCACCACGCCTATTTGTGAGAAACATTGATTGCTAAACCCCGACTAGCTGCTAAAAACATTGATTGTTTCACGTTGCCTATCTGTGAGAGATATTGATTTTTGCACCCAGACTAGCTGCTAAAATGATTGCTTGTTGCACTGTGCCTATTTATGATAAACATTGTTTGCTGCACCCTGCATAGCTGCTAAAACATTGCTTGTTGCACCTTGCCTATCTGTGAGAAATATTGATTGCTGCACCCTGACTAGTTGCTAAAATGATTGCTTGTTGCACCCTGACTAGCTGCTAAAAACATTGATTATTGCACCTTGCCTATCTGTGAGAAATATTGATTGCTGCACCCTGACTACCTGCTAAAATGATTGCTTGTTGCACCTTACCTATTTATGAGAAACATTGTTTGCTGCACCCTGCATAGCTGCTAAAACATCGCTTGTTGCACCATGCCTATTTGTGAGAAACATTGATTGCTGCACCCTGACTAGCTGCTAAAAACATTGATTGTTGCACCTTGCCTATCTGTGGGAAACATTGATTGCTGCACCTTGACTAGCTCCTAAAATGATTGCTTGTTGCACCTTGTCTATCTGTGAGAAACATTGATTGTTGCACCCTGCTTAGCTGCTAAAAATATTGATTGTTGCACCTTGCCTATCTGTGAGAAACATTGATTGCTGCACCCTGACTAGCTGCTAAAATGATTGCTTGTTGCACCCTGACTATCTGCTAAAACCATTGATTGTTGCACCTTGCCTATCTGTGAGAAATAGTGATTGCTGCACCCTGACTAGCTGCTAAAATGATTGCTTGTTGCACCTTGCCTATTTATGAGAAACAATGTTTGCTGCACCCTGCATAGCTGCTAAAAACATTGCTTGTTGCACCATGCCTATTTGTGAGAAACATTGATTGCTGCACCCTGACTAGCTGCTAAAAACATTGATTGTTGCACCTTGCCTATCTGTGAGAAACATTGATTGCTGCACCTTGACTAGCTGCTAAAATGATTGCTTGTTGCACCTTGTCTATCTGTGAGAAACATTGATTGTTGCACCCTGCTTAGCTGCTAAAAAATATTGATTGTTGCACCTTGCCTATCTGTGAGAAACATTGATTGCTGCACCCTGACTAGCTGCTAAAATGATTGCTTGTTGCTCCGTGCCTATTTGTGAGAAATATTGATTGCTGCACCATGCCCAGCTGCTAAAGCATTGATTGTTGCACCCTGCCTATGTGTGAGAAATATTGATTGCTGCACCCTGACTAGCGGCTAAAATGATTGATTGTTGCACCCTGCCTCTATGTGAGAAACATTGCTTGTTACACCTTGCCTATCTGCTAAAAGTATTGTTTGTTGCACCCTGACTAGCTGCTAAAATGATTGATTGTTGCACCTTGCCTATCTGTGAGAAACATTGCTTGCTGCACCTTGCCTCACTGCTAAAAACATTGATTGTTGCACCCTGACTAGCTGCTAAAACTTTGATTGTTGCACCTTGCCTATCTTTGAGAAACATTGCTTGTTGCACCCTGCCTAGCTGCTAAAAGTAGTGTTTGTTGCATCCTGACTAGCTGCTAAAATGATTGATTGTTTCACCTTGTCTATCTGTGAGAAACATTGATTGCTGCATCCTGACTAGCTGCTGAAATGATTGCTTGTTGCACCTTACCTATTTATGAGAAACATTGTTTGCTGCACCCTGCATAGCTGCTAAAACATTGCTTGTTGCACCATGCCTATTTGTGAGAAACATAGATTGCTGCACCCTGAGTAGCTGCTAAAAACATTGATTGTTGCACCTTCCCTATCTGTGAGAAACATTGCTTGATGCACCCTGCCTGGCTGCTAAAAGTATTGTTTGTTGCATCCTGATGAGCTGCTAAAATGATTGATTATTTCACCTTGCCTATCTGTGAGAAACATTGATTGCTGCACCCTGACTAGCTGCTAAAATGATTGCTTGTTGCACCATGCCTATTTGTGAGAAATATTGATTGCTGCACCCTGACTAGCGGCTAAAATTATTGAATGTTGCACCGTGCCTATCTGTGAGAAACATTGATTGTTACACCCTGCCTAGCTGCTAAAAGGATTGCTTGTTGCACCCTGATTAGCTGCTAAAAACATTGATTGTTGCACCTTGCCTATCTGTGAGAAATATTGATTGCTACACCCTGACTAGATGCTAAAAACATTGATTGTTGCACCTTGCCTATCTGTGAGAAACATTGCTTGTTGCACCCTGCCTAGCTGCTGAAATTATTGTTTGTTGCATCCTGACTAGCTGCTAAAAACATTGATTGTGGCACCTGCCTATCTGTGAGAAATATTGATTGCTGCACCCTGACTAGATGCGAAAAACATTGATTGTTGCACCCTGCCTAGCTGCTAAAATTATTGTTTGTTGCACCCTGACTAGCTGCTAAAACATTGATTGTTGCACCTTGCCTATCTGTGGGAAATATTGATTGCTGCATCCTGACTAAATGCTAAAATTATTGATTGTTGCACCTTGCCTATCTGTGAGAAACATTGCTTGTTGCACTCTGCTAGCTGCTAAAATTATTGTTTGTTGCACCCTGACTAGCTGCTGAAAACTTTGATTGTTGCACCTTGCCTATCTGTGAGAAATATTGATTGCTGAACCCTGACTAAATGCTAGCATTGTTGATTGTTGCACCTTGCCTATCTATGAGAAACATTGCTTGTTGCACCTTGCCTATCTGCTAAAATTGTTTTTGTTGCACCCTGACTAGCTGCTAAAATTATTGATTGTTGCACCTTGCCTATTTGTGAGAAACATTGCTTGTTGCACCCTGCCTAGCTGCTAAAATTATTGTTTGTTGCACCCTGACTAGCTGCTAAAACATTGATTGTTGCACCTTGCCTATCTGTGAGAAATATTGATTTCTGCACCCTGACTAGTGGCTAAAATGATTGATTGTTGCACCATGCCTCTATGTGAGAAACATTGCTTGTTGCACCTTGCCTATCTGCTAAAATTATTGTTTGTTGCACCCTGACTAGCTGCTAAAATTATTGATTGTTGCACCTTGCCTATCTGTGAGAAACATTGCTTGTTGCACCTTGCCTCACTGCTAAAAACATTGATTGTTGCACCCTGACTAGCTGCTAAAACATTGATTGTTGCACCTTGCCTATCTGTGAGAAACATTGCTTGTTGCACCCTGCCTAGCTGCTAAAAGTATTGTTTGTTGCATCCTGACTAGCTGCTAAAATGATTGATTGTTTCACCTTACCTATCTGTGAGAAACATTGATTGCTGCATCCTGACTAGCTGCTAAAATGATTGCTTGTTGCACCTTACCTATTTATGAGAAACATTGTTGGCTGCACCCTGCATAGCTGCTAAAACATTGCTTGTTGCACCATGCCTATTTGTGAGAAACATAGATTGCTGCACCCTGAGTAGCTGCTAAAACATTGATTGTTGCACCTTCCCTATCTGTGAGAAACATTGATCGTTACACCCTGCCCAGCTGCTAAAATGATTGTTTGTTGCACCCTGACTAGCTGCTAAAACATTGATTGTTGCAACTTGCCTATCTGTGAGAAACATTGTTTGATGCACCCTGCCTAGCTGCTAAAAGTATTGTTTGTTGCACCCTGCCTAGCTGCAAAAATGATTGCTTGTTGCACCATGCCTATTTGTGAGAAATATTGATTGCTGCACCCTGACTAGTGGCAAAAATTATTGATTGTTGCACCGTGCCTATCTGTGAGAAACATTGATTGTTACACCCTACCTAGCTGCTAAAATGATTGCTTGTTGCACCCTGACTAGCTGCTGAAAACATTAATTGTTGCACCTTGCCTATCTGTGAGAAATATTGATTGCTACACCCTGTCTAGATGCTAAAAACATTGATTGTTGCACCTTGCCTATCTTTGAGAAACATTGCTTGTTGCACCCTGCCTAGCTGCTAAAATTATTGTTTATTGCACCCTGACTAGCTGCTAAAAACATTGATTGTGGCACCTTGCATATCTGTGAGAAATATGATTGCTGCACCCTGACTAGATGCGAAAAACATTGATTGTTGCACCCTGCCTAGCTGCTAAAATTATTGTTTGTTGCACCCTGACTAGCTGCTAAAAATATTGATTGTTGCACCTTGCCTATCTGTGAGAAATATTTATTGCTGCACCCTGACTAAATGCTAACATTGTTGATTGTTGCACCTTGCCTATCTATGAGAAACATTGCTTGTTGCACCTTGCCTATCTGCTAAAATTATTTTTTGTTGCACCCTGACTAGCTGCTAAAATTATTGATTGTTGCACCTTGCCTATTTGTGAGAAACATTGCTTGTTGCACCCTGCCTAGCTGCTAAAATTATTGTTTGTTGAACCCTTCCTAGCTGCTAAAAACATTGATTGTTGCACCTTGCCTATCTGTGAGAAATATTGATTGCTGCAACCTGATTTGCGGCTAAAATTATTGATTGTTGGACCTTGCCTATCATTGAGAAAAATTGCTTGTTGCACCTTGCCTATCTGCCAAAAGTATAGTTTGTTGCACCCTGACTAGCTGCTAAAACATTGATTGTTGCACCTTGCCTATCTGTGAGAAACATTGATTGCTACACCCCGACTAGCTGCTAAAAACATTGCTTGTTGTACCTTGCCTATCTGTGAGAGATATTGATTTTTGCACCCAGACTAGCTGCTAAAAACATTGCTTGTTGCACCTTGCCTATCTGGGAGAAATATTGATTGCTGCACCCTGACTAGCGGCTAAAATTATTGATTGTTGCACCGTGCCTATCTGTGAGAAACATTGATTGTTACACCCTGCCTAGTTGCTAAAATGATTGATTGTTGCACCCTGACTAGCTGCTAAAAACATTGATTATTGCACCTTGCCTATCTGTGAGAAATATTGATTGCTGCACCCTGACTACCTGCTAAAATGATTGCTTGTTGCACCTTGCTTATCCGTGAGAAACATTGCTTGTTGCACCCTGCTTAGCTGCTAAAATTATTGTTTGTTGCACCCTGACTAGCTGCTAAAAACATTGATTGTTGCACCTTGCTTATCTGTGAGAAATATTGATTGCTGCACCCTGACTAGATGCGAAAAATATTGATTGTTGCACCCTGCCTAACTGCTAAAATTATTGTTTGTTGACCCAGACTAGCTGCTAAAACATTGATTGTTGCACCTTGCCTATCTGTGAGAAATATTGATTGCTGCACCCTGACTAAATACTAAAATTATTGATTGTTGCACCTTGCCTATCTGTGAGAAACATTGCTTGTTGCACCCTGCCTAGCTGCTAAAATTATTGTTTGTTGCACCCTGAGTAGCTGCTAAAAACATTGATTGTTGCACCTTGCCTATCTGTGAGAAATATTGATTTCTGCACCCTGACTAAATGCTAGAATTGTTGATTGTTGCACCTTGCCTATCTATGAGAAACATTGCTTGTTGCACCCTGCCTAGCTGCTAAAAGGATTGTTTGTTGCACCCTGACTAGCTGCTAAAAACATTGATTGTTGCACCTTGCCTATCTGTGAGAAATATTGATTGCTGCACCCTGCCTCGCTGCTAAAACATTGATTGTTGCACCTTGCCTATCTGTGAGAAACATTGATTGCTGCACCTTGACTAGCTGCTAAAATGATTGCTTGTTGCACCTTGTCTATCTTTGAGAAACATTGATTGTTGCACCCTGCTTAGCTGCTAAAAACATTGATTGTTGCACCTTGCCTATCTGTGAGAAACATTGATTGCTGCACCCTGACTACCTGCTAAAATGATTGCTTGTTGCACCTTGCTTATCTGTGAGAAACATTGCTTGTTGCACCCTGCCTAGCTGCTAAAATTATTGTTTGTTGCACCCTGACTAGCTGCTAAAAACATTGATTGTTGCACCTTGCTTATCTGTGAGAAATATTGATTGCTGCACCCTGACTAGATGCGAAAAATATTGATTGTTGCACCCTGCCTAACTGCTAAAATTATTGTTTGTTGCACCCAGACTAGCTGCTAAAACATTGATTGTTGCACCTTGCCTATCTGTGAGAAATATTGATTGCTGCACCCTGACTAAATACTAAAATTATTGATTGTTGCACCTTGCCTATCTGTGAGAAACATTGCATGTTGCACCCTGCCTAGCTGCTAAAATTATTGTTTGTTGCACCCTGAGTAGCTGCTAAAAACATTGATTGTTGCACCTTGCCTATCTGTGAGAAATATTGATTTCTGCACCCTGACTAAATGCTAGAATTGTTGATTGTTGCACCTTGCCTATCTATGAGAAACATTGCTTGTTGCACCCTGCCTAGCTGCTAAAATGATTGTTTGTTGCACCCTGACTAGCTGCTAAAAACATTGATTGTTGCACCTTGCCTATCTGTGAGAAATATTGATTGCTGCACCCTGCCTCGCTGCTAAAACATTGATTGTTGCACCTTGCCTATCTGTGAGAAACATTGATTGCTGCACCTTGACTAGCTGCTAAAATGATTGCTTGTTGCACCTTGTCTATCTTTGAGAAACATTGATTGTTGCACCCTGCTTAGCTGCTAAAAACATTGATTGTTGCACCTTGCCTATCTGTGAGAAACATTGATTGCTGCACCCTGACTACCTGCTAAAATGATTGCTTGTTGCACCTTGCTTATCCGTGAGAAACATTGCTTGTTGCACCCTGCATAGCTGCTAAAATTATTGTTTGTTGCACCCTGACTAGCTGCTAAAAACATTGATTGTTGCACCTTGCTTATCTGTGAGAAATATTGATTGCTGCACCCTGACTAGATGCGAAAAATATTGATTGTTGCACCCTGCCTATCTGCTAAAATTATTGTTTGTTGCACCCTGACTAGCTGCTAAAAACATTGATTGTTGCACCTTGCCTATCTGTGAGAAATATTGATTGCTGCACCCTGCCTCGCTGCTAAAACATTGATTGTTGCACCTTGCCTATCTATGAGAAACATTGATTGCTGCACCTTGCCTATCTGCTAAAATTATTGTTTGTTGCACCCTGACTAGCTGCTAAAACTATTGATTGTTGCACCTTGCCTATCTGTGAGAAACATTGCTTGCTGCACCTTGCCTCACTGCTAAAAACATTGATTGTTGCACCTTGCCTATCTGTGAGAAACATTGCTTGTTGCACCTTGCCTATCTGCTAAAATTATTGTTTGTTGCACCCCGACCAGCTGCTAAAATTATTGATTGTTGTACCTTGCCTATCTGTGAGAAACATTGATTGCTGCACCCTGCCTCGCTGCTAAAAACATTGATTGTTGCACCTTGATTATCTGTGAGAAACATTGATTGCTGGACCCTGACCAGTTGCTAAAATGATTGCTTGTTGCACCTTGCCTATCTTTGAGAAACATTGATTGTTGCACCCTGCTTAGCTTCTAAAAACATTGATTGTTGCACCGTGCCTATCTGTGAGAAACATTGATTGCTGCACCCTGACTAGCTGCTAAAATGATTGCTTGTTGCACATTGCCTATTTGTGAGAAACATTGATTGCTGCACCCTGTCTAGTTGCTAAAAACATTGATTGTTGCACCTTGCCTATCTGTGAGAAATATTGATTGTGGCAACCTGACTAGCGGCTAAAATTATTGATTGTTGGACCCTGCAATCTTTGAGAAACATTGCTTGTTGCACCTTGCCTATCTGCTAAAACTATTGTTTGTTGTACCCTGACTAGCTGCTAAAACATTGATTGTTGCATCTTGCCTATCTGTGAGAAACATTGCTTGTTGCACCCTGCCTAGCTGCTAAAAGTATTGTTTGTTGCACCCTGATTAGCTGCTAAAATGATTGCTTGTTGCACCATGCCTATTTGTGAGAAATATTGATTGCTGCACCCTGACTAGCGGCTAAAATTATTGAATGTTGCACCGTGCCTATCTGTGAGAAACATTGATTGTTACACCCTGCCTAGCTGCTAAAAGGATTGCTTGTTGCACCCTGATTAGCTGCTAAAAACATTGATTGTTGCACGTTGCCTATCTGTGAGAAATATTGATTGCTACACCCTGACTAGATGCTAAAAACATTGATTGTTGCACCTTGCCTATCTGTGAGAAACATTGCTTGTTGCACCCTGCCTAGCTGCTGAAATTATTGTTTGTTGCATCCTGACTAGCTGCTAAAAACATTGATTGTGGCACCTGCCTATCTGTGAGAAATATTGATTGCTGCAACCTGATTTGCGGCTAAAATTATTTATTGTTGGACCTTGCCTATCATTGAGAAAAATTGCTTGTTGCACCTTGCCTATCTGCCAAAAGTATAGTTTGTTGCACCCTGACTAGCTGCTAAAACATTGATTGTTGCACCTTGCCTATCTGTGAGAAACATTGATTGCTACACCCCGACTAGCTGCTAAAAACATTGCTTGTTGTACCTTGCCTATCTGTGAGAGATATTGATTTTTGCACCCAGACTAGCTGCTAAAATGATTGCTTGTTGCACCTTGCCTATTTATGATAAACATTGTTTGCTGCACCCTGCATAGCTGCTAAAAACATTGCTTGTTGCACCTTGCCTATCTGGGAGAAATATTGATTGCTGCACCCTGACTAGCGGCTAAAATTATTGATTGTTGCACCGTGCCTATCTGTGAGAAACATTGATTGTTACACCCTGCCTAGTTGCTAAAATGATTGATTGTTGCACCCTGACTAGCTGCTAAAAACATTGATTATTGCACCTTGCCTATCTGTGAGAAATATTGATTGCTGCACCCTGACTACCTGCTAAAATAATTGCTTGTTGCACCTTGCTTATCCGTGAGAAACATTGCTTGTTGCACCCTGCCTAGCTGCTAAAATTATTGTTTGTTGCACCCTGACTAGCTGCTAAAAACATTGATTGTTGCACCTTGCTTATCTGTGAGAAATATTGATTGCTGCACTCTGACTAGATGCGAAAAATATTGATTGTTGCACCCTGCCTAACTGCTAAAATTATTGTTTGTTGACCCAGACTAGCTGCTAAAACATTGATTGTTGCACCTTGCCTATCTGTTAGAAATATTGATTGCTGCACCCTGACTAAATACTAAAATTATTGATTGTTGCACCTTGCCTATCTGTGAGAAACATTGCTTGTTGCACCCTGCCTAGCTGCTAAAATTATTGTTTGTTGCACCCTGAGTAGCTGCTAAAAACATTGATTGTTGCACCTTGCCTATCTGTGAGAAATATTGATTTCTGCACCCTGACTAAATGCTAGAATTGTTGATTGTTGCACCTTGCCTATCTATGAGAAACATTTCTTGTTGCACCCTGCCTAGCTGCTAAAATGATTGTTTGTTGCACCCTGACTAGCTGCTAAAAACATTGATTGTTGCACCTTGCCTATCTGTGAGAAATATTGATTGCTGCACCCTGCCTCGCTGCTAAAACATTGATTGTTGCACCTTGCCTATCTGTGAGAAACATTGATTGCTGCACCTTGACTAGCTTCTAAAATGATTGCTTGTTGCACCTTGTCTATCTTTGAGAAACATTGATTGTTGCACCCTGCTTAGCTGCTAAAAACATTGATTGTTGCACCTTGCCTATCTGTGAGAAACATTGATTGCTGCACCCTGACTACCTGCTAAAATGATTGCTTGTTGCACCTTGCTTATCCGTGAGAAACATTGCTTGTTGCACCCTGCCTAGCTGCTAAAATTATTGTTTGTTGCACCCTGACTAGCTGCTAAAAACATTGATTGTTGCACCTTGCTTATCTGTGAGAAATATTGATTGCTGCACCCTGACTAGATGCGAAAAATATTGATTGTTGCACCCTGCCTAACTGCTAAAATTATTGTTTGTTGCACCCAGACTAGCTGCTAAAACATTGATTGTTGCACCTTGCCTATCTGTGAGAAATATTGATTGCTGCACCCTGACTAAATACTAAAATTATTGATTGTTGCACCTTGCCTATCTGTGAGAAACATTGCATGTTGCACCCTGCCTAGCTGCTAAAATTATTGTTTGTTGCACCCTGAGTAGCTGCTAAAAACATTGATTGTTGCACCTTGCCTATCTGTGAGAAATATTGATTTCTGCACCCTGACTAAATGCTAGAATTGTTGATTGTTGCACCTTGCCTATCTATGAGAAACATTGCTTGTTGCACCCTGCCTAGCTGCTAAAATGATTGTTTGTTGCACCCTGACTAGCTGCTAAAAACATTCATTGTTGCACCTTGCCTATCTGTGAGAAATATTGATTGCTGCACCCTGCCTCGCTGCTAAATCATTGATTGTTGCACCTTGCCTATCTGTGAGAAACATTGCATGTTGCACCCTGCCTAGCTGCTAAAATTATTGTTTGTTGCACCCTGAGTAGCTGCTAAAAACATTGATTGTTGCACCTTGCCTATCTGTGAGAAATATTGATTTCTGCACCCTGACTAAATGCTAGAATTGTTGATTGTTGCACCTTGCCTATCTATGAGAAACATTGCTTGTTGCACCCTGCCTAGCTGCTAAAATGATTGTTTGTTGCACCCTGACTAGCTGCTAAAAACATTCATTGTTGCACCTTGCCTATCTGTGAGAAATATTGATTGCTGCACCCTGCCTCGCTGCTAAATCATTGATTGTTGCACCTTGCCTATCTGTGAGAAACATTGATTGCTGCACCTTGACTAGCTGCTAAAATGATTGCTTGTTGCACCTTGTCTATCTTTGAGAAACATTGATTGTTGCACCCTGCTTAGCTGCTAAAAACATTGATTGTTGCACCTTGCCTATCTGTGAGAAACATTGATTGCTGCACCCTGACTACCTGCTAAAATAATTGCTTGTTGCACCTTGCTTATCCGTGAGAAACATTGCTTGTTGCACCCTGCCTAGCTGCTAAAATTATTGTTTGTTGCACCCTGACTAGCTGCTAAAACATTGATTGTTGCACCTTGCTTATCTGTGAGAAATATTGATTGCTGCACCCTGACTAGATGCGAAAAATATTGATTGTTGCACCCTGCCTAACTGCTAAAATTATTGTTTGTTGCACCCAGACTAGCTGCTAAAACATTGATTGTTGCACCTTGCCTATCTGTGAGAAATATTGATTGCTGCACCCTGACTAAATACTAAAATTATTGATTGTTGCACCTTGCCTATCTGTGAGAAACATTGCTTGTTGCACCCTGCCTAGCTGCTAAAATTATTTTTTGTTGCACCCTGAGTAGCTGCTAAAAACATTGATTGTTGCACCTTGCCTATCTGTGAGAAATATTGATTTCTGCACCCTGACTAAATGCTAGAATTGTTGATTGTTGCACCTTGCCTATCTTTGAGAAACATTGCTTGTTGCACCCTGCCTAGCTGCTAAAATGATTGTTTGTTGCACCCTGACTAGCTGCTAAAAACATTGATTGTTGCACCTTGCCTATCTGTGAGAAATATTGATTGCTGCACCCTGACTAAATACTAAAATTATTGATTGTTGCACCTTGCCTATCTGTGAGAAACATTGCTTGTTGCACCCTGCCTAGCTGCTAAAATTATTGTTTGTTGCACCCTGAGTAGCTGCTAAAAACATTGATTGTTGCACCTTGCCTATCTGTGAGAAATATTGATTTCTGCACCCTGACTAAATGCTAGAATTGTTGATTGTTGCACCTTGCCTATCTTTGAGAAACATTGCTTGTTGCACCCTGCCTAGCTGCTAAAATGATTGTTTGTTGCACCCTGACTAGCTGCTAAAAACATTGATTGTTGCACCTTGCCTATCTGTGAGAAATATTGATTGCTGCACCCTGCCTCGCTGCTAAAACATTGATTGTTGCACCTTGCCTATCTATGAGAAACATTGATTGCTGCACCTTGCCTATCTGCTAAAATTATTGTTTGTTGCACCCTGACTAGCTGCTAAAACTATTGATTGTTGCACCTTGCCAATCTGTGAGAAACATTGCTTGCTGCACCTTGCCTCACTGCTAAAAACATTGATTGTTGCACCTTGCCTATCTGTGAGAAACATTGCTTGTTGCACCTTGCCTATCTGCTAAAATTATTGTTTGTTGCACCCCGACCAGCTGCTAAAATTATTGATTGTTGTACCTTGCCTATCTGTGAGAAACATTGATTGCTGCACCCTGCCTCGCTGCTAAAAACATTGATTGCTGCACCTTGCCTATCTGTGAGAAACATTGATTGCTGCACCCTGACCAGTTGCTAAAATGATTGCTTGTTGCACCTTGCCTATCTGTGAGAAACATTGATTGTTGCACCCTGCTTAGCTTCTAAAAACATTGATTGTTGCACCGTGCCTATCTGTGAGAAACATTGATTGCTGCACCCTGACTAGCTGCTAAAATGATTGCTTGTTGCACATTGCATATTTGTGAGAAACATTGATTGCTGCACCCTGCCTAGCTGCTAAAAACATTGATTGTTGCACCTTGCCTATCTGTGAGAAATATTGATTGTGGCAACCTGACTAGCGGCTAAAATTATTGATTGTTGGACCCTGCAATCTTTGAGAAACATTGCTTGTTGCACCTTGCCTATCTGCTAAAACTATTGTTTGTTGCACCCTGACTAGCTGCTAAAACATTGATTGTTGCATCTTGCCTATCTGTGAGAAACATTGCTTGTTGCACCCTGCCTAGCTGCTAAAAGTATTGTTTGTTGCACCCTGATTAGCTGCTAAAATGATTGCTTGTTGCACCATGCCTATTTGTGAGAAATATTGATTGCTGCACCCTGACTAGCGGCTAAAATTATTGAATGTTGCACCGTGCCTATCTGTGAGAAACATTGATTGTTACACCCTGCCTAGCTGCTAAAAGGATTGCTTGTTGCACCCTGATTAGCTGCTAAAAACATTGATTGTTGCACGTTGCCTATCTGTGAGAAATATTGATTGCTACACCCTGACTAGATGCTAAAAACATTGATTGTTGCACCTTGCCTATCTGTGAGAAACATTGCTTGTTGCACCCTGCCTAGCTGCTGAAATTATTGTTTGTTGCATCCTGACTAGCTGCTAAAAACATTGATTGTGGCACCTGCCTATCTGTGAGAAATATTGATTGCTGCACCCTGACTAGATGCGAAAAACATTGATTGTTGCACCCTGCCTAGCTGCTAAAATTATTGTTTGTTGCACCCTGACTAGCTGCTAAAACATTGATTGTTGCACCTTGCCTATCTGTGAGAAATATTGATTGCTGCACCCTGACTAAATGCTAAAATTATTGATTGTTGCACCTTGCCTATCTGTGAGAAACATTGCTTGTTGCACTCTGCCTAGCTGCTAAAATTATTGTTTGTTGCACCCTGACTAGCTGCTGAAAACTTTGATTGTTGCACCTTGCCTATCTGTGAGAAATATTGATTGCTGCACCCTGACTAAATGCTAGCATTGTTGATTGTTGCACCTTGCCTATCTATGAGAAACATTGCTTGTTGCACCTTGCCTATCTGCTAAAATTGTTTTTGTTGCACCCTGACTAGCTGCTAAAACATTGATTGTTGCACCTTGCCTATCTGTGAGAAATATTGATTGCTGCACCCTGACTAGCGGCTAAAATGATTGATTGTTGCACCATGCCTCTATGTGAGAAACATTGCTTGTTGCACCTTGCCTATCTGCTAAAATTATTGTTTGTTGCACCCTGACTAGCTGCTAAAATTATTGATTGTTGCACCTTGCCTATCTGTGAGAAACATTGCTTGTTGCACCTTGCCTCACTGCTAAAAACATTGATTGTTGCACCCTGACTAGCTGCTAAAACATTGATTGTTGCACCTTGCCTATCTGTGAGAAACATTGCTTATTGCACCCTGCCTAGCTGCTAAAAGTATTGTTTGTTGCATCCTGACTAGCTGCTAAAATGATTGATTGTTTCACCTTGCCTATCTGTGAGAAACATTGATTGCTGCATCCTGACTAGCTGCTAAAATGATTGCTTGTTGCACCTTTCCTATTTATGAGAAACATTGTTGGCTGCACCCTGCATAGCTGCTAAAACATTGCTTGTTGCACCATGCCTATTTGTGAGAAACATAGATTGCTGCACCCTGAGTAGCTGCTAAAAACATTGATTGTTGCACCTTCCCTATCTGTGAGAAACATTGATCGTTGCACCCTGCCTAGCTGCTAAAATGATTGTTTGTTGCACTCTGACTAGCTGCTAAAACATTGATTGTTGCACCTTGCCTATCTGTGAGAAACATTGCTTGATGCACCCTGCCTAGCTGCTAAAAGTATTGTTTGTTGCACCCTGCATAGCTGCTAAAATGATTGCTTGTTGCACCATGCCTATTTGTGAGAAATATTGATTGCTGCACCCTGACTAGTGGCTAAAATTATTGATTGTTGCACCGTGCCTATCTGTGAGAAACATTGATTGTTACACCCTGCCTAGCTGCTAAAATGATTGCTTGTTGCACCCTGACTAGCTGCTAAAAACATTAATTGTTGCACCTTGCCTATCTGTGAGAAATATTGATTGCTACACCCTGTCTAGATGCTAAAAACATTGATTGTTGCACCTTGCCTATCTTTGAGAAACATTGCTTGTTGCACCCTGCCTAGCTGCTAAAATTATTGTTTGTTGCACCCTGACTAGCTGCTAAAAACATTGATTGTTGCACCTTGCTTATCTGTGAGAAATATTGATTGCTGCACCCTGACTAGATGCGAACAATATTGCTTGTTGCACCCTGCCTAGCTGCTAAAATTATTGTTTGTTGCACCCTGACTAGCTGCTAAAACATTGATTGTTGCACCTTGCTTATCTGTGAGAAATATTGATTGCTGCACCCTGACTAGATGCGAAAAATATTGATTGTTGCACCCTGCCTAACTGCTAAAATTATTGTTTGTTGCACCCAGACTAGCTGCTAAAACATTGATTGTTGCACCTTGCCTATCTGTGAGAAATATTGATTGCTGCACCCTGACTAAATACTAAAATTATTGATTGTTGCACCTTGCCTATCTGTGAGAAACATTGCTTGTTGCACCCTGCCTAGCTGCTAAAATTATTTTTTGTTGCACCCTGAGTAGCTGCTAAAAACATTGATTGTTGCACCTTGCCTATCTGTGAGAAATATTGATTTCTGCACCCTGACTAAATGCTAGAATTGTTGATTGTTGCACCTTGCCTATCTTTGAGAAACATTGCTTGTTGCACCCTGCCTAGCTGCTAAAATGATTGTTTGTTGCACCCTGACTAGCTGCTAAAAACATTGATTGTTGCACCTTGCCTATCTGTGAGAAATATTGATTGCTGCACCCTGACTAAATACTAAAATTATTGATTGTTGCACCTTGCCTATCTGTGAGAAACATTGCTTGTTGCACCCTGCCTAGCTGCTAAAATTATTGTTTGTTGCACCCTGAGTAGCTGCTAAAAACATTGATTGTTGCACCTTGCCTATCTGTGAGAAATATTGATTTCTGCACCCTGACTAAATGCTAGAATTGTTGATTGTTGCACCTTGCCTATCTTTGAGAAACATTGCTTGTTGCACCCTGCCTAGCTGCTAAAATGATTGTTTGTTGCACCCTGACTAGCTGCTAAAAACATTGATTGTTGCACCTTGCCTATCTGTGAGAAATATTGATTGCTGCACCCTGCCTCGCTGCTAAAACATTGATTGTTGCACCTTGCCTATCTATGAGAAACATTGATTGCTGCACCTTGCCTATCTGCTAAAATTATTGTTTGTTGCACCCTGACTAGCTGCTAAAACTATTGATTGTTGCACCTTGCCAATCTGTGAGAAACATTGCTTGCTGCACCTTGCCTCACTGCTAAAAACATTGATTGTTGCACCTTGCCTATCTGTGAGAAACATTGCTTGTTGTACCTTGCCTATCTGCTAAAATTATTGTTTGTTGCACCCCGACCAGCTGCTAAAATTATTGATTGTTGTACCTTGCCTATCTGTGAGAAACATTGATTGCTGCACCCTGCCTCGCTGCTAAAAACATTGATTGCTGCACCTTGCCTATCTGTGAGAAACATTGATTGCTGCACCCTGACCAGTTGCTAAAATGATTGCTTGTTGCACCTTGCCTATCTGTGAGAAACATTGATTGTTGCACCCTGCTTAGCTTCTAAAAACATTGATTGTTGCACCGTGCCTATCTGTGAGAAACATTGATTGCTGCACCCTGACTAGCTGCTAAAATGATTGCTTGTTGCACATTGCATATTTGTGAGAAACATTGATTGCTGCACCCTGCCTAGCTGCTAAAAACATTGATTGTTGCACCTTGCCTATCTGTGAGAAATATTGATTGTGGCAACCTGACTAGCGGCTAAAATTATTGATTGTTGGACCCTGCAATCTTTGAGAAACATTGCTTGTTGCACCTTGCCTATCTGCTAAAACTATTGTTTGTTGCACCCTGACTAGCTGCTAAAACATTGATTGTTGCATCTTGCCTATCTGTGAGAAACATTGCTTGTTGCACCCTGCCTAGCTGCTAAAAGTATTGTTTGTTGCACCCTGATTAGCTGCTAAAATGATTGCTTGTTGCACCATGCCTATTTGTGAGAAATATTGATTGCTGCACCCTGACTAGCGGCTAAAATTATTGAATGTTGCACCGTGCCTATCTGTGAGAAACATTGATTGTTACACCCTGCCTAGCTGCTAAAAGGATTGCTTGTTGCACCCTGATTAGCTGCTAAAAACATTGATTGTTGCACGTTGCCTATCTGTGAGAAATATTGATTGCTACACCCTGACTAGATGCTAAAAACATTGATTGTTGCACCTTGCCTATCTGTGAGAAACATTGCTTGTTGCACCCTGCCTAGCTGCTGAAATTATTGTTTGTTGCATCCTGACTAGCTGCTAAAAACATTGATTGTGGCACCTGCCTATCTGTGAGAAATATTGATTGCTGCACCCTGACTAGATGCGAAAAACATTGATTGTTGCACCCTGCCTAGCTGCTAAAATTATTGTTTGTTGCACCCTGACTAGCTGCTAAAACATTGATTGTTGCACCTTGCCTATCTGTGAGAAATATTGATTGCTGCACCCTGACTAAATGCTAAAATTATTGATTGTTGCACCTTGCCTATCTGTGAGAAACATTGCTTGTTGCACTCTGCCTAGCTGCTAAAATTATTGTTTGTTGCACCCTGACTAGCTGCTGAAAACTTTGATTGTTGCACCTTGCCTATCTGTGAGAAATATTGATTGCTGCACCCTGACTAAATGCTAGCATTGTTGATTGTTGCACCTTGCCTATCTATGAGAAACATTGCTTGTTGCACCTTGCCTATCTGCTAAAATTGTTTTTGTTGCACCCTGACTAGCTGCTAAAACATTGATTGTTGCACCTTGCCTATCTGTGAGAAATATTGATTGCTGCACCCTGACTAGCGGCTAAAATGATTGATTGTTGCACCATGCCTCTATGTGAGAAACATTGCTTGTTGCACCTTGCCTATCTGCTAAAATTATTGTTTGTTGCACCCTGACTAGCTGCTAAAATTATTGATTGTTGCACCTTGCCTATCTGTGAGAAACATTGCTTGTTGCACCTTGCCTCACTGCTAAAAACATTGATTGTTGCACCCTGACTAGCTGCTAAAACATTGATTGTTGCACCTTGCCTATCTGTGAGAAACATTGCTTATTGCACCCTGCCTAGCTGCTAAAAGTATTGTTTGTTGCATCCTGACTAGCTGCTAAAATGATTGATTGTTTCACCTTGCCTATCTGTGAGAAACATTGATTGCTGCATCCTGACTAGCTGCTAAAATGATTGCTTGTTGCACCTTTCCTATTTATGAGAAACATTGTTGGCTGCACCCTGCATAGCTGCTAAAACATTGCTTGTTGCACCATGCCTATTTGTGAGAAACATAGATTGCTGCACCCTGAGTAGCTGCTAAAAACATTGATTGTTGCACCTTCCCTATCTGTGAGAAACATTGATCGTTGCACCCTGCCTAGCTGCTAAAATGATTGTTTGTTGCACTCTGACTAGCTGCTAAAACATTGATTGTTGCACCTTGCCTATCTGTGAGAAACATTGCTTGATGCACCCTGCCTAGCTGCTAAAAGTATTGTTTGTTGCACCCTGCATAGCTGCTAAAATGATTGCTTGTTGCACCATGCCTATTTGTGAGAAATATTGATTGCTGCACCCTGACTAGTGGCTAAAATTATTGATTGTTGCACCGTGCCTATCTGTGAGAAACATTGATTGTTACACCCTGCCTAGCTGCTAAAATGATTGCTTGTTGCACCCTGACTAGCTGCTAAAAACATTAATTGTTGCACCTTGCCTATCTGTGAGAAATATTGATTGCTACACCCTGTCTAGATGCTAAAAACATTGATTGTTGCACCTTGCCTATCTTTGAGAAACATTGCTTGTTGCACCCTGCCTAGCTGCTAAAATTATTGTTTGTTGCACCCTGACTAGCTGCTAAAAACATTGATTGTTGCACCTTGCTTATCTGTGAGAAATATTGATTGCTGCACCCTGACTAGATGCGAACAATATTGATTGTTGCACCCTGCCTAACTGCTAAAATTATTGTTTGTTGCACCCAGACTAGCTGCTAAAACATTGATTGGTGCACCTTGCCTATCTGTGAGAAATATTGATTGCTGCACCCTGACTAAATACTAAAATTATTGATTGTTGCACCTTGCCTATCTGTGAGAAACATTGCTTGTTGCACCCTGCCTAGCTGCTAAAATTATTGTTTGTTGCACCCTGAGTAGCTGCTAAAAACATTGATTGTTGCACCTTGCCTATCTGTGAGAAATATTGATTTCTGCACCCTGACTAAATGCTAGAATTGTTGATTGTTGCACCTTGCCTATCTTTGAGAAACATTGCTTGTTGCACCCTGCCTAGCTGCTAAAATGATTGTTTGTTGCACCCTGACTAGCTGCTAAAAACATTGATTGTTGCACCTTGCCTATCTGTGAGAAATATTGATTGCTGCACCCTGCCTCGCTGCTAAAACATTGATTGTTGTACCTTGCCTATCTGTGAGAAACATTGATTGCTGCACCTTGACTAGCTGCTAAAATGATTGCTTGTTGCACCTTGTCTATCTTTGAGAAACATTGATTGTTGCACCCTGCTTAGCTGCTAAAAACATTGATTGTTGCACCTTGCCTATCTGTGAGAAACATTGATTGCTGCACCCTGACTAGCTGCTAAAATGATTGTTTGTTGCTCCCTGCCTATTTGTGAGAAATATTGATTGCTGCACCATGCCCAGCTGCTAAAAACATTGATTGCTGCACCCTGACTAGCTGCTAAAATGATTGATTGTTGCACCATGCCTCTCTGTGAGAAACATTGCTTGTTGCACCGTGCCTATCTGCTAAAATTATTGTTTGTTGCACCCTGACTAGCTGCTAAAACTATTGATTGTTGCACCTTGCCTATCTGTGAGAAACATTGCTTGCTGCACCTTGCCTCACTGCTAAAAACATTGATTGTTGCACCATGCCTATCTGTGAGAAACATTGCTTGTTGCACCTTGCCTATCTGCTAAAATTATTGTTTGTTGCACCCTGACCAGCTGCTAAAATTATTGATTGTTGTACCTTGCCTATCTGTGAGAAACATTGATTGCTGCACCCTGCCTCGCTGCTAAAAACATTGATTGTTGCACCTTGCCTATCTGTGAGAAACATTGATTGCTGCACCCTGACCAGTTGCTAAAATGATTGCTTGTTGCACCTTGCCTATCTGTGAGAAACATTGATTGTTGCACCCTGCTTAGCTTCTAAAAACATTGATTGTTGCACCGTGCCCATCTGTGAGAAACATTGATTGTGGCAACCTGACTAGCGGCTAAATGTATTGATTGTTGGACCCTGCAATCTTTGAGAAACATTGCTTGTTGCACCTTGCCTATCTGCTAAAATTATTGTTTGTTGCACCCTGACTAGCTGCTAAGATTATTGATTGTTGCACCTTGCCTATTTGTGAGAAACATTGCTTGTTGTACCTTGCCTATCTGCTAAAACTATTGTTTGTTGCACCCTGACTAGCTGCTAAAACATTGATTGTTGCATCTTGCCTATCTGTGAGAAACATTGCTTGTTGCACCCTGCCTAGCTGCTAAAAGTATTGTTTGTTGCACCCTGATTAGCTGCTAAAATGATTGATTGTTTCACCTTGCCTATCTGTGAGAAACATTGAATGCTGCATCCTGACTAGCTGCTAAAATGATTGCTTGTTGCACCTTACCTATTTATGAGAAACATTGTTTGCTGCACCCTGCATAGCTGCTAAAACATTGCTTGTTGCACCATGCCTATTTGTGAGAAACATAGATTGCTGCACCCTGAGTAGCTGCTAAAAACATTGATTGTTGCACCTTGCCTATCTGTGAGAAATATTGATTGCTGCACCCTGACTAGCTGCTAAAATGATTGCTTGTTGCACCTTGCCTATTTATGAGAAACAATGTTTGCTGCACCCTTCATAGCTGCTAAAAACATTGCTTGTTGCACCATGCCTATTTGTGAGAAACATTGATTGCTACACCCTGACTAGCTGCTAAAAACATTGATTGTTGCACCTTGCCTATCTGCGAGAAACATTGATTGCTGCACCTTGACTAGCTGCTGAAATGATTGCTTGTTGCACCTTGCCTATTTGTGAGAAATATTGATTGCTGCACCCTGTCCAGCTGCTAAAAACATTGATTGTTGCACCTTGCCTATCTGTGAGAAATATTGATTGCTGCACCCTGACTAGCTGCTAAAATTATTGATTGTTGCACCTTGCCTATCTGTGAGAAACATTGCTTGCTGCACCTTGCCTCACTGCTAAAAACATTGATTGTTGCACCTTGCCTTTCTGTGAGAAACATTGCTTGTTGCACCTTGCCTATCTGCTAAAATTATTGTTTGTTGCACCCTGACCAGCTGCTAAAATTATTGATTGTCGTACCTCGCCTATCTGTGAGAAACATTGATTGCTGCACCCTGCCTCGCTGCTAAAAACATTGATTGTTGCACCTTGCCTATCTGTGAGAAACATTGATTGCTGCACCCTGACTAGCTTCTAAAATGATTGCTTGTTGCACCTTGCCTATCTGTGAGAAACATTGATTGTTGCACTCTGCTTAGGTGCTAAAAACATTGATTGTTGAACCGTGCCTATCTGTGAGAAACATTGATTGCTGCACCCTGACTAGCTGCTAAAATGATTACTTGTTGCACCTTGCCTATTTGTGAGAAACATTGATTGCTGCACCCTGTCTAGCTGCTAAAAACATTGATTGTTGCACCTTGCCTATCTGTGAGAAATATTGATTGTGGCAACCTGACTAGCGGCTAAAATTATTGATTGTTGGACCCTGCAATCTTTGAGAAACATTGCTTGTTGCACCTTGCCTATCTGCTAAAATTATTGTTTGTTGCACCCTGACTAGCTGCTAAGATTATTGATTGTTGTACCTTGCCTATTTGTGAGAAACATTGCTTGTTGCACCTTGCCTATCTGCTAAAACTATTGTTTGTTGCACCCTGACTAGCTGCTAAAACATTGATTGTTGCACCTTGCCTATCTGTGAGAAACATTGCTTGTTGCACCCTGCCTAGCTGCTAAAAGTATTGTTTGTTGCATCCTGACTAGCTGCTAAAATGATTGATTGTTGCACCTTGTCTATCTGTGAGAAACATTGATTGTTGCACCCTGCTTAGCTACTAAAAACATTGATTGTTGCACCTTGCCTATCTGTGAGAAACATTGATTGCTGCACCCTGACTAGCTGCTAAAATGATTGCTTGTTGCTCCTTGCCTATTTGTGAGAAATATTGATTGCTGCACCCTGTCTAGCTGCTAAAAACATTGATTGTTGCACGTTGCCTATCTGTGAGAAATATTGATTGCTGCACCCTGACTAGCGGCTAAAATGATTGATTGTTGCACCGTGCCACTATGTGAGAAACACTGCTTGTTGCACCTTGCCTATCTGCTAAAATTATTGTTTGTTGCACCCTGACTAGCTGCTAAAATTATTGATTGTTGCACCTTGCCTATCTGTGAGAAACATTGCTTGCTGCACCTTGCCTCACTGCTAAAAACATTGATTGTTGCACCTTGCCTATCTGTGAGAAACATTGCTTGTTGCACCTTGCCTATCTGCTAAAATTATTGTTTGTTGCACCCTGACCAGCTGCTAAAATTATTGATTGTTGTACCTTGCCTATCTGTGAGAAACATTGATTGCTGCACCCTGCCTCGCTGCTAAAAACATTGATTGTTGCACCTTGCCTATCTGTGAGAAACATTGATTGCTGCACCCTGACCAGTTGCTAAAATGATTGCTTGTTGCACCTTGCCTATCTGTGAGAAACATTGATTGTTGCACCCTGCTTAGCTTCTAAAAACATTGATTGTTGCACCGTGCCTATCTGTGAGAAACATTGATTGCTGCACCCTGACTAGCTGCTAAAATGATTGCTTGTTGCACATTGCCTATTTGTGAGAAACATTGATTGCTGCACCCTGTCTAGCTGCTAAAAACATTGATTGTTGCACCTTGCCTATCTGTGAGAAATATTGATTGTGGCAACCTGACTAGCGGCTAAAATTATTGATTGTTGGACCCTGCAATCTTTGAGAAACATTGCTTGTTGCACCTTGCCTATCTGCTAAAATTATTGTTTGTTGCACCCTGACTAGCTGCTAAGATTATTGATTGTTGCACCTTGCCTATTTGTGAGAAACATTGCTTGTTGTACCTTGCCTATCTGCTAAAACTATTGTTTGTTGCACCCTGACTAGCTGCTAAAACATTGATTGTTGCATCTTGCCTATCTGTGAGAAACATTGCTTGTTGCACCCTGCCTAGCTGCTAAAAGTATTGTTTGTTGCACCCTGATTAGCTGCTAAAATGATTGCTTGTTGCAGCATGCCTATTTGTGAGAAATATTGATTGCTGCACCCTGACTAGCGGCTAAAATTATCGAATGTTGCACCGTGCCTATCTGTGAGAAACATTGATTGTTACACCCTGCCTAGCTGCTAAAAGGATTGCTTGTTGCACCCTGATTAGCTGCTAAAAACATTGATTGTGGCACCTGCCTATCTGTGAGAAATATTGATTGCTGCACCCTGACTAAATGCAAAAAACATTGATTGTTGCACCCTGCCTAGCTGCTAAAATTATTGTTTGTTGCACCCTGACTAGCTGCTAAAACATTGATTGTTGCACCTTGCCTATCTGTGAGAAACATTGCTTGTTGCACCCTGCCTAGCTGCTGAAATTATTGTTTGTTGCATCCTGACTAGCTGCTAAAAACATTGATTGTGGCACCTGCCTATCTGTGAGAAATATTGATTGCTGCACCCTGACTAAATGCGAAAAACATTGATTGTTGCACCCTGCCTAGCTGCTAAAATTATTGTTTGTTGCACCCTGACTAGCTGCTAAAACATTGATTGTTGCACCTTGCCTATCTGTGAGAAACATTGCTTGTTGCACTCTGCCTAGCTGCTAAAATTATTGTTTGTTGCACCCTGACTAGCTGGTGAAAACTTTGATTGTTGCACCTTGCCTATCTGTGAGAAATATTGATTGCTGCACCCTGACTAAATGCTAGCATTGTTGATTGTTGCACCTTGCCTATCTATGAGAAACATTGCTTGTTGCACCTTGCCTATCTGCTAAAATTGTTTTTGTTGCACCCTGACTAGCTGCTAAAACATTGATTGTTGCACCTTGCCTATCTGTGAGAAATATTGATTGCTGCACCCTGACTAGCAGCTAAAATGATTGATTGTTGCACCATGCCTCTATGTGAGAAACATTGCTTGTTGCACCTTGCCTATCTGCTAAAATTATTGTTTGTTGCACCCTGACTAGCTGCTAAAATTATTGATTGTTGCACCTTGCCTATCTGTGAGAAACATTGCTTGTTGCACCTTGCCTCACTGCTAAAAACATTGATTGTTGCACCCTGACTAGCTGCTAAAACATTGATTGTTGCACCTTGCCTATCTGTGAGAAACATTGCTTGTTGCACCCTGCCTAGCTGCTAAAAGTATTGTTTGTTGCATCCTGACTAGCTGCTAAAATTATTGATTGTTGCACCTTGCCTATCTGTGAGAAACATTGCTTGTTGCACCTTGCCTCACTGCTAAAAACATTGATTGTTGCACCCTGACTAGCTGCTAAAACATTGATTGTTTCACCTTGCCTATCTGTGAGAAACATTGATTTCTGCATCCTGACTAGCTGCTAAAATGATTGCTTGTTGCACCTTACCTATTTATGAGAAACATTGTTGGCTGCACCCTGCATAGCTGCTAAAACATTGCTTGTTGCACCATGCCTATTTGTGAGAAAGATAGATTGCTGCACCCTGAGTAGCTGCTAAAAACATTGATTGTTGCACCTTCCCTATCTGTGAGAATCATTGATCGTTACACCCTGCCTAGCTGCTAAAATGATTGTTTGTTGCACCCTGACTATCTGCTAAAACATTGATTGTTGCACCTTGCCTATCTGTGAGAAACATTGCTTGATGCACCCTGCCTAGCTCCTAAAAGTATTGTTTGTTGCACCCTGCCTAGCTGCTAAAATGATTGCTTGTTGCACCATGCCTATTTGTGAGAAATATTGATTGCTGCACCCTGACTAGTGGCTAAAATTATTGATTGTTGCACCGTGCCTATCTGTGAGAAACATTGATTGTTACACCCTGCCTAGCTCCTAAAATGATTGCTTGTTGCACCCTGACTAGCGGCTAAAATTATCGAATGTTGCACCGTGCCTATCTGTGAGAAACATTGATTGTTACACCCTGCCTAGCTGCTAAAAGGATTGCTTGTTGCACCCTGATTAGCTGCTAAAAACATTGATTGTGGCACCTGCCTATCTGTGAGAAATATTGATTGCTGCACCCTGACTAAATGCGAAAAACATTGATTGTTGCACCCTGCCTAGCTGCTAAAATTATTGTTTGTTGCACCCTGACTAGCTGCTAAAACATTGATTGTTGCACTTTGCCTATCTGTGAGAAACATTGCTTGTTGCACCCTGCCTAGCTGCTGAAATTATTGTTTGTTGCATCCTGACTAGCTGCTAAAAACATTGATTGTGGCACCTGCCTATCTGTGAGAAATGTTGATTGCTGCACCCTGACTAAATGCGAAAAACATTGATTGTTGCACCCTGCCTAGCTGCTAAAATTATTGTTTGTTGCACCCTGACTAGCTGCTAAAACATTGATTGTTGCACCTTGCCTATCTGTGAGAAATATTGATTGCTGCATCCTGACTAAATGCTAAAATTATTGATTGTTGCACCTTGCCTATCTGTGAGAAATATTGATTGCTGCACCCTGACTAAATGCGAAAAACATTGCTTGTTGCACTCTGCCTAGCTGCTAAAATTATTGTTTGTTGCACCCTGACTAGCTGCTGAAAACTTTGATTGTTGCACCTTGCCTATCTGTGAGAAATATTGATTGCTGCACCCTGACTAAATGCTAGCATTGTTGATTGTTGCACCTTGCCTATCTATGAGAAACATTGCTTGTTGCACCTTGCCTATCTGCTAAAATTGTTTTTGTTGCACCCTGACTAGCTGCTAAAACATTGATTGTTGCACCTTGCCTATCTGTGAGAAATATTGATTGCTGCACCCTGACTAGCAGCTAAAATGATTGATTGTTGCACCATGCCTCTATGTGAGAAACATTGCTTGTTGCACCTTGCCTAAAATTATTGTTTGTTGCACCCTGACTAGCTGCTAAAATTATTGATTGTTGCACCTTGCCTATCTGTGAGAAACATTGCTTGTTGCACCTTGCCTCACTGCTAAAAACATTGATTGTTGCACCCTGACTAGCTGCTAAAACATTGATTGTTGCACCTTGCCTATCTGTGAGAAACATTGCTTGTTGCACCCTGCCTAGCTGCTAAAAGTATTGTTTGTTGCATCCTGACTAGCTGCTAAAATGATTGATTGTTTTACCTTGCCTATCTGTGAGAAACATTGATTGCTGCATCCTGACTAGCTGCTAAAATGATTGCTTGTTGCACCTTACCTATTTATGAGAAACATTGTTGGCTGCACCCTGCATAGCTGCTAAAACATTGCTTGTTGCACCATGCCTATTTGTGAGAAACATATATTGCTGCACCCTGAGTAGCTGCTAAAAACATTGATTGTTGCACCTTCCCTATCTGTGAGAATCATTGATCGTTACACCCTGCCTAGCTGCTAAAATGATTGTTTGTTGCACCCTGACTATCTGCTAAAACATTGATTGTTGCACCTTGCCTATCTGTGAGAAACATTGCTTGATGCACCCTGCCTAGCTCCTAAAAGTATTGTTTGTTGCACCCTGCCTAGCTGCTAAAATGATTGCTTGTTGCACCATGCCTATTTGTGAGAAATATTGATTGCTGCACCCTGACTAGTGGCTAAAATTATTGATTGTTGCACCGTGCCTATCTGTGAGAAACATTGATTGTTACACCCTGCCTAGCTCCTAAAATGATTGCTTGTTGCACCCTGCCTATCTTTGAAAAACATTGCTTGTTGCACCCTGCCTAGCTGCTAAAATTATTGTTTGTTGCACCCTGACTAGCTGCTAAAAACATTGATTGTGGCACCTTGCATATCTGTGAGAAATATTGATTGCTACACCCTGTCTAGATGCTAAAAACATTGATTGTTGCACCTTGCCTATCTTTGAAAAACATTGCTTGTTGCACCCTGCCTAGCTGCTAAAATTATTGTTTGTTGCACCCTGACTAGCTGCTAAAAACATTGATTGTGGCACCTTGCATATCTGTGAGAAATATGATTGCTGCACCCTGACTAGATTCGAAAAATATTGATTGTTGCACCCTGCCTAGCTGCTAAAATTATTGTTTGTTGCACCCTGACTAGCTGCTAAAAATATTGATTGTTGCACCTTGCCTATCTGTGAGAAATATTGATTGCTGCACCCTGACTAAATGCTAACATTGTTGATTGTTGCACCTTGCCTATCTATGAGAAACATTGCTTGTTGCACCTTGCCTATCTGCAAAAATTATTTTTTGTTGCACCCTGACTAGCTGCTAAAATTATTGATTGTTGCACCTTGCCTATTTGTGAGAAACATTGCTTGTTGCACCATGCCTAGCTGCTAAAATTATTGTTTGTTGAACCCTTCCTAGCTGCTAAAAACATTGATTGTTGCACCTTGCCTATCTGTGAGAAATATTGATTGCTGCAACCTGATTTGCGGCTAAAATTATTGATTGTTGGACCTTGCCTATCATTGAGAAAAATTGCTTGTTGCACCTTGCCTATCTGCTAAAAGTATAGTTTGTTGCACCCTGACTAGCTGCTAAAACATTGATTGTTGCACCTTGCCTATCTGTGAGAAACATTGATTGCTACACCCCGACTAGCTGCTAAAAACATTGCTTGTTGTACCTTGCCTATCTGTGAGAGATATTGATTTTTGCACCCAGACTAGCTGCTAAAATGATTGCTTGTTGCACCTTGCCTATTTATGATAAACATTGTTTGCTGCACCCTGCATAGCTGCTAAAAACATTGCTTGTTGAACCTTGCCTATCTGGGAGAAATATTGATTGATGCACCCTGACTAGCGGCTAAAATTATTGATTGTTGCACCGTGCCTATCTGTGAGAAACATTGATTGTTACACCCTGCCTAGTTGCTAAAATGATTGATTGTTGCACCCTGACTAGCTGCTAAAAACATTGATTATTGCACCTTGCCTATCTGTGAGAAATATTGATTGCTGCACCCTGACTACCTGCTAAAATGATTGCTTGTTGCACCTTGCTTATCCGTGAGAAACATTGCTTGTTGCACCCTGCCTAGCTGCTAAAATTATTGTTTGTTGCACCCTGACTAGCTGCTAAAAACATTGATGGTTGCACCTTGCTTATCTGTGAGAAATATTGATTGCTGCACCCTGACTAGATGCGAAAAATATTGATTGTTGCACACTGCCTAACTGCTAAAATTATTGTTTGTTGCACCCAGACTAGCTGCTAAAACATTGATTGTTGCACCTTGCCTATCTGTGAGAAATATTGATTGCTGCACCCTGACTAAATACTAAAATTATTGATTGTTGCACCTTGCCTATCTGTGAGAAATATTGCTTGTTGCAACCTGCCTAGCTGCTAAAATTATTGTTTGTTGCACCCTGAGTAGCTGCTAAAAACATTGATTGTTGCACCTTGCCTATCTGTGAGAAATATTGATTTCTGCACCCTGACTAAATGCTAGAATTGTTGATTGTTGCACCTTGCCTATCTTTGAGAAACATTGCTTGTTGCACCCTGCCTAGCTGCTAAAATGATTGTTTGTTGCACCCTGACTAGCTGCTAAAAACATTGATTGTTGCACCTTGCCTATCTGTGAGAAATATTGATTGCTGCACCCTGCCTCACTGCTAAAACATTGATTGTTGCACCTTGCCTATCTGTGAGAAACATTGATTGCTGCACCTTGACTAGCTGCTAAAATGATTGCTTGTTGCACCTTGTCTATCTTTGAGAAACATTGATTGTTGCACCCTGCTTAGCTGCTAAAAACATTGATTGTTGCACCTTGCCTATCTGTGAGAAACATTGATTGCTGCACCCTGACTAGCTGCTAAAATGATTGTTTGTTGTTCCTTGCCTATTTGTGAGAAATATTGATTGCTGCACCATGCCCAGCTGCTAAAAACATTGATTGTTGCACCCTGCCTATGTGTGAGAAATATTGATTGCTGCACCCTGACTAGCTGCTAAAATGATTGATTGTTTCACCATGCCTCTCTGTGAGAAATATTGCTTGTTGCACCTTGCCTATCTGCTAAAATTATTGTTTGTTGCACCCTGACTAGCTGCTAAAACTATTGATTGTTGCACCTTGCCTATCTGTGAGAAACATTGCTTGCTGCACCTTGCCTCACTGCTAAAAACATTGATTGTTGCACCTTGCCTATCTGTGAGAAACATTGATCGCTGCACCCTGACCAGTTGCTAAAATGATTGCTTGTTGCACCTTGCCTATCTGTGAGAAACATTGATTGTTGCACCCTGCTTAGCTTCTAAAAACATTAATTGTTGCACCGTGCCCATCTGTGAGAAACATTGATTGCTGCACCCTGACTAGCTGCTAAAATGATTGCTTGTTGCACATTGCCTATTTGTGAGAAACATTGATTGCTGCACCCTGTCTAGCTGCTAAAAACATTGATTGTTGCACCTTGCCTATCTGTGAGAAATATTGATTGTGGCAACCTGACTAGCGGCTAAATTTATTGATTATTGGACCCTGCAATCTTTGAGAAACATTGCTTGTTGCACCTTGCCTATCTGCTAAAATTATTGTTTGTTGCACCCTGACTAGCTGCTAAGATTATTGATTGTTGCACCTTGCCTATTTGTGAGAAACATTGCTTGGTGTACCTTGCCTATCTGCTAAAACTATTGTTTGTTGCACCCTGACTAGCTGCTAAAACATTGATTGTTGCACCGTGCCTATCTGTGAGAAACATTGATTGTTACACCCTGCCTAGCTCCTAAAATGATTGCTTGTTGCACCCTGACTAGCTGCTAAAACATTAATTGTTGCACCTTGCCTATCTGTGAGAAATATTGATTGCTACACCCTGTCTAGATGCTAAAAACATTGATTGTTGCACCTTGCCTATCTTTGAAAAACATTGCTTGTTGCACCCTGCCTAGCTGCTAAAATTATTGTTTGTTGCACCCTGACTAGCTGCTAAAAACATTGATTGTTGCACCTTGACTATCTGTGAGAAATATTGATTGCTGCACCCTGCCTCACTGCTAAAACATTGATTGTTGCACCTTGCCTATCTGTGAGAAACATTGATTGCTGCACCTTGACTAGCTGCTAAAATGATTGCTTGTTGCACCTTGTCTATCTTTGAGAAACATTGATTGTTGCACCCTGCTTAGCTGCTAAAAACATTGATTGTTGCACCTTGCCTATCTGTGAGAAACATTGATTGCTGCACCCTGACTAGCTGCTAAAATGATTGTTTGTTGCTCCTTGCCTATTTGTGAGAAATATTGATTGCTGCACCATGCCCAGCTGCTAAAAACATTGATTGTTGCACCCTGCCTATGTGTGAGAAATATTGATTGCTGCACCCTGACTAGCTGCTAAAATGATTGATTGTTTCACCATGCCTCTCTGTGAGAAATATTGCTTGTTGCACCTTGCCTATCTGCTAAAATTATTGTTTGTTGCACCCTGACTAGCTGCTAAAACTATTGATTGTTGCACCTTGCCTATCTGTGAGAAACATTGCTTGCTGCACCTTGCCTCACTGCTAAAAACATTGATTGTTGCACCTTGCCTATCTGTGAGAAACATTGATCGCTGCACCCTGACCAGTTGCTAAAATGATTGCTTGTTGCACCTTGCCTATCTGTGAGAAACATTGATTGTTGCACCCTGCTTAGCTTCTAAAAACATTAATTGTTGCACCGTGCCCATCTGTGAGAAACATTGATTGCTGCACCCTGACTAGCTGCTAAAATGATTGCTTGTTGCACATTGCCTATTTGTGAGAAACATTGATTGCTGCACCCTGTCTAGCTGCTAAAAACATTGATTGTTGCACCTTGCCTATCTGTGAGAAATATTGATTGTGGCAACCTGACTAGCGGCTAAATTTATTGATTGTTGGACCCTGCAATCTTTGAGAAACATTGCTTGTTGCACCTTGCCTATCTGCTAAAATTATTGTTTGTTGCACCCTGACTAGCTGCTAAGATTATTGATTGTTGCACCTTGCCTATTTGTGAGAAACATTGCTTGGTGTACCTTGCCTATCTGCTAAAACTATTGTTTGTTGCACCCTGACTAGCTGCTAAAACATTGATTGTTGCACCGTGCCTATCTGTGAGAAACATTGATTGTTACACCCTGCCTAGCTCCTAAAATGATTGCTTGTTGCACCCTGACTAGCTGCTAAAACATTAATTGTTGCACCTTGCCTATCTGTGAGAAATATTGATTGCTACACCCTGTCTAGATGCTAAAAACATTGATTGTTGCACCTTGCCTATCTTTGAAAAACATTGCTTGTTGCACCCTGCCTAGCTGCTAAAATTATTGTTTGTTGCACCCTGACTAGCTGCTAAAAACATTGATTGTGGCACCTTGCATATCTGTGAGAAATATGATTGCTGCACCCTGACTAGATTCGAAAAATATTGATTGTTGCACCCTGCCTAGCTGCTAAAATTATTGTTTGTTGCACCCTGACTAGCTGCTAAAATATTGATTGTTGCACCTTGCCTATCTGTGAGAAATATTGATTGCTGCACCCTGACTAAATGCTAACATTGTTGATTGTTGCACCTTGCCTATCTATGAGAAACATTGCTTGTTGCACCTTGCCTATCTGCAAAAATTATTTTTTGTTGCACCCTGACTAGCTGCTAAAATTATTGATTGTTGCACCTTGCCTATTTGTGAGAAACATTGCTTGTTGCACCATGCCTAGCTGCTAAAATTATTGTTTGTTGAACCCTTCCTAGCTGCTAAAAACATTGATTGTTGCACCTTGCCTATCTGTGAGAAATATTGATTGCTGCAACCTGATTTGCGGCTAAAATTATTGATTGTTGGACCTTGCCTATCATTGAGAAAAATTGCTTGTTGCACCTTGCCTATCTGCTAAAAGTATAGTTTGTTGCACCCTGACTAGCTGCTAAAACATTGATTGTTGCACCTTGCCTATCTGTGAGAAACATTGATTGCTACACCCCGACTAGCTGCTAAAAACATTGCTTGTTGTACCTTGCCTATCTGTGAGAGATATTGATTTTTGCACCCAGACTAGCTGCTAAAATGATTGCTTGTTGCACCTTGCCTATTTATGATAAACATTGTTTGCTGCACCCTGCATAGCTGCTAAAAACATTGCTTGTTGCACCTTGCCTATCTGGGAGAAATATTGATTGCTGCACCCTGACTAGCGGCTAAAATTATTGATTGTTGCACCGTGCCTATCTGTGAGAAACATTGATTGTTACACCCTGCCTAGTTGCTAAAATGATTGATTGTTGCACCCTGACTAGCTGCTAAAAACATTGATTATTGCACCTTGCCTATCTGTGAGAAATATTGATTGCTGCACCCTGACTACCTGCTAAAATGATTGCTTGTTGCACCTTGCTTATCCGTGAGAAACATTGCTTGTTGCACCCTGCCTAGCTGCTAAAATTATTGTTTGTTGCACCCTGACTAGCTGCTAAAAACATTGATGGTTGCACCTTGCTTATCTGTGAGAAATATTGATTGCTGCACCCTGACTAGCTGCGAAAAATATTGATTGTTGCACCCTGCCTAACTGCTAAAATTATTGTTTGTTGCACCCAGACTAGCTGCTAAAACATTGATTGTTGCACCTTGCCTATCTGTGAGAAATATTGATTGCTGCACCCTGACTAAATACTAAAATTATTGATTGTTGCACCTTGCCTATCTGTGAGAAATATTGCTTGTTGCACCCTGCCTAGCTGCTAAAATTATTGTTTGTTGCACCCTGAGTAGCTGCTAAAAACATTGATTGTTGCACCTTGCCTATCTGTGAGAAATATTGATTTCTGCACCCTGACTAAATGCTAGAATTGTTGATTGTTGCACCTTGCCTATCTTTGAGAAACATTGCTTGTTGCACCCTGCCTAGCTGCTAAAATGATTGTTTGTTGCACCCTGACTAGCTGCTAAAAACATTGATTGTTGCACCTTGCCTATCTGTGAGAAATATTGATTGCTGCACCTTGCCTCACTGCTAAAAACATTGATTGTTGCACCTTGCCTATCTGTGAGAAACATTGATCGCTGCACCCTGACCAGTTGCTAAAATGATTGCTTGTTGCACCTTGCCTATCTGTGAGAAACATTGATTGTTGCACCCTGCTTAGCTTCTAAAAACATTGATTGTTGCACCGTGCCCATCTGTGAGAAACATTGATTGCTGCACCCTGACTAGCTGCTAAAATGATTGCTTGTTGCACATTGCCTATTTGTGAGAAACATTGATTGCTGCACCCTGTCCAGCTGCTAAAAACATTGATTGTTGCACCTTGCCTATCTGTGAGAAATATTGATTGTGGCAACCTGACTAGCGGCTAAATTTATTGATTGTTGGACCCTGCAATCTTTGAGAAACATTGCTTGTTGCACCTTGCCTATCTGCTAAAATTATTGTTTGTTGCACCCTGACTAGCTGCTAAGATTATTGATTGTTGCACCTTGCCTATTTGTGAGAAACATTGCTTGTTGTACCTTGCCTATCTGCTAAAACTATTGTTTGTTGCACCCTGACTAGCTGCTAAAACATTGATTGTTGCATCTTGCCTATCTGTGAGAAACATTGCTTGTTGCACCCTGCGTAGCTGCTAAAAGTATTGTTTGTTGCACCCTGATTAGCTGCTAAAATGATTGATTGTTTCACCTTGCCTATCTGTGAGAAACATTGATTGCTGCATCCTGACTAGCTACTAAAATGATTGCTTGTTGCACCTTACCTATTTATGAGAAACATTGTTTGCTGCACCCTGCATAGCTGCTAAAACATTGCTTGCTGCAGCATGCCTATTTGTGAGAAACATAGATTGCTGCACCCTGAGTAACTGCTAAAAACATTGATTGTTGCACCTTGCCTATCTGTGAGAAATATTGATTGCTGCACCCTGACTAGCTGCTAAAATGATTGCTTGTTGCACCTTGCCTATTTATGAGAAACAATGTTTGCTGCACCCTTCATAGCTGCTAAAAACATTGCTTGTTGCACCATGCCTATTTGTGAGAAACATTGATTGCTGCACCCTGACTAGCTGCTAAAAACATTGATTGTTGCACCTTGCCTATCTGTGAGAAACATGGATTGCTGCACCTTGACTAGCTGCTGAAATGATTGCTTGTTGCACCTTGTCTATCTGTGAGAAACATTGCTTGTTGCACCTTGCCTATCTGTGAGAAACATTGATTGTTGCACTCTGCTTAGGTGCTAAAAACATTGATTGTTGCACCGTGCCTATCTGTGAGAAACATTGATTGCTGCACCCTGACTAGCTGCTAAAATGATTGCTTGTTGCACCTTGCCTATTTGTGAGAAACATTGATTGCTGCACCCTGTCTAGCTGCTAAAAACATTGATTGTTGCACCTTGCCTATCTGTGAGAAATATTGATTGTGGCAACCTGACTAGCGGCTAAAATTATTGATTGTTGGACCCTGCAATCTTTGAGAAACATTGCTTGTTGCACCTTGCCTATCTGCTAAAATTATTGTTTGTTGCACCCTGACTAGCTGCTAAGATTATTGATTGTTGTACCTTGCCTATTTGTGAGAAACATTGCTTGTTGCACCTTGCCTATCTGCTAAAACTATTGTTTGTTGCACCCTGACTAGCTGCTAAAACATTGATTGTTGCACCTTGCCTATCTGTGAGAAACATTGCTTGTTGCACCCTGCCTAGCTGCTAAAAGTATTGTTTGTTGCATCCTGACTAGCTGCTAAAATGATTGATTGTTGCACCTTGTCTATCTGTGAGAAACATTGATTGTTGCAGCCTGCTTAGCTACTAAAAACATTGATTGTTGCACCTTGCCTATCTGTGAGAAACATTGATTGCTGCACCCTGACTAGCTGCTAAAATGATTGCTTGTTGCTCCTTGCCTATTTGTGAGAAATATTGATTGCTGCACCCTGTCTAGCTGCTAAAAACATTGATTGTTGCACCTTGCCTATCTGTGAGAAATATTGATTGCTGAACCCTGACTAGCGGCTAAAATGATTGATTGTTGCACCATGCCACTATGTGAGAAACATTGCTTGTTGCACCTTGCCTATCTGCTAAAATTATTGTTTGTTGCACCCTGACTAGCTGGTAAAATTATTGATTGTTGCACCTTGCCTATCTGTGAGAAACATTGTTGGCTGCACCCTGCATAGCTGCTAAAACATTGCTTGTTGCACCATGCCAATTTGTGAGAAACATTGATTGCTGCACCCTGACTAGCGGCTAAAATGATTGATTGTTGCACCGTGCCACTATGTGAGAAACATTGCTTGTTGCACCTTGCCTATCTGCTAAAACTATTGTTTGTTGCACCCTGACTAGCTGCTAAAACATTGATTGTTGCACCTTGCCTATCTGTGAGAAACATTGCTTGTTGCACCCTGCCTAGCTGCTAAAAGTATTGTTTGTTGCATCCTGACTAGCTGCTAAAATGATTGCTTGTTGCACCTTGCCTATCTGTGAGAAACATTGATTGTTGCACCCTGCTTAGCTTCTAAAAACATTGATTGTTGCACCGTGCCCATCTGTGAGAAACATTGATTGCTGCACCCTGACTAGCTGCTAAAATGATTGCTTGTTGCACATTGCCTATTTGTGAGAAACATTGATTGCTGCACCCTGTCCAGCTGCTAAAAACATTGATTGTTGCACCTTGCCTATCTGTGAGAAATATTGATTGTGGCAACCTGACTAGCGGCTAAATTTATTGATTGTTGGACCCTGCAATCTTTGAGAAACATTGCTTGTTGCACCTTGCCTATCTGCTAAAATTATTGTTTGTTGCACCCTGACTAGCTGCTAAGATTATTGATTGTTGCACCTTGCCTATTTGTGAGAAACATTGCTTGTTGTACCTTGCCTATCTGCTAAAACTATTGTTTGTTGCACCCTGACTAGCTGCTAAAACATTGATTGTTGCATCTTGCCTATCTGTGAGAAACATTGCTTGTTGCACCCTGCGTAGCTGCTAAAAGTATTGTTTGTTGCACCCTGATTAGCTGCTAAAATGATTGATTGTTTCACCTTGCCTATCTGTGAGAAACATTGATTGCTGCATCCTGACTAGCTGCTAAAATGATTGCTTGTTGCACCTTACCTATTTATGAGAAACATTGTTTGCTGCACCCTGCATAGCTGCTAAAACATTGCTTGCTGCAGCATGCCTATTTGTGAGAAACATAGATTGCTGCACCCTGAGTAACTGCTAAAAACATTGATTGTTGCACCTTGCCTATCTGTGAGAAATATTGATTGCTGCACCCTGACTAGCTGCTAAAATGATTGCTTGTTGCACCTTGCCTATTTATGAGAAACAATGTTTGCTGCACCCTTCATAGCTGCTAAAAACATTGCTTGTTGCACCATGCCTATTTGTGAGAAACATTGATTGCTGCACCCTGACTAGCTGCTAAAAACATTGATTGTTGCACCTTGCCTATCTGTGAGAAACATTGATTGCTGCACCTTGACTAGCTGCTGAAATGATTGCTTGTTGCACCTTGTCTATCTGTGAGAAACATTGATTGTTGCACCCTGCTTAGCTGCTAAAAACATTGATTGTTGCACCTTGCCTATCTGTGAGAAACATTGATTGCTGCACCCTGACTAGCTGCTAATATGATTGCTTGTTGCTCCTTGCCTATTTGTGAGAAATATTGATTGCTGCACCCTGTCCAGCTGCTAAAAACATTGATTGTTGCACCTTGCCTATCTGTGAGAAATATTGATTGCTGCACCCTGACTAGCTGCTAAAATTATTGATTGTTGCACCTTGCCTATCTGTGAGAAACATTGCTTGCTGCACCTTGCCTCACTGCTAAAAACATTGATTGTTGCACCTTGCCTTTCTGTGAGAAACATTGCTTGTTGCACCTTGCCTATCTGCTAAAATTATTGTTTGTTGCACCCTGACCAGCTGCTAAAATTATTGATTGTCGTACCTTGCCTATATGTGAGAAACATTGATTGCTGCACCCTGCCTCGCTGCTAAAAACATTGATTGTTGCACCTTGCCTATCTGTGAGAAACATTGATTGCTGCACCCTGACTAGCTTCTAAAATGATTGCTTGTTGCACCTTGCCTATCTGTGAGAAACATTGATTGTTGCACTCTGCTTAGGTGCTAAAAACATTGATTGTTGCACCGTGCCTATCTGTGAGAAACATTGATTGCTGCACCCTGACTAGCTGCTAAAATGATTGCTTGTTGCACCTTGCCTATTTGTGAGAAACATTGATTGCTGCACCCTGTCTAGCTGCTAAAAACATTGATTGTTGCACCTTGCCTATCTGTGAGAAATATTGATTGTGGCAACCTGACTAGCGGCTAAAATTATTGATTGTTGGACCCTGCAATCTTTGAGAAACATTGCTTGTTGCACCTTGCCTATCTGCTAAAATTATTGTTTGTTGCACCCTGACTAGCTGCTAAGATTATTGATTGTTGTACCTTGCCTATTTGTGAGAAACATTGCTTGTTGCACCTTGCCTATCTGCTAAAACTATTGTTTGTTGCACCCTGACTAGCTGCTAAAACATTGATTGTTGCACCTTGCCTATCTGTGAGAAACATTGCTTGTTGCACCCTGCCTAGCTGCTAAAAGTATTGTTTGTTGCATCCTGACTAGCTGCTAAAATGATTGATTGTTGCACCTTGTCTATCTGTGAGAAACATTGATTGTTGCAGCCTGCTTAGCTACTAAAAACATTGATTGTTGCACCTTGCCTATCTGTGAGAAACATTGATTGCTGCACCCTGACTAGCTGCTAAAATGATTGCTTGTTGCTCCTTGCCTATTTGTGAGAAATATTGATTGCTGCACCCTGTCTAGCTGCTAAAAACATTGATTGTTGCACCTTGCCTATCTGTGAGAAATATTGATTGCTGCACCCTGACTAGCGGCTAAAATGATTGATTGTTGCACCATGCCACTATGTGAGAAACATTGCTTGTTGCACCTTGCCTATCTGCTAAAATTATTGTTTGTTGCACCCTGACTAGCTGGTAAAATTATTGATTGTTGCACCTTGCCTATCTGTGAGAAACATTGTTGGCTGCACCCTGCATAGCTGCTAAAACATTGCTTGTTGCACCATGCCAATTTGTGAGAAACATTGATTGCTGCACCCTGACTAGCGGCTAAAATGATTGATTGTTGCACCGTGCCACTATGTGAGAAACATTGCTTGTTGCACCTTGCCTATCTGCTAAAACTATTGTTTGTTGCACCCTGACTAGCTGCTAAAACATTGATTGTTGCACCTTGCCTATCTGTGAGAAACATTGCTTGTTGCACCCTGCCTAGCTGCTAAAAGTATTGTTTGTTGCATCCTGACTAGCTGCTAAAATGATTGATTGTTGCACCTTGTCTATCTGTGAGAAACATTGATTGTTGCACCCTGCTTAGCTGCTAAAAACATTGATTGTTGCACCTTGCCTATGTGTGAGAAACATTGATTGCTGCACCCTGACTAGCTGCTAAAATGATTGTTTGTTGCTCCTTGCCTATTTGTGAGAAATATTGATTGCTGCACCATGCCCAGCTGCTAAAAACATTGATTGTTGCACCCTGCCTATGTGTGAGAAATATTGATTGCTGCACCCTGACTAGCTGCTAAAATGATTGATTGTTGCACCATCTCTCTCTGTGAGAAACATTGCTTGTTGCACCTTGCCTATCTGCTAAAATATTGTTTGTTGCACCCTGACTAGCTGCTAAAACTATTGATTGTTGCACCTTGCCTATCTGTGAGAAACATTGCTTGCTGCACCTTGCCTCACTGCTAAAAACATTGATTGTTGCACCTTGCCTATCTGTGAGAAACATTGCTTGTTGCACCTTGCCTATCTGCTAAAATTATTGTTTGTTGCACCCTGACCAGCTGCTAAAATTATTGATTGTTGTACCTTGCCTATCTGTGAGAAACATTGATTGCTGCACCCTGCCTCGCTGCTAAAAACATTGATTGTTGCACCTTGCCTATCTGTGAGAAACATTGATTGCTGCACCCTGAACAGTTGCTAAAATGATTGCTTGTTGCACCTTGCCTATCTGTGAGAAACATTGATTGTTGCACCCTGCTTAGCTTCTAAAAACATTGATTGTTGCACCGTGCCTATCTGTGAGAAACATTGATTGCTGCACCCTGACTAGCTGCTAAAATGATTGCTTGTTGCACATTGCCTATTTGTGAGAAACATTGATTGCTGCACCCTGTCTAGCTGCTAAAAACATTGATTGATGCACCTTGCATATCTGTGAGAAACATTAATCGTTACACCCTGCCTAGCTGCTAAAATGATTGTTTGTTGCACCCTGACTAGATGCTAAAACATTGATTGTTGCACCTTGCCTATCTGTGAGAAACATTGCTTGATACACCCTGCCTAGCTGCTAAAAGTATTGTTTGCTGCATCCTGATGAGCTGCTAAAATGATTGATTATTTTAAATTGCCTATCTGTGAGAAACATTGATTGCTGCACCCTGACTAGCTGTTAAAATGCTTGCTTGTTGCACCATGCCTATTTGTGAGAAATATTGATTGCTGCACCCTGACTAGCGGCTAAAATTATTGATTGTTGCACTGTGCCTATCTGTGAGAAACATTGATTGTTACACCCTGCCTAGCTGCTAAAATGATTGCTTGTTGCACCCTGACTAGCTGCTAAAAACATTAATTTTTGCACCTTGCCTATCTGTGAGAAATATTGATTGCTGCACCCTGACTAAATGCTAGCATTGTTGATTGTTGCACCTTGCCTATCTATGAGAAACATTGCTTGTTGCACCTTGCCTATCTGCTAAAATTATTGTTTGTTGCACCCTGACTAGCTGCTAAGATTTGTGATTGTTGCACCTTGCCTATTTGTGAGAAACATTGCTTGTTGTACCTTGCCTATCTGCTAAAACTATTGTTTGTTGCACCCTGACTAGCTGCTAAAACATTGATTGTTGCATCTTGCCTATCTGTGAGAAACATTGCTTGTTGCACCCTGCCTAGCTGCTAAAAGTATTGTTTGTTGCATCCTGATTAGCTGCTAAAATGATTGATTGTTTCACCTTGCCTATCTGTGAGAAACATTGATTGCTGCATCCTGACTAGCTGCTAAAATGATTGCTTGTTGCACCTTACCTATTTATGAGAAACATTGTTTGCTGCACCCTGCATAGCTGCTAAAACATTGCTTGTTGCACCATGCCTATTTGTGAGAAACATAGATTGCTGCACCCTGAGTAGCTGCTAAAAACATTGATTGTTGCACCTTGCCTATCTGTGAAAAATGGTTTATAGTCATAATATCGAAAAAATAATGTCGAATTACAAAAATGTCGAAAATAAAATGTCGAATTCAAAAATGTCGAAAACACATACATATAATAGAAAAAGTCATTATTTCGAAAATAAAATGTCGGAAAAAAAATCAAAAAACCAATGTTAAAATAACTATGTACAATGTCACACATACTAACGTTTTTTATTGGGGGGGGTCCCCCCCCAAACCCCCCATCCCAAAACCCTACCCCAACCCTCCACTCCTCCCCATCCCCCCCAACACCCCCCATGGATATACCTTTAATTTTTTTTAAAAAGTATTTAATAAAACATGAATTAAATAATTAATTATTAAAAAAACCCATCCCAACCCCCCCCCCCCCTCCCCATACCCCCCACCCACCATGGATATACCTTTAACCATTTTAAAAAATTATGTTTTATAAACTATAATTAATTAATTATTTATTTAAGCATTAATTCGAAAAAAAATCGAAAAAAATTCGACATTTTTGTAATTCGACATTTGTATTTTCGAATAAATGTTTTCGACATTTTGACTTTCAACATTATTGTATTCGACATTATGACTGGACACCGTGAGAAATATTGATTGCTGCACCCTGACTAGCTGCTAAAATGATTGCTTGTTGCACCTTGCATATTTATGAGAAACAATGTTTGCTGCACACTTCATAGCTGCTAAAAACATTGATTGTTGCACCTTGCCTATCTGTGAGAAACATTGATTGCTGCACCTTGACTAGCTGCTAAAATGATTGCTTGTTGCACCTTGTCTATCTGTGAGAAACATTGCTTGTTGTACCTTGCCTATTTATGAGAAGCAATGTTTGCTGCACCCTGACTAGCTGCTAAAATGATTGCTTGTTGCACCTTGCATATTTATGAGAAACAATGTTTGCTGCACACTTCATAGCTGCTAAAAACATTGATTGTTGCACCTTGCCTATCTGTGAGAAACATTGATTGCTGCACCTTGACTAGCTGCTAAAATGATTGCTTGTTGCACCTTGTCTATCTGTGAGAAACATTGCTTGTTGCACCTTGCCTATTTATGAGAAACAATGTTTGCTGCACCCTGACTAGCTGCTAAAATGATTGCTTGTTGCACCTTGTCTATCTGTGAGAAACATTGCTTGTTGCACCTTGTCTATTTATGAGAAACAATGTTTGCTGCACCCTGACTAGCTGCTAAAATGATTGCTTGTTGCACCTTGCATATTTATGAGAAACAATGTTTGCTGCACACTTCATAGCTGCTAAAAACATTGATTGTTGCACCTTGCCTATCTGTGAGAAACATTGATTGCTGCACCTTGACTAGCTGCTAAAATGATTGCTTGTTGCACCTTGTCTATCTGTGAGAAACATTGATTGTTGCACCCTGCTTAGCTGCTAAAAACAATGATTGTTGCACCTTGCCTATCTGTGAGAAACATTGATTGCTGCACCCTGACTAGCTGCTAAAATGATTGCTTGTTGCTCCTTGCCTATTTGTGAGAAATATTGATTGCTGCACCCTTTCTAGCTGCTAAAAACATTGATTGTTGCACCTTGCCTATATGTGAGAAATATTGATTGCTGCACCCTGACTAGTGGCTAAAATGATTGATTGTTGCACCGTGCCTCTATGTGAGAAACATTGCTTGTTGCACCTTGCCTATCTGCTAAAATTATTGTTGGTTGCACCCTGACTAGCTGCTAAAATTATTGATTGTTGCACCTTGCCTATCTGTGAGAAACATTGCTTGCTGCACCTTGCCTCACTGCTAAAAACATTGATTGTTGCACCTTGCCTATCTGTGAGAAACATTGCTTGTTGCACCTTGCCTATCTGCTAAAATTATTGTTTGTTGCACCCTGACCAGCTGCTAAAATTATTGATTGTTGTACCTTGCCTATCTGCGAGAAACATTGATTGCTGCACCCTGCCTCGCTGCTAAAAACATTGATTGTTGCACCTTGCCTATCTGTGAGAAACATTGATTGCTGCACCCTGACTAGCTGCTAAAATGATTGCTTGTTGCACATTGCCTATCTGTGAGAAACATTGATTGCCACACCCTGACTAGCTGCTAAAATGATTGCTTGTTGCACCTTGCCTATTTGTGAGAAACATTGATTGCTGCACCCTGTCTAGCTGCTAAAAACATTGATAGTTGCACCTTGCCTATCTGTGAGAAATATTGATTGTGGCAACCTGACTAGCGGCTAAAATTATTGATTGTTGGACCCTGCAATCTTTGAGAAACATTGCTTGTTGCACCTTGCCTATCTGCTAAAATTATTGTTTGTTGCACCCTGACTAGCTGCTAAGATTATTGATTGTTGCACCTTGCCTATTTGTGAGAAACATTGCTTGTTGCACCTTGCCTATCTGCTAAAACTATTGTTTGTTGCCCCCTGACTAGCTGCTAAAACATTGATTTTTGCACCTTGCCTATCTGTGAGAAACATTGCTTGTTGCACCCTGCCTAGCTGCTAAAAGTATTGTTTGTTGCATCCTGACTAGCTGCTAAAATGATTGATTGTTGCACCTTGTCTATCTGTGAGAAACATTGATTGTTGCACCCTGCTTAGCTGCTAAAAACATTGATTGTTGCACCTTGCATATCTGTGAGAAACATTGATTGCTGCACCCTGACTAGCTGCTAAAATGATTGTTTGTTGCTCCTTGCCCATTTGTGAGAAATATTGATTGCTGCACCATGCACAGCTGCTAAAAACATTGATCGTTGCACCCTGCCTATGTGTGAGAAATATTGATTGCTGCACCCTGACTAGCTGCTAAAATGATTGATTGTTGCACCATGCCTCTCTGTGAGAAACATTGCTTGTTGCACCTTGCCTATCTGCTAAAATTATTGTTTGTTGCACCCTGACTAGCTGCTAAAACTTGATTGTTGCACCTTGCCTATCTGTGAGAAACATTGCTTGCTGCACCTTGCCTCACTGCTAAAAACATTGATTGTTGCACCTTGCCTATCTGTGAGAAACATTGCTTGTTGCACCTTGCCTATCTGCTAAAATTATTGTTTGTTGCACCCTGACCAGATGCTAAAATTATTGATTGTTGTACCTTGCCTATCTGTGAGAAACATTGATTGCTGCACCCTGCCTCACTGCTAAAAACATTGATTGTTGCACCTTGCCTATCTGTGAGAAACATTGATTGCTGCACCCTGACCAGTTGCTAAAATGATTGCTTGTTGCACCTTGCCTATCTGTGAGAAACATTGATTGTTGCACCCTGCTTAGCTTCTAAAAACATTGATTGTTGCACCATGCCTATCTGTGAGAAACATTGATTGCTGCACCCTGACTAGCTGCTAAAATGATTGCTTGTTGCACATTGCCTATTTGTGAGAAACATTGATTGCTGCACCCTGTCTAGCTGCTAAAAACATTGATTGTTGCACCTTGCTTATCTATGAGAAACATTAATCGTTACACCCTGCCTAGCTGCTAAAATGATTGTTTGTTGCACCCTGACTAGATGCTAAAACATTGATTGTTGCACCTTGCCTATCTGTGAGAAACATTGCTTGATACACCCTGCCTAGCTGCTAAAAGTATTGTTTGTTGCATCCTGATGAGCTGCTAAAATGATTGATTATTTCAAATTGCCTATCTGTGAGAAACATTGATTGCTGCACCCTGACTAGCTGCTAAAATGCTTGCTTGTTGCACCATGCCTATTTGTGAGAAATATTGATTGCTGCACCCTGACTAGCGGCTAAAATTATTGATTGTTGCACCGTGCCTATCTGTGAGAAACATTGATTGTTACACCCTGCCTAGCTGCTAAAATGATTGCTTGTTGCACCCTGACTAGCTGCTAAAAACATTAATTTTTGCACCTGGCCTATCTGTGAGAAATATTGATTGCTACACCCTGTCTAGATGCTAAAAACATTGATTGTCGCACCTTGCCTATCTGTGAGAAACATTGCTTGTTGCACCGTGCCTAGCTGCTAAAATTATTGTTTGTTGCACCCTGACTAGCTGCTAAAAACATTGATTGTGGCACCTTGCATATCTGTGAGAAATATGATTGCTGCACCCTGTCAAGCTGCTAAAAACATTGATTGTTGCACCATGCCTATCTGTGAGAAATATTGATTGTGGCAACCTGACTAGCGGCTAAAATTATTGATTGTTGGACCCTGCAATCTTTGAGAAACATTGCATGTTGCACCTTGCCTATCTGCTAAAATTATTGTTTGTTGCACCCTGACCAGCTGCTAAGATTATTGATTGTTGCACCTTGCCTATTTGTGAGAAACATTGCTTGTTGTACCTTGCCTATCTGCTAAAACTATTGTTTGTTGCACCCTGACTAGCTGCTAAAACATTGATTGTTGCACCCTGCCTATCTGTGAGAAACATTGCTTGTTTCACCCTGCCTAGCTGCTAAAAGTATTGTTTGTTGCATCCTGACTAGCTGCTAAAATGATTGATTGTTTCACCTTGCCTATCTGTGAGAAACATTGATTGCTGCACCCTGACTAGCTGCTAAAATGATTGCTTGTTGCACCACGCCTATTTGTGAGAAACATTGATTGCTAAACCCCGACTAGCTGCTAAAAACATTGATTGTTGCACCTTGCCTATCTGTGAGAAACATTGCTTGTTGCACCCTGCCTAGCTGCTAAAATTATTGTTTGTTGCACCCTGACTAGCTGCTAAAAACATTGATTGTGGCACCTTGCATATCTGTGAGAAATATGATTGCTGCACCCTGTCTAGCTGCTAAAAACATTAATTGTTGCACCATGCCTATCTGTGAGAAATATTGATTGTGGCAACCTGACTAGCGGCTAAAATTATTGATTGTTGGACCCTGCAATCTTTGAGAAACATTGCATGTTGCACCTTGCCTATCTGCTAAAATTATTGTTTGTTGCACCCTGACCAGCTGCTAAGATTATTGATTGTTGCACCTTGCCTATTTGTGAGAAACATTGCTTGTTGTACCTTGCCTATCTGCTAAAACTATTGTTTGTTGCACCCTGACTAGCTGGTAAAACATTGATTGTTGCACCCTGCCTATCTGTGAGAAACATTGCTTGTTGCACCCTGCCTAGCTGCTAAAAGTTTTGTTTGTTGCATCCTGACTAGCTGCTAAAATGATTGATTGTTTCACCTTGCCTATCTGTGAGAAACATTGATTGCTGCACCCTGACTAGCTGCTAAAATGATTGCTTGTTGCACCACCCTATTTGTGAGAAACATTGATTGCTAAACCCGGACTAGCTGCTAAAAACATTGATTGTTGCACCTTGCCTATCTGTGAGAGATATTGATTTTTGCACCCAGACTAGCTGCTAAAATGATTGCTTGTTGCACCTTGCCTATTTATGATAAACATTGTTTGCTGCACCCTGCATAGCTGCTAAAAACATTGCTTGTTGTACCTTGCCTATCTGTGAGAAATATTGATTGCTGCACCCTGACTAGTTGCCAAAATGATTGCTTGTTGCACCCTGACTACTGCTAAAAACATTGATTATTGCACCTTGCCTATCTGTGAGAAATATTGATTGCTGCACCCTGAATACCTGCTAAAATGATTGCTTGTTGCACCTTGCCTATCCGTGAGAAACATTGCTTGTTGCACCCTGCCTAGCTGCTAAAATTATTGTTTGTTGCACCCTGACTAGCTGCTAAAAACATTGATTGTTGCACCTTGCTTATCTGTGAAAAATATTGATTGCTACACCCTGACTAAATACTAAAATTATTGATTGTTCTCCTTGCCTATCTGTGAAAAACATTGCTTGATGCACCCTGCCTAGCTGCTAAAATTATTGTTTGTTGCACCCTGACTAGCTGCTAAAAACATTGATTGTTGCACCTTGCCTATCTGTGAGAAATATTGATTTCTGCACCCTGACTAAATGCTAACATTGTTGATTATTGCACCTTGCCTATCTTTGAGAAACATTGCTTGTTGCACCCTGCCTAGCTGCTAAAATGATTGTTTGTTGCACCCTGACTAGCTGCTAAAAACATTGATTGTTGAACCTTGCATATCTGTGAGAAAAATTGATTGCTGCACCTTGACTAGCTGCTAAAATGATTGCTTGTTGCACCTTGTCTATCTGTGAGAAACATTGATTGTTGCACCCTGCTTAGCTGCTAAAAACATTGATTGTTGCACCTTGCCTATCTGTGAGAAACAGTGCTTGTTGCACCTTGCCTATCTGCTAAAATTATTGTTTGTTGCACCCTGACCAGCTGCTAAAATTATTGATTGTTGTACCTTGCCTATCTGTGAGAAACATTGATTGCTGCACCCAGCCTCGCTGCTAAAAACATTGATTGTTGCACCTTGCCTATCTGTGAGAAACATTGATTGCTGCACCCTGACTAGCTGCTAAAAAGATTGCTTGTTGCACCTTGCCTATCTGTGAGAAACATTGATTGTTGCACCCTGCTTAGCTGCTAAAAACATTGCATGTTGCACCTTGCCTATCTGCTAAAATTATTGTTTGTTGCACCCTGACCAGCTGCTAAGATTATTGATTGTTGCACCTTGCCTATTTGTGAGAAACATTGCTTGTTGTACCTTGCCTATCTGTGAGAAACATTGCTTGTTGCACCCTGCCTAGCTGCTAAAAGTATTGTTTGTTGCATCCTGACTAGCTGCTAAAATGATTGATTGTTTCACCTTGCCAATCTGTGAGAAACATTGATTGCTGCATCCTGACTAGCTGCTAAAATGATTGCTTGTTGCACCTTACCTATTTATGAGAAACATTGTTTACTGCACCCTGCATAGCTGCTAATACATTGCTTGTTGCACCATGCCTATTTGTGAGAAACATTGATTGCTGCACCCTGACTAGCTGCTAAAAACATTGATTGTTGCACCTTCCCTATCTGTGAGAAACATTGATTGTTACACCCTGCCTAGCTGCTAAAATGATTGCTTGTTGCACCCTGACTATCTGCTAAAAACATTGATTGTTGCACCTTGCCTATCTGTGAGAAATATTGATTGCTGTACTTTGCCTATCTGCTAAAACTATTGTTTGTTGCACCCTGACTAGCTGCTAAAACATTGATTGTTGCACCCTGCCTATCTGTGAGAAACATTGCTTGTTGCACCCTGCCTAGCTGCTAAAAGTATTGTTTGTTGCATCCTGACTAGCTGCTAAAATGATTGATTGTTTCACCTTGCCTATCTGTGAGAAACATTGATTGCTGCATCCTGACTAGCTGCTAAAATGATTGCTTGTTGCACCTTACCTATTTATGAGAATTATTGTTTGCTGCACCCTGCATAGCTGCTAAAACATTGCTTGTTGCACCATGCCTATTTGTAAGAAACATTGATTGCTGCACCCTGACTAGCTGCTAAGAACATTGATTGTTGCACCTTGCCTATCTGTGGGAAACATTGATTGCTGCACCTTGACTAGCTGCTAAAATGATTGCTTGTTGCACCTTGTCTATCTGTGAGAAACATTGATTGTTGCACCCTGCTTATCTGCTAAAAATAATGATTGTTGCACCTTGCCTATCTGTGAGAAACATTGATTGCTGCACCCTGACTAGCTGCTAAAATGATTGCTTGTTGCACCCTGACTATCTGCTAAAAACATTGATTGTTGCACCTTGCCTATCTGTGAGAAATATTGATTGCTGCACCCTGACTAGCTGCTAAAATGATTGCTTGTTGCACCATGCCTATTTATGAGAAACAATGTTTGATGCACCCTGCATAGCTGCTAAAAACATTGCTTGATGCACCATGCCTATTTGTGAGAAACATTGATTGCTGCACCCTGACTAGCTGCTAAAATGATTGCTTGTTGCTCCTTGCCTATTTGTGAGAAATATTGATTGCTGCACCATGCCCAGCTGCTAAAACATTGATTGTTGCACCCTGCCTATGTGTGAGAAATATTGATTGCTGCACCCTGACTAGCGGCTAAAATGATTGATTGTTGCACCGTGCCTCTATGTGAGAAACATTGCTTGTTGCACCTTGCCTATCTGTGAGAAACATTGATTGCTGCACCTTGACTAGCTGCTAAAATGATTGCTTGTTGCACCTTGTCTATCTGTGAGAAACATTGATTGTTGCACCTTGCTTAGCTGCTAAAAATATTGATTGTTGCACCTTGCCTATCTGTGAGAAACATTGCTTGTTGCACCTTGCCTAGCTGCTAAAAGTATTGTTTGTTGCTCCTTGCCTATTTGTGAGAAATATTGATTGCTGCACCATGCCCAGCTGCTAAAACATTGATTGTTGCACCCTGCCTATGTGTGAGAAATATTGATTGCTGCACCCTGACTAGCGGCTAAAATGATTAATTGTTGCACCGTGCCTCTATGTGAGAAACATTGCTTGTTGCACCTTTCCTATCTGCTAAAATTATTGTTTGTTGCACCCTGACTAGCAGCTAAAATGATTGATTGTTGCACCTTGCCTATCTTTGAGAAACATTGCTTGTTGCACCCTGCCTAGCTGCTAAAAGTATTGTTTGTTGCATCCTGACTAGTTGCTAAAATGATTGCTTGTTTTCACCTTGCCTATCTGTGAGAAACATTGATTGCTGCATCCTGACTAGCTGCTAAAATGATTGCTTGTTGCACCTTACCTATTTATGAGAAACATTGTTTGCTGCACCCTGCATAGCTGCTATAACATTGCTTGTTGCACCATGCCTATTTGTGAGAAACATAGATTGCTGCACACTGAGTAGCTGCTAAAAACATTGATTGTTGCACCTTGCCTATCTGTGAGAAACAGTGCTTGTTGCACCTTGCCTATCTGCTAAAATTATTGTTTGTTGCACTCTGACCAGCTGCTAAAATTATTGATTGTTGTACCTTGCCTATCTGTGAGAAACATTGATTGCTGCACCCTGCCTCGCTGCTAAAAACATTGATTGTTGCACCTTGCCTATCTGTGAGAAACATTGATTGCTGCACCCTGACTAGATGCTAAAATGATTGCTTGTTGCACCTTGCCTATTTGTGAGAAACATTGATTGCTGCACCCTGTCTAGCTGCTAAAAAAATTGATTGTTGCACCTTGCCTATCTGTGAGAAATATTGATTGTGGCAACCTAACTAGCGGCTAAAATTATTGATTGTTGGACCCTGCAATCTTTGAGAAACATTGCATGTTGCACCTTGCCTATCTGCTAAAATTATTGTTTGTTGCACCCTGACTAGCTGCTAAAAACATTGATTGTTGCACCTTGCCTATTTGTGAGAAACATTGCTTGTTGTACCTTGCCTATCTGCTAAAACTATTGTTTGTTGCACCCTGACTAGCTGCTAAAACATTGATTGTTGCACCCTGCCTATCTGTGAGAAACATTGCTTGTTGCACCCTGCCTAGCTGCTAAAAGTATTGTTTGTTGCATCCTGACTAGCTGCTAAAATGATTGATTGTTTCACCTTGCCTATCTGTGAGAAACATTGATTGCTGCATCCTGACTAGCTGCTAGAATGATTGCTTGTTGCTCCTTGCCTATTTGTGAGAAATATTGATTGCTGCACCATGCCCAGCTGCTAAAACATTGATTGTTGCACCCTGCCTATGTGTGAGAAATATTGATTGCTGCACCCTGACTAGCGGCTAAAATGATTAATTGTTGCACCGTGCCTCTATGTGAGAAACATTGCTTGTTGCACCTTGCCTATCTGCTAAAATGATTGTTTGTTGCACCCTGACTAGCTGCTAAAATGATTGATTGTTGCACCTTGCCTATCTGTGAGAAACATTGCTTGCTGCACCTTGCCTCACTGCTAAAAACATTGATTGTTGCACCCTGACTAGCTGCTAAAACATTGATTGTTGCAACTTGCCTATCTTTGAGAAACATTGCTTGTTGCACCCTGCCTAGCTGCTAAAAGTATTGTTTGTTGCATCCTGACTAGCTGCTAAAATGATTGATTGTTTCACCTTGCCTATCTGTGAGAAACATTGATTGCTGCATCCTGACTAGCTGCTAAAATGATTGCTTGTTGCACCTTACCTATTTATGAGAAACATTGTTTGCTGCACCCTGCATAGCTGCTAAAACATTGCTTGTTGCACCATGCCTATTTGTGAGAAACATAGATTGCTGCACACTGAGTAGCTGCTAAAAACATTGATTGTTGCACCTTCCCTATCGGTGAGAAACATTGATTGTTACACCCTGCCTAGCTGCTAAAATGATTGTTTGTTGCACCCTGACTAGCTGCTAAAACATTGATTGTTGCACCTTGCCTATCTGTGAGAAACATTGCTTGATGCACCCTGCCAAGCTGCTAAAAGTATTGTTTGTTGCATCCTGATGAGCTGCTAAAATGATTGATTATTTCACCTTGCCTATCTGTGAGAAACATTGATTGCTGCACCCTGACTAGCTGCTAAAATGATTGCTTGTTGCACCATGCCTATTTGTGAGAAATATTGATTGCTGCACCCTGACTAGCGGCTAAAATTATTGAATGTTGCACCCTGCCTATCTGTGAGAAACATTGATTGTTACACCCTGCCTAGCTGCTAAAAGGATTGCTTGTTGCACCCTGACTAGCTGCTAAAAACATTGATTGTTGCACCTTGCCTATCTGTGAGAAATATTGATTGCTACACCCTGACTAGATGCTAAAAACATTGATTGTTGCACCTTGCCTATCTGTGAGAAACATTGCTTGTTGCACCCTGCCTAGCTGCTAAAATTATTGTTTGTTGCACCCTGACTAGCTGCTAAAAACATTGATTGTGGCACCTTGCCTATCTGTGAGAAATATTGATTGCTGCACCCTGACTAGATGCGAAAAACATTGATTGTTGCACCCTGCCTAGCTGCTAAAATTATTGTTTGTTGCACCCTGACTAGCTGCTAAAAACATTGATTGTTGCACCTTGCCTATCTGTGAGAAATATTGATTGCTGCATCCTGACTAAATGCTAAAATTATTGATTGTTGCACCTTGCCTATCTGTGAGAAACATTGCTTGTTGCACCCTGCCTAGCTGCTAAAACTATTGTTTGTTGCACCCTGACTAGCTGCTGAAAACTTTGATTGTTGCACCTTGCCTATCTGTGAGAAACATTGATTGCTGCACCCCGACTAGCTGCTAAAAACATTGATTGTTGTACCTTGCCTATCTGTGAGAAATATTGATTGCTGCACCCTGACTAGCGGCTAAAATTATTGATTGTTGCACCGTGCCTATCTGTGAGAAACATTGATTGTTACACCCTGCCTAGTTGCTAAAATGTTTGATTGTTGCACCCTGACTAGCTGCTAAAAACATTGATTATTGCACCTTGCCTATCTGTGAGAAATATTGATTGCTGCACCCTGACTACCTGCTAAAATGATTGCTTGTTGCACCATGCCTATCCGTGAGAAACATTGCTTGTTGCACCCTGCCTAGCTGCTAAAATTATTGTTTGTTGCACCCTGACTAGCTGCTAAAAACATTGATTGTTGCACCTTGCTTATCTGTGAGAAATATTGATTGCTGCACCCTGACTAGATGCGAAAAATATTGATTGTTGCACCTTGCCTATCTGTGAGAAACATTGCTTGTTGCACCCTGCCTAGCTGCTAAAATTATTGTTTGTTGCACCCTGAGTAGCTGCTAAAAACATTGATTGTTGCACCTTGCCTATCTGTGAGAAATATTGATTTCTGCACCCTGACTAAATGCTAGAATTGTTGATTGTTGCACCTTGCCTATCTGTGAGAAACATTGATTGCTGCACCTTGACTAGCTGCTAAAATGATTGATTGTTGCACCGTGCCTCTCTGTGAGAAACATTGCTTGTTGCACCTTGCCTATCTGCTAAAATTATTGTTTGTTGCACCCTGACTAGCTGCTAAAACTATTGATTGTTGCACCTTGCCTATCTGTGAGAAACATTGCTTGCTGCACCTTGCCTCACTGCTAAAAACATTGATTGTTGCACCTTGCCTATCTGTGAGAAACATTGCTTGTTGCACCTTGCCTATCTGCTAAAATTATTGATTGCTGCACCCTGTCTAGCTGCTAAAAACATTGATTGTTGCACCTTGCCTATCTGTGAGAAATATTGCTTGTGGCAACCTGACTAGCGGCTAAAATTATTGATTGTTGGACCCTGCAATCTTTGAGAAACACTGCTTGTTGCACCTTGCCTATCTGCTAAAATTATTGTTTGTTGCACCCTGACTAGCTGCTGAAAACTTTGATTGTTGCACCTTGCCTATCTGTGAGAAATATTGATTGCTGCACCCTGACTAAATGCTAGCATTGTTGATTGTTGCACCTTGCATATCTGTGAGAAACATTGCTTGTTGCACCTTGCCTATCTGCTAAAATTATTTTTTGTTGCACCCTGACTAGCTGCTAAAATTATTGATTGTTGCGCCTTGCCTATTTGTGAGAAACATTGCTTGTTGCACCCTGCCTAGCTGCTAAAATTATTGTTTGTTGTACCACGCCTATTTGTGAGAAACATTGATTGCTAAACCCCGACTAGCTGCTAAAAACATTGATTGTTCACCTTGCCTATCTGTGAGAAATATTGATTGCTGCAACCTGATTTGCGGCTAAAATTATTGATTGATGGACCTTGCCTTTCTATGAGAAAAATTGCTTGTTGCACCTTGCCTATCTGCTAAAAGTATATTTTTTTGCACCCTGACTAGCTGCTAAAACATTGATTGTTGCACCTTGCTTATCTGTGAGAACCATTGATTGCTGCACCCTGACTAGCTGCTAAAATGATTGCTTGTTGCACCACGCCTATTTGTGAGAAACATTGATTGCTAAACCCCGACTAGCTGCTAAAAACATTGATTGTTGCACCTTGCCTATCTGTGAGAAAAATTGATTACTGCACCTTGACTAGCTGATAAAATGATTGCTTGTTGCACCTTGTCTATCTGTGAGAAACATTGATTGTTGCACCCTGCTTAGCTGCTAAAAACATTGATTGTTGCACCTTGCCTATCTGTGAGAAACAGTGCTTGTTGTACCTTGCCTATCTGCTAAAATTATTGTTTGTTGCACTCTGACCAGCTGCTAAAATTATTGTTGTACCTTGCCTATCTGTGAGAAACATTGATTGCTGCACCCTGCCTCGCTGCTAAAAACATTGATTGTTGCACATTGCCTATCTGTGAGAAACATTGATTGCTGCACCCTGACTAGCTGCTAAAATGATTGCTTGTTGCACCTTGCCTATCTGTGAGAAACATTGATTGTTGCACTCTGCTTAGGTGCTAAAAACATTGATTGTTGCACCGTGCCTATCTGTGAGAAACATTGATTGCTGCACCCTGACTAGATGCTAAAATGATTGCTTGTTGCACCTTGCCTATTTGTGAGAAACATTGATTGCTGCACCCTGTCTAGCTGCTAAAAACATTGATTGTTGCACCTTGCCTATCTGTGAGAAATATTGATTGTGGCAACCTAACTAGCGGCTAAAATTATTGATTGTTGGACCCTGCAATCTTTGAGAAACATTGCATGTTGCACCTTGCCTATCTGCTAAAATTATTGTTTGTTGCACCCTGACTAGCTGCTAAAACATTGATTGTTGCACCCTGCCTATCTGTGAGAAACATTGCTTGTTGCACCCTGCCTAGCTGCTAAAAGTATTGTTTGTTGCATCCTGACTAGCTGCTAAAATGATTGATTGTTTCACCTTGCCTATCTGTGAGAAACATTGATTGCTGCATCCTGACTAGCTGCTAAAATGATTGCTTGTTGCTCCTTGCCTATTTGTGAGAAATATTGATTGCTGCACCATGCCCAGCTGCTAAAACATTGATTGTTGCACCCTGCCTATGTGTGAGAAATATTGATTGCTGCACCCTGACTAGCGGCTAAAATGATTAATTGTTGCACCGTGCCTCTATGTGAGAAACATTGCTTGTTGCACCTTGCCTATCTGCTAGAATTATTGTTTGTTGCACCCTGACTAGCTGCTAAAATGATTGGTTGTTGCACCTTGCCTATCTGTGAGAAACATTGCTTGCTGCACCTTGCCTCACTGCTAAAAACATTGATTGTTGCACCCTGACTAGCTGCTAAAACATTGATTGTTGCAACTTGCCTATCTTTGAGAAACATTGCTTGTTGCACCCTGCCTAGCTGCTAAAAGTATTGTTTGTTGCATCCTGACTAGCTGCTAAAATGATTGATTGTTTCACCTTGCCTATCTGTGAGAAACATTGATTGCTGCACCCTGACTAGCTGCTAAAATGATTGCTTGTTGCACCATGCCTATTTGTGAGAAATATTGATTGCTGCACCCTGACTAGCGGCTAAAATTATTGAATGTTGCACCCTGCCTATCTGTGAGAAACATTGATTGTTACACCCTGCCTAGCTGCTAAAAGGATTGCTTGTTGCACCCTGACTAGCTGCTAAAAACATTGATTGTTGCACCTTGCCTATCTGTGAGAAATATTGATTGCTACACCCTGACTAGATGCTAAAAACATTGATTGTTGCACCTTGCCTATCTGTGAGAAACATTGCTTGTTGCACCCTGCCTAGCTGCTAAAATTATTGTTTGTTGCACCCTGACTAGCTGCTAAAAACATTGATTGTGGCACCTTGCCTATCTGTGAGAAATATTGATTGCTGCACCCTGACTAGATGCGAAAAACATTGATTGTTGCACCCTGCCTAGCTGCTAAAATTATTGTTTGTTGCACCCTGACTAGCTGCTAAAAACATTGATTGTTGCACCTTGCCTATCTGTGAGAAATATTGATTGCTGCATCCTGACTAAATGCTAAAATTATTGATTGTTGCACCTTGCCTATCTGTGAGAAACATTGCTTGTTGCACCCTGCCTAGCTGCTAAAACTATTGTTTGTTGCACCCTGACTAGCTGCTGAAAACTTTGATTGTTGCACCTTGCCTATCTGTGAGAAACATTGATTGCTGCACCCCGACTAGCTGCTAAAAACATTGATTGTTGTACCTTGCCTATCTGTGAGAAATATTGATTGCTGCACCCTGACTAGCGGCTAAAATTATTGATTGTTGCACCGTGCCTATCTGTGAGAAACATTGATTGTTACACCCTGCCTAGTTGCTAAAATGTTTGATTGTTGCACCCTGACTAGCTGCTAAAAACATTGATTATTGCACCTTGCCTATCTGTGAGAAATATTGATTGCTGCACCCTGACTACCTGCTAAAATGATTGCTTGTTGCACCATGCCTATCCGTGAGAAACATTGCTTGTTGCACCCTGCCTAGCTGCTAAAATTATTGTTTGTTGCACCCTGACTAGCTGCTAAAAACATTGATTGTTGCACCTTGCTTATCTGTGAGAAATATTGATTGCTGCACCCTGACTAGATGCGAAAAATATTGATTGTTGCACCTTGCCTATCTGTGAGAAACATTGCTTGTTGCACCCTGCCTAGCTGCTAAAATTATTGTTTGTTGCACCCTGAGTAGCTGCTAAAAACATTGATTGTTGCACCTTGCCTATCTGTGAGAAATATTGATTTCTGCACCCTGACTAAATGCTAGAATTGTTGATTGTTGCACCTTGCCTATCTGTGAGAAACATTGATTGCTGCACCTTGACTAGCTGCTAAAATGATTGATTGTTGCACCGTGCCTCTCTGTGAGAAACATTGCTTGTTGCACCTTGCCTATCTGCTAAAATTATTGTTTGTTGCACCCTGACTAGCTGCTAAAACTATTGATTGTTGCACCTTGCCTATCTGTGAGAAACATTGCTTGCTGCACCTTGCCTCACTGCTAAAAACATTGATTGTTGCACCTTGCCTATCTGTGAGAAACATTGCTTGTTGCACCTTGCCTATCTGCTAAAATTATTGATTGCTGCACCCTGTCTAGCTGCTAAAAACATTGATTGTTGCACCTTGCCTATCTGTGAGAAATATTGCTTGTGGCAACCTGACTAGCGGCTAAAATTATTGATTGTTGGACCCTGCAATCTTTGAGAAACACTGCTTGTTGCACCTTGCCTATCTGCTAAAATTATTGTTTGTTGCACCCTGACTAGCTGCTGAAAACTTTGATTGTTGCACCTTGCCTATCTGTGAGAAATATTGATTGCTGCACCCTGACTAAATGCTAGCATTGTTGATTGTTGCACCTTGCATATCTGTGAGAAACATTGCTTGTTGCACCTTGCCTATCTGCTAAAATTATTTTTTGTTGCACCCTGACTAGCTGCTAAAATTATTGATTGTTGCGCCTTGCCTATTTGTGAGAAACATTGCTTGTTGCACCCTGCCTAGCTGCTAAAATTATTGTTTGTTGTACCACGCCTATTTGTGAGAAACATTGATTGCTAAACCCCGACTAGCTGCTAAAAACATTGATTGTTCACCTTGCCTATCTGTGAGAAATATTGATTGCTGCAACCTGATTTGCGGCTAAAATTATTGATTGATGGACCTTGCCTTTCTATGAGAAAAATTGCTTGTTGCACCTTGCCTATCTGCTAAAAGTATATTTTTTTGCACCCTGACTAGCTGCTAAAACATTGATTGTTGCACCTTGCTTATCTGTGAGAACCATTGATTGCTGCACCCTGACTAGCTGCTAAAATGATTGCTTGTTGCACCACGCCTATTTGTGAGAAACATTGATTGCTAAACCCCGACTAGCTGCTAAAAACATTGATTGTTGCACCTTGCCTATCTGTGAGAAAAATTGATTACTGCACCTTGACTAGCTGATAAAATGATTGCTTGTTGCACCTTGTCTATCTGTGAGAAACATTGATTGTTGCACCCTGCTTAGCTGCTAAAAACATTGATTGTTGCACCTTGCCTATCTGTGAGAAACAGTGCTTGTTGTACCTTGCCTATCTGCTAAAATTATTGTTTGTTGCACTCTGACCAGCTGCTAAAATTATTGTTGTACCTTGCCTATCTGTGAGAAACATTGATTGCTGCACCCTGCCTCGCTGCTAAAAACATTGATTGTTGCACATTGCCTATCTGTGAGAAACATTGATTGCTGCACCCTGACTAGCTGCTAAAATGATTGCTTGTTGCACCTTGCCTATCTGTGAGAAACATTGATTGTTGCACTCTGCTTAGGTGCTAAAAACATTGATTGTTGCACCGTGCCTATCTGTGAGAAACATTGATTGCTGCACCCTGACTAGATGCTAAAATGATTGCTTGTTGCACCTTGCCTATTTGTGAGAAACATTGATTGCTGCACCCTGTCTAGCTGCTAAAAACATTGATTGTTGCACCTTGCCTATCTGTGAGAAATATTGATTGTGGCAACCTAACTAGCGGCTAAAATTATTGATTGTTGGACCCTGCAATCTTTGAGAAACATTGCATGTTGCACCTTGCCTATCTGCTAAAATTATTGTTTGTTGCACCCTGACTAGCTGCTAAAACATTGATTGTTGCACCCTGCCTATCTGTGAGAAACATTGCTTGTTGCACCCTGCCTAGCTGCTAAAAGTATTGTTTGTTGCATCCTGACTAGCTGCTAAAATGATTGATTGTTTCACCTTGCCTATCTGTGAGAAACATTGATTGCTGCATCCTGACTAGCTGCTAAAATGATTGCTTGTTGCTCCTTGCCTATTTGTGAGAAATATTGATTGCTGCACCATGCCCAGCTGCTAAAACATTGATTGTTGCACCCTGCCTATGTGTGAGAAATATTGATTGCTGCACCCTGACTAGCGGCTAAAATGATTAATTGTTGCACCGTGCCTCTATGTGAGAAACATTGCTTGTTGCACCTTGCCTATCTGCTAGAATTATTGTTTGTTGCACCCTGACTAGCTGCTAAAATGATTGGTTGTTGCACCTTGCCTATCTGTGAGAAACATTGCTTGCTGCACCTTGCCTCACTGCTAAAAACATTGATTGTTGCACCCTGACTAGCTGCTAAAACATTGATTGTTGCAACTTGCCTATCTTTGAGAAACATTGCTTGTTGCACCCTGCCTAGCTGCTAAAAGTATTGTTTGTTGCATCCTGACTAGCTGCTAAAATGATTGATTGTTTCACCTTGCCTATCTGTGAGAAACATTGATTGCTGCATCCTGACTAGCTGCTAAAATGATTGCTTGTTGCACCTTACCTATTTATGAGAAACATTGTTTGCTGCACCCTGCATCGCTGCTAAAACATTGCTTGTTGCACCATGCCTATTTGTGAGAAACATAGATTGCTGCACACTGAGTAGCTGCTAAAAACATTGATTGTTGCACCTTGCCTATCTGTGAGAAACAGTGCTTGTTGCACCTTGCCTATCTGCTAAAATTATTGTTTGTTGCACTCTGACCAGCTGCTAAAATTATTGATTGTTGTACCTTGCCTATCTGTGAGAAACATTGATTGCTGCACCCTGCCTCGCTGCTAAAAACATTGATTGTTGCACCTTGCCTATCTGTGAGAAACATTGATTGCTGCACCCTGACTAGCTGCTAACATGATTGCTTGTTGCACCTTGCCTATCTGTGAGAAACATTGATTGTTGCACTCTGCTTAGGTGCTAAAAACATTGATTGTTGCACCGTGCCTATCTGTGAGAAACATTGATTGCTGCACCCTGACTAGATGCTAAAATGATTGCTTGTTGCACCTTGCCTATTTGTGAGAAACATTGATTGCTGCACCCTGTCTAGCTGCTAAAAACATTGATTGTTGCACCTTGCCTATCTGTGAGAAATATTGATTGTGGCAACCTAACTAGCGGCTAAAATTATTGATTGTTGGACCCTGCAATCTTTGAGAAACATTGCATGTTGCACCTTGCCTATCTGCTAAAATTATTGTTTGTTGCACCCTGACTAGCTGCTAAAAACATTGATTGTTGCACCCTACCTATTTGTGAGAAACATTGCTTGTTGTACCTTGCCTATCTGCTAAAACTATTGTTTGTTGCACCCTGACTAGCTGCTAAAACATTGATTGTTGCACCCTGCCTATCTGTGAGAAACATTGCTTGTTGCACCCTGCCTAGCTGCTAAAAGTATTGTTTGTTGCATCCTGACTAGCTGCTAAAATGATTGATTGTTTCACCTTGCCTATCTGTGAGAAACATTGATTGCTGCATCCTGACTAGCTGCTAGAATGATTGCTTGTTGCTCCTTGCCTATTTGTGAGAAATATTGATTGCTGCACCATGCCCAGATGCTAAAACATTGATTGTTGCACCCTGCCTATGTGTGAGATATATTGATTGCTGCACCCTGACTAGCGGCTAAAATGATTCATTGTTGCACCGTGCCTCTATGTGAGAAACATTGCTTGTTGCACCTTGCCTATCTGCTAAAATTATTGTTTGTTGCACCCTGACTAGCTGCTAAAATGATTGATTGTTGCACCTTGCCTATCTGTGAGAAACATTGCTTGCTGCACCTTGCCTCACTGCTAAAAACATTGATTGTTGCACCCTGACTAGCTGCTAAAACATTGATTGTTGCAACTTGCCTATCTTTGAGAAACATTGCTTGTTGCACCCTGCCTAGCTGCTAAAAGTATTGTTTGTTGCATCCTGACTAGCTGCTAAAATGATTGATTGTTTCACCTTGCCTATCTGTGAGAAAAATTGATTGCTGCATCCTGACTAGCTGCTAAAATGATTGCTTGTTGCACCTTACCTATTTATGAGAAACATTGTTTGCTGCACCCTGCATAGCTGCTAAAACATTGCTTGTTGCACCATGCCTATTTGTGAGAAACATAGATTGCTGCACACTGAGTAGCTGCTAAAAACATTGATTGTTGCACCTTGCCTATCTGTGAGAAACAGTGCTTGTTGCACCTTGCCTATGTGCTAAAATTATTGTTTGTTGCACTCTGACCAGCTGCTAAAATTATTGATTGTTGTACCTTGCCTATCTGTGAGAAACATTGATTGCTGCACCCTGCCTCGCTGCTAAAAACATTGATTGTTGCACCTTGCCTATCTGTGAGAAACATTGATTGCTGCACCCTGACTAGCTGCTAAAATGATTGCTTGTTGCACCTTGCCTATCTGTGAGAAACATTGATTGTTGCACTCTGCTTAGGTGCTAAAAACATTGATTGTTGCACCGTGCCTATCTGTGAGAAACATTGATTGCTGCACCCTGACTAGATGCTAAAATGATTGCTTGTTGCACCTTGCCTATTTGTGAGAAACATTGATTGCTGCACCCTGTCTAGCTGCTAAAAACATTGATTGTTGCACCTTGCCTATCTGTGAGAAATATTGATTGTGGCAACCTAACTAGCGGCTAAAATTATTGATTGTTGGACCCTGCAATCTTTGAGAAACATTGCATGTTGCACCTTGCCTATCTGCTAAAATTATTGTTTGTTGCACCCTGACTAGCTGCTAAAAACATTGATTGTTGCACCTTGCCTATTTGTGAGAAACATTGCTTGTTGTACCTTGCCTATCTGCTAAAACTATTGTTTGTTGCACCCTGACTAGCTGCTAAAACATTGATTGTTGCACCCTGCCTATCTGTGAGAAACATTGCTTGTTGCACCCTGCCTAGCTGCTAAAATTATTGTTTGTTGCATCCTGACTAGCTGCTAAAATGATTGATTGTTTCACCTTGCCTATTTATGAGAAACATTGTTTGCTGCACCCTGCATAGCTGCTAAAACATTGCTTGTTGCACCATGCCTATTTGTGAGAAACATAGATTGCTGCACACTGAGTAGCTGCTAAAAACATTGATTGTTGCACCTTGCCTATCTGTGAGAAACAGTGCTTGTTGCACCTTGCCTATCTGCTAAAATTATTGTTTGTTGCACTCTGACCAGCTGCTAAAATTATTGATTGTTGTACCTTGCCTATCTGTGAGAAACATTGATTGCTGCACCCTGCCTCGCTGCTAAAAACATTGATTGTTGCACCTTGCCTATCTGTGAGAAACATTGATTGCTGCACCCTGACTAGCTGCTAAAATGATTGCTTGTTGCACCTTGCCTATCTGTGAGAAACATTGATTGTTGCACTCTGCTTAGGTGCTAAAAACATTGATTGTTGCACCGTGCCTATCTGTGAGAAACATTGATTGCTGCACCCTGACTAGATGCTAAAATGATTGCTTGTTGCACCTTGCCTATTTGTGAGAAACATTGATTGCTGCACCCTGTCTAGCTGCTAAAAACATTGATTGTTGCACCTTGCCTATCTGTGAGAAATATTGATTGTGGCAACCTAACTAGCGGCTAAAATTATTGATTGCAATCTTTGAGAAACATTGCATGTTGCACCTTGCCTATCTGCTAAAATTATTGTTTGTTGCACCCTGACTAGCTGCTAAAAACATTGATTGTTGCACCTTGCCTATTTGTGAGAAACATTGCTTGTTGTACCTTGCCTATCTGCTAAAACTATTGTTTGTTGCACCCTGACTAGCTGCTAAAACATTGATTGTTGCACCCTGCCTATCTGTGAGAAACATTGCTTGTTGCACCCTGCCTAGCTGCTAAAATTATTGTTTTTTGCATCCTGACTAGCTGCTAAAATGATTGATTGTTTCACCTTGCCTATCTGTGAGAAACATTGATTGCTGCATCCTGACTAGCTGCTAGAATGATTGCTTGTTGCTCCTTGCCTATTTGTGAGAAATATTGATTGCTGCACCATGCCCAGCTGCTAAAACATTGATTGTTGCACCCTGCCTATGTGTGAGAAATATTGATTGCTGCACCCTGACTAGCGGCTAAAATGATTAATTGTTGCACCGTGCCTCTATGTGAGAAACATTGCTTGTTGCACCTTGCCTATCTGCTAAAATTATTGTTTGTTGCACCCTGACTAGCTGCTAAAATGATTGATTGTTGCACCTTGCCTATCTGTGAGAAACATTGCTTGCTGCACCTTGCCTCACTGCTAAAAACATTGATTGTTGCACCCTGACTAGCTGCTAAAACATTGATTGTTGCAACTTGCCTATCTTTGAGAAACATTGCTTGTTGCACCCTGCCTAGCTGCTAAAAGTATTGTTTGTTGCATCCTGACTAGCTGCTAAAATGATTGATTGTTTCACCTTGCCTATCTGTGAGAAACATTGATTGCTGCATCCTGACTAGCTGCTAAAATGATTGCTTGTTGCACCTTACCTATTTATGAGAAACATTGTTTGCTGCACCCTGCATAGCTGCTAAAACATTGCTTGTTGCACCATGCCTATTTGTGAGAAACATAGATTGCTGCACACTGAGTAGCTGCTAAAAACATTGATTGTTGCACCTTCCCTATCTGTGAGAAACATTGATTGTTACACCCTGCCTAGCTGCTAAAATGATTGTTTGTTGCACCCTGACTAGCTGCTAAAACATTGATTGTTGCACCTTGCCTATCTGTGAGAAACATTGCTTGATGCACCCTGCCAAGCTGCTAAAAGTATTGTTTGTTGCATCCTGATGAGCTGCTAAAATGATTGATTATTTCACCTTGCCTATCTGTGAGAAACATTGATTGCTGCACCCTGACTAGCTGCTAAAATGATTGCTTGTTGCACCATGCCTATTTGTGAGAAATATTGATTGCTGCACCCTGACTAGCGGCTAAAATTATTGAATGTTGCACCCTGCCTATCTGTGAGAAACATTGATTGCTGCACCCTGACTAGATGCGAAAAACATTGATTGTTGCACCCTGCCTAGCTGCTAAAATGATTGTTTGTTGCACCCTGACTAGCTGCTAAAAACATTGATTGTTGCACCTTGCCTATCTGTGAGAAATATTGATTGCTGCATCCTGACTAAATGCTAAAATTATTGATTGTTGCACCTTGCCTATCTGTGAGAAACATTGCTTGTTGCACCCTGCCTAGCTGCTAAAATTATTGTTTGTTGCACCCTGACTAGCTGCTGAAAACTTTGATTGTTGCACCTTGCCTATCTGTGCGAAATATTGATTGCTGCACCCTGACTAAATGCTAGCATTGTTGATTGTTGAACCTTGCCTATCTATGAGAAACATTGCTTGTTGCACCTTGCCTATCTGCTAAAATTATTTTTGTTGCACCCTGACTAGCTGCTAAAATTATTGATTGTTGCACCTTGCCTATTTGTGAGAAACATTGCTTGTTGAACCCTGCCTAGCTGCTAAAATTATTGTTTGTTGCATCCTGACTAGGTGCTAAAACATTGATTGTTGCACCTTGCCTATCTGTGAGAAATATTTATTGCTGCACCCTGACTAGCGGCTAAAATGATTGATTGTTGCACCATGCCTCTATGTGAGAAACATTGCTTGTTGCACCTTGCCTATCTGCTAAAATTATTGTTTGTTGCACCCTGAATAGCTGCTAAAATTATTGATTGTTGCACCTTGCCTATCTGTGAGAAACAATGCTTGCTGCACCTTGCCTCACTGCTAAAAACATTGATTGTTGCACCCTGACTAGCTGCTAAAACATTGATTGTTGCACCTTGCCTATCTGTGAGAAACATTGCTTGTTGCACCCTGCCTAGCTGCAAAAAGTATTGTTTGTTGCATCCTGACTAGCTGCTAAAATGATTGATTGTTTCACCTTGCCTATCTGTGAGAAACATTGATTGCTGCATCCTGACTAGCTGCTAAAATGATTGCTTGTTGCACCTTGCCTTTTTGTGAGAAACATTGCTTTTTGCACCTTGCCTAGCAGCTAAAATTATTGTTTGTTGAACCCTTCCTAGCTGCTAAAAACATTGATTGTTGCACCTTGCCTATCTGTGAGAAATATTGATTGCTGCAACCTGATTTGCGGATAAAATGATTGATTGTTGGACCTTGCCTATCATTGAGAAAAATTGCTTGTTGCACCTTGCCTATCTGCTAAAAGTATAGTATGTTGCACCCTGACTAGCTGCTAAAACATTGATTGTTGCACCTTGCCTATCTGTGAGAAACATTGATTGCTGCACCCCGATTAGCTGCTAAAAACATTGATTGTTGTACCTTGCCTATCTGTGAGAAATATTGATTGCTGCACCCTGACTAGCGGCTAAAATTATTGATTGTTGCACCGTGCCTATCTGTGAGAAACATTGATTGTTACACCCTGCCTAGTTGCTAAAATGTTTGATTGTTGCACCCTGTCTAGCTGCTTAAAACATTGATTATTGCACCTTGCCTATCTGTGAGAAATATTGATTGCTGCACCCTGACTACCTGCTAAAATGATTGCTTGTTGCACCTTGCCTATCCGTGAGAAACATTGCTTGTTGCACCCTGCCTAGCTGCTAAAACTATTGTTTGTTGCACCCTTACTAGCTGCTAAAAACATTGATTGTTGCACCTTGCTTATCTGTGAGAAATATTGATTGTTGCACCCTTACTAGATGTGAGAAATATTGATTGTTGCACCCTTACTAGATGTGAAAAATATTGATTGTTGCACCCTGCCTAACTGCTAAAATTATTGTTTGTTGCACCCAGACTAGCTGCTAAAACATTGATTGTTGCACCTTGCCTATCTGTGAGAAATATTGATTGCTGCACCCTGACTAAATACTAAAATTATTGATTGTTGCACCTTGCCTATCTGTGAGAAACATTGCTTGTTGCACCCTGCCTAGCTGCTAAAATTATTGTTTGTTGCACCCTGAGTAGCTGCTAAAAACATTGATTGTTGCACCTTGCCTCACTGCTAAAAACATTGATTGTTGCACCTTGCCTATCTGTGAGAAACATTGCTTGTTGCACCCTGCCTAGCTGCAAAAAGTATTGTTTGTTGCATCCTGACTAGCTGCTAAAATGATTGATTGTTTCACCTTGCCAATCTGTGAGAAACATTGATTGCTGCATCCTGACTAGCTGCTAAAATGATTGCTTGTTGCACCTTACCTATTTATGAGAAACATTGTTGGCTGCACCCTGCATAGCTGCTAAAAACATTGATTGTTGCACCTTCCCTATCTGTGAGAAACATTGATCGTTACACCCTGCCTAGCTGCTAAAATGATTGTTTGTTGCACCCTGACCAGCTGCTAAAACATTGATTGTTGCACCTTGCCTATCTGTGAGAAACATTGCTTGATGCACCCTGCCTAGCTGCTAAAAGTATTGTTTGTTGCATCCTGATGAGCTGCTAAAATGATTGATTATTTCACCTTGCCTATCTGTGAGAAACATTGATTGCTGCACCCTGACTAGCTGCTAAAATGATTGCTTGTTGCACCATGCCTATTTGTGAGAAATATTGATTGCTGCACCCTGACTAGCGGCTAAAATTATTGATTGTTGCACCGTGCCTATCTGTGAGAAACATTGATTGTTACACCCTGCCTAGCTGCTAAAATGATTGCTTGTTGCACCCTGACTATCTGCTAAAAATATTAATTTTTGCACCTTGCCTATCTGTGAGAAATATTGATTGCTACACCCTGTCTAGATGCTAAAAACATTGATTGTTGCACCTTGCCTATCTGTGAGAACCATTGCTTGTTGCACCCTCCCTAGCTGCTAAAATTAGTGTTTGTTGCACCCTGACTAGCTGCTAAAACATTGATTGTGGCACCTTGCATATCTGTGAGAAATATGATTGCTGCACTCTGACTAGATGTGAAAAACATTGATTGTTGCACCCTGCCTAGCTGCTAAAATTATTGTTTGTTGCACCCTGACTAGCTGCTAAAAATATTGATTGTTGCACCTTGCCTATCTGTGAGAAATATTGATTGCTGCACCCTGACTAAATGCTAACATTGTTGATTGTTGCACCTTGCCTATCCCTGAGAAACATTGCTTGTTGCACCTTGCCTATCTGCTAAAATTATGTTTTGTTGCACCCTGACTAGCTGCTAAAATTATTGATTGTTGCACCCTGCCTTTTTGTGAGAAACATTGCTTTTTGCACCTTGCCTAGCAGCTAAAATTATTGTTTGTTGAACCCTTCCTAGCTGCTAAAAACATTGATTGTTGCACCTTGCCTATCTGTGAGAAATATTGATTGCTGCAACCTGATTTGCGGCTAAAATTATTGATTGTTGGACCTTGCCTATCATTGAGAAAAATTGCTTGTTGCACCTTGCCTATCTGCTAAAAGTATAGTATGTTGCACCCTGACTAGCTGCTAAAACATTGATTGTTGCACCTTGCCTATCTGTGAGAAACATCGATTGCTGCACCCCGACTAGCTGCTAAAAACATTGATTGTTGTACCTTGCCTATCTGTGAGAAATATTGATTGCTGCACCCTGACTAGCGGCTAAAATTATTGATTGTTGCACCGTGCCTATCTGTGAGAAACATTGATTGTTACACCCTGCCTAGTTGCTAAAATGTTTGATTGTTGCACCCTGACTAGCTGCTAAAAACATTGATTATTGCACCTTGCCTATCTGTGAGAAATATTGATTGCTGCACCCTGACTACCTGCTAAAATGATTGCTTGTTGCACCTTGCCTATCCGTGAGAAACATTGCTTGTTGCACCCTGCCTAGCTGCTAAAATTATGGTTTGTTGCACCCTGACTAGCTGCTAAAAACATTGATTGTTGCACCTTGCTTATCTGTGAGAAATATTGATTGCTGCACCCTGACTAGATGCGAAAAATATTGATTGTTGCACCCTGCCTAACTGCTAAAATTATTGTTTGTTGCACCCAGACTAGCTGCTAAAACATTGATTGTTGCACCTTGCCTATCTGTGAGAAATATTGATTGCTGCACCCTGACTAAATACTAAAATTATTGATTGTTGCACCTTGCCTATCTGTGAGAAACATTGCTTGTTGCACCCTGCCTAGCTGCTAAAATTATTGTTTGTTGCACCCTGAGTAGCTGCTAAAAACATTGATTGTTGCACCTTGCCTATCTGTGAGAAATATTGATTTCTGCACCCTGACTAAATGCTAGAATTGTTGATTGTTGCACCTTGCCTATCTTTGAGAAACATTTCTTGTTGCACCCTGCCTAGCTGCTAAAATGATTGTTTGTTGCACCCTGACTAGCTGCTAAAAACATTGATTGTTGCACCTTGCCTATCTGTGAGAAATATTGATTACTGCACCCTGCCTCGCTGCTAAAAACATTGATTGTTGCACCTTGCCTATCTGTGAGAAACATTGATTGCTGCACCTTGACTAGCTGCTAAAATGATTGCTTGTTGCACCTTTTCTATCTGTGAGAAACATTGATTGTTGCACCCTGCTTAGCTGCTAAAAACATTGATTGTTGCACCTTGCCTATCTGTGAGAAACATTGATTGCTGCACCCTGACTAGCTGCTAAACTGATTGTTTGTTGCTCCTTGCCTATTTGTGAGAAATACTGATTGCTGCACCATGCCCAGCTGCTAAAAACATTGAGTGTTGCACCCTGCCTATGTGTGAGAAATATTGATTGCTGCACCCTGACTAGCTGCTAAAATGATTGATTGTTGCACCGTGCCTCTCTGTGAGAAACATTGCTTGTTGCACCTTGCCTATCTGCTAAAATTATTGTTTGTTGCACCCTGACTAGCTGCTAAAAACATTGATTGTTGCACCTTGCCTATCTGTGAGAAATATTGATTGCTGCACCCTGCCTCGCTGCTAAAAACATTGATTGTTGCACCTTGCCTATCTGTGAGAAACATTGATTGCTGCACCTTGACTAGCTGCTAAAATGATTGCTTGTTGCACCTTTTCTATCTGTGAGAAACATTGATTGTTGCACCCTGCTTAGCTGCTAAAAACATTGATTGTTGCACCTTGCCTATCTGTGAGAAACATTGATTGCTGCACCCTGACTAGCTGCTAAACTGATTGTTTGTTGCTCCTTGCCTATTTGTGAGAAATATTGATTGCTGCACCATGCCCAGCTGCTAAAAACATTGAGTGTTGCACCCTGCCTATGTGTGAGAAATATTGATTGCTGCACCCTGACTAGCTGCTAAAATGATTGATTGTTGCACCGTGCCTCTCTGTGAGAAACATTGCTTGTTGCACCTTGCCTATCTGCTAAAATTATTGTTTGTTGCACCCTGACTAGCTGCTAAAACTATTGATTGTTGCACCTTGCCTATCTGTGAGAAACATTGCTTGCTGCACCTTGCCTCACTGCTAAAAACATTGATTGTTGCACCTTGCCTATCTGTGAGAAACATTGCTTGTTGCACCTTGCCTATCTGCTAAAATTATTGATTGCTGCACCCTGTCTAGCTGCTAAAAACATTGATTGTTGCACCTTGCCTATCTGTGAGAAATATTGCTTGTGGCAACCTGACTAGCGGCTAAAATTATTGATTGTTGGACCCTGCAATCTTTGAGAAACACTGCTTGTTGCACCTTGCCTATCTGCTAAAATTATTGTTTGTTGCACCCTGACTAGCTGCTGAAAACTTTGATTGTTGCACCTTGCCTATCTGTGAGAAATATTGATTGCTGCACCCTGACTAAATGCTAGCATTGTTGATTGTTGCACCTTGCATATCTGTGAGAAACATTGCTTGTTGCACCTTGCCTATCTGCTAAAATTATTTTTTGTTGCACCCTGACTAGCTGCTAAAATTATTGATTGTTGCGCCTTGCCTATTTGTGAGAAACATTGCTTGTTGCACCCTGCCTAGCTGCTAAAATTATTGTTTGTTGCACCCTTCCTAGCTGCTAAAAACATTGATTGTTCACCTTGCCTATCTGTGAGAAATATTGATTGCTGCAACCTGATTTGCGGCTAAAATTATTGATTGATGGACCTTGCCTTTCTATGAGAAAAATTGCTTGTTGCACCTTGCCTATCTGCTAAAAGTATATTTTTTTGCACCCTGACTAGCTGCTAAAACATTGATTGTTGCACCTTGCCTATCTGTGAGAAACATTGATTGCTGCACCCTGACTAGCTGCTAAAATGATTGCTTGTTGCACCACGCCTATTTGTGAGAAACATTGATTGCTACACCCCGACTAGCTGCTAAAAACATTGATTGTTGCACCTTGCCTATCTGTGAGAAAAATTGATTGGTGCACCTTGACTAGCTGCTAAAATGATTGCTTGTTGCACCTTGTCTATCTGTGAGAAACATTGATTGTTGCACCCTGCTTAGCTGCTAAAAACATTGATTGTTGCACCTTGCCTATCTGTGAGAAATATTGATTGCTGCACCCTGCCTCGCTGCTAAAAACATTGATTGTTGCACCTTGCCTATCTGTGAGAAACATTGATTGCTGCACCTTGACTAGCTGCTAAAATGATTGCTTGTTGCACCTTTTCTATCTGTGAGAAACATTGATTGTTGCACCCTGCTTAGCTGCTAAAAACATTGATTGTTGCACCTTGCCTATCTGTGAGAAACATTGATTGCTGCACCCTGACTAGCTGCTAAACTGATTGTTTGTTGCTCCTTGCCTATTTGTGAGAAATATTGATTGCTGCACCATGCCCAGCTGCTAAAAACATTGAGTGTTGCACCCTGCCTATGTGTGAGAAATATTGATTGCTGCACCCTGACTAGCTGCTAAAATGATTGATTGTTGCACCTTGCCTATCTGTGAGAAACATTGATTGCTGCACCTTGACTAGCTGCTAAAATGATTGCTTGTTGCACCTTTTCTATCTGTGAGAAACATTGATTGTTGCACCCTGCTTAGCTGCTAAAAACATTGATTGTTGCACCTTGCCTATCTGTGAGAAACATTGATTGCTGCACCCTGACTAGCTGCTAAACTGATTGTTTGTTGCTCCTTGCCTATTTGTGAGAAACATTGATTGCTGCACCCTGACTAGCTGCTAAAATGACTGCTTGTTGCACCACGCCTATTTGTGAGAAACATTGATTGCTAAACCCCGACTAGCTGCTAAAAACATTGATTGTTGCACCTTGCCTATCTGTGAGAAAAATTGATTGCTGCACCTTGACTAGCTGCTAAAATGATTGCTTGTTGCACCTTGTCTATCTGTGAGAAACATTGATTGTTGCACCCTGCTTAGCTGCTAAAAACATTGATTGTTGCACCTTGCCTATCTGTGAGAAACAGTGCTTGTTGCACCTTGCCTATCTGCTAAAATTATTGTTTGTTGCACTCTGACCAGCTGCTAAAATTATTGATTGTTGTACCTTGCCTATCTGTGAGAAACATTGATTGCTGCACCCTGCCTCGCTGCTAAAAACATTGATTGTTGCACCTTGCCTATCTGTGAGAAACATTGATTGCTGCACCCTGACTAGCTGCTAAAATGATTGCTTGTTGCACCTTGCCTATCTGTGAGAAACATTGATTGTTGCACTCTGCTTAGGTGCTAAAAACATTGATTGTTGCACCGTGCCTATCTGTGAGAAACATTGATTGCTGCACCCTGACTAGATGCTAAAATGATTGCTTGTTGCACCTTGCCTATTTGTGAGAAACATTGATTGCTGCACCCTGTCTAGCTGCTAAAAACATTGATTGTTGCACCTTGCCTATCTGTGAGAAATATTGATTGTGGCAACCTAACTAGCGGCTAAAATTATTGATTGTTCGACCCTACAATCTTTGAGAAACATTGCATGTTGCACCTTGCCTATCTGCTAAAATTATTGTTTGTTGCACCCTGACTAGCTGCTAAAAACATTGATTGTTGCACCTTGCCTATTTGTGAGAAACATTGCTTGGTGTACCTTGCCTATCTGCTAAAACTATTGTTTGTTGCACCCTGACTAGCTGCTAAAACATTGATTGTTGCACCCTGCCTATCTGTGAGAAACATTGCTTGTTGCACCCTGCCTAGCTGCTAAAAGTATTATTTGTTGCATCCTGACTAGCTGCTAAAATGATTGATTGTTTCACCTTGCCTATCTGTGAGAAACATTGATTGCTGCACCCTGACTAGCTGCTAAAATGATTGCTTGTTGCACCACGCCTATTTGTGAGAAACATTGATTGCTAAACCCCGACTAGCTGCTAAAACATTGATTGTTGCACCTTGCCTATCTGTGAGAGATATTGATTTTTGCACCCAGACTAGCTGCTAAAATGATTGCTTGTTGCACCTTGCCTATTTATGATAAACATTGTTTGCTGCACCCTGCATAGCTGCTAAAACATTGCTTGTTGCACCTTGCCTATCTGTGAGAAATATTAATTGCTGCACCCTGACTAGTTGACAAAATGATTGCTTGTTGCACCCTGACTAGCTGCTAAAAACATTGATTATTGCACCTTGCCTATCTGTGAGAAATATTGATTGCTGCACCCTGACTACCTGCTAAAATGATTGCTTGTTGCACCTTGCCTATCCGTGAGAAACATTGCTTGTTGCACCCTGCCTAGCTGCTAAAATTATTGTTTGTTGCACCCTGACTAGTTGCTAAAAACATTGATTGTTGCACCTTGCTTATCTGTGAGAAATATTGATTGCTGCACCCTGACTAAATACTAAAATTATTGATTGTTCACCTTGCCTATCTGTGAGAAACATTGCTTGTTGCACCCTGCCTAGCTGCTAAAATTATTGTTTGTTGCACCCTGACTAGCTGCTAAAAACATTGATTGTTGCACCTTGCCTATCTGTGAGAAATATTGATTTCTGCACCCTGACTAAATGCTAACATTGTTGATTGTTGCACCTTGCCTATCTTTGAGAAACATTGCTTGTTGCACCCTGCCTAGCTGCTAAAATGATTGTTTGTTGCACCCTGACTAGCTGCTAAAAACATTGATTGTTGCACCTTGCCTATCTGTGAGAAAAATTGATTGCTGCACCTTGACTAGCTGCTAACATGATTGCTTGTTGCACCTTGCCTATTTGTGAGAAACATTGATTGCTGCACCCTGTCTAGCTGCTAAAAACATTGATTGTTGCACCTTGCCTATCTGTGAGAAATATTCATTGTGGCAACCTGACTAGCGGCTAAAATTATTGATTGTTGGACCCTGCAATCTTTGAGAAACATTGCATGTTGCACCTTGCCTATCTGCTAAAATTATTGTTTGTGCACTCTGACCAGCTGCTAAGATTATTGATTGTTGCACCTTGCCTATTTGTGAGAAACATTGCATTTTGTACCTTGCCTATCTGCTAAAACTATTGTTTGTTGCACCCTGACTAGCTGCTAAAAACATTGATTGTTGCACCTTCCCTATCTGTGAGAAACATTGATTGTTACACCCTGCCTAGTTGCGAAAATGATTGCTTGTTGCACCCTGACTATCTGCTAAAAACATTGATTGTTGCACCTTGCCTATCTGTGAGAAATATTGATTGCTGTACCTTGCCTATCTGCTAAAAGTATTGTTTGTTGCACCCTGACTAGCTGTGAGAACCATTGCTTGTTGCACCCTGCCTAGCTTCTAAAAGTATTGTTTGTTGCATCCTGACTAGCTGCTAAAATGATTGATTGTTTCACCTTGCCTATCTGTGAGAAACATTAATTGCTGCATCCTGACTAGCTGCTAAAATGATTGCTTGTTGCACCTTACCTATTTATGAGAAACATTGTTTGCTGCACCCTGCATAGCTGCTAAACATCGCTTGTTGCACCATGCCTATTTGTGAGAAACATTGATTGCTGCACCCTGACTAGCTGCTAAAAACATTGATTGTTGCACCTTGCCTATCTGTGGGAAACATTGATTGCTGCACCTTGACTAGCTGCTAAAATGATTGCTTGTTGCACCTTGTCTATCTGTGAGAAACATTGATTGTTGCACCCTGCTTAGCTGCTAAAAATATTGATCGTTGCACCTTGCCTATCTGTGAGAAACATTGATTGCTGCACCCTGACTAGCTGCTAAAATGATTGCTTGTTGCACCCTGACTATCTGCTAAAAACATTGATTGTTGCACCTTGCCTATCTGTGACAAATAGTGATTGCTGCACCCTGACTAGCTGCTAAAATGATTGCTTGTTGCACCTTGCCTATTTATGAGAAACAATGTTTGCTGCACCCTGCATAGCTGCTAAAAACATTGCTTGTTGCACCATGCCTATTTGTGAGAAACATTGATTGCTGCACCCTGACTAGCTGCTAAAAACATTGATTGTTGCACCTTGCCTATCTGTGAGAAACATTGATTGCTGCACCCTGACTAGCTGCTAAAATGATTGCTTGTTGCTCCTTGCCTATTTGTGAGAAATATTGATTGCTGCACCATGCCCAGCTGCTAAAACATTGAATGTTGCACCCTGCCTATGTGTGAGAAATATTGATTGCTGCACCCTGACTAGCGGCTAAAATGATTGATTGTTGCACCGTGCCTCTATGTGAGAAACATTGCTTGTTACACCTTGCCTATCTGCTAAAATTATTGTTTGTTGCACCCTGACTAGCTGCTAAAATGATTGATTGTTGCACCTTGCCTATCTGTGAGAAACATTGCTTGCTGCACCCTGTTGCAAACATTGCTTGCCTCACTGCTAAAAACATTGATTGTTGCACCCTGACTAGCTGCTAAAACATTGATTGTTGCACCTTGCCTATCTTTGAGAAACATTGCTTGCTGCACCTTGCCTCACTGCTAAAAACATTGATTGTTGCACCCTGACTAGCTGCTAAAACATTGATTGTTGCACCTTGCCTATCTTTGAGAAACATTGCTTGTTGCACCCTGCCTAGCTGCTAAAAGTATTGTTTGTTGCATCCTGATTAGCTGCTAAAATGATTGATTGTTTCACCTTGTCTATCTGTGAGAAACATTGCTTGATACACCCTGCCTAGCTGCTAAAAGTATTGTTTGTTGCATCCTGATGAGCTGCTAAAATGATTGATTATTTCACCTTGCCTATCTTTGAGAAACAGTGATTGCTGCATCCTGACTAAATGCTAAAATTATTGATTGTTGCACCTTGCCTATCTGTGAGAAACATTGCTTGTTGCACCCTGCCTAGCTGCTAAAATTATTGTTTGTTGCACCCTGACTAGCTGCTGAAAACTTTGATTGTTGCACCTTGCCTATCTGTGAGAAATATTGATTGCTGCACCCTGACTAAATGCTAGCATTGTTGATTGTTGCACCTTGCCTATCTATGAGAAACATTGCTTGTTGCACCTTGCCTATCTGCTAAAATTATTGTTTTGCACCCTGACTAGCTGCTAAAATTATTGATTGTTGCACCTTGCCTATTTGTGAGAAACATTGCTTGTTGCACCTTGCCTATCTGCTAAAATTATTGTTTTGCACCCTGACTAGCTGCTAAAATTATTGATTGTTGCACCTTGCCTATTTGTGAGAAACATTGCTTGTTGCACCCTGCCTAGCTCCTAAAATTATTGTTTGTTGCACCCTGACCAGCTGCTAAAACATTGATTGTTGCACCTTGCCTATCTGTGAGAAATATTGATTGCTGCACCCTGACTAGCGGCTAAAATGATTGATTGTTTCACCATGCCTCTATGTGAGAAACATTGCTTGTTGCACCTTGCCTCACTGCTCAAAACATTGATTGTTGCACCCTGACTAGCTGCTAAAACATTGATTGTTGCACCTTGCCTATCTGTGAGAAACATTGCTTGTTGCACCCTGCCTAGGTTCTAAAAGTATTGTTTGTTGCATCCTGACTAGCTGCTAAAATGATTGATTGTTTCACCTTGCCTATCTGTGAGAAACATTGATTGCTGCATCCTGACTAGCTGCTAAAATGATTGCTTGTTGCACCTTACCTATTTATGAGAAACATTGTTGGCTGCACCCTGCATAGCTGCTAAAACATTGCTTGTTGCACCATGCCTATTTGTGAGAAACATAGTGTGCTGCACCCTGAGTAGCTGCTAAAAACATTGATTGTTGCACCTTCCCTATCTGTGAGAAACATTGATCGTTACACCCTGCCTAGCTGCTAAAATGATTGTTTGTTGCACCCTGACTAGCTACTAAAACATTGATTGTTGCACCTTGCCTATCTGTGAGAAACATTGCTTGATGCACCCTGCCTAGCTGCTAAAAGTATTGTTTGTTGCATCCTGATGAGCTGCTAAAATGATTGATTATTTCACCTTGCCTATCTGTGAGAAACATTGATTGCTGCACCCTGACTAGCTGCTAAAATGATTGCTTGTTGCACCATGCCTATTTGTGAGAAATATTGATTGCTGCACCCTGACTAGTGGCTAAAATTATTGATTGTTGCACCGTGCCTATCTGTGAGAAACATTGATTGTTACACCCTGCCTAGCTGCTAAAATGATTGCTTGTTGCACCCTGACTAGCTGCTAAAAACATTAATTGTTGCACCTTGCCTATCTGTGAGAAATATTGATTGCTACACCCTGTCTAGATGCTAAAAACATTGATTGTTGCACCTTGCCTATCTGTGAGAAACATTGCTTGTTGCACCCTGCCTAGCTGCTAAAATTACTGTTTGTTGCACCCTGGCTAGCTGCTAAAAACATTGATTGTGGCACCTTGCATATCTGTGAGAAATATGATTGCTGCACCCTGACTAGATGCGAAAAACATTGATTGTTGCACCCTGCCTAGCTTCTAAAATTATTGATTGTTGCACCTTGCCTATCTGTGAGAAATATTGATTGCTGCACCCTGACTAAATGCTAACATTGTTGATTGTTGCACCTTGCCTATCTATGAGAAACATTGCTTGTTGCACCTTGCCTATCTGCTAAAATTATTTTTTGTTGCACCCTGACTAGCTGCTAAAATTATTGATTGTTGCACCTTGCCTATTTGTGAGAAACATTGCTTGTTGCACCCTGCCTAGCTGCTAAAATTATTGTTTGTTGAACCCTTCCTAGCTGCTAAAAACATTGATTGTTGCACCTTGCCTATCTGTGAGAAATATTGATTGCTGCAACCTGATTTGCGACTAAAATTATTGATTGTTGGACCTTGCCTATCATTGAGAAAAATTGCTTGTTGCACCTTGCCTATCTGCTAAAAGTATAGTTTGTTGCAGCCTGACTAGCTTCTAAAACATTGATTGTTGCACCTTGCCTATCTGTGAGAAACATTGATTGCTACACCCCGACTAGCTGCTAAAAACATTGCTTGTTGTACCTTGCCTATCTGTGAGAGATATTGATTTTTGCACCCTGACTAGCTGCTAAAATGATTGCTTGTTGCACCATGCCTATTTGTGAGAAACATTGATTGCTGCACCCTGACTAGCTGCTAAAATGATTGCTTGTTGCACCATGCCTATTTATGATAAACATTGTTTGCTGCACCCTGCATAGCTGCTAAAAACATTGCTTGTTGCACCTTGCCTATCTGGGAGAAATATTGATTGCTGCACCCTGACTAGCGGCTAAAATTATTGATTGTTGCACCATGCCTATCTGTGAGAAACATTGATTGTTACACCCTGCCTAGTTGCTAAAATGATTGATTGTTGCACCCTGACTAGCTGCTAAAAACATTGATTATTGCACCTTGCCTATCTGTGAGAAATATTGATTGCTGCACCCTGACTCCCTGCTAAAATGATTGCTTGTTGCACCTTGCCTATCTGTGAGAAACATTGCTTGTTGCACCCTGCCTAGCTGCTAAAATTATTGTTTGTTGCACCCTGACTAGCTGCTGAAAACTTTGATTGTTGCACCTTGCCTATCTGTGAGAAATATTGATTGCTGCACCCTGACTAAATGCTAGCATTGTTGATTGTTGCACCTTGCCTATCTATGAGAAACATTGCTTGTTGCACCTTGCCTATCTGCTAAAATTATTTTTGTTGCACCCTGACTAGCTGCTAAAATTATTGATTGTTGCACCTTGCCTATTTGTGAGAAACATTGCTTGTTGCACCCTGCCTAGCTCCTAAAATTATTGTTTGTTGCACCCTGACTAGCTGCTAAAACATTGATTGTTGCACCTTGCCTATCTGTGAGAAATATTGATTGTTGCACCCTGACTAGTGGCTAAAATGATTGATTGTTGCACCATGCCTCTATGTGAGAAACATTGCTTGTTGCACCTTGCCTATCTGCTAAAATTATTGTTTGTTGCACCCTGACTAGCTGCTAAAATTATTGATTGTTGCACCTTGCCTATCTGTGAGAAACATTGCTTGTTGCACCTTGCCTCACTGCTAAAAACATTGATTGTTGCACCCTGACTAGCTGCTAAAACATTGATTGTTGCACCTTGCCTATCTGTGAGAAACATTGATTGTTGCACCCTGCCTAGCTGCTAAAAGTATTGTTTGTTGCATCCTGACTAGCTGCTAAAATGATTGATTGTTTCACCTTGCCTATCTGTGAGAAACATTGATTGCTGCATCCTGACTAGCTGCTAAAATTATTGCTTGTTGCACCTTACCTATTTATGAGAAACATTGTTGGCTGCACCCTGCATAGTTGCTAAAACATTGCTTGTTGCACCATGCCTATTTGTGAGAAACATAGATTGCTGCACCCTGAGTAGCTGCTAAAAACATTGATTGTTGCACCTTCCCTATCTGTGAGAAACATTGATCGTTACACCCTGCCTAGCTGCTAAAATGATTGTTTGTTGCACCCTGACTAGCTGCTAAAACATTGATTGTTGCACCTTGCCTATCTGTGAGAAACATTGCTTGATGCACCCTGCCTAGCTGCTAAAAGTATTGTTTGTTGCATTCTGATGAGCTGCTAAAATGATTGATTATTTCACCTTGCCTATCTGTGAGAAACATTGATTGCTGCACCCTGACTAGCTGCTAAAATGATTGCTTGTTGCACCATGCCTATTTGTGAGAAATATTGATTGCTGCACCCTGACCAGTGGCTCAAATTATTGATTGTTGCACTGTGCCTATCTGTGAGAAACATTGATTGTTATACCCTGCCTAGCTGCTAAAATGATTGCTTGTTGCACCCTGACTAGCTGCTAAAAACATAATTGTTGCACCTTGCCTATCTGTGAGAAATATTGATTGCTACACCCTGTCTAGATGCTAAAAACATTAATTGTTGCACCTTGCCTATCTGTGAGAAACATTGCTTGTTGCACCCTGCCTAGCTGCTAAAATTATTGTTTGTTGCACCCTGACTAGCTGCTAAAAACATTGATTGTGGCACCTTGCATATCTGTGAGAAATATGATTGCTGCACCCTGACTAGATGCGAAAAACATTGATTGTTGCACCCTGCCTAGCTGCTAAAATTATTGTTTTATTGCACCCTGACTAGCTGCTAAAAATATTGATTGTTGCACCTTGCCTATCTGTGAGAAATATTGATTGCTGCACCCTGACTAAATGCTAACATTGTTGATTGTTGCACCTAGTCTATCTATGAGAAACATTGCTTGTTGCACCTTGCCTATCTGCTAAAATTATTTTTTGTTGCACCCTGACTAGCTGCTAAAATTATTTATTGTTGCACCTTGCCTATTTGTGAGAAACATTGCTTGTTGCACCCTGCTTAGCTGCTAAAATTATTGTTTGTTGAACCCTTCGTAGCTGCTAAAAACATTGATTGTTGCACCTTGCCTATCTGTGAGAAATATTGATTGCTGCAACCTGATTTGCGGCTAAAATTATTGATTGTTGGACCTTGCCTATCATTGAGAAAAATTGCTTGTTGCACCTTGCCTATCTGCTAAAAGTATAGTTTGTTGCACCCTGACTAGCTGCTAAAACATTGATTGTTGCACCTTGCCTATCTGTGAGAAACATTGATTGCTACACCCCGACTAGCTGCTAAAAACATTGCTTGTTGTACCTTGCCTATCTGTGAGAGATATTGATTTTTGCACCCAGACTAGCTGCTAAAATGATTGCTTGTTGCACCTTGCCTATTTATGATAAACATTGTTTGCTGCACCCTGCATAGCTGCTAAAAACATTGCTTGTTGCACCTTGCCTATCTGGGAGAAATATTGATTGCTGCACCCTGACTAGCGGCTAAAATTATTGATTGTTGCACCGTGCCTATCTGTGAGAAACATTGATTGTTACACCCTGCCTAGTTGCTAAAATTATTGATTGTTGCACCCTGACTAGCTGCTAAAAACATTGATTATTGCACCTTGCCTATCTGTGAGAAATATTGATGGCTGCACCCTGACTACCTGCTAAAATGATTGCTTGTTGCACCTTGCCTATCCGTGAGAAACATTGCTTGTTGCACCCTGCCTAGCTGCTAAAATTATTGTTTGTTGCACCCTGAATAGCTGCTAAAAACATTGATTGTTGCACCTTGCTTATCTGTGAGAAATATTGCTTGTTGCACCCTGACTAGATGCGAAAAATATTGATTGTTGCACCCTGCCTAACTGCTAAAATTATTGTTTGTTGCACCCAGACTAGCTGCTAAAACATTGATTGTTGCTTCTTGCCTATCTGTGAGAAATATTGATTGCTGCACCCTGACTAGCTGCTAAAATTATTGTTTGTTGCACCCTGAGTAGCTGCTAAAAACATTGATTGTTGCACCTTGCCTATCTGTGAGAAACATTGATTGCTGCACCCTGACTAGCTGCTAAAATGATTGTTTGTTGCTCCTTGCCTATTTGTGAGAAATATTGATTGCTGCACCATGCCCAGCTGCTAAAAATATTGATTGTTGCACCCTGCCTATGTGTGAGAAATATTGATTGCTGCACCCTGAATAGATGCGAAAAATATTGATTGTTGCACCTTGCCTAACTGCTAAAATTATTGTTTGTTGCACCCAGACTAGCTGCTAAAACATTGATTGTTGCACCTTGCCTATCTGTGAGAAATATTGATTTCTGCACCCTGACTAAATGCTAGAATTGTTGATTGTTGCACCTTGCCTATCTTTGAGAAACATTGCTTGTTGCACCCTGCCTAGCTGCTAAAATGATTGTTTGTTGCACCCTGATAGCTGCTAAAAACATTGATTGTTGCACCTTGCCTATCTGTGAGAAACATTGATTGCTGCACCCTGCCTCGCTGCTAAAACATTGATTGTTGCACCTTGCCTATCTGTGAGAAATATTGATTGCTGCACCTTGACTAGCTGCTAAAATGATTGCTTGTTGCACCTTGTCTATCTGTGAGAAACATTGATTGTTGCACCCTGCTTAGCTTCTAAAAACATTGATTGTTGCACCTTGCCTATCTGTGAGAAACATTGATTGCTGCACCCTGACTAGCTGCTAAAATGATTGTTTGTTGCTCCTTGCCTATTTGTGAGAAATATTGATTGCTGCACCATGCCCAGCTGCTAAAAACATTGTTGCACCCTGCCTATGTGTGAGAAATATTGATTGCTGCACCCTGACTAGCTGCTAAAATGATTGATTGTTGCACCATGCCTCTCTGTGAGAAACATTGCTTGTTGCACCTTGCCTATCTGCTAAAAACATTGATTGTTGCACCCTGCCTATGTGTGAGAAATATTGATTGCTTCACCCTGACTAGCTGCTAAAACTATTGATTGTTGCACCTTGCCTATCTGTGAGAAACTTTGCTTGCTGCACATTGCCTCACTGCTAAAAACATTGATTGTTGCACTTTGCCTATCTGTGAGAAACATTGCTTGTTGCACCTTGCCTATCTGCTAAAATTATTGTTTGTTGCACCCTGACCAGCTGCTAAAATGATTGATTGTTGTACCTTGCCTATCTGTGAGAAACATTGATTGCTGCACCATGCCTCGCTGCTAAAAACATTGATTGTTGCACCTTGCCTATCTGTGAGAAACATTGATTGCTGCCCCCTGACCAGTTGCTAAAATGATTGCTTGTTGCACCTTGCCTATCTGTGAGAACCATTGATTGTTGCACCCTGCTTAGCTTCTAAAACATTGATTGTTGCACTGTGCCTATCTGTGAGAAACATTGATTGCTGCACCCTGACTAGCTGCTAAAATGATTGCTTGTTGCACATTGCCTATTTGTGAGAAACATTGATTGCTGCACCCTGTCTAGCTGCTAAAAACATTGATTGTTGCACCTTGCCTATCTGTGAGAAATATTGATTGTGGCAACCTGACTAGCGGCTACAATTATTGATTGTTGGACCCTGCAATCTTTGAGAAACATTGCTTGTTGCACCTTGCCTATCTGCTAAAATTATTGTTTGTTGCACCCTGACTAGCTGCTAAGATTATTGATTGTTGCACCTTGCCTATTTGTGAGAAACATTGCTTGTTGTACCTTGCCTACCTGCTAAAACTATTGTTTGTTGCACCCTGACTAGCTGCTAAAACATTGATTGTTGCATCTTGCCTATCTGTGAGAAACATTGCTTGTTGCACCCTGCCTAGCTGCTAAAAGTATTGTTTGTTGCATCCTGATTAGCTGCTAAAATGATTGATTGTTTCACCTTGCCTATTTGTGAGAAACATAGATTGCTGCACCCTGAGTAGCTGCTAAAAACATTGATTGTTGCACCTTGCCTATCTGTGAGAAATATTGATTGCTGCACCCTGACTAGCTGCTAAAATGATTGCTTGTTGCACCTTGCCTATTTATGAGAAACAATGTTTGCTGCACCCTTCATAGCTGCTAAAAACATTGCTTGTTGCACCATGCCTATTTGTGAGAAACATTGATTGCTGCACCCTGACTAGCTGCTAAAAACATTGATTGTTGCAGCTTGCCTATCTGTGAGAAACATTGATTGCTGCACCTTGACTAGCTGCTAAAATGATTGCTTGTTGCACCTTGTCTATCTGTGAGAAACATTGATTGTTGCACCCTGCTTAGCTGCTAAAAACATTGATTGTTGCACCTTGCCTATCTGTGGAAACATTGATTGCTGCACCCTGACTAGCTGCTAAAATGATTGCTAGTTGCTCCTTGCCTATTTGTGAGAAATATTGATTGCTGCACCCTGACTAGCGGCTAAAATGATTGCTTCTTGTACCTTGCCTATCTGTGAGAGATATTGATTTTTGCACCCAGACTAGCTGCTAAAATGATTGATTGTTGCACCTTGCCTATCTGTGAGAAATATTGATTGCTGCACCCTGACTAGCGGCTAAAATGATTGCTTGTTGTACCTTGCCTATCTGTGAGAGATATTGATTTTTGCACCCAGACTAGCTGCTAAAATGATTGCTTGTTGCACCTTGCCTATTTATGATAAACATTGTTTGCTGCACCCTGCATAGCTGCTAAAAACATTGCTTGTTGCACCTTGCCTATCTGGGAGAAATATTGATTGCTGCACCCTGACTAGCGGCTAAAATTATTGATTGTTGCACCGTGCCTATCTGTGAGAAACATTGATTGTTACACCCTGCCTAGTTGCTAAAATTATTGATTGTTGCACCCTGACTAGCTGCTAAAAACATTGATTATTGCACCTTGCCTATCTGTGAGAAATATTGATGGCTGCACCCTGACTACCTGCTAAAATGATTGCTTGTTGCACCTTGCCTATCCGTGAGAAACATTGCTTGTTGCACCCTGCCTAGCTGCTAAAAACATTGATTGTTGCACCTTGCTTATCTGTGAGAAATATTGCTTGTTGCACCCTGACTAGATGCGAAAAATATTGATTGTTGCACCCTGCCTAACTGCTAAAATTATTGTTTGTTGCACCCAGACTAGCTGCTAAAACATTGATTGTTGCTTCTTGCCTATCTGTGAGAAATATTGATTGCTGCACCCTGACTAGCTGCTAAAATTATTGTTTGTTGCACCCTGAGTAGCTGCTAAAAACATTGATTGTTGCACCTTGCCTATCTGTGAGAAACATTGATTGCTGCACCCTGACTAGCTGCTAAAATGATTGTTTGTTGCTCCTTGCCTATTTGTGAGAAATATTGATTGCTGCACCATGCCCAGCTGCTAAAAACATTGATTGTTGCACCCTGCCTATGTGTGAGAAATATTGATTGCTGCACCCTGACTAGATGCGAAAAATATTGATTGTTGCACCCTGCCTAACTGCTAAAATTGTTGTTTGTTGCACCCAGACTAGCTGCTAAAACATTGATTGTTGCACCTTGCCTATCTGTGAGAAATATTGATTTCTGCACCCTGCATAATGCTAGAATTGTTGATTGTTGCACCTTGCCTATCTTTGAGAAACATTGCTTGTTGCACCCTGCCTAGCTGCTAAAATGATTGTTTGTTGCACCCTGATAGCTGCTAAAAACATTGATTGTTGCACCTTGCCTATCTGTGAGAAACATTGATTGCTGCACCTTGACTAGCTGCTAAAATGATTGCTTGTTGCACCTTGTATATCTGTGAGAATCATTGATTGTTGCACCCTGCTTAGCTGCTAAAAACATTGATTGTTGCACCTTGCCTATCTGTGAGAAACATTGATTGCTGCACCCTGCGTCGCTGCTAAAACATTGATTGTTGCACCTTGCCTATCTGTGAGAAACATTGATTGCTGCACCTTGACTAGCTGCTAAAATGATTGCTTGTTGCACCTTGTCTATCTGTGAGAAACATTGATTGTTGCACCCTGCTTAGCTGCTAAAAACATTGATTGTTGCACCTTGCCTATCTGTGAGAAACATTGATTGCTGCACCCTGACTAGCTGCTAAAATGATTGTTTGTTGCTCCTTGCCTATTTGTGAGAAATATTGATTGCTGCACCATGCCCAGCTGCTAAAAACATTGATTGTTGCACCCTGCCTATGTGTGAGAAATATTGATTGCTGCACCCTGACTAGCTGCTAAAATGATTGATTGTTGCACCATGCCTCTCTGTGAGAAACATTGCTTGTTGCACCTTGCCTATCTGCTAAAAACATTGATTGTTGCACCCTGCCTATGTGTGAGAAATATTGATTGCTGCACCCTGACTAGCTGCTAAAACTATTGATTGTTGCACCTTGCCTATCTGTGAGAAACTTTGCTTGCTGCACCTTGCCTCACTGCTAAAAACAATGATTGTTGCACTTTGCCTATCTGTGAGAAACATTGCTTGTTGCACCTTGCCTATCTGCTAAAATTATTGTTTGTTGCACCCTGACCAGCTGCTAAAATGATTGATTGTTGTACCTTGCCTATCTGTGAGAAACATTGATTGCTGCACCATGCCTCGCTGCTAAAAACATTGATTGTTGCACCTTGCCTATCTGTGAGAAACATTGATTGCTGCCCCCTGACCAGTTGCTAAAATGATTGCTTGTTGCACCTTGCCTATCTGTGAGAACCATTGATTGTTGCACCCTGCTTAGCTTCTAAAACATTGATTGTTGCACCGTGCCTATCTGTGAGAAACATTGATTGCTGCACCCTGACTAGCTGCTAAAATGATTGCTTGTTTCACATTGCCTATTTGTGAGAAACATTGATTGCTGCACCCTGTCTAGCTGCTAAAAACATTGATTGTTGCACCTTGCCTATCTGTGAGAAATATTGATTGTGGCAACCTGACTAGCGGCTAAAATTATTGATTGTTGGACCCTGCAATCTTTGAGAAACATTGCTTGTTGCACCTTGCCTATCTGCTAAAATTATTGTTTGTTGCACCCTGACTAGCTGCTAAGATTATTGATTGTTGCACCTTGCCTATTTGTGAGAAACATTGCTTGTTGTACCTTGCCTACCTGCTAAAACTATTGTTTGTTGCACCCTGACTAGCTGCTAAAACATTGATTGTTGCATCTTGCCTATCTGTGAGAAACATTGCTTGTTGCACCCTGCCTAGCTGCTAAAAGTATTGTTTGTTGCATCCTGATTAGCTGCTAAAATGATTGATTGTTTCACCTTGCCTATCTGTGAGAAACATTGATTGCTGCATCCTGACTAGCTGCTAAAATGATTGCTTGTTGCACCTTACCTATTTATGAGAAACATTGTTTGCTGCACCCTGCATAGCTGCTAAAACATTGCTTGTTGCACCATGCCTATTTGTGAGAAACATAGATTGCTGCACCCTGAGTAGCTGCTAAAAACATTGATTGTTGCACCTTGCCTATCTGTGAGAAATATTGATTGCTGCACCCTGACTAGCTGCTAAAATGATTGCTTGTTGCACCTTGCCTATTTATGAGAAACAATATTTGCTGCACCCTTCATAGCTGCTAAAAACATTGCTTGTTGCACCATGCCTATTTGTGAGAAACATTGATTGCTGCACCCTGACTAGTTGCTAAAAACATTGATTGTTGCAGCTTGCCTATCTGTGAGAAACATTGATTGCTGCACCTTGACTAGCTGCTAAAATGATTGCTTGTTGCACCTTGTCTATCTGTGAGAAACATTGATTGTTGCACCCTGCTTAGCTGCTAAAAACATTGATTGTTGCACCTTGCCTATCTGTGGAAACATTGATTGCTGCACCCTGACTAGCTGCTAAAATGATTGCTAGTTGCTCCTTGCCTATTTGTGAGAAATATTGATTGCTGCACCCTGTCTAGCTGCTAAAAACATTGATTGTTGCACCTTGCCTATCTGTGAGAAATATTGATTGCTGCACCCTGACTAGCGGCTAAAATGATTGATTGTTGCACCGTGCCTCTATGTGAGAAACATTGCTTGTTGCACCTTGCCTATCTGCTAAAATTATTGTATGTTGCACCCTGACTAGCTGCTAAAATTATTGATTGTTGCACCTTGCCTATCTGTGTGAAACATTGCTTGCTGCACCTTGCCTCACTGCTAAAAACATTGATTGTTGCACCTTGCCTATCTGTGAGAAACACTGCTTGTTGCACCTTGCCTATCTGCTAAAATTATTGTTTGTTGCACCCTGACCAGCTGCTAAAATTATTGATTGTTGTACCTTGCCTATCTGTGAGAAACATTGATTGCTGCACCCTGCCTCGCTGCTAAAAACATTGATTGTTGCGCCTTGCCTACCTGTGAGAAACATTGATTGCTGCACCCTGACTAGCTGCTAACATTATTGCTTGTTGCACCTTGCCTATTTGTGAGAAACATTGATTGCTGCACCCTGTCTAGCTGCTAAAAACATGGATTGTTGCACATTGCCTATCTGTGAGAAATATTGATTGCTGCACCCTGACTAAATGCTAACATTGTTGATTGTTGCACCTAGTCTATCTATGAGAAACATTGCTTGTTGCACCTTGCCTATCTGCTAAAATTATTTTTTGTTGCACCCTGACTAGCTGCTAAAATTATTGATTGTTGCACCTTGCCTATTTGTGAGAAACATTGCTTGTTGCACCCTGCCTAGCTGCTAAAATTATTGTTTGTTGAACCCTTCGTAGCTGCTAAAAACATTGATTGTTGCACCTTGCCTATCTGTGAGAAATATTGATTGCTGCAACCTGATTTGCGGCTAAAATTATTGATTGTTGGACCTTGCCTATCATTGAGAAAAATTGCTTGTTGCACCTTGCCTATCTGCTAAAATGATTGCTTGTTGCACCTTGCCTATCCGTGAGAAACATTGCTTGTTGCACCCTGCCTAGCTGCTAAAATTATTGTTTGTTGCACCCTGAATAGCTGCTAAAAACATTGATTGTTGCACCTTGCTTATCTGTGAGAAATATTGGTTGCTGCACCCTGACTAGATGCGAAAAATATTGATTGTTGCACCCTGCCTAACTGCTAAAATTATTGTTTGTTGCACCCAGACTAGCTGCTAAAACATTGATTGTTGCTTCTTGCCTATCTGTGAGAAATATTGATTGCTGCACCCTGACTAGCTGCTAAAATTATTGTTTGTTGCACCCTGAGTAGCTGCTAAAAACATTGATTGTTGCACCTTGCCTATCTGTGAGAAACATTGATTGCTGCACCCTGACTAGCTGCTAAAATGATTGTTTGTTGCTCCTTGCCTATTTGTGAGAAATATTGATTGCTGCACCATGCCCAGCTGCTAAAAACATTGATTGTTGCACCCTGCCTATGTGTGAGAAATATTGATTGCTGCACCCTGACTAGATGCGAAAAATATTGATTGTTGCGCCCTGCCTAACTGCTAAAATTATTGTTTGTTGCACCCAGACTAGCTGCTAAAACATTGATTGTTGCACCTTGCCTATCTGTGAGAAATATTGATTTCTGCACCCTGACTAAATGGTAGAATTGTTGATTGTTGCACCTTGCCTATATTGAGAAACATTGCTTGTTGCACCCTGCCTAGCTGCTAAAATGATTGTTTGTTGCACCCTGATAGCTGCTAAAAACATTGATTGTTGCACCTTGCCTATCTGTGAGAAACATTGATTGCTGCACCCTGCCTCGCTGCTAAAACATTGATTGTTGCACCTTGCCTATCTGTGAGAAACATTGATTGCTGCACCTTGACTAGCTGCTAAAATGATTGCTTGTTGCACCTTGTCTATCTGTGAGAAACATTGATTGTTGCACCCTGCTTAGCTGCTAAAAACATTGATTGTTGCACCTTGCCTATATGTGAGAAACATTGATTGCTGCACCCTGACTAGCTGCTAAAATGATTGTTTGTTGCTCCTTGCCTATTTGTGAGAAATATTGATTGCTGCACCATGCCCAGCTGCTAAAAACATTGATTGTTGCACCCTGCCTATGTGTGAGAAATATTGATTGCTGCCCCCTGACTAGCTGCTAAAATGATTGATTGTTGCACCATGCCTCTCTGTGAGAAACATTGCTTGTTGCACCTTGCCTATCTGCTAAAAACATTGATTGTTGCACCCTGCCTATGTGTGAGAAATATTGATTGCTGCACCCTGACTAGCTGCTAAAACTATTGATTGTTGCACCTTGCCTATCTGTGAGAAACTTTGCTTGCTGCACCTTGCCTCACTGCTAAAAACATTGATTGTTGCACTTTTCCTATCTGTGAGAAACATTGCTTGTTGCACCTTGCCTATCTGCTAAAATTATTGTTTGTTGCACCCTGACCAGCTGCTAAAATGATTGATTGTTGTACCTTGCCTATCTGTGATAAACATTGATTGCTGCACCATGCCTCGCTGCTAAAAACATTGATTGTTGCACCTTGCCTATCTGTGAGAAACATTGATTGCTGCCCCCTGACCAGTTGCTAAAATGATTGCTTGTTGCACCTTGCCTATCTGTGAGAACCATTGATTGTTACACCCTGCTTAGCTTCTAAAACATTGATTGTTGCACTGTGCCTATCTGTGAGAAACATTGATTGCTGCACCCTGACTAGCTGCTAAAATGATTGCTTGTTGCACATTGCCTATTTGTGAGAAACATTGATTGCTGCACCCTGTCTAGCTGCTAAAAACATTGATTGTTGCACCTTGCCTATCTGTGAGAAATATTGATTGTGGCAACCTGACTAGCGGCTAAAATTATTGATTGTTGGACCCTGCAATCTTTGAGAAACATTGCTTGTTGCACCTTGCCTATCTGCTAAAATTATTGTTTGTTGCACCCTGACTAGCTGCTAAGATTATTGATTGTTGCACCTTGCCTATTTGTGAGAAACATTGCTTGTTGTACCTTGCCTACCTGCTAAAACTATTGTTTGTTGCACCCTGACTAGCTGCTAAAACATTGATTGTTGCATCTTGCCTATCTGTGAGAAACATTGCTTGTTGCACCCTGCCTAGCTGCTAAAAGTATTGTTTGTTGCATCCTGATTAGCTGCTAAAATGATTGATTGTTTCACCTTGCCTATCTGTGAGAAACATTGATTGCTGCATCCTGACTAGCTGCTAAAATGATTGCTTGTTGCACCTTACCTATTTATGAGAAACATTGTTTGCTGCACCCTGCATAGCTGCTAAAACATTGCTTGTTGCACCATGCCTATTTGTGAGAAACATAGATTGCTGCACCCTGAGTAGCTGCTAAAAACATTGATTGTTGCACCTTGCCTATCTGTGAGAAATATTGATTGCTGCACCCTGACTAGCTGCTAAAATGATTGCTTGTTGCACCTTGCCTATTTATGAGAAACAATGTTTGCTGCACCCTTCATAGCTGCTAAAAACATTGCTTGTTGCACCATGCCTATTTGTGAGAAACATTGATTGCTGCACCCTGACTAGCTGCTAAAAACATTGATTGTTGCAGCTTGCCTATCTGTGAGAAACATTGATTGCTGCACCTTGACTAGCTGCTAAAATGATTGCTTGTTGCACCTTGTCTATCTGTGAGAAACATTGATTGTTGCACCCTGCTTAGCTGCTAAAAACATTGATTGTTGCACCTTGCCTATCTGTGGAAACATTGATTGCTGCACCCTGACTAGCTGCTAAAATGATTGCTAGTTGCTCCTTGCCTATTTGTGAGAAATATTGATTGCTGCACCCTGTCTAGCTGCTAAAAACATTGATTGTTGCACCTTGCCTATCTGTGAGAAATATTGATTGCTGCACCCTGACTAGCGGCTAAAATGATTGATTGTTGCACCGTGCCTCTATGTGAGAAACATTGCTTGTTGCACCTTGCCTATCTGCTAAAATTATTGTATGTTGCACCCTGACTAGCTGCTAAAATTATTGATTGTTGCACCTTGCCTATCTGTGAGAAACATTGCTTGCTGCACCTTGCCTCACTGCTAAAAACATTGATTGTTGCACCTTGCCTATCTGTGAGAAACACTGCTTGTTGCACCTTGCCTATCTGCTAAAATTATTGTTTGTTGCACCCTGACCAGCTGCTAAAATTATTGATTGTTGTACCTTGCCTATCTGTGAGAAACATTGATTGCTGCACCCTGCCTCGCTGCTAAAAACATTGATTGTTGCGCCTTGCCTACCTGTGAGAAACATTGATTGCTGCACCCTGACTAGCTGCTAACATTATTGCTTGTTGCACCTTGCCTATTTGTGAGAAACATTGATTGCTGCACCCTGTCTAGCTGCTAAAAACATTGATTGTTGCACCTTGCCTATCTGTGAGAAATATTGATTGCTGCACCCTGACTAAATGCTAACATTGTTGATTGTTGCACCTAGTCTATCTATGAGAAACATTGCTTGTTGCACCTTGCCTATCTGCTAAAATTATTTTTTGTTGCACCCTGACTAGCTGCTAAAATTATTGATTGTTGCACCTTGCCTATTTGTGAGAAACATTGCTTGTTGCACCCTGCCTAGCTGCTAAAATTATTGTTTGTTGAACCCTTCGTAGCTGCTAAAAACATTGATTGTTGCACCTTGCCTATCTGTGAGAAATATTGATTGCTGCAACCTGATTTGCGGCTAAAATTATTGATTGTTGGACCTTGCCTATCATTGAGAAAAATTGCTTGTTGCACCTTGCCTATCTGCTAAAATGATTGCTTGTTGCACCTTGCCTATCCGTGAGAAACATTGCTTGTTGCACCCTGCCTAGCTGCTAAAATTATTGTTTGTTGCACCCTGAATAGCTGCTAAAAACATTGATTGTTGCACCTTGCTTATCTGTGAGAAATATTGATTGCTGCACCCTGACTAGATGCGAAAAATATTGATTGTTGCACCCTGCCTAACTGCTAAAATTATTGTTTGTTGCACCCAGACTAGCTGCTAAAACATTGATTGTTGCTTCTTGCCTATCTGTGAGAAATATTGATTGCTGCACCCTGACTAGCTGCTAAAATTATTGTTTGTTGCACCCTGAGTAGCTGCTAAAAACATTGATTGTTGCACCTTGCCTATCTGTGAGAAACATTGATTGCTGCACCCTGACTAGCTGCTAAAATGATTGTTTGTTGCTCCTTGCCTATTTGTGAGAAATATTGATTGCTGCACCATGCCCAGCTGCTAAAAACATTGATTGTTGCACCCTGCCTATGTGTGAGAAATATTGATTGCTGCACCCTGACTAGATGCGAAAAATATTGATTGTTGCACCCTGCCTAACTGCTAAAATTATTGTTTGTTGCACCCAGACTAGCTGCTAAAACATTGATTGTTGCACCTTGCCTATCTGTGAGAAATATTGATTTCTGCACCCTGACTAAATGCTAGAATTGTTGATTGTTGCACCTTGCCTATATTGAGAAACATTGCTTGTTGCACCCTGCCTAGCTGCTAAAATGATTGTTTGTTGCACCCTGATAGCTGCTAAAAACATTGATTGTTGCACCTTGCCTATCTGTGAGAAACATTGATTGCTGCACCCTGCCTCACTGCTAAAACATTGATTGTTGCACCTTGCCTATCTGTGAGAAACATTGATTGCTGCACCTTGACTAGCTGCTTAAATGATTGCTTGTTGCACCTTGTCTATCTGTGAGAAACATTGATTGTTGCACCCTGCTTAGCTGCTAAAAACATTGATTGTTGCACCTTGCCTATCTGTGAGAAACATTGATTGCTGCACCCTGACTAGCTGCTAAAATGATTGTTTGTTGCTCCTTGCCTATTTGTGAGAAATATTGATTGCTGCACCATGCCCAGCTGCTAAAAACATTGATTGTTGCACCCTGCTTATGTGTGAGAAATATTGATTGCTGCACCCTGACTAGCTGCTAAAATGATTGATTGTTGCACCATGCCTCTCTGTGAGAAACATTGCTTGTTGCACCTTGCCTATCTGCTAAAAACATTGATTGTTGCACCCTGCCTATGTGTGAGAAATATTGATTGCTGCACCCTGACTAGCTGCTAAAACTATTGATTGTTGCACCTTGCCTATCTGTGAGAAACTTTGCTTGCTGCACCTTGCCTCACTGCTAAAAACATTGATTGTTGCACTTTGCCTATCTGTGAGAAACATTGCTTGTTGCACCTTGCCTATCTGCTAAAATTATTGTTTGTTGCACCCTGACCAGCTGCTAAAATGATTGATTGTTGTACCTTGCCTATCTGTGATAAACATTGATTGCTGCACCATGCCTCGCTGCTAAAAACATTGATTGTTGCACCTTGCCTATCTGTGAGAAACATTGATTGCTGCCCCCTGACCAGTTGCTAAAATGATTGCTTGTTGCACCTTGCCTATCTGTGAGAACCATTGATTGTTGCACCCTGCTTAGCTTCTAAAACATTGATTGTTGCACCGTGCCTATCTGTGAGAAACATTGATTGCTGCACCCTGACTAGCTGCTAAAATGATTGCTTGTTGCACATTGCCTATTTGTGAGAAACATTGATTGCTGCACCCTGTCTAGCTGCTAAAAACATTGATTGTTGCACCTTGCCTATCTGTGAGAAATATTGATTGTGGCAACCTGACTAGCGGCTAAAATTATTGATTGTTGGACCCTGCAATCTTTGAGAAACATTGCTTGTTGCACCTTGCCTATCTGCTAAAATTATTGTTTGTTGCACCCTGACTAGCTGCTAAGATTATTGATTGTTGCACCTTGCCTATTTGTGAGAAACATTGCTTGTTGTACCTTGCCTACCTGCTAAAACTATTGTTTGTTGCACCCTGACTAGCTGCTAAAACATTGATTGTTGCATCTTGCCTATCTGTGAGAAACATTGCTTGTTGCACCCTGCCTAGCTGCTAAAAGTATTGTTTGTTGCATCCTGATTAGCTGCTAAAATGATTGATTGTTTCACCTTGCCTATCTGTGAGAAACATTGATTGCTGCATCCTGACTAGCTGCTATAATGATTGCTTGTTGCACCTTACCTATTTATGAGAAACATTGTTTGCTGCACCCTGCATAGCTGCTAAAACATTGCTTGTTGCACCATGCCTATTTGTGAGAAACATAGATTGCTGCACCCTGAGTAGCTGCTAAAAACATTGATTGTTGCACCTTGCCTATCTGTGAGAAATATTGATTGCTGCATCCTGACTAGCTGCTAAAATGATTGCTTGTTGCACCTTGCCTATTTATGAGAAACAATGTTTGCTGCACCCTTCATAGCTGCTAAAAACATTGCTTGTTGCACCATGCCTATTTGTGAGAAACATTGATTGCTGCACCCTGACTAGCTGCTAAAAACATTGATTGTTGCAGCTTGCCTATCTGTGAGAAACATTGATTGCTGCACCTTGACTAGCCGCTAAAATGATTGCTTGTTGCACCTTGTCTATCTGTGAGAAACATTGATTGTTGCACCCTGCTTAGCTGCTAAAAACATTGATTGTTGCACCTTGCCTATCTGTGGAAACATTGATTGCTGCACCCTGACTAGCTGCTAAAATGATTGCTAGTTGCTCCTTGCCTATTTGTGAGAAATATTGATTGCTGCACCCTGTCTAGCTGCTAAAAACATTGATTGTTGCACCTTGCCTATCTGTGAGAAATATTGATTGCTGCACCCTGACTAGCGGCTAAAATGATTGATTGTTGCACCGTGCCTCTATGTGAGAAACATTGCTTGTTGCACCTTGCCTATCTGCTAAAATTATTGTATGTTGCACCCTGACTAGCTGCTAAAATTATTGATTGTTGCACCTTGCCTATCTGTGAGAAACATTGCTTGCTGCACCTTGCCTCACTGCTAAAAACATTGATTGTTGCACCTTGCCTATCTGTGAGAAACACTGCTTGTTGCACCTTGCCTATCTGCTAAAATTATTGTTTGTTGCACCCTGACCAGCTGCTAAAATTATTGATTGTTGTACCTTGCCTATCTGTGAGAAACATTGATTGCTGCACCCTGCCTCGCTGCTAAAAACATTGATTGTTGCGCCTTGCCTACCTGTGAGAAACATTGATTGCTGCACCCTGACTAGCTGCTAAAATTATTGCTTGTTGCACCTTGCCTATTTGTGAGAAACATTGATTGCTGCACCATGTCTAGCTGCTAAAAACATTGATTGTTGCACCTTGCCTATCTGTGAGAAATATTGATTGCTGCACCCTGACTAAATGCTAACATTGTTGATTGTTGCACCTAGTCTATCTATGAGAAACATTGCTTGTTGCACCTTGCCTATCTGCTAAAATTATTTTTTGTTGCACCCTGACTAGCTGCAAAAATTATTGATTGTTGCACCTTGCCTATTTGTGAGAAACATTGCTTGTTGCACCCTGCCTAGCTGCTAAAATTATTGTTTGTTGAACCCTTCGTAGCTGCTAAAAACATTGATTGTTGCACCTTGCCTATCTGTGAGAAATATTGATTGCTGCAACCTGATTTGCGGCTAAAATTATTGATTGTTGGACCTTGCCTATCATTGAGAAAAATTGCTTGTTGCACCTTGCCTATCTGCTAAAACTATAGTTTGTTGCACCCTGACTAGCTGCTAAAACATTGATTGTTGCACCTTGCCTATCTGTGAGAAACATTGATTGCTACACCCCGACTAGCTGCTAAAAACATTGCTTGTTGTACCTTGCCTATCTGTGAGAGATATTGATTTTTGCACCCTGCCTCGCTGCTAAAACATTGATTGTTGCACCTTGCCTATCTGTGAGAAACATTGATTGCTGCACCTTGATTAGCTGCTAAAATGATTGCTTGTTGCACCTTGTCTATCTGTGAGAAACATTGATTGTTGCACCCTGCTTAGCTGCTAAAAACATTGATTGTTGCACCTTGCCTATCTGTGAGAAACATTGATTGCTGCACCCTGACTAGCTGCTAAAATGATTGTTTGTTGCTCCTTGCCTATTTGTGAGAAATATTGATTGCTGCACCATGCCCAGCTGCTAAAAACATTGATTGTTGCACCCTGCCTATGTGTGAGAAATATTGATTGCTGCACCCTGACTAGCTGCTAAAATGATTGATTGTTGCACCATGCCTCTCTGTGAGAAACATTGCTTGTTGCACCTTGCCTATCTGCTAAAAACATTGATTGTTGCACCCTGCCTATGTGTGAGAAATATTGATTGCTGCACCCTGACTAGCTGCTAAAACTATTGATTGTTGCACCTTGCCTATCTGTGAGAAACTTTGCTTGCTGCACCTTGCCTCACTGCTAAAAACAATGATTGTTGCACTTTGCCTATCTGTGAGAAACATTGCTTGTTGCACCTTGCCTATCTGCTAAAATTATTGTTTGTTGCACCCTGACCAGCTGCTAAAATGATTGATTGTTGTACCTTGCCTATCTGTGAGAAACATTGATTGCTGCACCATGCCTCGCTGCTAAAAACATTGATTGTTGCACCTTGCCTATCTGTGAGAAACATTGATTGCTGCCCCCTGACCAGTTGCTAAAATGATTGCTTGTTGCACCTTGCCTATCTGTGAGAACCATTGATTGTTGCACCCTGCTTAGCTTCTAAAACATTGATTGTTGCACCGTGCCTATCTGTGAGAAACATTGATTGCTGCACCCTGACTAGCTGCTAAAATGATTGCTTGTTGCACATTGCCTATTTGTGAGAAACATTGATTGCTGCACCCTGTCTAGCTGCTAAAAACATTGATTGTTGCACCTTGCCTATCTGTGAGAAATATTGATTGTGGCAACCTGACTAGCGGCTAAAATTATTGATTGTTGGACCCTGCAATCTTTGAGAAACATTGCTTGTTGCACCTTGCCTATCTGCTAAAATTATTGTTTGTTGCACCCTGACTAGCTGCTAAGATTATTGATTGTTGCACCTTGCCTATTTGTGAGAAACATTGCTTGTTGTACCTTGCCTACCTGCTAAAACTATTGTTTGTTGCACCCTGACTAGCTGCTAAAACATTGATTGTTGCATCTTGCCTATCTGTGAGAAACATTGCTTGTTGCACCCTGCCTAGCTGCTAAAAGTATTGTTTGTTGCATCCTGATTAGCTGCTAAAATGATTGATTGTTTCACCTTGCCTATCTGTGAGAAACATTGATTGCTGCATCCTGACTAGCTGCTAAAATGATTGCTTGTTGCACCTTACCTATTTATGAGAAACATTGTTTGCTGCACCCTGCATAGCTGCTAAAACATTGCTTGTTGCACCATGCCTATTTGTGAGAAACATAGATTGCTGCACCCTGAGTAGCTGCTAAAAACATTGATTGTTGCACCTTGCCTATCTGTGAGAAATATTGATTGCTGCACCCTGACTAGCTGCTAAAATGATTGCTTGTTGCACCTTGCCTATTTATGAGAAACAATGTTTGCTGCACCCTTCATAGCTGCTAAAAACATTGCTTGTTGCACCATGCCTATTTGTGAGAAACATTGATTGCTGCACCCTGACTAGCTGCTAAAAACATTGATTGTTGCAGCTTGCCTATCTGTGAGAAACATTGATTGCTGCACCTTGACTAGCTGCTAAAATGATTGCTTGTTGCACCTTGTCTATCTGTGAGAAACATTGATTGTTGCACCCTGCTTAGCTGCTAAAAACATTGATTGTTGCACCTTGCCTATCTGTGGAAACATTGATTGCTGCACCCTGACTAGCTGCTAAAATGATTGCTAGTTGCTCCTTGCCTATTTGTGAGAAATATTGATTGCTGCACCCTGTCTAGCTGCTAAAAACATTGATTGTTGCACCTTGCCTATCTGTGAGAAATATTGATTGCTGCACCCTGACTAGCGGCTAAAATGATTGATTGTTGCACCGTGCCTCTATGTGAGAAACATTGCTTGTTGCACCTTGCCTATCTGCTAAAATTATTGTATGTTGCACCCTGACTAGCTGCTAAAATTATTGATTGTTGCACCTTGCCTATCTGTGTGAAACATTGCTTGCTGCACCTTGCCTCACTGCTAAAAACATTGATTGTTGCACCTTGCCTATCTGTGAGAAACACTGCTTGTTGCACCTTGCCTATCTGCTAAAATTATTGTTTGTTGCACCCTGACCAGCTGCTAAAATTATTGATTGTTGTACCTTGCCTATCTGTGAGAAACATTGATTGCTGCACCCTGCCTCGCTGCTAAAAACATTGATTGTTGCGCCTTGCCTACCTGTGAGAAACATTGATTGCTGCACCCTGACTAGCTGCTAACATTATTGCTTGTTGCACCTTGCCTATTTGTGAGAAACATTGATTGCTGCACCCTGTCTAGCTGCTAAAAACATTGATTGTTGCACCTTGCCTATCTGTGAGAAATATTGATTGCTGCACCCTGACTAAATGCTAACATTGTTGATTGTTGCACCTAGTCTATCTATGAGAAACATTGCTTGTTGCACCTTGCCTATCTGCTAAAATTATTTTTTGTTGCACCCTGACTAGCTGCTAAAATTATTGATTGTTGCACCTTGCCTATTTGTGAGAAACATTGCTTGTTGCACCCTGCCTAGCTGCTAAAATTATTGTTTGTTGAACCCTTCGTAGCTGCTAAAAACATTGATTGTTGCACCTTGCCTATCTGTGAGAAATATTGATTGCTGCAACCTGATTTGCGGCTAAAATTATTGATTGTTGGACCTTGCCTATCATTGAGAAAAATTGCTTGTTGCACCTTGCCTATCTGCTAAAATGATTGCTTGTTGCACCTTGCCTATCCGTGAGAAACATTGCTTGTTGCACCCTGCCTAGCTGCTAAAATTATTGTTTGTTGCACCCTGAATAGCTGCTAAAAACATTGATTGTTGCACCTTGCTTATCTGTGAGAAATATTGATTGCTGCACCCTGACTAGATGCGAAAAATATTGATTGTTGCACCCTGCCTAACTGCTAAAATTATTGTTTGTTGCACCCAGACTAGCTGCTAAAACATTGATTGTTGCTTCTTGCCTATCTGTGAGAAATATTGATTGCTGCACCCTGACTAGCTGCTAAAATTATTGTTTGTTGCACCCTGAGTAGCTGCTAAAAACATTGATTGTTGCACCTTGCCTATCTGTGAGAAACATTGATTGCTGCACCCTGACTAGCTGCTAAAATGATTGTTTGTTGCTCCTTGCCTATTTGTGAGAAATATTGATCGCTGCACCATGCCCAGCTGCTAAAAACATTGATTGTTGCACCCTGCCTATGTGTGAGAAATATTGATTGCTGCACCCTGACTAGATGCGAAAAATATTGATTGTTGCACCCTGCCTAACTGCTAAAATTATTGTTTGTTGCACCCAGACTAGCTGCTAGAACATTGATTGTTGCACCTTGCCTATCTGTGAGAAATATTGATTTCTGCACCCTGACTAAATGCTAGAATTGTTGATTGTTGCACCTTGCCTTTATTGAGAAACATTGCTTGTTGCACCCTGCCTAGCTGCTAAAATGATTGTTTGTTGCACCCTGATAGCTGCTAAAAACATTGATTGTTGCACCTTGCCTATCTGTGAGAAACATTGATTGCTGCACCCTGCCTCGCTGCTAAAACATTGATTGTTGCACCTTGCCTATCTGTGAGAAACATTGATTGCTGCACCTTGACTAGCTGCTAAAATGATTGCTTGTTGCACCTTGTCTATCTCTGAGAAACATTGATTGTTGCACCCTGCTTAGCTGCTAAAAACATTGATTGTTGCACCTTGCCTATCTGTGAGAAACATTGATTGCTGCACCCTGACTAGCTGCTAAAATGATTGTTTGTTGCTCCTTGCCTATTTGTGAGAAATATTGATTGCTGCACCATGCCCAGCTGCTAAAAACATTGATTGTTGCACCCTGCCTATGTGTGAGAAATATTGATTGCTGCACCCTGACTAGCTGCTAAAATGATTGATTGTTGCACCATGCCTCTCTGTGAGAAACATTGCTTGTTGCACCTTGCCTATCTGCTAAAAACATTGATTGTTGCACCCTGCCTATGTGTGAGAAATATTGATTGCTGCACCCTGACTAGCTGCTAAAACTATTGATTGTTGCACCTTGCCTATCTGTGAGAAACTTTGCTTGCTGCACCTTGCCTCACTGCTAAAAACATTGATTGTTGCACTTTGCCTATCTGTGAGAAACATTGCTTGTTGCACCTTGCCTATCTGCTAAAATTATTGTTTGTTGCACCCTGACCAGCTGCTAAAATGATTGATTGTTGTACCTTGCCTATCTGTGATAAACATTGATTGCTGCACCATGCCTCGCTGCTAAAAACATTGATTGTTGCACCTTGCCTATCTGTGAGAAACATTGATTGCTGCCCCCTGACCAGTTGCTAAAATGATTGCTTGTTGCACCTTGTCTATCTGTGAGAACCATTGATTGTTGCACCCTGCTTAGCTTCTAAAACATTGATTGTTGCACCGTGCCTATCTGTGAGAAACATTGATTGCTGCACCCTGACTAGCTGCTAAAATGATTGCTTGTTGCACATTGCCTATTTGTGAGAAACATTGATTGCTGCACCCTGTCTAGCTGCTAAAAACATTGATTGTTGCACCTTGCCTATCTGTGAGAAATATTGATTGTGGCAACCTGACTAGCGGCTAAAATTATTGATTGTTGGACCCTGCAATCTTTGAGAAACATTGCTTGTTGCACCTTGCCTATCTGCTAAAATTATTGTTTGTTGCACCCTGACTAGCTGCTAAGATTATTGATTGTTGCACCTTGCCTATTTGTGAGAAACATTGCTTGTTGTACCTTGCCTACCTGCTAAAACTATTGTTTGTTGCACCCTGACTAGCTGCTAAAACATTGATTGTTGCATCTTGCCTATCTGTGAGAAACATTGCTTGTTGCACCCTGCCTAGCTGCTAAAAGTATTGTTTGTTGCATCCTGATTAGCTGCTAAAATGATTGATTGTTTCACCTTGCCTATCTGTGAGAAACATTGATTGCTGCATCCTGACTAGCTGCTAAAATGATTGCTTGTTGCACCTTACCTATTTATGAGAAACATTGTTTGCTGCACCCTGCATAGCTGCTAAAACATTGCTTGTTGCACCATGCCTATTTGTGAGAAACATAGATTGCTGCACCCTGAGTAGCTGCTAAAAACATTGATTGTTGCACCTTGCCTATCTGTGAGAAATATTGATTGCTGCACCCTGACTAGCTGCTAAAATGATTGCTTGTTGCACCTTGCCTATTTATGAGAAACAATGTTTGCTGCACCCTTCATAGCTGCTAAAAACATTGCTTGTTGCACCATGCCTATTTGTGAGAAACATTGATTGCTGCACCCTGACTAGCTGCTAAAAACATTGATTGTTGCAGCTTGCCTATCTGTGAGAAACATTGATTGCTGCACCTTGACTAGCTGCTAAAATGATTGCTTGTTGCACCTTGTCTATCTGTGAGAAACATTGATTGTTGCACCCTGCTTAGCTGCTAAAAACATTGATTGTTGCACCTTGCCTATCTGTGGAAACATTGATTGCTGCACCCTGACTAGCTGCTAAAATGATTGCTAGTTGCTCCTTGCCTATTTGTGAGAAATATTGATTGCTGCACCCTGTCTAGCTGCTAAAAACATTGATTGTTGCACCTTGCCTATCTGTGAGAAATATTGATTGCTGCACCCTGACTAGCGGCTAAAATGATTGATTGTTGCACCGTGCCTCTATGTGAGAAACATTGCTTGTTGCACCTTGCCTATCTGCTAAAATTATTGTATGTTGCACCCTGACTAGCTGCTAAAATTATTGATTGTTGCACCTTGCCTATCTGTGAGAAACATTGCTTGCTGCACCTTGCCTCACTGCTAAAAACATTGATTGTTGCACCTTGCCTATCTGTGAGAAACACTGCTTGTTGCACCTTGCCTATCTGCTAAAATTATTGTTTGTTGCACCCTGACCAGCTGCTAAAATTATTGATTGTTGTACCTTGCCTATCTGTGAGAAACATTGATTGCTGCACCCTGCCTCGCTGCTAAAAACATTGATTGTTGCGCCTTGCCTACCTGTGAGAAACATTGATTGCTGCACCCTGACTAGCTGCTAAAAGTATTGCTTGTTGCACCTTGCCTATTTGTGAGAAACATTGATTGCTGCACCCTGTCTAGCTGCTAAAAACATTGATTGTTGCACCTTGCCTATCTGTGAGAAATATTGATTGCTGCACCCTGACTAAATGCTAACATTGTTGATTGTTGCACCTAGTCTATCTATGAGAAACATTGCTTGTTGCACCTTGCCTATCTGCTAAAATTATTTTTTGTTGCACCCTGACTAGCTGCAAAAATTATTGATTGTTGCACCTTGCCTATTTGTGAGAAACATTGCTTGTTGCACCCTGCCTAGCTGCTAAAATTATTGTTTGTTGAACCCTTCGTAGCTGCTAAAAACATTGATTGTTGCACCTTGCCTATCTGTGAGAAATATTGATTGCTGCAACCTGATTTGCGGCTAAAATTATTGATTGTTGGACCTTGCCTATCATTGAGAAAAATTGCTTGTTGCACCTTGCCTATCTGCTAAAAGTATAGTTTGTTGCACCCTGACTAGCTGCTAAAACATTGATTGTTGCACCTTGCCTATCTGTGAGAAACATTGATTGCTACACCCCGACTAGCTGCTAAAAACATTGCTTGTTGTACCTTGCCTATCTGTGAGAGATATTGATTTTTGCACCCTGCCTCGCTGCTAAAACATTGATTGTTGCACCTTGCCTATCTGTGAGAAACATTGATTGCTGCACCTTGACTAGCTGCTAAAATGATTGCTTGTTGCACCTTGTCTATCTGTGAGAAACATTGATTGTTGCACCCTGCTTAGCTGCTAAAAACATTGATTGTTGCACCTTGCCTATCTGTGAGAAACATTGATTGCTGCACCCTGACTAGCTGCTAAAATGATTGTTTGTTGCTCCTTGCCTATTTGTGAGAAATATTGATTGCTGCACCATGCCCAGCTGCTAAAAACATTGATTGTTGCACCCTGCCTATGTGTGAGAAATATTGATTGCTGCACCCTGACTAGCTGCTAAAATGATTGATTGTTGCACCATGCCTCTCTGTGAGAAACATTGCTTGTTGCACCTTGCCTATCTGCTAAAAACATTGATTGTTGCACCCTGCCTATGTGTGAGAAATATTGATTGCTGCACCCTGACTAGCTGCTAAAACTATTGATTGTTGCACCTTGCCTATCTGTGAGAAACTTTGCTTGCTGCACCTTGCCTCACTGCTAAAAACAATGATTGTTGCACTTTGCCTATCTGTGAGAAACATTGCTTGTTGCACCTTGCCTATCTGCTAAAATTATTGTTTGTTGCACCCTGACCAGCTGCTAAAATGATTGATTGTTGTACCTTGCCTATCTGTGAGAAACATTGATTGCTGCACCATGCCTCGCTGCTAAAAACATTGATTGTTGCACCTTGCCTATCTGTGAGAAACATTGATTGCTGCCCCCTGACCAGTTGCTAAAATGATTGCTTGTTGCACCTTGCCTATCTGTGAGAACCATTGATTGTTGCACCCTGCTTAGCTTCTAAAACATTGATTGTTGCACCGTGCCTATCTGTGACAAACATTGATTGCTGCACCCTGACTAGCTGCTAAAATGATTGCTTGTTGCACATTGCCTATTTGTGAGAAACATTGATTGCTGCACCCTGTCTAGCTGCTAAAAACATTGATTGTTGCACCTTGCCTATCTGTGAGAAATATTGATTGTGGCAACCTGACTAGCGGCTAAAATTATTGATTGTTGGACCCTGCAATCTTTGAGAAACATTGCTTGTTGCACCTTGCCTATCTGCTAAAATTATTGTTTGTTGCACCCTGACTAGCTGCTAAGATTATTGATTGTTGCACCTTGCCTATTTGTGAGAAACATTGCTTGTTGTACCTTGCCTACCTGCTAAAACTATTGTTTGTTGCACCCTGACTAGCTGCTAAAACATTGATTGTTGCATCTTGCCTATCTGTGAGAAACATTGCTTGTTGCACCCTGCCTAGCTGCTAAAAGTATTGTTTGTTGCATCCTGATTAGCTGCTAAAATGATTGATTGTTTCACCTTGCCTATCTGTGAGAAACATTGATTGCTGCATCCTGACTAGCTGCTAAAATGATTGCTTGTTGCACCTTACCTATTTATGAGAAACATTGTTTGCTGCACCCTGCATAGCTGCTAAAAAATTGCTTGTTGCACCATGCCTATTTGTGAGAAACATAGATTGCTGCACCCTGAGTAGCTGCTAAAAACATTGATTGTTGCACCTTGCCTATCTGTGAGAAATATTGATTGCTGCACCCTGACTAGCTGCTAAAATGATTGCTTGTTGCACCTTGCCTATTTATGAGAAACAATGTTTGCTGCACCCTTCATAGCTGCTAAAAACATTGCTTGTTGCACCATGCCTATTTGTGAGAAACATTGATTGCTGCACCCTGACTAGCTGCTAAAAACATTGATTATTGCAGCTTGCCTATCTGTGAGAAACATTGATTGCTGCACCTTGACTAGCTGCTAAAATGATTGCTTGTTGCACCTTGTCTATCTGTGAGAAACATTGATTGTTGCACCCTGCTTAGCTGCTAAAAACATTGATTGTTGCACCTTGCCTATCTGTGGAAACATTGATTGCTGCACCCTGACTAGCTGCTAAAATGATTGCTAGTTGCTCCTTGCCTATTTGTGAGAAATATTGATTGCTGCACCCTGTCTAGCTGCTAAAAACATTGATTGTTGCACCTTGCCTATCTGTGAGAAATATTGATTGCTGCACCCTGACTAGCGGCTAAAATGATTGATTGTTGCACCGTGCCTCTATGTGAGAAACATTGCTTGTTGCACCTTGCCTATCTGCTAAAATTATTGTATGTTGCACCCTGACTAGCTGCTAAAATTATTGATTGTTGCACCTTGCCTATCTGTGAGAAACATTGCTTGCTGCACCTTGCCTCACTGCTAAAAACATTGATTGTTGCACCTTGCCTATCTGTGAGAAACACTGCTTGTTGCACCTTGCCTATCTGCTAAAATTATTGTTTGTTGCACCCTGACCAGCTGCTAAAACTATTGATTGTTGTACCTTGCCTATCTGTGAGAAACATTGATTGCTGCACCCTGCCTCGCTGCTAAAAACATTGATTGTTGAGCCTTGCCTACCTGTGAGAAACATTGATTGCTGCACCCTGACTAGCTGCTAAAATTATTGCTTGTTGCACCTTGCCTATTTGTGAGAAACATTGATTGCTGCACCCTGTCTTGCTGCTAAAAACATTGATTGTTGCACCTTGCCTATCTGTGAGAAATATTGATTGCTGCACCCTGACTAAATGCTAACATTGTTGATTGTTGCACCTAGTCTATCTATGAGAAACATTGCTTGTTGCACCTTGCCTATCTGCTAAAATTATTTTTTGTTGCACTCTGACTAGCTGCAAAAATTATTGATTGTTGCACCTTGCCTATTTGTGAGAAACATTGCTTGTTGCACCCTGCCTAGCTGCTAAAATGATTGCTTGTTGCACCTTGCCTATCCGTGAGAAACATTGCTTGTTGCACCCTGCCTAGCTGCTAAAATTATTGTTTGTTGCACCCTGAATAGCTGCTAAAAACATTGATTATTGCACCTTGCCTATCTGTGAGAAATATTGATTGCTGCACCCTGACTACCTGCTAAAATGATTGCTTGTTGCACCTTGCCTATCCGTGAGAAACATTGCTTGTTGCACCTTGCCTATCTGCTAAAAGTATAGTTTGTTGCACCCTGACTAGCTGCTAAAACATTGATTGTTGCACCTTGCCTATCTGTGAGAAACATTGATTGCTACACCCCGACTAGCTGCTAAAAACATTGCTTGTTGCACCTTGCCTATTTATGATAAACATTGTTTGCTGCACCCTGCATAGCTGCTAAAAACATTGCTTGTTGCACCTTGCCTACCTGGGAGAAATATTGATTGCTGCACCCTGACTAGCGGCTAAAATTATTGATTGTTGCACCGTGCCTATCTGTGAGAAACATTGATTGTTACACCCTGCCTAGTTGCTAAAATTATTGATTGTTGCACCCTGACTAGCTGCTAAAAACATTGATTATTGCACCTTGCCTATCTGTGAGAAATATTGATTGCTGCACCCTGACTACCTGCTAAAATGATTGCTTGTTGCACCTTGCCTATCCGTGAGAAACATTGCTTGTTGCACCCTGCCTAGCTGCTAAAATTATTGTTTGTTGCACCCTGAATAGCTGCTAAAAACATTGATTGTTGCACCTTGCTTATCTGTGAGAAATATTGATTGCTGCACCCTGACTAGATGCGAAAAATATTGATTGTTGCACCCTGCCTAACTGCTAAAATTATTGTTTGTTGCACCCAGACTAGCTGCTAAAACATTGATTGTTGCTTCTTGCCTATCTGTGAGAAATATTGATTGCTGCACCCTGACTAAATACTAAAATTATTGATTGTTGCACCTTGCCTATCTGTGAGAAACATTGCTTGTTGCACCCTGACTAGCTGCTAAAATTATTGTTTGTTGCTCCTTGCCTATTTGTGAGAAATATTGATTGCTGCACCATGCCCAGCTGCTAAAAACATTGATTGTTGCACCCTGCCTATGTGTGAGAAATATTGATTGCTGCACCCTGACTAGATGCGAAAAATATTGATTGTTGCACCCTGCCTAACTGCTAAAATTATTGTTTGTTGCACCCAGACTAGCTGCTAAAACATTGATTGTTGCACCTTGCCTATCTGTGAGAAACATTGATTGCTGCACCCTGACTAGCTGCTAAAATGATTGCTAGTTGCTCCTTGCCTATTTGTGAGAAATATTGATTGCTGCACCCTGTCTAGCTGCTAAAAACATTGATTGTTGCACCTTGCCTATCTGTGAGAAATATTGATTGCTGCACCCTGACTAGCGGCTAAAATGATTGATTGTTGCACCGTGCCTCTATGTGAGAAACATTGCTTGTTGCACCTTGCCTATCTGCTAAAATTATTGTATGTTGCACCCTGACTAGCTGCTAAAATTATTGATTGTTGCACCTTGCCTATCTGTGAGAAACATTGCTTGCTGCACCTTGCCTCACTGCTAAAAACATTGATTGTTGCACCTTGCCTATCTGTGAGAAACACTGCTTGTTGCACCTTGCCTAGTTGCTAAAATTATTGATTGTTGCACCCTGACTAGCTGCTAAAAACATTGATTATTGCACCTTGCCTATCTGTGAGAAATATTGATTGCTGCACCCTGACTACCTGCTAAAATGATTGCTTGTTGCACCTTGCCTATCCGTGAGAAACATTGCTTGTTGCACCCTGCCTAGCTGCTAAAATTATTGTTTGTTGCACCCTGAATAGCTGCTAAAAACATTGATTGTTGCACCTTGCTTATCTGTGAGAAATATTGATTGCTGCACCCTGACTAGCGGCTAAAATTATTGATTGTTGCACCGTGCCTATCTGTGAGAAACATTGATTGTTACACCCTGCCTAGTTGCTAAAATTATTGATTGTTGCACCCTGACTAGCTGCTAAAAACATTGATTATTGCACCTTGCCTATCTGTGAGAAATATTGATTGCTGCACCCTGACTACCTGCTAAAATGATTGCTTGTTGCACCTTGCCTATCCGTGAGAAACATTGCTTGTTGCACCCTGCCTAGCTGCTAAAATTATTGTTTGTTGCACCCTGATTAGCTGCTAAAAACATTGATTGTTGCACCTTGCTTATCTGTGAGAAATATTGATTGCTGCACCCTGACTAGATGCGAAAAATATTGATTGTTGCACCCTGCCTAACTGCTAAAATTATTGTTTGTTGCACCCAGACTAGCTGCTAAAACATTGATTGTTGCTTCTTGCCTATCTGTGAGAAATATTGATTGCTGCACCCTGACTAAATACTAAAATTATTGATTGTTGCACCTTGCCTATCTGTGAGAAACATTGCTTGTTGCACCCTGCCTAGCTGCTAAAATTATTGTTTGTTGCACCCTGAGTAGCTGCTAAAAACATTGATTGTTGCACCTTGCCTATCTGTGAGAAACATTGATTGCTGCACCCTGACTAGCTGCTAAAATGATTGTTTGTTGCTCCTTGCCTATTTGTGAGAAATATTGATTGCTGCACCATGCCCAGCTGCTAAAAACATTGATTGTTGCACCCTGCCTATGTGTGAGAAATATTGATTGCTGCACCCTGACTAGATGCGAAAAATATTGATTGTTGCACCCTGCCTAACTGCTAAAATTATTGTTTGTTGCACCCAGACTAGCTGCTAAAACATTGATTGTTGCACCTTGCCTATCTGTGAGAAACATTGATTGCTGCACCCTGACTAGCTGCTAAAATGATTGCTAGTTGCTCCTTGCCTATTTGTGAGAAATATTGATTGCTGCACCCTGTCTAGCTGCTAAAAACATTGATTGTTGCACCTTGCCTATCTGTGAGAAATATTGATTGCTGCACCCTGACTAGCGGCTAAAATGATTGATTGTTGCACCGTGCCTCTATGTGAGAAACATTGCTTGTTGCACCTTGCCTATCTGCTAAAATTATTGTATGTTGCACCCTGACTAGCTGCTAAAATTATTGATTGTTGCACCTTGCCTATCTGTGAGAAACATTGCTTGCTGCACCTTGCCTCACTGCTAAAAACATTGATTGTTGCACCTTGCCTATCTGTGAGAAACACTGCTTGTTGCACCTTGCCTATCTGCTAAAATTATTGTTTGTTGCACCCTGACCAGCTGCTAAAATTATTGATTGTTGTACCTTGCCTATCTGTGAGAAACATTGATTGCTGCACCCTGCCTCGCTGCTAAAAACATCGATTGTTGCCCCTTGCCTACCTGTGAGGAACATTGATTGCTGCACCCTGACTAGCTGCTAAAATTATTGCTTGTTGCACCTTGCCTATTTGTGAGAAACATTGATTGCTGCACCCTGTCTAGCTGCTAAAAACATTGATTGTTGCACCTTGCCTATCTGTGAGAAATATTGATTGCTGCACCCTGACTAGCGGCTAAAATGATTGATTGTTGCACCGTGCCTCTATGTGAGAAACATTGCTTGTTGCACCTTGCCTATCTGCTAAAATTATTGTATGTTGCACCCTGACTAGCTGCTAAAATTATTGATTGTTGCACCTTGCCTATCTGTGAGAAACATTGCTTGCTGCACCTTGCCTCACTGCTAAAAACATTGATTGTTGCACCTTGCCTACCTGTGAGAAACACTGCTTGTTGCACCTTGCCTATCTGCTAAAATTATTGTTTGTTGCACCCTGACCAGCTGCTAAAATTATTGATTGTTGTACCTTGCCTATCTGTGAGAAACATTGATTGCTGCACCCTGCCTCGCTGCTAAAAACATTGATTGTTGCCCCTTGCCTACCTGTGAGAAACATTGATTGCTGCACCCTGACTAGCTGCTAAAATTATTGCTTGTTGCACCTTGCCTGTTTGTGAGAAATATTGATTGCTGCACCCTGTCTAGCTGCTAAAAACATTGATTGTTGCACCCTGCCTATGTGTGAGAAATATTGATTGCTGCACCCTGACTAGCTGCTAAAATGATTGATTGTTGCACCATGCCTCTCTGTGAGAAACATTGCTTGTTGCACCTTGCCTATCTGCTAAAATTATTGTTTGTTGCACCCTGACTAGCTCCTAAAACTATTGATTGTTGCACCTTGCCTATCTGTGAGAAACATTGCTTGTTGCACCTTGCCTATCTGTGAGAAACATTGCTTGCTGCACCTTGCCTCACTGCTAAAAACATTGATTGTTGCACCTTGCCTATCTGTGAGAAACATTGCTTGTTGCACCTTGCCTATCTGCTAAAATTATTGTTTGTTGCACCCTGACCAGCTGCTAAAATTATTGATTGTTGTACCTTGCCTATCTGTGAGAAACATTGATTGCTGCACCCTGCCTCGCTGCTAAAAACATTGATTGTTGCACCTTGCCTATCTGTGAGAAACATTGATTGCTGCACCCTGACCAGTTGCTAAAATGATTGCTTGTTGCACCTTGCCTATCTGTGAGAAACATTGATTGCTGCACCCTGACTAGCTGCTAAAATGATTGCTTGTTGCTCCTTGCCTATTTGTGAGAAATATTGATTGCTGCACCCTGTCTAGCTGCTAAAAACATTGATTGTTGCACCTTGCCTATCTGTGAGAAATATTGATTGCTGCACCCTGACTAGCGGCTAAAATGATTGATTGTTGCACCGTGCCTCTATCTGAGAAACATTGCTTGTTGCACCTTGCCTATCTGCTAAAATTATTGTTTGTTGCACCCTGTCTAGCTGCTAAAATTATTGATTGTTGCACCTTGCCTATCTGTGAGAAACATTGCTTGTTGCACCGTGCCTATCTGCTAAAATTATTGTTTGTTGCACCCTGACCAGCTGCTAAAATTATTGATTGTTGTACCTTGCCTATCTGTGAGAAACATTGATTGCTGCACCCGGCCTCGCTGCTAAAAACATTGATTGTTGCACCTTGCATTTCTGTGAGAAACATTGATTGCTGCACCCTGACTAGCTGCTAAAATGATTGCTTGTTGCACCTTGCCTATCTGTGAGAAACATTGATTGTTGCACTCTGCTTAGGTGCTAAAAACATTGATTGTTGCACCGTGCCTATCTGTGAGAAACATTGATTGCTGCACCCTGACTAGCTGCTAAAATGATTGCTTGTTGCACCTTGCCTATTTGTGAGAAACATTGATTGCTGCACCCTGTCTAGCTGCTAAAAACATTGATTGTTGCACCTTGCCTATCTGTGAGAAATATTGATTGTGGCAACCTGACTAGCGGCTAAAATTATTGATTGTTGGATCCTGCAATCTTTGAGAAACATTGCTTGTTACACCTTGCCTATCTGCTAAAATTATTGTTTGTTGCACCCTGACTAGCTGCTAAGATTATTGATTGTTGTACCTTGCCTATTTGTGAGAAACATTGCTTGTTGCACCTTGCCTATCTGCCAAAACTATTGTTTGTTGCACCCTGACTAGCTTCTAAAACATTGATTGTTGCACCTTGCCTATCTGTGAGAAACATTGATTGCTGCACCCTGACTAGCTGCTAAAATGATTGCTTGTTGCACCTTGCCTATCTGTGAGAAACATTGATTGTTACACTCTGCTTAGGTGCTAAAAACATTGATTGTTGCACCGTGCCTATCTGTGAGAAACATTGATTGCTGCACCCTGACTAGCTGCTAAAATGATTGCTTGTTGCACCTTGCCTATTTGTGAGAAACATTGATTGCTGCACCCTGTCTAGCTGCTAAAAACATTGATTGTTGCACCTTGCCTATCTGTGAGAAATATTGATTGTGGCAACCTGACTAGCGGCTAAAATTATTGATTGTTGGATCCTGCAATCTTTGAGAAACATTGCTTGTTACACCTTGCCTATCTGCTAAAATTATTGTTTGTTGCACCCTGACTAGCTGCTAAGATTATTGATTGTTGTACCTTGCCTATTTGTGAGAAACATTGCTTGTTGCACCTTGCCTATCTGCCAAAACTATTGTTTGTTGCACCCTGACTAGCTTCTAAAACATTGATTGTTGCACCTTGCCTATCTGTGAGAAACATTGCTTGTTGCACCCTGCCTAGCTGCTAAAAGTATTGTTTGTTGCATCCTGACTAGCTGCTAAAATGATTGATTGTTTCACCTTGCCTATCTGTGAGAAACATTGATTGCTGCATCCTGACTAGCTGCTAAAATGATTGCTTGTTGCACCTTACCTATTTATGAGAAACATTGTTGGCTGCACCCTGCATAGCTGCTAAAACATTCCTTGTTGCACCATGCCTATTTGTGAGAAACATAGATTGCTGCACCCTGAGTAGCTGCTAAAAACATTGATTGTTGCACCTTCCCTATCTGTGAGAAACATTGATCGTTACACCCTGCCTAGCTGCTAAAATGATTGTTTGTTGCACCCTGACTAGCTGCTAAAACATTGATTGTTGTACATTGCCTATCTGTGAGAAACATTGTTTGATGCACCCTGCCTAGCTGCTAAAAGTATTGTTTGTTGCATCCTGATGAGCTGCTAAAATGATTATTTCACCTTGCCTATCTGTGAGAAACATTGATTGCTGCACCCTGACTAGCTGCTAAAATGATTGCTTGTTGCACCATGCCTATTTGTGAGAAATATTGATTGCTGCACCCTGACTAGCGGCTAAAATTATTGATTGTTGCACCGTGCCTATCTGTGAGAAACATTGATTGTTACACCCTGCCTAGCTGCTAAAATGATTGCTTGTTGCACCCTGACTTGCTGCTAAAAACATTAATTGTTGCACCTTGCCTATCTGTGAGAAATATTGATTGCTACACCCTGTCTAGATGCTAAAAACATTGATTGTTGCACCTTTCCTATCTGTGAGAAACATTGCTTGTTGCACCCTGCCTAGCTGCTAAAATTATTGTTTGTTGCACCCTGACTAGCTGCTAAAAACATTGATTGTGGCACCTTGCATATCTGTGAGAAATATGATTGCTGCACCCTGTCAAGCTGCTAAAAACATTGATTGTTGCACCTTGCCTATCTGTGAGAAATATTGATTGTGGCAACCTGACTAGCGGCTAAAATTATTGATTGTTGGACCCTGCAATCTTTGAGAAACATTGCATGTTGCACCTTGCCTATCTGCTAAAATTATTGTTTGTTGCACCCTGACCAGCTGCTAAGATTATTGATTGTTGCACCTTGCCTATTTGTGAGAAACATTGCTTGTTGTACCTTGCCTATCTGCTAAAACTATTGTTTGTTGCACCCTGACTAGCTGCTAAAACATTGATTGTTGCACCCTGCCTATCTGTGAGAAACATTGCTTGTTGCACCCTGCCTAGCTGCTAAAAGTATTGTTTGTTGCATCCTGACTAGCTGCTAAAATGATTGATTGTTTCACCTTGCCTATCTGTGAGAAACATTGATTGCTGCACCCTGACTAGCTGCTAAAATGATTGCTTGTTGCACCACGCCTATTTGTGAGAAACATTGATTGCTAAACCCTGACTAGCTGCTAAAAACATTGATTGTTGCACCTTTCCTATCTGTGAGAGATATTGATTTTTGCACCCAGACTAGCTGCTAAAATTATTACTTGTTGCACCTTGCCTATTTATGATAAACATTGTTTGCTGCACCCTGCATAGCTGCTAAAAACATTGCTTGTTGCACCTTGCCTATCTGTGAGAAATATTGATTGCTGCACCCTGACTAGTTGCCAAAATGATTGCTTGTTGCACCCTGACAAGCTGCTAAAAACATTGATTATTGCACCTTGCCTATCTATGAGAAATATTGATTGCTGCACCCTGACTACCTGCTAAAATGATTGCTTGTTGCACCTTGCCTATCCGTGAGAAACATTGCTTGTTGCACCCTGCCTAGCTGCTAAAATTATTGTTTGTTGCACCCGGACTAGCTGCTAAAAACATTGATTTTTGCACCTTGCTTATCTGTGAGAAATATTGATTGCTGCACCCTGACTAAATACTAAAATTATTGATTGTTCACCTTGCCTACCTGAGAAACATTGCTTGTTGCACCCTGCCTAGCTGCTAAAATTATTGTTTGTTGCACCCTGACTAGCTGCTAAAAACATTGATTGTTGCACCTTGCCTATCTGTGAGAAATATTGATTTCTGCACCCTGACTAAATGCTAACATTGTTGATTGTTGCACCTTGCCTATCTTTGAGAAACATTACTTGTTGCACCCTGCCTAGCTGCTAAAATGATTGTTTGTTGCACCCTGACTAGCTGCTAAAAACATTGATTGTTGCACCTTGCATATCTGTGAGAAAAATTGATTGCTGCACCTTGACTAGCTGCTAACATGATTGCTTGTTGCACCTTGTCTATCTGTGAGAAATATTGATTTCTGCACCCTGACTAAATGCTAAAATTATTGTTTGTTGCACCCTGAGTAGCTGCTAAAAACATTGATTGTTGCACCTTGCCTATCTGTGAGAAACATTGATTGCTGCACCCTGACTAGCTGCTAAAATGATTGTTTGTTGCTCCTTGCCTATTTGTGAGAAATATTGATTGCTGCACCATGCCCAGCTGCTAAAAACATTGATTGTTGCACCCTGCCTATGTGTGAGAAATATTGATTGCTGCACCCTGACTAGATGCGAAAAATATTGATTGTTGCACCCTGCCTAACTGCTAAAATTATTGTTTGTTGCACCCAGACTAGCTGCTAAAACATTGATTGTTGCACCTTGCCTATCTGTGAGAAACATTGATTGCTGCACCCTGACTAGCTGCTAAAATGATTGCTAGTTGCTCCTTGCCTATTTGTGAGAAATATTGATTGCTGCACCCTGTCTAGCTGCTAAAAACATTGATTGTTGCACCTTGCCTATCTGTGAGAAATATTGATTGCTGCACCCTGACTAGCGGCTAAAATGATTGATTGTTGCACCGTGCCTCTATGTGAGAAACATTGCTTGTTGCACCTTGCCTATCTGCTAAAATTATTGTATGTTGCACCCTGACTAGCTGCTAAAATTATTGATTGTTGCACCTTGCCTATCTGTGAGAAACATTGCTTGCTGCACCTTGCCTCACTGCTAAAAACATTGATTGTTGCACCTTGCCTATCTGTGAGAAACACTGCTTGTTGCACCTTGCCTATCTGCTAAAATTATTGTTTGTTGCACCCTGACCAGCTGCTAAAATTATTGATTGTTGTACCTTGCCTATCTGTGAGAAACATTGATTGCTGCACCCTGCCTCGCTGCTAAAAACATTGATTGTTGCCCCTTGCCTACCTGTGAGGAACATTGATTGCTGCACCCTGACTAGCTGCTAAAATTATTGCTTGTTGCACCTTGCCTATTTGTGAGAAACATTGATTGCTGCACCCTGTCTAGCTGCTAAAAACATTGATTGTTGCACCTTGCCTATCTGTGAGAAATATTGATTGCTGCACCCTGACTAGCGGCTAAAATGATTGATTGTTGCACCGTGCCTCTATGTGAGAAACATTGCTTGTTGCACCTTGCCTATCTGCTAAAATTATTGTATGTTGCACCCTGACTAGCTGCTAAAATTATTGATTGTTGCACCTTGCCTATCTGTGAGAAACATTGCTTGCTGCACCTTGCCTCACTGCTAAAAACATTGATTGTTGCACCTTGCCTATCTGTGAGAAACACTGCTTGTTGCACCTTGCCTATCTGCTAAAATTATTGTTTGTTGCACCCTGACCAGCTGCTAAAATTATTGATTGTTGTACCTTGCCTATCTGTGAGAAACATTGATTGCTGCACCCTGCCTCGCTGCTAAAAACATTGATTGTTGCCCCTTGCCTACCTGTGAGAAACATTGATTGCTGCACCCTGACTAGCTGCTAAAATTATTGCTTGTTGCACCTTGCCTGTTTGTGAGAAATATTGATTGCTGCACCCTGTCTAGCTGCTAAAAACATTGATTGTTGCACCCTGCCTATGTGTGAGAAATATTGATTGCTGCACCCTGACTAGCTGCTAAAATGATTGATTGTTGCACCATGCCTCTCTGTGAGAAACATTGCTTGTTGCACCTTGCCTATCTGCTAAAATTATTGTTTGTTGCACCCTGACTAGCTCCTAAAACTATTGATTGTTGCACCTTGCCTATCTGTGAGAAACATTGCTTGTTGCACCTTGCCTATCTGTGAGAAACATTGCTTGCTGCACCTTGCCTCACTGCTAAAAACATTGATTGTTGCACCTTGCTTATCTGTGAGAAACATTGCTTGTTGCACCTTGCCTATCTGCTAAAATTATTGTTTGTTGCACCCTGACCAGCTGCTAAAATTATTGATTGTTGTACCTTGCCTATCTGTGAGAAACATTGATTGCTGCACCCTGCCTCGCTGCTAAAAACATTGATTGTTGCACCTTGCCTATCTGTGAGAAACATTGATTGCTGCACCCTGACCAGTTGCTAAAATGATTGCTTGTTGCACCTTGCCTATCTGTGAGAAACATTGATTGCTGCACCCTGACTAGCTGCTAAAATGATTGCTTGTTGCTCCTTGCCTATTTGTGAGAAATATTGATTGCTGCACCCTGTCTAGCTGCTAAAAACATTGATTGTTGCACCTTGCCTATCTGTGAGAAATATTGATTGCTGCACCCTGACTAGCGGCTAAAATGATTGATTGTTGCACCGTGCCTCTATCTGAGAAACATTGCTTGTTGCACCTTGCCTATCTGCTAAAATTATTGTTTGTTGCACCCTGTCTAGCTGCTAAAATTATTGATTGTTGCACCTTGCCTATCTGTGAGAAACATTGCTTGTTGCACCGTGCCTATCTGCTAAAATTATTGTTTGTTGCACCCTGACCAGCTGCTAAAATTATTGATTGTTGTACCTTGCCTATCTGTGAGAAACATTGATTGCTGCACCCGGCCTCGCTGCTAAAAACATTGATTGTTGCACCTTGCATTTCTGTGAGAAACATTGATTGCTGCACCCTGACTAGCTGCTAAAATGATTGCTTGTTGCACCTTGCCTATCTGTGAGAAACATTGATTGTTGCACTCTGCTTAGGTGCTAAAAACATTGATTGTTGCACCGTGCCTATCTGTGAGAAACATTGATTGCTGCACCCTGACTAGCTGCTAAAATGATTGCTTGTTGCACATTGCCTATTTGTGAGAAACATTGATTGCTGCACCCTGTCTAGCTGCTAAAAACATTGATTGTTGCACCTTGCCTATCTGTGAGAAATATTGATTGTGGCAACCTGACTAGCGGCTAAAATTATTGATTGTTGGATCCTGCAATCTTTGAGAAACATTGCTTGTTACACCTTGCCTATCTGCTAAAATTATTGTTTGTTGCACCCTGACTAGCTGCTAAGATTATTGATTGTTGTACCTTGCCTATTTGTGAGAAACATTGCTTGTTGCACCTTGCCTATCTGCCAAAACTATTGTTTGTTGCACCCTGACTAGCTTCTAAAACATTGATTGTTGCACCTTGCCTATCTGTGAGAAACATTGCTTGTTGCACCCTGCCTAGCTGCTAAAAGTATTGTTTGTTGCACCCTGACTAGCTGCTAAAACATTGATTGTTGCACCCTGCCTATCTGTGAGAAACATTGCTTGTTGCACCCTGCCTAGCTGCTAAAAGTATTGTTTGTTGCATCCTGACTAGCTGCTAAAATGATTGATTGTTTCACCTTGCCTATCTGTGAGAAACATTGATTGCTGCACCCTGACTAGCTGCTAAAATGATTGCTTGTTGCACCACACCTATTTGTGAGAAACATTGATTGCTAAACCCTGACTAGCTGCTAAAAACATTGATTGTTGCACCTTTCCTATCTGTGAGAGATATTGATTTTTGCACCCAGACTAGCTGCTAAAATTATTGCTTGTTGCACCTTGCCTATTTATGATAAACATTGTTTGCTGCACCCTGCATAGCTGCTAAAAACATTGCTTGTTGCACCTTGCCTATCTGTGAGAAATATTGATTGCTGCACCCTGACTAGTTGCCAAAATGATTGCTTGTTGCACCCTGACAAGCTGCTAAAAACATTGATTATTGCACCTTGCCTATCTATGAGAAATATTGATTGCTGCACCCTGACTACCTGCTAAAATGATTGCTTGTTGCACCTTGCCTATCCGTGAGAAACATTGCTTGTTGCACCCTGCCTAGCTGCTAAAATTATTGTTTGTTGCACCCGGACTAGCTGCTAAAAACATTGATTTTTGCACCTTGTTTATCTGTGAGAAAAATTGATTGCTGCACCTTGACTAGCTGCTAAAATGATTGCTTGTTGCACCTTGTCTATCTGTGAGAAATATTGATTTCTGCACCCTGACTAAATGCTAACATTGTTGATTGTTGCACCTTGCCTATCTTTGAGAAACATTACTTGTTGCACCCTGCCTAGCTGCTAAAATGATTGATTGTTGCACCCTGCTTAGCTGCTAAAAACATTGATTGTTGCACCTTGCCTATCTGTGAGAAACATTGCTTGTTGCACCTTGCCTATCTGCTAAAATTATTGTTTGTTGCACCCTGACCAGCTGCTAAAATTATTGATTGTTGTACCTTGACTATCTGTGAGAAACATTGCTTGATGCACCCTGCCTAGCTGCTAAAAGTATTGTTTGTTGCATCCTGATGAGCTGCTAAAATGATTGATTATTTCACCTTGCCTATCTGTGAGAAACATTGATTGCTGCACCCTGACTAGCTGCTAAAATGATTGCTTGTTGCACCATGCCTATTTGTGAGAAATATTGATTGCTGCACCCTGACTAGCGGCTAAAATTATTGATTGTTGCACCGTGCCTATCTGTGAGAAACGTTGATTGTTACACCCTGCCTAGCTGCTAAAATGATTGCTTGTTGCACCCTGACTAGCTGCTTAAAACATTAATTGTTGCACCTTGCCTATCTGTGAGAAATATTGATTGCTACACCCTGTCTAGATGCTAAAAACATTGATTGTTGCACCTTGCCTATCTGTGAGAAACATTGCTTGTTGCACCCTGCCTAGCTGCTAAAATTATTGTTTGTTGCACCCTGACTAGCTGCTAAAATGATTGCTTGTTGCACCTTGCCTATTTGTGAGAAACATTGATTGCTGCACCCTGTCTAGCTGCTAAAAACATTGATTGTTGCACCTTGCCTATCTGTGAGAAATATTGATTGTGGCAACCTGACTAGCGGCTAAAATTATTGATTGTTGGATCCTGCAATCTTTGAGAAACATTGCTTGTTACACCTTGCCTATCTGCTAAAATTATTGTTTGTTGCACCCTGACTAGCTGCTAAGATTATTGATTGTTGTACCTTGCCTATTTGTGAGAAACATTGCTTGTTGCACCTTGCCTATCTGCCAAAACTATTGTTTGTTGCACCCTGACTAGCTTCTAAAACATTGATTGTTGCACCTTGCCTATCTGTGAGAAACATTGATTGCTGCACCCTGACTAGCTGCTAAAATGATTGCTTGTTGCACCTTGCCTATCTGTGAGAAACATTGATTGTTACACTCTGCTTAGGTGCTAAAAACATTGATTGTTGCACCGTGCCTATCTGTGAGAAACATTGATTGCTGCACCCTGACTAGCTGCTAAAATGATTGCTTGTTGCACCTTGCCTATTTGTGAGAAACATTGATTGCTGCACCCTGTCTAGCTGCTAAAAACATTGATTGTTGCACCTTGCCTATCTGTGAGAAATATTGATTGTGGCAACCTGACTAGCGGCTAAAATTATTGATTGTTGGATCCTGCAATCTTTGAGAAACATTGCTTGTTACACCTTGCCTATCTGCTAAAATTATTGTTTGTTGCACCCTGACTAGCTGCTAAGATTATTGATTGTTGTACCTTGCCTATTTGTGAGAAACATTGCTTGTTGCACCTTGCCTATCTGCCAAAACTATTGTTTGTTGCACCCTGACTAGCTTCTAAAACATTGATTGTTGCACCTTGCCTATCTGTGAGAAACATTGCTTGTTGCACCCTGCCTAGCTGCTAAAAGTATTGTTTGTTGCATCCTGACTAGCTGCTAAAATGATTGATTGTTTCACCTTGCCTATCTGTGAGAAACATTGATTGCTGCATCCTGACTAGCTGCTAAAATGATTGCTTGTTGCACCTTACCTATTTATGAGAAACATTGTTGGCTGCACCCTGCATAGCTGCTAAAACATTCCTTGTTGCACCATGCCTATTTGTGAGAAACATAGATTGCTGCACCCTGAGTAGCTGCTAAAAACATTGATTGTTGCACCTTCCCTATCTGTGAGAAACATTGATCGTTACACCCTGCCTAGCTGCTAAAATGATTGTTTGTTGCACCCTGACTAGCTGCTAAAACATTGATTGTTGTACATTGCCTATCTGTGAGAAACATTGTTTGATGCACCCTGCCTAGCTGCTAAAAGTATTGTTTGTTGCATCCTGATGAGCTGCTAAAATGATTATTTCACCTTGCCTATCTGTGAGAAACATTGATTGCTGCACCCTGACTAGCTGCTAAAATGATTGCTTGTTGCACCATGCCTATTTGTGAGAAATATTGATTGCTGCACCCTGACTAGCGGCTAAAATTATTGATTGTTGCACCGTGCCTATCTGTGAGAAACATTGATTGTTACACCCTGCCTAGCTGCTAAAATGATTGCTTGTTGCACCCTGACTTGCTGCTAAAAACATTAATTGTTGCACCTTGCCTATCTGTGAGAAATATTGATTGCTACACCCTGTCTAGATGCTAAAAACATTGATTGTTGCACCTTTCCTATCTGTGAGAAACATTGCTTGTTGCACCCTGCCTAGCTGCTAAAATTATTGTTTGTTGCACCCTGACTAGCTGCTAAAAACATTGATTGTGGCACCTTGCATATCTGTGAGAAATATGATTGCTGCACCCTGTCAAGCTGCTAAAAACATTGATTGTTGCACCTTGCCTATCTGTGAGAAATATTGATTGTGGCAACCTGACTAGCGGCTAAAATTATTGATTGTTGGACCCTGCAATCTTTGAGAAACATTGCATGTTGCACCTTGCCTATCTGCTAAAATTATTGTTTGTTGCACCCTGACCAGCTGCTAAGATTATTGATTGTTGCACCTTGCCTATTTGTGAGAAACATTGCTTGTTGTACCTTGCCTATCTGCTAAAACTATTGTTTGTTGCACCCTGACTAGCTGCTAAAACATTGATTGTTGCACCCTGCCTATCTGTGAGAAACATTGCTTGTTGCACCCTGCCTAGCTGCTAAAAGTATTGTTTGTTGCATCCTGACTAGCTGCTAAAATGATTGATTGTTTCACCTTGCCTATCTGTGAGAAACATTGATTGCTGCACCCTGACTAGCTGCTAAAATGATTGCTTGTTGCACCACGCCTATTTGTGAGAAACATTGATTGCTAAACCCTGACTAGCTGCTAAAAACATTGATTGTTGCACCTTTCCTATCTGTGAGAGATATTGATTTTTGCACCCAGACTAGCTGCTAAAATTATTACTTGTTGCACCTTGCCTATTTATGATAAACATTGTTTGCTGCACCCTGCATAGCTGCTAAAAACATTGCTTGTTGCACCTTGCCTATCTGTGAGAAATATTGATTGCTGCACCCTGACTAGTTGCCAAAATGATTGCTTGTTGCACCCTGACAAGCTGCTAAAAACATTGATTATTGCACCTTGCCTATCTATGAGAAATATTGATTGCTGCACCCTGACTACCTGCTAAAATGATTGCTTGTTGCACCTTGCCTATCCGTGAGAAACATTGCTTGTTGCACCCTGCCTAGCTGCTAAAATTATTGTTTGTTGCACCCGGACTAGCTGCTAAAAACATTGATTTTTGCACCTTGCTTATCTGTGAGAAATATTGATTGCTGCACCCTGACTAAATACTAAAATTATTGATTGTTCACCTTGCCTACCTGAGAAACATTGCTTGTTGCACCCTGCCTAGCTGCTAAAATTATTGTTTGTTGCACCCTGACTAGCTGCTAAAAACATTGATTGTTGCACCTTGCCTATCTGTGAGAAATATTGATTTCTGCACCCTGACTAAATGCTAACATTGTTGATTGTTGCACCTTGCCTATCTTTGAGAAACATTACTTGTTGCACCCTGCCTAGCTGCTAAAATGATTGTTTGTTGCACCCTGACTAGCTGCTAAAAACATTGATTGTTGCACCTTGCATATCTGTGAGAAAAATTGATTGCTGCACCTTGACTAGCTGCTAAAATGATTGCTTGTTGCACCTTGTCTATCTGTGAGAAATATTGATTTCTGCACCCTGACTAAATGCTAAAATTATTGTTTGTTGCACCCTGAGTAGCTGCTAAAAACATTGATTGTTGCACCTTGCCTATCTGTGAGAAACATTGATTGCTGCACCCTGACTAGCTGCTAAAATGATTGTTTGTTGCTCCTTGCCTATTTGTGAGAAATATTGATTGCTGCACCATGCCCAGCTGCTAAAAACATTGATTGTTGCACCCTGCCTATGTGTGAGAAATATTGATTGCTGCACCCTGACTAGATGCGAAAAATATTGATTGTTGCACCCTGCCTAACTGCTAAAATTATTGTTTGTTGCACCCAGACTAGCTGCTAAAACATTGATTGTTGCACCTTGCCTATCTGTGAGAAACATTGATTGCTGCACCCTGACTAGCTGCTAAAATGATTGCTAGTTGCTCCTTGCCTATTTGTGAGAAATATTGATTGCTGCACCCTGTCTAGCTGCTAAAAACATTGATTGTTGCACCTTGCCTATCTGTGAGAAATATTGATTGCTGCACCCTGACTAGCGGCTAAAATGATTGATTGTTGCACCGTGCCTCTATGTGAGAAACATTGCTTGTTGCACCTTGCCTATCTGCTAAAATTATTGTATGTTGCACCCTGACTAGCTGCTAAAATTATTGATTGTTGCACCTTGCCTATCTGTGAGAAACATTGCTTGCTGCACCTTGCCTCACTGCTAAAAACATTGATTGTTGCACCTTGCCTATCTGTGAGAAACACTGCTTGTTGCACCTTGCCTATCTGCTAAAATTATTGTTTGTTGCACCCTGACCAGCTGCTAAAATTATTGATTGTTGTACCTTGCCTATCTGTGAGAAACATTGATTGCTGCACCCTGCCTCGCTGCTAAAAACATTGATTGTTGCCCCTTGCCTACCTGTGAGGAACATTGATTGCTGCACCCTGACTAGCTGCTAAAATTATTGCTTGTTGCACCTTGCCTATTTGTGAGAAACATTGATTGCTGCACCCTGTCTAGCTGCTAAAAACATTGATTGTTGCACCTTGCCTATCTGTGAGAAATATTGATTGCTGCACCCTGACTAGCGGCTAAAATGATTGATTGTTGCACCGTGCCTCTATGTGAGAAACATTGCTTGTTGCACCTTGCCTATCTGCTAAAATTATTGTATGTTGCACCCTGACTAGCTGCTAAAATTATTGATTGTTGCACCTTGCCTATCTGTGAGAAACATTGCTTGCTGCACCTTGCCTCACTGCTAAAAACATTGATTGTTGCACCTTGCCTATCTGTGAGAAACACTGCTTGTTGCACCTTGCCTATCTGCTAAAATTATTGTTTGTTGCACCCTGACCAGCTGCTAAAATTATTGATTGTTGTACCTTGCCTATCTGTGAGAAACATTGATTGCTGCACCCTGCCTCGCTGCTAAAAACATTGATTGTTGCCCCTTGCCTACCTGTGAGAAACATTGATTGCTGCACCCTGACTAGCTGCTAAAATTATTGCTTGTTGCACCTTGCCTGTTTGTGAGAAATATTGATTGCTGCACCCTGTCTAGCTGCTAAAAACATTGATTGGTGCACCCTGCCTATGTGTGAGAAATATTGATTGCTGCACCCTGACTAGCTGCTAAAATGATTGATTGTTGCACCATGCCTCTCTGTGAGAAACATTGCTTGTTGCACCTTGCCTATCTGCTAAAATTATTGTTTGTTGCACCCTGACTAGCTCCTAAAACTATTGATTGTTGCACCTTGCCTATCTGTGAGAAACATTGCTTGTTGCACCTTGCCTATCTGTGAGAAACATTGCTTGCTGCACCTTGCCTCACTGCTAAAAACATTGATTGTTGCACCTTGCTTATCTGTGAGAAACATTGCTTGTTGCACCTTGCCTATCTGCTAAAATTATTGTTTGTTGCACCCTGACCAGCTGCTAAAATTATTGATTGTTGTACCTTGCCTATCTGTGAGAAACATTGATTGCTGCACCCTGCCTCGCTGCTAAAAACATTGATTGTTGCACCTTGCCTATCTGTGAGAAACATTGATTGCTGCACCCTGACCAGTTGCTAAAATGATTGCTTGTTGCACCTTGCCTATCTGTGAGAAACATTGATTGCTGCACCCTGACTAGCTGCTAAAATGATTGCTTGTTGCTCCTTGCCTATTTGTGAGAAATATTGATTGCTGCACCCTGTCTAGCTGCTAAAAACATTGATTGTTGCACCTTGCCTATCTGTGAGAAATATTGATTGCTGCACCCTGACTAGCGGCTAAAATGATTGATTGTTGCACCGTGCCTCTATCTGAGAAACATTGCTTGTTGCACCTTGCCTATCTGCTAAAATTATTGTTTGTTGCACCCTGTCTAGCTGCTAAAATTATTGATTGTTGCACCTTGCCTATCTGTGAGAAACATTGCTTGTTGCACCGTGCCTATCTGCTAAAATTATTGTTTGTTGCACCCTGACCAGCTGCTAAAATTATTGATTGTTGTACCTTGCCTATCTGTGAGAAACATTGATTGCTGCACCCGGCCTCGCTGCTAAAAACATTGATTGTTGCACCTTGCATTTCTGTGAGAAACATTGATTGCTGCACCCTGACTAGCTGCTAAAATGATTGCTTGTTGCACCTTGCCTATCTGTGAGAAACATTGATTGTTGCACTCTGCTTAGGTGCTAAAAACATTGATTGTTGCACCGTGCCTATCTGTGAGAAACATTGATTGCTGCACCCTGACTAGCTGCTAAAATGATTGCTTGTTGCACATTGCCTATTTGTGAGAAACATTGATTGCTGCACCCTGTCTAGCTGCTAAAAACATTGATTGTTGCACCTTGCCTATCTGTGAGAAATATTGATTGTGGCAACCTGACTAGCGGCTAAAATTATTGATTGTTGGATCCTGCAATCTTTGAGAAACATTGCTTGTTACACCTTGCCTATCTGCTAAAATTATTGTTTGTTGCACCCTGACTAGCTGCTAAGATTATTGATTGTTGTACCTTGCCTATTTGTGAGAAACATTGCTTGTTGCACCTTGCCTATCTGCCAAAACTATTGTTTGTTGCACCCTGACTAGCTTCTAAAACATTGATTGTTGCACCTTGCCTATCTGTGAGAAACATTGCTTGTTGCACCCTGCCTAGCTGCTAAAAGTATTGTTTGTTGCACCCTGACTAGCTGCTAAAACATTGATTGTTGCACCCTGCCTATCTGTGAGAAACATTGCTTGTTGCACCCTGCCTAGCTGCTAAAAGTATTGTTTGTTGCATCCTGACTAGCTGCTAAAATGATTGATTGTTTCACCTTGCCTATCTGTGAGAAACATTGATTGCTGCACCCTGACTAGCTGCTAAAATGATTGCTTGTTGCACCACACCTATTTGTGAGAAACATTGATTGCTAAACCCTGACTAGCTGCTAAAAACATTGATTGTTGCACCTTTCCTATCTGTGAGAGATATTGATTTTTGCACCCAGACTAGCTGCTAAAATTATTGCTTGTTGCACCTTGCCTATTTATGATAAACATTGTTTGCTGCACCCTGCATAGCTGCTAAAAACATTGCTTGTTGCACCTTGCCTATCTGTGAGAAATATTGATTGCTGCACCCTGACTAGTTGCCAAAATGATTGCTTGTTGCACCCTGACAAGCTGCTAAAAACATTGATTATTGCACCTTGCCTATCTATGAGAAATATTGATTGCTGCACCCTGACTACCTGCTAAAATGATTGCTTGTTGCACCTTGCCTATCCGTGAGAAACATTGCTTGTTGCACCCTGCCTAGCTGCTAAAATTATTGTTTGTTGCACCCGGACTAGCTGCTAAAAACATTGATTTTTGCACCTTGTTTATCTGTGAGAAATATTGATTGCTGCACCCTGACTAAATGCTAACATTGTTGATTGTTGCACCTTGCCTATCTTTGAGAAACATTACTTGTTGCACCCTGCCTAGCTGCTAAAATGATTGTTTGTTGCACCCTGACTAGCTGCTAAAAACATTGATTGTTGCACCTTGCATATCTGTGAGAAAAATTGATTGCTGCACCTTGACTAGCTGCTAAAATGATTGCTTGTTGCACCTTGTCTATCTGTGAGAAATATTGATTTCTGCACCCTGACTAAATGCTAACATTGTTGATTGTTGCACCTTGCCTATCTTTGAGAAACATTACTTGTTGCACCCTGCCTAGCTGCTAAAATGATTGATTGTTGCACCCTGCTTAGCTGCTAAAAACATTGATTGTTGCACCTTGCCTATCTGTGAGAAACATTGCTTGTTGCACCTTGCCTATCTGCTAAAATTATTGTTTGTTGCACCCTGACCAGCTGCTAAAATTATTGATTGTTGTACCTTGACTATCTGTGAGAAACATTGCTTGATGCACCCTGCCTAGCTGCTAAAAGTATTGTTTGTTGCATCCTGATGAGCTGCTAAAATGATTGATTATTTCACCTTGCCTATCTGTGAGAAACATTGATTGCTGCACCCTGACTAGCTGCTAAAATGATTGCTTGTTGCACCATGCCTATTTGTGAGAAATATTGATTGCTGCACCCTGACTAGCGGCTAAAATTATTGATTGTTGCACCGTGCCTATCTGTGAGAAACGTTGATTGTTACACCCTGCCTAGCTGCTAAAATGATTGCTTGTTGCACCCTGACTAGCTGCTTAAAACATTAATTGTTGCACCTTGCCTATCTGTGAGAAATATTGATTGCTACACCCTGTCTAGATGCTAAAAACATTGATTGTTGCACCTTGCCTATCTGTGAGAAACATTGCTTGTTGCACCCTGCCTAGCTGCTAAAATTATTGTTTGTTGCACCCTGACTAGCTGCTAAAAACATTGATTGTGGCACCTTGCATATCTGTGAGAAATATGATTGCTGCACCCTGTCTAGCTGCTAAAAACATTGATTGTTGCACCTTGCCTATCTGTGAGAAATATTGATTGTGGCAACCTGACTAGCGGCTAAAATTATTGATTGTTGGACCCTGCAATCTTTGAGAAACATTGCATGTTGCACCTTGCCTATCTGCTAAAACTATTGTTTGTTGCACCCTGACTAGCTGCTAAAACATTGATTGTTGCACCCTGCCTATCTGTGAGAAACATTGCTTGTTGCACCCTGCCTAGCTGCTAAAAGTATTGTTTGTTGCATCCTGACTAGCTGCTAAAATGATTGATTGTTTCACCTCGCCTATCTGTGAGAAACATTGCTTGTTGCACCCTGCCTAGCTGCTAAAATTATTGTTTGTTGCACCCTGACTAGCTGCTAAAAACATTGATTGTTGCATTTTGCCATCTGTGAGAAATATTGCTTTTTGCACCCTGACTAAATGCTAACATTGTTGATTGTTGCACCTTGCCTATCTTTGAGAAACATTGCTTGTTGCACCAGCCTAGCTGCTAAAATGATTGTTTGTTGCACCCTGACTAGCTGCTAAAAACATTGATTGTTGCACCTTGCCTATCTGTGAGAAAAATTGATTGCTGCACCTTGACAAGCTGCTAAAATGATCGCTTGTTGCACCTTGTCTATCTGTGAGAAACATTGATTGTTGCTCTCTGCTTAGCTGCTAAAAACATTGATTGTTGCACCTTGCCTATCTGTAAGAAACAGTGCTTGTTGCACCTTGCCTATCTGTGAGAAACATTGATTGCTGCACCCAGCCTCGCTGCTAAAAACATTGATTGTTGCACCTTGCCTATCTGTGAGAAACATTGATTGCTGCACCCTGACTAGCTGCTAAAATGATTGCGTGTTGCACCTTGCCTATCTGTGAGAAACATTGATTGTTGCACCCTGCTTAGCTGCTAAAAACATTGATTGTTGCACCGTGCCTATCTGGGAGAAACATTGATTTCTGCACCCTGACTAGCTGCTAAAATGATTGCTTGTTGCACCTTGCCTATCTGTGAGAAACATTGATTGTTGCACCCTGCTTAGCTGCTAAAAAACATTGCATGTTGCACCTTGCCTATCTGCTAAAAATATTGTTTGTTGCACCCTGACCAGCTGCTAAGATTATTGATTGTTGCACCTTGCCTATTTGTGAGAAACATTGCTTGTTGTACCTTGCCTATCTGCTAAAATTATTGTTTGTTGCACCCTGACTAGCTGCTAAAACATTGATTGTTGCACCTTGCCTATTTGTGAGAAACATTGCTTGTTGTACCTTGCCTATCTGCTAAAACTATTGTTTGTTGCACCCTGACTAGCTGCTAAAACATTGATTGTTGCACCCTGCCTATCTGTGAGAAACATTGCTTGTTGCACCCTGCCTAGCTGCTAAAAGTATTGTTTGTTGCATCCTGACTAGCTGCTAAAATGATTGATTGTTTCACCTCGCCTATCTGTGAGAAACATTGCTTGTTGCACCCTGCCTAGCTGCTAAAATTATTGTTTGTTGCACCCTGACTAGCTGCTAAAAACATTGATTGTTGCATTTTGCCATCTGTGAGAAATGTTGCTTTTTGCACCCTGACTAAATGCTAACATTGTTGATTGTTGCACCTTGCCTAGCTGCTAAAATGATTGTTTGTTGCACCCTGACTAGCTGCTAAAAACATTGATTGTTGCACCTTGCCTATCTGTGAGAAAAATTGATTGCTGCACCTTGACTAGCTGCTAAAATGATCGCTTGTTGCACCTTGTCTATCTGTGAGAAACATTGATTGCCGCTCTCTGCTTAGCTGCTAAAAACATTGATTGTTGCACCTTGCCTATCTGTAAGAAACAGTGCTTGTTGCACCTTGCCTATCTGTGAGAAACATTGATTGCTGCACCCAGCCTCGCTGCTAAAAACATTGATTGTTGCACCTTGCCTATCTGTGAGAAACATTGATTGCTGCACCCTGACTAGCTGCTAAAATGATTGCGTGTTGCACCTTGCCTATCTGTGAGAAACATTGATTGTTGCACCCTGCTTAGCTGCTAAAAACATTGATTGTTGCACCGTGCCTATCTGTGAGAAACATTGATTTCTGCACCCTGACTAGCTGCTAAAATGATTGCTTGTTGCACCTTGCCTATCTGTGAGAAACATTGATTGTTGCACCCTGCTTAGCTGCTAAAAAACATTGCATGTTGCACCTTGCCTATCTGCTAAAATTATTGTTTGTTGCACCCTGACCAGCTGCTAAGATTATTGATTGTTGCACCTTGCCTATTTGTGAGAAACATTGCTTGTTGTACCTTGCCTATCTGCTAAAATTATTGTTTGTTGCACCCTGACTAGCTGCTAAAACATTGATTGTTGCACGCTGCCTATCTCTGAGAGACATTGCTTGTTGCACCCTGCCTAGCTGCTAAAAGTATTGTTTGTTGCATCCTGACTAGCTGCTAAAATGATTGATTGTTTCACCTTGCCAATCTGTGAGAAACATTGATTGCTGCATCCTGACTAGCTGCTAAAATGATTGCTTGTTGCACCTTACCTTTTTATGAGAAACATTGTTTGCTGCACCCTGCATAGCTGCTAAAACATTGCTTGTTGCACCATGCCTATTTGTGAGAAACATTGATTGCTGCACCCTGACTAGCTGCTAAAAACATTGATTGTTCCACCTTCCCTATCTGTGAGAAACATTGATTGTTACACCCTGCCTAGCTGCTAAAATGATTGCTTGTTGCACCCTGACTATCTGCTAAAAACATTGATTGTTGCACCTTGCCTATGTGTGAGAAATATTGATTGCTGTACCTTGCCTAACTGCTAAAACTATTGTTTGTTGCACCCTGACTAGCTGCTAAAACATTGATTGTTGCACCCTGGATATCTGTGAGAAACATTGCTTGTTGCACCCTGCCTAGCTGCTAAAAGTATTGTTTGTTGCATCCTGACTAGCTGCTAAAATGATTGATTGTTTCACCTTGCCTATCTGTGAGAAACATTGATTGCTGCATCCTGACTAGCTGCTAAAATGATTGCTTGTTGCACCTTACCTATTTATGAGAATTATTGTTTGCTGCACCCTGCATAGCTGCTAAAACATTGCTTGTTGCACCATGCCTATTTGTGAGAAACATTGATTGCTGCACCCTGACTAGCTGCTAAAAACATTGATTGTTGCACCTTGCCTATCTGTGGGAAACATTGATTGCTGCACCTTGACTAGCTGCTAAAATGATTGCTTGTTGCACCTTGTCTATCTGTGAGAAACATTGATTGTTGCACCCTGCTTATCTGCTAAAAATATTGATTGTTGCACCTTGCCTATCTGTGAGAAACATTGATTGCTGCACCCTGACTAGCTGCTAAAATGATTGCTTGTTGCACCCTGACTATCTGCCAAAAACATTGATTGTTGCACCTTGCCTATCTGTGAGAAATATTGATTGCTGCACCCTGACTAGCTGCTAAAATGATTGCTTGTTGCACCTTGCCTATTTATGAGAAACAATGTTTGCTGCACCCTGAGTAGCTGCTAAAAACATTGATTGTTGCACCTTCCCTATCTGTGAGAAACATTGCTTGATGCACCCTGCCTAGCTGCTAAAAGTATTGTTTGTTGCATCCTGATGACCTGCTAAAATGAATGATTATTTCACCTTGCCTATCTGTGAGAAACATTGATTGCTGCATCCTGACTAGCTGCTAAAATGATTGCTTGTTGCACCATGCCTATTTGTGAGAAATATTGATTGCTGCACCCTGACTAGCGGCTAAAATTATTGATTGTTGCACCGTGCCTATCTGTGAGAAACATTGATTGTTACACCCTGCCTAGCTGCTAAAATGATTGCTTGTTGCACCGTGACTTGCTGCTAAAAACATTAATTGTTGCACCTTGCCTATCTGTGAGAAATATTGATTGCTACACCCTGTCTAGATGCTAAAAACATTGATTGTTGCACCTTGCCTATCTGTGAGAAACATTGCTTGTTGCACCCTGCCTAGTTGCTAAAATTATTGTTTGTTGCACGCTGACTAGCTGCTAAAAACATTGATTGTGGCACCTTGCATATCTGTGAGAAATATGATTGCTGCACCCTGTCAAGCTGCTAAAAACATTGATTGTTTCACCTTGCCTATCTGTGAGAAATATTGATTGTGGCAACCTGACTAACGGCTAAAATTATTGATTGTTGGACCCTGCAATCTTTGAGAAACATTGCATGTTGCACCTTGCCTATCTGCTAAAATTATTGTTTGTTGCACCCTGACCAGCTGCTAAGATTATTGATTGTTGCACCTTGCCTATTTGTGAGAAACATTGCTTGTTGTACCTTGCCTATCTGCTAAAACTATTGTTTGTTGCACCCTGACTAGCTGCTAAAACATTGATTGTTGCACCCTGCCTATCTGTGAGAAACATTGCTTGTTGCACCCTGCCTAGCTGCTAAAAGTATTGTTTGTTGCATCCTGACTAGCTGCTAAAATGATTGATTGTTTCACCTTGCCTATCTGTGAGAAACATTGATTGCTGCACCCTGACTAGCTGCTAAAATGATTGCTTGTTGCACCACGCCTATTTGTGAGAAACAATGATTGCTAAACCCCGACTAGCTGCTAAAAACATTGATTGTTACACCTTTCCTATCTGTGAGAGATATTGATTTTTGCACCCAGACTAGCTGCTAAAATGATTGCTTGTTGCACCTTGCCTATTTATGATAAACATTGTTTGCTGCACCCTGCATAGCTGCTAAAAACATTGCTTGTTGCACCTTGCCTATCTGTGAGAAATATTGATTGCTGCACCCTGACTAGTTGCCAAAATGATTGCTTGTTGCACCCTGACAAGCTGCTAAAAACATTGATTATTGCACCTTGCCTATCCGTGAGAAACATTGCTTGTTGCACCCTGCCTAGCTGCTAAAATTATTGTTTGTTGCACCCGGACTAGCTGCTAAAAACATTGATTTTTGCACCTTGCTTATCTGTGAGAAATATTGATTGCTGCACCCTGACTAAATACTAAAATTATTGATTGTTCACCTTGCCTACCTGAGAAACATTGCTTGTTGCACCCTGCCTAGCTGCTAAAATTATTGTTTGTTGCACCCTGACTAGCTGCTAAAAACATTGATTGTTGCACCTTGCCTATCTGTGAGAAATATTGATTTCTGCACCCTGACTAAATGCTAACATTGTTGATTGTTGCACCTTGCCTATCTTTGAGAAACATTACTTGTTGCACCCTGCCTAGCTGCTAAAATGATTGTTTTTTGCACCCTGACTAGCTGCTAAAAACATTGATTGTTGCACCTTGCATATCTGTGAGAAAAATTGATTGCTGCACCTTGACTAGCTGCTAAAATGATTGCTTGTTGCACCTTGTCTATCTGTGAGAAACATTGATTGTTGCACCCTGCTTAGCTGCTAAAAACATTGATTGTTGCACCTTGCCTATCTGTGAGAAACATTGCTTGTTGCACCGTGCCTATCTGCTAAAATTATTGTTTGTTGCACCCTGACCAGCTGCTAAAATTATTGATTGTTGTACCTTGACTATCTGTGAGAAACATTGCTTGATGCACCCTGCCTAGCTGCTAAAAGTATTGTTTGTTGCATCCTGATGAGCTGCTAAAATGATTGATTATTTCACCTTTCCTATCTGTGAGAAACATTGATTGCTGCACCCTGACTAGCTGCTAAAATGATTGCTTGTTGCACCATGCCTATTTGTGAGAAATATTGATTGCTGCACCCTGACTAGCGGCTAAAATTATTGATTGTTGCACCGTGCCTATCTGTGAGAAACGTTGATTGTTACACCCTGCCTAGCTGCTAAAATGATTGCTTGTTGCACCCTGACTAGCTGCTTAAAACATTAATTGTTGCACCTTGCCTATCTGTGAGAAATATTGATTGCTACACCCTGTCTAGATGCTAAAAACATTGATTGTTGCACCTTGCCTATCTGTGAGAAACATTGCTTGTTGCACCCTGCCTAGCTGCTAAAATTATTGTTTGTTGCACCCTGACTAGCTGCTAAAAACATTGATTGTGGCACCTTGCATATCTGTGAGAAATATGATTGCTGCACCCTGTCTAGCTGCTAAAAACATTGATTGTTGCACCTTGCCTATCTGTGAGAAATATTGATTGTGGCAACCTGACTAGCGGCTAAAATTATTGATTGTTGGACCCTGCAATCTTTAAGAAACATTGCATGTTGCACCTTGCCTATCTGCTAAAATTATTGTTTGTTGCACCCTGACCAGCTGCTAAGATTATTGATTGTTGCACCTTGCCTATTTGTGAGAAACATTGCTTGTTGTACCTTGCCTATCTGCTAAAACTATTGTTTGTTGCACCCTGACTAGCTGCTAAAACATTGATTGTTGCACCCTGCCTATCTGTGAGAAACATTGCTTGTTGCACCCTGCCTAGCTGCTAAAAGTATTGTTTGTTGCATCCTGACTAGCTGCTAAAAACATTGATTGTTGCATTTTGCCATCTGTGAGAAATAATGCTTTTTGCACCCTGACTAAATGCTAACATTGTTGATTGTTGCACCTTGCCTATCTTTGAGAAACATTGCTTGTTGCACCCTGCCTAGCTGCTAAAATGATTGTTTGTTGCACCCTGACTAGCTGCTAAAAACATTGATTGTTGCACCTTGCCTATCTGTAAAAAACAGTGCTTGTTGCACCTTGCCTATCTGCTAAAATTATTGTTTGTTGCACCCTGACCAGCTGCTAAAATTATTGATTGTTGTACCTTGCCTATCTGTGAGAAACATTGATTGCTGCACCCAGCCTCGCTGCAAAAAACATTGATTGTTGCACCTTGCCTATCAGTGAGAAACATTGATTGCTGCACCCTGACTAGCTGCTAAAATGATTGCGTGTTGCACCTTGCCTATCTGTGAGAAATATTGATTGTTGCACCCTGCTTAGCTGCTAAAAACATTGATTGTTGCACCGTGCCTATCTGTGAGAAACATCGATTTCTGCACCCTGACTAGCTGCTAAAATGATTGCTTGTTGCACCTTGCCTATCTGTGAGAAACATTGATTGTTGCACCCTGCTTAGCTGCTAAAAAACATTGCAGTTGCACCTTGCCTATCTGCTAAAATTATTGTTTGTTGCACCCTGACCAGCTGCTAAGATTATTGATTGTTGCACCTTGCCTATTTGTGAGAAACATTGCTTGTTGTACCTTGCCTATCTGCTAAAACTATTGTTTGTTTCACCCTGACTAGCTGCTAAAACATTGATTGTTGCACACTGCCTATCTCTGAGAGACATTGCTTGTTGCACCCTGCCTAGCTGCTAAAAGTATTGTTTGTTGCATCCTGACTAGCTGCTAAAATGATTGATTGTTTCACCTTGCCAATCTGTGAGAAACATTGATTGCTGCATCCTGACTAGCTGCTAAAATGATTGCTTGTTGCACCTTACCTTTTTATGAGAAACATTGTTTGCTGCACCCTGCATAGCTGCTAAAACATTGCTTGTTGCACCATGCCTATTTGTGAGAAACATTGATTTCTGCACCCTGACTAGCTGCTAAAAACATTGATTGTTGCACCTTCCCTATCTGTGAGAAACATTGATTGTTACACCCTGCCTAGCTGCTAAAATGATTGCTTGTTGCACCCTGACTATCTGCTAAAAACATTGATTGTTGCACCTTGCCTATCTGTGAGAAATATTGATTGCTGTACCTTGCCTATCTGCTAAAACTATTGTTTGTTGCACCGTGACTAGCTGCTAAAACATTGATTGTTGCACCCTGCCTATCTGTGAGAAACATTGCTTGTTGCACCCTGCCTAGCTGCTAAAAGTATTGTTTGTTGCATCCTGACTAGCTGCTAAAATGATTGATTGTTTCACCTTGCCTATCTGTGAGAAACATTGATTGCTGCATCCTGACTAGCTGCTAAAATGATTGCTTGTTGCACCTTACCTATTTATGAGAATTATTGTTTGCTGCACCCTGCATAGCTGCTAAAACATTGCTTGTTGCACCATGCCTATTTGTGAGAAACATTGATTGCTGCACCCTGACTAGCTGCTAAAAACATTGATTGTTGCACCTTGCCTATGTGTGAGAAATATTGTTTGTTGCACCCTGACTAGCTGCTAAAAACATTGATTGTTGCACCTTCCCTATCTGTGAGAAACATTGATTGTTACACCCTGCCTAGCTGCTAAAATGATTGTTTGTTGCACCCTGACTAGCTGCTAAAACATTGATTGTTGCACCTTGCCTATCTGTGAGAAACATTGCTTGATGCACCCTGCCTAGCTGCTAAAAGTATTGTTTGTTGCATCCTGATGAGCTGCTAAAATGATTGATTATTTTACCTTGCCTATCTGTGAGAAACATTGATTGCTGCACCCTGACTAGCTGCTAAAATGATTGCTTGTTGCACCATGCCTATTTGTGAGAAATATTGATTGCTGCACCCTGACTAGCAGCTAAAATTATTGAATGTTGCACCGTGCCTATCTGTGAGAAACATTGATTGTTACACCCTGCCTAGCTGCTATAAGGATTGCTTGTTGCACCCTGACTAGCTGCTAAAAACATTGATTGTTGCACCTTGCCTATCTGTGAGAAATATTGATTGCTACACCCTGACTAGATGCTAAAAACATTGATTGTTGCACCTTGCCTATCTGTGAGAAACATTGCTTGTTGCACCCTGCCTAGCTGCTAAAATTATTGTTTGTTGCACCCTGACTAGCTGCTAAAAACATTAATTGTGGCACCTTGCCTATCTGTGAGAAATATTGATTGCTGTACCTTGCCTATCTTCCAAAACTATTGTTTGTTGCACCCTGACTAGCTGCTAAAACATTGATTGTTGCACCCTGCCTATCTGTGAGAAACATTGCTTGTTGCACCCTGCCTAGCTGCTAAAAGTATTGTTTGTTGCATCCTGACTAGCTGCTAAAATGATTGATTGTTTCACCTTGCCTATCTGTGAGAAACATTGATTGCTGCATCCTGACTAGCTGCTAAAATGATTGCTTGTTGCACCTTACCTATTTATGAGAATTATTGTTTGCTGCACCCTGCATAGCTGCTAAAACATTGCTTGTTGCACCATGCCTATTTGTGAGAAACATTGATTGCTGCACCCTGACTAGCTGCTAAAAACATTGATTGTTGCACCTTACCTATTTATGAGAAACATTGTTGGCTGCACCCTGCATAGCTGCTAAAACATTGCTTGTTGCACCATGCCTATTTGTGAGAAACATTGATTGCTGCACCCTGACTAGCTGCTAAAAACATTGATTGTTGCACCTTGCCTATCTGTGGGAAACATTGATTGCTGCACCTTGACTAGCTGGTAAAATGATTGCTTGTTGCACCTTGTCTATCTGTGAGAAACATTGATTGTTGCACCCTGCTTATCTGCTAAAAATATTGATTGTTGCACCTTGCCTATCTGTGAGAAACATTGATTGCTGCACCCTGACTAGCTGCTAAAATGATTGCTTGTTGCACCCTGACTATCTGCTAAAAACATTGATTGTTGCACCTTGCCTATCTGTGAGAAATATTGATTGCTGCACCCTGACTAGCTGCTAAAATGATTGCTTGCTGCACCTTGCCTATTTATGAGAAACAATGTTTGCTGCACCCTGCATAGCTGCTAAAAACATTGCTTCTTGCACCATGCCTATTTGTGAGAAACATTGATTGCTGCACCCTGACTAGCTGCTAAAATGATTGCTTGTTGCTCCTTACCTATTTGTGAGAAATATTGATTGCTGCACCATGCCCAGCTGCTAAAACTATGATTGTTGCACCCTGCCTATGTGTGAGAAATATTGATTTCTGCACCCTGACTAGCGGCTAAAATGATTGATTGTTGCACCGTGCCTCTATGTGAGAAACATTGCTTGTTGCACCTTGCCTATCTGCTAAAATTATTGTTTGTTGCACCCTGACTAGCTGCTAAAATGATTGATTGTTGCACCTTGCCTATCTGTGAGAAACATTGCTTGCTGCACCTTGCCTCACTGCTAAAAACATTGATTGTTGCACCCTGACTAGCTGCTAAAACATTGATTGTTGCACCTTGCCTATCTTTGAGAAACATTGCTTGTTGCACCCTGCCTAGCTGCTAAAAGTATTTTTTGTTGCATCCTGACTAGCTGCTAAAATGATTGATTGTTTCTCCTTGCCTATCTGTGAGAAACATTGATTGCTGCATCCCGACTAGCTGCTAAAATGATTGCTTGTTGCACCTTACCTATTTATGAGAAACATTGTTTGCTGCACCCTGCATAGCTGCTAAAACATTGCTTGTTGCACCATGCCTATTTGTGAGAAACATAGATTGCTGCACACTGAGTAGCTGCTAAAAACATTGATTGTTGCACCTTCCCTATCTGTGAGAAACATTGATTGTTACACCCTGCCTAGCTGCTAAAATGATTGTTTGTTGCACCCTGACTAGCTGCTAAAACATTGATTGTTGCACCTTGCCTATCTGTGAGAAACATTGCTTGATGCACCCTGCCTAGCTGCTAAAAGTATTGTTTGTTGCATCCTGATGAGCTGCTAATATGATTGATTATTTCACCTTGCCTATCTGTGAGAAACATTGATTGCTGCACCCTGACTAGCTGCTAAAATGATTGCTTGTTGCACCATGCCTATTTGTGAGAAATATTGATTGCTGCACCCTGACTAGCTGCTAAAATTATTGAATGTTGCACCGTGCCTATCTGTGAGAAACATTGATTGTTACACCCTGCCTAGCTGCTAAAAGGATTGCTTGTTGCACCCTGACTAGCTGCTAAAAACATTGATTGTTGCACCTTGCCTATCTGTGAGAAATATTGATTGCTACACCCTGAATAGATGCTAAAAACATTGATTGTTGCACCTTGCCTATCTGTGAGAAACATTGCATGTTGCACCCTGCCTAGCTGCTAAAATTATTGTTTGTTGCACCCTGACTAGCTGCTAAAAACATTGATTGTGGCACCTTGCCTATCTGTGAGAAATATTGATTGCTGCACCCTGACTAGATGCGAAAAACATTGATTGTTGCACCCTGCCTAGCTGCTAAAATTATTGTTTGTTGCACCCTGACTAGCTGCTAAAAACATTGATTGTTGCACCTTGCCTATCTGTGAGAAATATTGATTGCTGCATCCTGACTAAATGCTAAAATTATTGATTGTTGCACCTTGCTTATCTGTGAGAAACATTGCTTGTTGCACCCTGCCTAGCTGCTAAAATTATTGTTTGTTGCACCCTGACTAGCTGCTGAAAACTTTGATTGTTGCACCTTGCCTATCTGTGAGAAATATTGATTGCTGCACCCTGACTAAATGCTAGCATTGTTGATTGTTGCACCTTGCCTATCTATGAGAAACATTGCTTGTTGCACCTTGCCTATCTGCTAAAATGATTTTTGTTGCACCCTGACTAGCTGCTAAAATTATTGATTGTTGCATCCTGACTAGCTGCTAAAATGCTTGATTGTTTCACCTTGCCTATCTGTGAGAAATATTGATTGCTACACCCTGACTAGATGCTAAAAACATTGATTGTTGCACCTTGCCTATCTGTGAGAAACATTGCTTGTTGCACCCTGCCTAGCTGCTAAAATTATTGTTTGTTGCACCCTGACTAGCTGCTAAAAACATTGATTGTGGCACCTTGCCTATCTGTGAGAAATATTGATTGCTGTACCTTGCCTATCTGCCAAAACTATTGTTTGTTGCACCCTGACTAGCTGCTAAAACATTGATTGTTGCACCCTGCCTATCTGTGAGAAACATTGCTTGTTGCACCCTGCCTAGCTGCTAAAAGTATTGTTTGTTGCATCCTGACTAGCTGCTAAAATGATTGCTTGTTGCACCTTACCTATTTATGAGAATTATTGTTTGCTGCACCCTGACTAGCGGCTAAAACATTGCTTGTTGCACCATGCCTATTTGTGAGAAACAATGATTGCTGCACCCTGACTAGCTGCTAAAAACATTGATTGTTGCACCTTGCCTATCTGTGGGAAACATTGATTGCTGCACCTTGACTAGCTGGTAAAATGATTGCTTGTTGCACCTTGTCTATCTGTGAGAAACATTGATTGTTGCACCCTGCTTATCTGCTAAAAATATTGATTGTTGCACCTTGCCTATCTGTGAGAAACATTGATTGCTGCACCATGACTAGCTGGTAAAATGATTGCTTGTTGCACCCTGACTATCTGCTAAAAACATTGATTGTTGCACCTTGCCTATCTGTGAGAAATATTGATTGCTGCACCCTGACTAGCTGCTAAAATGATTGCTTGCTGCACCTTGCCTATTTATGAGAAACAATGTTTGCTGCACCCTGCATAGCTGCTAAAAACATTGCTTGTTGCACCATGCCTATTTGTGAGAAACATTGATTGCTGCACCCTGACTAGCTGCTAAAATGATTGCTTGTTGCTCCTTGCCTATTTGTGAGAAATATTGATTGCTGCACCATGCCCAGCTGCTAAAACTATGATTGTTGCACCCTGCCTATGTGTGAGAAATATTGATTTCTGCACCCTGACTAGCGGCTAAAATGATTGATTGTTGCACCGTGCCTCTATGTGAGAAACATTGCTTGTTGCACCTTGCCTATCTGCTAAAATTATTGTTTGTTGCACCCTGACTAGCTGCTAAAATGATTGATTGTTGCACCTTGCCTATCTGTGAGAAACATTGCTTGCTGCACCTTGCCTCACTGCTAAAAACATTGATTGTTGCACCCTGACTAGCTGCTAAAACATTGATTGTTGCACCTTGCCTATCTTTGAGAAACATTGGTTGTTGCACCCTGCCTAGCTGCTAAAAGTATTTTTTGTTGCATCCTGACTAGCTGCTAAAATGATTGCTTGTTGCACCTTACCTATTTATGAGAAACATTGTTTGCTGCACCCTGCATAGCTGCTAAAACATTGCTTGTTGCACCATGCCTATTTGTGAGAAACATAGATTGCTGCACACTGAGTAGCTGCTAAAAACATTGATTGTTGCACCTTCCCTATCTGTGGGAAACATTGATTGTTACACCCTGCCTAGCTGCTAAAATGATTGTTTGTTGCACCCTGACTAGCTGCTAAAACATTGATTGTTGCACCTTGCCTATCTGTGAGAAACATTGCTTGATGCACCCTGCCTAGCTGCTACAATTATTGTTTGTTGCACCCTGACTAGCTGCTAAAAACATTGATTGTGGCACCTTGCCTATCTGTGAGAAATATTGATTGCTGCACCCTGACTAGATGCGAAAAACATTGATTGTTGCACCCTGCCTAGCTGCTAAAATTATTGTTTGTTGCACCCTGACTAGCTGCTAAAAACATTGATTGTTGCACCTTGCCTATCTGTGAGAAATATTGATTGCTGCAGCCTGACTAAATGCTAAAATTATTGATTGTTGCACCTTGCCTATCTGTGAGAAACATTGCTTGTTGCACCCTGCCTAGCTGCTAAAATTATTGTTTGTTGCACCCTGACTAGCTGCTGAAAACTTTGATTGTTGCACCTTGCCTATCTGTGAGAAATATTGATTGCTGCACCCTGACTAAATGCTAGCATTGTTGATTGTTGCACCTTGCCTATCTATGAGAAACATTGCTTGTTGCACCTTGCCTATCTGCTAAAATTCTTTTTGTTGCACCCTGACTAGCTGCTAAAATTATTGATTGTTGCACCTTGCCTATTTGTGAGAAACATTGCTTGTTGCACCCTGCCTAGCTGCTAAAATTATTGTTTGTTGCACCCTGACTAGCTGCTAAAACATTGATTGTTGCACATTGCCTATCTGTGAGAAATATTGATTGCTGCACCCTGACTAGCGGCTAAAATGATTGATTGTTGCACCATGCCTCTATGTGAGAAACATTGCTTGTTGCACCTTGCCTATCTGCTAAAATTATTGATTGTTGCACCTTGCCTATCTGTGAGAAACATTGCTTGCTGCACCTTGCCTCTCTGCTAAAAACATTGATTGTTGCACCCTGACTAGCTGCTAAAACATTGATTGTTGCACCTTGCCTATCTGTGAGAAACATTGCTTGTTGCACCCTGCCTAGCTGCAAAAAGTATTGTTTGTTGCATCCTGACTAGCTGCTAAAATGATTGATTGTTTCACCTTGCCTATCTGTGAGAAACATTGATTGCTGCATCCTGACTAGCTGCTAAAATGATTGCTTGTTGCACCTTACCTATTTATGAGAAACATTGTTGGCTGCACCCTGCATAGCTGCTAAAACATTGCTTGTTGCACCATGCCTATTTGTGAGAAACATAGATTGCTGCACCCTGAGTAGCTGCTAAAAACATTGATTGTTGCACCTTCCCTATCTGTGAGAAACATTGATCGTTACACCCTGCCTAGCTGCTAAAATGATTGTTTGTTGCACCCTGACCAGCTGCTATAACATTGATTGTTGCACCTTGCCTATCTGTGAGAAACATTGCTTGATGCACCCTGCCTAGCTGCTAAAAGTATTGTTTGTTGCATCCTGATGAGCTGCTAAAATGATTGATTATTTCACCTTGCCTTTCTGTGAGAAACATTGATTGCTGCACCCTGACTAGCTGCTAAAATGATTGCTTGTTGCACCATGCCTATTTGTGAGAAATATTGATTGCTGCACCCTGACTAGCGGCTAAAATTATTGATTGTTGCACCGTGCCTATCTGTGAGAAACATTGATTGTTACACCCTGCCTAGCTGCTAAAATGATTGCTTGTTGCACCCTGACTAGCTGCTAAAAACATTAATTGTTGCACCTTGCCTATCTGTGAGAAATATTGATTGCTACACCCTGTCTAGATGATAAAAACATTGATTGTTGCACCTTGCCTATCTGTGAGAAACATTGCTTGTTGCACCCTGCCTAGCTGCTAAAATTATTGTTTGTTGCACCCTGACTAGCTGCTAAAAACATTGATTGTGGCACCTTGCATATCTGTGAGAAATATGATTGCTGCACTCTGACTAGATGTGAAAAACATTGATTGTTGCACCCAGCCTAGCTGCTAACATTATTGTTTGTTGCACCCTGACTAGCTGCTAAAAATATTGATTGTTGCACCTTGCCTATCTGTGAGAAATATTGATTGCTGCACCCTGACTACCTGCTAAAATGATTGCTTGTTGCACCTTGCCTATCCGTGAGAAACATTGCTTGTTGCACCCTGCGTAGCTGCTAAAATTATTGTTTGTTGCACCCTGACTAGCTGCTAAAAACATTGATTGTTGCACCTTGCTTATCTGTGAGAAATATTGATTGCTGCACCCTGACTAGATGCGAAAAATATTGATTGTTGCACCCTGCCTAACTGCTAAAATTATTGTTTGTTGCACCCAGACTAGCTGCTAAAACATTGATTGCTGCACCCTGACTAATTACTAAAATTATTGATTGTTGCACCTTGCCTATCTGTGAGAAACATTGCTTTTTGCACCCTGCCTAGCTGGTAAAATTATTGTTTGTTGCACCCTGAGTAGCTGCTAAAAACATTGATTGTTGCACCTTGCCTATCTGTGAGAAATATTGATTTCTGCACCCTGACTAAATGCTAGAATTGTTGATTGTTGCACCTTGCCTATCTTTGAGAAACATTGCTTGTTGCACCCTGCCTAGCTGCTAAAATGATTGTTTGTTGCACCCTGACTAGCTGCTAAAAACATTGATTGTTGCACCTTGCCTATCTGTGAGAAATATTGATTGCTGCACCCTGCCTCGCTGCTTAAAACATTGATTGTTGCACCTTGCCTATCTGTGAGAAACATTGATTGCTGCACCTTGACTAGCTGCTAAAATGATTGCTTGTTGCACCTTGTCTATCTGTGAGAAACATTGATTGTTGCACCCTGCTTAGCTGCTAAAAACATTGATTGTTGCACCTTGCCTATCTGTGAGAAACATTGATTGCTGCACCCTGACTAGCTGCTAAAATGATTGTTTGTTGCTCCTTGCCTATTTGTGAGAAATATTGATTGCTGAACCATGCCCAGCTGCTAAAAACATTGAGTGTTGCACCTTGCCTATCTGCTAAAATTATTGTTTGTTGCACCCTGACTAGCTGCTAAAACTATTGATTGTTGCACCTTGCCTATCTGTGAGAAACATTGCTTGCTGCACCTTGCCTCACTGCTAAAAACATTGATTGTTGCACCGTGCCTATCTGTGAGAAACATTGATTGTTACACCCTGCCTAGCTGCTAAAATGATTGCTTGTTGCACCCTGACTAGCTGCTAAAAACATTAATTTTTGCACCTTGCCTATCTGTGAGAAATATTGATTGCTGCACCCTGACTAAATGCTAGCATTGTTGATTGTTGCACCTTGCCTATCTATGAGAAACATTGCTTGTTGCACCTTGCCTATCTGCTAAAATTATTGTTTGTTGCACCCTGACTAGCTGCTACGATTTGTGATTGTTGCACCTTGCCTATTTGTGAGAAACATTGCTCGTTCTACCTTGCCTATCTGCTAAAACTATTGTTTGTTGCACCCTGACTAGCAGCTAAAACATTGATTGTTGCATCTTGCCTATCTGTGAGAAACATTGCTTGTTGCACCCTGCCTAGCTGCTAAAAGTATTGTTTGTTGCATCCTGATTAGCTGCTAAAATGATTGATTGTTTCACCTTGCCTATCTGTGAGAAACATTGATTGCTGCATCCTGACTAGCTGCTAAAATGATTGCTTGTTGCACCTTACCTATTTATGAGAAACATTGTTTGCTGCACCCTGCATAGCTGCTAAAACATTGCTTGTTGCACCATGCCTATTTGTGAGAAACATAGGTTGCTGCACCCTGAGTAGCTGCTAAAAACATTGATTGTTGCACCTTGCCTATCTGTGAAAAATGGTTTATAGTCATAATATCGAAAAAATAATGTCGAATTACAAAAATGTCGAAAATAAAATGTCGAATTCAAAAATGTCGAAAACACATACATTTAATAGAAAAAGTCATTATTTCGAAAATAAAATGTCGGAAAAAAAATCGAAAAACCAATGTTAAAATAACTATGTACAATGTCACACATACTAACGTTTTTTATTGGGGGGGTCCCCCCCCAAACCCCCCATCCCAAAACCCTACCCCAACCCTCCACTCCTCCCCATCCCCCCCAACACCCCCCATGGATATACCTTTAATTTTTTTTAAAAAGTATTTAATAAAACATTAATTAAATAATTAATTATTAAAAAACCCCATCCCAACCCCCCCCTCCTCCCCATCCCCCCCACCCACCATGGATATACCTTTAACCATTTAAAAAAATTATGTTTTATAAACTATAATTAATTAATTATTTATTTAAGCATTAATTCGAAAAAAATCGAAAAAAATTCGACATTTTTGGAATTCGACATTTGTATTTTCGAATAAATGTTTTCGACATTTTGACTTTCGACATTATTGTATTCGACATTATGACTGGACACCGTGAGAAATATTGATTGCTGCACCCTGACTAGCTGCTAAAATGATTGCTTGTTGCACCTTGCCTATCTGTGAGAAACATTGATAGCGGCACCCTGACTAGCTGCTAAAATGATTGCTTGTTGCACCTTGCATATTTATGAGAAACAATGTTTGCTGCACCCTTCATAGCTGCTAAAAACATTGATTGTTGCACCTTGCCTATCTGTGAGAAATATTGATTGCTGCACCCTGACTAGCGGCTAAAATGATTGATTGTTGCACCGTGCCTCTAGTGAGAAACATTGCTTGTTGCACCTTGCCTATCTGCTAAAATGATTGTTGGTTGCACCCTGACTAGCTGCTAAAATTATTGATTGTTGCACCTTGCCTATCTGTGAGAAACATTGCTTGCTGCACCTTGCCTCACTGCTAAAAACATTGATTGTTGCACCTTGCCTATCTGTGAGAAACATTGCTTGTTGCACCTTGCCTATCTGCTAAAATTATTGTTTGTTGCACCCTGACCAGCTGCTAAAATTATTGATTGTTGTACCTTGCCTATCTGTGAGAAACATTGATTGCTGCACCCTGCCTCGCTGCTAAAAACATTGATTGTTGCACCTTGCCTATCTGTGAGAAACATTGATTGCTGCACCCTGACTAGCTGCTAAAATGATTGCTTGTTGCACCTTGCCTATCTGTGAGAAACATTGATTGTTGCACTCTGCTTGGGTGCCAAAAACATTGATTGTTGCACCGTGCCTATCTGTGAGAAACATTGATTGCCACACCCTGACTAGCTGCTAAAATGATTGCTTGTTGCACCTTGCCTATTTGTGAGAAACATTGATTGCTGCACCCTGTCTAGCTGCTAAAAACATTGATAGTTGCACCTTGCCTATCTGTGAGAAATATAGATTGTGGCAACCTGACTAGCGGCTAAAATTATTGATTGTTGGACCCTGCAATCTTTGAGAAACATTGCTTGTTGCACCTTGCCTATCTGCTAAAATTATTGTTTGTTGCACCCTGACTATCTGCTAAGATTATTGATTGTTGCACCTTGCCTATTTGTGAGAAACATTGCTTGTTGCACCTTGCCTATCTGCTAAAACTATTGTTTGTTGCACCCTGACTAGCTGCTAAAACATTGATTGTTGCACCTTGCCTATCTGTGAGAAACATTGCTTGTTGCACCCTGCCTAGCTGCTAAAAGTATTGTTTGTTGCATCCTGACTAGCTGCTAAAATGATTGATTGTTGCACCTTGTCTATCTGTGAGAAACATTGATTGTTGCACCCTGTTTAGCTGCTAAAAACATTGATTGTTGCACCTTGCCTATCTGTGAGAAACATTGATTGCTGCACCCTGACTAGCTGCTAAAATGATTGCTTGTTGCACCATGCCTATTTGTGAGAAATATTGATTGCTGCACCCTGACTAGCGGCTAAAATTATTGATTGTTGCACCGTGCCTATCTGTGAGAAACATTGATTGTTACACCCTGCCTAGCTGCTAAAATGATTGCTTGTTGCACCCAGACTAGCTGCTAAAACATTGATTGTTGCACCTTGCCTATCTGTGAGAAATATTGATTGCTGCACCCTGACTAAATACTAAAATTATTGATTGTTGCACCTTGCCTATCTGTGAGAAACATTGCTTTTTGCACCCTGCCTAGCTGGTAAAATTATTGTTTGTTGCACCCTGAGTAGCTGCTAAAAACATTGATTGTTGCACCTTGCCTATCTGTGAGAAATATTGATTTCTGCACCCTGACTAAATGCTAGAATTGTTGATTGTTGCACCTTGCCTATCTTTGAGAAACATTGCTTGTTGCACCCTGCCTAGCTGCTAAAACATTGATTGTTGCATCTTGCCTATCTGTGAGAAACATTGCTTGTTGCACCCTGCCTAGCTGCTAAAAGTATTGTTTGTTGCATCCTGATTAGCTGCTAAAATGATTGATTGTTTCACCTTGCCTATCTGTGAGAAACATTGATTGCTGCATCCTGACTAGCTGCTAAAATGATTGCTTGTTGCACCTTACCTATTTATGAGAAACATTGTTTGCTGCACCCTGCATAGCTGCTAAAACATTGCTTGTTGCACCATGCCTATTTGTGAGAAACATAGATTGCTGCACCCTGAGTAGCTGCTAAAAACATTGATTGTTGCACCTTGCCTATCTGTGAAAAATGGTTTATAATCATAATATCGAAAAAATAATGTCGAATTACAAAAATGTCGAAAATAAAATGTCGAATTCAAAAATGTCGAAAACACATACATATAATAGAAAAAGTCATTATTTCGAAAATAAATGTTGGAAAAAAAATCGAAAAACCAATGTTAAAATAACTATGTACAATGTCACACATACTAACGTTTTTTATTGGGGGGGTCCCCCCCCGGGGGGGGTCCCCCCCCAAACCCCCCATCCCAAAACCCTACCCCAACCCTCCACTCCTCCCCATCCCCCCCAACACCCCCCATGGATATACCTTTAATTTTTTTTAAAAAGTATTTAATAAAACATTAATTAAATAATTAATTATTAAAAAACCCCATCCCAACCCCCCCTCCTCCCCATCCCCCCCACCCACCATGGATATACCTTTAACCATTTAAAAAAATTATGTTTTATAAACTATAATTAATTAATTATTTATTTAAGCATTAATTCGAAAACAAATCGAAAAAAATTCGACATTTTTGTAATTCGACATTTGTATTTTCGAATAAATGTTTTCGACATTTTGACTTTCGACATTATTGTATTCGACATTATGACTGGACACCGTGAGAAATATTGATTGCTGCACCCTGACTAGCTGCTAAAATGATTGCTTGTTGCACCTTGCCTATCTGTGAGAGATATTGATTGCTGCACCCTGACTAGCTGCTAAAATGATTGCTTGTTGCACCTTGCATATTTATGAGAAACATTGATTGCTGCACCTTGACTAGCTGCTAAAATGATTGCTTGTTGCACCTTGTCTATCTGTGAGAAACATTGATTGCTGCATCCTGACTAGCTGCTAAAAACATTGATTGTTGCACCTTGCCTATCTGTGAGAAACATTGATTGCTGCACCTTGACTAGCTGCTAAAATGATTGCTTGTTGCACCTTGTCTATCTGTGAGAAACATTGATTGTGGCACCCTGCTTAGCTGCTAAAAACAATGATTGTTGCACCTTGCCTATCTGTGAGAAACATTGATTGCTGCCCCCTGACTAGCTGCTAAAATGATTGCTTGTTGCTCCTTGCCTATTTGTGAGAAATATTGATTGCTGCACCCTGTCTAGCTGCTAAAAACATTGATTGTTGCACCTTGCCTATCTGTGAGAAATATTGATTGCTGCACCCTGACTAGCGGCTAAAATGATTGATTGTTGCACCGTGCCTCTATGTGAGAAACATTGCTTGTTGCACCTTGCCTATCTGCTAAAATGATTGTTGGTTGCACCCTGACTAGCTGCTAAAATTATTGATTGTTGCACCTTGCCTATCTGTGAGAAACATTGCTTGCTGCACCTTGCCTCACTGCTAAAAACATTGATTGTTGCACCTTGCCTATCTGTGAGAAACATTGCTTGTTGCACCTTGCCTATCTGCTAAAATTATTGTTTGTTGCACCCTGACCAGCTGCTAAAATTATTGATTGTTGTACCTTGCCTATCTGTGAGAAACATTGATTGCTGCACCCTGCCTCGCTGCTAAAAACATTGATTGTTGCACCTTGCCTATCTGTGAGAAACATTGATTGCTGCACCCTGACTAGCTGCTAAAATGATTGCTTGTTGCACCTTGCCTATCTGTGAGAAACATTGATTGTTGCACTCTGCTTAGGTGCTAAAAACATTGATTGTTGCACCGTGCCTATCTGTGAGAAACATTGATTGCCACACCCTGACTAGCTGCTAAAATGATTGCTTGTTGCACCTTGCCTATTTGTGAGAAACATTGATTGCTGCACCCTGTCTAGCTGCTAAAAACATTGATAGTTGCACCTTGCCTATCTGTGAGAAATATTGATTGTGGCAACCTGACTAGCGGCTAAAATTATTGATTGTTGGACCCTGCAATCTTTGAGAAACATTGCTTGTTGCACCTTGCCTATCTGCTAAAATTATTGTTTGTTGCACCCTGACTAGCTGCTAAGATTATTGATTGTTGCACCTTGCCTATTTGTGAGAAACATTGCTTGTTGCACCTTGCCTATCTGCTAAAACTATTGTTTGTTGCACCCTGACTAGCTGCTAAAACATTGATTGTTGCACCTTGCCTATCTGTGAGAAACATTGCTTGTTGCACCCTGCCTAGCTGCTAAAAGTATTGTTTGTTGCATCCTGACTAGCTGCTAAAATGATTGATTGTTGCACCTTGTCTATCTGTGAGAAACATTGATTGTTGCACCCTGCTTAGCTGCTAAAAACATTGATTGCTGCACCTTGCCTATCTGTGAGAAACATTGATTGCTGCACCCTGACTAGCTGCTAAAATGATTGTTTGTTGCTCCTTGCCTATTTGTGAGAAATATTGATTGCTGCACCATGCCCAGCTGCTAAAAACATTGATTGTTGCACCCTGCCTATGTGTGAGAAATATTGATTGCTGCACCCTGACTAGCTGCTAAAATGATTGATTGTTGCACCATGCCTCTCTGTGAGAAACATTGCTTGTTGCACCTTGCCTATCTGCTAAAATTATTGTTTGTTGCACCCTGACTAGCTGCTAAAACTTGATTGTTGCACCTTGCCTATCTGTGAGAAACATTGCTTGCTGCACCTTGCCTCAATGCTAAAAACATTGATTGTTGCACCTTGCCTATCTGTGAGAAACATTGCTTGTTGCACCTTGCCTATCTGCTAAAATTATTGTTTATTGCACCCTGACCAGCTGCTAAAATTATTGATTGTTGTACCTTGCCTATCTGTGAGAAACATTGATTGCTGCACCCTGCCTCGCTGCTAAAAACATTGATTGTTGCACCTTGCCTATCTGTGAGAAACATTGATTGCTGCACCCTGACCAGTTGCTAAAATGATTGCTTGTTGCACCTTGCCTATCTGTGAGAAACATTGATTGTTGCACCCTGCTTAGCTTCTAAAAACATTGATTGTTGCACCGTGCCTATCTGTGAGAAACATTGATTGCTGCACCCTGACTAGCTGCTAAAATGATTGCTTGTTGCACATTGCCTATTTGTGAGAAACATTGATTGCTGCACCCTGTCTAGCTGCTAAAAACATTGATTGTTGCACCTTGCTTATCTATGAGAAACATTAATCGTTACACCCTGCCTAGCTGCTAAAATGATTGTTTGTTGCACCCTGACTAGATGCTAAAACATTGATTGTTGCACCTTGCCTATCTGTGAGAAACATTGCTTGATACACCCTGCCTAGCTGCTAAAAGTATTGTTTGTTGCATCCTGATGAGCTGCTAAAATGATTGATTATTTCAAATTGCCTATCTGTGAGAAACATTGATTGCTGCACCCTGACTAGCTGCTAAAATGCTTGCTTGTTGCACCATGCCTATTTGTGGGAAATATTGATTGCTGCACCCTGACTAGCGGCTAAAATTATTGATTGTTGCACCGTGCCTATCTGTGAGAAACATTGATTGTTACACCCTGCCTAGCTGCTAAAATGATTGCTTGTTGCACCCTGACTAGCTGCTAAAAACATTCATTTTTGCACCTTGCCTATCTGTGAGAAATATTGATTGCTACACCCTGTCTAGATGCTAAAAACATTGATTGTTGCACCTTGCCTATCTGTGAGAAACATTGCTTGTTGCACCCTGCCTAGCTGCTAAAATTATTGTTTGTTGCACCCTGACTAGCTGCTAAAAACATTGATTGTGGCACCTTGCATATCTGTGAGAAATATGATTGCTGCACCCTGTCAAGCTGCTAAAAACATTGATTGTTGCACCTTGCCTATCTGTGAGAAATATTGATTGTGGCAACCTGACTAGCGGCTAAAATTATTGATTGTTGGACCCTGCAATCTTTGAGAAACATTGCATGTTGCACCTTGCCTATCTGCTAAAATTATTGTTTGTGCACCCTGACCAGCTGCTAAGATTATTGATTGTTGCACCTTGCCTATTTGTGAGAAACATTGCTTGTTGTACCTTGCCTATCTGCTAAAACTATTGTTTGTTGCACCCTGACTAGCTGCTAAAACATTGATTGTTGCACCCTGCCTATCTGTGAGAAACATTGCTTGTTGCAACCTGCCTAGCTGCTAAAAGTATTGTTTGTTGCATCCTGACTAGCTGCTAAAATGATTGATTGTTTCACCTTGCCTATCTGTGAGAAACATTGATTGCTGCACCCTGACTAGCTGCTAAAATGATTGCTTGTTGCATCCTGATTAGCTGCTAAAATGATTGATTGTTTCACCTTGCCTATCTGTGAGAAACATTGATTGCTGCATCCTGACTAGCTGCTAAAATGATTGCTTGTTGCACCTTACCTATTTATGAGAAACATTGTTTGCTGCACCCTGCATAGCTGCTAAAACATTGCTTGTTGCACCATGCCTATTTGTGAGAAACATAGATTGCTGCACCCTAAGTAGCTGCTAAAAACATTGATTGTTGCACCTTGCCTATCTGTGAAAAATGGTTTATAGTCATAATATCGAAAAAATAATGTCGAATTACAAAAATGTCGAAAATAAAATGTCGAATTCAAAAATGTCGAAAACACATACATATAATAGAAAAAGTCATTATTTCGAAAATAAAATGTTGGAAAAAAAATCGAAAAACCAATGTTAAAATAACTATGTACAATGTCACACATACTAACGTTTTTTATTGGGGGGTCCCCCCCCAAACCCCCCATCCCAAAACCCTACCCCAACCCTCCACTCCTCCCCATCCCCCCCAACACCCCCCATGGATATACCTTTAATTTTTTTTACAAAGTATTTAATAAAACATTAATTAAATAATTAATTATTAAAAAACCCCATCCCAACCCCCCCTCCTCCCCATCCCCCCCACCCACCATGGATATACCTTTAACCATTTAAAAAAATTATGTTTTATAAACTATAATTAATTAATTATTTATTTAAGCATTAATTCGAAAAAAAATCGAAAAAAATTCGACATTTTTGTAATTCGACATTTGTATTTTCGAATAAATGTTTTCGACATTTTGACTTTCGACATTATTGTATTCGACATTATGACTGGACACCGTGAGAAATATTGATTGCTGCACCCTGACTAGCTGCTAAAATGATTGCTTGTTGCACCTTGCCTATCTGTGAGAGATATTGATTGCTGCACCCTGACTAGCTGCTAAAATGATTGCTTGTTGCACCTTGCATATTTATGAGAAACAATGTTTGCTGCACCCTTCATAGCTGCTAAAAACATTGCTTGTTGCACCATGCCTATTTGTGAGAAACATTGATTGCTGCATCCTGACTAGCTGCTAAAAACATTGATTGTTGCACCTTGCCTATCTGTGAGAAACATTGATTGCTGCACCTTGACTAGCTGCTAAAATGATTGCTTGTTGCACCTTGTCTATCTGTGAGAAACATTGATTGTGGCACCCTGCTTAGCTGCTAAAAACAATGATTGTTGCACCTTGCCTATCTGTGAGAAACATTGATTGCTGCACCCTGACTAGCTGCTAAAATGATTGCTTGTTGCTCCTTGCCTATTTGTGAGAAATATTGATTGCTGCACCCTGTCTAGCTGCTAAAAACATTGATTGTTGCACCTTGCCTATCTGTGAGAAATATTGATTGCTGCACCCTGACTAGCGGCTAAAATGATTGATTGTTGCACCGTGCCTCTATGTGAGAAACATTGCTTGTTGCACCTTGCCTATCTGCTAAAATGATTGTTGGTTGCACCCTGACTAGCTGCTAAAATTATTGATTGTTGCACCTTGCCTATCTGTGAGAAACATTGCTTGCTGCACCTTGCCTCACTGCTAAAAACATTGATTGTTGCACCTTACCTATCTGTGAGAAACATTGCTTGTTGCACCTTGCCTATCTGCTAAAATTATTGTTTGTTGCACCCTGACCAGCTGCTAAAATTATTGATTGTTGTACCATGCCTATCTGTGAGAAACATTGATTGCTGCACCCTGCCTCGCTGCTAAAAACATTGATTGTTGCACCTTGCCTATCTGTGAGAAACATTGATTGCTGCACCCTGACTAGCTGCTAAAATGATTGCTTGTTGCACCTTGCCTATCTGTGAGAAACATTGATTGTTGCACTCTGCTTAGGTGCTAAAAACATTGATTGTTGCACCGTGCCTATCTGTGAGAAACATTGATTGCCACACCCTGACTAGCTGCTAAAATGATTGCTTGTTGCACCTTGCCTATTTGTGAGAAACATTGATTGCTGCACCCTGTCTAGCTGCTAAAAACATTGATAGTTGCACCTTGCCTATCTGTGAGAAATATTGATTGTGGCAACCTGACTAGCGGCTAGAATTATTGATTGTTGGACCCTGCAATCTTTGAGAAACATTGCTTGTTGCACCTTGCCTATCTGCTAAAATTATTGTTTGTTGCACCCTGACTAGCTGCTAAGATTATTGATTGTTGCACCTTGCCTATTTGTGAGAAACATTGCTTGTTGCACCTTGCCTATCTGCTAAAACTATTGTTTGTTGCACCCTGACTAGCTGCTAAAACATTGATTGTTGCACCTTGCCTATCTGTGAGAAACATTGCTTGTTGCACCCTGCCTAGCTGCTAAAAGTATTGTTTGTTGCATCCTGACTAGCTGCTAAAATGATTGATTGTTGCACCTTGTCTATCTGTGAGAAACATTGATTGTTGCACCCTGCTTAGCTGCTAAAAACATTGATTGCTGCACCTTGCCTATCTGTGAGAAACATTGATTGCTGCACCCTGACTAGCTGCTAAAATGATTGTTTGTTGCTCCTTGCCTATTTGTGAGAAATATTGATTGCTGCACCATGCCCAGCTGCTAAAAACATTGATTGTTGCACCCTGCCTATGTGTGAGAAATATTGATTGCTGCACCCTGACTAGCTGCTAAAATGATTGATTGTTGCACCATGCCTCTCTGTGAGAAACATTGCTTGTTGCACCTTGCCTATCTGCTAAAATTATTGTTGGTTGCACCCTGACTAGCTGCTAAAACTTGATTGTTGCACCTTGCCTATCTGTGAGAAACATTGCTTGCTGCACCTTGCCTCAATGCTAAAAACATTGATTGTTGCACCTTGCCTATCTGTGAGAAACATTGCTTGTTGCACCTTGCCTATCTGCTAAAATTATTGTTTGTTGCACCCTGACCAGCTGCTAAAATTATTGATTGTTGTACCTTGCCTATCTGTGAGAAACATTGATTGCTGCACCCTGCCTCGCTGCTAAAAACATTGATTGTTGCACCTTGCCTATCTGTGAGAAACATTGATTGCTGCACCCTGACCAGTTGCTAAAATGATTGCTTGTTGCACCTTGCCTATCTGTGAGAAACATTGATTGTTGCACCCTGCTTAGCTTCTAAAAACATTGATTGTTGCACCGTGCCTATCTGTGAGAAACATTGATTGCTGCACCCTGACTAGCTGCTAAAATGATTGCTTGTTGCACATTGCCTATTTGTGAGAAACATTGATTGCTGCACCCTGTCTAGCTGCTAAAAACATTGATTGTTCCACCTTGCTTATCTATGAGAAACATTAATCGTTACACCCTGCCTTGCTGCTAAAATGATTGTTTGTTGCACCCTGACTAGATGCTAAAACATTGATTGTTGCACCTTGCCTATCTGTGAAAAACATTGCTTGATACACCCTGCCTAGCTGCTAAAAGTATTGTTTGTTGCATCCTGATGAGCTGCTAAAATGATTGATTATTTCAAATTGCCTATCTGTGAGAAACATTGATTGCTGCACCCTGACTAGCTGCTAAAATGCTTGCTTGTTGCACCATGCCTATTTGTGAGAAATATTGATTGCTGCACCCTGACTAGCGGCTAAAATTATTGATTGTTGCACCGTGCCTATCTGTGAGAAACATTGATTGTTACACCCTGCCTAGCTGCTAAAATGATTGCTTGTTGCACCCTGACTAGCTGCTAAAAACATTAATTTTTGCACCTTGCCTATCTGTGAGAAATATTGATTGCTACACCCTGTCTAGATGCTAAAAACATTGATTGTTGCACCTTGCCTATCTGTGAGAAACATTGCTTGTTGCACCCTGCCTAGCTGCTAAAATTATTGTTTGTTGCACCCTGACTAGCTGCTAAAAACATTGATTGTGGCACCTTGCATATCTGTGAGAAATATGATTGCTGCACCCTGTCAAGCTGCTAAAAACATTGATTGTTGCACCTTGCCTATCTGTGAGAAATATTGATTGTGGCAACCTGACTAGCGGCTAAAATTATTGATTGTTGGACCCTGCAATCTTTGAGAAACATTGCATGTTGCACCTTGCCTATCTGCTAAAATTATTGTTTGTGCACCCTGACCAGCTGCTAAGATTATTGATTGTTGCACCTTGCCTATTTGTGAGAAACATTGCTTGTTGTACCTTGCCTATCTGCTAAAACTATTGTTTGTTGCACCCTGACTAGCTGCTAAAACATTGATTGTTGCACCCTGCCTATCTGTGAGAAACATTGCTTGTTGCAACCTGCCTAGCTGCTAAAAGTATTGTTTGTTGCATCCTGACTAGCTGCTAAAATGATTGATTGTTTCACCTTGCCTATCTGTGAGAAACATTGATTGCTGCACCCTGACTAGCTGCTAAAATGATTGCTTGTTGCACCACGCCTATTTGTGAGAAACATTGATTGCTAAACCCCGACTAGCTGCTAAAAACATTGATTGTTGCACCTTGCCTATCTGTGAGAAACATTGCTTGTTGCACCCTGCCTAGCTGCTAAAATTATTGTTTGTTGCACCCTGACTAGCTGCTAAAAACATTGATTGCGGCACCTTGCATATCTGTGAGAAATATGATTGCTGCACCCTGTCTAGCTGCTAAAAACATTAATTGTTGCACCATGCCTATCTGTGAGAAATATTGATTGTGGCAACCTGACTAGCGGCTAAAATTATTGATTGTTGGACCCTGCAATCTTTGAGAAACATTGCATGTTGCACCTTGCCTATCTGCTAAAATTATTGTTTGTTGCACCCTGACCAGCTGCTAAGATTATTGATTGTTGCACCTTGCCTATTTGTGAGAAACATTGCTTGTTGTACCTTGCCTATCTGCTAAAACTATTGTTTGTTGCACCCTGACTAGCTGCTAAAACATTGATTGTTGCACCCTGCCTATCTGTGAGAAACATTGCTTGTTGCACCCTGCCTAGCTGCTAAAAGTATTGTTTGTTGCATCCTGACTAGCTGCTAAAATGATTGATTGTTTCACCTTGCCTATCTGTGAGAAACATTGATTGCTGCACCCTGACTAGCTGCTAAAATGATTGCTTGTTGCACCACGCCTATTTGTGAGAAACATTGATTGCTGAACCCCGACTAGCTGCTAAAAACATTGATTGTTGCACCTTGCCTATCTGTGAGAGATATTGATTTTTGCACCCAGACTAGCAGCTAAAATGATTGCTTGTTGCACCTTGCCTATTTATGATAAACATTGTTTGCTGCACCCTGCATAGCTGCTAAAAACATTGCTTGTTGTACCTTGCCTATCTGTGAGAAATATTGATTGCTGCACCCTGACTAGTGGCCAAAATGATTGCTTGTTGCACCCTGACTAGCTGCTAAAAACATTGATTATTGCACCTTGCCTATCTGTGAGAAATATTGATTGCTGCACCCTGAATACCTGCTAAAATGATTGCTTGTTGCACCTTGCCTATCCGTGAGAAACATTGCTTGTTGCACCCTGCCTAGCTGCTAAAATTATTGTTTGTTGCACCCTGACTAGCTGCTAAAAACATTGATTGTTGCACCTTGCTTATCTGTGAGAAATATTGATTGCTACACCCTGACTAAATACTAAAATTATTGATTGTTCTCCTTGCCTATCTGTGAAAAACATTGCTTGATGCACCCTGCCTAGCTGCTAAAATTATTGTTTGTTGCACCCTGACTAGCTGCTAAAAACATTGATTGTTGCACCTTGCCTATCTGTGAGAAATATTGATTTCTGCAACCTGACTAAATGCTAACATTGTTGATTGTTGCACCTTGCCTATCTTTGAGAAACATTGCTTGTTGCACCCTGCCTAGCTGCTAAAATGATTATTTGTTGCACCCTGACTAGCTGCTAAAAACATTGATTGTTGAGCCTTGCCTATCTGTGAGAAAAATTGATTGCTGCACCTTGACTAGCTGCTAAAATGATTGCTTGTTGCACCTTGTCTATCTGTGAGAAACATTGATTGTTGCACCTTGCCTATCTGCTAAAATTATTGTTTGTTGCACCCTGACCAGCTGCTAAAATTATTGATTTTTGTACCTTGCCTATCTGTGAGAAACATTGATTGCTGCACCCAGCCTCGCTGCTAAAAACATTGATTGTTGCACCTTGCCTATCTGTGAGAAACATTGATTGCTGCACCCTGACTAGCTGCTAAAATGATTGTTTGTTGCACCTTGCCTATCTGTGAGAAACATTGATTGTTGCACCCTGCTTAGCTGCTAAAAACATTGCATGTTGCACCTTGCCTATCTGCTAAAATTATTGTTTGTTGCACCCTGACCAGCTGCTAAGATTATTGATTGTTGCACCTTGCCTATTTGTGAGAAACATTGCTTGTTGTACCTTGCCTATCTGCTAAAACTATTGTTTGTTGCACCCTGACTAGCTGCTAAAACATTGATTGTTGCACACTGCCTATCTGTGAGAAACATTGCTTGTTGCACCCTGCCTAGCTGCTAAAAGTATTGTTTGTTGCATCGTGACTAGCTGCTAAAATGATTGATTGTTTCACCTTGCCAATCTGTGAGAAACATTGATTGCTGCATCCTGACTAGCTGCTAAAATGATTGCTTGTTGCACCTTACCTATTTATGAGAAACATTGTTTGCTGCACCCTGCATAGCTGCTAAAACATTGCTTGTTGCACCATGCCTATTTGTGAGAAACATTGATTGCTGCACCCTGACTAGCTGCTAAAAACATTGATTGTTGCACCTTCCCTATCTGTGAGAAACATTGATTGTTACACCCTGCCTAGCTGCTAAAATGATTGCTTGTTGCACCCTGACTATCTGCTAAAAACATTGATTGTTGCACCTTGCCTATCTGTGAGAAATATTGATTGCTGTACCTTGCCTATCTGCTAAAACTATTGTTTGTTGCACCCTGACTAGCTGCTAAAACATTGATTGTTGCACCCTGCCTATCTGTGAGAAACATTGCTTGTTGCACCCTGCCTAGCTGCTAAAAGTATTGTTTGTTGCATCCTGACTAGCTGCTAAAATGATTGATTGTTTCACCTTGCCTATCTGTGAGAAACATTGATTGCTGCATCCTGACTAGCTGCTAAAATGATTGCTTGTTGCACCTTACCTATTTATGAGAATTATTGTTTGCTGCACCCTGCATAGCTGCTAAAACATTGCTTGTTGCACCATGCCTATTTGTAAGAAACATTGATTGCTGCACCCTGACTAGCTGCTAAAAACATTGATTGTTGCACCTTGCCTATCTGTGGGAAACATTGATTGCTGCACCTTGACTAGCTGCTAAAATGATTGCTTGTTGCACCTTGTCTATCTGTGAGAAACATTGATTGTTGCACCCTGCTTATCTGCTAAAAATATTGATTGTTGCACCGTGCCTATCTGTGAGAAACATTGATTGCTGCACCCTGACTAGCTGCTAAAATGATTGCTTGTTGCACCCTGACTATCTGCTAAAAACATTGATTGTTGCACCTTGCCTATCTGTGAGAAATATTGATTGCTGCACCCTGACTAGCTGCTAAAATGATTGCTTGTTGCACCTTGCCTATTTATGAGAAACAATGTTTGCTGCACCCTGCATAGCTGCTAACAACATTGCTTGTTGCACCATGCCTATTTGTGAGAAACATTGATTGCTGCACCCTGACTAGCTGCTAAAATGATTGCTTGTTGCTCCTTGCCTATTTGTGAGAAATATTGATTGCTGCACCATGCCCATCTGCTAAAACATTGATTGTTGCACCCTGCCTATGTGTGAGAAATATTGATTGCTGCACCCTGACTAGCGGCTAAAATGATTGATTGTTGCACCGTGCCTCTATGTGAGAAACATTGCTTGTTGCACCTTGCCTATCTGTGAGAAACATTGATTGCTGCACCTTGACTAGCTGCTAAAATGATTGCTTGTTGCACCTTGTCTATCTGTGAGAAACATTGATTGTTGCACCCTGCTTAGCTGCTAAAAATATTGATTGTTGCACCTTGCCTATCTGTGAGAAACATTGATTGCTGCATCCTGACTAGCTGCTAGAATGATTGCTTGTTGCTCCTTGCCTATTTGTGAGAAATATTGATTGCTGCACCATGCCCAGCTGCTAAAACATTGATTGTTGCACCCTGCCTATGTTTGAGAAATATTGATTGCTGCACCCTGACTAGCGGCTAAAATGATTAATTGTTGCACCGTGCCTCTATGTGAGAAACATTGCTTGTTGCACCTTGCCTATCTGCTAAAATTATTGTTTGTTGCACCCTGTCTAGCTGCTAAAATGATTGATTGTTGCACCTTGCCTATCTGTGAGAAACATTGCTTGCTGCACCTTGCCTCACTGCTAAAAACATTGATTGTTGCACCCTGACTAGCTGCTAAAACATTGATTGTTGCAACTTGCCTATCTGTGAGAAATATTGATTGCTGCACCCTGACTACCTGCTAAAATGTTTGCTTGTTGCACCTTGCCTATCCGTGAGAAACATTGCTTGTTGCACCCTGCCTAGCTGCTAAAATTATTTTTTGTTGCACCCTGACTAGCTGCTAAAAACATTGATTGTTGCACCTTGCTTATCTGTGAGAAATATGTATTGCTGCACCCTGACTAGATGCGAAAAATATTGATTGTTGCACCCTGCCTAACTGCTAAAATTATTGTTTGTTGCACCCAGACTAGCTGCTAAAACATTGATTGTTGCACCTTGCCTATCTGTGAGAAATATTGATTGCTGCACCCTGACTAAATACTAAAATTATTGATTGTTGCACCTTGCCTATCTGTGAGAAACATTGCTTTTTGCACCCTGCCTAGCTGGTAAAATTATTGTTTGTTGCACCCTGAGTAGCTGCTAAAAACATTGATTGTTGCACCTTGCCTATCTGTGAGAAATATTGATTTCTGCACCCTGACTAAATGCTAGAATTGTTGATTGTTGCACCTTGCCTATCTTTGAGAAACATTGCTTGTTGCACCCTGCCTAGCTGCTAAAATGATTGTTTGTTGCACCTTGCCTATCTGTGAGAAATATTGATTGCTGCACCCTGCCTCGCTGCTTAAAACATTGATTGTTGCACCTTGCCTATCTGTGAGAAACATTGATTGCTGCACCTTGACTAGCTGCTAAAATGATAGCTTGTTGCACCTTGTCTATCTGTGAGAAACATTGATTGTTGCACCCTGCTTAGCTGCTAAAAACATTGATTGTTGCACCTTGCCTATCTGTGAGAAACATTGATTGCTGCACCCTGACTAGCTGCTAAAATTATTGTTTGTTGCTCCTTGCCTATTTGTGAGAAATATTGATTGCTGCACCATGCCCAGCTGCTAAAAACATTGAGTGTTGCACCTTGCCTATCTGCTAAAATTATTGTTTGTTGCACCCTGACTAGCTGCTAAAACTATTGATTGTTGCACCTTGCCTATCTGTGAGAAACATTGCTTGCTGCACCTTGCCTCACTGCTAAAAACATTGATTGTTGCACCGTGCCTATCTGTGAGAAACATTGATTGTTACACCCTGCCTAGCTGCTAAAATGATTGCTTGTTGCACCCTGACTAGCTGCTAAAAACATTAATTTTTGCACTTTGCCTATGTGAGAAATATTGATTGCTGCACCCTGACTAAATGCTAGCATTGTTGATTGTTGCACCTTGCCTATCTATGAGAAACATTGCTTGTTGCACCTTGCCTATCTGCTAAAACTATTGTTTGTTGCACCCTGACTAGCTGCTAAAACATTGATTGTTGCATCTTGCCTATCTGTGAGAAACATTGCTTGTTGCACCCTGCCTAGCTGCTAAAAGTATTGTTTGTTGCATCCTGAATAACTGCTAAAATGATTGATTGTTTCACCTTGCCTAAACATTGATTGCTGCATCCTGACTAGCTGCTAAAACATTGCTTGTTGCACCATGCCTATTTGTGAGAAACATAGATTGCTGCACCCTGAGTAGCTGCTAAAAACATTGATTGTTGCACCTTGCCTATCTGCTAAAACTATTGTTTGTTGCACCCTGACTAGCTGCTAAGATTTGTGATTGTTGCACCTTGCCTATTTGTGAGAAACATTGCTTGTTGTACCTTGCCTATCTGCTAAAACTATTGTTTGTTGCAGCCTGACTAGCTGCTAAAACATTGATTGTTGCATCTTGCCTATCTGTGAGAAACATTGCTTGTTGCACCCTGCCTAGCTGCTAAAAGTATTGTTTGTTGCATCCTGATTAGCTGCTAAAATGATTGATTGTTTCACCTTGCCTAAACATTGATTGCTGCATCCTGACTAGCTGCTAAAACATTGCTTGTTGCACCATGCCTATTTGTGAGAAACATAGATTGCTGCACCCTGAGTAGCTGCTAAAAACATTGAATGTTGCACCTTGCCTATCTGTGAAAAATGGTTTATAGTCATAATATCGAAAAAATAATGTCGAATTACAAAAATGTCGAAAATAAAATGTCGAATTCAAAAATGTCGAAAACACATACATATAATAGAAAAAGTCATTATTTCGAAAATAAAATGTCGGAAAAAAAATCGAAAAACCAATGTTAAAATAACTATGTACAATGTCACACATACTAACGTTTTTTATTGGGGGGGGTCCCCCCCGGGGGGGGTCCCCCCCCAAACCCCCATCCCAAAACCCTACCCCAACCCTCCACTCCTCCCCATCCCCCCCAACACCCCCCATGGATATACCTTTAATTTTTTTAAAAAGTATTTAATAAAACATTAATTAAATAATTAATTATTAAAAAAACCCATCCCAACCCCCCCCTCCTCCCCATCCCCCCCACCCACCATGGATATACCTTTAACCATTTAAAAAAATTATGTTTTATAAACTATAATTAATTAATTATTTATTTAAGCATTAATTCGAAAAAAAATCGAAAATAATTCGACATTTTTGTAATTCGACATTTGTATTTTCGAATAAATGTTTTCGACATTTTGACTTTCGACATTATTGTATTCGACATTATGACTGGACACCGTGAGAAATATTGATTGCTGCACCCTGACTAGCTGCTAAAATGATTGCTTGTTGCACCTTGCATATTTATGAGAAACAATGTTTGCTGCACCCTTCATAGCTGCTAAAACATTGCTTGTTGCACCATGCCTATTTGTGAGAAACATTGATTGCTGCACCCTGACTAGCTGCTAAAATGATTGCTTGTTGCACCTTGCATATTTATGAGAAACAATGTTTGCTGCACCCTTCATAGCTGCTAAAAACATTGCTTGTTGCACCATGCCTATTTGTGAGAAACATTGATTGCTGCACCCTGACTAGCTGCTAAAAACATTGATTGTTGCACCTTGCCTATCTGTGAGAAACATTGATTGCTGCACCTTGACTAGCTGCTAAAATGATTGCTTGTTGCACCTTGTCTATCTGTGAGAAACATTGATTGTTGCACCCTGCTTAGCTGCTAAAAACAATGATTGTTGCACCTTGCCTATCTGTGAGAAACATTGATTGCTGCACCCTGACTAGCTGCTAAAATGATTGCTTGTTGCTCCTTGCCTATTTGTGAGAAATATTGATTGCTGCACCCTGTCTAGCTGCTAAAAACATTGATTGTTGCACCTTGCCTATCTGTGATAAATATTGATTGCTGCACCCTGACTAGTGGCTAAAATGATTGATTGTTGCACCGTGCCTCTATGTGAGAAACATTGCTTGTTGCACCTTGCCTATCTGCTAAAATGATTGTTGGTTGCACCCTGACTAGCTGCTAAAATTATTGATTGTTGCACCTTGCCTATCTGTGAGAAACATTGCTTGCTGCACCTTGCCTCACTGCTAAAAACATTGATTGTTGCACCTTGCCTATCTGTGAGAAACATTGCTTGTTGCACCTTGCCTATCTGCTAAAATTATTGTTTGTTGCACCCTGACCAGCTGCTAAAATTATTGATTGTTGTACCTTGCCTATCTGTGAGAAACATTGATTGCTGCACCCTGCCACGCTGCTAAAAACATTGATTGTTGCACCTTGCCTATCTGTGAGAAACATTGATTGCTGCACCCTGACTAGCTGCTAAAATGATTGCTTGTTGCACCTTGCCTATCTGTGAGAAACATTGATTGTTGCACTCTGCTTAGGTGCTAAAAACATTGATTGTTGCACCGTGCCTATCTGTGAGAAACATTGATTGCCACACTCTGACTAGCTGCTAAAATGATTGCTTGTTGCACCTTGCCTATTTGTGAGAAACATTGATTGCTGCACCCTGTCTAGCTGCTAAAAACATTGATAGTTGCACCTTGCCTATCTGTGAGAAATATTGATTGTGGCAACCTGACTAGCGGCTAAAATTATTGATTGTTGGACCCTGCAATCTTTGAGAAACATTGCTTGTTGCACCTTGCCTATCTGCTAAAATTATTGTTTGTTGCACCCTGACTAGCTGCTAAGATTATTGATTGTTGCACCTTGCCTATTTGTGAGAAACATTGCTTGTTGCACCTTGCCTATCTGCTAAAACTATTGTTTGTTGCATCCTGACTAGCTGCTAAAATGATTGATTGTTGCACCTTGTCTATCTGTGAGAAACATTGATTGTTGCACCCTGCTTAGCTGCTAAAAACATTGATTGTTGCACCTTGCCTATCTGTGAGAAACATTGATTGCTGCACCCTGACTAGCTGCTAAAATGATTGTTTGTTGCTCCTTGCCTATTTGTGAGAAATATTGATTGCTGCACCATGCCCAGCTGCTAAAAACATTGATTGTTGCACCCTGCCTATGTGTGAGAAATATTGATTGCTGCACCCTGACTAGCTGCTAAAATGATTGATTGTTGCACCCTGCTTAGCTGCTAAAAACATTGATTGTTGCACCTTGCCTATCTGTGAGAAACATTGATTGCTGCACCCTGACTAGCTGCTAAAATGATTGTTTGTTGCTCCTTGCCTATTTGTGAGAAATATTGATTGCTGCACCATGCCCAGCTGCTAAAAACATTGATTGTTGCACCTTGCCTATCTGCTAAAATTATTGTTTGTTGCACCCTGACTAGCTGCTAAAACTTGATTGTTGCACCTTGCCTATCTGTGAGAAACATTGCTTGCTGCACCTTGCCTATCTGCTAAAATTATTGTTTGTTGCACCCTGACTAGCTGCTAAAACTTGATTGTTGCACCTTGCCTATCTGTGAGAAACATTGCTTGCTGCACCTTGCCTCACTGCTAAAAACATTGCTTGTTGCACCTTGCCTATCTGTGAGAAACATTGCTTGTTGCACCTTGCCTATCTGCTAAAATTATTGTTTGTTGCACCCTGACCAGCTGCTAAAATTATTGATTGTTGTACCTTGCCTATCTGTGAGAAACATTGATTGCTGCACCCTGCCACGCTGCTAAAAACATTGATTGTTGCACCTTGCCTATCTGTGAGAAACATTGATTGCTGCACCCTGACTAGCTGCTAAAATGATTGCTTGTTGCACCTTGCCTATCTGTGAGAAACATTGATTGTTGCACTCTGCTTAGGTGCTAAAAACATTGATTGTTGCACCGTGCCTATCTGTGAGAAACATTGATTGCCACACTCTGACTAGCTGCTAAAATGATTGCTTGTTGCACCTTGCCTATTTGTGAGAAACATTGATTGCTGCACCCTGTCTAGCTGCTAAAAACATTGATAGTTGCACCTTGCCTATCTGTGAGAAATATTGATTGTGGCAACCTGACTAGCGGCTAAAATTATTGATTGTTGGACCCTGCAATCTTTGAGAAACATTGCTTGTTGCACCTTGCCTATCTGCTAAAATTATTGTTTGTTGCACCCTGACTAGCTGCTAAGATTATTGATTGTTGCACCTTGCCTATTTGTGAGAAACATTGCTTGTTGCACCTTGCCTATCTGCTAAAACTATTGTTTGTTGCATCCTGACTAGCTGCTAAAATGATTGATTGTTGCACCTTGTCTATCTGTGAGAAACATTGATTGTTGCACCCTGCTTAGCTGCTAAAAACATTGATTGTTGCACCTTGCCTATCTGTGAGAAACATTGATTGCTGCACCCTGACTAGCTGCTAAAATGATTGTTTGTTGCTCCTTGCCTATTTGTGAGAAATATTGATTGCTGCACCATGCCCAGCTGCTAAAAACATTGATTGTTGCACCCTGCCTATGTGTGAGAAATATTGATTGCTGCACCCTGACTAGCTGCTAAAATGATTGATTGTTGCACCCTGCTTAGCTGCTAAAAACATTGATTGTTGCACCTTGCCTATCTGTGAGAAACATTGATTGCTGCACCCTGACTAGCTGCTAAAATGATTGTTTGTTGCTCCTTGCCTATTTGTGAGAAATATTGATTGCTGCACCATGCCCAGCTGCTAAAAACATTGATTGTTGCACCTTGCCTATCTGCTAAAATTATTGTTTGTTGCACCCTGACTAGCTGCTAAAACTTGATTGTTGCACCTTGCCTATCTGTGAGAAACATTGCTTGCTGCACCTTGCCTATCTGCTAAAATTATTGTTTGTTGCACCCTGACTAGCTGCTAAAACTTGATTGTTGCACCTTGCCTATCTGTGAGAAACATTGCTTGCTGCACCTTGCCTCACTGCTAAAAACATTGCTTGTTGCACCTTGCCTATCTGTGAGAAACATTGCTTGTTGCACCTTGCCTATCTGCTAAAATTATTGTTTGTTGCACCCTGACCAGCTGCTAAAATGATTGATTGTTGTACCTTGCCTATCTGTGAGAAACATTGATTGCTGCACCCTGCCTCGCTGCTAAAAACATTGATTGTTGCACCTTGCCTATCTGTGAGAAACATTGATTGCTGCACCCTGACCAGTTGCTAAAATGATTGCTTGTTGCACTTTGCCTATATGTGAGAAACATTGATTGTTGCACCCTGCTTAGCTTCTAAAAACATTGATTGTTGCACCGTGCCTATCTGTGAGAAACATTGATTGCTGCACCCTGACTAGCTGCTAAAATGATTGCTTGTTGCACATTGCCTATTTGTGAGAAACATTGATTGCTGCACCCTGTCTAGCTGCTAAAAACATTGATTGTTGCACCTTGCTTATCTATGAGAAACATTAATCGTTACACCCTGCCTAGCTGCTAAAATGATTGTTTGTTGCACCCTGACTAGATGCTAAAACATTGATTGTTGCACCTTGCCTATCTGTGAGAAACATTGCTTGATACACCCTGCCTAGCTGCTAAAAGTATTGTTTGTTGCATCCTGATGAGCTGCTAAAATGATTGATTATTTCAAATTGCCTATCTGTGAGAAACATTGATTGCTGCACCCTGACTAGCTGCTAAAATGCTTGCTTGTTGCACCATGCCTATTTGTGAGAAATATTGATTGCTGCACCCTGACTAGCGGCTAAAATTATTGATTGTTGCACCGTGCCTATCTGTGAGAAACATTGATTGTTACACACTGCCTAGCTGCTAAAATGATTGCTTGTTGCACCCTGACTAGCTGCTAAAAACATTAATTTTTGCACCTTGCCTATCTGTGAGAAATATTGATTGCTACACCCTGTCTAGATGCTAAAAACATTGATTGTTGCACCTTGCCTATCTGTGAGAAACATTGCTTGTTGCACCCTGCCTAGCTGCTAAAATTATTGTTTGTTGCACCCTGACTAGCTGCTAAAAACATTGATTGTGGCACCTTGCATATCTGTGAGAAATATGATTGCTGCACCCTGTCAAGCTGCTAAAAACATTGATTGTTGCACCTTGCCTATCTGTGAGAAATATTGATTGTGGCAACCTGACTAGCGGCTAAAATTATTGATTGTTGGACCCTGCAATCTTTGAGAAACATTGCATGTTGCACCTTGCCTATCTGCTAAAATTATTGTTTGTTGCACCCTGACCAGCTGCTAAGATTATTGATTGTTGCACCTTGCCTATTTGTGAGAAACATTGCTTGTTGTACCTTGCCTATCTGCTAAAACTATTGTTTGTTGCACCCTGACTAGCTGCTAAAACATTGATTGTTGCACCCTGCCTATCTGTGAGAAACATTGCTTGTTGCACCCTGCCTAGCTGCTAAAAGTATTGTTTGTTGCATCCTGACTAACTGCTAAAATGATTGATTGTTTCACCTTGCCTATCTGTGAGAAACGTTGATTGCTGCACCCTGACTAGCTGCTAAAATGATTGCTTGTTGCACCACGCCTATTGTGAGAAACATTGATTGCTAAACCCCGACTAGCTGCTAAAAACATTGCTTGTTGCACCCTGCCTAGCTGCTAAAATTATTGTTTGTTGCACCCTGACTATCTGCTAAAAACATTGATTGTGGCACCTTGCATATCTGTGAGAAATATGATTGCTGCACCCTGTCTAGCTGCTAAAAACATTAATTGTTGCACCATGCCTATCTGTGAGAAATATTGATTGTGGCAACCTGACTAGCGGCTAAAATTATTGATTGTTGGACCCTGCAATCTTTGAGAAACATTGCATGTTGCACCTTGCCTATCTGCTAAAATTATTGTTTGTTGCACCCTGACCAGCTGCTAAGATTATTAATTGTTGCACCTTGCCTATTTGTGAGAAACATTGCTTGTTGTACCTTGCCTATCTGCTAAAACTATTGTTTGTTGCACCCTGACTAGCTGCTAAAACATTGATTGTTGCACCCTGCCTATCTGTGAGAAACATTGCTTATTGCACCCTGCCTAGCTGCTAAAAGTATTGTTTGTTGCATCCTGACTAGCTGCTAAAATGATTGCTTGTTGCACCACGCCTAGTTGTGAGAAACATTGATTGCTAAACCCGGACTAGCTGCTAAAAACATTGATTGTTGCACCTTGCCTATCTGTGAGAGATATTGTTTGTTGCATCCTGACTAGCTGCTAAAATGATTGATTGTTTCACCTTGCCTATCTGTGAGAAATATTGATTGCTGCACCCTGAATACCTGCTAAAATGATTGCTTGTTGCACCTTGCCTATCCGTGAGAAACATTGCTTGTTGCACCCTGCCTAGCTGCTAAAATTATTTTTGTTGCACCCTGACTAGCTGCTAAAAACATTGATTGTTGCACCTTGCTTATCTGTGAGAAATATTGATTGCTACACCCTGACTAAATACTAAAATTATTGATTGTTCTCCTTGCCTATCTGTGAAAAACATTGCTTGATGCACCCTGCCTAGCTGCTAAAATTATTGTTTGTTGCACCCTGACTAGCTGCTAAAAACATTGATTGTTGCACCTTGCCTATCTGTGAGAAATATTGATTTCTGCACCCTGACTAAATGCTAACATTGTTGATTGTTGCACCTTGCCTATCTTTGAGAAACATTGCTTGTTGCACCCTGCCTAGCTGCTAAAATGATTGTTTGTTGCACCCTGACTAGCTGCTAAAAACATTGATTGTTGAACCTTGCCTATCTGTGAGAAAAATTGATTGCTGCACCTTGACTAGCTGCTAAAATGATTGCTTGTTGCACCTTGTCTATCTTTGAGAAACATTGATTGTTGCACCCTGCTTAGCTGCTAAAAACATTGATTGTTGCACTTTGCCTATCTGTGAGAAACAGTGCTTGTTGCACCTTGCCTATCTGCTAAAATTATTGTTTGTTGCACCCTGACCAGCTGCTAAAATTATTGATTGTTGTACCTTGCCTATCTGTGAGAAACATTGATTGCTGCACCCAGCCTCGCTGCTAAAAACATTGATTGTTGCACCTTGCCTATCTGTGAGAAACATTGATTGCTGCACCCTGACTAGCTGCTAAAATGATTGCTTGTTGCACCTTGCCTATCTGTGAGAAACATTGATTGTTGCACCCTGCTTAGCTGCTAAAAACATTGCATGTTGCACCTTGCCTATCTGCTAAAATTATTGTTTGTTGCACCCTGACCAGCTGCTAAGATTATTGATTGTTGCACCTTGCCTATTTGTGAGAAACATTGCTTGTTGTACCTTGCCTATCTGCTAAAACTATTGTTTGTTGCACCCTGACTAGCTGCTAAAACATTGATTGTTGCACACTGCCTATCTGTGAGAAACATTGCTTGTTGCACCCTGCCTAGCTGCTAAAAGTATTGTTTGTTGCATCGTGACTAGCTGCTAAAATGATTGATTGTTTCACCTTGCCAATCTGTGAGAAACATTGATTGCTGCATCCTGACTAGCTGCTAAAATGATTGCTTGTTGCACCTTACCTATTTGTGAGAAACATTGATTGCTGCACCCTGACTAGCTGCTAAAAACATTGATTGTTGCACCTTCCCTATCTGTGAGAAACATTGATTGTTACACCCTGCCTAGCTGCTAAAATGATTGCTTGTTGCACCCTGACTATCTGCTAAAAACATTGATTGTTGCACCTTGCCTATCTGTGAGAAATATTGATTGCTGTACCTTGCCTATCTGCTAAAACTATTGTTTGTTGCACCCTGACTAGCTGCTAAAACATTGATTGTTGCACCCTGCCTATCTGTGAGAAACATTGCTTGTTGCACCCTGCCTAGCTGCTAAAAGTTTTGTTTGTTGCATCCTGACTAGCTGCTAAAATGATTGATTGTTTCACCTTGCCTATCTGTGAGAAACATTGATTGCTGCATCCTGACTAGCTGCTAAAATGATTGCTTGTTGCACCTTACCTATTTATGAGAATTATTGTTTGCTGCACCCTGCATAGCTGCTAAAACATTGCTTGTTGCACCATGCCTATTTGTAAGAAACATTGATTGCTGCACCCTGACTAGCTGCTAAAAACATTGATTGTTGCACCTTGCCTATCTGTGGGAAACATTGATTGCTGCACCTTGACTAGCTGCTAAAATGATTGCTTGTTGCACCTTGTCTATCTGTGAGAAACATTGATTGCTGCACCCTGACTAGCTGCTAAAATGATTGCTTGTTGCACCCTGACTATCTGCTAAAAACATTGATTGTTGCACCTTGCCTATCTGTGAGAAACATTGATTGTTGCACCCTGCTTATCTGCTAAAAATATTGATTGTTGCACCTTGCCTATCTGTGAGAAACATTGATTGCTGCACCCTGACTAGCTGCTAAAATGATTGCTTGTTGCACCCTGACTATCTGCTAAAAACATTGATTGTTGCACCTTGCCTATCTGTGAGAAATATTGATTGCTGCACCCTGACTAGCTGCTAAAATGATTGCTTGTTGCACCTTGCCTATTTATGAGAAACAATGTTTGCTGCACCCTGCATAGCTGCTAAAAACATTGCTTGTTGCACCATGCCTATTTGTGAGAAACATTGATTGCTGCACCCTGACTAGCTGCTAAAATTATTGCTTGTTGCTCCTTGCCTATTTGTGAGAAATATTGATTGCTGCACCATGCCCATCTGCTAAAACATTGATTGTTGCACCCTGCCTATGTGTGAGAAATATTGATTGCTGCACCCTGACTAGCGGCTAAAATGATTGATTATTGCACCGTGCCTCTATGTGAGAAACATTGCTTGTTGCACCTTGCCTATCTGTGAGAAACATTGATTGCTGCACCTTGACTAGCTGCTAAAATGATTGCTTGTTGCACCATGCCTATCTGTGAGAAACATTGATTGCTGCATCCTGACTAGCTGCTAGAATGATTGCTTGTTGCTCCTTGCCTATTTGTGAGAAATATTGATTGCTGCACCATGCCCAGCTGCTAAAACATTGATTGTTGCACCCTGCCTATGTGTGAGAAATATTGATTGCTGCACCCTGACTAGCGGCTAAAATGATTAATTGTTGCACCGTGCCTCTATGTGAGAAACATTGCTTGTTGCACCTTGCCTATCTGCTAAAATTATTGTTTGTTGCACCCTGACTAGCTGCTAAAATGATTGATTGTTGCACCTTGCCTATCTGTGAGAAACATTGCTTGCTGCACCTTGCCTCACTGCTAAAAACATTGATTGTTGCACCCTGACTAGCTGCTAAAACATTGATTGTTGCAACTTGCCTATCTTTGATAAACATTGCTTGTTGCACCCTGCCTAGCTGCTAAAAATATTGTTTGTTGCATCCTGACTAGCTGCTAAAATGATTGATTGTTTCACCTTGCCTATCTGTGAGAAACATTGATTGCTGCATCCTGACTAGCTGCTAAAATGATTGCTTGTTGCACCTTACCTATTTATGAGAAACATTGTTTGCTGCACCCTGCATAGCTGCTATAACATTGCTTGTTGCACCATGCCTATTTGTGAGAAACATAGATTGCTGCACACTGAGTAGCTGCTAAAAACATTGATTGTTGCACCTTCCCTATCTGTGAGAAACATTGATTGTTACACCCTGCCTAGCTGCTAAAATGATTGTTTGTTGCACCCTGACTAGCTGCTAAAACATTGATTGTTGCACCTTGCCTATCTGTGAGAAACATTGCTTGATGCACCCTTCCAAGCTGCTAAAAGTATTGTTTGTTGCATCCTGATGAGCTGCTAAAATGATTGATTATTTCACCTTGCCTATCTGTGAGAAACATTGATTGCTGCACCCTGACTAGCTGCTAAAATGATTGCTTGTTGCACCATGCCTATTTGTGAGAAATATTGATTGCTGCACCCTGACTAGCGGCTAAAATTATTGAATGTTGCACCCTGCCTATCTGTGAGAAGCATTGATTGTTACACCCTGCCTAGCTGCTAAAAGGATTGCTTGTTGCACCCTGACTAGCTGCTAAAAACATTGATTGTTGCACCTTGCCTATCTGTGAGAAACATTGCTTGTTGCACCCTGCCTAGCTGCTAAAATTATTGTTTGTTGCACCCTGCCTAGCTGCTAAAATTATTGATTGCTGCACCCTGACTAGCGGCTAAAAACATTGATTGTGGCACCTTGCCTATCTGTGAGAAATATTGATTGCTGCACCCTGACTAGATGCGAAAAACATTGATTGTTGCACCCTGCCTAGCTGCTAAAATTATTGTTTGTTGCACCCTGACTAGCTGCTAAAAACATTGATTGTTGCACCTTGCTTATCTGTGAGAAATATTGATTGCTGCATCCTGACTAAATGCTAAAATTATTGATTGTTGCACCTTGCCTATTTGTGAGAAACATAGATTGCTGCACACTGAGTAGCTGCTAAAAACATTGATTGTTGCACCTTCCCTATCTGTGAGAAACATTGATTGTTACACCCTGCGTAGCTGCTAAAATGATTGTTTGTTGCACCCTGACTAGCTGCTAAAACATTGATTGTTGCCCCTTGCCTATCTGTGAGAAACATTGCTTGTTGCACCCTGCCTAGCTGCTAAAATTATTGTTTGTTGCAACCTGCCTAGCTGCTAAAATGATTGTTTGTTGCACCCTGACTAGCTGCTAAAAACATTGATTGTTGCACCTTGCCTATCTGTGAGAAATATTGATTTCTGCACCCTGACTAAATGCTAACATTGTTGATTGTTGCACCTTGCCTATCTTTGAGAAACATTGCTTGTTGCACCCTGCCTAGCTGCTAAAATGATTGTTTGTTGCACCCTGACTAGCTGCTAAAAACATTGATTGTTGAACCTTGCCTATCTGTGAGAAAAATTGATTGCTGCACCTTGACTAGCTGCTAAAATGATTGCTTGTTGCACCTTGTCTATCTGTGAGAGACATTGATTGTTGCACCCTGCTTAGCTGCTAAAAACATTGATTGTTGCACTTTGCCTATCTGTGAGAAACAGTGCTTGTTGCACCTTGCCTATCTGCTAAAATTATTGTTTGTTGCACCCTGACCAGCTGCTAAAATTATTGATTGTTGTACCTTGCCTATCTGTGAGAAAAATTGATTGCTGCACCCAGCCTCGCTGCTAAAAACATTGATTGTTGCACCTTGCCTATCTGTGAGAAACATTGATTGCTGCACCCTGACTAGCTGCTAAAATGATTGCTTGTTGCACCTTGCCTATCTGTGAGAAACATTGATTGTTGCACCCTGCTTAGCTGCTAAAAACATTGCATGTTGCACCTTGCCTATCTGCTAAAATTATTGTTTGTTGCACCCTGACCAGCTGCTAAGATTATTGATTGTTGCACCTTGCCTATTTGTGAGAAACATTGCTTGTTGTACCTTGCCTATCTGCTAAAACTATTGTTTGTTGCACCCTGACTAGCTGCTAAAACATTGATTGTTGCACACTGCCTATCTGTGAGAAACATTGCTTGCTGCACCCTGCCTAGCTGCTAAAAGTATTGTTTGTTGCATCGTGACTAGCTGCTAAAATGATTGATTGTTTCACCTTGCCAATCTGTGAGAAACATTGATTGCTGCATCCTGACTAGCTGCTAAAATGATTGCTTGTTGCACCTTACCTATTTATGAGAAACATTGTTTGCTGCACCCTGCATAGCTGCTAAAACATTGCTTGTTGCACCATGCCTATTTGTGAGAAACATTGATTGCTGCACCCTGACTAGCTGCTAAAAACATTGATTGTTGCACCTTCCCTATCTGTGAGAAACATTGATTGTTACACCCTGCCTAGCTGTTAAAATGATTGCTTGTTGCACACTGACTATCTGCTAAAAACATTGATTGTTGCACCTTGCCTATCTGTGAGAAATATTGATTGCTGTACCTTGCCTATCTGCTAAAACTATTGTTTGTTGCACCCTGACTAGCTGCTAAAACATTGATTGTTGTACCCTGCCTATCTGTGAGAAACATTGCTTGTTCCACCCTGCCTAGCTGCTAAAAGTATTGTTTGTTGCATCCTGACTAGCTGCTAAAATGATTGATTGTTTCACCTTGCCTATCTGTGAGAAACATTGATTGCTGCATCCTGACTAGCTGCTAAAATGATTGCTTGTTGCACCTTACCTATTTATGAGAATTATTGTTTGCTGCACCCTGCATAGCTGCTAAAACATTGCTTGTTGAACCATGCCTATTTGTAAGAAACATTGATTGCTGCACCCTGACTAGCTGCTAAAAACATTGATTGTTGCACCTTGCCTATCTGTGGGAAACATTGATTGCTGCACCTTGACTAGCTGCTAAAATGATTGCTTGTTGCACCTTGTCTATCTGTGAGAAACATTGATTGTTGCACCCTGCTTATCTGCTAAAAATATTGATTGTTGCACCTTGCCTATCTGTGAGAAACATTGATTGCTGCACCCTGACTAGCTGCTAAAATGATTGCTTGTTGCACCCTGACTATCTGCTAAAAACATTGATTGTTGCACCTTGCCTATCTGTGAGAAATATTGATTGCTGCACCCTGACTAGCTGCTAAAATGATTGCTTGTTGCACCTTGCCTATTTATGAGAAACAATGTTTGCTGCACCCTGCATAGCTGCTAAAAACATTGCTTGTTGCACCATGCCTATTTGTGAGAAACATTGATTTCTGCACCCTGACTAGCTGCTAAAATGATTGCTTGTTGCTCCTTGCCTATTTGTGAGAAATATTGATTGCTGCACCATGCCCATCTGCTAAAACATTGATTGTTGCACCCTGCCTATGTGTGAGAAATATTGATTGCTGCACCCTGACTAGCGGCTAAAATGATTGATTGTTGCACCGTGCCTCTATGTGAGAAACATTGCTTGTTGCACCTTGCCTATCTGTGAGAAACATTGATTGCTGCACCTTGACTAGCTGCTAAAATGATTGCTTGTTGCACCTTGCCTATCTGTGAGAAACATTGATTGTTGCACCCTGCTTAGCTGCTAAAAATATTGATTGTTGCACCTTGCCTATCTGTGAGAAACATTGATTGCTGCACCCTGACTAGCTGCTAAAAACATTGATTGTTGCACCTTCCCTATCTGTGAGAAACATTGATTGTTACACCCTGCCTAGCTGCTAAAATGATTGCTTGTTGCACCCTGACTATCTGCTAAAAACATTGATTGTTGCACCTTGCCTATCTGTGAGAAATATTGATTGCTGTACCTTGCCTATCTGCTAAAACTATTGTTTGTTGCACCCTGACTAGCTGCTAAAACATTGATTGTTGCACCCTGCCTATCTGTGAGAAACATTGCTTGTTGCACCCTGCCTAGCTGCTAAAAGTTTTGTTTGTTGCATCCTGACTAGCTGCTAAAATGATTGATTGTTTCACCTTGCCTATCTGTGAGAAACATTGATTGCTGCATCCTGACTAGCTGCTAAAATGATTGCTTGTTGCACCTTACCTATTTATGAGAATTATTGTTTGCTGCACCCTGCATAGCTGCTAAAACATTGCTTGTTGCACCATGCCTATTTGTAAGAAACATTGATTGCTGCACCCTGACTAGCTGCTAAAAACATTGATTGTTGCACCTTGCCTATCTGTGGGAAACATTGATTGCTGCACCTTGACTAGCTGCTAAAATGATTGCTTGTTGCACCTTGTCTATCTGTGAGAAACATTGATTGTTGCACCCTGCTTATCTGCTAAAAATATTGATTGTTGCACCTTGCCTATCTGTGAGAAACATTGATTGCTGCACCCTGACTAGCTGCTAAAATGATTGCTTGTTGCACCCTGACTATCTGCTAAAAACATTGATTGTTGCACCTTGCCTATCTGTGAGAAATATTGATTGCTGCACCCTGACTAGCTGCTAAAATGATTGCTTGTTGCACCTTGCCTATTTATGAGAAACAATGTTTGCTGCACCCTGCATAGCTGCTAAAAACATTGCTTGTTGCACCATGCCTATTTGTGAGAAACATTGATTGCTGCACCCTGACTAGCTGCTAAAATGATTGCTTGTTGCTCCTTGCCTATTTGTGAGAAATATTGATTGCTGCACCATGCCCATCTGCTAAAACATTGATTGTTGCACCCTGCCTATGTGTGAGAAATATTGATTGCTGCACCCTGACTAGCGGCTAAAATGATTGATTATTGCACCGTGCCTCTATGTGAGAAACATTGCTTGTTGCACCTTGCCTATCTGTGAGAAACATTGATTGCTGCACCTTGACTAGCTGCTAAAATGATTGCTTGTTGCACCATGCCTATCTGTGAGAAACATTGATTGCTGCATCCTGACTAGCTGCTAGAATGATTGCTTGTTGCTCCTTGCCTATTTGTGAGAAATATTGATTGCTGCACCATGCCCAGCTGCTAAAACATTGATTGTTGCACCCTGCCTATGTGTGAGAAATATTGATTGCTGCACCCTGACTAGCGGCTAAAATGATTAATTGTTGCACCGTGCCTCTATGTGAGAAACATTGCTTGTTGCACCTTGCCTATCTGCTAAAATTATTGTTTGTTGCACCCTGACTAGCTGCTAAAATGATTGATTGTTGCACCTTGCCTATCTGTGAGAAACATTGCTTGCTGCACCTTGCCTCACTGCTAAAAACATTGATTGTTGCACCCTGACTAGCTGCTAAAACATTGATTGTTGCAACTTGCCTATCTTTGATAAACATTGCTTGTTGCACCCTGCCTAGCTGCTAAAAATATTGTTTGTTGCATCCTGACTAGCTGCTAAAATGATTGATTGTTTCACCTTGCCTATCTGTGAGAAACATTGATTGCTGCATCCTGACTAGCTGCTAAAATGATTGCTTGTTGCACCTTACCTATTTATGAGAAACATTGTTTGCTGCACCCTGCATAGCTGCTATAACATTTCTTGTTGCACCATGCCTATTTGTGAGAAACATAGATTGCTGCACACTGAGTAGCTGCTAAAAACATTGATTGTTGCACCTTCCCTATCTGTGAGAAACATTGATTGTTACACCCTGCCTAGCTGCTAAAATGATTGTTTGTTGCACCCTGACTAGCTGCTAAAACATTGATTGTTGCACCTTGCCTATCTGTGAGAAACATTGCTTGATGCACCCTTCCAAGCTGCTAAAAGTATTGTTTGTTGCATCCTGATGAGCTGCTAAAATGATTGATTATTTCACCTTGCCTATCTGTGAGAAACATTGATTGCTGCACCCTGACTAGCTGCTAAAATGATTGCTTGTTGCACCATGCCTATTTGTGAGAAATATTGATTGCTGCACCCTGACTAGCGGCTAAAATTATTGAATGTTGCACCCTGCCTATCTGTGAGAAACATTGATTGTTACACCCTGCCTAGCTGCTAAAAGGATTGCTTGTTGCACCCTGACTAGCTGCTAAAAACATTGATTGTTGCACCTTGCCTATCTGTGAGAAACATTGCTTGTTGCACCCTGCCTAGCTGCTAAAATTATTGTTTGTTGCACCCTGCCTAGCTGCTAAAATTATTGATTGCTGCACCCTGACTAGCGGCTAAAAACATTGATTGTGGCACCTTGCCTATCTGTGAGAAATATTGATTGCTGCACCCTGACTAGATGCGAAAAACATTGATTGTTGCACCCTGCCTAGCTGCTAAAATTATTGTTTGTTGCACCCTGACTAGCTGCTAAAAACATTGATTGTTGCACCTTGCTTATCTGTGAGAAATATTGATTGCTGCATCCTGACTAAATGCTAAAATTATTGATTGTTGCACCTTGCCTATTTGTGAGAAACATAGATTGCTGCACACTGAGTAGCTGCTAAAAACATTGATTGTTGCACCTTCCCTATCTGTGAGAAACATTGATTGTTACACCCTGCGTAGCTGCTAAAATGATTGTTTGTTGCACCCTGACTAGCTGCTAAAACATTGATTGTTGCACCTTGCCTATCTGTGAGAAACATTGCTTGTTGCACCCTGCCTAGCTGCTAAAATTATTGTTTGTTGCACCCTGCCTAGCTGCTAAAATGATTGTTTGTTGCACCCTGACTAGCTGCTAAAAACATTGATTGTTGCACCTTGCCTATCTGTGAGAAATATTGATTTCTGCACCCTGACTAAATGCTAACATTGTTGATTGTTGCACCTTGCCTATCTTTGAGAAACATTGCTTGTTGCACCCTGCCTAGCTGCTAAAATGATTGTTTGTTGCACCCTGACTAGCTGCTAAAAACATTGATTGTTGAACCTTGCCTATCTGTGAGAAAAATTGATTGCTGCACCTTGACTAGCTGCTAAAATGATTGCTTGTTGCACCTTGTCTATCTGTGAGAGACATTGATTGTTGCACCCTGCTTAGCTGCTAAAAACATTGATTGTTGCACTTTGCCTATCTGTGAGAAACAGTGCTTGTTGCACCTTGCCTATCTGCTAAAATTATTGTTTGTTGCACCCTGACCAGCTGCTAAAATTATTGATTGTTGTACCTTGCCTATCTGTGAGAAAAATTGATTGCTGCACCCAGCCTCGCTGCTAAAAACATTGATTGTTGCACCTTGCCTATCTGTGAGAAACATTGATTGCTGCACCCTGACTAGCTGCTAAAATGATTGCTTGTTGCACCTTGCCTATCTGTGAGAAACATTGATTGTTGCACCCTGCTTAGCTGCTAAAAACATTGCATGTTGCACCTTGCCTATCTGCTAAAATTATTGTTTGTTGCACCCTGACCAGCTGCTAAGATTATTGATTGTTGCACCTTGCCTATTTGTGATAAACATTGCTTGTTGTACCTTGCCTATCTGCTAAAACTATTGTTTGTTGCACCCTGACTAGCTGCTAAAACATTGATTGTTGCACACTGCCTATCTGTGAGAAACATTGCTTGTTGCACCCTGCCTAGCTGCTAAAAGTATTGTTTGTTGCATCGTGACTAGCTGCTAAAATGATTGATTGTTTCACCTTGCCAATCTGTGAGAAACATTGATTGCTGCATCCTGACTAGCTGCTAAAATGATTGCTTGTTGCACCTTACCTATTTATGAGAAACATTGTTTGCTGCACCCTGCATAGCTGCTAAAACATTGCTTGTTGCACCATGCCTATTTGTGAGAAACATTGATTGCTGCACCCTGACTAGCTGCTAAAAACATTGATTGTTGCACCTTCCCTATCTGTGAGAAACATTGATTGTTACACCCTGCCTAGCTGTTAAAATGATTGCTTGTTGCACCCTGACTATCTGCTAAAAACATTGATTGTTGCACCTTGCCTATCTGTGAGAAATATTGATTGCTGTACCTTGCCTATCTGCTAAAACTATTGTTTGTTGCACCCTGACTAGCTGCTAAAACATTGATTGTTGTACCCTGCCTATCTGTGAGAAACATTGCTTGTTCCACCCTGCCTAGCTGCTAAAAGTATTGTTTGTTGCATCCTGACTAGCTGCTAAAATGATTGATTGTTTCACCTTGCCTATCTGTGAGAAACATTGATTGCTGCATCCTGACTAGCTGCTAAAATGATTGCTTGTTGCACCTTACCTATTTATGAGAATTATTGTTTGCTGCACCCTGCATAGCTGCTAAAACATTGCTTGTTGAACCATGCCTATTTGTAAGAAACATTGATTGCTGCACCCTGACTAGCTGCTAAAAACATTGATTGTTGCACCTTGCCTATCTGTGGGAAACATTGATTGCTGCACCTTGACTAGCTGCTAAAATGATTGCTTGTTGCACCTTGTCTATCTGTGAGAAACATTGATTGTTGCACCCTGCTTATCTGCTAAAAATATTGATTGTTGCACCTTGCCTATCTGTGAGAAACATTGATTGCTGCACCCTGACTAGCTGCTAAAATGATTGCTTGTTGCACCCTGACTATCTGCTAAAAACATTGATTGTTGCACCTTGCCTATCTGTGAGAAATATTGATTGCTGCACCCTGACTAGCTGCTAAAATGATTGCTTGTTGCACCTTGCCTATTTATGAGAAACAATGTTTGCTGCACCCTGCATAGCTGCTAAAAACATTGCTTGTTGCACCATGCCTATTTGTGAGAAACATTGATTGCTGCACCCTGACTAGCTGCTAAAATGATTGCTTGTTGCTCCTTGCCTATTTGTGAGAAATATTGATTGCTGCACCATGCCCATCTGCTAAAACATTGATTGTTGCACCCTGCCTATGTGTGAGAAATATTGATTGCTGCACCCTGACTAGCGGCTAAAATGATTGATTGTTGCACCGTGCCTCTATGTGAGAAACATTGCTTGTTGCACCTTGCCTATCTGTGAGAAACATTGATTGCTGCACCTTGACTAGCTGCTAAAATGATTGCTTGTTGCACCTTGCCTATCTGTGAGAAACATTGATTGTTGCACCCTGCTTAGCTGCTAAAAATATTGATTGTTGCACCTTGCCTATCTGTGAGAAACATTGATTGCTGCACCCTGACTAGCTGCTAAAAACATTGATTGTTGCACCTTCCCTATCTGTGAGAAACATTGATTGTTACACCCTGCCTAGCTGCTAAAATGATTGCTTGTTGCACCCTGACTATCTGCTAAAAACATTGATTGTTGCACCTTGCCTATCTGTGAGAAATATTGATTGCTGTACCTTGCCTATCTGCTAAAACTATTGTTTGTTGCACCCTGACTAGCTGCTAAAACATTGATTGTTGCACCCTGCCTATCTGTGAGAAACATTGCTTGTTGCACCCTGCCTACCTGCTAAAAGTTTTGTTTGTTGCATGCTGACTAGCTGCTAAAATGATTGATTGTTTCACCTTGCCTATCTGTGAGAAACATTGATTGCTTCATCCTGACTAGCTGCTAAAATGATTGCTTGTTGCACCTTACCTATTTATGAGAATTATTGTTTGCTGCACCCTGCATAGCTGCTAAAACATTGCTTGTTGCACCATGCCTATTTGTAAGAAACATTGATTGCTGCACCCTGACTAGCTGCTAAAAACATTGATTGTTGCACCTTGCCTATCTGTGGGAAACATTGATTGCTGCACCTTGACTAGCTGCTAAAATGATTGCTTGTTGCACCTTGTCTATCTGTGAGAAACATTGATTGTTGCACCCTGCTTATCTGCTAAAAATATTGATTGTTGCACCTTGCCTATCTGTGAGAAACATTGATTGCTGCACCCTGACTAGCTGCTAAAATGATTGCTTGTTGCACCCTGACTATCTGCTAAAAACATTGATTGTTGCACCTTGCCTATCTGTGAGAAATATTGATTGCTGCACCCTGACTAGCTGCTAAAATGATTGCTTGTTGCACCTTGCCTATTTATGAGAAACAATGTTTGCTGCACCCTGCATAGCTGCTAAAAACATTGCTTGTTGCACCATGCCTATTTGTGAGAAACATTGATTGCTGCACCCTGACTAGCTGCTAAAATGATTGCTTGTTGCTCCTTGCCTATTTGTGAGAAATATTGATTGCTGCACCATGCCCATCTTCTAAAACATTGATTGTTGCACCCTGCCTATGTGTGAGAAATATTGATTGCTGCACCCTGACTAGCGGCTAAAATGATTGATTGTTGCACCGTGCCTCTATGTGAGAAACATTGCTTGTTGCACCTTGCCTATCTGTGAGAAACATTGATTGCTGCACCTTGACTAGCTGCTAAAATGATTGCTTGTTGCACCATGCCTATCTGTGAGAAACATTGATTGCTGCATCCTGACTAGCTGCTAGAATGATTGCTTGTTGCTCCTTGCCTATTTGTGAGAAATATTGATTGCTGCACCATGCCCAGCTGCTAAAACATTGATTGTTGCACCCTGCCTATGTGTGAGAAATATTGATTGCTGCACCCTGACTAGCGGCTAAAATGATTAATTGTTGCACCGTGCCTCTATGTGAGAAACATTGCTTGTTGCACCTTGCCTATCTGCTAAAATTATTGTTTGTTGCACCCTGACTAGCTGCTAAAATGATTGATTGTTGCACCTTGCCTATCTGTGAGAAACATTGCTTGCTGCACCTTGCCTCACTGCTAAAAACATTGATTGTTGCACCCTGACTAGCTGCTAAAACATTGATTGTTGCAACTTGCCTATCTTTGATAAACATTGCTTGTTGCACCCTGCCTAGCTGCTAAAAATATTGTTTGTTGCATCCTGACTAGCTGCTAAAATGATTGATTGTTTCACCTTGCCTATCTGTGAGAAACATTGATTGCTGCACCCTGACTAGCTGCTAAAATGATTGCTTGTTGCTCCTTGCCTATTTGTGAGAAATATTGATTGCTGCACCATGCCCATCTGCTAAAACATTGATTGTTGCACCCTGCCTATGTGTGAGAAATATTGATTGCTGCACCCTGACTAGCGGCTAAAATGATTGATTGTTGCACCGTGCCTCTATGTGAGAAACATTGCTTGTTGCACCTTGCCTATCTGTGAGAAACATTGATTGCTGCACCTTGACTAGCTGCTAAAATGATTGCTTGTTGCACCATGCCTATCTGTGAGAAACAGTGATTGCTGCATCCTGACTAGCTGCTAGAATGATTGCTTGTTGCTCCTTGCCTATTTGTGAGAAATATTGATTGCTGCACCATGCCCAGCTGCTAAAACATTGATTGTTGCACCCTGCCTATGTGTGAGAAATATTGATTGCTGCACCCTGACTAGCGGCTAAAATGATTAATTGTTGCACCGTGCCTCTATGTGAGAAACATTGCTTGTTGCACCTTGCCTATCTGCTAAAATTATTGTTTGTTGCACCCTGACTAGCTGCTAAAATGATTGATTGTTGCACCTTGCCTATCTGTGAGAAACATTGCTTGCTGCACCTTGCCTCACTGCTAAAAACATTGATTGTTGCACCCTGACTAGCTGCTAAAACATTGATTGTTGCAACTTGCCTATCTTTGATAAACATTGCTTGTTGCACCCTGCCTAGCTGCTAAAAATATTGTTTGTTGCATCCTGACTAGCTGCTAAAATGATTGAGTGTTTCACCTTGCCTATCTGTGAGAAACATTGATTGCTGCATCCTGACTAGCTGCTAAAATGATTGCTTGTTGCACCTTACCTATTTATGAGAAACATTGTTTGCTGCACCCTGCATAGCTGCTATAACATTGCTTGTTGCACCATGCCTATTTGTGAGAAACATAGATTGCTGCACACTGAGTAGCTGCTAAAAACATTGATTGTTGCACCTTCCCTATCTGTGAGAAACATTGATTGTTACACCCTGCCTAGCTGCTAAAATGATTGTTTGTTGCACCCTGACTAGCTGCTAAAACATTGATTGTTGCACCTTGCCTATCTGTGAGAAACATTGCTTGATGCACCCTTCCAAGCTGCTAAAAGTATTGTTTGTTGCATCCTGATGAGCTGCTAAAATGATTGATTATTTCACCTTGCCTATCTGTGAGAAACATTGATTGCTGCACCCTGACTAGCTGCTAAAATGATTGCTTGTTGCACCATGCCTATTTGTGAGAAATATTGATTGCTGCACCCTGACTAGCGGCTAAAATTATTGAATGTTGCACCCTGCCTATCTGTGAGAAAAATTGATTGTTACACCCTGCCTAGCTGCTAAAAGGATTGCTTGTTGCACCCTGACTAGCTGCTAAAAACATTGATTGTTGCACCTTGCCTATCTGTGAGAAACATTGCTTGTTGCACCCTGCCTAGCTGCTAAAATTATTGTTTGTTGCACCCTGCCTAGCTGCTAAAATTATTGATTGCTGCACCCTGACTAGCGGCTAAAAACATTGATTGTGGCACCTTGCCTATCTGTGAGAAATATTGATTGCTGCACCCTGACTAGATGCGAAAAACATTGATTGTTGCACCCTGCCTAGCTGCTAAAATTATTGTTTGTTGCACCCTGACTAGCTGCTAAAAACATTGATTGTTGCACCTTGCTTATCTGTGAGAAATATTGATTGCTGCATCCTGACTAAATGCTAAAATTATTGATTGTTGCACCTTGCCTATTTGTGAGAAACATAGATTGCTGCACACTGAGTAGCTGCTAAAAACATTGATTGTTGCACCTTCCCTATCTGTGAGAAACATTGATTGTTACACCCTGCGTAGCTGCTAAAATGATTGTTTGTTGCACCCTGACTAGCTGCTAAAACATTGATTGTTGCACCTTGCCTATCTGTGAGAAACATTGCTTGTTGCACCCTGCCTAGCTGCTAAAATTATTGTTTGTTGCACCCTGCCTAGCTGCTAAAATGATTGTTTGTTGCACCCTGACTAGCTGCTAAAAACATTGATTGTTGCACCTGGCCTATCTGTGAGAAATATTGATTTCTGCACCCTGACTAAATGCTAACATTGTTGATTGTTGCACCTTGCCTATCTTTGAGAAACATTGCTTGTTGCACCCTGCCTAGCTGCTAAAATGATTGTTTGTTGCACCCTGACTAGCTGCTAAAAACATTGATTGTTGAACCTTGCCTATCTGTGAGAAAAATTGATTGCTGCACCTTGACTAGCTGCTAAAATGATTGCTTGTTGCACCTTGTCTATCTGTGAGAGACATTGATTGTTGCACCCTGCTTAGCTGCTAAAAACATTGATTGTTGCACTTTGCCTATCTGTGAGAAACAGTGCTTGTTGCACCTTGCCTATCTGCTAAAATTATTGTTTGTTGCACCCTGACCAGCTGCTAAAATTATTGATTGTTGTACCTTGCCTATCTGTGAGAAAAATTGATTGCTGCACCCAGCCTCGCTGCTAAAAACATTGATTGTTGCACCTTGCCTATCTGTGAGAAACATTGATTGCTGCACCCTGACTAGCTGCTAAAATGATTGCTTGTTGCACCTTACCTATTTATGAGAAACATTGTTTGCTGCACCCTGCATAGCTGCTATAACATTGCTTGTTGCACCATGCCTATTTGTGAGAAACATAGATTGCTGCACACTGAGTAGCTGCTAAAAACATTGATTGTTGCACCTTCCCTATCTGTGAGAAACATTGATTGTTACACCCTGCCTAGCTGCTAAAATGATTGTTTGTTGCACCCTGACTAGCTGCTAAAACATTGATTGTTGCACCTTGCCTATCTGTGAGAAACATTGCTTGATGCACCCTTCCAAGCTGCTAAAAGTATTGTTTGTTGCATCCTGATGAGCTGCTAAAATGATTGATTATTTCACCTTGCCTATCTGTGAGAAACATTGATTGCTGCACCCTGACTAGCTGCTAAAATGATTGCTTGTTGCACCATGCCTATTTGTGAGAAATATTGATTGCTGCACCCTGACTAGCGGCTAAAATTATTGAATGTTGCACCCTGCCTATCTGTGAGAAAAATTGATTGTTACACCCTGCCTAGCTGCTAAAAGGATTGCTTGTTGCACCCTGACTAGCTGCTAAAAACATTGATTGTTGCACCTTGCCTATCTGTGAGAAACATTGCTTGTTGCACCCTGCCTAGCTGCTAAAATTATTGTTTGTTGCACCCTGCCTAGCTGCTAAAATTATTGATTGCTGCACCCTGACTAGCGGCTAAAAACATTGATTGTGGCACCTTGCCTATCTGTGAGAAATATTGATTGCTGCACCCTGACTAGATGCGAAAAACATTGATTGTTGCACCCTGCCTAGCTGCTAAAATTATTGTTTGTTGCACCCTGACTAGCTGCTAAAAACATTGATTGTTGCACCTTGCTTATCTGTGAGAAATATTGATTGCTGCATCCTGACTAAATGCTAAAATTATTGATTGTTGCACCTTGCCTATTTGTGAGAAACATAGATTGCTGCACACTGAGTAGCTGCTAAAAACATTGATTGTTGCACCTTCCCTATCTGTGAGAAACATTGATTGTTACACCCTGCGTAGCTGCTAAAATGATTGTTTGTTGCACCCTGACTAGCTGCTAAAACATTGATTGTTGCACCTTGCCTATCTGTGAGAAACATTGCTTGTTGCACCCTGCCTAGCTGCTAAAATTATTGTTTGTTGCACCCTGCCTAGCTGCTAAAATGATTGTTTGTTGCACCCTGACTAGCTGCTAAAAACATTGATTGTTGCACCTGGCCTATCTGTGAGAAATATTGATTTCTGCACCCTGACTAAATGCTAACATTGTTGATTGTTGCACCTTGCCTATCTTTGAGAAACATTGCTTGTTGCACCCTGCCTAGCTGCTAAAATGATTGTTTGTTGCACCCTGACTAGCTGCTAAAAACATTGATTGTTGAACCTTGCCTATCTGTGAGAAAAATTGATTGCTGCACCTTGACTAGCTGCTAAAATGATTGCTTGTTGCACCTTGTCTATCTGTGAGAGACATTGATTGTTGCACCCTGCTTAGCTGCTAAAAACATTGATTGTTGCACTTTGCCTATCTGTGAGAAACAGTGCTTGTTGCACCTTGCCTATCTGCTAAAATTATTGTTTGTTGCACCCTGACAAGCTGCTAAAATTATTGATTGTTGTACCTTGCCTATCTGTGAGAAAAATTGATTGCTGCACCCAGCCTCGCTGCTAAAAACATTGATTGTTGCACCTTGCCTATCTGTGAGAAACATTGATTGCTGCACCCTGACTAGCTGCTAAAATGATTGCTTGTTGCACCTTGCCTATCTGTGAGAAACATTGATTGTTGCACCCTGCTTAGCTGCTAAAAACATTGCATGTTGCACCTTGCCTATCTGCTAAAATTATTGTTTGTTGCACCCTGACCAGCTGCTAAGATTATTGATTGTTGCACCTTGCCTATTTGTGAGAAACATTGCTTGTTGTACCTTGCCTATCTGCTAAAACTATTGTTTGTTGCACCCTGACTAGCTGCTAAAACATTGATTGTTGCACACTGCCTATCTGTGAGAAACATTGCTTGTTGCACCCTGCCTAGCTGCTAAAAGTATTGTTTGTTGCATCGTGACTAGCTGCTAAAATGATTGATTGTTTCACCTTGCCAATCTGTGAGAAACATTGATTGCTGCATCCTGACTAGCTGCTAAAATGATTGCTTGTTGCACCTTACCTATTTATGAGAAACATTGTTTGCTGCACCCTGCATAGCTGCTAAAACATTGCTTGTTGCACCATGCCTATTTGTGAGAAACATTGATTGCTGCACCCTGACTAGCTGCTAAAAACATTGATTGTTGCACCTTCCCTATCTGTGAGAAACATTGATTGTTACACCCTGCCTAGCTGTTAAAATGATTGCTTGTTGCACCCTGACTATCTGCTAAAAACATTGATTGTTGCACCTTGCCTATCTGTGAGAAATATTGATTGCTGTACCTTGCCTATCTGCTACAACTATTGTTTGTTGCACCCTGACTAGCTGCTAAAACATTGATTGTTGCACCCTGCCTATCTGTGAGAAACATTGCTTGTTGCACCCTGCCTAGCTGCTAAAAGTATTGTTTGTTGCATCCTGACTAGCTGCTAAAATGATTGATTGTTTCACCTTGCCTATCTGTGAGAAACATTGATTGCTGCATCCTGACTAGCTGCTAAAATGATTGCTTGTTGCACCTTACCTATTTATGAGAATTATTGTTTGCTGCACCCTGCATAGCTGCTAAAACATTGCTTGTTGAACCATGCCTATTTGTAAGAAACATTGATTGCTGCACCCTGACTAGCTGCTAAAAACATTGATTGTTGCACCTTGCCTATCTGTGGGAAACATTGATTGCTGCACCTTGACTAGCTGCTAAAATGATTGCTTGTTGCACCTTGTCTATCTGTGAGAAACATTGATTGTTGCACCCTGCTTATCTGCTAAAAATATTGATTGTTGCACCTTGCCTATCTGTGAGAAACATTGATTGCTGCACCCTGACTAGCTCCTAAAATGATTGCTTGTTGCACCCTGACTATCTGCTAAAAACATTGATTGTTGCACCTTGCCTATCTGTGAGAAATATTGATTGCTGCACCCTGACTAGCTGCTAAAATGATTGCTTGTTGCACCTTGCCTATTTATGAGAAACAATGTTTGCTGCACCCTGCATAGCTGCTAAAAACATTGCTTGTTGCACCATGCCTATTTGTGAGAAACATTGATTGCTGCACCCTGACTAGCTGCTAAAATGATTGCTTGTTGCTCCTTGCCTATTTGTGAGAAATATTGATTGCTGCACCATGCCCATCTGCTAAAACATTGATTGTTGCACCCTGCCTATGTGTGAGAAATATTGATTGCTGCACCCTGACTAGCGGCTAAAATGATTGATTGTTGCACCGTGCCTCTATGTGAGAAACATTGCTTGTTGCACCTTGCCTATCTGTGAGAAACATTGATTGCTGCACCTTGACTAGCTGCTAAAATGATTGCTTGTTGCACCTTGCCTATCTGTGAGAAACATTGATTGTTGCACCCTGCTTAGCTGCTAAAAATATTGATTGTTGCACCTTGCCTATCTGTGAGAAACATTGATTGCTGCATCCTGACTAGCTGCTAGAATGATTGCTTGTTGCTCCTTGCCTATTTGTGAGAAATATTGATTGCTGCACCATGCCCAGCTGCTAAAACATTGATTGTTGCACCCTGCCTATGTGTGAGAAATATTGATTGCTGCACCCTGACTAGCGGCTAAAATGATTAATTGTTGCACCGTGCCTCTATGTGAGAAACATTGCTTGTGGCACCTTGCCTATCTGCTAAAATTATTGTTTGTTGCACCCTGACTAGCTGCTAAAATGATTGATTGTTGCACCTTGCCTATCTGTGAGAAACATTGCTTGCTGCACCTTGCCTCACCGCTAAAAACATTGATAGTTGCACCCTGACTAGCTGCTAAAACATTGATTGTTGCAACTTGCCTATCTTTGAGAAACATTGCTTGTTGCACCCTGCCTAGCTGCTAAAAGTATTGTTTGTTGCATCCTGACTAGCTGCTAAAATGATTGATTGTTTCACCTTGCCTATCTGTGAGAAACATTGATTGCTGCATCCTGACTAGCTGCTAAAATGATTGCTTGTTGCACCTTACCTATTTATGAGAAACATTGTTTGCTGCACCCTGCATGGCTGCTATAACATTGCTTGTTGCACCATGCCTATTTGTGAGAAACATAGATTGCTGCACACTGAGTAGCTGCTAAAAACATTGATTGTTGCACCTTCCCTATCTGTGAGAAACATTGATTGTTACACCCTGCCTAGCTGCTAAAATGATTGTTTGTTGCACCCTGACTAGCTGCTAAAACATTGATTGTTGCAACTTGCCTATCTGTGAGAAACATTGCTTGATGCACCCTTCCAAGCTGCTAAAAGTATTGTTTGTTGCATCCTGATGAGCTGCTAAAATGATTGATGATTTCACCTTGCCTATCTGTGAGAAACATTGATTGCTGCACCCTGACTAGCTGCTAAAATGATTGCTTGTTGCACCATGCCTATTTGTGAGAAATATTGATTGCTGCACCCTGACTAGCGGCTAAAATTATTGAATGTTGCACCCTGCCTATCTGTGAGAAACATTGATTGTTACACCCTGCCTAGCTGCTAAAAGGATTGCTTGTTGCACCCTGACTAGCTGCTAAAAACATTGATTGTTGCACCTTGCCTATTTGTGAGAAATATTGATTGCTACACCCTGACTAGATGCTAAAAACATTGATTGTTGCACCTTGCCTATCTGTGAGAAACATTGCTTGTTGCACCCTGCCTAGCTGCTAAAATTATTGTTTGTTGCACCCTGCCTAGCTGCTAAAATTATTGATTGCTGCACCCTGACTAGCTGCTAAAAACATTGATTGTGGCACCTTGCCTATCTGTGAGAAATATTGATTGCTGCACCCTGACTAGATGCGAAAAACATTGATTGTTGCACCCTGCCTAGCTGCTAAAATTATTGTTTGTTGCACCCTGACTAGCTGCTAAAAACATTGATTGTTGCACCTTGCCTATCTGTGAGAAATATTGATTGCTGCATCCTGACTAAATGCTAAAATTATTGATTGTTGCACCTTGCCTATCTGTGAGAAACATTGCTTGTTGCACCCTGCCTAGCTGCTAAAATAATTGTTTGTTGCACCCTGACTAGCTGCTGAAAACTTTGATTGTTGCACCTTGCCTATCTGTGAGAAATATTGATTGCTGCACCCTGACTAAATGCTAGCATTGTTGATTGTTGCACCTTGCCTATCTATGAGAAACATTGCTTGTTGCACCTTGCCTATCTGCTAAAATTATTTTTGTTGCACCCTGACTAGCTGCTAAAATTATTGATTGTTGCACCATGCCTATTTGTGAGAAACATTGATTGCTGCACCCTGACTAGCTGCTAAAATGATTGCTTGTTGCTCCTTGCCTATTTGTGAGAAATATTGATTGCTGCACCATGCCCATCTGCTAAAACATTGATTGTTGCACCCTGCCTATGTGTGAGAAATATTGATTGCTGCACCCTGACTAGCGGCTAAAATGATTGATTGTTGCACCGTGCCTCTATGTGAGAAACATTGCTTGTTGCACCTTGCCTATCTGTGAGAAACATTGATTGCTGCACCTTGACTAGCTGCTAAAATGATTGCTTGTTGCACCTTGCCTATCTGTGAGAAACATTGATTGTTGCACCCTGCTTAGCTGCTAAAAATATTGATTGTTGCACCTTGCCTATCTGTGAGAAACATTGATTGCTGCATCCTGACTAGCTGCTAGAATGATTGCTTGTTGCTCCTTGCCTATTTGTGAGAAATATTGATTGCTGCACCATGCCCAGCTGCTAAAACATTGATTGTTGCACCCTGCCTATGTGTGAGAAATATTGATTGCTGCACCCTGACTAGCGGCTAAAATGATTAATTGTTGCACCGTGCCTCTATGTGAGAAACATTGCTTGTTGCACCTTGCCTATCTGCTAAAATTATTGTTTGTTGCACCCTGACTAGCTGCTAAAATGATTGATTGTTGCACCTTGCCTATCTGTGAGAAACATTGCTTGCTGCACCTTGCCTCACTGCTAAAAACATTGATAGTTGCACCCTGACTAGCTGCTAAAACATTGATTGTTGCAACTTGCCTATCTTTGAGAAACATTGCTTGTTGCACCCTGCCTAGCTGCTAAAAGTATTGTTTGTTGCATCCTGACTAGCTGCTAAAATGATTGATTGTTTCACCTTGCCTATCTGTGAGAAACATTGATTGCTGCATCCTGACTAGCTGCTAAAATGATTGCATGTTGCACCTTACCTATTTATGAGAAACATTGTTTGCTGCACCCTGCATAGCTGCTATAACATTGCTTGTTGCACCATGCCTATTTGTGAGAAACATAGATTGCTGCACACTGAGTAGCTGCTAAAAACATTGATTGTTGCACCTTCCCTATCTGTGAGAAACATTGATTGTTACACCCTGCCTAGCTGCTAAAATGATTGTTTGTTGCACCCTGACTAGCTGCTAAAACATTGATTGTTGCAACTTGCCTATCTGTGAGAAACATTGCTTGATGCACCCTTCCAAGCTGCTAAAAGTATTGTTTGTTGCATCCTGATGAGCTGCTAAAATGATTGATGATTTCACCTTGCCTATCTGTGAGAAACATTGATTGCTGCACCCTGACTAGCTGCTAAAATGATTGCTTGTTGCACCATGCCTATTTGTGAGAAATATTGATTGCTGCACCCTGACTAGCGGCTAAAATTATTGAATGTTGCACCCTGCCTATCTGTGAGAAACATTGATTGTTACACCCTGCCTAGCTGCTAAAAGGATTGCTTGTTGCACCCTGACTAGCTGCTAAAAACATTGATTGTTGCACCTTGCCTATCTGTGAGAAATATTGATTGCTACACCCTGACTAGATGCTAAAAACATTGATTGTTGCACCTTGCCTATCTGTGAGAAACATTGCTTGTTGCACCCTGCCTAGCTGCTAAAATTATTGTTTGTTGCACCCTGCCTAGCTGCTAAAATTATTGATTGCTGCACCCTGACTAGCTGCTAAAAACATTGATTGTGGCACCTTGCCTATCTGTGAGAAATATTGATTGCTGCACCCTGACTAGATGCGAAAAACATTGATTGTTGCACCCTGCCTAGCTGCTAAAATTATTGTTTGTTGCACCCTGACTAGCTGCTAAAAACATTGATTGTTGCACCTTGCCTATCTGTGAGAAATATTGATTGCTGCATCCTGACTAAATGCTAAAATTATTGATTGTTGCACCTTGCCTATCTGTGAGAAACATTGCTTGTTGCACCCTGCCTAGCTGCTAAAATTATTGTTTGTTGCACCCTGACTAGCTGCTGAAAACTTTGATTGTTGCACCTTGCCTATCTGTGAGAAATATTGATTGCTGCACCCTGACTAAATGCTAGCATTGTTGATTGTTGCACCTTGCCTATCTATGAGAAACATTGCTTGTTGCACCTTGCCTATCTGCTAAAATTATTTTTTTTGCACCCTGACTAGCTGCTAAAATTATTGATTGTTGCACCTTGCCTATTTGTGAGAAACATTGCTTGTTGCACCTTGCCTATCTGCTAAAATTATTGTTTGTTGCACCCTGAATAGCTGCTAAAATTATTGATTGTTGCACCTTGCCTATCTGTGAGAAATATTGATTCCTGCACCCTGACTAGCGGCTAAAATGATTGATTGTTGCACCCTGACTAGCTGCTAAAACATTGATTGTTGCACCTTGCCTATCTGTGAGAAACATTGCTTGTTGCACCCTGCCTAGCTGCAAAAAGTATTGTTTGTTGCATCCTGACTAGCTGCTAAAATGATTGATTGTTTCACCTTGCCTATCTGTGAGAAACATTGATTGCTGCATCCTGACTAGCTGCTAAAATGATTGCTTGTTGCACCTTACCTATTTATGAGAAACATTGTTGGCTGCACCCTGCATAGCTGCTAAAACATTGCTTGTTGCACCATGCCTATTTGTGAGAAACATAGATTGCTGCACCCTGAGTAGCTGCTAAAAACATTGATTGTTGCACCTTCCCTATCTGTGAGAAACATTGATCGTTACACCCTGCCTAGCTGCTAAAATGATTGTTTGTTGCACCCTGACCAGCTGCTAAAACATTGATTGTTGCACCTTGCCTATCTGTGAGAAACATTGCTTGATGCACCCTGCCTAGCTGCTAAAAGTATTGTTTGTTGCATCCTGATGAGCTGCTAAAATGATTGATTATTTCACCTTGCCTATCTGTGAGAAACATTGATTGCTGCACCCTGACTACCTGCTAAAATGATTGCTTGTTGCACCATGCCTATTTGTGAGAAATATTGATAGCTGCACCCTGACTAGCGGCTAAAATTATTGATTGTTGCACCATGCCTCTATGTGAGAAACATTGCTTGTTGCACCTTGCCTATCTGCTAAAATTATTGATTGTTGCACCTTGACTAGCTGCTAAAATGATTGCTTGTTGCACCTTGTCTATCTGTGAGAAACATTGATTGTTGCACCCTGCTTATCTGCTAAAAATATTGATTGTTGCACCTTGCCTATCTGTGAGAAACATTGATTGCTGCACCCTGACTAGCTGCTAAAATGATTGCTTGTTGCACCCTGACTATCTGCTAAAAACATTGATTGTTGCACCTTGCCTATCTGTGAGAAATATTGATTGCTGCACCCTGACTAGCTGCTAAAATGATTGCTTGTTGCACCTTGCCTATTTATGAGAAACAATGTTTGCTGCACCCTGCATAGCTGCTAAAAACATTGCTTGTTGCACCATGCCTATTTGTGAGAAACATTGATTGCTGCACCCTGACTAGCTGCTAAAATGATTGCTTGTTGCTCCTTGCCTATTTGTGAGAAATATTGATTGCTGCACCATGCCCATCTGCTAAAACATTGATTGTTGCACCCTGCCTATGTGTGAGAAATATTGATTGCTGCACCCTGACTAGCGGCTAAAATGATTGATTGTTGCACCGTGCCTCTATGTGAGAAACATTGCTTGTTGCACCTTGCCTATCTGTGGGAAACATTGATTGCTGCACCTTGACTAGCTGCTAAAATGATTGCTTGTTGCACCTTGCCTATCTGTGAGAAATATTGATTGCTGCATCCTGACTAAATGCTAAAATTATTGATTGTTGCACCTTGCCTATCTGTGAGAAACATTGCTTGTTGCACCCTGCCTAGCTGCTAAAATAATTGTTTGTTGCACCCTGACTAGCTGCTGAAAACTTTGATTGTTGCACCTTGCCTATCTGTGAGAAATATTGATTGCTGCACCCTGACTAAATGCTAGCATTGTTGATTGTTGCACCTTGCCTATCTATGAGAAACATTGCTTGTTGCACCTTGCCTATCTGCTAAAATTATTTTTGTTGCACCCTGACTAGCTGCTAAAATTATTGATTGTTGCACCATGCCTATTTGTGAGAAACATTGATTGCTGCACCCTGACTAGCTGCTAAAATGATTGCTTGTTGCTCCTTGCCTATTTGTGAGAAATATTGATTGCTGCACCATGCCCATCTGCTAAAACATTGATTGTTGCACCCTGCCTATGTGTGAGAAATATTGATTGCTGCACCCTGACTAGCGGCTAAAATGATTGATTGTTGCACCGTGCCTCTATGTGAGAAACATTGCTTGTTGCACCTTGCCTATCTGTGAGAAACATTGATTGCTGCACCTTGACTAGCTGCTAAAATGATTGCTTGTTGCACCTTGCCTATCTGTGAGAAACATTGATTGTTGCACCCTGCTTAGCTGCTAAAAATATTGATTGTTGCACCTTGCCTATCTGTGAGAAACATTGATTGCTGCATCCTGACTAGCTGCTAGAATGATTGCTTGTTGCTCCTTGCCTATTTGTGAGAAATATTGATTGCTGCACCATGCCCAGCTGCTAAAACATTGATTGTTGCACCCTGCCTATGTGTGAGAAATATTGATTGCTGCACCCTGACTAGCGGCTAAAATGATTAATTGTTGCACCGTGCCTCTATGTGAGAAACATTGCTTGTTGCACCTTGCCTATCTGCTAAAATTATTGTTTGTTGCACCCTGACTAGCTGCTAAAATGATTGATTGTTGCACCTTGCCTATCTGTGAGAAACATTGCTTGCTGCACCTTGCCTCACTGCTAAAAACATTGATAGTTGCACCCTGACTAGCTGCTAAAACATTGATTGTTGCAACTTGCCTATCTTTGAGAAACATTGCTTGTTGCACCCTGCCTAGCTGCTAAAAGTATTGTTTGTTGCATCCTGACTAGCTGCTAAAATGATTGATTGTTTCACCTTGCCTATCTGTGAGAAACATTGATTGCTGCATCCTGACTAGCTGCTAAAATGATTGCATGTTGCACCTTACCTATTTATGAGAAACATTGTTTGCGGCACCCTGCATAGCTGCTATAACATTGCTTGTTGCACCATGCCTATTTGTGAGAAACATAGATTGCTGCACACTGAGTAGCTGCTAAAAACATTGATTGTTGCACCTTCCCTATCTGTGAGAAACATTGCTTGATGCACCCTTCCAAGCTGCTAAAAGTATTGTTTGTTGCATCCTGATGAGCTGCTAAAATGATTGATGATTTCACCTTGCCTATCTGTGAGAAACATTGATTGCTGCACCCTGACTAGCTGCTAAAATGATTGCTTGTTGCACCATGCCTATTTGTGAGAAATATTGATTGCTGCACCCTGACTAGCGGCTAAAATTATTGAATGTTGCACCCTGCCTATCTGTGAGAAACATTGATTGTTACACCCTGCCTAGCTGCTAAAAGGATTGCTTGTTGCACCCTGACTAGCTGCTAAAAACATTGATTGTTGCACCTTGCCTATCTGTGAGAAATATTGATTGCTACACCCTGACTAGATGCTAAAAACATTGATTGTTGCACCTTGCCTATCTGTGAGAAACATTGCTTGTTGCACCCTGCCTAGCTGCTAAAATTATTGTTTGTTGCACCCTGCCTAGCTGCTAAAATTATTGATTGCTGCACCCTGACTAGCTGCTAAAAACATTGATTGTGGCACCTTGCCTATCTGTGAGAAATATTGATTGCTGCACCCTGACTAGATGCGAAAAACATTGATTGTTGCACCCTGCCTAGCTGCTAAAATTATTGTTTGTTGCACCCTGACTAGCTGCTAAAAACATTGATTGTTGCACCTTGCCTATCTGTGAGAAATATTGATTGCTGCATCCTGACTAAATGCTAAAATTATTGATTGTTGCACCTTGCCTATCTGTGAGAAACATTGCTTGTTGCACCCTGCCTAGCTGCTAAAATTATTGTTTGTTGCACCCTGACTAGCTGCTGAAAACTTTGATTGTTGCACCTTGCCTATCTGTGAGAAATATTGATTGCTGCACCCTGACTAAATGCTAGCATTGTTGATTGTTGCACCTTGCCTATCTATGAGAAACATTGCTTGTTGCACCTTGCCTATCTGCTAAAATTATTTTTTTTGCACCCTGACTAGCTGCTAAAATTATTGATTGTTGCACCTTGCCTATTTGTGAGAAACATTGCTTGTTGCACCTTGCCTATCTGCTAAAATTATTGTTTGTTGCACCCTGAATAGCTGCTAAAATTATTGATTGTTGCACCTTGCCTATCTGTGAGAAATATTGATTCCTGCACCCTGACTAGCGGCTAAAATGATTGATTGTTGCACCCTGACTAGCTGCTAAAACATTGATTGTTGCACCTTGCCTATCTGTGAGAAACATTGCTTGTTGCACCCTGCCTAGCTGCAAAAAGTATTGTTTGTTGCATCCTGACTAGCTGCTAAAATGATTGATTGTTTCACCTTGCCTATCTGTGAGAAACATTGATTGCTGCATCCTGACTAGCTGCTAAAATGATTGCTTGTTGCACCTTACCTATTTATGAGAAACATTGTTGGCTGCACCCTGCATAGCTGCTAAAACATTGCTTGTTGCACCATGCCTATTTGTGAGAAACATAGATTGCTGCACCCTGAGTAGCTGCTAAAAACATTGATTGTTGCACCTTCCCTATCTGTGAGAAACATTGATCGTTACACCCTGCCTAGCTGCTAAAATGATTGTTTGTTGCACCCTGACCAGCTGCTAAAACATTGATTGTTGCACCTTGCCTATCTGTGAGAAACATTGCTTGATGCACCCTGCCTAGCTGCTAAAAGTATTGTTTGTTGCATCCTGATGAGCTGCTAAAATGATTGATTATTTCACCTTGCCTATCTGTGAGAAACATTGATTGCTGCACCCTGACTACCTGCTAAAATGATTGCTTGTTGCACCATGCCTATTTGTGAGAAATATTGATAGCTGCACCCTGACTAGCGGCTAAAATTATTGATTGTTGCACCATGCCTCTATGTGAGAAACATTGCTTGTTGCACCTTGCCTATCTGCTAAAATTATTGATTGTTGCACCTTGACTAGCTGCTAAAATGATTGCTTGTTGCACCTTGTCTATCTGTGAGAAACATTGATTGTTGCACCCTGCTTATCTGCTAAAAATATTGATTGTTGCACCTTGCCTATCTGTGAGAAACATTGATTGCTGCACCCTGACTAGCTGCTAAAATGATTGCTTGTTGCACCCTGACTATCTGCTAAAAACATTGATTGTTGCACCTTGCCTATCTGTGAGAAATATTGATTGCTGCACCCTGACTAGCTGCTAAAATGATTGCTTGTTGCACCTTGCCTATTTATGAGAAACAATGTTTGCTGCACCCTGCATAGCTGCTAAAAACATTGCTTGTTGCACCATGCCTATTTGTGAGAAACATTGATTGCTGCACCCTGACTAGCTGCTAAAATGATTGCTTGTTGCTCCTTGCCTATTTGTGAGAAATATTGATTGCTGCACCATGCCCATCTGCTAAAACATTGATTGTTGCACCCTGCCTATGTGTGAGAAATATTGATTGCTGCACCCTGACTAGCGGCTAAAATGATTGATTGTTGCACGGTGCCTCTATGTGAGAAACATTGCTTGTTGCACCTTGCCTATCTGTGGGAAACATTGATTGCTGCACCTTGACTAGCTGCTAAAATGATTGCTTGTTGCACCTTGCCTATCTGTGAGAAACATTGATTGTTGCACCCTGCTTAGCTGCTAAAAATATTGATTGTTGCACCTTGCCTATCTGTGAGAAAAATTGATTGCTGCATCCTGACTAGCTGCTAGAATGATTGCTTGTTGCTCCTTGCCTATTTGTGAGAAATATTGATTGCTGCACCATGCCCAGCTGCTAAAACATTGATTGTTGCACCCTGCCTATGTGTGAGAAATATTGATTGCTGCACCCTGACTAGCGGCTAAAATGATTAATTGTTGCACCGTGCCTCTATGTGAGAAACATTGCTTGTTGCACCTTGCCTATCTGCTAAAATTATTGTTTGTTGCACCCTGACTAGCTGCTAAAATGATTGATTGTTGCACCTTGCCTATCTGTGAGAAACATTGCTTGCTGCACCTTGCCTCACTGCTAAAAACATTGATAGTTGCACCCTGACTAGCTGCTAAAACATTGATTGTTGCAACTTGCCTATCTTTGAGAAACATTGCTTGTTGCACCCTGCCTAGCTGCTAAAAGTATTGTTTGTTGCATCCTGACTAGCTGCTAAAATGATTGATTGTTTCACCTTGCCTATCTGTGAGAAACATTGATTGCTGCATCCTGACTAGCTGCTAAAATGATTGCTTGTTGCACCTTACCTATTTATGAGAAACATTGTTTGCTGCACCCTGCATAGCTGCTATAACATTGCTTGTTGCACCATGCCTATTTGTGAGAAACATAGATTGCTGCACACTGAGTAGCTGCTAAAAACATTGATTGTTGCACCTTCCCTATCTGTGAGAAACATTGATTGTTACACCCTGCCTAGCTGCTAAAATGATTGTTTGTTGCACCCTGACTAGCTGCTAAAACATTGATTGTTGCAACTTGCCTATCTGTGAGAAACATTGCTTGATGCACCCTTCCAAGCTGCTAAAAGTATTGCTTGTTGCATCCTGATGAGCTGCTAAAATGATTGATGATTTCACCTTGCCTATCTGTGAGAAACATTGATTGCTGAACCCTGACTAGCTGCTAAAATGATTGCTTGTTGCACCATGCCTATTTGTGAGAAATATTGATTGCTGCACCCTGACTAGCGGCTAAAATTATTGAATGTTGCACCCTGCCTATCTGTGAGAAACATTGATTGTTACACCCTGCCTAGCTGCTAAAAGGATTGCTTGTTGCACCCTGACTAGCTGCTAAAAACATTGATTGTTGCACCTTGCCTATCTGTGAGAAATATTGATTGCTACACCCTGACTAGATGCTAAAAACATTGATTGTTGCACCTTGCCTATCTGTGAGAAACATTGCTTGTTGCACCCTGCCTAGCTGCTAAAATTATTGTTTGTTGCACCCTGCCTAGCTGCTAAAATTATTGATTGCTGCACCCTGACTAGCTGCTAAAAACATTGATTGTGGCACCTTGCCTATCTGTGAGAAATATTGATTGCTGCACCCTGACTAGATGCGAAAAACATTGATTGTTGCACCCTGCCTAGCTGCTAAAATTATTGTTTGTTGCACCCTGACTAGCTGCTAAAAACATTGATTGTTGCACCTTGCCTATCTGTGAGAAATATTGATTGCTGCATCCTGACTAAATGCTAAAATTATTGATTGTTGCACCTTGCCTATCTGTGAGAAGCATTGCTTGTTGCACCCTGCCTAGCTGCTAAAATTATTGTTTGTTGCACCCTGACTAGCTGCTGAAAACTGATTGTTGCACCTTGCCTATCTGTGAGAAATATTGATTGCTGCACCCTGACTAAATGATAGCATTGTTGATTGTTGCACCTTGCCTATCTATGAGAAACATTGCTTGTTGCACCTTGCCTATCTGCTAAAATTATTTTTGTTGCACCCTGACTAGCTGCTAAAATTATTGATTGTTGCACCTTGCCTATTTGTGAGAAACATTGCTTGTTGAACCCTGCCTAGCTGCTAAAATTATTGTTTGTTGCACCCTGACTAGGTGCTAAAACATTGATTGTTGCACCTTGCCTATCTGTGAGAAATATTGATTCCTGCACCCTGACTAGCGGCTAAAATGATTGATTGTTGCACCATGCCTCTATGTGAGAAACATTGCTTGTTGCACCTTGCCTATCTGCTAAAATTATTGTTTGTTGCACCCTGAATAGCTGCTAAAATTATTGATTGTTGCACCTTGCCTATCTGTGAGAAACAATGCTTGCTGCACCTTGCCTCACTGCTAAAAACATTGATTGTTGCACCCTGACTAGCTGCTAAAACATTGATTGTTGCACCTTGCCTATCTGTGAGAAACATTGCTTGTTGCACCCTGCCTAGCTGCAAAAAGTATTGTTTGTTGCATCCTGACTAGCTGCTAAAATGATTGATTGTTTCACCTTGCCTATCTGTGAGAAACATTGATTGCTGCATCCTGACTAGCTGCTAAAATGATTGCTTGTTGCACCTTACCTATTTATGAGAAACATTGTTGGCTGCACCCTGCATAGCTGCTAAAACATTGCTTGTTGCACCATGCCTATTTGTGAGAAACATAGATTGCTGCACCCTGAGTAGCTGCTAAAAACATTGATTGTTGCACCTTCCCTATCTGTGAGAAACATTGATCGTTACACCCTGCCTAGCTGCTAAAATGATTGTTTGTTGCACCCTGACCAGCTGCTAAAACATTGATTGTTGCACCTTGCCTATCTGTGAGAAACATTGCTTGATGCACCCTGCCTAGCTGCTAAAAGTATTGTTTGTTGCATCCTGATGAGCTGCTAAAATGATTGATTATTTCACCTTGCCTATCTGTGAGAAACATTGATTGCTGCACCCTGACTACCTGCTAAAATGATTGCTTGTTGCACCATGCCTATTTGTGAGAAATATTGATAGCTGCACCCTGACTAGCGGCTAAAATTATTGATTGTTGCACCATGCCTCTATGTGAGAAACATTGCTTGTTGCACCTTGCCTATCTGCTAAAATTATTGATTGTTGCACCTTGCCTATCTGTGAAAAACATTGCTTGCTGCACCTTGCCTCTCTGCTAAAAACATTGATTGTTGCACCCTGACTAGCTGCTAAAACATTGATTGTTGCACCTTGCCTATCTGTGAGAAACATTGCTTGTTGCACCCTGCCTAGCTGCAAAAAGTATTGTTTGTTGCATCCCGACTAGCTGCTAAAATGATTGATTGTTTCACCTTGCCTATCTGTGAGAAACATTGATTGCTGCATCCTGACTAGCTGCTAAAATGATTGCTTGTTGCACCTTACCTATTTATGAGAAACATTGTTGGCTGCACCCTGCATAGCTGCTAAAACATTGCTTGTTGCACCATGCCTATTTGTGAGAAACATAGATTGCTGCACCCTGAGTAGCTGCTAAAAACATTGATTCTTGCACCTTCCCTATCTGTGAGAAACATTGATCGTTACACCCTGCCTAGCTGCTAAAATGATTGTTTGTTGCACCCTGGCCAGCTGCTAAAACATTGATTGTTGCACCTTGCCTATCTGTGAGAAACATTGCTTGATGCACCCTGCCTAGCTGCTAAAAGTATTGTTTGTTGCATCCTGATGAGCTGCTAAAATGATTGATTATTTCACCTTGCCTATCTGTGAGAAACATTGATTGCTGCACCCTGAGTAGCTGCTAAAATGATTGCTTGTTGCACCATGCCTATTTGTGAGAAATATTGATTGCTGCACCCTGACTAGAGGCTAAAGTTATTGATTGTTGCACCGTGCCTATCTGTGAGAAACATTGATTGTTACACCCTGCCTTGCTGCTAAAATGATTGCTTGTTGCTCCTTGCCTATTTGTGAGAAATATTGATTGCTGCACCATGCCCATCTGCTAAAACATTGATTGTTGCACCCTGCCTATGTGTGAGAAATATTGATTGCTGCACCCTGACTAGCGGCTAAAATGATTGATTGTTGCACCGTGCCTCTATGTGAGAAACATTGATTGCTGCACCTTGACTAGCTGCTAAAATGATTGCTTGTTGCACCTTGTCTATCTGTGAGAAACATTGATTGTTGCACCCTGCTTAGCTGCTAAAAATATTGATTGTTGCACCTTGCCTATCTGTGAGAAACATTGATTGCTGCATCCTGACTAGCTGCTAGAATGATTGCTTGTTGCTCCTTGCCTATTTGTGAGAAATATTGATTGCTGCACCATGCCCAGCTGCTAAAACATTGATTGTTGCACCCTGCCTATGTGTGAGAAATATTGATTGCTGCACCCTGACTAGCGGCTAAAATGATTAATTGTTGCACCGTGCCTCTATGTGAGAAACATTGCTTGTTGCACCTTGCCTATCTGCTAAAATTATTGTTTGTTGCACCCTGACTAGCTGCTAAAATGATTGATTGTTGCACCTTGCCTATCTGTGAGAAACATTGATTGCTGCACCCTGACTAGCTGCTAAAATGATTGCTTGTTGCACCCTGACTATCTGCTAAAAACATTGATTGTTGCACCTTGCCTATCTGTGAGAAATATTGATTGCTGCACCCTGACTAGCTGCTAAAATGATTGCTTGTTGCACCTTGCCTATTTATGAGAAACAATGTTTGCTGCACCCTGCATAGCTGCTAAAAACATTGCTTGTTGCACCATGCCTATTTGTGAGAAACATTGATTGCTGCACCCTGACTAGCTGCTAAAATGATTGCTTGTTGCTCCTTGCCTATTTGTGAGAAATATTGATTGCTGCACCATGCCCATCTGCTAAAACATTGATTGTTGCACCCTGCCTATGTGTGAGAAATATTGATTGCTGCACCCTGACTAGCGGCTAAAATGATTGATTGTTGCACCGTGCCTCTATGTGAGAAACATTGCTTGTTGCACCTTGCCTATCTGTGAGAAACATTGATTGCTGCACCTTGACTAGCTGTTAAAATGATTGCTTGCTGCACCTTGCCTATCTGTGAGAAACATTGATTGTTGCACCCTGCTTAGCTGCTAAAAATATTGATTGTTGCACCTTGCCTATCTGTGAGAAACATTGATTGCTGCATCCTGACTAGCTGCTAGAATGATTGCTTGTTGCTCCTTGCCTATTTGTGAGAAATATTGATTGCTGCACCATGCCCAGCTGCTAAAACATTGATTGTTGCACCCTGCCTATGTGTGAGAAATATTGATTGCTGCACCCTGACTAGCGGCTAAAATGATTAATTGTTGCACCGTGCCTCTATGTGAGAAACATTGCTTGTTGCACCTTGCCTATCTGCTAAAATTATTGTTTGTTGCACCCTGACTAGCTGCTAAAATGATTGATTGTTGCACCTTGCCTATCTGTGAGAAACATTGCTTGCTGCACCTTGCCTCACTGCTAAAAACATTGATAGTTGCACCCTGACTAGCTGCTAAAACATTGATTGTTGCAACTTGCCTATCTTTGAGAAACATTGCTTGTTGCACCCTGCCTAGCTGCTAAAAGTATTGTTTGTTGCATCCTGACTAGCTGCTAAAATGATTGATTGTTTCACCTTGCCTATCTGTGAGAAACATTGATTGCTGCATCCTGACTAGCTGCTAAAATGATTGCTTGTTGCACCTTACATATTTATGAGAAACATTGTTTGCTGCACCCTGCATAGCTGCTATAACATTGCTTGTTGCACCATGCCTATTTGTGAGAAACATAGATTGCTGCACACTGAGTAGCTGCTAAAAACATTGATTGTTGCACCTTCCCTATCTGTGAGAAACATTGATTGTTACACCCTGCCTAGCTGCTAAAATGATTGTTTGTTGCACCCTGACTAGCTGCTAAAACATTGATTGTTGCAACTTGCCTATCTGTGAGAAACATTGCTTGATGCACCCTTCCAAGCTGCTAAAAGTATTGTTTGTTGCATCCTGATGAGCTGCTAAAATGATTGATGATTTCACCTTGCCTATCTGTGAGAAACATTGATTGCTGCACCCTGACTAGCTGCTAAAATGATTGCTTGTTGCACCATGCCTATTTGTGAGAAATATTGATTGCTGCACCCTGACTAGCGGCTAAAATTATTGAATGTTGCACCCTGCCTATCTGTGAGAAACATTGATTGTTACACCCTGCCTAGCTGCTAAAAGGATTGCTTGTTGCACCCTGACTAGCTGCTAAAAACATTGATTGTTGCACCTTGCCTATCTGTGAGAAATATTGATTGCTACACCCTGACTAGATGCTAAAAACATTGATTGTTGCACCTTGCCTATCTGTGAGAAACATTGCTTGTTGCACCCTGCCTAGCTGCTAAAATTATTGTTTGTTGCACCCTGCCTAGCTGCTAAAATTATTGATTGCTGCACCCTGACTAGCTGCTAAAAACATTGATTGTGGCACCTTGCCTATCTGTGAGAAATATTGATTGCTGCACCCTGACTAGATGCGAAAAACATTGATTGTTGCACCCTGCCTAGCTGCTAAAATTATTGTTTGTTGCACCCTGACTAGCTGCTAAAAACATTGATTGTTGCACCTTGCCTATCTGTGAGAAATATTGATTGCTGCATCCTGACTAAATGCTAAAATTATTGATTGTTGCACCTTGCCTATCTGTGAGAAACATTGCTTGTTGCACCCTGCCTAGCTGCTAAAATTATTGTTTGTTGCACCCTGACTAGCTGCTGAAAACTTTGATTGTTGCACCTTGCCTATCTGTGAGAAATATTGATTGCTGCACCCTGACTAAATGCTAGCATTGTTGATTGTTGCACCTTGCCTATCTATGAGAAACATTGCTTGTTGCACCTTGCCTATCTGCTAAAATTATTTTTGTTGCACCCTGACTAGCTGCTAAAATTATTGATTGTTGCACCTTGCCTATTTGTGAGAAACATTGCTTGTTGAACCCTGCCTAGCTGCTAAAATTATTGTTTGTTGCACCCTGACTAGGTGCTAAAACATTGATTGTTGCACCTTGCCTATCTGTGAGAAATATTGATTCCTGCACCCTGACTAGCGGCTAAAATGATTGATTGTTGCACCATGCCTCTATGTGAGAAACATTGCTTGTTGCACCTTGCCTATCTGCTAAAATTATTGTTTGTTGCACCCTGACTAGCTGCTAAAATGATTGATTGTTGCACCTTGCCTATCTGTGAGAAACATTGCTTGCTGCACCTTGCCTCACTGCTAAAAACATTGATAGTTGCACCCTGACTAGCTGCTAAAACATTGATTGTTGCAACTTGCCTATCTTTGAGAAACATTGCTTGTTGCACCCTGCCTAGCTGCTAAAAGTATTGTTTGTTGCATCCTGACTAGCTGCTAAAATGATTGATTGTTTCACCTTGCCTATCTGTGAGAAACATTGATTGCTGCATCCTGACTAGCTGCTAAAATGATTGCATGTTGCACCTTACCTATTTATGAGAAACATTGTTTGCTGCACCCTGCATAGCTGCTATAACATTGCTTGTTGCACCATGCCTATTTGTGAGAAACATAGATTGCTGCACACTGAGTAGCTGCTAAAAACATTGATTGTTGCACCTTCCCTATCTGTGAGAAACATTGATTGTTACACCCTGCCTAGCTGCTAAAATGATTGTTTGTTGCACCCTGACTAGCTGCTAAAACATTGATTGTTGCAACTTGCCTATCTGTGAGAAACATTGCTTGATGCACCCTTCCAAGCTGCTAAAAGTATTGTTTGTTGCATCCTGATGAGCTGCTAAAATGATTGATGATTTCACCTTGCCTATCTGTGAGAAACATTGATTGCTGCACCCTGACTAGCTGCTAAAATGATTGCTTGTTGCACCATGCCTATTTGTGAGAAATATTGATTGCTGCACCCTGACTAGCGGCTAAAATTATTGAATGTTGCACCCTGCCTATCTGTGAGAAACATTGATTGTTACACCCTGCCTAGCTGCTAAAAGGATTGCTTGTTGCACCCTGACTAGCTGCTAAAAACATTGATTGTTGCACCTTGCCTATCTGTGAGAAATATTGATTGCTACACCCTGACTAGATGCTAAAAACATTGATTGTTGCACCTTGCCTATCTGTGAGAAACATTGCTTGTTGCACCCTGCCTAGCTGCTAAAATTATTGTTTGTTGCACCCTGCCTAGCTGCTAAAATTATTGATTGCTGCACCCTGACTAGCTGCTAAAAACATTGATTGTGGCACCTTGCCTATCTGTGAGAAATATTGATTGCTGCACCCTGACTAGATGCGAAAAACATTGATTGTTGCACCCTGCCTAGCTGCTAAAATTATTGTTTGTTGCACCCTGACTAGCTGCTAAAAACATTGATTGTTGCACCTTGCCTATCTGTGAGAAATATTGATTGCTGCATCCTGACTAAATGCTAAAATTATTGATTGTTGCACCTTGCCTATCTGTGAGAAACATTGCTTGTTGCACCCTGCCTAGCTGCTAAAATTATTGTTTGTTGCACCCTGACTAGCTGCTGAAAACTTTGATTGTTGCACCTTGCCTATCTGTGAGAAATATTGATTGCTGCACCCTGACTAAATGCTAGCATTGTTGATTGTTGCACCTTGCCTATCTATGAGAAACATTGCTTGTTGCACCTTGCCTATCTGCTAAAATTATTTTTTTTGCACCCTGACTAGCTGCTAAAATTATTGATTGTTGCACCTTGCCTATTTGTGAGAAACATTGCTTGTTGCACCTTGCCTATCTGCTAAAATTATTGTTTGTTGCACCCTGAATAGCTGCTAAAATTATTGATTGTTGCACCTTGCCTATCTGTGAGAAATATTGATTCCTGCACCCTGACTAGCGGCTAAAATGATTGATTGTTGCACCCTGACTAGCTGCTAAAACATTGATTGTTGCACCTTGCCTATCTGTGAGAAACATTGCTTGTTGCACCCTGCCTAGCTGCAAAAAGTATTGTTTGTTGCATCCTGACTAGCTGCTAAAATGATTGATTGTTTCACCTTGCCTATCTGTGAGAAACATTGATTGCTGCATCCTGACTAGCTGCTAAAATGATTGCTTGTTGCACCTTACCTATTTATGAGAAACATTGTTGGCTGCACCCTGCATAGCTGCTAAAACATTGCTTGTTGCACCATGCCTATTTGTGAGACACATAGATTGCTGCACCCTGAGTAGCTGCTAAAAACATTGATTGTTGCACCTTCCCTATCTGTGAGAAACATTTATCGTTACACCCTGCCTAGCTGCTAAAATGATTGTTTGTTGCACCCTGACCAGCTGCTAAAACATTGATTGTTGCACCTTGCCTATCTGTGAGAAACATTGCTTGATGCACCCTGCCTAGCTGCTAAAAGTATTGTTTGTTGCATCCTGATGAGCTGCTAAAATGATTGATTATTTCACCTTGCCTATCTGTGAGAAACATTGATTGCTGCACCTTGACTACCTGCTAAAATGATTGCTTGTTGCACCATGCCTATTTGTGAGAAATATTGATAGCTGCACCCTGACTAGCGGCTAAAATTATTGATTGTTGCACCATGCCTCTATGTGAGAAACATTGCTTGTTGCACCTTGCCTATCTGCTAAAATTATTGATTGTTGCACCTTGCCTATCTGTGAAAAACATTGCTTGCTGCACCTTGCCTCTCTGCTAAAAACATTGATTGTTGCACCCTGACTAGCTGCTAAAACATTGATTGTTGCACCTTGCCTATCTGTGAGAAACATTGCTTGTTGCACCCTGCCTAGCTGCAAAAAGTATTGTTTGTTGCATCCTGACTAGCTGCTAAAATGATTGATTGTTTCACCTTGCCTATCTGTGAGAAACATTGATTGCTGCATCCTGACTAGCTGCTAAAATGATTGCTTGTTGCACCTTACCTATTTATGAGAAACATTGTTGGCTGCACCCTGCATAGCTGCTAAAACATTGCTTGTTGCACCATGCCTATTTGTGAGAAACATAGATTGCTGCACCCTGAGTAGCTGCTAAAAACATTGATTCTTGCACCTTCCCTATCTGTGAGAAACATTGATCGTTACACCCTGCCTAGCTGCTAAAATGATTGTTTGTTGCACCCTGACCAGCTGCTAAAACATTGATTGTTGCACCTTGCCTATCTGTGAGAAACATTGCTTGATGCACCCTGCCTAGCTGCTAAAAGTATTGTTTGTTGCATCCTGATGAGCTGCTAAAATGATTGATTATTTCACCTTGCCTATCTGTGAGAAACATTGATTGCTGCACCCTGACTAGCTGCTAAAATGATTGCTTGTTGCACCATGCCTATTTGTGAGAAATATTGATTGCTGCACCCTGACGAGCGGCTAAAGTTATTGATTGTTGCACCGTGCCTATCTGTGAGAAACATTGATTGTTACACCCTGCCTAGCTGCTAAAATGATTGCTTGTTGCACCCTGACTAGCTGCTAAAAACATTAATTGTTGCACCTTGCCTATCTGTGAGAAATATTGATTGCTACACCCTGTCTAGATGATAAAAACATTGATTGTTGCACCTTACCTATCTGTGAGAAACATTGATTGCTGCACCCTGACTAGCTGCTAAAATGATTGCTTGTTGCTCCTTGCCTATTTGTGAGAAATATTGATTGCTGCACCATGCCCATCTGCTAAAACATTGATTGTTGCACCCTGCCTATGTGTGAGAAATATTGATTGCTGCACCCTGACTAGCGGCTAAAATGATTGATTGTTGCACCGTGCCTCTATGTGAGAAACATTGCTTGTTGCACCTTGCCTATCTGTGAGAAACATTGATTGCTGCACCTTGACTAGCTGCTAAAATGATTGCTTGTTGCACCTTGTCTATCTGTGAGAAACATTGATTGTTGTACCCTGCTTAGCTGCTAAAAATATTGATTGTTGCACCTTGCCTATCTGTGAGAAACATTGATTGCTGCATCCTGACTAGCTGCTAGAATGATTGCTGTTGCTCCTTGCCTATTTGTGAGAAATATTGATTGCTGCACCATGCCCAGCTGCTAAAACATTGATTGTTGCACCCTGCCTATGTGTGAGAAATATTGATTGCTGCACCCTGACTAGCGGCTAAAATGATTAATTGTTGCACCGTGCCTCTATGTGAGAAACATTGCTTGTTGCACCTTGCCTATCTGCTAAAATTATTGTTTGTTGCACCCTGACTAGCTGCTAAAATGATTGATTGTTGCACCTTGCCTATCTGTGAGAAACATTGCTTGCTGCACCTTGCCTCACTGCTAAAAACATTGATAGTTGCACCCTGACTAGCTGCTAAAACATTGATTGTTGCAACTTGCCTATCTTTGAGAAACATTGCTTGTTGCACCCTGCCTAGCTGCTAAAAGTATTGTTTGTTGCATCCTGACTAGCTGCTAAAATGATTGATTGTTTCACCTTGCCTATCTGTGAGAAACATTGATTGCTGCATCCTGACTAGCTGCTAAAATGATTGCTTGTTGCACCTTACCTATTTATGAGAAACATTGTTTGCTGCACCCTGCATAGCTGCTATAACATTGCTTGTTGCACCATGCCTATTTGTGAGAAACATAGATTGCTGCACACTGAGTAGCTGCTAAAAACATTGATAGTTGCACCCTGACTAGCTGCTAAAACATTGCTTGTTGCACCTTGCCTATCCGTGAGAAACATTGCTTGTTGCACCCTGCCTAGCTGCTAAAATTATTGTTTGTTGCACCCTGACTAGCTGCTAAAAACATTGATTGTTGCACCTTGCTTATCTGTGAGAAATATTGATTGTTGCACCCTGACTAGATGCGAAAAATATTGATTGTTGCACCCTGCCTAACTGCTAAAATTATTGTTTGTTGCACCCAGACTAGCTGCTAAAACATTGATTGTTGCACCTTGCCTATCTGTGAGAAATATTGATTGCTGCACCCTGACTAAATACTAAAATTATTGATTGTTGCACCTTGCCTATCTGTGAGAAACATTGCTTGTTGCACCCTGCCTAGCTGCTAAAATTATTGTTTGTTGCACCCTGAGTAGCTGCTGAAAACATTGATTGTTGCACCTTGCCTCACTGCTAAAAACATTGATTGTTGCACCCTGACTAGCTGCTAAAACATTGATTGTTGCACCTTGCCTATCTGTGAGAAACATTGCTTGTTGCACCCTGCCTAGCTGCAAAAAGTATTGTTTGTTCGATCCTGACTAGCTGCTAAAATGATTGATTGTTTCACCTTGCCTATCTGTGAGAAACATTGATTGCTGCATCCTGACTAGCTGCTAAAATGATTGCTTGTTGCACCTTACCTATTTATGAGAAACATTGTTGGCTGCACCCTGCATAGCTGCTAAAACATTGCTTGTTGCACCATGCCTATTTGTGAGAAACATAGATTGCTGCACCCTGAGTAGCTGCTAAAAACATTGATTGTTGCACCTTCCCTATCTGTGAGAAACATTTATCGTTACACCCTGCCTAGCTGCTAAAATGATTGTTTGTTGCACCCTGACCAGCTGCTAAAACATTGATTGTTGCACCTTGCCTATCTGTGAGAAACATTGCTTGATGCACCCTGCCTAGCTGCTAAAAGTATTGTTTGTTGCATCCTGATGAGCTGCTAAAATGATTGATTATTTCACCTTGCCTATCTGTGAGAAACATTGATTGCTGCATCCTGACTAGCTGCTAGAATGATTGCTTGTTGCTCCTTGCCTATTTGTGAGAAATATTGATTGCTGCACCATGCCCAGCTGCTAAAACATTGATTGTTGCACCCTGCCTATGTGTGAGAAATATTGATTGCTGCACCCTGACTAGCGGCTAAAATGATTAATTGTTGCACCGTGCCTCTATGTGAGAAACATTGCTTGTTGCACCTTGCCTATCTGCTAAAATTATTGTTTGTTGCACCCTGACTAGCTGCTAAAATGATTGATTGTTGCACCTTGCCTATCTGTGAGAAACATTGCTTGCTGCACCTTGCCTCACTGCTAAAAACATTGATAGTTGCACCCTGACTAGCTGCTAAAACATTGATTGTTGCAACTTGCCTATCTTTGAGAAACATTGCTTGTTGCACCCTGCCTAGCTGCTAAAAGTATTGTTTGTTGCATCCTGACTAGCTGCTAAAATGATTGATTGTTTCACCTTGCCTATCTGTGAGAAACATTGATTGCTGCATCCTGACTAGCTGCTAAAATGATTGCTTGTTGCACCTTACCTATTTATGAGAAACATTGTTTGCTGCACCCTGCATAGCTGCTATAACATTGCTTGTTGCACCATGCCTATTTGTGAGAAACATAGATTGCTGCACACTGAGTAGCTGCTAAAAACATTGATTGTTGCACCTTCCCTATCTGTGAGAAACATTGATTGTTACACCCTGCCTAGCTGCTAAAATGATTGTTTGTTGCACCCTGACTAGCTGCTAAAACATTGATTGTTGCAACTTGCCTATCTGTGAGAAACATTGCTTGATGCACCCTTCCAAGCTGCTAAAAGTATTGTTTGTTGCATCCTGATGAGCTGCTAAAATGATTGATGATTTCACCTTGCCTATCTGTGAGAAACATTGATTGCTGCACCCTGACTAGCTGCTAAAATGATTGCTTGTTGCACCATGCCTATTTGTGAGAAATATTGATTGCTGCACCCTGACTAGCGGCTAAAATTATTGAATGTTGCACCCTGCCTATCTGTGAGAAACATTGATTGTTACACCCTGCCTAGCTGCTAAAAGGATTGCTTGTTGCACCCTGACTAGCTGCTAAAAACATTGATTGTTGCACCTTGCCTATCTGTGAGAAATATTGATTGCTACACCCTGACTAGATGCTAAAAACATTGATTGTTGCACCTTGCCTATCTGTGAGAAACATTGCTTGTTGCACCCTGCCTAGCTGCTAAAATTATTGTTTTTTGCACCCTGCCTAGCTGCTAAAATTATTGATTGCTGCACCCTGACTAGCTGCTAAAAACATTGATTGTGGCACCTTGCCTATCTGTGAGAAATATTGATTGCTGCACCCTGACTAGATGCGAAAAACATTGATTGTTGCACCCTGCCTAGCTGCTAAAATTATTGTTTGTTGCACCCTGACTAGCTGCTAAAAACATTGATTGTTGCACCTTGCCTATCTGTGAGAAATATTGATTGCTGCATCCTGACTAAATGCTAAAATTTTTGATTGTTGCACCTTGCCTATCTGTGAGAAACATTGCTTGTTGCACCCTGCCTAGCTGCTAAAATTATTGTTTGTTGCACCCTGACTAGCTGCTGAAAAATGTGATTGTTGCACCTTGCCTATCTGTGAGAAATATTGATTGCTGCACCCTGACTAAATGCTAGCATTGTTGATTGTTGCACCTTGCCTATCTATGAGAAACATTGCTTGTTGCACCTTGCCTATCTGCTAAAATTATTTTTGTTGCACCCTGACTAGCTGCTAAAATTATTGATTGTTTCACCTTGCCTATTTGTGAGAAACATTGCTTGTTGAACCCTGCCTAGCTGCTAAAATTATTGTTTGTTGCACCCTAACTAGGTGCTAAAACATTGATTGTTGCACCTTGCCTATCTGTGAGAAATATTGATTCCTGCACCCTGACTAGCGGTTAAAATGATTGATTGTTGCACCATGCCTCTATGTGAGAAACATTGCTTGTTGCACCTTGCCTATCTGCTAAAATTATTGTTTGTTGCACCCTGAATAGCTGCTAAAATTATTGATTGTTGCACCTTGCCTATCTGTGAGAAACAATGCTTGCTGCACCTTGCCTCACTGCTAAAAACATTGATTGTTGCACCCTGACTAGCTGCTAAAACATTGATTGTTGCACCTTGCCTATCTGTGAGAAACATTGCTTGTTGCACCCTGCCTAGCTGCAAAAAGTATTGTTTGTTGCATCCTGACTAGCTGCTAAAATGATTGATTGTTTCACCTTGCCTATCTGTGAGAAACATTGATTGCTGCATCCTGACTAGCTGCTAAAATGATTGCTTGTTGCACCTTACCTATTTATGAGAAACATTGTTGGCTGCACCCTGCATAGCTGCTAAAACATTGCTTGTTGCACCATGCCTATTTGTGAGAAACATAGATTGCTGCACCCTGAGTAGCTGCTAAAAACATTGATTGTTGCACCTTCCCTATCTGTGAGAAACATTTATCGTTACACCCTGCCTAGCTGCTAAAATGATTGTTTGTTGCACCCTGACCAGCTGCTAAAACATTGATTGTTGCACCTTGCCTATCTGTGAGAAACATTGCTTGATGCACCCTGCCTAGCTGCTAAAAGTATTGTTTGTTGCATCCTGATGAGCTGCTAAAATGATTGATTATTTCACCTTGCCTATCTGTGAGAAACATTGATTGCTGCACCTTGACTACCTGCTAAAATGATTGATTGTTGCACCATGCCTATTTGTGAGAAATATTGATAGCTGCACCCTGACTAGCGGCTAAAATTATTGATTGTTGCACCATGCCTCTATGTGAGAAACATTGCTTGTTGCACCTTGCCTATCTGCTAAAATTATTGATTGTTGCACCTTGCCTATCTGTGAAAAACATTGCTTGCTGCACCTTGCCTCTCTGCTAAAAACATTGATTGTTGCACCCTGACTAGCTGCTAAAACATTGATTGTTGCACCTTGCCTATCCGTGAGAAACATTGCTTGTTGCACCCTGCCTAGCTGCAAAAAGTATTGTTTGTTGCATCCTGACTAGCTGCTAAAATGATTGATTGTTTCACCTTGCCTATCTGTGAGAAACATTGATTGCTGCATCCTGACTAGCTGCTAAAATGATTGCTTGTTGCACCTTACCTATTTATGAGAAACATTGTTGGCTGCACCCTGCATAGCTGCTAAAACATTGCTTGTTGCACCATGCCTATTTGTGAGAAACATAGATTGCTGCACCCTGAGTAGCTGCTAAAAACATTGATTCTTGCACCTTCCCTATCTGTGAGAAACATTGATCGTTACACCCTGCCTAGCTGCTAAAATGATTGTTTGTTGCACCCTGACCAGCTGCTAAAACATTGATTGTTGCACCTTGCCTATCTGTGAGAAACATTGCTTGATGCACCCTGCCTAGCTGCTAAAAGTATTGTTTGTTGCATCCTGATGAGCTGCTAAAATGATTGATTATTTCACCTTGCCTATCTGTGAGAAACATTGATTGCTGCACCCTGACTAGCTGCTAAAATGATTGCTTGTTGCACCATGCCTATTTGTGAGAAATATTGATTGCTGCACCCTGACGAGCGGCTAAAGTTATTGATTGTTGCACCGTGCCTATCTGTGAGAAACATTGATTGTTACACCCTGCCTAGCTGCTAAAATGATTGCTTGTTGCACCCTGACTAGCTGCTAAAAACATTAATTGTTGCACCTTGCCTATCTGTGAGAAATATTGATTGCTACACCCTGTCTAGATGATAAAAACATTGATTGTTGCACCTTACCTATCTGTGAGAAACATTGATTGCTGCACCCTGACTAGCTGCTAAAATGATTGCTTGTTGCTCCTTGCCTATTTGTGAGAAATATTGATTGCTGCACCATGCCCATCTGCTAAAACATTGATTGTTGCACCCTGCCTATGTGTGAGAAATATTGATTGCTGCACCCTGACTAGCGGCTAAAATGATTGATTGTTGCACCGTGCCTCTATGTGAGAAACATTGCTTGTTGCACCTTGCCTATCTGTGAGAAACATTGATTGCTGCACCTTGACTAGCTGCTAAAATGATTGCTTGTTGCACCTTGCCTATCTGTGAGAAACATTGATTGTTGCACCCTGCTTAGCTGCTAAAAATATTGATTGTTGCACCTTGCCTATCTGTGAGAAACATTGATTGCTGCATCCTGACTAGCTGCTAGAATGATTGCTTGTTGCTCCTTGCCTATTTGTGAGAAATATTGATTGCTGCACCATGCCCAGCTGCTAAAACATTGATTGTTGCACCCTGCCTATGTGTGAGAAATATTGATTGCTGCACCCTGACTAGCGGCTAAATTGATTAATTGTTGCACCGTGCCTCTATGTGAGAAACATTGCTTGTTGCACCTTGCCTATCTGCTAAAATTATTGTTTGTTGCACCCTGACTAGCTGCTAAAATGATTGATTGTTGCACCTTGCCTATCTGTGAGAAACATTGCTTGCTGCACCTTGCCTCACTGCTAAAAACATTGATAGTTGCACCCTGACTAGCTGCTAAAACATTGATTGTTGCAACTTGCCTATCTTTGAGAAACATTGCTTGTTGCACCCTGCCTAGCTGCTAAAAGTATTGTTTGTTGCATCCTGACTAGCTGCTAAAATGATTGATTGTTTCACCTTGCCTATCTGTGAGAAACATTGATTGCTGCATCCTGACTAGCTGCTAAAATGATTGCTTGTTGCACCTTACCTATTTATGAGAAACATTGTTTGCTGCACCCTGCATAGCTGCTATAACATTGCTTGTTGCACCAGGCCTATTTGTGAGAAACATAGATTGCTGCACACTGAGTAGCTGCTAAAAACATTGATTGTTGCACCTTCCCTATCTGTGAGAAACATTGATTGTTACACCCTGCCTAGCTGCTAAAATGATTGTTTGTTGCACCCTGACTAGCTGCTAAAACATTGATTGTTGCAACTTGCCTATCTGTGAGAAACATTGCTTGATGCACCCTTCCAAGCTGCTAAAAGTATTGTTTGTTGCATCCTGATGAGCTGCTAAAATGATTGATGATTTCACCTTGCCTATCTGTGAGAAACATTGATTGCTGCACCCTGACTAGCTGCTAAAATGATTGCTTGTTGCACCATGCCTATTTGTGAGAAATATTGATTGCTGCACCCTGACTAGCGGCTAAAATTATTGAATGTTGCACCCTGCCTATCTGTGAGAAACATTGATTGTTACACCCTGCCTAGCTGCTAAAAGGATTGCTTGTTGCACCCTGACTAGCTGCTAAAAACATTGATTGTTGCACCTTGCCTATCTGTGAGAAATATTGATTGCTACACCCTGACTAGATGCTAAAAACATTGATTGTTGCACCTTGCCTATCTGTGAGAAACATTGCTTGTTGCACCCTGCCTAGCTGCTAAAATTATTGTTTGTTGCACCCTGCCTAGCTGCTAAAATTATTGATTGCTGCACCCTGACTAGCTGCTAAAAACATTGATTGTGGCACCTTGCCTATCTGTGAGAAATATTGATTGCTGCACCCTGACTAGATGCGAAAAACATTGATTGTTGCACCCTGCCTAGCTGCTAAAATTATTGTTTGTTGCACCCTGACTAGCTGCTAAAAACATTGATTGTTGCACCTTGCCTATCTGTGAGAAATATTGATTGCTGCATCCTGACTAAATGCTAAAATTATTGATTGTTGCACCTTGCCTATCTGTGAGAAACATTGCTTGTTGCACCCTGCCTAGCTGCTAAAATTATTGTTTGTTGCACCCTGACTAGCTGCTGAAAACTTTGATTGTTGCACCTTGCCTATCTGTGAGAAATATTGATTGCTGCACCCTGACTAAATGCTAGCATTGTTGATTGTTGCACCTTGCCTATCTATGAGAAACATTGCTTGTTGCACCTTGCCTATCTGCTAAAATTATTTTTTTTGCACCCTGACTAGCTGCTAAAATTATTGATTGTTGCACCTTGCCTATTTGTGAGAAACATTGCTTGTTGAACCCTGCCTAGCTGCTAAAATTATTGTTTGTTGCACCCTGACTAGGTGCTAAAACATTGATTGTTGCACCTTGCCTATCTGTGAGAAATATTGATTCCTGCACCCTGACTAGCGGCTAAAATGATTGATTGTTGCACCATGCCTCTATGTGAGAAACATTGCTTGTTGCACCTTGCCTATCTGCTAAAATTATTGTTTGTTGCACCCTGAATAGCTGCTAAAATTATTGATTGTTGCACCTTGCCTATCTGTGAGAAACAATGCTTGCTGCACCTTGCCTCACTGCTAAAAACATTGATTGTTGCACCCTGACTAGCTGCTAAAACATTGATTGTTGCACCTTGCCTATCTGTGAGAAACATTGCTTGTTGCACCCTGCCTAGCTGCAAAAAGTATTGTTTGTTGCATCCTGACTAGCTGCTAAAATGATTGATTGTTTCACCTTGCCTATCTGTGAGAAACATTGATTGCTGCATCCTGACTAGCTGCTAAAATGATTGCTTGTTGCACCTTACCTATTTATGAGAAACATTGTTGGCTGCACCCTGCATAGCTGCTAAAACATTGCTTGTTGCACCATGCCTATTTGTGAGAAACATAGATTGCTGCACCCTGAGTAGCTGCTAAAAACATTGATTGTTGCACCTTCCCTATCTGTGAGAAACATTGATCGTTACACCCTGCCTAGCTGCTAAAATGATTGTTTGTTGCACCCTGACCAGCTGCTAAAACATTGATTGTTGCACCTTGCCTATCTGTGAGAAACATTGCTTGATGCACCCTGCCTAGCTGCTAAAAGTATTGTTTGTTGCATCCTGATGAGCTGCTAAAATGATTGATTATTTCACCTTGCCTATCTGTGAGAAACATTGATTGCTGCACCCTGACTACCTGCTAAAATGATTGCTTGTTGCACCATGCCTATTTGTGAGAAATATTGATAGCTGCACCCTGACTAGCGGCTAAAATTATTGATTGTTGCACCATGCCTCTATGTGAGAAACATTGCTTGTTGCACCTTGCCTATCTGCTAAAATTATTGATTGTTGCACCTTGACTAGCTGCTAAAATGATTGCTTGTTGCACCTTGTCTATCTGTGAGAAACATTGATTGTTGCACCCTGCTTATCTGCTAAAAATATTGATTGTTGCACCTTGCCTATCTGTGAGAAACATTGATTGCTGCACCCTGACTAGCTGCTAAAATGATTGCTTGTTGCACCCTGACTATCTGCTAAAAACATTGATTGTTGCACCTTGCCTATCTGTGAGAAATATTGATTGCTGCACCCTGACTAGCTGCTAAAATGATTGCTTGTTGCACCTTGCCTATTTATGAGAAACAATGTTTGCTGCACCCTGCATAGCTGCTAAAAACATTGCTTGTTGCACCATGCCTATTTGTGAGAAACATTGATTGCTGCACCCTGACTAGCTGCTAAAATGATTGCTTGTTGCTCCTTGCCTATTTGTGAGAAATATTGATTGCTGCACCATGCCCATCTGCTAAAACATTGATTGTTGCACCCTGCCTATGTGTGAGAAATATTGATTGCTGCACCCTGACTAGCGGCTAAAATGATTGATTGTTGCACCGTGCCTCTATGTGAGAAACATTGCTTGTTGCACCTTGCCTATCTGTGGGAAACATTGATTGCTGCACCTTGACTAGCTGCTAAAATGATTGCTTGTTGCACCTTGCCTATCTGTGAGAAACATTGATTGTTGCACCCTGCTTAGCTGCTAAAAATATTGATTGTTGCACCTTGCCTATCTGTGAGAAAAATTGATTGCTGCATCCTGACTAGCTGCTAGAATGATTGCTTGTTGCTCCTTGCCTATTTGTGAGAAATATTGATTGCTGCACCATGCCCAGCTGCTAAAACATTGATTGTTGCACCCTGCCTATGTGTGAGAAATATTGATTGCTGCACCCTGACTAGCGGCTAAAATGATTAATTGTTGCACCGTGCCTCTATGTGAGAAACATTGCTTGTTGCACCTTGCCTATCTGCTAAAATTATTGTTTGTTGCACCCTGACTAGCTGCTAAAATGATTGATTGTTGCACCTTGCCTATCTGTGAGAAACTTTGCTTGCTGCACCTTGCCTCACTGCTAAAAACATTGATAGTTGCACCCTGACTAGCTGCTAAAACATTGATTGTTGCAACTTGCCTATCTTTGAGAAACATTGCTTGTTGCACCCTGCCTAGCTGCTAAAAGTATTGTTTGTTGCATCCTGACTAGCTGCTAAAATGATTGATTGTTTCACCTTGCCTATCTGTGAGAAACATTGATTGCTGCATCCTGACTAGCTGCTAAAATGATTGCTTGTTGCACCTTACCTATTTATGAGAAACATTGTTTGCTGCACCCTGCATAGCTGCTATAACATTGCTTGTTGCACCATGCCTATTTGTGAGAAACATAGATTGCTGCACACTGAGTAGCTGCTAAAAACATTGATTGTTGCACCTTCCCTATCTGTGAGAAACATTGATTGTTACACCCTGCCTAGCTGCTAAAATGATTGTTTGTTGCACCCTGACTAGCTGCTAAAACATTGATTGTTGCAACTTGCCTATCTGTGAGAAACATTGCTTGATGCACCCTTCCAAGCTGCTAAAAGTATTGCTTGTTGCATCCTGATGAGCTGCTAAAATGATTGATGATTTCACCTTGCCTATCTGTGAGAAACATTGATTGCTGAACCCTGACTAGCTGCTAAAATGATTGCTTGTTGCACCATGCCTATTTGTGAGAAATATTGATTGCTGCACCCTGACTAGCGGCTAAAATTATTGAATGTTGCACCCTGCCTATCTGTGAGAAACATTGATTGTTACACCCTGCCTAGCTGCTAAAAGGATTGCTTGTTGCACCCTGACTAGCTGCTAAAAACATTGATTGTTGCACCTTGCCTATCTGTGAGAAATATTGATTGCTACACCCTGACTAGATGCTAAAAACATTGATTGTTGCACCTTGCCTATCTGTGAGAAACATTGCTTGTTGCACCCTGCCTAGCTGCTAAAATTATTGTTTGTTGCACCCTGCCTAGCTGCTAAAATTATTGATTGCTGCACCCTGACTAGCTGCTAAAAACATTGATTGTGGCACCTTGCCTATCTGTGAGAAATATTGATTGCTGCACCCTGACTAGATGCGAAAAACATTGATTGTTGCACCCTGCCTAGCTGCTAAAATTATTGTTTGTTGCACCCTGACTAGCTGCTAAAAACATTGATTGTTGCACCTTGCCTATCTGTGAGAAATATTGATTGCTGCATCCTGACTAAATGCTAAAATTATTGATTGTTGCACCTTGCCTATCTGTGAGAAGCATTGCTTGTTGCACCCTGCCTAGCTGCTAAAATTATTGTTTGTTGCACCCTGACTAGCTGCTGAAAACTGATTGTTGCACCTTGCCTATCTGTGAGAAATATTGATTGCTGCACCCTGACTAAATGCTAGCATTGTTGATTGTTGCACCTTGCCTATCTATGAGAAACATTGCTTGTTGCACCTTGCCTATCTGCTAAAATTATTTTTGTTGCACCCTGACTAGCTGCTAAAATTATTGATTGTTGCACCTTGCCTATTTGTGAGAAACATTGCTTGTTGAACCCTGCCTAGCTGCTAAAATTATTGTTTGTTGCACCCTGACTAGGTGCTAAAACATTGATTGTTGCACCTTGCCTATCTGTGAGAAATATTGATTCCTGCACCCTGACTAGCGGCTAAAATTATTGATTGTTGCACCATGCCTCTATGTGAGAAACATTGCTTGTTGCACCTTGCCTATCTGCTAAAATTATTGTTTGTTGCACCCTGAATAGCTGCTAAAATTATTGATTGTTGCACCTTGCCTATCTGTGAGAAACAATGCTTGCTGCACCTTGCCTCACTGCTAAAAACATTGATTGTTGCACCCTGACTAGCTGCTAAAACATTGATTGTTGCACCTTGCCTATCTGTGAGAAACATTGCTTGTTGCACCCTGCCTAGCTGCAAAAAGTATTGTTTGTTGCATCCTGACTAGCTGCTAAAATGATTGATTGTTTCACCTTGCCTATCTGTGAGAAACATTGATTGCTGCATCCTGACTAGCTGCTAAAATGATTGCTTGTTGCACCTTACCTATTTATGAGAAACATTGTTGGCTGCACCCTGCATAGCTGCTAAAACATTGCTTGTTGCACCATGCCTATTTGTGAGAAACATAGATTGCTGCACCCTGAGTAGCTGCTAAAAACATTGATTGTTGCACCTTCCCTATCTGTGAGAAACATTGATCGTTACACCCTGCCTAGCTGCTAAAATGATTGTTTGTTGCACCCTGACCAGCTGCTAAAACATTGATTGTTGCACCTTGCCTATCTGTGAGAAACATTGCTTGATGCACCCTGCCTAGCTGCTAAAAGTATTGTTTGTTGCATCCTGATGAGCTGCTAAAATGATTGATTATTTCACCTTGCCTATCTGTGAGAAACATTGATTGCTGCACCCTGACTACCTGCTAAAATGATTGCTTGTTGCACCATGCCTATTTGTGAGAAATATTGATAGCTGCACCCTGACTAGCGGCTAAAATTATTGATTGTTGCACCATGCCTCTATGTGAGAAACATTGCTTGTTGCACCTTGCCTATCTGCTAAAATTATTGATTGTTGCACCTTGCCTATCTGTGAAAAACATTGCTTGCTGCACCTTGCCTCTCTGCTAAAAACATTGATTGTTGCACCCTGACTAGCTGCTAAAACATTGATTGTTGCACCTTGCCTATCTGTGAGAAACATTGCTTGTTGCACCCTGCCTAGCTGCAAAAAGTATTGTTTGTTGCATCCCGACTAGCTGCTAAAATGATTGATTGTTTCACCTTGCCTATCTGTGAGAAACATTGATTGCTGCATCCTGACTAGCTGCTAAAATGATTGCTTGTTGCACCTTACCTATTTATGAGAAACATTGTTGGCTGCACCCTGCATAGCTGCTAAAACATTGCTTGTTGCACCATGCCTATTTGTGAGAAACATAGATTGCTGCACCCTGAGTAGCTGCTAAAAACATTGATTCTTGAACCTTCCCTATCTGTGAGAAACATTGATCGTTACACCCTGCCTAGCTGCTAAAATGATTGTTTGTTGCACCCTGGCCAGCTGCTAAAACATTGATTGTTGCACCTTGCCTATCTGTGAGAAACATTGCTTGATGCACCCTGCCTAGCTGCTAAAAGTATTGTTTGTTGCATCCTGATGAGCTGCTAAAATGATTGATTATTTCACCTTGCCTATCTGTGAGAAACATTGATTGCTGCACCCTGAGTAGCTGCTAAAATGATTGCTTGTTGCACCATGCCTATTTGTGAGAAATATTGATTGCTGCACCCTGACTAGAGGCTAAAGTTATTGATTGTTGCACCGTGCCTATCTGTGAGAAACATTGATTGTTACACCCTGCCTTGCTGCTAAAATGATTGCTTGTTGCACCCTGACTAGCTGCTAAAAACATTAATTGTTGCACCTTGCCTATCTGTGAGAAATATTGATTGCTACACCCTGTCTAGATGATAAACACATTGATTGTTGCACCTTGCCTATCTGTGAGAAACATTGATTGCTGCACCCTGACTAGCTGCTAAAATGATTGCTTGTTGCTCCTTGCCTATTTGTGAGAAATATTGATTGCTGCACCATGCCCATCTGCTAAAACATTGATTGTTGCACCCTGCCTATGTGTGAGAAATATTGATTGCTGCACCCTGACTAGCGGCTAAAATGATTGATTGTTGCACCGTGCCTCTATGTGAGAAACATTGATTGCTGCACCTTGACTAGCTGCTAAAATGATTGCTTGTTGCACCTTGTCTATCTGTGAGAAACATTGATTGTTGCACCCTGCTTAGCTGCTAAAAATATTGATTGTTGCACCTTGCCTATCTGTGAGAAACATTGATTGCTGCATCCTGACTAGCTGCTAGAATGATTGCTTGTTGCTCCTTGCCTATTTGTGAGAAATATTGATTGCTGCACCATGCCCAGCTGCTAAAACATTGATTGTTGCACCCTGCCTATGTGTGAGAAATATTGATTGCTGCACCCTGACTAGCGGCTAAAATGATTAATTGTTGCACCGTGCCTCTATGTGAGAAACATTGCTTGTTGCACCTTGCCTATCTGCTAAAATTATTGTTTGTTGCACCCTGACTAGCTGCTAAAATGATTGATTGTTGCACCTTGCCTATCTGTGAGAAACATTGATTGCTGCACCCTGACTAGCTGCTAAAATGATTGCTTGTTGCACCCTGACTATCTGCTAAAAACATTGATTGTTGCACCTTGCCTATCTGTGAGAAATATTGATTGCTGCACCCTGACTAGCTGCTAAAATGATTGCTTGTTGCACCTTGCCTATTTATGAGAAACAATGTTTGCTGCACCCTGCATAGCTGCTAAAAACATTGCTTGTTGCACCATGCCTATTTGTGAGAAACATTGATTGCTGCACCCTGACTAGCTGCTAAAATGATTGCTTGTTGCTCCTTGCCTATTTGTGAGAAATATTGATTGCTGCACCATGCCCATCTGCTAAAACATTGATTGTTGCACCCTGCCTATGTGTGAGAAATATTGATTGCTGCACCCTGACTAGCGGCTAAAATGATTAATTGTTGCACCGTGCCTCTATGTGAGAAACATTGCTTGTTGCACCTTGCCTATCTGTGAGAAACATTGATTGCTGCACCTTGACTAGCTGTTAAAATGATTGCTTGCTGCACCTTGCCTATCTGTGAGAAACATTGATTGTTGCACCCTGCTTAGCTGCTAAAAATATTGATTGTTGCACCTTGCCTATCTGTGAGAAACATTGATTGCTGCATCCTGACTAGCTGCTAGAATGATTGCTTGTTGCTCCTTGCCTATTTGTGAGAAATATTGATTGCTGCACCATGCCCAGCTGCTAAAACATTGATTGTTGCACCCTGCCTATGTGTGAGAAATATTGATTGCTGCACCCTGACTAGCGGCTAAAATGATTAATTGTTGCACCGTGCCTCTATGTGAGAAACATTGCTTGTTGCACCTTGCCTATCTGCTAAAATTATTGTTTGTTGCACCCTGACTAGCTGCTAAAATGATTGATTGTTGCACCTTGCCTATCTGTGAGAAACATTGCTTGCTGCACCTTGCCTCACTGCTAAAAACATTGATAGTTGCACCCTGACTAGCTGCTAAAACATTGATTGTTGCAACTTGCCTATCTTTGAGAAACATTGCTTGTTGCACCCTGCCTAGCTGCTAAAAGTATTGTTTGTTGCATCCTGACTAGCTGCTAAAATGATTGATTGTTTCACCTTGCCTATCTGTGAGAAACATTGATTGCTGCATCCTGACTAGCTGCTAAAATGATTGCTTGTTGCACCTTACATATTTATGAGAAACATTGTTTGCTGCACCCTGCATAGCTGCTATAACATTGCTTGTTGCACCATGCCTATTTGTGAGAAACATAGATTGCTGCACACTGAGTAGCTGCTAAAAACATTGATTGTTGCACCTTCCCTATCTGTGAGAAACATTGATTGTTACACCCTGCCTAGCTGCTAAAATGATTGTTTGTTGCACCCTGACTAGCTGCTAAAACATTGATTGTTGCAACTTGCCTATCTGTGAGAAACATTGCTTGATGCACCCTTCCAAGCTGCTAAAAGTATTGTTTGTTGCATCCTGATGAGCTGCTAAAATGATTGATGATTTCACCTTGCCTATCTGTGAGAAACATTGATTGCTGCACCCTGACTAGCTGCTAAAATGATTGCTTGTTGCACCATGCCTATTTGTGAGAAATATTGATTGCTGCACCCTGACTAGCGGCTAAAATTATTGAATGTTGCACCCTGCCTATCTGTGAGAAACATTGATTGTTACACCCTGCCTAGCTGCTAAAAGGATTGCTTGTTGCACCCTGACTAGCTGCTAAAAACATTGATTGTTGCACCTTGCCTATCTGTGAGAAATATTGATTGCTACACCCTGACTAGATGCTAAAAACATTGATTGTTGCACCTTGCCTATCTGTGAGAAACATTGCTTGTTGCACCCTGCCTAGCTGCTAAAATTATTGTTTGTTGCACCCTGCCTAGCTGCTAAAATTATTGATTGCTGCACCCTGACTAGCTGCTAAAAACATTGATTGTGGCACCTTGCCTATCTGTGAGAAATATTGATTGCTGCACCCTGACTAGATGCGAAAAACATTGATTGTTGCACCCTGCCTAGCTGCTAAAATTATTGTTTGTTGCACCCTGACTAGCTGCTAAAAACATTGATTGTTGCACCTTGCCTATCTGTGAGAAATATTGATTGCTGCATCCTGACTAAATGCTAAAATTATTGATTGTTGCACCTTGCCTATCTGTGAGAAACATTGCTTGTTGCACCCTGCCTAGCTGCTAAAATTATTGTTTGTTGCACCCTGACTAGCTGCTGAAAACTTTGATTGTTGCACCTTGCCTATCTGTGAGAAATATTGATTGCTGCACCCTGACTAAATGCTAGCATTGTTGATTGTTGCACCTTGCCTATCTATGAGAAACATTGCTTGTTGCACCTTGCCTATCTGCTAAAATTATTTTTGTTGCACCCTGACTAGCTGCTAAAATTATTGATTGTTGCACCTTGCCTATTTGTGAGAAACATTGCTTGTTGAACCCTGCCTAGCTGCTAAAATTATTGTTTGTTGCACCCTGACTAGGTGCTAAAACATTGATTGTTGCACCTTGCCTATCTGTGAGAAATATTGATTCCTGCACCCTGACTAGCGGCTAAAATGATTGATTGTTGCACCATGCCTCTATGTGAGAAACATTGCTTGTTGCACCTTGCCTATCTGCTAAAATTATTGTTTGTTGCACCCTGAATAGCTGCTAAAATTATTGATTGTTGCACCTTGCCTATCTGTGAGAAACAATGCTTGCTGCACCTTGCCTCACTGCTAAAAACATTGATTGTTGCACCCTGACTAGCTGCTAAAACATTGATTGTTGCACCTTGCCTATCTGTGAGAAACATTGCTTGTTGCACCCTGCCTAGCTGCAAAAAGTATTGTTTGTTGCATCCTGACTAGCTGCTAAAATGATTGATTGTTTCACCTTGCCTATCTGTGAGAAACATTGATTGCTGCATCCTGACTAGCTGCTAAAATGATTGCTTGTTGCACCTTACCTATTTATGAGAAACATTGTTGGCTGCACCCTGCATAGCTGCTAAAACATTGCTTGTTGCACCATGCCTATTTGTGAGAAACATAGATTGCTGCACCCTGAGTAGCTGCTAAAAACATTGATTGTTGCACCTTCCCTATCTGTGAGAAACATTTATCGTTACACCCTGCCTAGCTGCTAAAATGATTGTTTGTTGCACCCTGACCAGCTGCTAAAACATTGATTGTTGCACCTTGCCTATCTGTGAGAAACATTGCTTGATGCACCCTGCCTAGCTGCTAAAAGTATTGTTTGTTGCATCCTGATGAGCTGCTAAAATGATTGATTATTTCACCTTGCCTATCTGTGAGAAACATTGATTGCTGCACCTTGACTACCTGCTAAAATGATTGCTTGTTGCACCATGCCTATTTGTGAGAAATATTGATAGCTGCACCCTGACTAGCGGCTAAAATTATTGATTGTTGCACCATGCCTCTATGTGAGAAACATTGCTTGTTGCACCTTGCCTATCTGCTAAAATTATTGATTGTTGCACCTTGCCTATCTGTGAAAAACATTGCTTGCTGCACCTTGCCTCTCTGCTAAAAACATTGATTGTTGCACCCTGACTAGCTGCTAAAACATTGATTGTTGCACCTTGCCTATCTGTGAGAAACATTGCTTGTTGCACCCTGCCTAGCTGCAAAAAGTATTGTTTGTTGCATCCTGACTAGCTGCTAAAATGATTGATTGTTTCACCTTGCCTATCTTTGAGAAACATTGATTGCTGCATCCTGACTAGCTGCTAAAATGATTGCTTGTTGCACCTTACCTATTTATGAGAAACATTGTTGGCTGCACCCTGCATAGCTGCTAAAACATTGCTTGTTGCACCATGCCTATTTGTGAGAAACATAGATTGCTGCACCCTGAGTAGCTGCTAAAAACATTGATTCTTGCACCTTCCCTATCTGTGAGAAACATTGATCGTTACACCCTGCCTAGCTGCTAAAATGATTGTTTGTTGCACCCTGACCAGCTGCTAAAACATTGATTGTTGCACCTTGCCTATCTGTGAGAAACATTGCTTGATGCACCCTGCCTAGCTGCTAAAAGTATTGTTTGTTGCATCCTGATGAGCTGCTAAAATGATTGATTATTTCACCTTGCCTATCTGTGAGAAACATTGATTGCTGCACCCTGACTAGCTGCTAAAATGATTGCTTGTTGCACCATGCCTATTTGTGAGAAATATTGATTGCTGCACCCTGACGAGCGGCTAAAGTTATTGATTGTTGCACCGTGCCTATCTGTGAGAAACATTGATTGTTACACCCTGCCTAGCTGCTAAAATGATTGCTTGTTGCACCCTGACTAGCTGCTAAAAACATTAATTGTTGCACCTTGCCTATCTGTGAGAAATATTGATTGCTACACCCTGTCTAGATGATAAAAACATTGATTGTTGCACCTTACCTATCTGTGAGAAACATTGATTGCTGCACCCTGACTAGCTGCTAAAATGATTGCTTGTTGCTCCTTGCCTATTTGTGAGAAATATTGATTGCTGCACCATGCCCATCTGCTAAAACATTGATTGTTGCACCCTGCCTATGTGTGAGAAATATTGATTGCTGCACCCTGACTAGCGGCTAAAATGATTGATTGTTGCACCGTGCCTCTATGTGAGAAACATTGCTTGTTGCACCTTGCCTATCTGTGAGAAACATTGATTGCTGCACCTTGACTAGCTGCTAAAATGATTGCTTGTTGCACCTTGTCTATCTGTGAGAAACATTGATTGTTGTACCCTGCTTAGCTGCTAAAAATATTGATTGTTGCACCTTGCCTATCCCTGAGAAACATTGATTGCTGCATCCTGACTAGCTGCTAGAATGATTGCTGTTGCTCCTTGCCTATTTGTGAGAAATATTGATTGCTGCACCATGCCCAGCTGCTAAAACATTGATTGTTGCACCCTGCCTATGTGTGAGAAATATTGATTGCTGCACCCTGACTAGCGGCTAAAATGATTAATTGTTGCACCGTGCCTCTATGTGAGAAACATTGCTTGTTGCACCTTGCCTATCTGCTAAAATTATTGTTTGTTGCACCCTGACTAGCTGCTAAAATGATTGATTGTTGCACCTTGCCTATCTGTGAGAAACATTGCTTGCTGCACCTTGCCTCACTGCTAAAAACATTGATAGTTGCACCCTGACTAGCTGCTAAAACATTGATTGTTGCAACTTGCCTATCTTTGAGAAACATTGCTTGTTGCACCCTGCCTAGCTGCTAAAAGTATTGTTTGTTGCATCCTGACTAGCTGCTAAAATGATTGATTGTTTCACCTTGCCTATCTGTGAGAAACATTGATTGCTGCATCCTGACTAGCTGCTAAAATGATTGCTTGTTGCACCTTACCTATTTATGAGAAACATTGTTTGCTGCACCCTGCATAGCTGCTATAACATTGCTTGTTGCACCATGCCTATTTGTGAGAAACATAGATTGCTGCACACTGAGTAGCTGCTAAAAACATTGATAGTTGCACCCTGACTAGCTGCTAAAACATTGCTTGTTGCACCTTGCCTATCCGTGAGAAACATTGCTTGTTGCACCCTGCCTAGCTGCTAAAATTATTGTTTGTTGCACCCTGACTAGCTGCTAAAAACATTGATTGTTGCACCTTGCTTATCTGTGAGAAATATTGATTGTTGCACCCTGACTAGATGCGAAAAATATTGATTGTTGCACCCTGCCTAACTGCTAAAATTATTGTTTGTTGCACCCAGACTAGCTGCTAAAACATTGATTGTTGCACCTTGCCTATCTGTGAGAAATATTGATTGCTGCACCCTGACTAAATACTAAAATTATTGATTGTTGCACCTTGCCTATCTGTGAGAAACATTGCTTGTTGCACCCTGCCTAGCTGCTAAAATTATTGTTTGTTGCACCCTGAGTAGCTGCTGAAAACATTGATTGTTGCACCTTGCCTCACTGCTAAAAACATTGATTGTTGCACCCTGACTAGCTGCTAAAACATTGATTGTTGCACCTTGCCTATCTGTGAGAAACATTGCTTGTTGCACCCTGCCTAGCTGCAAAAAGTATTGTTTGTTCGATCCTGACTAGCTGCTAAAATGATTGATTGTTTCACCTTGCCTATCTGTGAGAAACATTGATTGCTGCATCCTGACTAGCTGCTAAAATGATTGCTTGTTGCACCTTACCTATTTATGAGAAACATTGTTGGCTGCACCCTGCATAGCTGCTAAAACATTGCTTGTTGCACCATGCCTATTTGTGAGAAACATAGATTGCTGCACCCTGAGTAGCTGCTAAAAACATTGATTGTTGCACCTTCCCTATCTGTGAGAAACATTTATCGTTACACCCTGCCTAGCTGCTAAAATGATTGTTTGTTGCACCCTGACCAGCTGCTAAAACATTGATTGTTGCACCTTGCCTATCTGTGAGAAACATTGCTTGATGCACCCTGCCTAGCTGCTAAAAGTATTGTTTGTTGCATCCTGATGAGCTGCTAAAATGATTGATTATTTCACCTTGCCTATCTGTGAGAAACATTGATTGCTGCATCCTGACTAGCTGCTAGAATGATTGCTTGTTGCTCCTTGCCTATTTGTGAGAAATATTGATTGCTGCACCATGCCCAGCTGCTAAAACATTGATTGTTGCACCCTGCCTATGTGTGAGAAATATTGATTGCTGCACCCTGACTAGCGGCTAAAATGATTAATTGTTGCACCGTGCCTCTATGTGAGAAACATTGCTTGTTGCACCTTGCCTATCTGCTAAAATTATTGTTTGTTGCACCCTGACTAGCTGCTAAAATGATTGATTGTTGCACCTTGCCTATCTGTGAGAAACATTGCTTGCTGCACCTTGCCTCACTGCTAAAAACATTGATAGTTGCACCCTGACTAGCTGCTAAAACATTGATTGTTGCAACTTGCCTATCTTTGAGAAACATTGCTTGTTGCACCCTGCCTAGCTGCTAAAAGTATTGTTTGTTGCATCCTGACTAGCTGCTAAAATGATTGATTGTTTCACCTTGCCTATCTGTGAGAAACATTGATTGCTGCATCCTGACTAGCTGCTAAAATGATTGCTTGTTGCACCTTACCTATTTATGAGAAACATTGTTTGCTGCACCCTGCATAGCTGCTATAACATTGCTTGTTGCACCATGCCTATTTGTGAGAAACATAGATTGCTGCACACTGAGTAGCTGCTAAAAACATTGATTGTTGCACCTTCCCTATCTGTGAGAAACATTGATTGTTACACCCTGCCTAGCTGCTAAAATGATTGTTTGTTGCACCCTGACTAGCTGCTAAAACATTGATTGTTGCAACTTGCCTATCTGTGAGAAACATTGCTTGATGCACCCTTCCAAGCTGCTAAAAGTATTGTTTGTTGCATCCTGATGAGCTGCTAAAATGATTGATGATTTCACCTTGCCTATCTGTGAGAAACATTGATTGCTGCACCCTGACTAGCTGCTAAAATGATTGCTTGTTGCACCATGCCTATTTGTGAGAAATATTGATTGCTGCACCCTGACTAGCGGCTAAAATTATTGAATGTTGCACCCTGCCTATCTGTGAGAAACATTGATTGTTACACCCTGCCTAGCTGCTAAAAGGATTGCTTGTTGCACCCTGACTAGCTGCTAAAAACATTGATTGTTGCACCTTGCCTATCTGTGAGAAATATTGATTGCTACACCCTGACTAGATGCTAAAAACATTGATTGTTGCACCTTGCCTATCTGTGAGAAACATTGCTTGTTGCACCCTGCCTAGCTGCTAAAATTATTGTTTGTTGCACCCTGCCTAGCTGCTAAAATTATTGATTGCTGCACCCTGACTAGCTGCTAAAAACATTGATTGTGGCACCTTGCCTATCTGTGAGAAATATTGATTGCTGCACCCTGACTAGATGCGAAAAACATTGATTGTTGCACCCTGCCTAGCTGCTAAAATTATTGTTTGTTGCACCCTGACTAGCTGCTAAAAACATTGATTGTTGCACCTTGCCTATCTGTGAGAAATATTGATTGCTGCATCCTGACTAAATGCTAAAATTTTTGATTGTTGCACCTTGCCTATCTGTGAGAAACATTGCTTGTTGCACCCTGCCTAGCTGCTAAAATTATTGTTTGTTGCACCCTGACTAGCTGCTGAAAAATGTGATTGTTGCACCTTGCCTATCTGTGAGAAATATTGATTGCTGCACCCTGACTAAATGCTAGCATTGTTGATTGTTGCACCTTGCCTATCTATGAGAAACATTGCTTGTTGCACCTTGCCTATCTGCTAAAATTATTTTTGTTGCACCCTGACTAGCTGCTAAAATTATTGATTGTTTCACCTTGCCTATTTGTGAGAAACATTGCTTGTTGAACCCTGCCTAGCTGCTAAAATTATTGTTTGTTGCACCCTAACTAGGTGCTAAAACATTGATTGTTGCACCTTGCCTATCTGTGAGAAATATTGATTCCTGCACCCTGACTAGCGGCTAAAATGATTGATTGTTGCACCATGCCTCTATGTGAGAAACATTGCTTGTTGCACCTTGCCTATCTGCTAAAATTATTGTTTGTTGCACCCTGAATAGCTGCTAAAATTATTGATTGTTGCACCTTGCCTATCTGTGAGAAACAATGCTTGCTGCACCTTGCCTCACTGCTAAAAACATTGATTGTTGCACCCTGACTAGCTGCTAAAACATTGATTGTTGCACCTTGCCTATCTGTGAGAAACATTGCTTGTTGCACCCTGCCTAGCTGCAAAAAGTATTGTTTGTTGCATCCTGACTAGCTGCTAAAATGATTGATTGTTTCACCTTGCCTATCTGTGAGAAACATTGATTGCTGCATCCTGACTAGCTGCTAAAATGATTGCTTGTTGCACCTTACCTATTTATGAGAAACATTGTTGGCTGCACCCTGCATAGCTGCTAAAACATTGCTTGTTGCACCATGCCTATTTGTGAGAAACATAGATTGCTGCACCCTGAGTAGCTGCTAAAAACATTGATTGTTGCACCTTCCCTATCTGTGAGAAACATTTATCGTTACACCCTGCCTAGCTGCTAAAATGATTGTTTGTTGCACCCTGACCAGCTGCTAAAACATTGATTGTTGCACCTTGCCTATCTGTGAGAAACATTGCTTGATGCACCCTGCCTAGCTGCTAAAAGTATTGTTTGTTGCATCCTGATGAGCTGCTAAAATGATTGATTATTTCACCTTGCCTATCTGTGAGAAACATTGATTGCTGCACCTTGACTACCTGCTAAAATGATTGATTGTTGCACCATGCCTATTTGTGAGAAATATTGATAGCTGCACCCTGACTAGCGGCTAAAATTATTGATTGTTGCACCATGCCTCTATGTGAGAAACATTGCTTGTTGCACCTTGCCTATCTGCTAAAATTATTGATTGTTGCACCTTGCCTATCTGTGAAAAACATTGCTTGCTGCACCTTGCCTCTCTGCTAAAAACATTGATTGTTGCACCCTGACTAGCTGCTAAAACATTGATTGTTGCACCTTGCCTATCCGTGAGAAACATTGCTTGTTGCACCCTGCCTAGCTGCAAAAAGTATTGTTTGTTGCATCCTGACTAGCTGCTAAAATGATTGATTGTTTCACCTTGCCTATCTGTGAGAAACATTGATTGCTGCATCCTGACTAGCTGCTAAAATGATTGCTTGTTGCACCTTACCTATTTATGAGAAACATTGTTGGCTGCACCCTGCATAGCTGCTAAAACATTGCTTGTTGCACCATGCCTATTTGTGAGAAACATAGATTGCTGCACCCTGAGTAGCTGCTAAAAACATTGATTCTTGCACCTTCCCTATCTGTGAGAAACATTGATCGTTACACCCTGCCTAGCTGCTAAAATGATTGTTTGTTGCACCCTGACCAGCTGCTAAAACATTGATTGTTGCACCTTGCCTATCTGTGAGAAACATTGCTTGATGCACCCTGCCTAGCTGCTAAAAGTATTGTTTGTTGCATCCTGATGAGCTGCTAAAATGATTGATTATTTCACCTTGCCTATCTGTGAGAAACATTGATTGCTGCACCCTGACTAGCTGCTAAAATGATTGCTTGTTGCACCATGCCTATTTGTGAGAAATATTGATTGCTGCACCCTGACGAGCGGCTAAAGTTATTGATTGTTGCACCGTGCCTATCTGTGAGAAACATTGATTGTTACACCCTGCCTAGCTGCTAAAATGATTGCTTGTTGCACCCTGACTAGCTGCTAAAAACATTAATTGTTGCACCTTGCCTATCTGTGAGAAATATTGATTGCTACACCCTGTCTAGATGATAAAAACATTGATTGTTGCACCTTACCTATCTGTGAGAAACATTGATTGCTGCACCCTGACTAGCTGCTAAAATGATTGCTTGTTGCTCCTTGCCTATTTGTGAGAAATATTGATTGCTGCACCATGCCCATCTGCTAAAACATTGATTGTTGCACCCTGCCTATGTGTGAGAAATATTGATTGCTGCACCCTGACTAGCGGCTAAAATGATTGATTGTTGCACCGTGCCTCTATGTGAGAAACATTGCTTGTTGCACCTTGCCTATCTGTGAGAAACATTGATTGCTGCACCTTGACTAGCTGCTAAAATGATTGCTTGTTGCACCTTGTCTATCTGTGAGAAACATTGATTGTTGTACCCTGCTTAGCTGCTAAAAATATTGATTGTTGCACCTTGCCTATCTGTGAGAAACATTGATTGCTGCATCCTGACTAGCTGCTAGAATGATTGCTGTTGCTCCTTGCCTATTTGTGAGAAATATTGATTGCTGCACCATGCCCAGCTGCTAAAACATTGATTGTTGCACCCTGCCTATGTGTGAGAAATATTGATTGCTGCACCCTGACTAGCGGCTAAAATGATTAATTGTTGCACCGTGCCTCTATGTGAGAAACATTGCTTGTTGCACCTTGCCTATCTGCTAAAATTATTGTTTGTTGCACCCTGACTAGCTGCTAAAATGATTGATTGTTGCACCTTGCCTATCTGTGAGAAACATTGCTTGCTGCACCTTGCCTCACTGCTAAAAACATTGATAGTTGCACCCTGACTAGCTGCTAAAACATTGATTGTTGCAACTTGCCTATCTTTGAGAAACATTGCTTGTTGCACCCTGCCTAGCTGCTAAAAGTATTGTTTGTTGCATCCTGACTAGCTGCTAAAATGATTGATTGTTTCACCTTGCCTATCTGTGAGAAACATTGATTGCTGCATCCTGACTAGCTGCTAAAATGATTGCTTGTTGCACCTTACCTATTTATGAGAAACATTGTTTGCTGCACCCTGCATAGCTGCTATAACATTGCTTGTTGCACCATGCCTATTTGTGAGAAACATAGATTGCTGCACACTGAGTAGCTGCTAAAAACATTGATAGTTGCACCCTGACTAGCTGCTAAAACATTGCTTGTTGCACCTTGCCTATCCGTGAGAAACATTGCTTGTTGCACCCTGCCTAGCTGCTAAAATTATTGTTTGTTGCACCCTGACTAGCTGCTAAAAACATTGATTGTTGCACCTTGCTTATCTGTGAGAAATATTGATTGTTGCACCCTGACTAGATGCGAAAAATATTGATTGTTGCACCCTGCCTAACTGCTAAAATTATTGTTTGTTGCACCAGACTAGCTGCTAAAACATTGATTGTTGCACCTTGCCTATCTGTGAGAAATATTGATTGCTGCACCCTGACTAAATACTAAAATTATTGATTGTTGCACCTTGCCTATCTGTGAGAAACATTGCTTGTTGCACCCTGCCTAGCTGCTAAAATTATTGTTTGTTGCACCCTGAGTAGCTGCTGAAAACATTGATTGTTGCACCTTGCCTCACTGCTAAAAACATTGATTGTTGCACCCTGACTAGCTGCTAAAACATTGATTGTTGCACCTTGCCTATCTGTGAGAAACATTGCTTGTTGCACCCTGCCTAGCTGCAAAAAGTATTGTTTGTTCGATCCTGACTAGCTGCTAAAATGATTGATTGTTTCACCTTGCCTATCTGTGAGAAACATTGATTGCTGCATCCTGACTAGCTGCTAAAATGATTGCTTGTTGCACCTTACCTATTTATGAGAAACATTGTTGGCTGCACCCTGCATAGCTGCTAAAACATTGCTTGTTGCACCATGCCTATTTGTGAGAAACATAGATTGCTGCACCCTGAGTAGCTGCTAAAAACATTGATTGTTGCACCTTCCCTATCTGTGAGAAACATTTATCGTTACACCCTGCCTAGCTGCTAAAATGATTGTTTGTTGCACCCTGACCAGCTGCTAAAACATTGATTGTTGCACCTTGCCTATCTGTGAGAAACATTGCTTGATGCACCCTGCCTAGCTGCTAAAAGTATTGTTTGTTGCATCCTGATGAGCTGCTAAAATGATTGATTATTTCACCTTGCCTATCTGTGAGAAACATTGATTGCTGCACCTTGACTACCTGCTAAAATGATTGCTTGTTGCACCATGCCTATTTGTGAGAAATATTGATAGCTGCACCCTGACTAGCGGCTAAAATTATTGATTGTTGCACCATGCCTCTATGTGAGAAACATTGCTTGTTGCACCTTGCCTATCTGCTAAAATTATTGATTGTTGCACCTTGCCTATCTGTGAAAAACATTGCTTGCTGCACCTTGCCTCTCTGCTAAAAACATTGATTGTTGCACCCTGACTAGCTGCTAAAACATTGATTGTTGCACCTTGCCTATCTGTGAGAAACATTGCTTATTGCACCCTGCCTAGCTGCAAAAAGTATTGTTTGTTGCATCCTGACTAGCTGCTAAAATGATTGATTGTTTCACCTTGCCTATCTGTGAGAAACATTGATTGCTGCATCCTGACTAGCTGCTAAAATGATTGCTTGTTGCACCTTACCTATTTATGAGAAACATTGTTGGCTGCACCCTGCATAGCTGCTAAAACATTGCTTGTTGCACCATGCCTATTTGTGAGAAACATAGATTGCTGCACCCTGAGTAGCTGCTAAAAACATTGATTCTTGCACCTTCCCTATCTGTGAGAAACATTGATCGTTACACCCTGCCTAGCTGCTAAAATGATTGTTTGTTGCACCCTGACCAGCTGCTAAAACATTGATTGTTGCACCTTGCCTATCTGTGAGAAACATTGCTTGATGCACCCTGCCTAGCTGCTAAAAGTATTGTTTGTTGCATCCTGATGAGCTGCTAAAATGATTGATTATTTCACCTTGCCTATCTGTGAGAAACATTGATTGCTGCACCCTGACTAGCTGCTAAAATGATTGCTTGTTGCACCATGCCTATTTGTGAGAAATATTGATTGCTGCACCCTGACGAGCGGCTAAAGTTATTGATTGTTGCACCGTGCCTATCTGTGAGAAACATTGATTGTTACACCCTGCCTAGCTGCTAAAATGATTGCTTGTTGCACCCTGACTAGCTGCTAAAAACATTAATTGTTGCACCTTGCCTATCTGTGAGAAATATTGATTGCTACACCCTGTCTAGATGATAAAAACATTGATTGTTGCACCTTACCTATCTGTGAGAAACATTGATTGCTGCACCCTGACTAGCTGCTAAAATGATTGCTTGTTGCTCCTTGCCTATTTGTGAGAAATATTGATTGCTGCACCATGCCCATCTGCTAAAACATTGATTGTTGCACCCTGCCTATGTGTGAGAAATATTGATTGCTGCACCCTGACTAGCGGCTAAAATGATTGATTGTTGCACCGTGCCTCTATGTGAGAAACATTGCTTGTTGCACCTTGCCTATCTGTGAGAAACATTGATTGCTGCACCTTGACTAGCTGCTAAAATGATTGCTTGTTGCACCTTGTCTATCTGTGAGAAACATTGATTGTTGTACCCTGCTTAGCTGCTAAAAATATTGATTGTTGCACCTTGCCTATCTGTGAGAAACATTGATTGCTGCATCCTGACTAGCTGCTAGAATGATTGCTGTTGCTCCTTGCCTATTTGTGAGAAATATTGATTGCTGCACCATGCCCAGCTGCTAAAACATTGATTGTTGCACCCTGCCTATGTGTGAGAAATATTGATTGCTGCACCCTGACTAGCGGCTAAAATGATTAATTGTTGCACCGTGCCTCTATGTGAGAAACATTGCTTGTTGCACCTTGCCTATCTGCTAAAATGATTGTTTGTTGCACCCTGACTAGCTGCTAAAATGATTGATTGTTGCACCTTGCCTATCTGTGAGAAACATTGCTTGCTGCACCTTGCCTCACTGCTAAAAACATTGATAGTTGCACCCTGACTAGCTGCTAAAACATTGATTGTTGCAACTTGCCTATCTTTGAGAAACATTGCTTGTTGCACCCTGCCTAGCTACTAAAAGTATTGTTTGTTTCATCCTGACTAGCTGCTAAAATGATTGATTGTTTCACCTTGCCTATCTGTGAGAAACATTGATTGCTGCATCCTGACTAGCTGCTAAAATGATTGCTTGTTGCACCTTACCTATTTATGAGAAACATTGTTTGCTGCACCCTGCATAGCTGCTATAACATTGCTTGTTGCACCATGCCTATTTGTGAGAAACATAGATTGCTGCACACTGAGTAGCTGCTAAAAACATTGATAGTTGCACCCTGACTAGCTGCTAAAACATTGCTTGTTGCACCTTGCCTATCCGTGAGAAACATTGCTTGTTGCACCCTGCCTAGCTGCTAAAATTATTGTTTGTTGCACCCTGACTAGCTGCTAAAAACATTGATTGTTGCACCTTGCTTATCTGTGAGAAATATTGATTGTTGCACCCTGACTAGATGCGAAAAATATTGATTGTTGCACCCTGCCTAACTGCTAAAATTAGTGTTTGTTGCACCCAGACTAGCTGCTAAAACATTGATTGTTGCACCTTGCCTATCTGTGAGAAATATTGATTGCTGCACCCTGACTAAATACTAAAATTATTGATTGTTGCACCTTGCCTATCTGTGAGAAACATTGCTTGTTGCACCCTGCCTAGCTGCTAAAATTATTGTTTGTTGCACCCTGAGTAGCTGCTGAAAACATTGATTGTTGCACCTTGCCTCACTGCTAAAAACATTGATTGTTGCACCCTGACTAGCTGCTAAAACATTGATTGTTGCACCTTGCCTATCTGTGAGAAACATTGCTTGTTGCACCCTGCCTAGCTGCAAAAAGTATTGTTTGTTGCATCCTGACTAGCTGCTAAAATGATTGATTGTTTCACCTTGCCTATCTGTGAGAAACATTGATTGCTGCATCCTGACTAGCTGCTAAAATGATTGCTTGTTGCACCTTACCTATTTATGAGAAACATTGTTGGCTGCACCCTGCATAGCTGCTAAAACATTGCTTGTTGCACCATGCCTATTTGTGAGAAACATAGATTGCTGCACCCTGAGTAGCTGCTAAAAACATTGATTGTTGCACCTTCCCTATCTGTGAGAAACATTTATCGTTACACCCTGCCTAGCTGCTAAAATGATTGTTTGTTGCACCCTGACCAGCTGCTAAAACATTGATTGTTGCACCTTGCCTATCTGTGAGAAACATTGCTTGATGCACCCTGCCTAGCTGCTAAAAGTATTGTTTGTTGCATCCTGATGAGCTGCTAAAATGATTGATTATTTCACCTTGCCTATCTGTGAGAAACATTGATTGCTGCACCCTGACTAGCTGCTAAAATGATTGCTTGTTGCACCATGCCTATTTGTGAGAAATATTGATTGCTGTACCCTGACTAGCGGCTAAAATTATTGATTGTTGCACCGTGCCTATCTGTGAGAAACATTGATTGTTACACCCTGCCTAGCTGCTAAAATGATTGCTTGTTGCACCCTGACTAGCTGCTAAAAACATTAATTTTTGCACCTTGCCTATCTGTGAGAAATATTGATTGCTACACCCTGTCTAGATGCTAAAAACATTGATTGTTGCACCTTGCCTATTTGTGAGAAACATTGCTTGTTGCACCCTGCCTAGCTGCTAAAATTATTGTTTGTTGCACCCTGACTAGCTGCTAAAACATTGATTGTGGCACCTTGCATATCTGTGAGAATTATGATTGCTGAACTCTGACTAGATGTGAAAAACATTGATTGTTGCACCCTGCCTAGCTGCTAAAATTATTGTTTGTTGCACCCTGACTAGCTGCTAAAAATATTGATTGTTGCACCTTGCCTATCTGTGAGAAATATTGATTGCTGCACCCTGACTAAATGCTAACATTGTTGATTGTTGCACCTTGCCTATCCCTGAGAAACATTGCTTTTTGCACCTTGCCTAGCAGCTAAAATTATTGTTTGTTGAACCCTTCCTAGCTGCTAAAAACATTGATTGTTGCACCTTGCCTATCTGTGAGAAATATTGATTGCTGCAACCTGATTTGCGGCTAAAATTATTGATTGTTGGACCTTGCCTATCATTGAGAAAAATTGCTTGTTGCACCTTGCCTATCTGCTAAAAGTATAGTATGTTGCACCCTGACTAGCTGCTAAAACATTGATTGTTGCACCTTGCCTATCTGTGAGAAACATTGATTGCTGCACCCCGACTAGCTGTTAAAAACATTGATTGTTGTACCTTGCCTATCTGTGAGAAATATTGATTGCTGCACCCTGACTAGCGGCTAAAATTATTGATTGTTGCACCGTGCCTATCTGTGAGAAACATTGATTGTTACACCCTGCCTAGTTGCTAAAATGTTTGATTGTTGCACCCTGACTAGCTGCTAAAAACATTGATTATTGCACCTTGCCTATCTGTGAGAAATATTGATTGCTGCACCCTGACTACATGGTAAAATGATTGCTTGTTGCACCTTGCCTATCCGTGAGAAACATTGCTTGTTGCACCCTGCCTAGCTGCTAAAATTATGGTTTGTTGCACCCTGACTAGCTGCTAAAAACATTGATTGTTGCACCTTGCTTATCTGTGAGAAATATTGATTGCTGCACCCTGACTAGATGCGAAAAATATTGATTGTTGCACCCTGCCTAACTGCTAAAATTATTGTTTGTTGCACCCAGACTAGCTGCTAAAACATTGATTGTTGCACCTTGCCTATCTGTGAGAAATATTGATTGCTGCACCCTGACTAAATACTAAAATTATTGATTGTGGCACCTTGCCTATCTGTGAGAAACATTGCTTGTTGCACCCTGCCTAGCTGCTAAAATTATTGTTTGTTGCACCCTGAGTAGCTGCTAAAAACATTGATTGTTGCACCTTGCCTATCTGTGAGAAATATTGATTTCTGCACCCTGACTAAATGCTAGAATTGTTGATTGTTGCACCTTGCCTATCTTTGAGAAACATTGCTTGTTGCACCCTGCCTAGCTGCTAAAATGATTGTTTGTTGCATCCTGACTAGCTGCTAAAAACATTGATTGTTGCACCTTGCCTATCTGTGAGAAATATTGATTGCTGCACCCTGCCTCGCTGCTAAAAACATTGATTGTTGCACCTTGCCTATCTGTGAGAAACATTGATTGCTGCACCTTGACTAGCTGCTAAAATGATTGCTTGTTGCACCTTTTCTATCTGTGAGAAACATTGATTGTTGCACCCTGCTTAGCTGCTAAAAACATTGATTGTTGCACCTTTCCTATCTGTGAGAAACATTGATTGCTGCACCCTGACTAGCTGCTAAACTGATTGTTTGTTGCTCCTTGCCTATTTGTGAGAAATATTGATTGCTGCACCATGCCCAGCTGCTAAAAACATTGAGTGTTGCACCCTGCCTATGTGTGAGAAATATTGATTGCTGTACCCTGACTAGCTGCTAAAATGATTGATTGTTGCACCGTGCCTCTCTGTGAGAAACATTGCTTGTTGCACCATGCCTATCTGCTAAAATTATTGTTTGTTGCACCCTGAATAGCTGCTAAAACTATTGATTGTTGCACCTTGCCTATCTGTGAGAAACATTGCTTGCTGCACCTTGCCTCACTGCTAAAAACATTGATTGTTGCACCTTGCCTATCTGTGAGAAACATTGCTTGTTGCACCTTGCCTATCTGCTAAAATTATTGATTGCTGCACCCTGTCTAGCTGCTAAAAACATTGATTGTTGCACCTTGCCTATCTGTGAGAAATATTGCTTGTGGCAACCTGACTAGCGGCTAAAATTATTGATTGTTGGACCCTGCAATCTTTGAGAAACACTGCTTGTTGCACCTTGCCTATCTGCTAAAATTATTGTTTGTTGCACCCTGACTAGCTGCTGAAAACTTTGATTGTTGCACCTTGCCTATCTGTGAGAAATATTGATTGCTGCACCCTGACTAAATGCTAGCATTGT